>NC_092101.1:5166813-6645979 GCF_045679555.1 Salvelinus alpinus
TCAGCTGGGCTTGACAATCTGGACCCCCTATTTCTGAAACTGTCCGCCGCCATTGTCGCACCCCCTATTACCAGCCTGTTCAACCTCTCCTTCGTATCATCTGAGATCCCCAAGGATTGGAAAGCTGCCGCGGTCATCCCCCTCTTCAAAGGGGGAGACACCCTGGACCCAAACTGTTACAGACCTATATCCATCCTGCCCTGCCTATCTAAGGTCTTCGAAAGCCAAGTCAACAAACAGATCACTGACCATCTCGAATCCCACCGTACCTTCTCTGCTGTGCAATCCGGTTTCCGAGCCGGTCACGGGTGCACCTCAGCCACGCTCAAGGTACTAAACGATATCATAACCGCCATCGATAAAAGACATTACTGTGCAGCCGTCTTCATCGACCTGGCCAAGGCTTTCGACTCTGTCAATCACCATATTCTTATCGGCAGACTCAGTAGCCTCGGTTTTTCTAATGACTGCCTTGCCTGGTTCACCAACTACTTTGCAGACAGAGTTCAGTGTGTCAAATCGGAGGGCATGTTGTCCGGTCCTCTGGCAGTCTCTATGGGGGTACCACAGGGTTCAATTCTCGGGCCGACTCTTTTCTCTGTATACATCAATGATGTTGCTCTTGCTGCGGGCGATTCCCTGATCCACCTCTACGCAGACGACACCATTCTATATACTTCCGGCCCTTCCTTGGACACTGTGCTATCTAACCTCCAAACGAGCTTCAATGCCATACAACACTCCTTCCGTGGCCTCCAACTGCTCTTAAACGCTAGTAAAACCAAATGCATGCTTTTCAACCGTTCGCTGCCTGCACCCGCACGCCCGACTAGCATCACCACCCTGGACGGTTCCGACCTAGAATATGTGGACATCTATAAGTACCTAGGTGTCTGGCTAGACTGCAAACTCTCCTTCCAGACTCATATCAAACATCTCCAATCCAAAATCAAATCAAGAATCGGCTTTCTATTCCGCAACAAAGCCTCCTTCACTCACGCCGCCAAACTTACCCTAGTAAAACTGACTATCCTACCGATCCTCGACTTCGGCGATGTCATCTACAAAATAGCTTCCAATACTCTACTCAGCAAACTGGATGCAGTTTATCACAGTGCCATTCGTTTTGTTACTAAAGCACCTTATACGACCCACCACTGCGACCTGTATGCCCTAGTCGGCTGGCCCTCGCTACATGTTCGTCGTCAGACCCACTGGCTCCAGGTCATCTACAAGGCTATGCTAGGTAAAGTGCCGCCTTATCTCAGTTCACTGGTCACGATGGCTACACCCACCCGCAGCACGCGCTCCAGCAGGTGTATCTCACTGATCATCCCTAAAGCCAAAACCTCATTTGGACGCCTTTCCTTCCAGTTCTCTGCTGCCTGCGACTGGAACGAATTGCAAAAATCTCTGAAGTTGGAGACTTTTATCTCCCTCAACAACTTTAAAAATCTGCTATCCGAGCAGCTAACCGATCGCTGCAGCTGTACATAGTCCATCTGTAACCTACCCACCCAATTTACCTACCTCACCCCCCATACTGCTTTTATTTATTTACTTTTCTGCTCTTTTGCACACCAGTATCTCTTCTTGCACATGATCATCTGATGATTTATCACTCCAGTGTTAATCTGCTAAATTGTAATTATTCGATTTATTGCCTACCTCATGCCTTTTGCACACATTGTATATAGATTCTCTTTTTTTTCTACCATGTTATTGACTTGTTTATTGTTTACTCCATGTGTAACTCTGTGTTGTCTGTTCACACTGCTATGCTTTATCTTGGCCAGGTCGCAGTTGCAAATGAGAACTTGTTCTCAACTAGCCTGCCTGGTTAAATAAAGGTGAAATAAAATAAAAAATTAAAACAAATAAAAGCATGTGCTGACCAACTGGCAAGTGTCTTCACTGACATTATCAACTTGTCCCTGATCGAGTCTGTAATACCAACGTTTCAAGCAGACCACCACAGTCCCTGTGTCCAAGAACACCAAGGTAACCTGCCTAAATGACTAAATACCCGTAGCACTCACGTTTGTAGCCATGAAGTGCTTAGAAAGGCTGGTCATGGCTAACATCAAAACCATTATCCCAGAAACCCTAGACCCACTCCAATTTGCATACCGCAATCAAGAACATAAAAATAATAAAGTATTTACAAGAGCTCTCTGCCTAGGCAGATGTAACAGTGTTGCCTCTTTCCCTTTCCTTGCCCCAACCTGGGTTTTGAACCAGGGACCCTCTGAACACAACAACTGTCACCCACAAAGCTTTATTACCTATCACTCCACTAAATCCACAGCCCTTGCAGAGCAAGGGATACAACTACTTCAAGGTCTCAGAGCAAGTGACATCACCGATTGAACACGACAACCACATAACTTGGCCCACACTATTACTGTACCTCTACCACAGAGGGAAAGGGGGAAGCCTTCAGGCAAATTCTTCTAACTGTTATTTATTCCTTTTGAGAAGATAACTGTTTGTTTTTATATGTTTGTGTGTGGGTTCATGAGCACACCACTGACTCACACAGAAAGTTGTAATTAAGGCAGCTGGGCTCTGAAAAGATGAGTGTCACAGAGATGGATAAGCAGGAGTTGTGTGGATGATGTCGAATTGCACAAGCCCTAAAGCACCCGGGTCACGTGACGTGGGTTTAGTCATACAAGGAGCAGTCTAGCAGAGGAAACTGTTAGAGACCTCGGTAATGAGTTGAACAAGTAGGACGGCACTCATTATAACTATTTGGTACATTACTGCAGTTGTCTGAGGCAAAAAGGGTTCATTAGGCAAAAAATCCCAAGCTATGGTGTTAACATGATAGGATTTCACATGCGGATTCCAAAAATCCCTTGCACTTCTCCTATTCCTCCTCCTCGTAGGAGTGTGTTTGGCTTTCATATCTAACCATGACTAGTCTAACACCCTTACAACTTCTCATTCTTCCTCTCCAATACACCTTCCCACTCCAACCGCAACAGAGCCAACACTGATTAAACCAGAGAGGAAGAGAGGCGAAACGAGAAGGTTGTTTATAGCATTAGGCAGACCAAGTGATGAGTTTTTGTATGGGGGGCAATGAGAGGGTGCCGAATTTTGTCAATATAAAAGTTAACTGCTGGGCCTCCCGAGTGGCGCAGGGGTCTAAAGCACTGCATCGCAGTGCTTGAGGCGTCACTACAGACCCGGGTTTCGATTCTGGGCTGTGTCACAACCGGCCGTGACCGGGAGTCCCATAGGGTGGTGCACAATTTACCCACCTGCGTCGTCTGGGTTAGGGG
The DNA here is from genome assembly GCF_045679555.1 of Salvelinus alpinus. Lineage (NCBI taxonomy): Eukaryota > Metazoa > Chordata > Actinopteri > Salmoniformes > Salmonidae > Salvelinus > Salvelinus alpinus. The sequence goes on from NC_092101.1 coordinate 5,170,104, forward strand.
AGGGTATGGCCGGGGGGCGCTTTACTTGGCCCATTGTGATCTAGTGACTCCTCGTGGCTGGCCAGGCACCTGCAGGTCGTCAGTTGTAAGGGTTTTCCTCCGACACATTGGTGTGGCTAGCTTCCGGATTAAACGGGTGGGTGTTAAGAAGAGTGGTTTGGTGGGTTATGTTTCGGATGACGCATGACAGAGAGGCTGTTGGGGAGTTGCAGCTATGAGACAAGATCAAAATTGGATAACACAAAATTGGGGAGAAAAAGGGGGTAAAAATACAAACAAGACAAAATAGTTAACTGCTATTTCTATTGATGAGGCGTATTTGATTGAATAGAAGTTTCATAATGCTTAGGTTGTTACGAGTTTATTGATGTTGTCTAGAATGTTCCCACCTGATCTCGCCTTCTCCTGCCTACCTTTCGCCTTTGCGGAAATGTATGTCCATTGTTAGAGCGGTCAGTTGACCATCTTGTCAATATAATAGATAATCTTTGATTAAACTCTCCTCTGCGGCCAGAGGGGGTCACTGAATAGACTACAACTTCCTATAGTTTAAGGACAGTGATCTCTACGCCTCACTTCCTCCCATTGGGGAGAGCAGAGAAAAAAAAGGGGAGGTGCCTCAAGGTGCCTACTCAAACACACAACCGCAATAAGAGGTTCTGTTGTAGGCCCACTTCCATTGTGGAATGAGGAGGAGTAGTGAATAGAAACCTCATAGCCATAAAATTCTCATGTTTAGAACCAACAGTCCCTTTCTGCGCTGGGCGTTGCCCCTAATTACGATGCTATTGAGACCCCTTGCCTGTAATTACGCACCAGCCCTCGTCCACATGGAGCTCAAAGAGGGCCTCCCCATTTTGCATGAGAATCATCCCAGCCACATTGTTAAAGTCAGTCTTTGTTTGGCTACATGAGGTGCAGAAGAAGAGGATGCTATTAACACTCCAAATTCAAAATGGATGAATCATTTATGTTTTAGTAATACATGTTTTGTGAGGCACCTTTCTGAAACTCAAGGACATGGAAGATACAATTGCCTTCATATTGAATGCCTCAATTTTAAATGGACGCAATCATGTTTTTTGAAAACAATTATCCATTTTACAAATATTTCCTGGAAGATAAGGCTTTAGAATCTTTGCTTAATTGGTCAAACATTAACACAAATCTAATTACTGATTCTAGGGCTCAAACCTGGGTAGAACCTTCACAAAACAAGTGATTTTTCATTTCATGAGTCACTAATGGAAGCTAAAGTTCGAAGTCAGTGGTTCTGCAGAATGCCAAACAAACTCAAAATCGAACCCCATTAACATACTTTTGTTACATCATGCTGTTGTTTTGCATCAGTGTCCCCACTCAAATACACCCAGTCGCATTTCGGAGACAGGTGGGTAGCCTCGACCCTATAACCCCACATTTTCAGATTTCCACTGCGTCCTGTTCCCGACCACAGCTGAGATTAGCATCAGGCTAGCCGCTAGCATGAGCCTAATTGTTACCAGCATTCTGCATGATCAAAAACACAACACATGCATTGCAGAAAGTCTGACCTCCAATGACGTCATACCAAAGCAGGTGTGCCACAAAACATTTTTATTTTCTTATGCTCCGACTGCTAAACAAAGGTTGTGAATCAACCACCACAATCAATAGTTGGTACATGGACCCTCTTAAAGGGATAGTTCAGTAGTAGCTAGAAAGTGGATAGTTCGTAGTTTCACATACAGTGAGGGAAAAAAGTATTTGATCCCCTGCTGATTTTGTTCATTTGCCCACTGACAATGAAATGATCAGTCTGTAATTTTAATGGTAGGTTTATTTGAACAGTGAGAGACAGAATATCAACAAAAAAATCCAGAAAAACGCATGTCAAAAATGTTATAAATTGATTTGCATTTTAATGAGGGAAATAAGTATTTGACCCCTCTGCAAAACATGACTTAGTACTTGGTGGCAAAACCCTTGTTGGCAATCACAGAGGTCAGATGTTTCTTGTAGTTGGCCACCAGGTTTGCACACATCTCAGGAGGGATTTTGTCCCACTCCTCTTTGCAGATCTTCTTCAAGTCATTAAGGTTTCGAGGCTGACGTTTGGCAACTCGAACCTTCAGCTCCCTCCACAGATTTTCTATGGGATTAAGGTCTGGAGACTGGCTAGGCCACTCCAGGACCTTAATGTGCTTTTTCTTGAGCCACTCCTTTGTTGCCTTGGCCGTGTGTTTTGGGTCATTGTCATGCTGGAATACCCATCCACGACCCATTTTCAATACCCTGGCTGAGGGAAGGAGGTTTTCACCCAAGATTTGACGGTACATGGCCCCGTCCATCGTCCCTTTGATGCTGTGAAGTTGTCCTGTCCCCTTAGCAGAAAAACACCCCCAAAGCATAATGTTTCCACCTCCATGTTTGACGGTGGGGATGGTTTCTTGGGGTCATAGGCAGCATTCCTCCTCCTCCAAACACGGCAAGTTGAGTTGATGCCAAAGAACTCCATTTTGGTCTCATCTGACCACAACACGTTCACCCAGTTGTCCTCTGAATCATTCAGATGTTCATTGGCAAACTTCAGACGGGCATGTATATGTGCTTTCTTGAGCAGGGGGACCTTGCGGGCGCTGCAGGATTTCAGTCCTTCACGGCGTAGTGTGTTACCAATTGTTTTCTTGGTGACTATGGTCCCAGCTGCCTTGAGATCATTGACAAGATCCTCCTGTGTAGTTCTGGGCTGATTCCTCACCATTCTCATGATCATTGCAACTCCACGAGGTGAGATCTTACATGGAGCCCCAGGCCAAGGGAGTTTGACAGTTCTTTTGTGTTTCTTCCAATTGCGAATAATCGCACCAACTGTTGTCACCTACTCACCAAACTGCTTGGCAATGGTCTTGTAGCCCATTCCAGCCTTGTGTAGATCTACAATCTTGTCCCTGACATCCTTGGAGAGCTCTTTGGTCTTGGCCATGGTGGAGAGTTTGGAATCTGATTGATTGATTGCTTCTGTGGATAGGTGTCTTTTATACAGGTAAGAAACTGAGATTAGGAGCACTCCCTTTAAGAGTGTGCTCCTAATCTCAGCTCGTTACCTGTATGAAAGACACCTGGGAGCCAGAAATCTTTCTGATTGAGAGGGGGTCAAATACTTATTTCCCTCATTAAAATGCAAATCAATTTATAACATTTTTGACATGCGTTTTTCTGGATATTTTTGTTGTTATTCTGTCTCTCACTGTTCAAATAAACCTACCATTAAAATTATAGACTGATAATTTCTTTGTCAGTGGGCAAACGTACAAAATCAGCAGGGGATCAAATACTTTTTTCCCCTCACTGTATTTACATATCTGATTCCACTACAAGACCCTGTTTGCCTACGGAGCAGCAAGGGGAACTACCCCTCCCTACCTTCAGGCTATGCTCAAACTCTACATCCCAACTCGAGCACTCCATTCTGCCACCTCTGGTCTCTTCGCCATCCCACATCTACAGGAGGACATCTCCCGCTCAGCCCAGTCAAAGCTTTTCTCTGTCCTGGTACCCCAATGGTGGAGCCAGCTTCCCCCTGATGCTAGGACAGAATCTTCCATCTTCTGAAAATGTCTGAAACCCTACCTCTTCGAAGAGTGTCTTAAATAAGACATCTCAGTCTTACCCCCCCCCCCCCCCCACGCCAAAAAAACTGTGCACTTGTCTTTTCCTACTAGCACTGACTTTGCTGATAACTTCTTTATTGGGGATTTATTTACTCGCTTCGACTGTGATATGTGGTTGTCTCACCTATGAATGCACTAGCTGTAAGTCACTCTGGATAATGACTAAAATGGAAATGGAAATGTAATTCCTTATCTTACCCGTCTGGATTGAGATACCTCCTTGTCCATAGACTGTAAAATCACTTAGTTTAAATTCTAAGGTCATAGTACCTGAAAGGGTGTATTCATTGTTTAGGAGTGTCTCTTTAAAATACTGAAAAGGCTGGACAAGATGTTGTCACGCTCTGACCTTAGAGATCCTTATTTATGCTCTATGTTTGGTTAGGTCAGGATGTGACTCGTGTGAGAGAATCTGTTTTCTATTTCTTTGTTGTTTTTGCCTGGTGTGGTTCCCAATCAGAGGCAGCTGTCTATCGTTGTCTCTGATTGGGGATCATATAATAGTTGTCATTTTCCGTTTGGGTTTTGTGGGGTGTTGTTTTCCGTTTAGTATCTGTGCCTGACGGAACTGTTCGCGTTCGTTTTTGTATTCGTTATTTTTGTGATTCTTGACAAAAAAGATCATGAACACTTTCCACGCTGCACTTTGGTCTCATTCCGACGACAGCCGTTACAGAGGTAACAAATAAGATATTTGAACAAATCTTTTAAAATTTGTGAAACATTCTATTTTCATCAAGAAGGGGTACAAATTCAGGCTGCTGTATCAAAAATAGTTGTCAGACAGCTCTCTCCGAAGAATAATAATGCAAATTATCAGAGAAAATATCCTTTATAATGTGTGACTAATTCCTGCGGACCAAATGGGCCCTGTTCGGGACATCCACTGTGGAATATTGATCTCCCTCATCATTCAAACCAGGCCGTACTTCCTCCTCCCACCACCGGCCCCCACTTGCCCCTGTGGTGAAAGTGAGAGGGCCTCCTTACACCTCTTTTTGTCTCAGGCTAATTCCACTATCTCATCCGGAGAAAAGGAGCCCTGTCATAATTGGACGCTGAAGCGTGAACCCTCATTATGTCCCTTTACACCAGCAAGGGCAGCTAGCATCCCACCAGAGAAAAACAACATTTCACACATAAAGTTGTGCAATTATTTGGAGCATGTTATTCTCCCTCTCTCAATCAATAATACATTATGTTCATCCCATTACCAGCCTGAAAACTTCATCCTGGCACTTTTTTTGCAAACATTTAAAATGTCACAGAAGCTGATGTTTTCCTCAATCCATTCCAGTCAATAGGAAAATATGAGTGCCACATGGTTAAAGTTTATCGCCATACATTGCGGTCAATGGGAAAACATTTGTCACAGGGTTGACGTTTTTCTCAATGCATTGTAGTCATGGGGAGAAGATGAGTGTCACAGGGTTGATGCTAATGTCAATACATAGCAGTCAATGGGAAAAAATAAGTGTAAAACAATTGAATCTTATGTCAATATTTGCAGTCAATGGGAAAAGATGAGTGTCACAGAGTTGATGCTTATGAAATTACATAGCAGTCAACGGGAAAAGGTAAGCTTCAACCAATTGAATCTTATGTCAATATTTGCAGTCAATGGGTAAAGATGTGTTACAGTGTTGTTGCCTAAATGAATACATTGCATTCAATTGGGAAAGATAAGCATCACAATATGGACACACAGGGAAAGGCATCAGACATGACACCCTCTCTCTCTCCCCCTCGCTCCTTCTTCTTCTTCTTCGGTATTATGGTGGTCTGCAAACAAATGTTATAGATGCATGCCGCCATCTACTGTGTTGGATGTGTATCAGCCTACTATTTTGTAGTATGAATTTATTACACTTTGTGAAAAAAATGCCCTACCATCTAACCCTGCACCCATTATTTGAACATCACCACTATTCCACTATGTTGGCCCTATCTGATCGTACTCCAGGCCAGCAGCCTGGGAGGACGGGACACTATCGTTCAAAACATCTTGTAACTCTTCTGCAGTAAAATCTCATACACTCTTCTCATACACTCTCTGCAGCTGCCACCACAACATCTATCCGCTGCGATTTAGGTTCCATTCCTGCGGTACAATTGACAACCACGTACACAGACAGGATATTGACGCATACATGTGCATCAAGGCTATTGGCGCATAAATCAATACATCCCATTGAAGGCAAAAGTTGGATATAGATGCAATGGGTAAATTGGTGAAAGATTCAGGCAGACAGACAGGCAGGCAAACAGACAGACATACTAAGTGGACAAAACATTAGGAACACCTTCCTAATATTGTCTTCAGAGTTGCTTCAATTCGTCAGGGCATGGACTCTACAAGGGGTCGAAAGTGTTCCACGGGGATGCTGGCCCATGTTGACTCCAATGCTTCCCACAGTTGTGTCAAGTTGGCTGGATGTCCTTTGGGTGGTGGACCATTCTTGATACACACAGGAAAACCCAAGCAGCGTTGCAGTTCTTGACACACTCAAACCAGTGCACCTGGCACCTGCTACCATACTCTGGTCAAAGGCACTTAAATAATTTGTCTTGCCCATTCACCCTCTGAATGGCACACACACAGAATCCATGTCTCAATTGTCTCAAGGTTTAAAATTCCTTCTTTAACCTGTCTTCTCCCTTTCATCTATACTGATTGAAGTGGATATAACAGGTGACGTCAATAAGGGATCATACCTTTCACCTGGATTCACCTGTTCAGTCTGTCATGGAAAGAACAGGTGTTTTATACACTCAGTGTATAAACTCAGACAGACAGACATGGGAGGCAAGCAGGCAGGCAGGCAGGCAGGCAGGCAGGCAGGCAGACAAACTCTAAACTCAACCCTAAACCTCACCCTAGTTTCATGTCCACATTAGGGTTGTGTATTTTACAAATATTCCATCATGAGAATAAATCACGTTTCTTCCAGGTAACCGGAAATGTCATTCAAAAGTATTATAAAGCATATAAATAGGCCTATGTCAGGATTTAATCAGAGCTTTGATCGAAAATTCAAACCTGATGCTACCTGAGCCTGATGAGCCATACATTAAATACATTTTATGAGCCCTACATTGAAGATATTTAATGAGCCCAAGCCCAAAAAAGGCCAAATGATTGTGGTGTTATCCAATACTGTAAAGAACATAAGATGGCGCCGGAGCAGAAGGCAGACGTTTTACGTGCCCCCAACCGATTGTGTTTTTTTGTTTGTTTATCTGCGTTGGTTGTAACTTATTTTTTTACTAATTTTGTACATAATGTTGCCACTACCATCTCTTATGACCAAAAATAACTTCTAGACATCAGGACTGTGATTACTCACCACGGACTAGCAGAATCCTTTTTCTTCTTTCACGACTCTGACGAGCCCGAGGCGGAGGTTATACGGCTCCCTCTGGAACAGGACCCTCCCCCCCGTGATCTGCGTGAAGAGGAGGCGGAGAAAGAGAGGCCGGAGAGCGGGCTGCCTTCTGAGAATTCGAAGGCGATCGAATAAACCCCCACTTCCCTCAATTCTGCTAGCTAACATGCAATCTTTGGACAATAAAATCGACGGGTTACAGGGAAGATTAAACTTGTCGTGGCTGAACAACGACAATATCAACATACAGCTGGCTGGTTATACGATGTACCGGCAGGATAGAACAGCGGCGTCTGGTAAGACAAGGGGCGACGGACTATGTATTTTTGTAAATAACAGCTGTTGCACTATATCTAAGGAAGTCTCAATCTATTGATGGCCTGAGGTTGAGTATATATAAGCTGTAGACCACACTACCTACCAAGAGAGTTCTCATCTGTATTCTTCGTAGCTGTTTTACATACCACCTCAGTCAGAGGTTGGCACTAAGATAGCATTGAATGAGCTGTATTCCGCCCTAAGCAAAGAACAAAACGCTCACCCAGAGGCGGCGCTCCTAGTAGCCGGGGACTTTAATGCAGGGAAACAAATCAGTTTTACCAAATTTCTATCAGCATGTTAAATGTGCAACCAGAGGGAAAAGAACTCTGGACCACCTATACTCCACACACAGAGAAGCATACAAAGCTTTCCCTCGACTTCCATTTGGCAAATCTGACCATAATTCCATCCTCCTGATTCCTGCTTACAAGCACAAATTAAAGCAGGAAGCACCAGTGACTAGATCAATAAAAAAGTGGTCAGATGAAGCAGATGCTAGGCTACAGGACTGTTTTGCTAGCACAGACTGGAATATGTTCAGAGATTTCTCCAATGGCATTGAGGAGTACACCACATCTGTCATTGGCTTCATCAATAAGTGCATCGATGACATCGTCCCCACAGTAACCGCACGTACATACCCCAACCAGAAGCCATGGATTAAAAAGCAGCATTCGCACTGAGCTAAAGGATAGAGCTGCCGCTTTCAAGGAAGGGGACTCTAGCCCGGAAGCTTATAAGAAATCCCACTATGCCCTCCAATGAACCATCAAACAGGCAAAGCATCAATACAGGACTAAGATCGAGTCGTACTACACCGGCTCTGACGCTCGTCAGATGTGGCAGGGCTTGCAAACCATTACAGACTACAAAGGGAAGCATAGCCGAGAGCTGCCCAGTGACACGAGCGTACCAGACAAGCTAAACTAATTCTATGCTCGCTTCGAGGCAAATAACACTGAAACATGCATGAGAGCACCAGCTGTACCGGAAGACTGTGTGATCACGCTCTCAGCAGCCGATGTGAGTAAGACCTTTTAGACAGGTCAACATTCAAAAGGTTAATCTAGAAGAAAAAGAAACGCACACCTATTTAGGCTAGGTGCTGGCTAGTGGAGTAGAAAGCTTGAAAATAAAGGAGAGCCGCACACTCTAGGAGCTCAGATGCAAAAATTTTATGACCAACGTTTCGACAGCGAAGCTGTCTTCATCAGGGTATAATCACAAACACTGCGGGATGACTCGTTTATATAGTGTCAAAAGACACACAGGTGTCTGTAATCATGGCCAAGAGTGGCCTAATACCATTGGTTAATTCTCAAATATTAAAATGACATACAAAGAACAGCATACAAAAACCAAATGGATAGGATACGATCATAGATTCATTTTAGACTACACAAGCTTACAAACAATTACAATGGCAATGTCACAATAACCACAATAATGGCTTCAGATCAAAGTCTACGTTGAGACCGAAGGGAGCAAGGGTCAAGATTCAAAAGGCGGCAGGGCTAGACGGATTACCAGGACGTGCACTGCGAGCATGCGCTGACCAACTAGCAAGTGTCTTCACTGACATTTTCAACCTCTCCCTGTCCGAGTCTGTAATAGCAACATGTTTTAAGCATACCACCATAGTGCCTGTGCCCAAGAACACTAAAGTAACCTGCCTAAATGACTACCGACCCGTAGCACTCACGTCTGTAGCCATGAAGTGCTTTGAAAGGCTGGTCATGGCTCACATCAATACCATCATCCCAGAAACCCTAGGCCCACTCCAATTTGCATACCGCCCCAACAGATCCACAGATGATGCAATCTCTATTGCACTCCACACTGCCCTTTCCCACCTGGACAAAAGGAACACCTATGTGAGAATGCTATTCATTGACTACAGCTCAGCATTCAACACCATAGTGCCCTCAAAGCTCGTCAGTAAACTAAGGATCCTGGGACTAAACACCTCCCTCTGCAACTGTATCCTGGACTTCCTGACGGGCCGCCCCCAGGTGGAAAGGGTAGCTAACAACACATCCGCCACACTGATCCTCAACACGGGCCCCTCAGGGGTGCATGCTCAGCCCCCTCCTGTACTCCCTGTTCACTCATGACTGCACGGCCAGGCACGACTCGAAAACAATCATTAAATTTGCCGATGACACAACAGTCGTAGGCCTGATCACCGACAACAACCTCTCCCTCAATGTGATCAAGACAAAGGAGATGATTGTGGACTACAGGAAAAAGAGCATCAACGGGGCTGCAGTGAAGCAGGTTGAGAGCTTCAAGTTCCTTGGCGTCCACATCCCCAACAAACTAACATGGTCCAAACATACCAAGACAGTCGTGAATCAGGCATGACAAAACCTAAACCTATGGGTTCTACAGCTGCACCATCAAGAGCATCCTGACTGGTTGCATCACTGCCTGGTATGGCAACTGCTCGGCTTCCGACCGCAAGAGGGTAGTGCGTACGGCCCAGTACATCACCAGGGACAAGCTTCCTGCCATCCAGGACCTCTATACCAGGAGGTGTCAGAGGAAGGCCCTACAAATTGTCAAAGACTCCAGCCACCCTAGTCATAGACTGTTCTCTCTGCTACCGCACAGCAAGTGATACTGGAGTGCCAAGTCTAGGTCCAAGAGGCTTCTAAACAGCTTCTACACCCGAGCCATAAGACTCCTGAACATCTAGTCAAATGGCTACCCAGACTATTTGCATTGCCCCCCCCCCCCCCCTTTTTTGTGTAAACTGTAGTGTATTGTATAATATGGACTGGAATTACACACATCGTTCAAACCATGGTAAAGCAGGGACAGAACATGAGATTCCGGTGTATGACATGCGGCCTAACAAAGTGTAGGCTAGCGAATTTGATTTTAATTTTGAAATATAATAGGGCCTATTTGTATAATTAGTATGCTGACGCATACTGTATATACCTTTCATAGTATTTCCCCTAATGTCATTAGCCTACCTCCTCTTTCTCTCTCTATTGTTGCTTCATTCCTTCCTCGCTTCAAACAGTTAAATTAAATACGTTTTGTTGTCCTAATCTTCATCATTTGAATGACAACCTTGAAGTAATATAGGACTAGAATTAGATGCAGAAGGCTTTCACTTGTCTTCACAAAGATTGAATGGTTATGGGTCTGAATAAATAACTGCTATAGCCTACCGCCATCGCGCGTTCACTCTTCTTTCAAACTACTGGTTGCTGTATCTATTGGCTGCTGTATTTAACATTCAGCAAACAATTGCTTGCCTCCCTCTTAATCTATTGGTATAAGAAATGATAAACAAATGATGTCCAGCTATTCTATTATATCTTTTCCTGCATGGGACTCCAAGAGCTAAGGAGCGTTTCTTAAGTAGAGAGGCCAGTGGAGCACAGGTATTGCGCAAGAAACAGAAGTTAGAAGCTTATTATGCATAAACCATCATTAATTAGCTAAATATAAGGCTAATACTGCATTGAATGTATTACCTGAAAGAGGTACAGGTCTTTGCAAATGTATTCATCGGTGAAGTGAAATTTAAAAAATTGCTTGTTTCAAAAAATTCTGAAAAAATAAATCAATTGAAAAGTGGTGCGTGCATATGTATTCACCCCCTTTGCTATGAAGCCCCTAAATAAGATCTGGTGCAACCAATTACCTTCAGAAGTCACATGATTAGTTAAATAAAGTCCACCTGTGTGCAAGCCAGGTCACAGTTGTAAATGAGAACTTGTTCTCAACTGGTCTACCTGGTTAAATAAAGGTGAAATAAAAAATACATCAAAAAATCTAAGTGTCACATGATCTGTCACATGATCTTAGTACACATTTGAAGTCAGACGTTTTCATACACCTTAGCCAAATACATTTAAACTCAGTTATTCACAATTCCTGACATTTAATCAGAGTAGAAATTCCCTGTCTTAGGTCAGTTAGGATCACTACTTTATTTTAAGAATGTGAAATGTCAGAATAATAGCAGAGAGAACTATTTATTTCAGCTTTTATTTCTTTCATCACATTCCCAGTGGGTCAGAAGTTTACATACACTCAATTAGTACTTGGTAGCGTTGCCATTAAATTGTTTAACTTTTGTCAAACGCTTCAGGCAGCCTTCCACAAGCTTCCCACAATAAGTTGGGTGAATTTTGGCCCATTCCTCCTGACAGAGCTGGTGTAACTGAGTCAGGTTTGTAGGCCTCCTTGCTCACACACGTTTTTTCAGGTCTGCCCACAAATGTTCTATAGGATTGAGGTCAGGGCTTTGTGATGGCCACTCCAATACTTTGACTTTGTTGTCCTTAAGCCATGTTGCCACAACTTTGGAAGTATGCTTGGGGTCATTGTCCATTTGGAAGACCCATTTGTGACCAAGCTTTAACTTCCTGACTGATGTCTTGAGATGTTGCTTCAATATATCCACATCATTGTCCTACCTCATGATGCCATCTATTTTGTGAAGTGCACCAGTCCCTCCTGCAGCAAAGCACCACCACAACATGATGCTGCCACCCCCGTGCTTCACGGTTGGGATGGTGTTCTTCAGCTTGCAAGCCTCCCCCTTTTTCCTCTAAATATAACGATGGTCATTATGGCCAAACAGTTCTATTTTTGTTTCATCAGACCAGAGGACATTTTTCCTAAAAGTACGATCTTTGTCCCCATGTGCAGTTGCAAACCATAGCCTGGCTTTTTTATGGCAGTTTTGGAGCAGTGGCTTCTTGCCTTCTGAGCGGCTTTTCAGGTTATGTCGATATAGGACTTGTTTTACTGTGGATATAGATACTTTAGTACCTGTTTCCTCCAGCATTTTCACAGGGTCCGTTGCTGTTGTTCTGGGATTGATTTGCACTTTTCGCACCAAAGTACGTTCATCTCTAGGAGACAGAACGACTCTCCTTCTTGAGCGGAACGACGGTTGCGTGGTCCCATGGTGTTTATACTTGCGTACAATTGTTTGTACAGATGAACGTGGTACCTCCAGGCGTTTGGAAATTGCTCCCAAGGATGAACCAGACTTGTGGAGGTCTACAATGTTTTTTCTGAGGTCTTGGCTGATTTCATTTGATTTTCCCATGATGTCAAGCAAAGAGGCACTGAGTTTGAAGGTAGGCCTTGAAATACATCCACAGGTACACCTCAAATTGACTCAAATAATGTGAATTAGCCTATCAGAAGCTTCTAAACCCATGACATCATTTTCTGGAATTTTCCAAGCTGTTTAAAGGCACAGTCAACTTCGTGATGTAAACTTCTGACCCACTGGAATTGTGATACAGTGAATTATAAGTGAAATAGTTTGTCTGTAAACAATTGTTGAAAAAAATGACTTGTGTCATGCACAAAATAATGATAATGATAATGATAACAAACTATAGTTTTGGCAAGGGCTGGAGGCCGTCTCTGGAGGCTTCGTGCCATGTCTCACCCCTGGAGGCTTCATGCCATGTCTCACCCCTGGAGGCTTCTTGCCATGGATCATCACTGGAGGCTTCGTGCCATGGATCATCACTGGAGGCTTCGTGCCATGGATCATCACTGGAGGCTTCTTGCCATGGATCATCCCTGGAGGCTTCGTGCCATGGATCCCCACTGGAGGCTTCGTGCCATGGATCACCACTGGAGGCTTCGTGCCATGGATCACCACTGGAGGCTTCCTGCCATGGATCACCACTGGAGGCTTCCTGCCATGGATCATCACTGGAGTGGAGAGACACACAGGAGGCCTGGCTCTGGGAGCAGGCACAAGACTCACCAGGCTGGGCAGACATGCAGGAGGGTTAGGGCTTAGTACAGGCACAGGACTCACCAGGCTGGGGAGACATGCAGGAGGCCTCTTCCTTGGCCAAGGCACCGGATAAACTGGGCCATGGAGGCGCACTGGCAGTCTCGAGCAAGGAGCTAGCACAACTCGTCCTGGCTGGATACCCCCTGTAGCCCGGGAAGTGCGGGGAGCTGGATCAGGCCGCACTGAGCTGGGGACACTGAACCGGGGACACCGTGTGTAGGGCTGGCGCAGGATAACCCGAGCCGAGGAGACGTCCTGGAGGTCTGGAGAGCAGGGCTGGCACACTCTGTCCTGGCTCGATGCCCACTCTAGCCCGGCCGATGCGAGGAGCTGCGATGTAGCACACCGGGCTATGAGTGCACACTGGGGACACTGTACGCCTCACCGCATAACACGGTGCCTGCCCGGTCACTCTCTCCCCACGGCGACCACGAGGAGTTGGCTCAGGTCTATGACCTGACTCCGCCAATCTCCCCGTGTCCCCCCCCCCCCCCCCCCCCATAACATTTCTGGGGCTGCCTCTCGTGCACGCCTCCTCGAGCCAACTCCTCGTAGCGTCGCCGCTCTGCCTTAGCTGCCTCCAGCTCCTCTTTAGAACGGCGATACTCTCCCGTCTGTGCCCAGGGTCCCTTGCCGTCCAGGATTTCCTCCCATGTCCAACTCTCCAACAAATGCTGCTCCCTCCTACCACGCTGCTTGGTCCTTTGGTGGTGGGTAGTTCTGTAACTTTCGTCGTCTGAAGATGAGGAATCATCGGACCAAAGCGCAGCATGGTAAGTTGTCATGTTAATTTATTAAAACAGAACACTAAACAAAATAACAACGAGAATGAACTAAACGAAACAGTCCTGTCAGGTGCAGCAACACAAAACAGAAAACAACTACCCACAAAACACAGGTGGAAAAAGGCTACCTAAGTATGGTTCTCAATCAGAGACAACGATAGACAACTGCCTCTGATTGAGAACCACACCCGACCAAACACACAAAAATAGAAAACATAGAATGCCCACCCCAACTCACGCCCTGACCAAACCAAAATAGAGACATAAAAAGGATCTCTAAGGTCAGGGCGTGACACAAGCCTGTGACACTCGTCTTTCCCATGGATTGCAATGTATTGAGAAAAACATCAGCTACCTTTTACCAAAAACGTGCCGGTGTGGCTTTTCGGGGATCTCTGGGACACTGCAAACATATGTGGCTCATTTGGTATGGCTCTTGCAACATCAGTGTTGTGGGTTCAATTCCCATGGGGGACCTGTAAGAAAATGTATTGTAACTTGCTCAATAAAAGCTTCTGCTAAATGACAAAAATGAAATGTATGTTGCACTGTAAAGCCTAAAGGCTATGTGTACTGTTAGATATTTGGGCTTATATTAATTTCTATTAGGCATGGACAATGTTATTTTACATGCATGTAATTTCGCTTTTGTCATGTAGCATTTGAACATTGTCAGGTAAACGCATAATGAATGTAAAGAATCCTGAAACAACGCAAAATCCATCTCAACATGGAGTGTACATTTAAACATCCCTAAAACACAATGCTTCCCAATATGATAATACATGGAAAATCATCTTCATGCATACTTCAGGATGCTTCATGTTTACCAGATATTCAGAGGATAGGATATGATGGGATAGGATGGAGGAGGACCCTGCCTGGCCGCAGCTGGTGTGCTCGCATTGTATATTTTCTGATCAGAAATATAAATGCAACATTGCAACAATTTCAAAGATTTTACAGAGTTACAGTTCATATGAGGAAATCAGTCAATGGAAATAAATTAATTAGGCCCTAATCTATGGATTTTAGATGACTGGGAAGACAGATATGTATCTGTTGGGTCACAGATACCTTAAAAAAAGGTAGGAGCATGGATCAGAAAACCAGTACGTTTCTTGTGTGACCCCCATTTGCCTCATGCAGCGCGACACATCTCCTTTGCAGAGTTGATCAGGCTGTTGATTGTTGCCTGTTGAATGTTGTCCCACTCCTCTTCAAAGCAAAGGAACTGGAACACGCTGTCATACACATCGATCCAGAGCATCCCAAACATGCTCAAATGGGTGACATGTCTGGTAAGTATGCAGGGCATGGAAGAACTGGGACATTTTCAGCTTCCAGGAAATGTGTACAGATTCTTGCGACATGGGGCCGTGCATTATCATTCTGAAACATGAGGTGATGGCGGCGGATGAATGTCACGACAATGGGTCTCAGGATCTCATTAAGGTTTCTTAGTGCTTTCAAATTGCCATCGTTAACATACAATTGCTGATACCATAACCCCACAGCCACCATGGGGAACACTGTTCACAACATTGACATCAGCAAACCACTCGCACACACAACGCCATACACACTGTCTGCCATCTGCCCGGTACAGTTGAAACCAGGATTCATCCGTGAAGAGCACACTTCTCCAGCATGCCAGTGGCCATCGAAGGTAAGCATTTGCCCACTGAAGTCAGATCAAGACCCTGGTGAGGACGAGCATGCAGATGATCTTCCCTGAGATGGTTTCTGAGTCCAAAAATGATTTGGTTGTGTAAACACACAGTTTCATCAGCTGTCTGGGTCTCAGACGATCCCGCAGGTGAAAGAGCCTGATGTGGAGGTCCTGTGCTGGTGTGATTACACATGGTCTGCGGTTGTGAGGCTGGTTTGGATCTACTGCCAAATTCTCTAAAATGCCAATTGCCAATTGCATGCTCCCTCAAGACTTGAATCATCTGTGGCATTGTGTTGTGTGACAAAACTGCACTGAGTGTCCTTTTATTGTTGTCACGATCGTCGTATGGTGGAAGAGAGGAGGACCAAAGCGCAACGTGGTTAGAATACATTCTTCTCGTTTAATGACACGAAACGAAGAACACTTTACAAACTAACAAAACAACAAACCGACGAACGTGAAGCTATATAAACAATGTGCTAACATAGACATAGACAATCACCCACGAACTACCTAATGAATATGGCTGCCTAAATATGGTTCCCAATCAGAGACAACGATAGACAGCTGTCTCTAATTTAGAACCAATCCAGGCAACCATAGACATACATACACCTAGACTAGACACTGCCCCATAAACATACAAAATCCCTAGACAATACAAAACACATACATCCCCCATGTCACACCCTGACCTAACTAAAATAATAAAGAAAACAAAGATAACTAAGGCCAGGGCGTGACAATTGTCCCCAGCACAAGGTGCACTTGTGTAATGATCATGTTGTTTTATCAGCTTCTTGATATGCCACACCTACCAGGTGGATAGACTATCTTGGTAAAGGAGAAATGCTCACAAACAGGGATGTAAACAAATGTGTGCATGAAATTTGAGAGAAATAAGCTTTTTGTGCGCATGGAACATTTCTGGGATCTTTTATTTCACATGAGGCCAACACTTTACATGTTGCGTTTATATTTTTGTTCAGTATAAATATAACCATGTTGTGCCTTTAAAGCAAATGCGATCTGAAAGGCAGGCAAAGGCGAGGGGACACAGCTGTCGGCATAGCATGTCTCTTTTAAAGGCTGCCCCTAATGATTGGAGACAGTTGGCAATTACATAAGGATCACTCCGAGGCCAGCGGGCCATGTGTGGAGGAGGAAGAAGAGGAGGAGGACGAAGCTGGCCCCAGACCAATAGGGGAGCAGCCAGCAGCACACATGCAGGCTCAGAGACACATGCCAAAAGAGAGAATGGATGGGGGGAGGGGGGAGTGGCAAGGGAAAGAGAGGAGGTAAGATGGGGAAACTAGAGAGGGAGGAAGGAGGAAATAGATAAATATGGGGTGAGAAAGAGAAGGGACAAGTAAGAAGTACTGCAAGTAAACAAAAGCAACCAGAGTGTGGAGTGAGCTGGAGGAGGAAGAGAGGGGGAGAGAGGGAGAGAAATGTAGAGAGAAATACAGGGAGATGGAGAGGCAAGGTTACAGAGGGGTGTGATAGAGGGAAATTAGACAGACAGCAAGAGGAAAAGACATGAACGGGGAACTGAAAGTAGAGAAATAATGGAGGGAGGGATGGAGGAGAGAGACATTGAAGAGAGAGGGGGAAGGCATATTGCCATACTGTATGTGCAAACTAATGTCAAATTCTGAGGCTTGCTTACCTTTGCCCAGGCAACAACACATACAGTAAGAGGCCTGGCAATCTCTAAGTGACACAATCATAATGTATAGCCACTCTCATCATGAAGATGGCGTTCGAAATAAGTAATTCTCGTATCAAAAATATTCTTCACTCTTCTTCCAAACTATTTTAATGTTAAATTTTTTTTGCATAGAAGATCTCAAAGGCAAAACACTTTAAAAAGAGGATGTAGATGATATATGAGATGTTGAGAAACAGATTTATACGACTGATATCTCTGGTCAGGGCATCTGTTTCTCTCTCAAAGCCGAGAGGTAAACAGCTGTCTAGGATAGAGAGACACATACTCTTACAAACATAAATCATACTCACTCACACACGCACGCACGCACTCACACACACACACAGAGTATAACATAACATGTATACACAACTTGCCTATTATCACTTTCTTTATGTGATCACTGATAAAATCTCCACAGCAATAATGTTAATTAGTTGGACGATTTAAGTCCTTTGTAATAAAAACATTATTTGATGTAAGATAATAGAACTGGATTTTGCACATACAGTGCCTAACGTAAGTATTCACCCCCCTTGGATTTCTTTACATTGTATTGTGTTACAAAGTGGGATTAATTACGATAAACCCGTTTTTTTCCATTTTCGCCTAAAATGACATACCCAAATCTAACTGCCTGTAGCTCAGGCCCTGAAGCAAGGATGTGCATATTCTTGGTACCATTTGAAAGGAAACACTTTGAAGTTTATGGAAATATGAAAGCAATGTAGTAGAATATAACTCAATAGATCTGCTAAAAGATAATACAAAGAAAAAAACAACCGTTCTTTTGTATTTTTTTGTGCCATCCTCTTTGAAATGCAACAGAAAGGCCATAATATTATTATTCCAGCCTAGGTGCAATTTAGATTTTGACCTCTAGATGGCAGCAGTGTATGTGCAAAGTTTTAGACTGATCCAAGGAAAATTGTGCACTCTCCTCAAACAATAGCATGGTATTCTTTCACTGTAATAGCTATTGTAAATTGGACAGTGCAGTTAAATTAACAAGAATTTAAGCTTTCTGCCAATATCAGATATGTCTATGTCCTACGTTAGCTCAACCGTCCCGTGGAAGGGACACCGATCCCGAAGAAGAACCGCTTAAGGATCCGTCCCTTTTTTTCAATTTCCGCCTAAAATTACATACCCAAATCTAACCGCCTGTAACTCAGGACCTGAAGCAAGGATATGCATATTCTTGATACCATTTGAAAGGAAACACTTTGAAGTTTGTGGAAAAGTGAAATTAATGTAGGAGAATCGAACACATTAGATCTGGTAAAAGATAATACAAAGAAAAAAGTATGCTATTTTTTTTTTTTTTTTGTACCATCTTTGAAATGCAAGAGAAAGGCCATAATGAATTCCAGCCCAGGTGCAATTTAGATGTTGGCCACTAGATGGCAGCAGTGTATGTGCAAAGTTTTAGACTGATCCAATGAGCCATTGCATTTCTATTAAAAAATGTATCCAGTCTGCCCTAATGTACCTAATTGGTTTATTAACAACTTTTCAAGTTCATAACTGCACTCTCTTCAAATAATAGCATGGTATTATTTCACTGTAATAGCTACTATAAATTGGACAGTGCAGTTAGACTAACAAGAATTTAAGCTTTCTGACAAAATCAGATATGTCCTGGGAAATGTTCTTGTTATTAACAACCTCATGCTAATCGCATTAGCCTACGTTAGCTCAAACGTCCCGTGGGCGACCCACCGATCCTGTAGAGGTTTTAACTCCAGGACCACCGACAGTTTTACTGTTGTTACCTGTTGCAGGACTCTAGTGCCAGCGGAGAGACTCTCAGACTGAAAACGCCTCCATTAATTGACACAGTTTAGACTACCGATAGATCAGCGTTCTAACTCCCCCTTGTGATAGTGTGGTGCAATGACAGAATGCCACCATCTATGACTAACGGTCGTGGCATGAGCTCATAACTTTTAAAGAAGGAACCATTGTACTGCCACCTGCAGTTTGCTCATGAGTTGAATTCATTGGCTGATGGAATTATGTGATCCTTCCTTAACCGATAGGAAGTCCCTCCCACTTGTGGAAATGGCCCGGCTAAAACTGGCTTTTGGGCACGAGTCATCTTTTCAATTTTATTTGACTATTTTTAACTAGGCATGTCAGTTAAGAACAAATTCTTATTTACAATGACGTCCTACCCCGGCTAAACCCTCCCCTAACCAGGACGATACTGGGCCAATTGTGCGCCGCCCTCTGGGCCTCCCGATTGCGGCTGGTTGTGATACAGCTCTGGATCGAACCAGGGACTGTAGTGACGCATCTAGCACTAGCGATGCAGTGCCTCAGACCGCTGTGCCACTCGGGAGCCCTATCATTTTCTATGGTTACACCTTATCTCAATAACATGTCAACTTTGTCCACACAGTGTCAGGAGGATATTCAAAATAAAATTGTATTTTTCACGTGCCGAATACAACGGGTGTAGACCTAACCGTGAAACGCTTGTTTACAAACCCTTCCCAACGATGCAGAGTAAAAAAAAGTATGATTTTTTTTGGTAACACAAGGAATAAAATACACAGAATGGAGCTATATACAGGGAATAGCAATACCAGATCAATGTGCTTGGATATGAGGTATTTGAGGTAGATATATACAGTACATGAAAGCTACCACATCATTCTTGATAGCCGCAAGCCACTGGCAGAATCTGGTGAAATCTAGGTATAACGATGAAAGGTAACACATTTTTGCTTTTGTATGTAATTAGCACAGCCCGGCACTGAACACCACACGGGCATGCTGACAAACATTAGTGAAAAACAAACGTTTTGAAAATAATCTTGCCTATAGAAGTTCTGAGATTACTGTGAGGTGGTCGTTCGAAGTTAACAGCACCATTATTCAAGGTTTTGGGATGTCCCCTCTACCTAGCGGGCAGCATCAGCATTTGCTATGAATGCTGGACTTTGTGGTTCACTATGAGCAGACGAATCCACAGGGAGTCGAAACTTCACGATTCTACCAGTGAAATGAAAATGTGCAAGTTCTAGCTTGTGGTTTGGATAATTGTGATGTTTATGATAAAAACGTAATGTTGTTAATATAGTAATGACTATATGCCGTGGCAGAGCCAGGGTGAAATTCCCCTTTAATTTCTTGTGAGAGAAATTAGATGTTGTTTTATTAGAACAATTAAACCAAGATGTTGTTATAATAGTTTTATTGCATCAAATTGTTGTTATATGCAACAGAATAGAGGGTTCTTATAACTCTATTGTGTCTGTGTGAACTGAAAGTGGGCCTCTGGGAGATTTAACACTGACAGGAGATTTACGATGTCTTTTGTGTAATTAAACCTAAAGAGACCGGATTCCTGAGCATGAGTTAATGTTTCTATTCTATAAGGTACCCTGGTATCTACACAATGAGAACTGTTTTTACAGCAGATACTGTCTGCTGTGAATTATAAGTATCTTTCATATAAATCTTAACCTTGTGACCCATTTCATACATCTGTTGTTTGTCTTGTAGACTGAAGGGAGTGTATCTTGGCTATAAAATAACTCTCAATGAATCATCTGAGGGTGATTCCTCAACCAGCCATCATTATTGTAGACCACTCAATCGATTCATGTGTGTGTTGTATTGACCTGCTCCCTTATTAATAAGTGAATAAAGATTTAGTTTAAGTATAACTCTGACTTGTGTGATGAGTTTGTCTCTCCTCATTTGATAGTAAAGAAATTAACCACCACACGATTCTGTTGACAAAAGTTTCTTAAAAGGAAGCAAACAGAACGAAATGGGGATAAATGAACCTGAATTTGTCCAATAGAAACTCTTGTTTGCAGCTGTTGGATTAATGATTACACCCTAGATCAGGTAGATGCAGGCAAGAGTGTGGAAGGCGGTATTGAATGTGTCGATGTCTGTCACCTTGATTACTCAAATTTCTCTTGACCTGTGCACCTACGTTGTAAATGTCCATTTATAGGCTAGGTTGTAGCAACCTTAGGTTTAGGCTACTACATTATACTATTTTTCCCTATACCCATCATATCAATGTTACATTGAGCCGGGTGAATGGAATATGAATGACAGTCAGCCAATACACTGTAATAAAAATGAGACCATGCTTGACATTTTATTTTGTCCTGCCTCATCTTAAACGACACTGACCGCCACCGTTGTACATGTAGCCTATACAGTACATACAGTGCATTCGGAAAGTATTCAGACCCCTTTACTTTTTCCACATTTTGTTACGTTATAACCTTATTATAAAATTGATTAAATCGGTTTTTTTCGTCATTGATCCACACGAAATACCCCATAATGACGAAGGAAAAACATATATATTTTTTGCAAATACAATCAAAATAAAAAACTGAAATACAACATTTACGTAAGTATTGAGACATTTCACTCAGTACTTTGTTGAACCACATTTGGCAGCGATCACAGCTTTGAGTCTTCTTTGGTATGACGCTACAAACTTGGCACAAGTTGTATTTGGGGAGTTGATTCCATTCTTCTCTGCAGATCCTCTGTCAGGTTGGATGGGGAGCGTCGCTGCACAGCTGTTTTCAGGTCCCTCCAGAGATGTTTGATCGGGTTCAAGTCCAGGCTCTGGCTGGGACACTCAAGGACATTCAGAGACTTGTCCCAAAGCCACTACTGCATTGTCTTGGCTGTGTGCTTAGGGTCATTGTCCAGTTGGAAGATGAACTTTGCCCCAGTCTGAGGTCCTGAGCAGTCTGGAGCAGGTTTTCATCAAGGATCTCTCTGTACTTTGCTCATTTCAACTTTCCCTCGATCCTCACTAGTCTCCAAGTCCCTGCCGCTGAAAACATCCCCACAGCATGACGCTGCCTCCACCATGTTTCACAGTAGGGATGGTGCCATGTTTCCTCCAGACGTGACGTGGCATTCCGGCCAAAGAGTTCTATCTTGGTTTCATCAGACCAGAGCATCTTGTTTATCATGGTCTGAGAGTCCTTTTGCCTTTAGGCAAACTCTATGCGGGCTGTCATGTGCCTTTTACTGAGGAGTGGCTTCTGTCTGGCCACTCTACCATAAATGCCTGATTGGAGGAGTGCTGCAGAGATGGTTGTCCTTCTGGAAGGTTCTCCCATCTCCACAGAGGAACTCTGGAGCTCTGTCAGAATTACCATCGGGTTCTTGGTCACTTCCGGGGGTATCGTCGGACAGGGCCACAGTGTCTCCCGACCCCTCCTTTCTCAGCTTCCAGGATTTATTCTGCAGTAGTTTGTGTTGGGGGGCTAGGGTCACTCTGTTATTTCTGGAGTATTTCTCCTGTCTTATCTGGTATCCTCGACAACCACTGTGGCCATGTTCTGTTATAATCTCCACCTGGCACAGCCCTCATAGCCTGGTTCCTCTCTAGGTTTCTTCCTAGGTTTTGGCCTTTCTAGGGAGTTTTTCCTAGCCACCGTGCTTCTACACCTGCATTGCTTGTTGTTTGGGGTTTTAGGCTGGGTTTCTGTACAGCACTTTGAGATATCAGCTGACGTAAGAAGGGCTTTATAAATACATTTGATTGATTGATTAACCTCCCTTACCAAGGCCCTTCTTCCCCGATTGCTCAGTTTGACCAGGCAACCAGCTCTAGGTGGTTCCAAACTTCTTCCATTTAAGAATGATGGAGGCCACTGTGTCCTTGGGGATCTTCAATGCTGCAGACATTTTTTGGTACCCTTCCCCAAATCTGTGCCTCGACACAATCCTGTCTCGAAGCTCTACGGACAATTCCTTCGACCTCATGGCTTGGTTTTTTCTCTGACATGCACTGTTAACTAAGGGACATAATATAGACAGGCGTGTGCCTTTCAAAATCATGTCCAATCATTTGCATTTACCACAGGTGGACTCCAATCAAGTTGTAGAAATATCTCAAGGATGATCAATGGAAACAGGATGTGTAACGGCTGTCGCTCTCCTCATCCTCGGATGAGGTGAGGAGAGAAGGATCCTCAGACCAAAACGCAGGCTTTGGGAAATAAGCCATCTTTATTTAACAACGATGATGGCAACACGAAACGAAACAAAACACTTTCAAACTACAAAACAAGAAAACGACGTTGAACGAAACCTGAACATAAACTTACATAACTAAACATAAACTTACGTACAGGAAACGGACGACATCGAAACGAAACGAAACAAACAAACGCTACAGTCCCATGTGGTACGAACATACATACAGACATAGGAGACAATCACCCACAACGAACACTGTGACAACGCCTACCTAAATATGACTCTTAATTAGAGGAACGCCAAACACCTGCCTCTAATTAAGAGCCATACCAGGTAACCCAAAACCAACACAGAAACAGAAAACATAGAATGCCCACCCAATCTCACGTCCTGACCAACTAACACACAAAAACTAACAGAAATAGGTCAGGAACGTGACAGTACCCCCCCCACAAGGTGCGAACTCCGGACGCACCAGCACAAAGTCTAGGGGAGGGTCTGGGTGGGCATCTAACCACGGTGGTGGCTCAGGCTCCGGGCGCGGTTCCCACCCCACCATAATCCATCCTAGCCCCCTCCCTTCAAGAATGTCCACCCTCTTACTTCCCCCACAAAATCCTCCTAATAACAAATCTAATAATGACAATACCGGGACAGAGAGATAAACCAAGACAGAGGGATAGATAAGACTATAGAGGTAGATAAAGATAGAGAGGGAGATCAGGATAGAGGGGCAACTCCGGACTGAAAGGCAGCTCCGGACAGAGAGACAGCTCTGGACTGATGGGCAGTTCTGGGTATCTAGCCTTTTCAGGCTGAAGGGCAGCTCATGGCTGACTGACGACTCTCGATGCTCATGGCTGGCTGACGGCTCTCGACGCTCATGGCAGGCTGACGGCTCTCGACGCTCATGGCAGGCTGACGGCTCTCGACGCTCATGGCAGGCTGACGGCTCTCGACGCTCATGGCAGGCTGACGGCTCTCGACGCTCATGGCAGGCTGACGGCTCTCGACGCTCATGGCAGGCTGACGGCTCTCGACGCTCATGGCAGGCTGACGGCTCTCGACGCTCATGGCAGGCTGACGGCTCTCGACGCTCATGGCAGGCTGACGGCTCTGGCTGCTCATGGCAGGCTGACGGCTCTGGCTGCTCATGGCGCTCTGACGGCTCTGGCTGCTCATGGCGCTCTGACGGCTCTGGCTGCTCATGGCTCTCTGACGGCTCTGGCTGCTCATGGCTCTCTGACGGCTCTGGCTGCTCATGGCTCGCTGACGGCTCTGGCAGATCCTGTCTGGCTGGCGGCTCTGGCAGATCCTGTCTGGTTGGCGGCTCTGGCAGATCCTGTCTGGTTGGCGGCTCTGGCAGATCCTGTCTGGTTGGCGGCTCTGGCAGATCCTGTCTGGTTGGCGGCTCTGGCAGATCCTGTCTGGTTGGCGGCTCTGGCAGATCCTGTCTGGTTGGCGGCTCTGGCAGATCCTGTCTGGTTGGCGGCTCTGGCAGATCCTGTCTGGTTGGCGGCTCTGGCAGATCCTGTCTGGCTGACGGCTCTAGCGGCTCCTGTCTGGCTGATGGCTCTAGCGGCTCCTGTCTGGCTGACGGCTCTGTAGGCTCATGGCAGACGGGCGGCTTTGCAGGCTCATGGCAGACGGGCGGCTTTGCAGGCTCCTGGCAGACGGATGGCTCAGACGGCGCTGGGGAGACGGATGGCTCAGATGGCGCTGGTGAGACGGATGGCTCTGGCCGGATACGGCGCACTGTAGACCTGGTGCGTGGTGCCGGAACTGGAGGCACCGGGCTAAGGACACGCACCTTCATACTAGTGCGGGGAGCAGGGACAGGGCACACTGTATTCTCAAAGCCTACTCTATCCCTGATGCGTGGTACCGGCACTGGTGACGCCGGGCTGAGGACAAGCACATCAGGATTAGTAGGGGGAGAAGATACAGTGGGTTCAGGGCTCTGGAGACGCACTGGTAGCTTAGTGCGTGGGGCCGGAACTGGAGGCACCGGGCTAGATACACGCACTACAGGGAGAGTGCGTGGAGGAGGAACAGGGCTCAGGATACGCACTGGTAGCCTAGTGCGTAGTGTAGACACTGTAGGTACTAGGCTGGGGCGGGGAGGTGGTGCCGGAAATACCGGACCGTGGAGGCGTACTGGCACTCTTGAGCATTGAGCTTGCCCAACCTTACCTGGTTGAATACTCCCGGTTGCCCGACCAGTGCGGGGAGGTGGAATAACCCGCACCGGGCTATGTAGGCGAACCGGGGAAACCATGCGTAAGGCAGGTGCCATGTATGCCGCCCCGAGGAGACGCACTGGAGACCAGACGCGTTGAGCCGGCCTCATGACACCTGGCTCAATACTCAATCTAGCCCTACCAGTGCGGGGAGGTGGAATAACCCGCACTGGGCTATGCACTCGTACAGGAGACACCGTGCGCTCTACTGCGTAACACGGCGCCTGCCCGTACTCCCGCTCTCCACGGTAAGCCTGGGAAGTGGGCGCAGGTCTCCTACCTGCCCTTGGCCCACTATCTCCTAGCCCCCCCCCAAGAAATTTTTGGGAATTACTCACGGGCTTTTTTGGCTTCCGTGCCAGACGCGTTCCCTCATAGCTCCGGTTCCTCTCCCAGGTAGCCTCTGCTCTCCTCAATGCCTCCACCTGTTCCCATGGGAGGCGATCCCTCCCAGCCAGGATCTCCTCCCAAGTGTAGCAACCCTTTCCATCCAAAACATCGTCCCATGTCCATTGCTCCTTTCTCTCCTGTCCCTTACTCCGTTTCGTTTTCCCTTGCCGCTTGGTCTTAGCGTGTTGGTGGGTGATTCTGTAACGGCTGTCGCTCTCCTCATCCTCGGATGAGGTGAGGAGAGAAGGATCCTCAGACCAAAACGCAGGCTTTGGGAAATAAGCCATCTTTATTTAACAACGATGATGGCAACACGAAACGAAACAAAACACTTTCAAACTACAAAACAAGAAAACGACGTTGAACGAAACCTGAACATAAACTTACATAACTAAACATAAACTTACGTACAGGAAACGGACGACATCGAAACGAAACGAAACAAACAAACGCTACAGTCCCATGTGGTACGAACATACATACAGACATAGGAGACAATCACCCACAACGAACACTGTGACAACGCCTACCTAAATATGACTCTTAATTAGAGGAACGCCAAACACCTGCCTCTAATTAAGAGCCATACCAGGTAACCCAAAACCAACACAGAAACAGAAAACATAGAATGCCCACCCAATCTCACGTCCTGACCAACTAACACACAAAAACTAACAGAAATAGGTCAGGAACGTGACAGGATGCAGATGAGCTCAATGTTGAATCTCATAGCAAAGGGTCTAAATACTTAAGGTATCTGTTTTTAAATTTTTAATACATTTAAAAAAAATCTAAACCTATTTTTGCTTTGTCATTATGGGGTATTGTGTGTAGATTGATGAGGAAAAACATTTGTTTAATCCATTTTAGAATAAGGCTGTAACGTAACAAAATTTTGAAAAAGTCAAGGGGTCTGAATACTTTCTGAATGCACTGTAGTTTATCAATCTAATGCAACATCTACAGAGTTTGTTCATTCATATTTATTTCTATGATGTTCTGTTGCTGCCTGCGGACTAATTTGACATGAAATCCTTTAGCTATGCCCGATGTGCCATGGCAGTCCCCATTTGGCCTTGTATGGGTGAGAGTGAGTGATTGAGTGATGGAGAAAATGAGGCAATGAGAGAGTTTGTGAGTGATATTAAGAGCACGAATTGGTTGTTTTTTGTTTTTGTAATTTATTTTCTATTGCTGATAATTCATCAACACATTTTAATTGCTTTGTATTTTAATTTATTTTTGACAAATCCTTGCTGCAACGCAAAAAATAAATTAACTTAGTTCATACTGTACATTCATTTCCTCTCTTCCTTTTTACATTTATTGCATAGAAACTATGTATAACAATGTTCAGATAACCGTAGCGAAGTTAGCTATAAGGTCAATGTCAAAGTAACTCAATTACTTTTACTCTGAGTACTTTTTAAATGAGCTACTTTTTACTTTCACTTGTGTAGCTTTTTACAACAGTAGCTTTACTTCTACTTGAGTGAAATCTCATTACAGTAACAGTACTTCTACTTGAATAGGGTAGTTCAGTACACTTTACCCCTTCAAGTTAAATCTCTGAAATGTACTGTATGGCCTAACCATAGGAGATGTATGTAGAGGGAGGAACATCTGAGAGTGGGAACAATTTGTCTACGTTCAAAATGGCACCCTATTCAGTACATAGGCCACTATGGGCCCCATTGGCCCTGATCAAAAGTAATACACTATGTAAGTAATAGGGTGCCTTTTTGGACACAATCTCACTTGTACAGCAACAACACTGATCAGGTGAGAATGGGGTTGAGATAAGGAATTGGGTTACATTTTGAACACAGCCTATATAGTGCACTACTTTTGACCAGAGTTGGCTCTGTGGTTGAGAGATATCACTACTTGTCTCCGGAGACAGAAACTGAAGGAGATAAAGAGAGATGTGCCGGGTTGACAGGTTCTCGTAATGGAGGCGCTGTATTCTAAACTTTCCTGACTATTTTTGGATGGTATGTGCTGCTTATTGTGAATACATCTGATGGCACGGTGTGGTCTTTACTCGGTAGTGGTACAATGGTCTTGTTCAATGTCAGAGGCGTTATGTGTCTTTCAGTGTGTGTGTGTATATGCGCATGTGCATGTGTTTGTGCATGTGTACGTGCGTGGGGTTCGACACAAACTATTATACTTAGTATTCTAGAATCGAGATGTTTTATTTGCATCGTTAAATCCCAGTTGTTAGCTCATACATAACTTGGGGGTTTACCCAATTAGAAGTTGTCTAATATGCAAATATGCCCATTTCCCATAAGACCAGGAAGTAATAAGTCCACAGTATCATCACAATCTACAACTCTGTTCTGCCAGTTATTTTTTACTATTTTTTTCTACCAGACCTTCTCTCTCTCACACACACACACACACACACACACACACACACACGCACACGCACACGCACACACAGAGTAACCTGACCTCATTAGCATGTACAAGTGCATTCATATGTGCGCTGCATGTCCGCACATGTGAACTGACATAATTTGCATAGTTACTGAGCGGCCAATCGTGAATAAAACATGTGAACTGTAATAAGGCTGCGTTTAGACAGGCAGCCTAATTCTGATTTATTTGTTCACTATTTGGTTTTTTGACCAATCAGATCTGAAAAAGTTCTGACGTGAAAAGATCGGTCAAAAGACTAATTACTGGAAAAAATATCAGATTTGAGCTGCCTGTCTAAATGCTGCCTAAGGGCAAGATCCTGCAACATATGTCCTGATCTGTCCATGTGTGAGTATAGTGCCTTCAGAAAGTATTCACACCACTTGACAAATTCCACACAGTTGTGTTACAGCCTGAATTTAAAATGGATTAAATACATTTTGTTCTCACCCATCTACACATAATACCACATGATGACAAAGTGAAAGCATGTTTTTAGAAATGTTTGCAAATTTAATGAGAATGAAATACAGAAATATCTAATTTACATAAGTATTTACACCCCTGAATTAATCAATACATGTTAGGATTACCTTTGGCAGCGATTACAGCTGTGTCTTTCTGGGTAAGCCTCTAAGAGCATTGCACACCTGGATAAAAAATTATTCAAGCTCTGTCAAGTTGGTTGTTGATCAATGCTAGGCAGCAAGTCTTGCCATTGATTTTCAAGCCAATTTAAGTCAAAACTGTAATTAGGCCACTCAGGAACATTCAATGTTGTCTTGGTGAGCAATTCCGCTGTATATTTGGCCTTTTGTTTTCAGTTATTGTCCTGATGAAAGGTGGTGAATTTTTCTCCTAGTGTCTGTTGGAAATCAGACCGAACCAGGTTTTCCTCTAGGATTTTGCCTGTGCTTAGCTTTATTCCGTAAATTTGTATCCTAAAAACTCCCTAGTCCTTTCCAATGACAGGCAGATGCATAACATGATGCAGCCACCACCATCTTTGAAAATATGAAGAGTGGTACTCAGTGATTTGTTTTGTTGGATTTGCCCCAAACATAATGTTTTGTATTCAGGACATAAAGTACATTTCTTTGCCACATTTGTTGCAGTTTTACTTTTGTTCCTTATTCCAAACAGGATGCATGTACAGGCTTTCTTCTTTTCACTGTGTCCTTTATTGTGGAATAACTACAATGTTGTTAATCCATCCTGTATTTTCCTATCACAGCCGTTAAACTCTGTAACTGTTTTAAAGTCATCATTGGCCTTATGGTGAAATCCCTGGCCAGGTCGCCCGGGATACAAGTCAGGATGACAGATGACGTCGAAACCAGCCACTAGGGGCAACAGTGAGCGCTGTTATGTTCAAGTATTTTTCAGTTTTGCTAGGGTGATGTGGATGGTCGTAAGCCTCTGATTTTGATTCCAAAGGTTGATAGTTCAAATCCAGCAATAGAAACTTGTTTTTGACATTTTTGTTTTAAGCCTATCCCAGACCTTAACCCTTACCTTACTGCCTAAACTTTATGTATTTATTTGATTTCCCCTTTATTTAACCAGGTAGGCCAGTTGAGAACAAGTTCTCATTTACAACTGCGACCTGGCCAAGATAAAGCAAAGCAATGCGACACAAACACAGAGTTACACATGGGATAAACACACGTACAGTCAATAACACAACAGAAAAATCTATGTACAGTGTGTGCAAATGTAGAAGAGTAGAGAGGTAAAGGCAATAAATAGGCCATAGAGGCGAAATAACTACAATTTAGCATTAACACTGGAGTGATAGATGTGCAGATGATGATGTGCAAGTAGAGATAGTGGGGTGCAAAAGAGCAAGAGGATAAATAACAATATGGGGATGAGGTAGTTGGGTGTGCTATTTACAGATTAGCTGTGTACAGGTACAGTGATCGGTAAACTGCTCTGACAGCTGATGCTTAAAGTTAGAGGGAAATATACCTGCTGGAGCGTGTGCTACGGGTGGGTGTTGCTATGGTGACCAGTGAGCTGAGATAAGGCGGGGCTTTTTGGCGATGAATATGTAGTGAGGGCCAGCCAACAAGAGCACACAGGTCGTGGTGGTGGGTAGTATATGGGGCTTTGGTGACAAAACGGATGGCACTGTGATAGACTACATCCAGTTTGCTGAGTAGAGTGTTGAAAGCTATTTTGTAAATGACATCGCCAAAGTCGAGGATCGGTAGGATAGTCAGTTTTACAAGGGTATGTTTGGCAGCATGAGTGAAGGAGGCTTTGTTGCAAAATAGGAAGTCGGTTCTAGATTTAATTTTGGATTGAAGATGCTTAATGTGAGCTTAATGCTTAATGTGAGTCTGGAAGGAGAGATGAGGTCAATATCCTTCCAGGATATCCGTGCCAGGTCGATTAGAAAGGCCTGCTCGCTGAAGTGTTTTAGGGAGCGTTTGACAGTGATGAGGGGTGGTCGTTTGACCGTGGACCCATCACGCACGCAGGCAGTGATTGCTGAGATCCTGGTTGAAGACAGCAGACGTGTATTTAGAGGGCAAGTTGGTCAGGATGATATCTAAGAGGGTGCCCATGGTTACGGATTTAGGGTTGTACCTGGTAGGTTCCTTAATATTTTGTTTGAGATTGAGGGCATCTAGCTTAGATTGTAGGACGGCCAAGGTGTTAAGCATATCCCAGTTTAGGTTACCTAACAGTACAAACTCTGAAGATAGATAGGGGGCAATAAATTCACATATACAGTATGTGTCCAGGGCACAGCTGGGGGCTGAAGGGGGTCTATAACAAGCGGCAACGGTGAGAGACTTGTATCTGGAAAGGTGGCTTTTTAAAAGTAGAAGCTCAAATTGTTTGGGCACAGACCTGGATAGTATAACAGTAGATCTCTGCAGTAAATTGCAACTCCACCCCCTTCGGCAGTTTTATCTTGTCAGAAGATGTTATAGTTAGGGATAGAAATTTCAGGATTTTTGGTGGCCTTCCTAAGCCATCATTCAGACATGGCTAGGACATCAGGGTTGGCGGAGTGTGCTAAAGCATTGAATAAAACAAACTTAGGGAGGAAGCTTCTAATGTTAACATGCATGAAACCAAGGCTTTTACAGTTACAGAAGTCAACAAATGAGAACGTCTGGGGAATGGGAGTGGAATGGGGGCTGCAGGGCCTGGGTTAACCTCCACATCACCAGAGGAACAGAGGAGGAGTAGGATAAGGGTACGGCTAAAGGCTATAAGAACTGGTCGTCTTGTGCGTTGTTAACGGAGTAAAAGGAGCAGATTTCTGGCCGCGGT
The DNA here is from genome assembly GCF_045679555.1 of Salvelinus alpinus. NCBI lineage: Eukaryota > Metazoa > Chordata > Actinopteri > Salmoniformes > Salmonidae > Salvelinus > Salvelinus alpinus. The sequence continues at coordinate 5,201,756 of NC_092101.1, forward strand.
AGAATAGATTCAAGGCATAATGTACGGACAAGGGTATGGTAGGATGTGAGTACAGGGGAGGTAAACCTAGGCATTGAGTGACGATGAGAGAGGTTTTATCTCTAGAGGCACCAAGTCAGCCAGGTGAGGTCACCGCATGTGTGGGGGGTGGAAGAAAAGGGCTATCTAAGGCATATTGGGCAGGGCTAGGGGCTCTACAGTGAAATAAGACAATAATCACTAACCAAAACAGCAATAGACAAGGCATATTGACATTACGGAGAGGCATGTGTAGCCGAGTGATCATAGGGTGCAATGAGTAGCACTAGATGAGTCAGGGAGCCAATTCCGTAGTTGCTGCTACGCTAGGCGAGCTGGAGACACGCGATTCAGACAGCTAGCATGCTGGGGCTAGCAGATGGACATCCGGCGACCTCGCAACGGAAGAGCCTGTTGAGAACACCTCAGACGGTTACGTCGGCAGACCAGTCCTGATGGATCAGCGGGGCTCCGTGTCGGCAGTACAGGGTCCAGGCCAATTTGCAAAAGAGGTATTGTAGCCCAAGAATTGGCTGGTGGACCTCTTTGCCTAGCCTGGAGATGGGTCTAGCTCCAGGCTAGCTCCAGGCTAACTGGTGCTTGCTTCGGGACAGAGACGTTAGCCAGGAATAGCCACTCGATGATCTGCGATGATCCGGTGTAAAGGTTCAGAGCTTGCGGTAGGAATCCGGAGATGTGATAGAGAAAAAGCAGTCCGATATGCTCTGGGTTGACATCGCGCTGTGCGGACTGGCAGGAATTGACCGGGTTGAGGCTGGCTGATGTCCGAGTTAACGGTGATTACCGCTAGCAGTGGCTAACTGACTACTATCTAGTAGCTAGTTAGCTGGCTAGCTTCTGAAGGGGGTTCCGGTTCTAAAGTACAAAAATAGCAGATCCGTACCACATTGGGTGAGGCGGGTTGCAGGAGAGTATATTCAGTCCGTAGATAGAAAGTGAGATGAAAATATATACAAAATATATACGACGATAACGATATATACATAGGACAAGACGGGACAAGACAAAGACACACGTCCGACTGCTACGCCATCTTGGAATGAATGTAAAACCTAACCTTAAAAATTCTGAGTGAATGCCTACACTTTACCTTAACCTCTTTGGAATTTGACGTTTGCAACACCTTCTAAATTTGACATTTAAGAAACATGGATGAACATCTAATTCTGACGTGAGACTGTGAGAGCTAGTTGGTAATCCCAGAGTGTTTTTTTTTTCTCTCTGGCTACTGAGTCAGGAAGGATGCCTGTATCTTTGTAGTTACTGGGTGTATTGACACACCATCCAATGTATAATTAATCACAAAGGGATGTTCAATGACTGCTTTTTTTTTTTATCCATCTACCAATTGGTGCCCATCTTCATTGTTGAGCATTGGAAAACCTCCCTGGTCTTTGTGGTTGAATCTGTGTTTGAAATTCACTACTCGACTGAGAGACCTTACAGATAATTGTATGTGTGGGAAACAGAGATGAGGTCGTCATTCAAAAATGTTAAACACTATTATTGTACACAGAGTCCACGAAACGTATTATCTGACTTGTTAAGCACATTTGTATTCCTGAATTTATTTAGGCTTGCCAAAACAGAGAGGTATTGAGTCAAGAGATTTCAGCTTTTAATTTTTTTATTCATTTGTAAAAAATTCTAAAAACATAATTTCACTTTGACATTATGGGATATTGTGTGTAGGCCGGTGAAACAAATCTAAATGTAATCCAATTTAAATTCAGACTGCGTTTGTGTGTCAGGGTTTGTCTCCCCACCCATCTTCTATTAGACCAAGTGTGAGGAGCCGAACCCTCACTTAGCTTTCAGACCCGAACAAGATGTTATGGAGGCAAATTAAATCATAACACTATAATAGTGGCATAGTCAAATCGAATCAAATCAAATGTTATTTGTCACATACACGTGTTTAGCAGATGTGGCTGCGGGTGTAGCGAAATTGTGTTTCTTGCTCCAACAGTGAAGTAATATCTAACACTTTCACAACAATAGACACAATACATACAAATCTAAAGTAAAGCAATTAAGAATATATAAATATTTGGGCGAGCAATGTCAGAGCGGCATAGACTAAGATACAGTAGAATAGGATATAATACAGTATATACATATGAGATGAGTAATGCAAAATATTTAAACATTATGAAAGTGACTAGTGTTCCATTAATAAAGTGGCCAGCGATTCTAAGTCTATGTATGTAGCGCAGCAGCCTCTAATGTGCTAGTGATGGCTGTTTAACTTCTTATGGCTGAAGGGGCAGTATTGAGTAGCTTGGATAAAAGGTGCCCATTGTAAACGGCCAGCTCCTCAGTCTCAGTTGCTAATATATGCATATTATTATTATTAGTATTGAATAGAAAACACTCTAAAGTTTCTAAAACTGTTTGAATTAAGTCTGTGAGATTAACAGAACTCATATGGCAGGCAAAAACCTGAGAAGTTCCACTTCCTGTTTGGATTTTTTCTGGGGGTGCCATATTTTCAACCAAGCTCTTATTGAAAATACAGAGAGATATTGATGAGTTTTCACTTCCTACGGCTTCCACTAGATGTCAACAGTCAATAGAACTAAGTCTGATGACTCTAATGTGAAGGGGGGTCGAAGGAGACAGAATTTAGTAATCACCGCCATGAGGTGACCATGCATTCAACATGCGCGTTCACGTGAGAGGCAGCTCCGTTCCATCTCTCAATTGAAGTCGATTTAATTCTCCGGTTGGAACGTTATTCAAGATGTATGTTAACAACATTCTAAAGATTGATTCAGTACATCGTTTGCCATGTTTCTGTTGAGTCCAACATGGTGGCTAATTTGGCTAATCATCTGAGCTCCGTCTCAGATTATTGCATGGTTTATATTTCCGTAAAGTTTTTTTGAAATCTGACACAGCGGTTGCATTAAGGAGAGGTATATCTATAATTCTATGTGTATTACTTGTATTATCATTTATATTTATGTTGAGTATTTCTGTTGAAACGATGTGGCTATGCAAAGTCACTTGAAGTTTTTGCAACTAGTGAATCTAACGCCTCAATGTAAACTCAGATTTTTTTATATAAATATGAACTTAATCAAACAAAACATGCATGTATTGTGTAAAATGAAGCCCTATGAGTGTCATCTGATGAAAATAATCAAAGGTTAGTGATTAATTTTATCTCTATTCTGGTTTTTGTGAAAGCTATCTTTAGCTGGAAAAAATGGCTGTGGTTATGGTGGTTTTGTGGTGACCTAACAATCGTTTGTAGTGCTTTCGCTGAAAAGCCTATTTGAAATCGGACACTTTGGTGGGATTAACAACAAGATTACCTTTAAAATGATATAAAACACATGAATGTCTGAGGAATTTTAATTATGAGATTTCTGTTTTTTTAATTTGGCGCCCTGCACTTCGACTGGCTGTTGTCATATTGTTCCCGTTAACGGGACTGCAGCCATAAGAAGTTTTAACAGTCTGATGGCCTTGAGATAGATAGAAGCTGTTTTTAAGTCTCTCGGTCACAGCTTTGATGCATCTGTACTGACCTCGCCTTCTGGATGATAGCAGGGTAAACAAGCAGTGGCTCGGGTGGTTGTTATCCTTGATGATCTTTTTGGCCTTCCTGTGATATCGGGTGCTCTAGGTGTCCTGGAGGGCAGGTAGTTTGCCCCCGGTGATGCGTTGGGCAGGCCGCACCACCCGCTGGAGAGCCCTGCAGTTGCTGGCGGTGCAGTTACCGTACCAGGCAGTTATACAGCCCGACAGGATGCTCTCAATTGTGCATCTGTAAAAGTTTGAGGGTTTTAGGTGACAAGCCACATCTCTTCAGCCTCCTGAGGTTGAAAAGGCCCTATTGCGCCTTCTTCACCACACTGTCTGTGTGGGGGGACCATTTCAGTTTGTCAGTGATATGTACGCAGAGGAACTTGAAGCTTTCCACTTTCTCCACTGCGGTCCCACTGATGTGGATGGGGGGTGCTCCCTCTGCTCTTTCCTGAAGTCCACGATCAGCTTATTTGTTTTGTTGATGTTGGGTGAGAGGTTATTACTCAACCGCCACCATGGGACACAACATTGACATCAACAAACAGCTCGCGCACATAACGCCATACACGCCGGTTGCCATCTTCCCGGTACACTTGAAACCGTCATTCATCCGTGAAGAGCACACTTCTCTTCACACACATGCCTACTTAAGTCGGTTATGACCCAGAATTGCAGTCAAGTCAAGAACCTGGTGAGGAGGACTAGCATGCAGATAAGCTTCCCTGAGATGGTTTCTGACAGTTTGTGCAGAAATTCTGAGGTTGTGCAAACCCATAGTTTTTTCAGCTGTCCGGATGGCTGGTCTCAGACGATTGCGGTGAAGAAGCCGGATGTTGAGGTCCTGGGCTGACGTGGTTACACCTGGTCTGCGGTTGTGAGGCCGGTTGGACGTACTGCCAAATTCTCTAAAACGATGTTGGAGACGGCTTATGTTAGAGAAATGAACATTACATTATCTGGTAACAGCTCTGGTGGACATTCCTGCAGTCAGCATGCCAATTGCACGCTTCCTCAAAACTTGAGACATCTGTGGCATTGAGTTGTGTGACATCTGCATTTTACTGTCCCCAGCACAATGTGCACCTGTGTAATGATCATGCTGTTTAATCAGCTTCTTGATATGCCACAACTGTCATGTGGATGGATTATCTTGGCAAAGTAGAAACGCTCACTAACAGGGATGTAAACAAATGTGTGCACAACATTTGAGAGAAATCAGCTTTCTGTGCATACGGAACATTTCGGGGATATTTTATTTCAGCTCATGAAACATGGGACCAACACTTTACATGTTGGGTTTATATTTTTGTTCACTGTAGTTTGAGCATTTAATTGAGTCTGCCTGGAGTTCCAGATGGGCGGGGTTTTCACTTCTGGGACAATCCCTTTGGTCCCATTGTGCCAGACAAGCTCAAACAAGCACCACTAAAACCTTATATATATATATACACAGTTGAAGTCGCCAAATACATTTAAATTCAGTTTTTCAAAATTCCTGACATTTAATCAGAGTAAAAATTCCCTGTCTTAGGTCACCACTTTATTTTAAGAATGTGAAATGTCAGAATAATAGTTGAGACAACGATTTATTTCAGTTTTAATTTCTTTCACCATATTCCCAGAGGGTCAGAAGTTTACTATCACTCAATTAGTATTTGGTAGCATTGCTTTAAATTGTTTAACTTGGGTCAAATGTTTTGGGTAGCCTTCCACAAGTTTCCCACAGTAAGTTGGGTGAATGTTGGCCAATTTCTCCTGACAGAGCTGGTGTAACTGAGTCAGGTTTGTAGGCCTCCTTGCTCGCACAAGCTTTTTCAGTTCTGCCCACACATTTTCTATAGGCTTGAGGTCAGGGCTTTGTGATGGCCACTCTAATACCTTGACTTTGTTGTCCTTAATTAAGCTATTTTGCCACAACTTTGGAAGTATGCTTGAGGTCATTGTCCATTTGGAAGACCCATTTGCGACCAAGCTATAACTTCCTGATTGATGTCTTGAGATGTTGCTTCAATATATCTACATAATTGTCCTCCCTAATGATGCCATCTATTTTGTGAAGTGCCCCAGTCCCTCCTGCAGCAAAGCACCCCCACAACATGATGCTGCCACCCCCGTGCTTCACAGTTGGGATGGTGTTCTTCGGCTTGCAAGCCTCCCCCTTTTTCCTCCAAACATAACGATGGTCATTATGGCCTAACAGTGCTATTTTTGTTTCATCAGACCAGAGGACATTTCTCCAAATGTACGATCTTTGTCCCCATGTGCAGTTGCAAACCGTAGTCTGGCTTTTTATGGCTGTTTTGGAGCAGTGGCTTCTTCCTTGCAGAGCGGCCTTTCGTGTTACGTCGATATAGGACTCATTTTATTGTGGATAGAGACACTTTTGTACCTGTATCCTCCGGCATCTTCACAAGGTCTTTTGCTGTTGTTCTGGGATTGATTTGCACTTTTCGCACCAAAGTACGTTGATCTCTAGGAGATAGAACGCGTCTCCCTCCTGAGCAGTATGACGGCTGGTTGATCCCATGGTGTTTATACTTTCGTACTATTGTTAGTACAGATGAACGTAGTACCTTCAAGCATTTGGAAATGGCTCCCAAGGATGAACCAGACTTGTGGAGGTCTACCATTTTGGACTTGTACATCAGGAGACGTGGAGGAGGCCGTAGGAGGGCAACAACCCAGCAGCAGGACCGCTACCTCCGCCTTTGTGCAAGGAGAAGCACTGCCAGAGCCCTGCAAAATGACCTCTAGCAGGCCACAAACGGCCTCCTCCACGTCTCCTGATGTACTGGCCTGTCTCCTGGTAGCGCCTCCATGCTCTGGACACTACGCTGACAGACACAGCAAACCTTCTTGCCACAGCTCGCATTGATGTGCCATCCTGGATGAGCTGCACTACCTGAGCCACTTGTGTGGGTTGTAGACTCCGTCTCATACTACCGCTAGAGTGAAAGCACCGCCAGCATTCAAAAGTGACCAAAACATCAGCCAGGAAGCATAGGAAGTGGTCTGTGGTCACCACCTGTAGAACCACTCCTTTATTGGGGGTGTCTTGCTAATTGCCTATAATTTCCACCTTTTGTCTATTCCATTTGCACAACAGCATGCCTAAGTATGATTCTCAATCAGGGACAACGATTGACAGCTGCCTCTGATTGAGAATCATACCAGGCCGAACACAAAATCCCAACATAGAAAATCACACATAGACAACCCACCCAACTCACACCCTGACCATTCTACATGAATACAAAACAAGGGAAAACAGGTCAGGAACGTGACAAGTAGTGTATATATTTAGACATTGTAGTCATTGTTATCACCGCTACCTTGTTGGTTGAAATTTCAACACAGAGCATTAATACACACTTTCCTAACAGGCATAGGGATAACAGTTTTATTTAGCTGATACCTTCTCTCATTTGTCATCATGCAGATATGGGGAGCTACTGTAGAGTCGCAGGCAGCAGCCCTGTTGATGCAAACCATCTCCAATATTTGTATGTACAGTACAAACAGGCTTATGAATGGGCAGCTATTTGGCCTGTTCATTTTTATCCTATTAACTGTGAGCAAGCCGAAACAAGCCACGAAAATAAATGGAGACCAACAAACAAATGCAAATAAACTGCGAGGAGCGAACTGGAAGAGGTTGACCGAGTTAAGGTCAAACCTGCTTTAAATTACATCAGTTCAACGTCTTTCTGTTTTTGTTTTGTGAAATGTTTTTCTTGGTGCGTTTAGGTATTCATGTATTCGGAATCAGACATCTTTACAGCTGAAACACATGAATAGTTAATCATCTGCCATCCTCAGTGCATCCTTACAATAAACCCCAGCTTGGATAGTTGGAAGTATGGACCACTTCCAAGCGTAGACATAGAATGAGTAGATTATATTTCTATGGTTCAAATGCCTGAAAATGTATACCATGCTGTATGACTCCGGTGTGCACTTTGAAAGATTGGATCAATGGATTTCAATTATATGAAATAAAATGTACTGCATTTTATTCGCTGAGGTCTGATTTGAAATATGTCACAGGATAATGGTGACTGTCAAGTGTGGAAGGGGGAGGAAATATGACAATATGATGTCGGATATCTACATTCATTAAAACCATGCAGCCAGTTTTGAGGGGAGGAGATTAAGCGAGAGACAACAATATCACACTTATATTTCCCTCCCAGCCCAAGCACTTTTTCTAAAACAAAGGCTGGATTAAGATCTCAAATCTCGTTGTCAGAGATGAAAACTTAAAGCTGCAATCAAACACATTTGTTAATCCAAATGTGGGCTCCCGAGTGGTGCAGCGGTCGAAGGCACTGCATCTCAGTGCTAGAGGTATCACTACAGACCCTGGTTTGATTCCAGGCTGAATCACAACCGGCCGTGATTGGGAGTCCCATGTTCGTAACTGACTTGCCTAGTTAAATCAAATTTAAAAATGCTGACCCCACGATGTTGAAATTAATTTAACTTAGCGTGGGACTCTCGGGGATCCTTATGAGGCGTGTGACTCTCTGAGGGGATGAGATGCAGTGAGGGAATGATTGAGAAATGTATTCAAATCCCCCTCATAGATTAGAAAGCCGTCCAACAAGCCTCCCTGCAACTTTGGAAGTCTGAGGGTTTTGACACACGTCAGAAACGGGAGGTAATCCACTTGGAATTTACAAACGATTAGAAACAGAGTGACGGTAGAGAGGCGACACAAACTCGCCTTGCGTGTCATCGGGCGCCGATTATTCATAAAACGCCCGCACGTTGGGTTGCCAGGCTTTGATTTTGTAATTGTTTAAGATGAATGGAGAGGGGCTTTCATTCTCACAGCCCGTCAACACTGCAAATATTGTTTCGGATCATTCGCAATGGGATTTAATGATATGGGCTATATAGTCTCCAAAGGTTGAGATGAATCACTATACAATTACAGTATACTGTTTACTATACACTCAGAAATAAAAGGTTTAGATTTGTTCTTAAAGGGGTACAAACACTTTTCACTATAGTGGTACCCTGTAAGGTTTGTCCTTTGTACCTTTAGTTATAGGAACATAATTGTACCTTAAAAAGAGCCAATAGTGTACCATAGGGGACAAGATAGTACAGGTACAAAAGCGTACCTTTAGAAAAGGTACAAATGTGTCTTTTTAGGGTACCACCATAATAAAAAAAATATGTTTGTTCCTTTTAAGTGGCAAAAACGTACCTCTAAAAAGGTTTTGGGGTGTTTTAACACTGTATGGGGTATAGCCTTATTTGCATATTTCATGACTGTGTTTGCTAGTGACAGAGACATGGTTGTTGAATGCAATGGCTTTCAGTCCTATAGTTTTTATCAAGCGAGTGTTGATTATTTTATCATAGAAATTAAACTCTGCTTTCTCTTCATTACGCACAACCCTGTGTGGTGGAGATGATCTGGAGTTGTGTCCCTCTCTCTACCCTCTTCTCTCTCGTGTCTTTCTTTTGACGGACTAGTGGACACTGCTAGTAACATTGGCTCGAGCACAGCTGGTGCTGTTCCCCAAGTCCACGGACCACTCCGACACCGGAAGGCCTGGGGAAGAAGGAACGGTAACAGTGGCTTGAATGTGGCCCGACCTGACTCCTTAGTTCATGGACTACCCCGACACCTGAAGGGCTGGGGATGAATGAAAGGTAACAGTATCTTGACCGCGGCCTGACCTAACTCCCCAGTCCACGGACCACCCTGGACTCCACCCCCCAGCATCCAGAACCAGCACCGGCCTAGCTGCTTGAGAAGATGATGGACTGCAGGCCTCGAGGTGAGTAGAAGCGCTGTCATGGCTAGCCTTTGCTGCTTCGACCCCTTCACCCCTCCTCCCCTGCTTCTTTTGGTGCCACCAACCTCCCCTGGCCTTCACTACTCCCAGCACCTCCCATTATTTTACCAAGTCAGTACAGAGGGCCACCAGGCAGTCAGTCGGGAGGCATATCAAGACCTTTGAACAGCCAAGAACAATCCAACAACACAAATGACCCGCTAGATGCCCTCATCCACCTCTGCAACGGAATGATCAAACGCGGGCCGGGACCCCCCCAGTAACTCATCACCATGATCCTGACAATACACCTAGAAAAGAAAGACACACTCTAGATGATTGTTCATGGTTGCCTCCCGACGAGGGAATTCATCCATAAACGGCACAAAGTACGTACAGAGAACTTCCCCCACGGATGCACTTACACTGAACACACCTACCAACTGTTTGTGAGTGCACCGTGGCCAGGAGGGTTTGGGCCCTGTGTGTTCCCTCTGTCCTCCAGCCTCTAGAATCCAGCCTTGCCGCCGCATTGCTCCTCCTCCAGCACCAGCCCAGGCCGATGGTCATACACTCCACCACCACTCCCTCCTGCTCCCTCACCATCCCTTTCCCCATTCCTCCCTCTACACCTATCCCTCTCACAGAACCAGAACCAGGAACCATTCATCACCACACCAGAAGAGGCGTGGTAGAAGGGACAAAGATCTAGACCTATGCCCAGAGCAAGCAGGCTACAAAAGAGTACCATCATCAACCTCCAGGTTCTGAGATTCCAAGTGCATCTCTCCTCAGGTTGTCCTTCCTCCCCTCTGCAGCTCCAACACCAGTTCAAGCACCAGACCCAGAACACCGTAAGAGGCGGTGACAGCTGTGTTGTTGACATGACAACTGGGCCAGAGTTCCAAACCTTCGACAGGATCATGTGACAAAAGCATTTGTTTTGATTGGCTGTTGCGTGCAACTAGTTGCACAAAGTTTAAATGTTTCAACTGGATGCAACCAAGTTGCAGATGAGTTGCTTATTAGTATTTGCTTATTAGTTTCACAAAGAAATCAAAAAGCAACTCTGAGTACCTCCCCGACCCTTCACCGAATGTAAACATATTCGGGGCTGACTGATTGGTCCAGAAACCGATGGATTGGGCGAGAACACACATGGGTAAAGCAGCGGTTTGAAAATTCGTCATTGGCTTTGATACTCTTATTTGTTAGAGTCGATCCATTTGCTGATGACTTCGTTCTGTCACTATAAACGACTTCAATGTATGTTGCCAATGACAGAGCAGTGGAATCATTTAGTATGAGTTGTCGGGCTAGTTACCTATAGGGCTGGAGGAAACTGTAATTAACCAACCCTGATCCAAACCATTTAAACAGGAACAACCATCTCAGTAAATCAAACTACTAACAGATAGGATTAGTTTTGTTATGCATTTTATTTACAGTGCATTCAGAAATTATTCAGACCCCTTGACCTTTTCTACATTTTGTTACACTACAGCCTTATTCTAAAATGTATTCAATTGTTTTTTCCCCCTCATCAATCTACACACAATACCCCATAATTACAAAGCAAAAACAGGTTTTTCAAAATGTTTGCACATTTATTAAAAATAGAAAACTAAGATGTCACATTTACATAAGTATTCAGACCCTTTACTCAGTATTTTGTTGAAGCACCTTTGTCAGCGATTACAGCCTCGATTCTTCTTGGGTATGACGCTACAAGCTTGGCACTCCTGTATTTGGCGAGATTCTACCATTCTTCTCTGCAGATCCTCTCAAGCTCTGTCAGGTTGGATGCGGAGCATCGCTGTACAGCTACAAAGTATTCAGACCCTTTCACTTTTTCAACATTTTGTTACGTTACAGCTTTATTCTAAAATAGATTAAATAAAACATTTCCCACATCAATCTACAAACAATACCCTATATTCACAAAGAAAAAGAAAAAAAAACTGAAATAATTTATTTACATAAGCATTCAGACCTTTGCAAACCACCTGCCCTCCAGGACACCTACAGCACCCAATATCACAGGAAGGCCAAAAATATCATCAAGGACAACAACCACCCGAGCCACTGCCTGTTCACCCCGCTATGATCCAGAAGGCGAGGTCAGTACAGGTGCATCAAAGATGGGACCGAGAGACAGAACATAAGCTTTTATTTCGAGGCCATCAGACTGTTAAATAGCCATCACTAGCACATTAGAGGCTGCTGCACTATATACATAGACTTCAAATCACTGGCCACTTTAATAATGGAACACTAGACACTTTAATAATGTTTACAAATGTTGCATTACTCATCTCATATGTATATACTGTATTCCATTCTATTCTTAGTCTATGCCGCTCACATTGCTCGTCCATATTATTATTATTTTCTTAATTCCATTCCTTTACTTAGATTTGTGTGTATTGGGTATATGTTGTGAAATTGTTAGGTATTACTTGTTAGACATTACTGCACTGTCGGAGCTCGAAAAAAAGCATTTCGCTACACCCGCAATAACATCTGCTAAACACGTGTATGTGGCCAATACATTTTGATTTGATATTAGACTTCAAATTGAGATTAGGTCTTGTTGCATCCTGTTTCCATTGATCATCCTTGAGATGTGTCTACAACTTGACTAGAATCCACCTGTGGTAAATTCAATTGATTGGACATGATTTGGAATGGCACACACCTGTCTATATAAGGTCCCACAGTTGACAGTGCATGTCAGAGCAAAAACCAAGCCATGAGGTCAAATGAATTGTCCGTAGAGCTCTGAGAGAGGATTGTGTTGAGGCACAGATCTGGGGAAGGGTACAAAAAAAAATCCGCAGCATTGAAGGTCCCCAAGAACACAGTGGCCTCCATCATTCTTTCATTTTATTTCATTACTATTTTTTGATACTTTTTCTCCCCTTTTTGATGATATTCAATTTGTAGTTACAGTCTTGTCCCATTGCTGCAACTCCTGTACAGTCTCGGGAGAGGCGAGGTCGAGAGCCATACGTCCTCAGAAACAGGACCCCGCCAAGCCGCACTGCTTCTTGACACACTGCTCGCTTAACACGGAAACCAGCCGCTCCAATGCGTCGACCTGCCACAAGGAGTCGCTAAAGCACGACGGGACAAGGACCTCCCAGCCGGCCAAACCCTCCCCTAACCCAGATGACGCTGGTCCAATTGTGCACCGCATCATGTGTCTCCCAGTCGCGGTCCGGGATCGAACCCGTGTCTCTAGTGACACCTTAGACCGCTGCGCTATCATTCTTAAATGGAAGAAGTTTGGATCCACCAAGACACTTCCTAGAGATGGCAGCCCGGCCAAAAGGAGCAATCCGGGGAGAAGGACTTTGGTCAGGGAGGTGACCAAGAACCCCAAGGTCACTCTGACAGAGAGTTCCTCTGTGGTGATGGGAGAACCTTCCAGAAGGACAACGATCTCTGCAGCACTCCACCAATCAGGCCTTTATGGTAGAGCGCCCAGACGGAAGCCACTCCTCAGTAAAAGGCACAACAGCCCGCTTGGAGTTTGCCAAAAGGCATCAAAAGGACTCTCAGAACATGAGAAACAAGATTCTCTGGTCTGATGAAACCGAGATTGATCTCTTTGGCTTGAATGCCAAGCGTCACGTCTGGCGGAAACATGGCACCATCCCTACGGTGAAGCATGGTGGAGGCAGCATCATGCTGTGGGGATGTTTTCAGCGGCAGGGAGTGGGAAACTAGCCAGGATCAAGGGAAAGATGAATGGATTAAAGTACAGAGAGATCCTTGACGAAAACCTGCTCCAAAGCGCTCAGGACCTCAGACTGGGGCGAAGGTTCACCTTCCAACAGGACAACGACCCTAAGCAGACAGCCAAAACAACGCAGGAGTGGCTTCGGGACAAGTCTCTTAATATCCTTGAGTGGCCCGGCCAGAGCCTGGACTTGAACCCGATTGAACATCTATTGATGGTGCAGCTAAATAGCTTCTTGAGGATCTGGTAACCCATGACAAATATTTTCAGTCACCTGAGAGGGAAAAGTTGTTGTCGTGACCTCTTCACGACTGTCTTGGTGTGTTTGTACCATGATAGTTTGTTGGTGATGTGGACACGACGGAACTTGAAACTCTTGAACCGCTCCACTACAGCCCTATCGATAATGTTTAGCGCTCCTTTTCCTGTAGTCCACGACCATCTCATTTGTCTTGCTCACATTGAGGGGGAGGTTGTTGTCCTGACACCTGACGCCAGTTCTCTGACCTCCTCCATATAGGCTGTCTCATCGTTGTCGGTGATCAGGCCTACCACTGTTGTGTCGTTAGCAAACGTAATGTTTGTTGTTGTTGTTTTGTTGTTTGTTGTGTCAATTGTTGTTTTATATTTAAGTTCATAGACCCGATGCCAAGGTATTGGGACATCAAAAATCTGTTCCCAACTGATTTGAATTTTATACGATATTGCTGTCAAACCTTGCGACTTTAATTGAAACTGACACATTTTTTGATTTATAATAATCATTTTAAGCCATTTAGGATTTTTTAATGGGTGGCAGACTGACTAATTTTTTAATTTCTTGTTTAAGTAATTGTCTCTTCCAGTTTTGTGGCAGAGCCACGATGTTGGTTATAATTTTGTTATTGAACACACCACATACACTGTTATTAGTTGTTTATGTGACATCACTTTACCGTTATTGTTTACAATATCCTTCATAAATATATACTGTTGGTTGCATATTTCATGAGCTGAAGAAAAGATCCCAGAAATGTTCCATACGCACAAAAAGCTTATTTCTCTCAAATTCTGTGCACACATTTATTTACATCCCCTGAATTTATCCTTTGCCAAGATAATCCGCCCACCTGAGAGGTGTGGCATATTAAGAACAGATGTCTCAAGTTTTGAGTGCAATTGGCATGTTGACTGCAGGACTGTCCACCCGAGCTGTTGCTAGAGAACTGAATGTTCATTTCTCTAACATAAAACATTGTTTTAGAGAATTTGGCAGTACGTCCAACCGGCCTCACAGCCGCAGACGACGGGTAACTAGGCCAGCCCAGGACCTCCACATCCGGCTTCTTCACTTCACCACCCAGACAGCTGATGAAATTGTGGGTTTGCACAACCGAATCATTTCTGCACAAACTGTCTGAAACCGTCTCAGGGAAGCTCAACTACGTGCTCGTCATTCTCATCAGGGTCTTGACCTGACTGCAGTTCGGTGTCATAACCGACTTTAGTAGCCTAATACTCACCCTCGATGGCCACTAGCACATTGGATAAGTGTGCTCTTCACGGCTGAATCACGGATTCAGTTGTGAAGAGATGGCAGACAGCGCACACAATGAAAACAAACAAATATTACATCATCATGAATAACTCTGAACGGTCTATCATAGAAGAGGTTGAAATAAAATTTAACTGGACAAATTCTGAACTTTTAAAAGGAGTAAAAGAAGTTAAAAGAATGCTGAGTATTACCCTAAAAAAAGGCCAATAATGGCGTTGTGTGGGCTAGCGGTTTGCTGATGTCAATGTTGTGAACGGAGTGCCCCATGGTGGCGGTGGGATTATTGTGGGGTTATGGTATGGGCAGGAATAAACTATGGACAACGAGCAAAATAGCATTTTATTGATGGCAATTTGAATGTACAGAGATACCGAGATGACATCCTGAGGAACATTGTCATGCCATTCATCTGCCGCCATCACCTTATGTTTCAGCATGATAATGCACGGCACCATTTCACAAGAATTTGTACACAATTCCTGGAAGGTATAAAATGGCCCAGTTTTTTCATGGCCTGCAGGAGGCAAATTGTGGTCCCACCAGATACTGATTGATACTGATACGCCCCCTACCTTTTTTTTAAGGTATCTGTGACCAACAGATTCATATCTTTATTCCCAATTATGTGAAATCCATAGATTAGGGCCTAATGAATGTATTTCAATTGACTGATTACCTAATATGAATTGCAACTCAGTAAAATTAATGAAAGTGCCGCATGTAGCTTTTACATTTTTGTTTAGTATAAATAGAAATGTATGTGAAAAAATTAATAATTCCAAAGAATGCTGAGCATTACCCTTAAAAAAGGCCAATAATAACACCCAGTGTGCTTTAGAGTTAATTTTGGTATGTTCATTTTCACATATGCATTTACATGTTGGTCATTTATCCAGAGTGACTTACAATGAGTGCATTCAAACAACATATCATCGTCATAGCAAGTAAAACGTTTCTGTAACCGTTACTGAGAATGTTGTTGCTGTTCATGTTGGCTGCTTGCAAATGTATTTCTATATGTCTGTGCCCCTGTGAAAATCGAATTAGCATAATTAATTAGCATAATAAAAAAGCAACCTGTTGTTTTGCATCTCAGTCCACCGCATCCGCCAATGGCAGCCTTGCACATCTGTAGTGGAAGGTGGCTGAGCTACAGCGGTCTTAGTCAGACGTGAAAAATCCGAGAATGTCTGTAGTGTCCGAATGGTTTGGCCTGGAATACAAACATAACCACTATTTTGCTCTATGAACCCCACAAACGTCACGGGACTCGCCTGAAGTCAGTAACGCTCATCTGTCAACTTCTGCCTGTAGCATCTGAACAGTTTGGGCTACATACTAATATGACCCCTCTATGGAAAGGTGGCCATCCTAACTGAGCTGCCGGAGAGGAAGGAAACCGCTCAGGGATCTCACCAATGGTGACACTTACGGAGTTTAATAGCTGTGATAGGAGAAAACTGAGGATGGATCAACAATGTTGTAGTTACTCCACAATACTAACCTAAATGATAGAGTGAAAAGAAGGAAGCCTGTACAGACGTGTATTCTGCTTGCAACATGGCACTAAAGTATTACAGCAAAACATGTGTCAAAGAAATAAACTTTTTGTCCTGAATTCAAAGTGTTAGGTTTGTGGCAAATCCAACTAAACACATCACTGAGTACCACTCTCCATATTTTCAAGCATGGTGGTGGCCGCATCATGTTTTAAGAGACAGCTTGGGTAAATACAATGGGGGAATTTCTCTTGACATGCGGAGAGACGATTTTCGAAAAATAGGCACGGTGGGCTTTTGGTTTCTCTCCCTCTAAAAACAGAAATAAATATTTCTAAATATTAAACTGGCTTTATTTACAAATTAGTAAGAATGTCTCAACCAATGTTTAAGAATGGCTTTTCCCCTTTATTCAGATTACAATCGCTCACTTTTTGGGGGGAAATGAAATCATCTCCAAAATATTATTATTCTTTAAACAAGCCATAGAAAGTTGGCTGCAATTTCAGTAAAAAAAATAATGTTTAAGTAAGGAACTTGTCTGCATTAAAGACCAAAATTGGTTGAAGAAAATTGTGATAAATTAAAATATAAACCAGTTTCACTTAAGGACCAAAATATTGACAGCTGTGCCATATAGATTGCAAAATAGTTGGGAAGAGATTTGATGTACCAATTCCATGGCACATGCTTTATGAATTGACACCTCATTTTCTGTTTATTATAACCTACTGCAGGCTTAAAACCTATGGGTTTAACCTTCTGAATTAATGATTATATTGAAGATAGAAGCCGCCTCTTAATGAGTTCCGAGAGCTAATCTGTTATCCAACGATTATTATAATTACATAATAGCCCCTTTAGATATTCTCAAAGACCAGATTTGCCCTTACGAAAAATGCTTTGACTGTTTTGACCAAGTTAATCTGCTCATGTTGTGTGTGTTCAATTATTTGTGACATTGTGGTTACAATGAAGCATGTAAACAAGCATTATGTGCAATATTTTTAGATGCTGTGTTTTAATTTACAGTAGTGATGGACTGCTGGAGGCATTTTGAAAACATGTTTACAAACAATGTTTTTCACTAGTGTACTGTAGCAGGTCTAGCCCTTCATGCAAAAACATTTCCATGATGGGCTATTAGCAGGACAAAAGACTCTTCATACATCGATTTGTTTACAAAATGGTAGCCTGGCTACTGTAGGTGTGAAAATCCCCCCAACTTGCAATGTAACCCATGTTTATTTCAATTACATTTTAGTTGCACTTCCCCCCAGCTCCACGACCACGGGTAAAACCTTGCTGAGATGATCAATGTATTTATTGCATCGTCAATTTCTCAAGCCAAAATGTATTGATGGCCTTCACCAGTTCATATTTGCTTGTAGGCTTGGCAGAGTTGCGGATGAATATTTTCAGTTGATGCCAAATAAGTTAGATCGGTTTTAAATCAGGAGACCTACATGTAGAGATGAAAAACATATTTTTAGACATACTTTAGGCCTACCGTAGGCGACATGAGTCTCACTAGTGTTGAGTAATGTGCTGGTAAAAGTGTTGTAGGTATTTTATTAATTTTTATTTAACCTTTATTTTACTACATACATACATACTACATAAAAGGTATACTTACTCTGCTGGCGTCTTGACCCAGTTTATGACCTCATTTGCAATGCAAACCCGGCAGCTGTGTGTTTTGGGTCATTGTCTGCATTTGGAGACACAGGGATTCTTTAGCTAAATAGCCAAGTACTGTACTCCTGACCATCACGTTGTACAGTGCCATATTTTCCATTCCATCCTAACGTTTTTCTTGGAATAGAAACACCATAATATTAATCAAATGAATTAAGCAAGTACCAGTCAAAAGTGTGGACACAGCTACTCATTCCAGGGTTTTTCTTTATTTTACTATTTTCTACATTGTAGAATAATAGTGAAGACATTACAACTATGAAATAACACATATGGAATCAGTTAAGAACAAATTCTTATTTACAAGGAAAGCCTACTCCTGTCTCCCCATCGGGGAATTGAACCCTGGTCTCCCGTGTGCCCGCATTCTCTAGTACAGCCATTATTGAAGGCTATCAAATGCTTCTCAAAGATGCCCTCTGGTGGTCAAACTAGCACTAACAAGCATTAATGGTACCAGTGGTTCACATGTAAATAACGTGCCATAGAATTCTGCAGCACCATGCAAGCTGCACCACAACTTTTAAAGGAGGAGCCACCGTATTTCAAGTATTATCTCATTGATAAGGGAGATACCTAATCAGTTGTACAACTGAATGCCTTCAACTGAAATGTGTCCTCTGAATTAGAGAGGTGCAGGGGGCTCACACAATCAACACCCATGGTGCCCAGGGAACAGTGGGTTAACTGCCTTGCTCATGGGCAAAACAACATATTTTGACCTTGTCAGCTCAGGAATTTGATCCAGCAACCTTTTGGTTAGTAGCCCAACACACTAACCACTAGACTACCTGATCGAGACAGGTGGATATCCACCCCAAAGTGTTGCATGTCATGATGACAGAGACCTGTCTCGATCAATGAGTGAGAAGACTTGAAATAGACACAATGGCAGTAAACACGTTGTTGGATTACTTTATGGAGCAAAAACATTTTTATTTTAATAACAGAGCATTATCTAAATTCAAATTGACCCCTTGCAACTGGACACAAACATTTTATGAGACCCCTGCAGTCCCTAAATTAATGACGAAGATGGCATCGCTAAGGTAGGTCAGCAATGGATCATCTTTGGTTAAATCACATTATCTGTTCTATCAATCTGTAGCTAAGAGAACTTGTGATCAGCAGATGATGGGAGAGGTGGTCATGATGAAATTGCCATTACATATAAACATACAGTAAGTTCAGGGCATCCCTAGCCGCGTCCTCAGAGCATGCGCAGACCAGCTGGCTGGTGTGATTACGAACATATTCAATCGCTCCCTATCCCAGTCTTCTGTCCCCACATGCTTCAAGACGCCCACCATTATTCATGTACCCAAGAAGGCAAAGATTACTGAACTAAATGACTATCGCCCCGTAGCGCTCACTTCTGTCATCATGAAGTGCTTTGAGCGACTAGTCAAGGATCACATCACCTTCACCTTACCTGCCACCCTAGACCCACTTCAGTTTGCATACCGCCCCAACAGGTCTACAGACGATGCAATCGCCATCACACTGCACACTGCCCTATCCCATCTGGACAAGAGGAATACCTATGTAAGAATGCTGTTCATTGACTACAGCTCAGCATTCAACACCATAGTACCCTCCAAGCTCATCATTAAGCTTGAGGCCCTGGGTCTCAACACCGCCCTTTGAAATTGGGTCCTTCTATCTCAAGGCCATCAGATTGTTAAAAAACCATCACTAACACAGAGAGGCTGCTGCCTACATATACAGACTCGAATCATTGGCCACTTTAATAAATGGATCATTAGTCACTTTAAATGATGCCACTTTAATAATGTTTACATATCTTGCATTATCTCATCTCATATGTGTATACTGTATTTTATACCATCTATTGCATCTTGCCTATGCCGTTCGGTCATCGCTCATCCATATATTTATATTTACATATTCTTATTCCATCCCTTTAGATTTGTGCGTATTAGGTAGTTGTTGTGGAATTGTTAGGTTACTTGTTAGATATTACTGCACTGTCAGAACTAGAAGCACAAGTATTTCGCTATACTCACATTAGTGTTGTCATGATCAAACTGTCATCTAGATACTGATGGTAATCTGCTTGAAATGCAGCATAATGTACAATTCACGGGATACATTTATGCTACAATGACACATGCTGTCACACCCTGGCCTTAGTATTCTTTGTTTTCTTTATTATTTTAGTTAGGTCAGGGTGTGACATGGGGAATGTATGTGTTTTTGTAGTGTCTAGGGTGGTTGTATGGTTTAGGGGGTTAAATAGAGTAGATGGGTTTGTGTTTAGTATAGGTGTCTAGCTGTGTCTATGGTTGCCTGAATGGTTCTCAATCAGAGACAGATGTCATTAATTGTCTCTGATTGGGAGCCATATTTAAGGCAGCCATAGGCACTAGGTTAATGTGGGTAATTGTCTATGTTGTACGTTTGTAGCCTGTGTGTGCACTTACGTCATTAGCTTCACGATTCGTTTGTTATAGTGTTGAACATACATACATGTGCACAGGCACAGAGATTACATTTACAACAATATCTAGCCTAGTAGAAATAAATAAATGCATAACCCTCAACCTTTGTACAGTGACCAGACCGTACAAATGAGCCTAGGTAGGTAGGCAGATAGTATCTACCTACAGCCATGTCTATCAGGCATGTTTATGCAAATATCTGTATTGTATTGTATTGTTGTATTAATGTTTCTCCTTACTGTTTGCTAGTAAACTTAGCGTGCTTGCTGGATATACAATACTTGTTATTTACATCTGTTTGGAATCCTATTTTACATCATACCTATAATTTTGTGAGATTGAAATGCATCCATGGTCATAATCATAAACAATGTCAACCCTCATAAATGTTGTTACATACAGCAGCTAGCTAGTAAAATTATTTACAGTTGCTGATGTTACACATGATTGCTAATAAGTCACAAATGCGAGGTGTGGCGCATAATAACATAGCAGGTGCCAGGAATCACTTGAAGCCATTGTGTCTGGTCAGTTCTTTCAGTTTTGCCCAAAGGATTGTTGTTAGTGTCCTCCTCCTTTTCAAAAAATCCCGTCTTCGGGGAGGGACGGGGGCCAGAACATGAAGCACTGCCCAACTAAAGCTGTAGTCTTTCAGAGACTGGAAAAAATATGTCTGCTTGTATATTTAGCAATGAATCCACCAATAGGAACATTGCTGAAAGACATCCAATGGCTCTATCCAACAAGGATAACCATATCTACACCCACAAAAACATATAGTGCAATCAGCATTACATAGAGCCTTTGCGAAATGCCACAAAGCAGGACACCGGAAGCCATCATAGGGTGTATCATTCAGCAAGTGAAGAATGTGCTCACCTTTCCTAAATGTGATTGATACGAAGCAGGACAGTTAACCTGTGCTGCCCTCAAACCAAGCCACGCTGCCTGCTAATTATTTATAGGCTCTGTTCCAACTTGTCAATTTCTAATTATTTTCTAACAAGTTTTATTTTTTAACAACAATTTGAATTGAGGTGTGTTCCGCCTCAGTAACTCACATAAGAAGTATCCCATTTCAATTTTGCAGACAATTTATGTTTGAGGTTTTACTGAGCCAGAAAAACTTCTCTCTTCAACGAGAGCCCAAGCACTTTCCAGTGTTTCCCCCAGATCAAGTATGAAGATATTGCGTATCTCTAGTCAGAACAGGCCTTTCACAAACTTTTTCCCCCGGCACATTTTATGGCAGGCGCCCGCATTGCCTTCGTTGTTGTTTTCCTTCCTACTTGGACATTGGGTATGTGTGCATTGCTATCAAAGTAAGTGCCTTATTTTCTGTATATCGTGTTATCGTTTATACTGTAGCATACTGTATCTATGGATCATAATGTATTTTCTGTTTTATTCACATTTTCTAGTTCTGGTGAAAATTCATGCATTCTGATTCTTGCATAGATAGAAATGGACACATATGATGTGTGTAAAAAAAAAAGTGAAGGTTGCACTGATTATGATGAGCTAATGCTAAGCTATTTGCCAGCTATATGTGGCGCCATGTTTGTTGACATCATACAATGCATTTTGGTTGTCACGTAAGCGTCTGTCAGACTTAAGATGTTATAACAAGGGATATTTCACTCAACTGATTTATGGTGCTTTCAAGACAACTGAGAACTCTGAAAAATACGAGGTCAAATCATGACTTCGGTGATTTTCAGGTTGTAAGGTTGGAGCTCTAGAAAGAGGCCCGAGTTTCCGAGTTGGAATTCCGAGTTCTGACACGCATCTATTTTCGAAACAATATTACACTTCTCCCTTGTGCTCACCAGAGATGTTGTACATTGTAAACAAGTCTAACTGTTAGGGTGCTAACTAATGTTTCGTTTTTTTGCCAGCGCAACCTGTTATTTAGACTGGTTTATGGAATGAGTTTGGCTGTGGATGTGTTCCGTGTGATGTTTGGAGGATGAAGTTCGCATTGATCTTTTACAATAAAAGGTGTAGTTGAGGCATAAAGTTGTGGAGACCTTTATTTCCCAGTAGTGCAAAACATTGTTTAGATGCTTTTGTTCTGTTGCTACTGTTCCAATCACATATCTGTGATGGTGCGCTGCAGGGACCGGTCAACAATGATCACAAATATGTGATCGTATGGGTCAAAGGGTTAATTGCCTCAAAACGGTTCAACTATTGTCTTTCTCTCTCTTTGAGTCAACTACTCACCACATTTTATGCACTGCAGTGCTAGCTAGCTATTGCTAATGCTTTCAGTACTAGATTAATTCTCAGATCTTTTGATTTGGTGGACAACATGTCAGTTAATGCTGCAAGAGCTCTGATAGGTTGGATGACGTCCTCCGGAAGTTGTCATAATTACTATGTAAGTCTATGGAAGGCGGGTGAGAACCTCCTATGATTTGTATTGAAGTTAATGTACTCAGAGGAGGACGGAAACTGGCTGTCCTCCGGCTACACCATGGTGCTAGCTTACAGAGTGCTGTTGAGGCTACTGTAGACCTTCAATGCAAAACAGTGTGTTTTAAAACAATTATTTGGTGACCTGAAAATATTTAGTATAGTTTTACCTGAAAAAGATAACTGTTGTAATATTACACCATCTTTATTTTTATGCAATTCACTGATTAGATGGTCCTCCCCTTTCTCCTCTGAGGAACCTCCACTGACGTATAAAGTGCATTAGGTTATGTGGGTGCCTTGCCTGTGTGTCAGATGAGATGGACTTTACCCATTCCTTTCCATACATAAAGAAGCTGTCCCTCAATCTGAACACGGGCCTGTCTGCCCACGCCGCCTGTGATCGTCTTTTTAGCTGTGTTGGACTGCTTTTCATTGAAACGTGAGGATTGATACGCTACACAGTGCCTTCGGAAAGTATTCAAACCCCTTGACTTTTTCCATATTTTGTTACGTTACAGCCTTATTCTAAAATTGATTCAATTGTTTTTTCCATCAATCTACACACAACACCCCATAATGACATTTTTTGCAAATGTATACATTTAAAAAAAAATAATGAATATCACATTTACATAAGTATTCAGACCCTTCACTCAGTACTTTGTTGAAGCACCTGTGGCAGTGATTACAGC
Organism: Salvelinus alpinus; assembly: GCF_045679555.1. Taxonomy (NCBI): domain Eukaryota; kingdom Metazoa; phylum Chordata; class Actinopteri; order Salmoniformes; family Salmonidae; genus Salvelinus; species Salvelinus alpinus. Next base: position 5,225,178 of record NC_092101.1, read on the forward strand.
CTTAAGTCTTCTTGGGTATGAATAAACTTGGCACACCTGTATTTGGGGAGTTTCTCCCATTCTTCTCTGCAGATCCTCTCAAGCTCTGTCAGGTTAAATGGGGAGCGTTGCTGCACAGCTATTTTTAGGTCTCTCCAGAGATGTTTGATCGGTTTCAAGTCCAGGCTCTGGCCGGGCCACTCAAGGATATTGAGAGATTTGTCCCGAAGCCACTCCTGCATTGTCTTGGCTTTGTGCTTAGGGTTAATGTCCTGTTGGAATGTGAACCTTCGCCCCAGTCTGAGGTCCTGAGCGCTCTGGAGCAGGTTTTCATCAAGGATCTCTATGTACTTTGATTCTTTCACCTTTGCCTCGATCCTGACTAGTCTCCAGTCCCTGCCGCTGAAAACATCCCCATGATGCATGATGCTGCCACCACCATGCTTCACCGTAGGGATAATGCCAGGTTTCCTCCAGAAGTGACACTTGGCATTCAGGCCAAAGAGTTCAATCTTGGTTTCATCAGACCAGAGAAACTTGCTCCTCATGGTCTGAGAGTCTTTAGGTGCTTTTTGGCAAACTCCAAGTGGGCTGTCATGTGCCTTTTACTGACTGGCTTCCGTCTGGCCACTCTACCATAAAGGCCTGATTGGTGGAAGGCTGCAGAGATAGTTGTCCTTCTGGAAGGTTTTCCCATCTCCACAGCGGAACTCTGGAGCTCTGTCAGAGTAACCATTGGTTTCTTGGTCACCTCCCTGACCAAGGCCCTTCTCCACCGATTGCTCAATTTGGCTGGGCGGCCAACTCTAGGAAGAGTCTTGGTGGTTCCAAACTTCTTCCATTTTAGGATGATGGAGGCCATTGTGCAGAAATGTTTTGGTACCCTTCCTCAGATCTGTGCCTTAACACAATCCTGTCTCAGAGCTCTACGGACAATTCCTTCGACCTCATGGCTTGGTTTTTACTCTGACATGCACTCTCAACTGTGGGACCTTATAGACATGTGTGTGCCTTTCCAAATCATGTCCAATCAATTGAATTTACGACAAGTGGAGTCAAATCAAGTTGTAGAAACATCTCAAGGGTGACCAATGTAAACAGGTTGCACCTGAGCTCAATATCGAGTCTCATAGCAAAGGGTCTGAATACTTTTTATTTTTAATACATTTTCATTTTGTCATTATGGGGTATTGTGTGTAGATTGATGAGGAAAAACATTTATTTAATCAATTTTAGATTAAGCCTGTAACCTAACAAAATGTGAAAAAAGTGAAGGGGTCCAAATACTTTCTGAAGGCACTGTACATGACTAGCTAGCTAGCCACCACCACACATAGTGACATTGACGTGCTAACCATAACAGCTATCATCATCAGGTGGTGGTTAGCCATGTCGCTAACTAGCTAACGTAGCTGCAAGAATAGCTTGCTAACATTAGCATACTAAGGTTAGACAACTAAGCTAGCACTAACGTACGTAAGTTATACCATTAGATAGATAGCTATACTAGCTGCTAAAGCCATCCATAACGATTTAGAACTCATACCTAACTAGATATCTTACCTTTACAGTGAGCACGATTACATGCAATCTTTCCATGCCCTCATGATCTACATACTATTATGGACAGCCTACAAAATTATACTGTAACGTATATTATTATTTTTTAAGTAGCTAAGTACATTACTTAATGAAAAGGTAAATTACTGACTTTGAAAAATAACTCGGAAAAGCTACTCATTTACAGTAACAAGAGTATTTGTAATTTTTTACTTACGCACACCGACAAATGGTGATATTACATTTTCTTATATGGGATTAAAAACAGGTACAATCAGTACTAGATTAATTATAGACAAAGGGGAAAAAATGATATTGCCTTTTGATTGAAGCTAAAATATTGTTGTAGAGCATACGCTTTTTTCTTCTTTTGATTTGAAATATTTTTGTCAACCTACCACCTGAAACCATGGATATTCATATACTGTAGTATGCTCTTCCTGTGGTTCTGACAGTTCAGTATAGTAAATATTCATATGGATAGAGAACAAATGGAGTCTCACGATGGAAAGTGTGTGTGTGTGTGTGTGTGTGTGTGTGTGTGTGTGTGTGTGTGTGTGTGTGTGTGTGTGTGTGTGTGTGTGTGTGTGTGTGTGTGTGTGTGTGTGTGTGTGTGTGTGTGTGTGTGTGTGTGTGTGTGTGTGTAGGTGCATTTGTTAAGGAGGAGACGCCACATTGAGCAGCCTAAGAGGAAGAGAGGAGAGAGAATAGAGAGAATAGGAGAGATAGAGAAAGAAGAGTGGATTCGGTCACATCTGCCAGAGTGTTGTATGGCAGCCCTCCATCTTGCCTCAGATGAACCCCGGTTTAAGTACAGGCTTTGAGGTTTCTTCCCAGTTCAAAAATAGTCCCTGCTAAATTCTTCACTCGCAACTCACAGCTACACTGGATGAATTGTATGGTGGGGTTTCAGTGTAAACATTGGCACTTTTTTACACTCTTTTGCAAATGGAACACCATAGTGCCAAAAAATATTCTGGTGTGTGTAGGCTTACATCTGTAAATGTCTGCACTGCCAAATTAAAAAGTGTGGTCATACATAGGCCAATACTCCTGTCAGCCAAGAGTGCTCTATGCCGAGGGAAAAGTCTCCCATTGAAATCCATATGTCAGGAAAATGCCTGTAAAAGGGATTGGGTGATCTATCCTAGACAAGCTGTGAAGTGGTACAGTTTTTGCAACCTTTCCCTGCTATCATATCCTAGCATTACTGCAATAACAAATGGGCAGCTATTGGGAACCATAGCACACTATAGTAGCATAGTAGAGAGTGAATAGGCTGAAACTAACAGGGTGCCCTTTAAAGAAGATGCTTTATGGCTGACAATGGTGTGACCCAACAGCCGGAGGAGGCTGGTGAGAGGAACTATAGGAGGACAGCTCATTGTAATGACTGGAATGGAATTAATGGAACGGTGTCAAACGGATCAAACTCATGGAAACCACATCTTTGAAGCCGTCTCATGTATTCCATTCCAGCCATTACAATGAGCCCGTCCTCCCATAGCTCCTCTCACTAGCCTCCTCTGGTGTATAGCCCTTTACACACTAGCAGGCCCCCAGCAACAAAACGCTACAATCATCAGCATGTGGTGGTGAAGTGCAGCTGCCCCGTTAATGAGATTTTAACGTGTGCCATAATGCCCCTTAAACGGGTCCTACGTTCATTGATTTTGATTGGTACTCCGGGAGGTAGGAAGGGAGGGGGCTATGGGGGCGGTGTGTGTGTGTGTGTGTGTGGGGGGGCGAGTGTCTGTTGTATGTTCATTCAGGCAACAATGGGCAATAGCTGTGAAGGACTGCCATCGCTCTGTAGGACATTTCTCATAGTCACAGTCACATTCATTTCATTAATACATACAGTATGTTTCGAATGTACAACTTTTATAAAAATGTACTGTGCACAATATTCAGTTTCAATGTTAGTGCAGTGACACAGTAAAACTGATTTTACAACTGGATAGTTCTGCAGTGCATAATAATAAAAAAATCTGAATCGAAATAAAAACAGGGAAGGGTAGCCCTATTTCTGAATAAGAGGAAATCAAGTAACTATACAGCTGATGAATAGATCCTTGTGTCTGTGCATATAAAAGAGAGAGCATGCTTGTTTAAAGGAATAGAAGGAAGGGGCTGTGTCCCAAATTATACCATATTCCCTCTATAGTGCACTACTTTTGAACAGGGCCCATAGGGCTGTGATTAAAATAAGTGCTATATAATCGGGAATCGCGTGGCATTTGTAACGCAGTCTAGACTTCTCATTGAGGTCCTTGGTTGATTAACTGACGGCAGTCATTTAGGGGTGGAAGGGACAGTCGGGCAGTTGAGATAGTAGGAGAACAAGGTTACTTGATATTTGGGGGACTTGGGGAGTGTATGAAGAGAGAGTAGAGAGGGGCGGACTGCGGGGGGGGTGAATTTACTCATTGTGCTGTTTGTGTGTGTGTGTGTGTGTACCAATGGAGAGCCGCTCATATGGAGAAGGACCAGCTGTGAGCGGTGTGTGTGTGTGAGTGTGTGCTTGCATGTGTGTGTGCGTGTGTGTGTGCTGTGGGCCTGTCTGAAGACATCTTTTGTATGAGATATGTATGCTCTTTGTGGGGGAAATTGAAAAACATTAGCATGATAAAGAGTGTCTGGGCCTGTCTCACGGGTCACGTGAAAACATTACTCAATAACCACAAAATGACAGCCAGGCCATTCATGGGTCTGTGCCTCTCTGAGAAAACCAATGGCTATGCCAATATCTGGGACCATTCATTGTGGCTACTTCAATTCCCTGCCTGCCTGGTACTGTCTTATACGTTTTTTTTTCTCCAGTTTGTTTGTGTGTAAAATCATAAACTATGGTATTGTGTTATTGTCCCTTTTCTTTTACGTCTTCTCTCTTCCTCTTCTTTTTTTCTTAGTTTCTTTTTCACTTACGCCCTCTCCCTCTCCCTCTCCCTCTCCCTCTCCCTCTCCCTTTCCCTCTCCCTCTCTTTTGCTCTCTTTCTTGTTCTCTCAACCTCTTCATTCATAACACATTTTCCAAAACAAAGATGACTACCACAGCAATCCCAGGCATTCAGCGTATTTTGACTATGAATGGCCTCTCTCTCCCTCCAGTGTGGGCATCTTTCATTAAAGACTGTGGCTTAGATTTCAGACCCATGTTATTCAGACCCATTTCATTGGGCTTGAGACAGAAGGCTTATTTTAGGATGGGAGAACGTGTTGGTTTGCCCCAAAACTCAGCTGTGGTCATGCAATGCGCTGGTACCGGTACTACTTCAGAAAAGGGCATACACAGTGAAAACAATACACTGAATGCCTGGGATTACATTTACATTTTTACATTTTAGTCATTTAGCAGACACTCTTATCCAGAGTGACTTATAATTAGAGATTGTTTTGGGAAGACATAAAATAGTCAACTTTGTGTTGGAAAATGTGTTGTGAATGAAGAGGTCATCCTCAAATAATATTTTAGCAGGAATCTCCTTGTTATCTCCACCGGGCTGGGCAGCCTGTGTTTTTGCTATCTCATCAGCCATAACATTTACATTTAAGTCATTTAGCAGACGCTCTTATCCAGAGCGACTTACAAATTGGTGCATTCACCTTATGATATCCAGTGGAACAACCACTTTACAATAGTGCATCTAACTCTTTTAAGGGGGGGGGGGGGGTTAGAAGGATTACTTTATCCTATCCTAGGTATTCCTTAAAGAGGTGGGGTTTCAGGTGTCTCCGGAAGGTGGTGATTGACTCCGCTGACCTGGCGTCGTGAGGGAGTTTGTTCCACCATTGGGGTGCCAGAGCAGCGAACAGTTTTGACTGGGCTGAGCGGGAACTGTACTTCCTCAGAGGTAGGGAGGCGAGCAGGCCAGAGGTGGATGAACGCAGTGCCCTTGTTTGGGTGTAGGGCCTGATCAGAGCCTGAAGGTACGGAGGTGCCGTTCCCCTCACAGCTCCGTAGGCAAGCACCATGGTCTTGTAGCGGATGCGAGCTTCAACTGGAAGCCAGTGGAGAGAGCGGAGGAGCGGGGTGACGTGAGAGAACTTGGGAAAGTTGAACACCAGACGGGCTGCGGCGTTCTGGATGAGTTGTAGGGGTTTAATGGCACAGGCAGGGAGCCCAGCCAACAGCGAGTTGCAGTAATCCAGACGGGAGATGACAAGTGCCTGGATTAGGACCTGCGCCGCTTCCTGCGTGAGGCAGGGTCGTACTCTGCGAATGTTGTAGAGCATGAACCTACAGGAACGGGTCACCGCCTTGATGTTAGTTGAGAACGACAGGGTGTTGTCCAGGATCACGCCAAGGTTCTTAGCACTCTGGGAGGAGGACACAATGGAGTTGTCAACCGTGATGGCGAGATCATGGAACAGGCAGTCCTTCCCCGGGAGGAAGAGCAGCTCCGTCTTGCCGAGGTTCAGCTTGAGGTGGTGATCCGTCATCCACACTGATATGTCTGCCAGACATGCAGAGATGCGATTCACCACCTGGTTATCAGAGGGGGGAAAGGAGAAGATTAATTGTGTGTCGTCTGCATAGCAATGATAGGAGAGACCATGTGAGGATATGACAGAGCCAAGTGACTTGGTGTATAGCGAGAATAGGAGAGGGCCTAGAACAGAGCCCTGGGGGACACCAGTGGTGAGAGCACGTGGTGCGGAGACAGATTCTCGCCACGCCACCTGGTAGGAGCGACCTGTCAGGTAGGACGCAATCCAAGCGTGGGCCGCGCCGGAGATGCCCAGCTCGGAGAGGGTGGAGAGGAGGATCTGATGGTTCACAGTATCAAAGGCAGCCGATAGGTCTAGAAGGATGAGAGCAGAGGAGAGAGAGTTAGCTTTAGCAGTGCGGAGCGCCTCCGTGACACAGAGAAGAGCAGTCTCAGTTGAATGACTAGTCTTGAAACCTGACTGATTTGGATCAAGAAGGTCATTCTGAGAGAGATAGCAGGAGAGCTGGCCAAGGACGGCACGTTCAAGAGTTTTGGAGAGAAAAGAAAGAAGGGATACTGGTCTGTAGTTGTTGACATCGGAGGGATCGAGTGTAGGTTTTTTCAGAAGGGGTGCAACTCTCGCTCTCTTGAAGACGGAAGGGACGTAGCCAGCGGTCAAGGATGAGTTGATGAGCGAGGTGAGGTAAGGGAGAAGGTCTCCGGAAATGGTCTGGAGAAGAGAGGAGGGGATAGGGTCAAGCGGGCAGGTTGTTGGGCGGCCGGCCGTCACAAGACGCGAGATTTCATCTGGAGAGAGAGGGGAGAAAGAGGACAAAGCACAGGGTAGGGCAGTGTGAGCAGAACCAGCGGTGTCGTTTGACTTAGCAAACGAGGATCGGATGTCGTCGACCTTCTTTTCAAAATGGTTGACGAAGTCATCAGCAGAGGGGGAGGAGGGGGAGGAGGATTCAGGAGGGAGGAGAAGGTGGCAAAGAGCTTCCTAGGGTTAGAGGCAGATGCTTGGAATTTAGAGTGGTAGAAATTGGCTTTAGCAGCAGAGACAGAAGAGGAGAATGTAGAGAGGAGGGAGTGAAAGGATGCCAGGTCCGCAGGGAGGCGAGTTTTCCTCCATTTCCGCTCGGTTGCCCGGAGCCCTGTTCTAGAATTTCGGTAAGACATAAGACTGCTAAATGGCCATAAGACTGCTACATAGTAAATTAAATGATTACCCAGACTACCTGCACTGACCCTATCTATACTCAATAACAATACTATATACAGTTGAAGTCGGAAGTTTACATACACCTTAGCCAAATACATTTGAACTCAGTTTTTCACAATTCCTGACATTTAATCCTAGCAAAGGATTCGTCCTGACAGAGCTGGTGTAACTGAGTCAGATTTGTAGGCCTCCTTGCTCGCACATACTTTTTCAGTTCTGCCCACTAATTTTCTATGGGATTGAGGTCAGGGCTTTGTGATGGCCACTCCAATACCTTGACTTTGTTGTCCTTAAGCCATTTTGCCACAACTTTGGAAGTATGCTTGGGGTCATTGTCCATTTGGAAGACCCATTTGCAACTAAGCTTTAACTTCCTGACTGATGTCTTGAGAGTTTGCTTCAATATATCCACATAATTTTCTTTCCCCATGAAGCCATCTATTTTTTAAAGTGCACCAGTCCCTCCTGCAGCAAAGCACCCCCACAACATAATGCTGCCACCCCCGTGCTTCACAGTTGGGATGGTGTTATTCGGGCTTGCAAGCCTTCCCCTTTCTCCTCCAAACATAACGATGGTCATCATGGCGAAACAGTTCTATTTTTGTTTCATCAGACCAGAGGACATTTCTCCAAAAAGTACGACCTTTGTCCGCATGTGCAGTTGCAAACCGTAGTCTGGCTTTTTTTTATGGCGGTTTTGGAGCAGTGGCTTCTTCCTTGCTGAGCGTCCTTTCAGGTTATTTCGAAATAGAACTCGTTTTAACAAATACTTTTGTACCTGTTATTTGTAAATTACATAATCTGTCTGTAAACAATTGTTGGAAAAATGTATTGTGTCATGCACAAAATAGATGTCCTAACCGACTTGGCAGAACTATAGTTTGTTAACAAGAAATTTGTAGAGTGGTTGAAAAAAAACGAGTATGTAAACTTTCAACTTCAACTGTATACACACTATATGCACACTCACTCACTCACTCACACACACACACTACACTGACACTCACACAAAACCCACACACATTCACATACACTACATACACACACACATACATAACACACACACATACACACACATTTTTACACTCACCATAAGCTGCTGCTACTCTGTTCTTTATTTGACTCTTATTATCTATCCTGATGCCTTTACCCTGCCTTTATGTACATATTTAGAAACCTCAACTACCTCGTACCCCTGCACATTGATCTGGTACTCCCTGTATATAGCTCCATGCTTGTGTATTTATTCCTCGTGTTACCATTATTTACTATACTTATTATATATATTTTTTTACTCTGCATCGTTGGGAAGGGCTCGTAAGCAAGTATTTTAGGGTAAAGTCTACACTCCTAGAAAAAAGGTGCTAAGTAGAACCATATAGGGTTATTTGGGGCTGTATATGGTTCTACCTAGAACCCTTTATGAAGGGTTTTGCCTAGAACAGTCTATGAAGGGTTCTACCGCGAACCCTTTCATCTTTGTACGGTTCTTCCTAGAACCCTCTATGAACGGTTCCACCAGCCGTTTTAGCCTTTAAAATGAAATGATTTATGACAATACATTACATATATGACAAGGCCTTTCTTTGAGGGCCTAGTTATACCTAGTGATGTTACGTTTGATACCAGAGCTCAGAGGAATTCGTCGAAATCGCTAAGCAGCTAACTTCGAAGCAGTGTGCCAATGCCTGTGACACTTTCTCTGAGGTACGTCATCAATGATGTCCGACGCTTTGTTTGACCACGTGCTTTTTCAATTGGGTGTTGCAAAACGCAAGATCCCACTGGGGTTCCGGTGAGTTCTTCAATTCCAAGCTGCTTTCACCGCTACACCATGCTGATCAAAGACTCAAGCAATAAACCTTTTTTTCAACACAGTTGGCAAGAAATACTCAACGCTTCAGGAAGCTTTGTTTCCCCATCACCAGTGTTACGCCTGTATTACAGGCCACATCAGGACTGCAAGTGACATCATGCTGGCTTGCAAAGGGATATGTAATTCCTGTTGGAATTCAGCCAGAGTTAGGATATCCAATGAGTGGAATTGATAATCACCCACCACCTGCATTTAGAATACCTGCCAGGGTAGTGAGTATTGAAAATTGAGACTAGCTCAATAATCTAAACTGGAATAACCATCTCAGTAATGGGTGCAATAAATCTGATTATTAACAGACTGGATTAGTTTAGAAAACGGTATGTTATTTATCTTTGTGTAGTATAACATCAATCAACCAATCAATGTGACCACAAAAACAGATATTGCTGTAAAACAAACAATTCAGAAAATCTCCCTGCAATAGAGCATGCTGGGTAATATTATATCTGGTTTTGTGTAGCACCCTTCTTGCCTTCCCTGGAATCATTCTTGCCTTCCAAAGAATCATCAAATAATCCTTTCTTCCTAAAAGGGTTCTTCTGATCAAAACAGTTTTTGATAGAACCCTATCCCTCCGAAAATAACAATTTTTGGAGTGTACACCCGTTGTATTCGGCGCATGTGACAAATACAATTTGATTGATGTCGTTTGACATTTTGGCAGTGTTGAATTTGTAGCTGAACTCTGAAGACATCAAATATTGTATTTCATTATTAAAATGATCATAAAACAGAAATGTTGGAACACAATACCTCCTCTCCAAACTGTGGGATGATGTTGAGCTACACATCGCCCTCCAGTGAAAAACAGAGAGTAAAACAGTGAGACTCTGGTTCATTTGATGCAGCTGTCATACAGTAATGCATTTCAGCCATCCAAATCAAATCCTCAAATGTGGTGTGTGTGTGCGTGCACGTGCGTGTGCTCGCACGTGCAATTGAGTGCACAGTCTGCAGGAAGTAATAAAAATCGATTGAGTACACAGCCTCCTGAATGGAACACAAATCTATTGACTCCAGTCCACACACTGACTCCTTCAACACTGACTATACCGTTACCAAAATACTTGACACATTGTATGCCTAACATATTCCTTGGCTAATTCCACCAAGTTGCCAGACACTATTTGTTTTGGCACATGTTGCTATAGGCCTGCTTTGGACCTGTGTCTGTTTCATAAATGGTATCTAATCAGTGTGCCTCAGGTCTTCCCAAAACCCCAGGTTTTGTGTCACCATCCAGAGTGCCAACATCTAAAAGCTTTACCAACAATATTGAATAAGAATGGTCATGTGATTCTGTACTAACCTGTTACATTGGTATTCAGCGACATTGGTATTCCGTATACAGCTACACATCCTGATACATTCCTGAAGCTAATTGCACATCAAAGGGAGACATGATGAGCTGAAAATGTACTTACTATGATTGTGATATGCGGTTGTCCCACCTAGCTTTCTTAAGACAAATTATCTAAGTGTATGTTGCTCTGGATAAGAGTGTCTGCTAAATCAGGGGTTCCCAAACTCATTCCAGCATTGAGCAGCATCCCCCGCACGCCACGTCTATTTCTATGCGCACAAGCACCATTAATGATTAACAACAAAAAAAGAAACAGAATGACGTTCACATTCAATGCGGGGCTGTAGAGGCTGTGCTTTGGCAAAGTGGGTGGGGTTATATCCTGCCTGTTTGGCCCTGTCCGGGAGTATTGTCGGACGGGGCCACAGTGTCTCCTGACCCCTCCTGTCTCAGCCTCCAGTATTTATGCTTCAGTAGTTTATGTGTCGGAGGGCTAGGGTCAGTCTGTTATATCTGGAGTATTTCTCCTGTCTTATCCGGTGTCCTGTGTGAATTTAAGTATGCTCTCTCTAATTCTTTCATTCTCTCTGTCGGAGGACCTGAGCCCTAGGACCATGCCTCAGGACTACCTGGCCTGATGACTCCTTGCTGTCCCCAGTCCACCTGGCCGTGCTCCAGTTTCAACTGTTCTGCCTGCGGCTATGGAACCCTGACCTGTTCACCGGACATGCTACCTGTCCCGGACCTGCTGTTTTCAACTCTCTAGACACCGCAGGAGCGGTAGAGATGCTATGAAAAGCCAGCTGACATTTACTCCTGAGGTGCTGACCTGTTGCACCCTCGACAACCACTGTGATTATTATTATTTGACCCTGCTGGTCATCTATGAACATTTGAACATCTTGGCCATGTTCTGTTATAATCTCCACCCGGCACAGCCAGAAGAGGACTGGCCACCCCTCATAGCCTGGTTCCTCTCTAGGTTTCTTCCTAGGTTCTGGCCTTTCTAGAGAGTTTTTCCTAGCCACCGTGCTTCTACACCTGCATTGCTTGCTGTTTGGGGTTTTAGGCTGGGTTTCTGTACAGCACTTTGAGATATCAGCTGATGTAAGATAAATAAATTTGATTTGATTTGAATGCTAGAAAATAAATGATTATATTAATTATTCAACGCAAAAACAAATAATAATAATAATAATACATTGATGAAGAAAATACTAATGAGGCAGTTCAGGTGACGACTCCAGAAGGGCTTATTACGTAAATTGTACGTTATTTTTTCAGATGGAATATAGGAAGTTTGTTCTTTTAGCCACTCTTCCATATAATAACTGTGCATGTATTGGCTGCAATGACTGCCAATTTAATTAATCTGGTTTTGCTACTAGTTTTAACTGGTAGAACAGAGTCATCTCCAAGAAGAATAAGGGAAGGATCTAGTGGTACCGTCATATTAGTGACCTGTGATAAGATCTGAATAATGTCTTTCCAATAATTGCCTAGTTCACGGCAGGAACTATGTATGCATAAGTGTGCCCACCCCCGTTTTACACCTAGGGCAACATTTTCAATATTTAGAATTGATCTTATACAGTCTCTCTTGTGTAAAGTAGACTCTATGTAAAATATTGAATTGCATCAACTTGTGCCTTGTGTTAAATGAAAGACGCTGAGCATCTAAAAAGAGCTTTCCCCATTTCTCATCCTCAAAAATGAGACTAAGGTCATCATGCCACTTCATGCAAGCCTTCAGAGCTTCATCGTTTCCCAACAGAGCTTGAAGACTGGAGTACATGTAAGAAATTAAACCTTTTACCCCTTTCCTCTCGAGCAACATTTGATCAGTTATAGGTTTACTCATGGGCTAAATCCTACCTCCCTGCTGAGTGGCAATATAGTGCCTAACCTGTAGGTACTTGAAGAAATGAGTTTGAGGTAACTGAACATTTGATGTTTGAAAAAATCTTTGGGAATAGGAAAGGGAAAGGTTTGAAAAAGGTACAAGAATCTTGGTAATATATTCATCTTTACACAATTGACCCGCCCAATAAGAGAAATTGGTCAATTCTGTCATCTATCCAATTATTTCCCAACCTTTTTGAGAAGTGGAGTATAGTTCATTTGATAATCATTTCAGAAGGAATTTGCAATCCAAGATATGTCCTTTTCTGAGGTCTCCAAGAAAATGGCTGGTCTAAGATTGGGTTATGCATAACTGCCCTGTTACAAGGCATAATTATACTCTTTGATAGGTGTATTTTATGTCCTGAAAAGGTCCCATATTCTTTCAGGGTGTCAACTAATGCTCGGAGTGAAATTTCTGGTTTAGTGAGGTAAAGCAAAATGTAATCAGCATATAGAATACAGCATATAGCATATAGCGCGCCCACCTATACGAACACCATGGATGGATGGATGAGATCTAAAAGCTTCTGCCAGTGGCTCTATGGCCAAAGAACAAAGGACAGGACTAGCGGGACAACCCTTTCTTGTGCCACGTGATAGAGAGAACTGTGAGGAAACATTTCCATTAGTCAGGATCTGAGCCAGCAGACAGTAATCTAATCAGACCTACATACTTAGGTCCAATATTCATCCTCTGTAAAACTTCTGTAAAACAGATCTGTAAAACAGATAGTTCCATTCTATGCGGTCAAAAGCTTTTTCCGCATCTAATGAAGCCGCCACTACAGGTTCTTGGTCATTCTCTACATAATGCACAATATTAAATAATCTTCTGATATTATCAGGAGATGAGCGGTTTCTTACAAAGCCTGTTTGGTCCATATCAACCAAGTCAGGAAGAACCTTATCTAGTCTAAGAGCTATGAGTTTTGCAAGAATCTTATATGAAGTGTTCAATAAAGATATTTGTCTATTCGACCCACAAAGCAGAGGATCTTTCCCAGGTTTTAACAAACTGTAATCGGTGCCTGTTCAAGTGTGTCTGGGAGCTTTTCTGTCTCTATGGCATAATTAAACTTATTGCAAAGAGGCTCAATTAGTTTGGGCAAAAAGGATCGATAGAATTCAAAAGGGAATCCGTCTAACCCTGGTGATTTTCCCCCAGCAGTGTTGAAAATGTATTCCCTAATTTCCTCGGATGTAATCTCTTTCTCCAAGTACTCGCTCTACTAATCAGTTAAAGTTTGTAAATTGAGTTTGTTCAAAAACTCATGCATTGTGGCAGGGGCATCCCCTTCATACTTGTACAATGTTTCATAAAACTCCCTAAAGACTAGATTGATTTCCACAGGACTGTGAACAACGATGGTATTGGGCAGCTTAATAGAGCTAATAACTCTACTAGCTTCCGCTCGTCTTATCTGCCAAGCAAGCAACTTTCCTGCTTTATCTCCATGTTCATAGTAGTTTTGTTTTGTTCTCCTGAGTGTTTTCCGCTTTGTGGTCATCCGGGTGTTATATTCCAATCACTGTGAGTCAAATTTTTGTAGAGTTGAGTCTTCAAATGTTATATACTATGTTCAGATCTCTAATTTCTTTCTCCAACGAACCTACTTGAGCACCTGAACTAAAGGATATTATTATTTGGCCCCTCAGATATGCAAGGAGAGCTTCCCATAAAATTAGGGGAGAGGCAGAGTTGTTATTGGTACTACAAAATTTGTCAATATGAGTGTTAGAAATGTTACAAATGTGGGATTATTTAGTAAGTATCTGCCAAACCTCCACCTTCTTGAGGGTGGTTGTGTTTTACAGACTGGTACTGAAGCCAGCAGGGCAGAATGATCTTGGCAAGTACTTACACCCAGTAGTTAAACTTCCCTTGCCTGCAGGAATAAGAAATAAGTCAATTCTAGAGTAACTGTTATGGACAGGGGAGTAAAATGAGTATTCTTTAACCTTTTGGTTGTGAAATCTCCATACGTCTACCAAATCTTTAATATCAGCTTTTAAAATGTTTGCTGCCTGCATGAGGTTGATACTATTAGAGGAAGAGCTATCACTGGAAGGGTACAGTACCAAGTAAAAATCCCCTGCCATTATTATCTCTGATGATGGGCACTGTCAGCAAACACAACTTTACTGGGCAATAAAATAAATACAACAACAAAATCACATAGGTGTGGCTCGGTACTTCTTCTCAGCTTCTGCTCTGTGTCGTCTCTCTCTGTTCTTCCTCGCCATGTGCCACAGTGCTCCTTTTATGTGGCCTCCACAGCTGGTTGGCACTTTCCCCTAATTACCTCTACTTGGAGCCATCCATGTCAGGGTGCCCAGCCCGTGTACTCCCAGCAGAGGGAGCCAACGTCACAGCACGTACCTCCCCTCTATTACCAACCCCCGAGGTAGACCTCCTGGGACACCACAGCACATCAACTTCAAAAAGATGTCTTGGTAAAATGTAGGATCATCATGGTTAGGCCGATACACGTTCACAATGGTAGTGGGCTCAGTGTTAATGAAACCTTGAATGATCACAAATCTACCCCCTTTGTCTTTAATCTGAGATTGTAGTTGAAAGGGGCAATGCTTATTAATGAGTATGGCCACCTCTCTTGCCTGAGAGGTGAAAGATGAATAGTACACTTGACCCACCCACTCTCTCTTCAGTGTATCATGCTCAGAGTCAGTCAGGTGTGTCTCCTGAAGAAGCGCTATATCAACCTTATGCTAATTTAGATAATTCAGAATGTGTTTGCGCTTGACTGGGCATTTAGTACCCCTAATATTAAGTGGCATAAATGTATATTTATTAGGTGCCGACATCTTTAAAGAAAAAAAAAATTGGGAAAAATATAGAAACGAAAATTGATTTGCGTGTAAACAACTTGTACAAAATGAAATTATGAAAGTATAACATAGTAAACATCTCGGGAGCTAATACCCTGACCCTACCACAAACCCCCTCAACCCCCTCCCCAACTGAGGGAGTTAAAGGACCCATACCCTTAGACGCTAGTCTTTGAACTAGATGTACCTGCTATGCGTAGCATCGCCCAAATTAGATGTATATGGCATTAGAAGTGCATTGACTGTTCCTTGTAACATGAAAATATAGTTAGTCGAGTAACGAAATACAATTTGAATCAAAGCGACAAACATCGGCAACAATAATGACCGGACTATTTAGCCCCACTTGAGCATGTCTCAACAACAACAACAAAAAACACTCAAATGTCAACCAATCCGCATTCCCTAAGGTGCCCTGAAACCTGGGCCGTGCGGCAGCAAAAGTGATGACCACAAACTCACCCAAGCAGCACAGGAAAAAAGACATCAAGCTATGATGAATAAATGAAAACCTTTACCAGATGATAACTATCATCCCTCAAATATAAAATAGGGACAAGTAGTTAAACAATCCCCATCCTTCTGAGTTCACCCTCCCCCCAAAATATTATATATACACATGTACGCACATACACAACTGTAAAGCTATCAGCTAGCTGGCAATTAGGCGGCCAGCCAGTGAGTAGCTTATCCCTGCCTCGGTATCACTAACGCTAGCGTACCTCTAACAATAAACAAGCCTGCAAACGTAATAGCTAAAATTCCCTGAAGTAAAATAAACAACATAGTTAGGCTTGAAACCCAGTCAAAAGTCCCATAACTATTTAACCAAACCCGACTGGACCTCTATACGTAAAATACAAGTATACAGCAAAAATGTAACTACCTGGCATTGTGTGGTTGTAGCTATAGTCACACCCTTGTAAACTTAGCAAGCTGGCTAAATAGGGCAGCCAACATTAGCTATGATCCAACTTTACCTCGCCAGTCATTATCGTGCTAGCCATCTAGCCATCTAGCCAGCCAGTTGATCATATGAGTAATTTAGTTGTATCCTCATGTTCTAACAGTTCACTATCCACTGTATCGAAGTTCAAAAGACAGTTCCTCATGATGTAGTAGACGTGAACAAGTCAGGGAGTTCTTTCCTCATGTATCTTTCAGCCGTCTTCACAGAGTCAAATGTGGGCTCACCATTCTTGGTTTTGATACACAAAGTTGCCGGGTAGCACAGGCCATATGCCAAAACAGCCTGACTTAGAAGCCTCTTCAGTGGGGAGAAAGCCATCCTCCTTTTGTGTCATATGGGAGAAAGATCCGGAAAGATCATGATTCTGGAATCGCCGTACTTGAGCTCTCCCTTTGCTCGGGCAGCAGAGAGGATGTGAACAGTGTCCTGGTACCATAGAAATTTAATGACAAATGCCCTGGCTGCAATCTGGCCAGGCAGCCGCCTCCGTAGGGTGCGATGGGCCCTCTCAATTTCTAGTTGGTGCGCGGAATGTGATAGATCCAGAATTTTGGGAATCCATTACTGTAGAAATGAGATGGGGTCTCTTCCCTCCACGGCCTCCTGGAAACCTTGAAGTCTCAAATTCGAGCGCCTTTGGAAATTCTTCTCCTCGAGTTTAGCGATGGCGTCTTCCAACTTCTTGTATTTTTGGTCCATGTCCTCTCGGAGGTCCAGGATGGCAGCCTGGTGGTCAGCATGGTCTTTTTCTAACTTTGTCACTCGTCCCTTTGTGACTATATGGTCTTCGTGGAGTTTATCGACCAGCACATACATTTTGCTGAGGCGTTCAGAAAGTGTCTCTTGGATTTTTGTTATACCCTTGTCCATCTCCATTCTGAACCATGCTGGTGCTTCTTCCGAGTTAGCATCTGACGAGGCCGAAGAAGGACTGTCAGAGGGGGACATTTTTTCATGCCTCATCTGAGGCATTGACATATTGGGCATCTTTTGTTTTGGCGATAAAAGAGATGTTTTAACTTCCAACTCACTATTAACGAACGGTAAACCGTGTCAAAATGCCTTAAAAAATGTTGAAAGGTCGAGGACGCTACGCAGATGTGTCTTGTTAGAGCTTCGCCATTGCCGGAATTCGTTCTTGTTGGCCGGAGAAAAAATGTTGCAGGTTTAACCTTTAAAAGTCTGAGGTGTTGAGGGGGGTACTAAGCTAACATATGGAATTGTTTTAAGGTGGTCATACCATGGATCATTTAGCTATTCGATTTTGAATTTTAGGACCCCTTCAGGTATAAAAAAATAGATGCAAAAATAATTTGATAAAATATTGAATTTGGCCTTTACTACTATAGTCCATAGAAGCGCATTGATTAACACATTCATAAATGGCAAAAAAGACAGTCAAAAAATAAATCCTAAGGAATAAGGTTTTTAAGGGTCTGTCCTATATCTAGGAGATATAAGAATGCTCAGGAAATGTGTTTTTTAATACATATTTAACCCCTTATTTTTGTTGGCACAAAACAACCTCCATACTTCCATTCGTTTTGAATGGTTCGTGTCGTGAGAGTCTCCCCTTTCCATAGAGTGGTCATAATAGTTTGTTGGCAGTCATTTGTTGCTGTAGCTTGGCCACCTTAGACCGCAGATGGGGTAGGCCAACATAAGCGGATACAGCCCATGCAACAACAAAAAAATGCTCTCACTTAAACTGACGGATTTTGAAGGGTATTTTCTATTATGTTACTTAAATACTCTTAATAAGGAGTATAGTTTATTTCCTGCAATTCTACACATTTTTTCATGGGTGCAGAAAACATTTAGCATTTTTAAAGCAAATTTTCTTGCATTATTGCATTCTATACATTTTGCCATGACTAATGTGTATTCATGTGACATTTGAGTGACTCAAACAGTACAACAAAATCTATGGGCTAAAAAACCTAACCAAAAAACGTTAGCTGACATGGGCTAAATGATCTGGATATTTCTGACAGGTTATAAAAAGCTCTCTAAGCTATGCAATGACTGACATGACAAGAGGATAACTGATGATGCCCTACCAAATTTTGACACGGCACCTTATGCATTCTACTATTACAACTTTCAAGAGTAAGTTGTAATAGAGTCCCCCCCCCCCCCCCCCGCCACCCTACAGTTTGAGAACCACTGTGCTAAATGACTAAAATGTAAAATGTAAATGTATCAGGCATCAAGGTAAGACCCAGATGCAGACACGTTGAATTGACAAGGGTCAGGGTAGGCAGAGGTCAACAGTCCAGAGGCGGGGCAAAGGTACAGGTTGGCAGGCAGGCTCAGAGTCAGGGGAAGGCAGAGTGGTCAGACAGGCAGGCTCAGAGTCAGGACAGGCAAGGGTCAAAACCAGGAGGGCGAGGAAAAGAGATGGGAAATGGGCCGATAAACCGGGGGGAGAGTTTGCGGGATTCCACACAGAGGGGCAGATCCCTGGTGGATAGCCATACCTTCTGCCCGAGATGATACCAGGGAGCCGGGGTCCGATGGCGATCCGCTTGTTGTCAATACCTGGAGGTGGTCTTGAGGAGGGCCAACCAGGTTCTCCTCCAGATATGACGACAGCGGCGGACACCGACCTCTTGGTACGCCGACCTCTTCCTCCTGCTTGGGGAAGAGCGGGGGCTGATACCCCAGAGAACGTTCAAACTGAGATAGGCCCGTGGCAGAGCAGGGAAGGGTGTTGCGGGCGTACTTGACCCCCACCAGCTGCTGGCTCCAGGAGGTGGGGTTGGCGGAGATCAGGCAGCACAGAGTAGTCACAAGATCCTGGTTGGCTCGCTCCAACTAGCCATTGGACTGGGGGTGGAACCCAGAGGACAGGCTGGCTGATGACCCAATGAGGGCGCAGAAAGCCTTCCAGAACCGGGATGAGAACTGAGGCCCCCGGTCGGAGACCATGGCCATGGGCAGTGCATGGATCCGGAAGACGTGCTACACCATGAGCTGGGCCGTCTCCTTGGCCGAGGGTAGTTTGGGGAGAGGAATGAAGTGAGCGGCCTTGGAAAACCGGTCGACCACAGTCAGGATGGCAGTGTTGCCCTCAGACAGGGGGAGACCTGTGACGAAATCCAGGGATATGTGGAACCAGGGACAGTTGCAGAAGACCAGCCGGAGCTTACCAAGGAGTCTTATTCTGAACACAGACTGTGCAGGAGGAGAAAAACGCGGCAACATCCTGAACCATCGTAGGCCACCAAAATTGTTGTCGCACGAAGGCCAGGGCCCAACGGGAGCCCAGGTGACAGGCAAACCTGGAGGAATGGGCCCACTCCAGGACCGCAGAGCGGAGAGCATCAGGCACAAACATCCGATCATCAAGGCCCCCTCCAGGGTTCAGCTGGGACCGCTGCGCCTCCCGTACCTGAGGAGCAGCGTGGGGCTGTTGTGGCGGGACAGTGCATCCGGCTTGACATTCTTGGATCCCGGCCGGTACGAGAGGGAGAAATTGAACCGTGTGAACAGCAGGGCCCATCTGGCTTGCCTGGAGTTGAGGCGGTTGGCGGTGCGGAGATACTCCAGGTTCTTGTGGTCGGTCCACACGATGAATGGGAGTTCCGCCTCCTCCAGCTAGTTCCTCCATTCATTCTGTAAAGACCAACGCCGGAGATGAGAAGCAGGTACGGGGAGTTGACATTTAATTAGGAACAGACAAAGAGCAAGACAGAAACAGCGTCAGCACACAGATACACAATGACAAATGACAGTCAATGCAGCAGCGGAGAACAGAGAAGGGGAACTGACAAATATAGGGGAAGTAATAAACAGGTGATTGAGTCCAGGTGAGTCCAATAATAAGCTGATGCGAGTGACGGGGGTAAGGTAGGTGTGTGTAATGATGGTGGCAGGAATGCGCAATGCTGGGGAGCCTGGCACCCTCAAGCGCCAGGGGGGAAGAGCGGGAGCAGGCGTGGCAAAATGTAAATGTTGAGGATAGGGAATGCATACAAAAGGGCACCCTATTCCCTTTTTAGTGCACTACTTGTGACCCGGCCCTGCTCACAATTGGTACTTTATTTAGGGGATAGGGTGCCATTTGGGACGCATCCGTGGTGGGGGTATTTTAGACCTGCTAGGCCTAGAGTGTTTCCTTCAGCAGGGTGGTGACAGGCTGGTGTAGGCACTAGGCAGAGAGAAATGCTTCCATCTAGTGATCAAAGTCATGTTATAGCAGCTTTGTGGCCTCAGCATGAGCCCATGGCAGAAGGATATAGTGGATACTATATAGGCCAGGGATGGGTGGCCAACCCAAATTGAGAGAACTATCCACCTGCAAACTTTGGGCACCTTTGCCATTGCAGCAAACTACAAATCACCTTGCATCATAAATAACTACTCAATATTATTTGTAAATCAGTCAGTTACACAGAATTTACCATGACACTGTAGATCATGGTTTTGATGCTCTCGAACGTGGCCTTTTACTCCAACCTGATTCTACTAATTAGCATTTCATCCGAACTTTGAACTGAACGACAAGTTGAAAAATGGGGAGGGGTTAGGTTGTGGAACACTGTCAGCACGGCCACTGCCCATTAAATGCGCCACTCATTGCTTCAAGCCACACCTCGCCACACCCACCAAATGGGAACAAATGTACCTCAAAGTCTGTTCAAGAACGTACAAGAATGTTTTGGGGAAATGTATCATTCAGTAGAAACCATTTCGCAACGTAGCAAACGTTCAAGCGAACTGAACGCACCTCAGGTGTATTACAACAACTGGGTTGGAACAAAAGCCAGTAGCATACTCAGTACAGTAACTCTCCAAGACGCTGATCTAAGATTAGTGTTGCATTTTACCACCTTAGGATTTACGTAAGATGTGTAGGATGCTGTGTAGGATGGAGGCTACAGGCAAACCTAGCAACTCAACCACAAACAGCTCAAACCAACTTCCATTATCAACCAACTTAGTTTGTGTAGGCATTCATTGTAGAATGATAATAAAAAAAGATTTATGTCAATGAGATGAATGTGAGTGAATAAACTACACAGTCATCATAATACTAATTCTAATCCTAATCACAATCACAATACTGTGAATACTTGTATTATTACTGCCCACATTGGTAACACTCTATATTAATATCCCTTAATAAACCATTTATAAACAGTTTGTAAAGAGTGAACTTATTATTTATTAATAATTATTCCCACATTTGTAAATGTCAATAAGCAGTCTCTAAATAGTCAATTACGCATTTATAAACCCTATTAATAAAGGTGTTTGATCATAGTATGTTCACAATTTGTGAATGATTACTAATGTATTACTAACGAGCTTAAACCAGTTATAAAGGAGTTATTGTCAACTCATAAGATTATTCATAAGGTATTTGATAATGGTTAATTTATGGTTTGACTCCATAAACCATTTACATACATATTTATACATGTAATTATATTGGTAATAAATGGTATATTTATTAATTGTTAATGATGTCATTTATAAATGTGAGTGCATGCACTTACTAATACCTCAATTGATGATTTATGAAAGTGTGGACTATATATACTTTATAAACATTTTTAAATGACATGTTACTCCTCAAAAGCTGGGCACATTAGTAGACAGTGCCTGATGCTCCACCAATGGCTAAAAATATCCTAAAACATGCAATGGTAAAAGAAGAAGTACACCACACAAAGTATAAGAACATGTTTTAATATGCACGTGAAGTCTGTATAAAGTCAACTAACACACACATTTCTTCATTTCTTCGGGATCGGTGTCCCTTCCACGGGACGGTTGAGCTAACGTAGGCTCATGCAATTAGCATGAGGTTGTAAGAAACAAGAACATTTCCCAGGACAATGACATATCTGATATTGTCAGAAAGCTTAAATTCGTGTTAATCTAACTGCACCGTCCAATTTACAGTAGCTATTACAGTGAAAGAATAACATGCTATTGTTTGAGGAGAGTGCATAATTTTGAACATGAAAAATTATTAATAAACACATTAGGCACATGTTTGCAGTCTTGATACAACATTTTTAACAGAAATTCAATGGTTCATTGGATCAGTCTAAAACGTTGCACATACACTGCTGCCATCTAGTGGCCAAAATGTTTATTGCACCTGGGCTGGAATAATACATTACGGCCTTTCCCTTGCATTTTAAAGATGATGGTAAAAAAAAAGTACAAAAGAACGGTTATTTTTTTCTTTGTATTATCTTTACCAGATCTATTCTGTTATATTCTCCTACATTCCTTTCACATTTCGACAAGGTTCAAAGTGTTTTCTTTCAAATGGTACCAAGAATATGCATATCCTTGTTTCAGGGCCTGAGCTACAGACAGTTAGATTTGAGCATGTCATTTTAGGCAAAACATTTTTTAAAGCGCTGATCCTTATTAACCCAGGTCTGACCCACATTATCTATTTGTTCAAAAGGGTTAACCTAAAATGGGTGCTTTGAACATCCACTGATCTTCCAACCACTGAACAGTTTACAATCTGGCCTTAAGGACAGTGGGAAGATCTGAATTGCATACGCCTGGCATTCTCTCTCCTCTCTCCTTTTCAAAACCCATTGGATGAGAAAGCCAGAGTGCCTCCTCCTCTGACCTTCTCCTCCAATGGGTTTTGGGAAGGAGATGAGAAGAGAGGAAGTGTATGTATGCAATTGAGATCTTCCGAGTGACTCACAGAGAGAACAGGAGGGAGACGAGAGAGGGAGAAAGAGAGCGAGAGAGAGAGAGATCCAGGGCTGGTGTATTCAAACTAGAAAATGAAGTACAGTATGTCACATTTCTTGATGAGGAAAACCTTGGAAGAAAATCAGCCGGTGCAGTTCGTCTCATCAATAACAAAATCTCAACAACATTTCACTTGCTAACATTTCACTTGCCCTTCTTCATGGGAAGTTCTCCTGGTTTTTTTCAAAATCTTTATTTTGCCCTTCACGCTCATCACTCTCAATTACATTATTGCACTTGCTTGCAAAAAACACAGTGTTTTTAATTGCGAGTGTACGTCTTTCATAAGTCTTTGAATTGGTCAGTTGGTCAGGTGCGGCGATTGCCTGTTAGGCAATTGGAGAGTTTAACTCAATAGTGTTGCGATCCACAGCCTCCCTCTGGAAAGCAGCAGTCGTGGTTTTCCCTCTTTGAACATGTTTCAGCACATTTCTGTATCTGGAAATTGCCTCTTCAGGATCTCGGTCTTTTCTTTATTTTTTACTGTTTTCTACATTATAGAATAATAGTGAAGACATCAAAACTATGACATAACACATATGGAATCATGTAGTAACAAAAAAAGTGTTGATGACAGCTTTGCACATTCTTGACATTCTCTCAACCAGCTTCATGAGGTAGTCACCTGGAATGCATTTCAATTAACAGGTTTGCCTTGTTAAAAGATCCTTTGTGGAATTTCTTTCCTTCTTGAGCTAATCAGTTGTGCTGTGACAAGTTAGGGGTGGTAAACAGAAGATAGCCCTATTTGGTAAAAGATTAAGTCCATATTATGGCAAGAACAGCTCAAATAAGAAATTAGAAATGACAGTCCAGACATGAAGGTCAGTCAATATGGAAAATTTCCCGAACTTTGAAAGTGCAGTCGCAAAAACCATCAAGCGCTATGATGAAACTGACTCTCATGAGGACTGCCACAGAAAGGAAGACGCAGAGTTACCACTGCTGCAGAGGATAAGTTAATTTAGAGTTACCAGCCTCAGAAATAGCAGACACATCTCAACATCAACTGTTCAGAGGAGATGAATCAGGCCTTCAGAGTTGAATAAGAAGAGACTTGCTTGGGCCAAGAAACACGAGCAATGGACATTAGACCAGTGGAAATCTCTCCTTTGGTCAGACGAGTCCAAATTTGAGATTTTTGGTTCCAACCACCGTGTCTTTGTGAGACGCAAAGTAGGTGAACAGATGATCTCCGCATGTGTGGTTCCCACCATGAAGCATGGAGGAGGAGGTGTGATGTGTGGGGGTGACACGCCCTGACCTTAGAGATCCTTTTTATGTCTCTATTTTGGTTTGGTCAGGGCGTGACTTGGGGTGGGCATTCTATGTCTGGTGTTCTATGTTTATTTTCTGTGTGTTTGGCCGGGTGTGGTTCTCAATCAGAGGCAGCTGTTTATCGTTGTCTCTGATTGAGAACCATACTTAGGTAGCCTTTTGTTGTTTTCTGTTTTGTGTCTACACCAGACAGGACTGTTTTGCTTTCGTTCACTCTCTTTGTTGTTTTTGTTGTTTTAGTGTTCAGGTTATTTATGAAATTATAATGAACACTTACCACGCTGCGTTTTGGTCACCTTCTTTCCAGGACGATCTTTATAGGGGGTGCTTTGCTGGTGACACTGTTGGTAATTTATTTAGAATTCCAGGCACACTTAACCAGCATGACTACCACAGCCTTCTGCAGCAATACGCCATCCCATCTGGCTTGCACTTAGTGGGACTATCATTTGTTTTTCAACAGAACAATGACCCAACACACCTCCAGGCTGTGTAAGGGCTATTTGACAGAGAAGGAGAGTGATGGAGTGCTGCATCAGATGACTTGACCTCAACAATCACCCAACCTCAACCCAATAGAGATGGTTTGGAATGAGTTGGACCGCAGGGTGAAGGAAAAGCAGCCAACAAGTGCTCAGCATATGTGGGAACTCCTTCAAGACTGTTGGAAAAGCGTTCCAGGTGAAGCTGGTTGAGAGAATGCCATGTGCAAAGGGTGGCTACTTTGAAGAATCTAAAATCTAAAATATATTTAGATTTGTTTAACACTTTTTTGGTTACTACATGATTCCATATGTGTTATTTCATAGTTCCACAATGTAGATAATAGTAAAAATAAATAAACCCTTGAATGAGTAGGTGTGTCCAAACTTTTGAATGGTACTGTATATATATTTTGCATGAATTCATGGTACACTAAATATTAACATGAACAGCTAACCAACAGTCAACATCTCACAGTTTGGTCCAAATTCGCAAAAAGTTACATTCATAAATAACGGGGGGGGGGGGGGGGGGGGGGTTGTAGTCACAGATTGCAAAGGAAAATGATTTCTATAGCCTATAGTTGTTTAATTTACTTCTATGGCGGAATGTTCTCTTCTATGCTCTCTTTCCTTTCTCTTCGATCTCTTCTTCTTATTGTCCTTGTTTAGTATTTCATCCCTCTCCTCTTCACAGGAAGACACAGTGGAGGAGCAAGAGGAGGAGGAGGAAGAAAAGGAGGAAGATGACAATGCCAATCTGCCTTTGTTCTTTGCTCATACAGAGCAAAAATCAAAAATCAAAGAGAAGCAAACAAGCGGACACTAGTTTGAGACGAGTTCATCTCTACACTCATTTAACAAAAGGGACAAAGCATGCTTGTGGCTATGGTTTTGTCACAGGGATTATAACACTACTTTTTCACATACAATGTTGTATAGGTGTAGTGGGGGGGGGGGGGGGGGGGTGCATTGAATCAAACTTACATCCATTGATATGCCAACCACAGGGCGAGTTGCCTCTATTTAATAACATTTCTATCCTCATTACATGTTCTTCACTCTAGGGGGAAAAATGTATACAATGAACCATTTATCACTAACTGTGGCAACATCGTGAGTGTTAAGAGCAAGGGTGTCCAACTCATACAATCGAGGGCAGTGTGTCTGCTGGTTTGTGTTATTTTGTTTTAATTTGTGTCCAATTAACGGTGCAATATGCAGGAATCGCGCCACCATTTCCTGATTGCTAAAATTCAAGCACTCAGTATGTAGAGAATCATTGTACCAGCTAAACCACAGCTAAACCGTTTTCAATAAATTAATGTTAACACGTTTTCACTTTGTCATTATGGGGTATTTTGTGTAAACAGGTGAAAAAATCTATTTAATCATTTTGAATTCCGGCTGTAACACAAAATGTGTAATAAGTCAAGGGGTAGAAATATTTTTTGAAGGCACAGTACATTTCATTGGAATGTCTGTCATAGTGGCTGTAGGTGACATTTTCAAACCTGAAATGATAGAGAAAATGAACAGTGTCACTTAGTAAATAATATTACTAGCGATTACTTTGATAATCAAATGTTCTACCGGTTTCATGCACCAAACCTTTTTGAAGTAGAAAATTCAAGATAATGAATTCTTAAGAAATGCATTGTAAGCTATAGCATACTGTGTATATAGTAATGAAGTTGCCATGGATAGATGAAATGTTTTACAGTCTCTCTTTTAAATTCAAATACATTTCCATTCAATATGCTTTAATGGC
Organism: Salvelinus alpinus; assembly: GCF_045679555.1. Taxonomy (NCBI): domain Eukaryota; kingdom Metazoa; phylum Chordata; class Actinopteri; order Salmoniformes; family Salmonidae; genus Salvelinus; species Salvelinus alpinus. The sequence goes on from NC_092101.1 coordinate 5,251,548, forward strand.
ATGAATAGCAGGGTCAATTTTGCCAAAGTGATACACACAATTATGAAAACAGCGACAATTCCATTCTCCTTCGTGTAAAGTTTTTCCCAAAAAAATATGCATTTAAGTAGCCAGCAGATCCGACCCGCTTGCCTACAGCTGCACTAAGGTTGGACATTCCTGTGTATATTAAAACACCGCAGAGCTGGTGTGACGTGGCTCGGAAAATGTACCTCAATCCAGGACTGAAAAATACATTGTACTCCGAATTATCCCAACTGTTACACCAATAAAATTGAACAGCTGTTTTTCTGGATAACTGTCCTTTTCGTCCTTATGCTAGGTAGCAGAAGCCACAGCAGCCATTTTGGAATGGCAGTGTCAGCCAATCAGCTCCTTTTGTGGAGACCAATTTATATATACACTAGATGACTAATAGAGGGTGCTGTGTTGAGGCCACCGTGTCTCCATCTTGGCACTCCCTCACTAGTGTTAAAAATATTTTCGAAGCTATAGACATGCATTTTCATTTCTACATTCGTTTTTGTCACATTTATTCTCTTACAGACTGACTTTTAAATGATGCATACTTTTAAATGATATGTGAGCTAAACAAAAATGAAAAATATATAATTTTCCTTAAATTATAATTTTGAGATTACTAATGTAATAAATCCATGTAATTTTGTCCTTAACATTTAATTGAAATACTATAGAATTACGTTCATTCATTCCTATGGAGGACTGTGCCTACTGGGGAGTGCCATATGGGCGACTAGTAGCTTCAAAGCCTCAATACATAGCATCAGCAATCCAGGGTTGGTCCATCGGTCTAAGGCACTGCATCTCGGTGCTAGAGGTTTCACTACAGACCCTGGTTTGATTCCAGGCTGTATCACAACCAGCTGTGATTGGGAGTCCCATAGGGCGGTGTACAATTGGCCCAGTATCGTTCGGGTTTGGCTGGGGTAGGCTGTCATTGTAAATAAGATTTTGTTCTTAACTGACTTGCCTAGTTAAATGTAATTTTATATATACGTCATTTATTGAGACAGGTGGTTCAACCCCAAAGTGCCGCATGTCGTGATGACCAACACCTGTCTAGATCAATGACAGAAATGTTGGAGTAACAATGAAATGTTAAAAAATGCAAGGGGGTGAATACTTATGAAAGACACAGTATGTTTACTAATCTGACTTGCCATCACTTCAGACCAATGTCCTGTCGGAAGCATTACTTGCGCTTGCGGTGGATGCTCAGCTGTCCTGTTGTATCTTCACTGGTAGCTGGCATGTACCTACCTAGGCTTAAAATAGATTGTCCAATGAATATCATGTCGGGTGGGATTCTACTAAGCTGTATAGAATTGATTTTACATTTTAAGACCCCTTGAAGCATCCCAAAAAATATATTGAATTACTCGATGAAAAAAAATTGTGCGCCTTACTGCTATTAGCCCATACAAATGCTACCTGGTTAAATAAAGGTGAAATTTAAAAAAAGAAAAAACAGATTCACTACATGGAACAACAGTTCCACGGTCTGACAAACACTGCTCTAGCGCTGTCACCTTGCACGACAGATGCGGAAGTGCGACATCAGTCGATGCGGTGGATTTAGACTCATAAAATGCAAACAAACATATCTCTGGCTCAAACTGACTTTAGGGGGGAATTTTGTATTATGCTAGTTAGATTTCCACGTGGGCGCTGACATAGTTCATGTAAAGTGTCACACACACATTGACTACCAACAGCAAGGTATTCTTATGAGCTGTGTTATTGTTTTCACAGAAGCAATGTTTGCTGGCTGAAAAATGTCTGAGGCCTATAGGTCTGAGGTTTGTGACGAGTTGTGGTGGGGGAACGAAGTGGCGGTGGTTTCAGACTAGTGGCCATGGAGTCGGATGAACCCTGGCTGGCGACGCTACAGCTCTTAACCTTCCCTCTCCTTCACTGTGACAGGGCCTGCATTACAGTAAATGATAGTTACTCACCCAGCCACCGTAAAGTGATTTGACCTGCCAGTGTCTCCCTGGCCTAATGGGGCCCCAATGGGTGGCCGGGCCCCTCCTGGGGACTGACTGAACATACTCTTTTGGGTGAATGGGGAAAAGGGAGGGGGGTGGGGGGCTGTCTGATGGAGGGGGAAAATGGGTTAAAGATGAGAGGAGCCGGAGGTCTGTTTATACAGTGGGGAGAACAAGTATTTGATACACTGCCGATTTTGCAGGTTTTCCTACTTACAAAGCATGTAGAGGTCTGTAATTTTTTTCACAGGTACACTTCAACTGTGAGAGACGGAATCTAAAACAAAAATCCAGAAAATCACATTGTATGATTTTTAAGTAATTAATTTGCATTTTATTGCATGACATAAGTATTTGATCACCTACCAACCAGTAAGATTTCCGGCTCTCACAGACCTGTTAGTTTTTCTTTAAGACGCCCTCCTGTTCTCCACTCATTACCTGTATTAACTGCACCTGTTTGAACTCGATACCTATATAAAAGACACCTGTCCACACACTCAATCAAACAGACTCCAACCTCTCCACAATGGCCAAGACCAGAGAGCTGTGTAAGGACATCAGGGATAAAATTGTAGACCTGCACAAGGCTAGGATGGACTACAGGACAATAGGCAAGCAGCTTGGTGAGAAGGCAACAACTGTTGGCGCAATTATTAGAAAATGGAAGAAGTTCAAGATGACGGTCAATCACCCTTGGTCTGGGGCTCCATGCAAGATCTCACCTCGTGGGGCATCAATGATCATGAGGAAGGTGAGGGATCAGCCCAGAACTACACGGCAGGACCTGGTCAATGACCTGAAGAGAGCTGGGACCACAGTCTCAAAGAAAACCATTAGTAACACACTACGCCGTCATGGATTAAAATCCTGCAGCGCACGCAAGGTCCCTCTGCTCAAGCCAGCGCATGTCCAGGACCGTCTGAAGTTTGCCAATGACCATCTGGATGATCCAGAGGAGGAATGGGAGAAGGTCATGTGGTCTGATGAGACAAAAATATAGCTTTTTGGTCTAAACTCCACTCGCCGTGTTTGGAGGAAGAAGAAGGATGAGTACAACCCCAAGAACACCATCTCAACCGTGAAGCATGGAGGTGGAAACATCATTCTTTGGGGATGCTTTTCTGCAAAGGGGACAGGACGACTGCACCGTATTGAGGGGAGGATGGATGGGGCCATTTATCGCGAGATCTTGGCCAACAACCTCCTTCCCTCAGTAAGAGCATTGAAGATGGGTCGTGGCTGGGTCTTCCAGCATGACAACGACCCGAAACACACAGCCAGGGCAACTAAGGAGTGGCTCCGTAAGAAGCATCTCAAGGTCCTGGAGTGGCCTAGCCAGTCTCCAGACCTGAACCCAATATAAAATCTTTGGAGGGAGCTGAAAGTCCGTATTGCCCAGCGACAGCCCCCAAACCTGAAGGATCTGGAGAAGGTCTGTATGGAGGAGTGGGCCAAAATCCCTGCTGCAGTGTGTGCAAACCTGGTCAAGAACTACAGGAAATGTATGATCTCTGTAATTGCAAACAAAGGTTTCTGTACCAAATATTAAGTTCTGCTTTTCTGATGTATCAAATACTTATTTCATGCAATAAAATGCAAATTAATTACTTAAAAATCATACAATGTGATTTTCTGGATTTTTGTTTTAGATTCCGTCTCTCACAGTTGAAGTGTACCTATGATAAAAATGACAGACCTCTACATGCTTTGTAAGTAGGAAAACCTGCAAAATCGGCAGTGTATCAAATACTTGTTCTCCCCACTGTATGTCCCGCTGTCTGAGCATACATGCTAGTGAGTGAAAACACACACAGACTCATAAGCACATTGTACAAGCACACAGACTGTGTGTATCTGTGTGTACAATGTACATATGTCCATTCACAGTGCACAGTTCACACAATGACTACCACAAATGTCTGCAAATCTCTGTCTCTCCACATACTATCAGCTTTTCTCATCTGAAATTACAGCAAATGATGAACCCACAGTAGGGACACTTAGCACAGAAGAACAGTACAGGACAGAGGAAGGAAGGAATGAATGGTACAAAGAAGATCGAAGGAGGGAGGGAGCAGATGGTGACCTGGTGGTGACCCCCATCACCAGGTCAGCCATGTCACTTTTCTAATTTGGAGCGGGTGTCTCAGAGGTGGCTGGCTGGCTGAGGAATGTGGTGGAGGTGTCTTATTAGCACATAATGGTGTAGGGGGGCAATCTGCCGTCCGTCGGTTCCAAAACACTGAGCCGGGAGCCCGGTTGCAGCACGGAGCTGGGGGGGAGGGGCTAGATTTACGAGGCCCGCATGACCATTGTGGAGTGCTCAGCCACTGAGAGATGGGACACTTTTAGACCCTCAGCATATCCCTCTTTCTTTTTTGGAGGTGGAGGGAGGAAGAGAGGAGAAGGGAGTGTGGGTTGAGGGGATGGGGTAAGAAGGGTCTCAGTGTGTGTGCAGGGGGGGGACATATGCCCCCACTGATTAAACCAAAAAAACCTGTTCCCTGCTGCATTTTAAATGTAATCAAATAAATCATTTTAAAAAGCATTACACCTGTGTGGTCACCACGGAGGTTTATATTTGAGGAAAGACACATTTTTGTGGGTGTTTATAGTTCTGTCTGTCTGAGATGTATGCACTCCTTGAAATTGAACCACCTAATTGGTTGAAGTCATTGGATTTGAAAAATGTCTGATTTAATCAGATGTTTTATTTGTGTAGAAGTGGGTAAAATTCTGACGATATTGTCAGTGAATTCTAAACCGAGAACATCAAAAGTCTATATTTGTGGTGAAATACCTCTACTGACCAAGATGAATCTTATTTGATTAAATTATGCACATCATCGCACTTTATTTAACAATGAAATAGTCTACATCTGAGTTTGATGGACAAAATGTGATTTAATTTTCATTTGTTTGCAGGGAAGATTTTCATAACATAAATCTTTCACTAGATGGCAGAAGAGTGCTTGCAATTTTTTTCCCCCAACACACTGTTTCACTAACAGTCTAAATCATTTCCCCACAATTTAACTGGGGGGTGGGGTAATATATTAAAAGGTGCTGTGTTAAAAGTATTGTTATTTATATCACAAACAAGTTGTTAGACATGCTTAGTGTATTTAAAGTACCTTATTTCACTAGTAGTAGTAGTAGTAGTTTCAAACTGCCTGTCACTGTTTCTAAACATAGTCACCTTTTAGCCTTTAACACTTATGCTGTGATGAGGAATTTTCCCAAAGCTGAGATGTTCATTAAGACACAGACACACACCACAGATTTCTTACTGGACAAAGAGCAGATATGATGCTAAAATTCAACACATAATTGAAAAGCAATGAAGAAAATTGCAAGTCAAATTGGAATTTCAGTTTCTTCCTGAATAGACTGAATTGAAATGGAATCCATCCCAACCCTGATAAAGATTCAATCTACCTAGGAAATATACTATCTACTTTATGTAGACCAAAAAGTTTAAAAAGCGTACATTTCCTAGACAATGTTATATTTATGCCGCTACACTTGGATTCCAGATACACTACTACTGGTTTATAGTTCTATACAAGTGTTTTGCTGTATTTTTTTGGTGGTGCTGTGCTGAGGTCACACACACACCTCTGATGACCAGTGAGTAACACCCTGACAGAGAGTGTGTGTGTGCGAGAGAGAGTGAGTGTTTGGAGATAATGAGAGAAAGAAAGAGAGCGAGAGAGCGGAAAAGAACCTCCACTGCGTCTCAAATCGAGTCAGAGAAAAGGGAACACTAAAATCTATCAAGGCTAAATGTTTGAGTAATAATTCATAGGAACATGATTAGCTGCAGTGGAGTAGTTAGTGATTTTGATGAGACAATTAGATTGAATTAAAAGAAAAGTTTCAGGTGGGTACAAAATACTTTTTTATGATCAACTATGGGTTTTAATTACTTGCCTAAAATTAATTATATCGGACAATGAAAACATCCAGGCCTAGAATAAATGCTGAATGAGATTGTCATCCTTCAATATTTCAAAATTGCCTCACTTTTTTCAAACTCAAAACCCTGTGTAGTGGTTTGTACACTATTACAGTATGTAGCCTTACCCTTATCAAATTACAGTAAAATTCACCGAGATGGGAAAGGATTTGATTCCATATTTCAGAGTATAGTACAAACTATCAGCGGTATAGATTTCTTAAGTGTTGAAGGTATACTTGACTGAATAATGTTTTCTCAGGCTCTTTGCACCCATTCCTCTAAATCTTAGATATGCAGTGCATTCGGAAAGTATTCAGACCCCTTTACTTATTACACATTTTGTTTAATTAAAGGCTTATTCTAAAATGTATTAAATACATTTTTGTTCCTCATCAATCTACACACGATACCCCATAATGGAAAAGAGAAAACAGCTTTTTAGATTTTTTTCTAAATAATAATATTTATGTAAGTATTCAGACCCTTTGCTTTGAGACTCGAAATTGAGCGCAGGTGCTTCCTGTTTCCATTGATCATCCTTGAGATGTTTCTACAACTTGATTGGAGTCCATCTGTGGTAAAGTCAATAAATTGGACATGATTTGGAAAGTTACACACCTGTCTATAAGGTCCCATAGTTGACAGTGCATGTCAGAGCAAAAACCAAGCCATGAGGACAAAGGAATTGTCCGTAGAGCTCTGAAACAGGGTGTCGATGCACAGATCTGGGGAAGGGCACTAAAACATTTCTGCAGCTTTGAAGGTCCCCAAGAACACAGTGCCCTCCATCATTCTTAAATGGGAGAAGTTTTGAACCACCAAGACTCTTCTTAGAGCTGGCCGCCCGGCCAAACTGAGCAATTGGGGGTGAGGGCCTTGGTCAAGGAGGTGACCAAGAACCCGATGGTAACTCTGACAGAGCTCTAGAGTTCCTCTGTGGAGATGGGAGAACCTTCCAGAATGATAACCATCTCTGCAGCACTCCACCAATTAGGCCTTTATGGTAGAGTGACCAGACGGAAGCAACTCCATAGTAAAAGGCACATGACAGCCCGCTTGGAGTTTGCCAAAGAGCACCTAAAGGACTCTCAGACCATGAGATACAAGATTCTCTGGTCTGATGAAACCAAGATTGAACTCTTTGGCCTCTTTGAATACCAAGGGTCACGTCTGGAGGAAACCTGGCACCAACCCTACGATGAAGCATGGTGGTGGCAGCATCATGATGTGGGGATGTTTTTTCAGAGGCAGGTACTGGGAGACTAGTCAGGATCGAGGGAAAGATGGACAGAGCAAAGAAAAGAGAGATCCTTGGTAAAAACCTGCTCCAATGTACTCAGGACCTCAGACTGGGGCAAAGGTTCACCTTCCAACAGGACAACGACCTTAAGCACACAGCCAAGACAACGCAGGAGTGGCTTCGGGACAAGTCTCAATGTCCTTGAGTGGGCCAGTAATCGGCTGTAATCGCTGCCAAAGGTGCTTCAACAATGTACTGAGTAAAAGGTCTGAATACTTATGTAAATGTGATTTTCATTTTTTATTTTTAATACATTTGCAGAAATTAAAAAATATATATACTGTTTTTGATTTGTCATAATGGGGTATTGTGTGTAGATTGATGAAGGAAAACAACTATTTAATCGATTTTAGAATAAGGCTATGAAAGTCAAGGGGTCTGAACACTTTCCAAATGCACTGGATACCAATATACAACCATGTAAAATGAATGTGTTGGAACTCAAATTAAAAAGCAGCAACTCCAAATGAATCCCGGCGCTCTGAAAGAGCTGCAGGTAGGAAAATCGGTTAATATTTTAACTTTCGTCCTGGGAAACAAATTCGGTAAACAGTTGAGATGTTTTACAAGTAATCCTCATGATCATTTTCAAAGGGATGACAGTCGGAGCTTTTTGTCAGCGGGTGCAACTTGGATCTGAAATGTTGGGGTGAAATGAGACGCCCTAATCAAGATGTTTACCCAGATACACATGCACAGTCTGTGGAGAAACAGAGAGCAACAGACACACACACACACACGAACAATACTTTTGATGTTCGAAGAACGTAGCCGTAGCTCTTGAATATACATTGGGTAGTATAATACATTGTTTTGTGATTACTTCAGACAGGTACACAGGTCTGTGTGTACTGTGCCGCTGAGAGTGTTTCTCTCTGTGTGTGTGTGCCTCTCTCTGTGCGTGCGTGTGTGTTGCTCTCTATTTCTCCACACTCCACAGCGTCTGAAGTTAGACGCTCCAAATTGAATATGTCGAAGATCTGAAGTCACACATGGATCGCTTCATGATATCTGATCCTGTCATGAACTGGACTGTTATTGGTTTCTGCAAAAAAAATACTATGATTTCAGTTGGTGAGTGCATCAGCCGGTCGCCACACACGAGACACACAGACAAACACTCATGGACACACACACACGGACACAACATGGTCTGGCTCTGCCTGGAAGCTCTCTTTTAGCATGGATAGGAGTTGGGTCTCCCACCAAATCTCCTCTCTGACTTCAAAGCACTGAAAGCAACAGTCCACTCTTGACAATATCAGAGCATTCAGAGGTTGCAACCCAAAATGGCATCCTATTCCCTATATAGTGCACTACTTCTGACCAGGGCCCACAGGGCTCTTTATAGGGAAAAGTGTGTAATTTGGGGGACACACATACTCTCCAAAACAATATTAACTACCACTTGGTTGGTGTGTCTTTGACAACATGGGAAGACAAAGCCTGTGTGTGTGTGTGTGTGTGTGTGTGTGTGTGTGTGTGTGTGTGTGTGTGTGTGTGTGTGTGTGTGTGTGTGTGTGTGTGTGTGTGTGTGTGTGTGTGTGTGTGTGTGTGTGTGTGTGTGTGTGTGTGTGTGTGTGTGTGTGTGTGTGTGTGTGTGTGTGGTTGAAGTCGGAAGTTTACATACACTTATAATTCACTGTATCACAATTCCAGTGGGTCAGAAGTTTACATACACTAAGTTGACTGTGCCTTTAAACAGCTTGTAAAATTCCAGAAAATGATGTCATGGCTTTAGAAGCTTCTGATAGGCTAATTGACATAATTTGAGTCAATTAGAGGTGTACCTGTGGATGTATTTCTAGGCCTACTTTCAAACTCAGTGCCTCTTTGCTTGACATCATGGGAAAATCAAAAGAAATCAGCCAAGATCTCAGAAAAGAAATGGTAGACCTCCACAAGTCTGGTTCATCCTTGGGAGCAATTTCCAAACGCCTGAAGGTACCACGTTCATCTGTACAAACAATTGTACAATTGTCCCAAAGTATAAACACTATGGGACCACGCAACCGTCATACCGCTCAGGAAGGAGACACATTCTGTCTCCTAGAGATGAATGTACTTTGGTGCAAAAAGTGCAAATCAATCCCAGAACAACAGCAAAGGCCCTTGTGAAGATGCTGGAGGAAACAGGTACGAAAGTATCTATATCCACAGTAAAACGAGTCCTATATCGACATAACCTGAAAGGATGCTCAGCAAGGAAGAAGCCACTGCTCCAAAAGCGCCATAAAAAAAGCCAGACTACGGTTTGCAACTGCACATGGGACAAAGATCGTACTTTTGGAGAAATGTCCTCTAGTCTGATGAAACAAAAATAAAACTGTTTGGCCATAATGACCATCGTTATGTTTGGAGGAAAAAGGGGGCTTGGTCGCAAATGGGTCTTCCAAATGGACAATGACCCCAAGCATAATTCCAAAGTTGTGGCAAAATGGCTTAAGGACAACAAAGTCAAGTTATTGGAGTTGTCATCACAACGCCCTGACCTCAGTCCCATAGAAAATGTGTGGGCAGAACTGAAAAGGCATGTGCGAGCAAGGAGGCCTACAAACCTGACTCAGTTACACCAGCTCTGTCAGGAGGAATGGGCCAAAATTCACCCAACTTATTGTGGGAAGCTTGTGGAAGGCTACCTGAAACATTTGACCCAAGTTAAACAATTTAAAGGCAATACTACCAAATACTAATTGAGTGTATGTAAACGTCTGACCCACTGGGAATATGATGAAAGAAATTAAAGCTGAAATAAATCATTCTCTCTACTATTATTCTGACGTTTCACATTCTTAAAATAAAGTGGTGATCTTAACTGACCTAAGACAGGGAATTTCTACTAGGACTAAATGTCAAGAATTGTGGAAAAACTGAGTTTAACTGTATTTGGCTAAGGTGTATGTAAACTTCCGACTTCAACTGTATATGCATGCATGCATGAGGGCGCGTGTGTGCCTGTGTTTGAATACGTGCCTTTGTGTGTGTGTGTGTGTGTGTGTGTGTGTGTGTGTGTGTGTGTGTGTGTGTGTGTGTGTGTGTGTGTGTGTGTGTGTGTGTGTGTGTGTGTGTGTGTGTGTGTGTGTGTGTGTGTGTATGTGCGTGTCTGTGTTTTTTCCTCCCATCCGGAGATTTAATGAGATATAGGATATGCACGGAACACGTCAGAGTTGAAAGAATCAGTCACCGGTGGCTAGTGTGCTGATACATCAAGGGTAGCACCTTTACCCTGAAAATGCTAACTCAGGAGGGCAATTAACTCCTCCGCAATGAGGGTCAGAAATTAGTTCACGATTTCTCCCCTGTGGACGCGAGGCCGGGCATATACGTCCCTTGTGTGTGTGTTTATGTGTGTTTGTGTGTGTGTGGGGGGGGGTGCTAGGAAGCTGGGAGATGCATGCAGGTAAGGCCCTCCACAGAGTAATTATCCACAACCTCAGGCGAGTTTACATCAAGGCATTGTGGGTGTTTTTTATTTGTTTTAGCGTTGTTCTTTTTTTCTCATCCAGTATTTGAATTAAATATCAAAATGCACATCAGTAGCCGGTGTCCAGTGACTACACTTAAAACTGCAACCATTTGCATATTTGTATTGATGTTGGAAAATGTGATCTCTAGACACACATCTCGAGAATTAATATGCGTTTGATAGTTATGCTCTGAGCAGTTCATGCATATTCATAAGCCTTAATGTCTGCAACCAGTATCAATGTCCGTCAATATAAAACATTGTATATTGTTTTATTTTGATTCCCGTGAACGCCAAACTCCCATGAACACATTCTTCACATTGGAAATCTTTCATGACATATCCTAATTAAATAACCTCCTATTTAAAATAGTAGCCTGAACTATGATCAGGGCCATCACCCTTCTATTGCATTTTGTTAGATCTCAGATCGGAAGCATGCATTGAGAAGAGTCAAGAAAAAAAGATAGAATATCAAATTAAAACTCAATATTGATCATATAAATCATATAAGAGTTGGTGAGGTATATGATTATAGCCTAATGATTTATTATGACTAGGCCTACTATTCCCCTCAACTGTTGGCACAACAATGGCCGTTATCATGAGGCAATGCGCTGAAAATATTGACCTAACAAATGAACATCAGACGCTAGAATGCTTTTAATTTAATTATAAAATCAAATTTTTTAGTTATTTGACTTTTACACTATATCCGAGTGGGCCTTACCATTTTATGATGTCAGATAGTAATTCGTTGCACTGTCTACTCCATATATACTGAACAAAAATATAAACGCAACATGTAAAGTGTTGGTCCCATGTTTCAGGAGCTGAAATAAAAGATCCCAGAAATGTTCCATATTCACAAAAAGCTTATTTCTCTCAAATGTTGTGCACCAATTTGTTTACATCCCAGTTAGTGAGCATTACTCATTTGTCAAGATAATCCATCCAATGACATATCAAGAAACTGATTAAACAGCATGATCATTACACACGTGTACCTTGTGCTGGAGGCAATAAAAGGCCACTCTAAAATGTGCAGTTTTGTCACACAAAACAATGCCATAGATGTATCACGTTTTGAGGGAGCTTGCAATTGGCATGCTGACTCCAAAGCTGTTCCCAGATAATTTAGTGTTCATTTCTCTACCATCAGCGGCCTCCAACATAATTTTAGAGAATTTGGCAGTAAGTCCAACCGGCTTCATAACCACAGACCACGTGCAACCATGCCAGCCCAGGACCTCCACATCTGGCTCCTTCATCTGCGGGATCGTCTGAGACCAGCCACCCGGATAGCTGATGAAACTGTGGATTTGCACAACTGAAGAATTTCTGCACAAACTGTCAGAAACCATCTCAGGGAAGCTCATCTGCGTGCTCGTCGTCCTCACCAGAGTCTTGACCTGACTGCAGTTCGGCGTCGTAACTGACTTCAGTGGGGAAATGCTCACCTTCGATGGCACTGGCATGCTGGAGAAGTGTGCTCTTCACAGATGAATCGTGGTTTCAACTGTACCAGGCAGATGGCAGACTGTGGGTATGGCGTCGTGTGGGTGAGTGATTTGCTGATGCCAGCGTTGTGAACAGAGTGCCCCATGGTGGCGGTAGGGTTATAGTATGGGCAGGCATAAGCTACGGACAACGAACCCAATTGCGTTTTATCGATGGCAATTTGAATTTGAGATACCATTACGAGATCCTGAGGCCCATTGTCGTGCCGCTCATCCGCCTCCATCACCTCATGTTTCAGCATAATGCACTGCCCCATGTCGCAAGGATCTGTACACAACTTCTGGAAGCTGAACATGTGCCAGTTCTTCCATGGCCTGCGTACTTACCAGATATGTCACCCATTGAGCATGATTGGGATGATATGGATCGAAGTGTACGACAGTCTGTTCGAGTTCTCGCCAATATCCAGCAACTTCGCACAGCCACTGATCTAAACACAATACCCCATAATGTCAAAGTGGAATTATGTTTTTAGAAATGTTTACAAATTAATAAAAAATGAAATGTCTTGAGTCTAAGTATCAACCCATTTGGTATGGCAAGCCTAAATAAGTTCAGGAGTAAAAATGTGCTTAACAAGTAATACATAAGTTGCAATAGTGATTTTAAAACCGCTTCAGAGTTTTTTTGGGCTGTGATAGGAGAACTGATGGATCAACATTGTAGTTACTCCACCATACTAGCATAAATGACAGAGTGAAAAGAAGGTAGCCTGTACAAAAGAAAAAATATTCCAAAACATGCATCCTGTTTGATATGAGGCACTAAAGTAAAACTGCAAAAAATGTGGCAAACAAATTAACTTTTTGTTTTTGTTGGGGCAAATCCAACACAACAAATCACTGAATACCAGTCTTTATATTTTCAAGCATGATGGTGGCTGCATCATGTTATGGGTATGCTTGTCATCGGCAAGGACTGGGGAGTTTTTTTTAACAAAATGAAACAGAATAGAGCTAAGCACAGGCAAAATCCTAGAGGAAAACCCGGTTCAGTCTGCTTTCCAACAGGCACTGGGAGACAAATTCCCCTTTCAGCAGGACAATAACCTAAAACACAAGGCCAAATATACACTGGAGTTGGTTAACAAGACAACATTGAATGTTCCTGAGTGGCCTAGTTACAGTTTTGACTTAAATCGGCTTTAAATTCTATGGCAAGACTTGAAAATGGCTGTCTAGCAATGATCAACAGCCAACTTTACAGAGCTTGAAGAATTTTCAAAAGAATAATGTGCAAATATTGTACAATCCAGGTGTGCAAAGCTCTTAGACTTACCCAGAAAGACTCACAGCTGTAATCGCTGCCAAAGGGGATTCTAACATGTATTGACTCAGGGGTTTCAATACTTATATAATCAAGATACTGTATATTAGAGTTTCATTTTCCATTAATAAAAAATGAAATAGTAGTGGGCCTCCCGAGTGGTGCAGCGGTCTCAGGCACTGCATCGCAGTGCTAGAGTAGTCACTACAGACCCGGGTTCGTTCCCAGGCTGTGTCACAACTGGCCGGGATCGGGAGTCCCATAGGGCGGCGCACAATTGGCCCAGCGTTGTCCGGGTTAGGGAAGAGTTTGGCCGGGGGGCTTCACTTGGCTCATCGCGCTCTAGCGACTCATTATGGTGGGCTGGGCGCCTGCAGGCCGACCTCGGTCTTCCCCCGACACATTGGTGCGGCTGGCTTCCGGGTTAAGAAGCATGGTTTGGGGGTTCCTGTTTCGGAGGACGCATGACTAGACCTTCGCCTCCTGAGCCCGTTGGGGAGTTGCAGCGATGTATAATAGAGTATGTTGTGTAGATCGTTCACAAAAATGGACAAATTCATTTTATAACACAACAAAATGTGGAAAAAGTTGAGGGGTGTACATACTTTCTGAAGGCACTGTATACAGAACAATGTGTTTGGAACCTCAAACCGCAGTAAAATCGCAATACATATAGAATTGTGAGAATCGCAATACCTAACGTGTCAGCACCTAAGTATTGTGATAATATCGTATTGTGAGGTCCCTGGCAATAACCTACTAGCTAAGTGGCTAGCTTTAGTGTGTCCACCCACTCTGCCCAAAGCGCGATTTCGTAACCTAATACATCCAATTATCCATTTTTAATCCCACCTTGTAACACAACAACATGTGAAAGTCAAAGGGTGTGAATACTTTCTGAAGGCACTAGATTATCCGTGTTACAACATTTTATTAAGATAGGCCTTGAGAATTTTAGTAGACTTGAACAGTAGATCTTTGGCGGAAGTTCCATGAACCCACACACCTCCCTATACAGTCAAAAAAATGCTGGGTTGAAAACAACCCATTTTATTTTATTTCACAGCAAAAATTATTCTATTTGACTCTGCCACAGATAACGTTTGGTCCCAGTCTAAAAAGAGTCAAATGTACTCTCGCAACAGAGCAATTTGTTCAGAGTTGTACATGCTCAATTTAGTGTTGATATTTAACTCTGCATCATTGCGTTTCACTATGTACAGTATTCATTGAAAATAACTTCATTTTTTAACTCTGCAGTGTTGTTCAGTGTTCTAGAGTGAATTGTTTAGAGTAATGTATACTCTCAATAAAGTCAATATAATCGCGTGGAGTTAAACTCAACACTTTTGGGGTTTATATGGTCCCATTTGAGATGTAAAGCTGTGAAGTCTGATTTACATATTTCGTAATGTGACATATTATGGTGGTTTGCAATATTGACATGTAATATCTAGTGTTATCCATTAAAGAGGGAGCAGGAGCAGACTGGGACCAGAAGTCGGCTTTGGCCTTTCTAACACACCTGCCCATTTTTATGTTCGAGGACCCCACACCAGCCCATAATTTTTCTTGAGGCCCCCATTATTTAGACATATAATGATCATTTTGCACACAAAAGAAAACAATAGGTTAGACAGGCCCACTGGGTTATCTGGTATGTGCCAGAAATGCCAGTCCACCCCTGAAAGGGAGAATGTCCAGCCATTTTACATCACCCAAAACTTACATTCAGAATGCATGTCAGAGCAGGAAGGAGAATCCTGTTGTTAGCGACTACTGGAATAACAGGAATAGCCTTCTCAGTAACTTTAATTTGTATTTTAACCCATCCAGTTGGGTTGTGTGAATAACCCAACATATTGGGTTGTTGAGATTACCCAAACATTAGTTAATTTTAAACATAAATTGTGTATTTTTTACTTTCATGCTGGCAGGTCTTTCTCTGGGTAGAGAAATCTACCTAGCTCAGCCAGCCATTGGCTACTCCTTCAGAAGCTGGAAAAACAAAGGTGTCATTGTACTCGATTCATGCTTCATGCTTTCTGTTAAATATACAATTTCAATCCCTTCGCAGCCTCATAGAGGATCTAGATACTTTTTCCAACCTCTCTGGATTACAACCAAATTATGATAATTGTACTATATTATATATTGGATCACAAAAAAATTATGCTTTTACATTGCCGTGTAGTTTACTAATAAAATGGGCTGACAGTGATGTGGACATAATGTATTTCATGAAAATACGTCAATCAGTTTTTGAATATGTTGGTAACACGTCTCGGGCATAACAACACCCGCGCCAATATATCCTCCAAACACAGGCTTCGAGGGCATTATCACGTAATTGTAGTAGTGTGACAATATTAGCTGTAGTAGCGATACGACAGTGGCTGAGGTGGATGTTGTTGGTAATTTGGTAGCATTACCCTTTTCACGATTAACTTTCAGACTTCGTTTACAAATGATCATCATCTGGTGAGTGGCACTGTTTTTTTGTTGCAGCTCGCGTTCTGTTAGCTATCTCTTTGAAAATAATGATTGAAACATTGTTGTATTTAAACTTTAGATCATCGGTTAGTGTGAAGAACGTGATAAAATCTATTTGCAATGGGAAGTAATAGCTGGTTTGTTCATTTCATTTTGGACATCAAATGGTTGTGCTTTTGTATCGGTATGATTTCATGGGGCCTACCGGAGTGAATGGGCATTTTATTCTTTATCAGTATTTGATGCGGTGTGTCTGCTGTCGCCTGTCTATCAGCCGCGTCTACATTCTGATGTGACGCTGTTGTTGTCGCTATTGGTGACGGTGTGACAGTGGTGTTGGCTGCCATAAGTTATTTTATGCAGTGTGTCGTGTTGTGTTTTGTCTCTGTGTGTGGCAGCCCAAAGCTTGGCCTGTTTTTGATCTTTTCATAATGTCATCAAAAAGTATTGCTCCTCCTTCACTAGAACTAGAATGGCCCGACTACAGAAGATATTATGTCAGGTGGAGCTACGTTTTCTGTTATTTTCTAGATTTTTTTGGTTTGATAAAACATACTGGACAATGTTTTGTCCCTCTGAAGGCATAGGTCTCATAATCACAGTTCACCGCTGCATGCTGGGTTAACCTAGCAGCTGCACTGTACAAAAAATACTGTAAAAACAAAGTTTCTTTGGAATTGAATGTAACATACTAGAGGCGTCACTACAGACCCTGGTTCAATTCCAGGCTGTATCACAACCGGCTGTGATTGGGAGTCCCGTAGGGCGGCACACAATTGGCCCAGCGTCATCCGGGTTAGGGTTCGGCCGGGGTAGGCCGTCATTGTAAATAAGAATTTGTTCTTAACTGACTTGCCTAGTTAAATAAAATAATAAATAGATAAATACTTAGGTTATTTTCAGGTGTGGCTCATTAGGAGCTTGTCTTTCTGATATCTTATTGGCCAGCCGTAAGAGTAAATTACATTCCTGTTCATAATTTTAAGTTTACATACCGCAAACAAAATGTTGCCAATTTGACACATTCTTCTAGTTATTTATTACATATTATGATAAGGGACTCCACCTTATTCTATTTTAACAATGGGATTTAGGTAGGCTTTCAGGAAACTTATACACTGCCATACACCTCATTGAAACTTCAAAATTGTCTGTTTGACCTCAACATGCGATAACTATACAACAGAACAGACAAACAGGAATGTCATTTACTCTCATGGGTGGCTAAAAATAACTATTTGAAAGCTACGCCTCCAGTCTTCTGATCTGAGTCTGACCCGCTGAGTCATACAGTATCTCAACAACCCAGCATTTTTTTGTGTAGTAGCCAAACTTAATTTAGACTTGAAGAAGGAACGGAAATGTGAGGACTTGCCATGCGAACAGTAATTAATACTGTTCCACAACTAGATAGCCTATCCTTACCCCCTTGTTAGTTTTGAACATCATAAATAAGATGACCGGGAATGTGCCGAGGGGGGGTGGAGGGGGCAAGCAGCGGCTGGCTGGGTCACCATCCATCACGTCTCCTACGCCCAGTAAGCGCTCGAGTTGGACAACAGGCAGCGGAGAGCCAAGAAATCCGAGCTGTGGTAAGAAAAACACATGCTCCTTCCAAAATAACAATGCGCTCCTGTGACACTCACAACCCACCGCCCGTTGCGATTCAAATGTGCGGCATTCTGACATTGTAATGCGCAGCAGCGGTATTGTGTTACTTTGGCTTGCAGTTTGAACTTGGCGGGCTGTTCTTTCAAAAGAAGGGGGGTTGCATTGTCTCTGCAGTTTGTCATAAACGACACGTTTTTGCGGGATTTGAACTGTAACCAATACTAGAACATTTTCCTTATTCTCTGACCTGCGACGCATCTTCAAGAATGTGAAGGCATGTCTTCAGAAGTGGCCTATATCAGAGAACCTAAATGGAACAACTGTAACAGCCAACAAGTGTAACTGTCAGTTCACAATGCTTGGAAGTGGATTTGTTATAGTCTAGCCCCCTTCACTTGTCTTCTGCCCTAATCACAATATGAGCCTTCTCGAGACTTTTGTTATGAGAAGGACACACAAAATGTAACGTCAAAATGTCATAAAGGGCAGAATCCACCGCTCTGACTCTGGACTAGAAACACCTCCAATCGTTCTACAACTTCTCCCAAATTAGTGCTTTTGGAGAGGAAGTGTTATGTCATTCATAATCTCTCATCTGTCAGTAAAATATCACTTTCTGTCAAAGAAGGAAACAGCCTTGAGCAAACCTCTGTGCCCTGTGCTAGACCTCAGCTGCCAGTCGATGACATGACAAAGGAGGTAAGGCCAGTAAAATCGGTAAATCCACCGACACACGGAGACAGTATGTAGGCCTACAGTACGTAAATTGGTAGTGTTGATATTTTTCCTATAATCGGTAGGCCTACACAAGAATTCGTTTTTATTACAGTATTGGTTAGCTATTAAATTAAACAATATGAGCATTTGTGGTGTATCTGCTGCTAGCTCATTTTGATTGTTTTACTTTTAACATTTTTTATTTTTTTTAATTCAGTGCTATGTGCCCAAATAATTATTAGCAGCTCATAAATATTAGTGTTGGGGTGGCAAGAACATTGGTTTGAAAATGTTAAATGAATTTGGTATTTGTATGGTCCTGGGAAACTGTATTTTAGAAGACTCAACTTGCCTTTCCTAAGTCGTAAACAATGTCACACACTGTAACGTTCGTCGTATGGAGGAAGAGAGGAGGACCAAGGGACAGCGTGAAAAGTATCAATTTTAATAGAATACGTTAAACAAACAAACAAAATAACGATAAACGAGGATAACACGAAACGAAACAGTTCTGTCTGGTGCAGATACACAAAGACTGAAAATAACCCCCCCAAACCCCAACAGAAAACAGGCTACCTAAATATGGTTCCCAATCAGAGACCATGACTAACACCTGCCTCTGATTGAGAACCATATCAGGCCAAACACAGAAACGGGAAAACTAGACCCACTCAGCTCACGTCCTGACCAACACTAAAACAAAGAAAACACAAAAGAACTATGGTCAGAACGTGACACACACACACATATACAGTGCATTTGAAAAGTATTCAGACCCCTTGACTTTTTCCACATTTTGATAAGTTAAAGCCTTGTTCTAAAATGGATTACTGCTTAGCACTGCTAAAGCTAACTCTTTCTCCTCTGCTCTCATCCTTCTAGACCTATCGGCTGCCTTTGATACTGTGAACCATCAGATCCTCCTCTCCACCCTCTCCGAGCTGGGCATCTCCGGCGCGGCCCACGCTTGGATTGCGTCCTACCTGACAGGTCGCTCCTACCAGGTGGCGTGGCGAGAATCTGTCTCCGCACCACGTGCTCTCACCACTGGTGTCCCCCAGGGCTCTGTTCTAGGCCCTCTCCTATTCTCGCTATACACCAAGTCACTTGGCTCTGTCATATCCTCACATGGTCTCTCCTATCATTGCTATGCAGACGACACACAATTAATCTTCTCCTTTCCCCCCTCTGATAACCAGGTGGTGAATCGCATCTCTGCATGTCTGGCAGACATATCAGTGTGGATGACGGATCACCACCTCAAGCTGAACCTCGGCAAGACGGAGCTGCTCTTCCTCCCGGGGAAGGACTGCCCGTTCCATGATCTCGCCATCACGGTTGACAACTCCATTGTGTCCTCCTCCCAGAGTGCTAAGAACCTTGGCGTGATCCTGGACAACACCCTGTCGTTCTCAACTAACATCAAGGCGGTGACCCGTTCCTGTAGGTTCATGCTCTACAACATTCGCAGAGTACGACCCTGCCTCACGCAGGAAGCGGCGCAGGTCCTAATCCAGGCACTTGTCATCTCCCGTCTGGATTACTGCAAGTCGCTGTTGGCTGGGCTCCCTGCCTGTGCCATTAAACCCCTACAACTCATCCAGAACGCCGCAGCCCGTCTGGTGTTCAACTTTCCCAAGTTCTCTCACGTCACCCCGCTCCTCCGCTCTCTCCACTGGCTTCCAGTTGAAGCTCGCATCCTCTACAAGACCATGGTGCTTGCCTACGGAGCTGTGAGGGGAACGGCACCTCCGTACCTTCAGGCTCTGATCAGGCCCTACACCCAAACAAGGGCACTGCGTTCATCCACCTCTGGCCTGCTCGCCTCCCTACCTCTGAGGAAGTACAGTTCCCGCTCAGCCCAGTCAAAACTGTTCGCTGCTCTGGCACCCCAATGGTGGAACAAACTCCCTCACGACGCCAGGTCAGCGGAGTCAATCACCACCTTCCGGAGACACCTGAAACCCCACCTCTTTAAGGAATACCTAGGATAGGAGAAAGTAATCCTTCTAACCCCCCCCCCCCCCTTAAAAGAGTTAGATGCACTGTTGTAGAGTGGTTGTTCCACTGGATATCATAAGGTGAATGCACCAATTTGTAAGTCGCTCTGGATAAGAGCGTCTGCTAAATGACTTAAATGTAAAAATTACATTTTTAAAAATCCAGATCAATCTACAAACAATACCCCATAATGACAAAGCAAAAACAGGTTTTAGACATTTTTAAACATTTCTAATAAAATAATTAATGAAATAATACATTTACATAAGTATTCAGACCCTTTGCTATGAGACTCGAAATTGAGCTCAGGTGCATCCTGTTTCCATTGATCATTATTGAGATGTTTCTACAACTTGATTGGAGTCCATCTGTGGTAAAATTCAATTGATTGGACATGATTTGGAAAGGCGCACACCTGTCTATAATGAGGTCCAACAGTTGACAGTGTGAGTCTGAGCAAAAACCAAGCCATGAGGTCGAAGGAATTGTCCATAGAGCTCCTTGACAGGATTGTGTCGAGTCACCGATCTGGGGAAGGGTACCAAAAAATGACTGCAGCATTGAAGGTCCCCAAGAACACAGTGGCCTCCATCATTCTTAAATGGAAGACATTTGGAACCACCAAGACTCTTCCTAGAGCTGGCCTCCTGGCCAAACTGAGCAAATGGGGTAGAAGGGCCTTGGTAAGGGAGGTGACCAAGAACCCGATGGTCACACTGACAGAGCTCCAGAGTTTTTCTGTGGAGATGGGAGAACCTTCCAGAAGGACAACAATCTCTACACCATTCTACCAATCAGGCCTTTATGGTAGAGTGGCCAGACAGAAGCCACTCCTCAGTAAAATGTACATGACAGCCCGCTTGTAAAAATTACCAGTATTTTTGTGGGGGGGGGGGGTCCATTGTGAGCGCCAACGTCTTCTCACATTTGTAACGACTGGTTACGCTTTAAGAATATCCAACGAATCTCAACTGATTGGATATCATTGTCTCATTCAATTTAATTGCCAAACAAACCTTTTACTAGGTTGATCTATGGATACGGACCAAATTAATTTGTTCCAACCGATGAGACATTTTAAACTTTTCCACATTAACCTAGATACAGTGACGCTTTCAGGTTAATTAAAGTTTAATTCCCAGATAGCCTATGCAGGTATGATTAATCATTAACATTGATTAAATCAATTACATTTTCTTTTGCAAGCTCGTTGAAGCCCAAATCCCACATTACTGATCCAGTATTGATGATTGATTAACGTCTCTAAATAGATGAAATACGTTTTTGCAATGTCCAATGACTCAAAACCCAAAGTTTGGAGAATAATTTTTATATACATATATTTAATGTGCAAGCTGTCAGAGGGGATGGCCCCCATTCTCCCGCTAATTAGTAAACCCCCACCCATGGACAGATTGATTGCTGACCTGAGCAGAAATAGCAAAAAACACCCTCCAAAATAAACCATCAAGCGCAGGCATTGTAAAGGTTTAGCCCTGATGTATGGCCGCCATCAGAGATTGACATCGGTCCAGTACCGCAGTGCACAGCAGAAGCACGAGCAAGAAATGGTTGACAAGAAGGGACAAGGAACCAGGAAACGAATGGCAAATACTTATGATGACAAACGAGCACAAACTCTTCAACAAAATTGTCTTAGACAGGAACAAAAACGTCTTCTACAGGAACAACTCGATTTAGCTAACATGAAATATGACGAAGTCTACGCAAACTAGATAAATCTGGCAAGTTATCTACAAACAGGGTGCGCAACTTGATAACAATGCATAAGGTTTTGATCAACAACACTCAAAGCAGTAATGTTCTAGTCCAACTGCAGCAGACCAAAGATGGTCAATGAATGAACACGATGACCAAGTTGGATGAAAAAACTGTGGAACTCATCGAAGTCGCTGATCAAATGATTGATGAGAAAACCCAGGTGAGAAAGAGAAAAAATAAGATTTCTAAGCAAGTGAAGGATATCTCATCACTGAATCTCTCGCTCCGCACTCAAGACCTCTCTACCTGCAAACCATGAGTGATAAGTATGAGGCAGAACGGGGAAAGTGTGACACTCGCGTGTCTAAAATAAGTACTCTAAGCGCCCAAGTGGACTCTGCGATGCAGCAGAATAGCACCCTTCGGTACCATCTGGAGGAAGTCCAGAATGGTCACACGCTACAGTGTGACTATGCAACCAAGCTCGCAACCGGAGCTCGGTACACGAAGGAGTGAAGACGACAAAAGATTTCACACTTTGCCTCTCTCAGGTGTCCCTCAGTCTTCTCCTCTTGGCCATTTGGCACAGAGTAATATGGCACCTCCACACCAAAAAGTTAGCCCTAAATATTTCTAAAACTAAAAGCATTGTATTTGGAACAAAACACTCACTAAACCCTAAACCTCAACTAAATCTTGTAATAAATAATGTGGAAATTGAGCAAGTTGAGATGACTAAACTGCTTGGAGTAACACTAGATTGTAAACTGTCATGGTCAAAACATGCAGTAGTAGCTAAGATGGGGAGAAGTCTGTCTACAATAAAGCGGTGCTCTGCCTTCTTAATAACACTATCAACAAGGCAGGTCCTACAGGCTCTAGTTTTGTCGCACCTTGACTACTGTTCAGTCGTGTGGTCAGGTGCCACAAAGAAGGACTTAGGAAAATTGCAATTGGCTCACAACAGGGCAGCACGGCTGGCCCTTGGATGTACACAGAGAGCTAATATTAATAATATGCATGTCAGTCTCTCCTGGCTGAAAGTGTAGGAGAGATTGACTTCATCACTACTTTTATTTATGAGAGGTATTGACATGTTGAATGCACCGAGCTGTCTGTCTAAACTACTGGCACACAGCTCGGACACCCATGCATACTCCA
Source organism: Salvelinus alpinus (assembly GCF_045679555.1). NCBI lineage: Eukaryota > Metazoa > Chordata > Actinopteri > Salmoniformes > Salmonidae > Salvelinus > Salvelinus alpinus. The sequence goes on from NC_092101.1 coordinate 5,274,779, forward strand.
CAAGGCATGCCACAAGAGGTCTCTTCACAGTCCCAAAGTCCAGAACAGACTATGGGAGGTACACAGTACTACATAGAGCCATGACTACATGGAACTCTATTCCACATCAAGTAATTGACGCAATAAGTAAAATTTGATTTAAAAAACAGATAAAAAAACACCTTATGGAACTGTGAAGCAACACAAACATTGGCACAGACCCATGCATACACACACACACATACATATGATAACATACGCCCTATACATACACATGGATTTACTACCGTAGATACAGTTGAAGTCGGAAGTTTACATACACCTTAGCCAAATACATTTAAACTCAGTTTTTCACAATTCTTGACATTTAATCAGAGTAAAAATTCCCTGTCTTAGGTCAGTTATGATCACCACTTTATTTTAAGAATGTCAAATGTCAGAATAATAGTAGAGAGAATGATTTATTTCAGCTTTTATTTCTTTCATCACATTCCCAGTGGGTCAGAAGTTTACATACACTCAATTAGTATTTGGTAGCATTGCCTTTAAATAGTTTAATTAACTTCTTGGAACTATAGGGGGTGCTGTTCCGCATTAGCATATTTGGGTCTCCAAATTAAACTGCCTCGTGCTAAATTCTTGATCGTACAATATGCATATTATTGTTATTATTGGATAGAAAACACTTTCTAGTTTTTATAGCCGTTGGAATTTTGTCTCTGAGTGGTACAGAACTATATCTACAGCACTTTTCATGACAGGGGTCAGATTTCAGAAATTTTTACCCCTGATCTGGAGTCTGTTTTTAAGGCGACAGTGAATGCTATGAAGAAACCGACACTGCCTACGTCTTCCTCTGGGTGTCTGTACGTCATCACGTTTTGAATGGAGTCGATTGCACAATCACAGCCACTATAAAACAAGAAAACGTGGAAGTACCACTCTCTTTTCTTCGCGCGTCACAAGCAGGATGGACATCGGACTTGCCTCATTCCAAATCGTTGTTTAACCAGTAATATTTGTCTGGTCATGTTTTTACTCGTTATAGTTGTTAAAAACATCATAATGTAGTTAATTTGAACCGTTTTATAGCAATTTATATCCGTTTAGTGCGATTCTGAGGAATTTCTTTGTCGTGCACTTTTAAGCTTTGGGAACGTTTCGGGGTCTCGGTCGTTGTTAGTGGACATTTCGAAGGACAGAGGACATCTATCGACCAAAAGAAGTTTATAACATAGAAAGGATACATTGCCCAAGAATCTGATGGAAGAACAGCTCAAAGTAAGCAATATTTAATATGATAAATCGTTGTTCTGTCGAAATATTTTAAACGCATATTTCGCCATTTTGTTTGGTATAGCTTCACTTGGCGAACCCTGTATTGAAAAGTAAGGATAATTTTAAAAATGTAAGTCAGCGGTTGCATTAAGAACTAATTTGTCTTTCGATTCCTGTCAACCCTGTATTTTTTAGTCAAGTATATGATTAGCTTTCGATTAAACTAGATCACTCTGAAAGCTGACGTCCCTCATTTTGAGGCTTGAGTTGTGACTATTTCCATTGTATAACCACGGTTTTGTATGGCTAAATATGCACATTTTCGAACAAACTGTATATGTATGTTGTAAAATGATGTTACAGGAGTGTCATCGGAAGAATTCTGAGAAGGTTAGTGAAAAAATTAATTAAAATTATATTTTGGCGGTGATTACGTTATAGCGCTCTTTGGCTGGAATCGATACTCTGGTAACGTTTTCACATGTGGTATGCTAACTTATCGATTTATTGTGTTTTCGCTGTAAAACGCTTAGAAAATCTGAAATATTGTCTGGAATCACAAGATCTGGGTCTTTCCATTGCTATGCTTTGTCTATTCTTATGAAATGTTTTATTAAGAGTAAATTGGTCATACACGTTGCTCTCTATAGTAATTCTAGTCGTCTTGTGATGGTCGGTGCAATTGTAAACTGTGATTTCTACCTGAAATATGCACTTTTTTCTAACAAAACCTATCCTATACCATAAATATGTTATCAGACTGTCATCTGAAGAGGTTTTTTCTTGGTTAGTGGCTATCAATATCTTAGTTTAGCCGAATTGGTGATAGCACCTGAAGTAGTAAGAAACTGATGGAGTTAGAAAAGTGGTGTATTTTGCTAACGTGTTTAGCTAATAGATTTACATATTTTGTCTTCCCTGTAAAACATTTTAAAAATCTGAAATGGTGGCTTTATTCACAAGATCTGTATCTTTCATCTGGTGTCTTGGACTTGTGATTTAATGATATTTAGATGCTACTATCTACTTGTGAAGCTATGCTAGCTATGCTAATCAGTGTGTGGGGGGGTGGGGGGTGATCCCGGACCCGGGGTAGAGGCTCGTTAGAGGTTAACTTCGGTCAAATGTTTCAGGTAGCCTTCCACAAGCTCCCTACAATAAGTTGGGTGAATTTTGGCCCATTCCTCCTGACAGAGCTTGTGTAACTGAATCAGGTTTGTAGGCCTCCTTGCTCACACAGGCTTTTTCAGTTCTGCCCACAAATTTTCTATGGGATTGAGGTCAGAGCTTTGTGATGGCCACTCCAATACCTTGACTTTGTTGTCCTTAAGCCATTTTCCACACCTTTGGAAGTATGCTTGGGGTCATTGTCCATTTGGAAGATCCATTTGCAACCAAGCTTTAACTTCCTGACTGATGTCTTGAGATGTTGCTTCAATATATCCACATAATTGTCCTCCCTCATGATGCCATCTATTTTGTGAAGTGCACCAGTCCCTCCTGCAGCAAAGCACCCCCACAACATGATGCTGCCACTCCCGGGCTTCAAGATTGGGATGGTGTTCTTCTCCCTCTTTTTCCTCCAAACATAACGATGGTCCTTATGGCCAAACAGCACTATTTCTGTTTCATCAGACCAGAGAACATTTCTCTAAAACGTACGATCTTTGTCCCCATGTGCAGTTGAAAACCGTAGTCTGGCTTTTTATGGCGCTTTTGGAGCAGTGGCTTCTTCTTTGCTGAGCGGAGACAGAACGCGTCTCCTTCCTGAGCGGTATGACGATTGCGTGGTCCTATGGTGTTTATACTAGCATACTATTGTTTGTACAGATGAACGTGGTACTTTCCGGCGTTTGGAAATTGCTCCCAAGGATGAACCAGACTTGTGGAGGTCTACCATTTTTTCTACGACTGATATGATAAGAGGGTGTTCCTCAAGGTTCCGTTTTAGGACCACTACTGTTTTCACTATATATTTTACCTCTTGGGGATGTCATTCGAAAACATAATGTTAACTTTCACTGCTATGCGGATGACACACAGCTGTACATTTCAATGAAACATGGTGAAGCCTCAAAATTGCCCTCGCTAGATGCCTGTGTTTCAGACATAAGGAAGTGGATGGCTGCAAACTTTCTACTGTTAAACTCGGACAAAACAGAGATGCTTGTTCTAGGTCCCAAGAAACAAAGAGATCTTCTGTTGAATCTGACAATTAATCTTGATGGTTGTAAAGTCGTCTCAAATAAAACTGTGAAGGACCTCGGCGTTACTCTGGACCCTGATCTCTCTTTTGACGAAACATATCAAGACTGTTTCAAGGACAGCTTTTTTCCATCTACGTAACATTGCAAAAATCAGAAACCTTCTGTCCAAAAACGATGCAGAAAAATGAATCCATTCTTTTGTTAATTCTAGGTTAGACTACTGCAATGCTGTACTTTCCGGCTACCCGGATAAAGCACTAAATAAACTTCAGTTAGTGCTAAATACGGCTGCTAGAATCCTGACTAGAACCAAAAAAGTTGATCATATTACTCCAGTGCTAGCCTCCCTACACTGGCTTCCTGTTAAGGCAAGGGCTGATTTCAAGGTTTTACTGCTAACCTACAAAGCATTACATGGGGTAGCTCCTACCTATCTTTCCGATTTGGTCCTGCCGTACATACCTACACGTACGCTACGGTCACAAGACGCAGGCCTCCTAATTGTGCCTAGAATTTCTAAGCAAACAGCTGGAGGCAGGGCTTTCTCCTATAGAGCTCAATTTTTATGGAATGGTCTGCCTACCCATGTGAGAGACGCAGACTCGGTCTCAACTTTTAAGTCTTTACTGAAGACTCATCTCTTCAGTGGGTCATTTGATTCAGTGTAGTCTGGCCCAGGCGTGTGAAGGTGAACGGAAAGGCTCTGGAGCAACGAACCGCCCTTGCTGTCTCTGCCTGGCCGGTTCCCCTCTCTCCACTGGGATTCTCTGCCTCTAACCCTATTACAGGGGCTGAGTCACTGGCTTACTGGTGCTCTTTCATGCCGTCCCTAGGAGGGGTGCGTCACTTGAGTGGGTTGAGTCACTGACGTGATCTTCCTGTCTGGGTTGGCGCCCCCCCCCCCCCCCCCTTGGGTTGTGCCGTGGCGGAGATCTTTGTGGGCTATACTCGGCCTTGTCTCAGGATGGTAAGTTGGTGGTTGAAGATATCCCTCTTGTGGTGTGGGGACTGTGCTTTGGCAAAGTGGGTGGAGTTATATCCTTCCTGTTTGGCCCTGTCCGGAGGTATCATCGGATGGCTCCACGGTGTCTCCTGACCCCTCCTGTCTCAGCCTCCAGTATTTATGCTGCAGTAGTTCGTGTCGGGGGGCTAGGGTCAGTTTGTTATATCTGGAGTACTTCTCCTGTCTTATCCGGTGTCCTGTGTGAATTTAAGTATGCTCTCTCTAATTCTCTCTTTCTCTCTTTCTTTCTCTCTCGGAGGACCTGAGCACTAGGACCATGCCTCAGGACTACCTGGCATGATGACTCCTTGCTGTCCCCAGTCCACCTGGGCGTGCTGCTGCTCCAGTTTCAACTGTTCTGCCTGCGGCTATGGAACCCTGACCTGTCCACCGGACGTGCTACCTGTCCCAGACCTGCTGTTTTCAACTCTCTAGAGACAGCAGAAGCGGTAGAGATACTCTTAATGATCGGCTATGAAAAGCCAACTGACATTTACTCCTGAGGTGCTGACTTGCTGCACCCTCGACAACTACTGTGATTATTATTATTTGACCATGCTGGTCATTTATGAACATTTGAACATCTTGGCCATGTTCTGTTATAATCTCCACCCGGCACAGCCAGAAGAGGACTGGCCACCCATCATAGCCTGGTTCCTCTCTAGGTTTCTTCCTAGGTTTTGGCCTTTCTAGGGAGTTTTTCCTAGCCACCGTGCTTCTACACCTGCATTGCTTGCTGTTTGGGGTTTTAGGCTGGGTTTCTGTACAGCACTTTGAGATATCAGCTGATGTAAGAATGGCTATATAAATAAATTTGATTTGATTTGATAAGAGGTAATAGTTAATAAGATGACTGTTTATCGATGAAATAGATATAGTATACCTTATCGAGTTTAATTCGGGAGATGGTAACTCTTTAAACAACCTCTTCCGTGGTGCCCCAAATTCTAATGAGTTAATTGTTACATGATTAATTTAATCGGGTAACGATTAAATAAATAACAGTCATCAGATTAATGAAAGTCACAACAGTGCTTCAACAAAGTACTGAGTAAAGGGTCTGAAAACGTATATAAATGTGTGATTTCAGTTGAATTTTGTATATATATTGTTTTTTTGCTTTGTAATTATGGGGTATTGTGTGTAGATTGAAGAGGGGGGGAAATAATTTTATCCATCTTAGAATAAGGCTGTAAAATAATAAAATGTGGAAAATGTGCATTCGGAATTGTCACGATTGTCCAAGGGAGAGAGAGAGGACCAAGGCGCAGCGTGTAAAAAATACATCTTCTCTTTATTAAGGAGATGAACGAACGAAGCAAAACAACAAATAGACGACCGTGAAGCTATAACCAAACAAAATGCAAACATGCAACCTAGACACAGACACAGACCTAGACAATGACCCAACAAAAACATGATGCCCATGGCTGCCTAAAATATGGCTCCCAATCAGAGACAAATGAAAGACATCTGTCTCTGATTGAGAACCACTCAGGCAACCATAGACATACCTAGAAACATTCACTCAACCATAGACATACCTAGAAACATTCACTCAACCCAAACCCATACACTAAACCCTACACCCCCTTTTCCATATAACAACCCGAAACGAGACAAAACACAAACATTCCCCATGTCACACCCTGACCTAACTAAAATAATAAAGAAAACAAAGATAACTAAGGCCAGGGTGTGACATAACCCCCCCCCTTAAGGTGCGAACTCCGGGCGCACCAGCATAAAGTCTAGGGGAGGTCTGGGTGGGCGTCCGTCCACGGCGGCGGCTCCGGCACAGGTCGTGGTCCCCACCCCACCATAGTCACTACCCGCTTACGTAGCCTCCTCCAAATGACCACCCTCCAACTTAACCCCACTGGATTAAGGGGCAGCACCGGACTAAAGGGCAGCACCGGACTAAGGGGCAGCACCGGACTAAGGGGCAGCACCGGACTAAGGGGCAGCACCGGACTAAGGGGCAGCCCCGGGACAAGGTAGCTCAGGACAGAGAGGTAGCTCAGGACAGAGAGGTAGCTCAGGATAGAGGGGCAACTCCAGACTGAAGGGCAGCTCCGGACAGAGAGACAGCTCTGGACTGAGGGGCAGTTCTGGATAAATGGCAGCTCTAAGCTAAGGGACAGCTCCGGGACAAGGTAGCTCAGGACAGAGAGGTAGCTCAGGATAGAGAGGTAGCTCAGGATAGAGAGGTAGCTCAGGATAGAGAGGTAGCTCAGGATAGAGGGGCAACTCAGGATAGAGGGGCAGTTCTGGATGGCGAACGGCTCTGGACGCTCATGGCTGGCTGACGGCTCTGGACGCTCATGGCTGGCTGACGGCTCTGGACGCTCATGGCTGGCTGACGGCTCTGGACGCTCATGGCTGGCTGACGGCTCTGGACGCTCATGGCTGGCTGACGGCTCTGGACGCTCATGGCTGGCTGACGGCTCTGGACGCTCATGGCTGGCTGGCGGCTCTGGCAGATCCGGTCTGGCTGGCGCTCAGATCCGGTCTGGCTGGCGGCTCTGGCAGATCCGGTCTGGCGGAAGGCTCTGGCAGATCCGGTCTGGCGGAAGGCTCTGGCAGATCCGGTCTGGCGGAAGGCTCTGGCAGATCCGGTCTGGCGGAAGGCTCTGGCTGATCCGGTCTGGCGGAAGGCTCTGGCTGATCCGGTCTGGCGGAAGGCTCTGGCTGATCCGGTCTGGCGGAAGGCTCTGGCTGATCCGGTCTGGCGGAAGGCTCTGGCTGATCCGGTCTGGCGGAAGGCTCTGGCTGATCCGGTCTGGCGGAAGGCTCTGGCGGCTCCTGTCTGGCGGAAGGCTCTGTAGGCTCCTGTCTGGCGGAAGGCTCTGTAGGCTCCTGGCAGACGGACGACTCTGTAGGCTCCTGGCAGACGGACGACTCTGTAGGCTCCTGGCAGACGGACGACTCTGTAGGCTCCTGGCAGACGGACGACTCTGTAGGCTCCTGGCAGACGGGCGGCTTTGCAGGCTCATGGCAGACGGGCGGCTTTGCAGGCTCATGGCAGACGGACAGTTCAGACGACGTAGGGCAGACGGGGAGTTCAGACGGCACTGGGCAGACGGACGACTCTGTAGGCTCCTGGCAGACGGACGACTCTGTAGGCTCCTGGCAGACGGGCGGCTTTGCAGGCTCATGGCAGACGGGCGGCTTTGCAGGCTCATGGCAGACGGACAGTTCAGACGACGTAGGGCAGACGGGCAGTTCAAGCGCCGTTGGGCAGACGGGCAGTTCAGACGGCACTGGGCAGACGGATGGCTCAGACGGCACTGGGCAGACGGATGGCTCAGACGGCACTGGGCAGACGGATGGCTCAGACGGCACTGGGCAGACGGATGGCTCAGACGGCACTGGGCAGACGGATGGCTCAGACGGCACTGGGCAGACGGATGGCTCAGACGGCACTGGGCAGACGGATGACTCAGACGGCACTGGGCAGACGGATGACTCAGACGGCACTGGGCAGACGGGCAGCTCTGGCCGGCGGAGGCGCACTATAGGCCTGGTGCGTGGTGCCGGAACTGGTGGTACCGGGCTGGGGACACGCACCTGAAGGCTAGTGCGGGGAGAAGGAACAGGGCATACTGGACCCTGGATACGCACATCAGGCCTAGTGCGTGGTGCCGGAACTGGTGGTACCGGGCTGGGGACCCGCATCTCAGGGCTAGTGCGGGGAGCAGCAACAGGACACACTGGGCTCTCAAAGCGCACTATAGGCCTAGTGCGTGGTACCGGCACAGGTGGTACCGGGCTGAGGGCACGCACCTCAGGGCGAGTGCGGGGAGAAGCAACAGTGCGTACAGGGCTCTGGAGACGCACATTAGGCCTGGTGCGTGGTGCCGGCACTGGTGGTACCGGGCTGGAGCGGGAAGGTGCTACAGGAGGTGCAGGACTAGGGAGGCACACAGGAGACCTAGTTCGTGGAACTGTCATTCCCAGACGGTTAGCACGCAACTCAGGACGAGCATGGAGAACTGACTCAGGTAACATCACATCCCGCACGCGCTCTGTCGGGTGGATGTCGTGCCTCACGCACCAACACAGCAGCTCCCTCATCTCACTCTCCTCCAAACTCCTCAATAAATCCTTAACAGTCTCTGTATCATTCCCGTTGCTCACCTCCAATATCCGCACAACTGGCTCTGGTTCCCTCCTTTCACGCTGCTTGGTCCTGAAGGGTTGGGTCATTCTGTCACGATTGTCCAAGGGAGAGAGAGAGGACCAAGGCGCAGCGTGTAAAAAATACATCTTCTCTTTATTAAGGAGATGAACGAACGAAGCAAAACAACAAATAGACGACCGTGAAGCTATAACCAAACAAAATGCAAACATGCAACCTAGACACAGACACAGACCTAGACAATGACCCAACAAAAACATGATGCCCATGGCTGCCTAAAATATGGCTCCCAATCAGAGACAAATGAAAGACATCTGTCTCTGATTGAGAACCACTCAGGCAACCATAGACATACCTAGAAACATTCACTCAACCATAGACATACCTAGAAACATTCACTCAACCCAAACCCATACACTAAACCCTACACCCCCTTTTCCATATAACAACCCGAAACGAGACAAAACACAAACATTCCCCATGTCACACCCTGACCTAACTAAAATAATAAAGAAAACAAAGATAACTAAGGCCAGGGTGTGACAGGAATACATTTCCCGAATGCACTGTATTACATCCCTCAGTGGATGTTTCCTTGCTCAGTGGGCTTTTCACTCTGCTAACTCCCTTCATTTCCCTGTTGTTTGTGTAGACGTATTTTTGTGTGTGCAATGTCTGTAGAATTGTCTTTCTGATTGTGTGTGTGTGTGTGTGTGTGTGTGTGTGTGTGTGTGTGTGTGTGTGTGTGTGTGTGTGTGTGTGTGTGTGTGTGTGTGTGTGTGTGTGTGTGTGTGTGTGTCCTCGCTTATATATGCATCTGTGTGAGTGTGTGTATGTAGTAGCGGGGGTAGTTTAGGGTCCCTGGGCGCCTGACTGCTGAAGTTCCTCCAGCTGCTCTCTGCAGCCCCTAGATTTACAGGTGCCACTGACCTTTTCATCAGAGGAAGTCTACTCAGCGGGCTGGCTGTCTGCCCCACGAAACTTCTTCTGAAAGCCAGGGATCTTTTGATGGCTCCATCTTGTCAGCCGGAAGGGGAGCCATGCAGGAGGCCAGCCAACCACCAGCCTGTGTTTGATTCCCCAGACCTGGGTTGTGTTCATTATGAAACAGTGCACACAATCGCAAAACATTTAACTGCATCTTCTGAAGGCTTCATAAAGCCTTCATATAGGTTTCATAAGCACTACATAGATGCTTCACAAATCATCTACAACCGTATATCATGCTCTATAAAGATTCATAATGTGGCATAACTGTGTGACATAACCATCTATTTATTTGTTCACATTTATTAATCTTTTATAGAGCATGGAATAATGTTATAGATTATTTTGGACCCATTTATGCAGTGCTTATGGAGCCTATATGAATGCTTTATAAAGCCTTTGTAAGATGCACTTCAAATAATAAAGTGGGACCACATTTGGTCATGGAAAACAAAAACGAGCTTTCTTAGTGGATAAGTTCAATTAGTCCCTCCCTTTTTAAGTCACTTTTCTTCCGTGTTGTGCCTAATGAACACGGCTCTGTACTTGGTTAGGCTTTAGTGAGTAGGTTGGAATTTATTGTCATTGCCCTGGAAACAGCTCTGCAGAGTGGTCACTAGCTGGCACAGCCACAAAGTCATAAAATAGATTTTAAACCTATACTTTAACCACACTGCTAACCCTAATGTCTAACCCTACCTTTAAATTACGACCAAAAAGCACACTTTTGTTTTAAATAATTTGAACAGTGTAGACAATTTTGACATGGCAGCTGGCCGAGCTAACGGAACTCAGTCAGTTCTGCCCCCAGGCCAAGATTTCTGACAGTAAACATCAACCTGCCTTGAGCAAGGCTCTGTTCTGTTTGGATGGAAACTATCGTGGAGCGATTATTCTGAGAAGCTTTCGTGCTCGGAGTCTGGGGTTAGATGTTATACGGTGTATCTGATGTGATTGTGAAGAAATATGTCCTGTGATGTAAAGACAGCAGCTACACAGTTAGGTTGAATTAAAATGGCAAGCGGATTTTATAACTAAATCAAAGTATTTCCCTGCTAAAAAAAATTTGGGTCAGTGACACGGCATAGACATTCTTTAGTCATATTTTTCCGAATACATAATTGAGCCGTATTGGCAATCTTTGTGACATAAGTTGGTTGCAATAAAACATTCTGAAATGTGTCATTTTGTTGTAAGCATTGCTACCCCTAATATTGATTTTGTCTGAATTTTGAACAGAAGCGGTCGTCTCATATTAAAGTTGTCCTGCTGTTCAAGCTTTTGCATCATTTTCCTCAGAAGAAACTCATATGGGTGTTCCCAACCAAAAGTTTTTCAACAAGGTATGTCCGTTTTGTAATATACAGTATGTCAATGGATTGGCACACTGGTGTGATTCAATTAACATACATTTGACATATTTAGATATTCGTTTCCTTGCCTTGAAACAGAGGAGGGACTGCAATCACTTTAAACATAACACTGACAAATATACATTAGGTGTAAGTTCTCACAAAATAATTCAAACACAGTTTAGTTTTTAACATGTTGTATCACATGGATTAGTGTAAATAGCTTCCTCTAATAGGTAAAGCCAATTACACCTTAATGTTTGTAATAATGAACTCATGAACCCAGCTCTATTGGAAAAGCTTGAGAGATCACGATCGATACAAATGGATGTGGAAGTCATTGGGTAATGAGTTGTGTTCAGAACCAGATTCACTGCACCACAGCCTCTCCAAAGTCTTATTTATTTGCATGTCAATGGAACTCTACAAACTTCACCTCGCCTGACCATTTGGCCCAGAGTGCTTATCTAGCCAGGAGTGATATAAGACGTTGGGGGGGGGGGGGGTCTACAAAAAGGTGCTAAGATGAACCAAAAAGGGTTCTTCGGTTTGTCCCCATAGGGGAATCCTTTTTGATGCTTTGTAGAACCCTTTGCAGATAATTCGATCTAGAACCCACTATGAAGGGTTCTTCAAAGAACGCCCTGTATATGGTTCTACCCAGAACCCTCTATGAAGGGTTCTACCAAGAACCATTTGATCAGCTAAAGGTTCTTCTTAGAACCGTCTATGAAGGGTGATACCGAGAACCCTCCATGAACAAGTAGAACCCACCAGCTATGTTAGCCTTTAACATGTAATTATTTATTACAATACATACACTGAGAGGACAAAACATTAGTAACACCTTCCTAATATTGAGTTGTACCCCCTTTTGCCCTCAGAACAGCCTCAATTTGTCAAGGCATGGACTCTACAAGGTGACGAAAGCGTTCCACAGGGATGCTGACCAGTGTTGACTCCAATGCTTCCCACAGTTGTATCAAGTTGGCTGGATGTCCTTTGGGTGGTGGACCATTCTTGATACACATGGGAAACCCAACAGTGTTGCCGTTCTTGACACACTCAAAGCGGTGCGCCTGGCACCTACTACCATACAACGTTCAAAGGCACTCAAATGGCACACATACACAATCCATGTCTCGAGGCTTAAAAATCCTTCTTTAACTTGTCTCCTCACCTCCATCTACACTGGTTGAAGTGGATTTAACAAGTGACATCAATAAGGGATCATAGCGTTCACCTGGATTCACTTGGTCAGTCTATGTCATGGAAAGAGCAGGTGTTCCTAATGTTTTGTACTCACAGTGTATATCACAAGGCCTTTGTTTGAGGGCCTAGTTATACCCTAACACAGTGGTGTTAGGAAGCTCCTGGTTTACAGACCACATCAGGCCTTCAAATCACATTATGCTGGCTCGCAAAGTGATTCCTATTGGTATCCAGCCAGAGTTAGTATATTGAACAAGTGGAATTGTTAATCACCCACAACCTTTATTCAGAATAACTGTCAGTGTAGGGAAGATGGAATACTAAGATGACATCAATCATTTAAACTAGAATAACCATCTCAGAAACAGGTGCTATACATCCAAGTACTAACAAATTGGATTTGTTTAGAAAACTGTATGCAATTTATCTTTGTGTAGCATAAAATGCATCAACCAATCAATGTACTGCATATGCAGATATTACAGTAAAACAAACAATTCTGAAAATCTCCCTGCAATAAAGCATGCTGGGAAATATTATATATGGTTCTATGTTGAACTCTTCTTGCTTTCCAAAGAATCCTTCTTGCCATCCAAAGAATCAAAGAACCCCAAAAAAAACATGAAAACCCTGTGTTGGAACCAGTTTTTCTAAGAGTGCAACTCTGTAAGATGGACATTTACACATTTGAATAACACAACCCGTACTAATGGCAAATAATTAATATATGTTATCTAGTCCTACCTGCACACTGTTCATAATATTGCTATTAGCCGGTATGGATGGACCGCTTCGGGGCCATTTGGGGGTCTCTGGGAGCACTGGGGCTGAATTAAGTGAATGGCACCATCGGACATATGTGAGAGTTGAAGAAGAACTGTACGTGACCTGGGACGAGAGCGAGAAGATGTCCAACCTTTTATTCAGATGGGTTCAAAGTCCACTGACCCCGGTGTCCATTAAGGAAAATGTACAGTATTTGAGGAATAGCTTAACACTATTTAAAAAAAGGGTCAAGTGGGGTCAACATGCTATTGATTATAAGTCATGTGCATTTGAGAGCAGACATCAGGTCCCGTATTACTGGACATAGTCGTATCGTTTTTGCATACTATTAGGCCATTGAAGGAAAGATTGTTCGATGAGAAGTTGATGTACAAATTGTTTAGAACAGATATTATCTGTTTTTGTAGCAACAGATCAACCAAGCTTCCGAAAAACCACACTTACGAGATTACCACTCTCTTAAACACACGTTTGTGCCATGGCTTGCAAACATAGCATTTGGTTATGAAGTACATAAGTAGCCATACCTCCAGACTTTACAGAGTAAGGTTTCTGTTTGGTTGAAGCCAAGCAACATAATAATGATTGTCATCCATTGCCTGATCTGGGAAATGTTATCTTTAAAAGATAACGTGTGATTTGGTTTGTATATCCATCTTGTCTACTAAGCTACAGTATATGTATTTGTTTTAAGAAGGTCATACCAAGGATCACATAGCTGTTTGATTTAGAATAGTAAGACCCCTTGAAGTATCAAAAAAATATATAAAACAATTATTTGATTAATAATTTTTTGGGGCCTTACTGCAATTAGCCAATACAAAAGCATTGAAAAACAGATTCACTACACGGAACAACAGATAATTGTATAAAAAAAAAAATCTAAATAAAGTTTGTTCTAAAGTGTCTCTCCTATATCTGAGAGATATAAGACAGATCAGGAAACATTTCTTTGTATTTAACCCCATGTATTTAACCCCATATTTTTGGGCATTAAACAGTCTCCATACTGTATATAGTGAATTCAGAAAGTATTCAGACCTCTTGACTTTTTCCACATTTTGTTACATTACAGCCTTATTCTAAAATGTATTAAATTGTTATTTTTCCCACATCAATCTACACTCAATACCCCATCATGACAAAGCAAAAATTGGTTTTTAGAAATGTTTGCAAATAAAAAAACAGAAATGTCACATTTACATAAGTATTCAGGTCCTTTACACAGTACTTTGTTGAAGCACCTTTGGCAGCGATTACAGCCTCGTGTCTTCTTGGGTATGACGCTACAAGCTACAAGTCTTCTTGGGTATGACCCTACAAGCTACAAGTCTTCTTGGGTATGATGCTACAAGCGTGGCACACATTTATTTGGGGAGTTTCTCCTATTCTTCTCTGCAGACCCTCTCAAGCTCTGTCAGGTTGTATGGGGAGCATCGCTGCACGGCTATTTTCAGGTGGCTCCAGAGATGTTAGATCGGGTTCAAGTCCAGGCTTTGGCTGGGACATTCAGAGACTTGTTCCGAAGCCACTCCTGCATTGTCTTGGCGGTGTGCTTAGGGTCATTGTCCTGTTGAAAGATGAACTTTGCCCCAGTCTGAGGTCCTGAGCGCTCTGGAGCAGGTTTTCATCAAGGATCTCTCTGTACTTTGCTAATTTCATCTTTCCCTCAATCCTGACTGGTCTCAACTCTATGCAAACTCTATGCGAGCTGTCATGTGCCTTTTACTGAGGAGTGGCTTCCGTCTGGCCACTCTACCATAAAGGCCTGATTGGAGGAGTGCTGCAGAGATGGTTGTCCTTCTGGAAGGTTCTACCATCTCCACGGAGGAACTCTGGAGCTCTGTCAGAGTGTCAGAGTGACCATTGGGTTCTTGGTCACCTCCCTAACCAAGACCCTTCTCCCCCAATTGCTCAGTTTGGCCGGGCGGCCAATTCTTGGAAGAGTCTTGGTGGTTTCAAACTTCTTCCATTGAAGAATGATGGAGGCCACTGTGTTCTTGGAGACCTTCAAACCTGCAGAATTGTTTTGGTACCCTTCCCCAGATCTGTGCCTCGACACAATCCTTTCTCTGAGATCTACGGACAATTCCTTCGACCTCATGACTTGGTTTTTGCCCTGACATGCACTGTCTACTGTGGGACCTTATATAGACAGGTGTGTGCCTTACCAAATCATGTCAAATCAATTGAATTTACCATAGGTGGACTCCAATCAAGTTGTAGAAGCATCTAAAGGATGATCAATGGAAACAGGATGCACCTGAACTCAATGTCGAGTCTCAAAGCATAGCATAGCAAATGCTTATGTAAATAAGGTATTGTTGTTTTTAATTTTTTATACATTTGCAAACATTTCTAAAAACTTGTTTTCTCTTTTTCATTGTGGTGTATTGTGTGTAGATTGTGAAGGAAAAAAATATTTTATCAATTTTAGAATAAGGCTGTAACGTAACAAAATGTGGGAAAAAGGGAAGGGGTCTGAATACTTTCCAAATGCACTGTACTTGTGAAAATTGCACCAAAGTGATTGAAAAAAAACTGTAATAGCTGAGTCCTATTTAATGAGCAGGAGAGAGATCATGGAGGCTTGCAAGACATTCTACCACCATCTCTTAATATTTAAGTGATGAATGAAACATGTCTGTCTATGTCTGTGTTCTGACTCGACCCGTCGACGTATTAAGTCGTTCTCACACCCAGCCACTGCTACTTCTTATCGTGTCCTCAGAAACACCAATCCATTATGTGTGAGGGCATCAAGAGGGGGAAAGTGGTTCCCATGAACACACACATTCTGTGTTTAACAAGATGGCACTGCCTCTGAAGTGGAGCTCTGTAAAGCCCTGTCCCTTTTCCTGGTAATTCTGTCTTCCTCCCATCAACCCTCCTCCTAGCGCCTCTCTCTCTCACACCAGACCTGGGTTCAAAAACTATTTTAAATCTTTCAAATATACAGATTTTTTGTTTGAGCCTGCCTGGAGTGCCAGATGGGCGGGTTACAGATTTGGGACTATTCTATTAGGCCATTAATCCAGGCAAGTGCAATCAAGCACACATCAAGTGTTTGAAATGATTTAGAACAGTATTTGAGCCCAGGTTTGCCTCTCTCTCTCCCACACACAACATGGGGATAGTAGCATGGGATCCTCAGGATGGGACGTAACGCTTTCAGCAATTCCCCGCCTCGACAAAACCCCTCTGAAGCCAGCCTGCGTGTTTTATCGCTGGCCGGCGAGTATGAGAACAAACTGACCTGCTCAGGCACGGCGCTTTGATCTTTGTTTCCTGTCCATTATTTTATGTCTGTTTCCTCACAACTACTTTTTCTTTCTCTTTCACTTGATTACTATTCACTTCCTCGCACATTTAGTCTGACCCAGACAACACGTTTGTTATTGAGTCGTTTCTCCGGCAGGAAGCTATGAAATAGCTTTTTAGTCACTGTAATTATTCCATCAAAATATTAAGTCAACCTGTGTAGTAGGTGTAAGTCTATCAGGAGTCGAGCTACATAGTATGAGAAAATGGCATAAACCCTTTATAAACCCTTCATGAAGGTAACCTTATTATTGTAAAGTCTTGCCAAGAAACGTAATGCCAAAGGCCACACAAAAGCAGAGCAAAGGCAAATAAATAGATACATTTTAAAGTCACATCCATCAATTAATGAAATATACCCATTGATTTTGTATAGGACCCTTAACGGAATTGGTTATTTTATTGTTGTCAAATGAGATAAGGAAATTATCTATAGCTTTAAAACATGTTTTAAAAGTAATGATAATACATTTCACATAATATAATATTGATATATGACATGTATATAATTTACAGAAGAAGTACAGTATTTTGCAGAGCTAATCTCTGCTAGATGTGACTCCTGTGTACACTCGTAGAAAAAAGGGTTCCAAAAAGGGTTCTGCGATGAGGGATATTGTTTTAAGAACCATTTTTTGGAAGAAAGGATTTTTTGGAAGGTAAGAAAGGTTCTACATAGAACCATATATAATATTTCCCAGCAGGTATAACTAGGCCCTCATGATAAACTGAATGTAATGTATTGTCATAAATAATACAATGTTAAAGGGGAATAAGGCTGGGTAGAAAAGGATTCCAGATTCATAAAAGATTCTAGGTAGAACCACGTACAGGGGATTCTTTGAAGAACCCTGCAAAGGGTTCTACCCATCTCCAAAAAGGTTTCCCCATTGGGGACAAACCAAAGAACCCTGTATGGTTCTACTTAGCTTCTTTTTCTGAAAGTGTAGTAAAATGTGATTTATTAGCAGTTTCCTAATCTTTAGTCTAGACTCACGTGTTAACCCCTAAGCAACATACTGTATATCTTTCTGACTCTAGACTCTACCCTTCTGTTTATTGTGTATTTTTGTTAGAAACACACCCGGTGTATTATTTTAAAGATCTTTTCTGTGTTTTTCTGGTTTTGTATATGGCTAAAAATGAATGAATGATCAAGAAAACAAAATATTTACAACTGCTTTACATTCTGCTTTATTATATATTGGAAACATTTGTTTATTGTTTTAACAATTTCATATTTCTTTCGGATTCGTTGAAACAAACACAATGATGCACCGTTATGTAATTCCCAATTGTGTGGAATTCTATGAAGAACCTGAAAGTACACATAATAACTCAAATATTTTTGGGGGTAAATACCAGGTCAACTAGCAAAAATTGGAATGTAAAATACAGTGACACCAAATATATTCCTTACGTATACATACATATACAACTTTCCAAGCTTACAAATTAGGAGTAAAACAGTTGATTCATACCACTATTTGACTTAGATCCATGCAGAAAACAGTGAAACAAAATGACAAAATAAAAAGGTGAAATTAAATTATAAAAGAAGAGGTAAGGGGTTCTGATTCATCTAAGGGACCGGGGTCCATTCTGTGTCTGACCAGTGTGCTGACCACCATGTCTGTCCCCTTGACCCACTCGCTGTACCAGCTCAGCAGATGTGCAGAAAAAGCCCCACTCTCAGTGGAAACTGCTTAAATTGGGATGCCCTGTCTGAGCCAAAATGGTGGATGTCATTAAAGTCCCTGCTGCTGAGGGTCATTGTGTGCCCCAGTCTGTGTCCAGGTTTCATTTGATGTATGATCCTGCAGTTTAGTTCATATTTTTGCACTCGTACAGAGGACAAGTTGAGGATTGTGTGTGTGTGTGTGTGTGTGTGTGTGTGTGTGTGTGTGTGTGTGTGTGTGTGTGTGTGTGTGTGTGTGTGTGTGTGTGTGTGTGTGTGTGTGTGTGTGTGTGTGTGTGTGTGCGTGTGCCTCCGTCTGCTGAAATTGACCTAGTGTCGCTCTATGGATGAGGTACGAAATTGTCAGTGTGCATAGTGTGCCTAAAGTCCTTTGCTTGCTTTTGCTTTTTATGTTGGTCTCTCCTGTGAGTATCAAGCAGACATAAACAAATGTCCACCACACAGATTAAGGTTATACAGTAGCTAACGAATGAAATATCTTTGTTCAGCCAATCAACCGATCGTCTGTCAGTGTGTCTTTACCAAGCATCCGCTGGCCTGGTCTCAATATCAGAGAACACGGAGGACCGACGGAAAGATGGGATAGGGGATGCATGGTGCCCCCTCACCATGGCTAGGTTTCTAGTGCCCTTTCAAATAAATTACCCCGTTTAGGCCATTTAAGCCATTTAACCAGACACAGCTAACTGTAAGGTTCCCATCCATGGGTCCACAAGTCCACAGATGAAAGGGTTGAGGGGGGCATGTGGTTGAGAGACGGGGGGGGCAGACATCACGTGTTTGAAAAGCAGCAGTTAGGAGTTTGATGACAGAATGGGTCTTTGGGAATTTAAGAGTATGGCTTGGAGTGGGCTTTTCCCCCTGGATGACAGGTCCAGGAAGGAAGGCTTTTTCAAAGGAACCCGTTGCCTTTATTTATAATACATAGTTTCTTCGGTGCGATTTTCAAAGGGAGGAGGCTTTGGCCTTTTTCGACTCCATAGCGTTTGTTTGGTCTTTTTTTTCAGTCTCCGACAATGTATTGGTTTCAGGAGCAATACTCGTCTCAGCCCACGTTTTAAGGACGGGTGTTTACTACAGACAGCTGAAGTGTTATTGTTGGGCCCGGAGAGAGTGATGGAGTTTATGTGATTGTTTCTCGTCTTCCAACTTTTTTCCAATATGGTCCACCAAGAGAAGAATAGCAACAAGAAAAACAAAGGCACGCAGTCCTTGAAACAATTGTACGATGAAAGGTGGTCTCTGGTGCGGCAAACACATTAGTCTTTCTGTAGAAAATAGCCTTTGTTTTTTTCCTATTGAAATTCAATGTGCACTCGTTAACTTGGATTAGAACAACTGAAAGACAGTAATGGCTGTATTGTTGTATTGTATGAGATAACAGATCATTTTGATGACAGATATACAAATCTGTATAGTTCGTCCTTTGATGAAACACAAAGGGGACAGAAAGTTACACACACACACACACACACGTGCGTGCGCAGGCACACACACACACATCTTCTCCCTTTGACGTCAGTCCCAGGCCTAGTCACCGGTGGCACCATTAACTATCATTAATCCAAGACAGAGGGTGACGAATTAGCCGTTCATCAGAGACCTCTAAATCATCTGGAAGCCGTATCATCAGAGGACAAACAGTAGTGTCAGTTGACACTGTCAACCTATCAACCTCCCCCCTCAAGGGTGTGGGACCACCCCGACACACCCCCTACACCCAATCACAGCCTTCCGTCAGGACAGGGGAATCAAAGAAGTTGGTGGGTGAAGTTGCCTGTAGATGCTGATCTTGGGTCCGTATTTCCACACTAATGGTTAAGGTTAGCATTGGGGGAGGGGAAGCTGATCCTAGATCTGCACCTAGGGGAAACTTAACCCAGAAGTTCCAGAGCATCAAAGGAAGGCCCTTTCACATGTTAATTAACCTACCTGTGACTGAGGTCAACCTGTGTCACCGGTGTCATGCTCCATGCAAATGCTCAGGTAACTGGTTCCTCGCGGGGTTACTACGCAATAAGCTTCCTCTCTCCCGGGTGTGGGTACATTTACTGGTGTAACCTACACTTCTATTTCCCTCAGTAATCTTTGAGTCTTTTCCGTTTCTGCTAAGGTTTGGACATGTGAGTGATGGACTGTACTGTATACAGTAGTATAGGTCTTTGTCCTGTTGATGCATTTGCTGAGAAATAGGAAGGTTAGTTATTTGGGGCCTATGTTCCTATTTCTTATTCATCAGGGACAATGAGCTGACTTTGTCTGTGAAAAATGTATTTTACAGTCCTGTTTCAGTTGGTATGTATTAGAAAAGTATGGATTTACAATGGATACCTGTTCTTGTACCATTTCAGAATACACCGTATATGTCTTAACAAAAAATGATGGGAATCTGGTTTTAAAATGTCTAAAAATGAAACAAATAATAATGGAACCATAATTGTATAATAATCCAGAAATTATAGCATTATATTAATCATGAAATCATAGTAATATACAGGATATGTGTGTATCAGTGGATGTCGGTGTCATTTAAGATGAGGGAGAATGCTCATTTTCTTATGGGCATGGTCTTATTTCTATTACAGCATATTAGATGACTGTCATTCATATTCCATTCACCCAGCCCAATATAACATTGATAGGTTTAGGCTACTTCATTATTCTCTAATTTTCCCTATTCCCATCATGAGGTTGCTACAACCTAGCCTATGAACGTACTGTAGGTGCACAGGTCGAGGGAAAATGGAGTAATCAAGGTGACAGACATCGACACATTCAATACTGCCTTGCACAATCTTGCCTGCATCTATCTGATCTAGGGTGTAATCATTAGTCCAACAGTTGCAAACAAGAATTTCTATTTCAGGTATGTTTATCCCCGTTTCATTCCATTTGCTTCCATTGAAGAAACGTTTTTTCAACAGAATCGGCGGAATGAATACACCCCTGATCCCACGCAAACACAGTTCACTTTCATAGCAGCCACATACAAACAGCATGATCATTGGATAATTCCTTCTCGCATCTACGCGCTCTCCTCCTTTCACCCTTTCCCTTCGTTTGTGGACTTCAGTGCACAATACATCAGCTGTCTGTGACCAGGTGAAAAAAAACTTTCCAAGCCAAAAGTTCATATGGGGCGGCAGGTAGCCTAGTGTTTAGAGCATTGCACTAGTAACCGAAAGGTTGCAAGATCAAATCCCTGAGCTGACAAGGTAAAAATATGTCGTTCTACCCCTGAACAAGGCAGTTAACCCACTGTTCCTAGGCCGTCATTGAAAATAAGAATTTGTTCTTACCTGACTTGCCTAGTTAAATAAAGGTCAAATATATACAGTGGGGAGAACAAGTATTTGATACACTGCCGATTTTGCAGGTTTTCCTACTTACAAAGCATGTAGAGGTCTGTCATTTTTATCATAGGTACACTTCAACTGTGAGAGACGGAATCTAAAACAAAAATCCAGAAAATCACATTGTATGATTTTTAAGTAATTAATTTGCATTTTATTGCATGACATAAGTATTTGATCACCTACCAACCAGTAAGAATTCCGGCTCTCACAGACCTGTTAGTTTTTCTTTAAGAAGCCCTCCTGTTCTCCACTCATTACCTGTATTAACTGCACCTGTTTGAACTCGTTACCTGTATAAAAGACACCTGTCCACACACTCAATCAAACAGACTCCAACCTCTCCACAATGGCCAAGACCAGAGAGCTGTGTAAGGACATCAGGGATAAATTGTAGACCTGTACAAGGCTGGGATGGGCTACAGGACAATAGCCAAGCAGCTTGGTGAGAAGGCAACAACTGTTGGCACAATTATTAGAAAATGGAAGAAGTTCAAGATGACGGTCAATCACCCTCGGTCTGGGGCTCCATGCAAGATCTCACCTCGTGGGGCATCAATGATCATGAGGAATGTGAGGGATCAGCCCAGAACTACACGGCAGGACCTGGTCAATGACCTGAAGAGAGCTGGGACCACAGTCTCAAAGAAAACCATTAGTAACACACTACGCCGTCATGGATTAAAATCCTGCAGCGCACGCAAGGTCCCCCTGCTCAAGCCAGCGCATGTCCAGGCCCGTCTGAAGTTTGCCAATGACCATCTGGATGATCCAGAGGAGGAATGGGAGAAGGTCATGTGGTCTGATGAGACAAAAATAGAGCTTTTTGCTCTAAACTCCACTCGCCGTGTTTGGAGGAATAGAAGGATGAGTACAACCCCAAGAACACCATCCCAACCGTGAAGCATGGAGGTGGAAACATCATTCTTTGGGGATGCTTTTCTGCAAAGGGGACAGGACGACTGCACCGTATTGAAGGGAGGATGGATGGGGCCATGTATCGCGAGATCTTGACCAACAACCTCCTTCCCTCAGTAAGAGCATTGAAGATGGGTCGTGGCTGGGTCTTCCAGCATGACAACGACCCGAAACACACAGCCAGGGCAACTAAGGAGTGGCTCCGTAAGAAGCATCTCAAGGTCCTGGAGTGGCCTAGCCAGTCTCCAGACCTGAACCCAATAGAAAATCTTTGGAAGGAGCCGAAAGTCCGTATTGCCCAGCGACAGCCCCGAAACCTGAAGGATCTGGAGAAGGTCTGTATGGAGGAGTGGGCCAAAATCCCTGCTGCAGTGTGTGCAAACCTGGTCAAGAACTACAGGAAACGTATGATCTCTGTAATTGCAAACTAAGGTTTCTGTACCAAATATTCAGTTCTGCTTTTCTGATGTATCAAATACTTATGTCATGCAATAAAATGCAAATTAATTAATTAAAAATCATACAATGTGATTTTCTGGATTTTTGTTTTAGATTCCTTCTCTCACAGTTGAAGTGTACCTATGATAAAAAATTACAGACCTCTACATGCTTTGTAAGTAGGAAAACCTGCAAAATTGTCAGTGTATCAAATACTTGTTCTCCCCACTGTATATATATTTTTTTAAATATCATAACCGCTAACGGCTACAAATAGCCTACATCGTTGTCACCATATTAGCTAACATCAAGTCAATATACAATTGAAGTCGGAAGTTTACATACACAGCCAAACACATTTAAACTCAGTTTTTCACAATTCCTGACATTTAATCATAGTCAAAATTCCCTGTCTTAGGTCAGTTAGGATCACCACTTTATTTTAAGAATGTGAATCAGAATAATAGTAGAGAGAATGATTTATTTCTGCTTTTATTTCTTTCATCACATTCCCAGTGGGTCAGAAGTTTAATTAGTATTTGGTAGCATTGCCTTTAAATTGTTTAACTAGGGTCAAACGTTTCAGGTAGCCTTCCTCAAGCTTCCCACAATAAGTTGGGTGAATTTTGGCCCATTCCTCCTGACAGAGCTGGTTTAACTGAGTCAGGTTTGTAGGCCTCCTTGCCTACACACTTTTTCAGTTCTGCCCACAAATATTCTATGGGATTGAGGTCAGGGCTTTGTGATGGCCACTCTAACACCTTGACTTTGCTGTCCTTAAGCCATTTTGCCACAACTTTGGAAGTATGCTTGGGGTCATTGTCCATTTGGAAGACCCATTTGCGACCAAGCTTTAACTTCCTGACTGATGTCTTGAGATAATGCTTCAATATATCCACATACTTTTCCCCCCTCATGATGCCATCTATTTTGTAAAGTGCACCAGTCCCTCTTGCAGCAAAGCACCCCCACAACATGATGCTGCCACCCCCGTGCTTCACGGTTGGGATGGTGTTCTTCAGCTTGTAAGCCTCCCCCTTTTTCCTCCAAACATAACGATGGTCATTATGGCCAAACAGTTCTATTTTTGTTTCATCAGACTAGAGGACATTTCTCCAAAAGGTACAATCTTTATCCCCATGTGCAGTTGCAAAACGTAGTCTGGCTTTTTTATGACGGGTTTGGAGCAGTGGCTTCTTCCTTGCAGAGCGGCCTTTCAGGTTATGTCGATATAGGACTCGTTTTACTGTGGATATAGATACTTCTGTACCTGTTTCCTCCAGCATTAGCAGTTAAACCGGTGGGCCACGGAGGCAATAAATTATAAAAACAAAAGCTTACCTTGACCTGGAAGAGTTCCAGTGTTGGATAGCCATAGCCATCTTAACTAGCTAGCTGCATTCTCTAGCTAAGTAAGTGAAAGTAAAACAAAATACTAAATATAGCGCTCTCGCTTCTCCTTAATTTCAACTGAAAAAAAATCTGAATAAAACAAACTATTACTAACTTCTAATAAATTTTTTCACTATTTTTATTTAACAAAAGGGGTCTTTACTAGTGTTAGCGGACTAGTTATTGCCATGTCCCTTTCTCTGCGATTGTCATTCTAACAAAATCCAGAAAGAACAAAACCTTGTGCTCAATCATTTACATAAAAAGGTGCAGATACAAAACCAACATCAAATTTAAAAAAATTATTGATCAAATAACATGGAAAACTAACACTTTTTGTGCTGTATTCTTTTATCATCCTTACAAACCACTTAATGTAAATGTACATTACTGTATTGTGCATAGGCTGGTTATCTAGGCGTGTACCTGTAGACTTTCCATCACTATGAAGAAAAATAATGCCCCATACATTAACAGAGTACATTGAGACATCAACTGGCTTGTGATGATGTGATGTGACTCAGTTGGTAGAACATGTCGATGCTAGGGTTATAGGTTCAATTCCCATGGGGGACCAGTACGAAAATGAATGTACTCACTACTTGCTCTGGATGTACTCACTAAGTTGCTCTGGATAAGAGCGTCTAGTAAAAAGGAATGAATAGACCATTTTAGTTTTCACATAGAAATAAGTTGCATTTGCAAAGTATTTCAAGAAACTGGAAAACATATCTAGACAGTATTTTTATATTCCACAAGTATTATCAGATTCACTTTTTTGTACTGATAATTATCAGACTCTGGTAAACACTGAAATACATTTAGTTTAAATGTTTTCACAAAAGTAGTGCACTGGGCCTTTACTAGTCCTGTATTAGCGGACCGATATATACATAAACCTTCCCCCACACAAATGCAATGCAGTGCTAGCTAGCTGTAGCTTATGATTTCAGTACTAGATTCATTCTCTGATCCTTTGATTGGGTGAACAACATGTCCATTCATGCTGCAGTAGCTCTGATAGGTTGGAGGATGTCCTCCGGAAGTTGTCATAATTACTGTGTAAGTCTATGGAAGGTGGTGAGAACCACAAGCCTCATAGGCTTTGTATTGAAGTCAATGTACCCAGAGGAGGACGGAAACTAGCTGTCCTCCGCCTACACCATGGTGCTATCCTACAGAGTGCTGTTGAGGCTACTATAGACCTTTATTGCAAAACAATGTGTTTTAATCAATTATTTGGTGATGTGAATGTATTTAGTATAGTTTTATCTAAAAAATGATACCTTTTTCAAATGTTTCACTATTTAATTTTCATAAAATTCACTGAGGAGTATGGTCCTCCCCTTCTTCCTCTGAGGAGCCTCCACTAGTGTGTATCTAAAGTATTTAATTTGATAGCAAAATGTTGTCTCCTCTCATTGATGAATACGTGATTTCAGAAAAATTAGACAAAGTAGTTCCTCAGTAAGGTAACTTCGGATAACTCCACTCACGCGACGCTCCCCCACCACCCTGCATAGCGTTGCTTAATTAATTAAGAAAAGGTGCCAGTTGCCATGGGGCCCTTGAGAAATCAAACGAGGCAAATTACAGCGTGTGTTATTTGTTGAAGGGGGCTGTTGTTGTTGTTGTCATTGTCATTGTTCTTGCCGAGGTTGATTAATTTATCCCGACACCAGTGTGCATGTGTAGCCTGTCAACCTGCCGATGTGTCTATTCATCACCACAGGGGTAAATCTGACGGGGGGGGGGCACCATGTAAACAAGATGGGGATGTCTAATAAAAGGGCGACGCTCTTATGACAAATGGCTGATTATGTCTGGGGACAGAGGCAAAGTGTATTGATTAGCCTTATTACCCAAAGCATCAGTCTTGGGAGCGGAAGGGAGAGAGGGAGGGAGGGATGGAAGGAGGGGGGTAAATTAGCTGGGCTCCACCCTCGCTGACGGACTGATTGCTCCGGGGGCCGTGAACAGAACAAATGGCCCCTTGCTTGTCTATACCCTGGCACACACACATACACACATTGTCGTTCCATTTGTTAAAATAATGGAGTGATATTAACACACACACACAAACACACATATACACACAAACAAACACACACACACACAAATACACATTCAATCACACAGACAAAAGCACACACATGCACACACTCTACCATGCACCTTAGAGACTGCTGCCCTATGTACACAGAGTCATTGAACACTGGTCACTTTAATATATATAGTCCAGACTCTGACATTGCTCATTCTGATATTTCTTAATTTCTTTATTTTTTACTTTTGGATTATGTGTGTACTGTTTTGTATTTCTAGGTATTACTGCACTGTTGGAGCTAGAAACGCAAGCATTTCGCTTGATATGAGTGCTGTCCGATTCACCACCATAGATGGTAAGCTACTTGGTTGCTACGTTGTGTTTGGCAATTTTTTTCACCATGTGTTCCGGTACCTCAAAGCCCCTCTCTAGCGCTCACTATGTGTTCCGGGACCTTCCGATTTACAAATGAAGCACTGCCCAGCACCCAGCATCAATAACAACCTAAATAAGAGACCCAATAACTGCAACTCAGCAGTTGGGTTAACCAAACAACCTAGTATTTTTTAGAGTGCAGATCTTCAACATCTACCAAATGCTGTAATTTAATGCAAGGATTATGATTATTGTGATGAATAATCTGTGTCTTATGTGTAAGAACAATTTTAAACAGTTTGTGAATGATTGTAAGACGCATATAATACTATTTATGCACACATTCATCATTTTATTTAGCTCTTTTGACTCCACGTACTGTACCCTACAATTATAATTTATCATTATTATCATTTCTTTTGAGATCAATTAATTAAACACCTGCAATTACTTAGCTCAATATCTCTCCCCATTAATTCAGCCTCAGAAATGTTTAATGTATCCATTTATCTGCTTGGCTTGGTATTGGATGTGGTGTTGGCTACAAAGGTTGGCTCCATTCATATTTTAGTCCAGTGCGATATTGCTTAGCTGATGGCTTGCCAGTAATTCATAATGTTAAGAGTGCTTAATAGCCTATAGTGCATAGATTCTACTGATAGGAAACAATGTTTCTAGGGATTTCCATCTCATTTATAAATCAACAGCCACTGGATTGTTTTTCAATTGCTTTTTTTCCTACCTAACTTGGGGGACATAGTAGTGTCCGGCCGGGTACAGGTGACGGCCGTGTACTTTATGAACAAATATAAATGTAAGTACTTTTTTTTTTAAATAACAAGAATAATTATAGTTTCCACAGATTCGACATTAGCAGCGTTTTCTTTTTACTCAAGATCTCAATTACTTTTTCCTGAAGTGCTGACTTAAAATTAGAGGTCTGGTTAGGTCACTGTAAGCCTGCCCGTCTAAGCGCCGCAAAAATGAGGTCACCTTTTTCTGCTGTTCCGCCACAATCTCCCAGATGTCTTTGCCAGCAGCGCTAGACTCCACACACAACCTCACTTCTCTTTCTCACTGAACAGTATCTCTGTCTTTACTGTATTCACTACTCAGTACTCTGGTATGAAATACTAGTCATATTCCACCTGGTATTTAACAGAACACTACTATACCAAATTATTACTATTTCCCATGTATTTTCTAACCATACAGGTATCTGATAAAAATGATTGTTGACATATTACTGTAATTGCATAGAAACATCTTCCTTCTTATATTAATACATTTTTCACAACATTTCCCATCTAACTGAAAGTAAAATCATTAAAGTTATTTTCCCCCTGTATTTTCTGATCATGGTATGATTGGACTGAGATGCCCAGGTTCGTTAAACCTATGGCCTGGGGGCCAAAGGCTTAATCGATCAATAGTCCTCTCTTCCCTCTGCCTTACTGTAAAGGTGCTTAAGTATTTATGAATTAATTGACTTCCTCCATCCAAATAAGAGCCCATCATGTGAGCCGTGATGTGGAGGTCACAGGCTCTCTCTGGGTATTGTGGGTAATAAATAGGGCTTTTTTAAACTGCGGTGTAGCTGGCAACTACTGCATCATAACCTATGGTTAAAATGATAGGATAGGGCCAATCAAATTAATATCACTCCATTACCTTAACAAATGGAACCACAATGTATGTGTGCTCGTGTGTATTATTGTCATTGTGTATTGATGTGTGTTTACTTATGTTACATGTGTACGCCTCATTTTTCAGGTGTGTGCCCTTTGTGCGTGTTAGTGCTTGCGTCCATAAGGACCACTTGTTCCGATTAGAGTTGTTACTCTTGCATTGATGCTTAGGTGCACGTGTGTGTGTGCGTGCTCACGTGGGTGGGTGCATACGTGTGGGCCTGCATGTGCGAGTACGTGCGTGTGTGCACATGCGTGTGTGTTGGCCACTCAGACAGATCCATTCTGATTTGGTGAAGGTCGTCCTCATTGTCGTGAACGCGGTAATAACTGCACTGACAGATTGCATTGGAGGCTGTATACGTTTAATCTCTGCTGCGTTGCACCGGTGAAAAACCAATCACCTCAACCCACCCCTGCCCCCAGCACTCAACTCAACCTCCGGTCATTATTGGACAACCGAAATATAGAACATAGTTTTTGAATGAGACTCCTGTTGGTGCCATTGTAGAATGTTATTTAAATATTAGACATATTAACCCTAAAGACTCTAGCTCAAGGACAAAATTAACTAATATATGAATGTGTTTTTCCGGGGAGGATTTGACATATACTCGCAGTCTGTACTTTAAGTCATCTAAATCATGTGATGTCATCTGTTTGATTTCATGCGCAGCCCCCGTGTTGAGGGCTCTCTCGACACTTGGGTGGTATTGAGGAGGCAGGCCAGTAGAAGGGGGAAACATGTTGAACAAGCTTCTTCTTTGCCACGGTCTAGCAACTCTGGGAGTAGGATGGGCAACCAACCACCCAGTGAAAACATTGTGGTCCGCAGCCACTTATGACAGAGGGAGAAACTAAAGAGGTTATGGGGATCCTTTCTCAGAGTGGGGGGTTGTCTTTCTGCTAAAAACACTCCCTCTAAAAAGTCACCATATAGCCTCTTTAAAGGCTTTATCCGTTTTCCCCTCCCCACTCAGATCACTCCTAGACAGTCCTGGCAAAAGTATTGCTTGAGAAATCGTTTTTTGCTAATTTGAATGGAAATGTATTACAGTAAGGTACTTAACTGTTACCCAGAAATGATTTGATATTAATATAAAAATGTCTGCATTGGGCCTTTAAAATAAGTTTATTAAAAATAATAGTTTGGATGTGTCATTCCTGAAACAGGATCCTGAAACAGAATTCGTATTTAGTTCAGGAATCCAGTCAAACAGAAGGAATTGCCTTTTCCTCAAAGGTAATTGCGTTTTTCCCTTTTGGGGGTTTTGTCTCTTTTTATATTATTAGGAGAGGTCGTTTTTCTCTTTCGGGACTAGCCACAAGACCCGCCAGGGTCCAGCTGTGATATTAACTTCTGGCGATTTAGGTGAGACCACACATGTAGCCCTCTTACCCCGACGCAGCATCCAGACGAGAAAAATGACGATGATTTTTAGGAAAAATCACTCTCTGAAATGTTGCTTACAGATTCATAGGGCGTTTTCTTCCTACGATTAAATCAAAGAAATATTGTTCATGTACAATCAAGGATCAACTCCTGATGTTTTTCGTTCCTAGTTTGGCTTTTGTCTCCGAATTCAGCATGAATAAAGCATTGATGTCTCATTATCACTTTCAGTTGGCCTGCCGTCCTCTTTCAACTTGTTTTGTTGTTTGTGCGTGGTGTGTGTTTGTGTGTGTACATAGTTTTTCTGCATACGTGGCTTATATGTATGCCAACACATGTATACACACACGCACCACACACCCCTGCCATAGCTTCTTTCTTAAGTAGTGATGTGTGTGTGTGTGTGTGTGTGTGTGTGTGTGTGTGTGTGTGTGTGTGTGTGTGTGTGTGTGTGTGTGTGTGTGTGTGTGTGTGTGTGTGTGTGTGTGTGTGTGTGTGCGTGTGTGCGTGCGTGCGTGCGTGCGTGCGTGCGTGCGTGCGTGTTGTGCATGTGTGTGAGAGAATGAGGGGAGGTTTCTATGTAACTCCCTCTGGCCTATCTGCATCCTCCTTGGGATGCATCCCATTTCCGTGCGACGACTCAAAAATAACCATGCCCTCTGCTATGTTGTTTCCTCCTCACGGCACACCATGACATCGATCAAGAGTGTTCCTGGGCTTCCTATCTCTCCCTGTGACAGACAACCAAGAGGAACTAGCAACAAAAAAAAAGAGGGTGAGAGAGTTAGGAAGGCAGCTGGATTGTTTTAGCCATGGAGAGTGTGACTCATGCACCTGCTTGAGCCCACTTAGCTAGCACCTGAGAAAAAGGGTAAATACTTCCCACTACTTTAACACCCGCCCTGGAAAACCTGTTTACTTTCCTTGATAGCAACAGGGAGCTGTCTAGCATGTATTGTTCTGAGAACTGACTATAAACGTCCATATCACTTCACAAGACAATTATCTCCATATACACCAAAGCAAACAAACTCTAACAACGAAATGCATCGCCAAGAACATTGGGAAGTCCTTTGTATAGCAACCATTGCAAGGTTTTGGGTCTGTGTGTATTGTTTTTTTTGTCTGTTGTTTGTCCTGTTTATCGCTTTGATGACGTTTGAAACATGGAAATCTCAACGTAATCCCTCACATGTCTGTGTGGTCAACCAAACGGTGCTTCTGGAGTTCATCACCATGGCTTGGAATTTTTCGTTTATTTCCCCGTTGGGGAGGAAACAAAAAGGGAGAAAGCCTGAGGGAGAAAGCCACGCACAGGCCCGCAGACTGCAGCCTGAGGGGAAAAGCCACACTAAGGACTGCAGACTAGAACATGTGTTCTCTTTCTCAGGCTGCAGAATTCCATGTTCAGTCCAGCCATTGGTTATTAATTGCTACTTCAACAGTTTTTTTTATTTAAAAAAAATGTTGGTAGGAATAATTCATAAACAACAGGAGTCCACCTGAAATCAGCCACAGACCTGTGGAAGATATGCTGTGTGAAGGAATAATCCACATTTTCCATGCCAGTCGTTTTACAGGACCAGCAATAGAAATGTTTGAGAAAAAGTTATGTGACCTTAAAGCTTTCAAGGCTTGAGGATGAGGAGGATGATGCTCTCACATCTCATTTCATTCCATTACGAGATAGATTCAGACTTGAGTTCCGTGACCTCTTATAGAATATTGAATTAAAAGTATTGCAGAGTGCACCTAAATATAAACAGTTCCAGGACCCAAATTGACCACCAGCACCTATTTCAGTCCAAGTCAAGCACTGGACAAGTTATAATGTACTTCATGGAAAAATCTTAGCCATTAAGAAAATATATAGATATATTATTCTGTATTGGCTTTATACATTCGTTTTTCTGCCTAGTAACAGCCAATAATAAATGGATCATGCTTCTATGTTTTTAAACCCAGTGGGGTTTACTCACACGAGATAAGCTTTACTCCGCCAGCACTCTGAAACACTCGGTAATAATCTATGTAGGTGATCCACGTTGGGCCTGCCTCGCCGGGCTCTCTCCCCCAGGATGGGAGTCTTGTCTTGGGGCTGATATAAGGCTTCTCCCACTGGCTGCCGCTGGAGGCTTGAACTCCCTCCACTATGCTAGCTAGCTCCACAGATATTTCCTGAGGGGAAACATATCAATCCAAGCTTGGCCCAGGATGCTGAGGCAGCACAGGCAGCAAGTCACAATCCACAGCCTCTTTCCCCCTCTTTCTCTGCCAGACTCCCAGCCACCGAGTCAGTCGGAATCCCAAAAACATACACCGACCAACCCTGGGTGGAAATCAATATGCTTAATCGCTTTTACGATATGAAAATATTGGACCGTAGGAAAAAAATCAATTTAAATCATCGGGCGCTCTTTAACATGTCGGAGACGGGGGAATGTACATTAAAATACTCAGAGTGATGTCGGTACTTTATGCATATGTACCAGTAGTGGCTGGTGTCACTTTAAATCAGTGGGCGGGCTCATAGTAATGGCTCGAATGGAATAAATGGAATGGTATCAAACACATCAGACACAAGGTTTCCATGAATTGGATACCATTCCATTCCAGCCATTACTATGAGCCATCCTCCCCTCACCAGCCTCCACTGATATGTACAGTGATTTGAATAGTCTTTCTCTACACATGTTGGAAACTGAAACAGGTGCTTCCTACTGTACAAGAGGTTGACAGGGTTAAAGAGGCAGTAGCAACCGCTGTGAATTATAGGTTGAGACGTGAGAAAGAGATAGTCATCCTCTCTTGGAGGATAACGGAAGTTGAATTGAAAATGTCCCTGTAATATCACAGAACATAATTGTTGTACAGGGTTAGATGTTAAAGAGACAGTTCGGTCAAATATGTTTCCTCGGCTTGACATGCAGTCAGACTGGGAGAGACCGCAATCCATGCATTGAAACAAAACGATGTCAATTTGTAAGTCGGCTGAACTCTCTTTAAAGCCTAGGGATGGATAGATAGAACAGACTGAATACTTTCTTACCATGAGTAATTGGCTCTGCACGGTTTGCACCTTCTTTTTTTTTCACGATTGCAGCAGTGACACTCGCATATGGCATAACAGCGCTCTTGACATAGACGTGCTGTTCTGTGAGTTAGAAGGGGCTGACGTATCCCAGAGGAGAAGGGGCAGCCTTTTCTAGAAAGTTAAAGAGGGGTGAGAGGGTAGCCCTCGGTAGTACCCCCTTCCTTCTCCCTGGTCCTCCACCACGCCTGAAGCTTCGTCAACGTCTTTGCAAGCTGCGGCAGAAAAGAAGACATGATGATGTGTTTTATGTTGGGAAGGAGTGACGGGGAAGGAGAGGGGGAGAGCCCTGTGGACTGATAGTAAAACAGGGAGGACATGTTAAACATATTGATACAGTCGCATCAGGAAATCCCTTACCCCCATGCCTTCCTCTCATCCCCCCCCAGTTTTCATCCACGACAGTAGCAGCAGCTACATACCCAAGGTCTGTCTGCGCGTCTGTCTGTGTTCCCCGTACACAACTTCATTCAGGACCAAATACTGGGAAGAGTACTTGGGAGAGTGGTTGCTATTTAGGTTCTGCTGTATTGTAAATTGTTCCTAAGGAATTATTAGTAGTGATAATGATATTCTCTGATACACCGTACTGAAAATTCCCCCGAGATGTTTAGGATAGATAGCACATATGGCACGATTTTGTTGAGATGAAACACAAGTCGACAATAGAATTATACTATTTTGTATTCACTCAAATCCGTTGTGACGAACCTGCCTTTCTTCTTTTGTCGATGTTGTTTGGGCTCAAGGAAACAATGTTGGTGGTAAAAAAACAAAGAGAAACTCAAATCTGTAAGTGCGTTTTTACCTTTTACGGCAATACCTGCCTACCAGTTTAGATTGAATAGGGTTATTAAGCATTGCATTTAGCAATTCACAAAACCGCTCAGAAAAGGAGTTCTGATGGCTGCCCTTTGGCATACCTGCTGGTTCTCTTCTCTTTTCTCTCTTCAGCCTTCACACCCATCACCACAGCCACCTGCAGCTGCTCCACACCACACACATAGATGGACACAGACACATGGACACGTGGACAGACACATCACTGCTCGCCAGTGAGAGTGATACCTACCTGCACTGATCTGGAGCCTGTTGGAAGTCAAGGTAAACAGGGCCATTATCACTAGGTCTATCTCAGCGCCAGTCAGGCCACTTCACTTATTTTGAGGAATGGCTCTATCGGTCTCTCCCAATCTCTCCGTTCTCCATCCAGGCAGTAATATTGGCCAGTTGTTGCAATGATTTTTTTTCGAGGTTTGATCCCCTCTCATCCATGATAATTGATTTAATTGCATAATAAATGGACATCTAATAGTTTACATGGATCATAAGTTAGTCGACACAGGGGATTTGTCTGTAAAAGTTTACAGGCCACAGTGTATGATAACGTGATAGAATACAACCATAGATTCTTCAATTTTCTCAGTATAGTCAATTTAATATCTTTTCTCTTTTTAGTTAGTTTGTCCTCATGTAGAGTATATTGAAATGTCTGATGAGATACTGAAATTATACTGAAATTAAATTGAACTGAAATGATACTGAAATATTAATCTGATAATCCCTGAAACCCTGAAAACACAAAAACAGATTTGGTGTAGAGGATGCATGTCGTGTGCGTGAACTTTTGAGGTCTAGTTCAGCTCAACTTCTTGCTCCGCTTCCTGTCTTTAAAATCAGTCATATGCCTGCCAGTTTACACATACTATCATCAAATCACTAATTCCCCTTTTATTTTTAATAAATTAAACCAAATCAAGCCATATGCCCTAAGAGAATGCACAATTCTAGATCTTCCTCCTCCGAACAGTGGAAATAGACACTGCGACAGTATGTTCTAATGAAATATATGTTGTCAGACACATATCTGTCTCTATAGGGTGGCGTACAGTGCAAAACAAGGCCTCCCGACAGGAAGAGTCGAATGTCATCTGCTTTGACGGATAGGTTCCCATTGGTGTCCCACAGGTTACAGAGGTGGGGGGTGCTGGGGTGGAGATGGAGGGGAAGGGGGTATGTACTGGGATACTCTCTCTCCCCCATCGCCCCTGGCCCTGTAGGGCTGCCTAAAGGGAGCCGAACAATAGAGCAAAGCTATAAGGCCCGGCTGGCTGGCTGGCTGGCCGACTGACTGTTTGGCAGGCTTGTGTCTCGGGGTGCATGTGGAATCTGCAGGAAGCCCAATCTCCAGCAGCAGCAAGGGTGTGGGCTCTCCCTGGCCGCACAGATCCAGTTTCCACATTCTTCCTATCGACACACCTAAATCCTTAATTGTCTGGCCACAGACAAAGTATTCTGGAGACCACACCGCTGCAGCCAGTGTTCAGCTGCGGACCCGGCGTGTTTAAATTGGTCCTGTACCCAGTCTGTAACTTGATGTTTCGTGCAGGACCGGAGTGAGAACGAGATGAGAAAAAAAATAGAGAAATCCTTTTCGGAATTTGCATCTGGCATGTAAGACTGAGCAAATACATTTTTACATTTTTTGTTATTTCAATCACCACTATTCTGGAAATGAATATGGGCGGATTTTTTGAAACATTTCGTTTTCAGTTTCATTTGAAATTTTACACTGTGAAATAGAAATAGAGATGTGCTTTCTTTTTCAAGAGCATTTTGACACACTGAATGGCTTTTTAATTCTACTATTCTCATTCTGAAAGATCGCCCTGACATACGGAGGCAGTTATAATCATCTGCCATCCTCTCAAAGAGGTGAGTGGCTTAGTGAAATGAGCACACACACACACACACACACAGTATATTTTGTCTAATGGCATCATTATCACGCCATCTATTTAAACCGAGCCCTACCATTTGAATTTACTGCGCTGGGGAGTCTATAAAAAAATCTGGTGAGAACATCATTTTCCTGGATGTCAGACGTTTCTTCCCCCCCCCCCTCCTCCTCTGTTATTTCTGATCAATAAAGGTCTATTTTCTCCCACACACAAGGTTCCCCATTCAATACAGCTTCCACTGGGTTTAAAAACATAGAAGCATGATCCATTTATTATTGGCTGTTACTATGATTTATCTGCCCAGATACCTGCCATTGAAAAAAGGTTCTGTTTATTTCCTGTATATGGTCTTATTGACAGCCATTGGTGGATGGCCAATTCATCATCATGCGAGGGGGCTGTGCAGGGTTGAATGCATGACTCCACACAGTGTGGAGAGCCACATCTTCATCTGCCTTCCATCGCATGGTGGTGTGAACGGGATGGGAAAATGTTAAATCAATATTTAAATGGGGTAAAGATGCTAGTATTGGAGTAAAGATGCTAGTATTGTACTGGTACTGCATGTTATTTTTTATAATAATTGCACATCAACTTGGGCCAAGGTGATGTAAATAGTGCTATTGTTATTGTCCGTAGTAGCAAAGGAAATGCGGTCAAATATGTTGGCACCCTTGCACTTTACAAGGGAGTGCAATGGAGCGGAATGTTCTGTTTTCTCTTATCAAAACTGGTCCCCTGTAGGCACCTGCAACTTATCACAGGTGAGATAAATTACATATAAAATGTGAATCACTGGCCTCCGACCAAATTCATTTGAATTGTTAATAATTATTTAGTCCAGGCATTTTTTACTTTGAAGTTTTGATTTATTTTACTTTATTGGTCCCGTGCAGTTGTAAATCAAACAAATACACGTGTGACCACCAAATATTTCAACTTATTCTAGAAGAATTTGTGAATTGTGCAAGGGTGCCTATATATTTGGCCGCATCAGTACTTAGGAATCGTACTGTGTAGTTAGTAGTAGTGATTGTTGCAGTAGTAGCAATAGTGCTTCTGATATTGAGCTTTGTAATAGCTCAATGTGCACATTAGTCCACTTGTCTTATTGAAAACAAAGTACACTCTACGTTATTATGGCCACAGCAGATGGACTTAGCTGAACCGTGAATATTTTATAGCATGAATTATTACGCTGACTCAAAAATAGTAATCGATGAGTGTCTGCATTTGGGGGGGGGGGGGGGGGGTGCGTGTAAGTCTGCGTGCACATGTGTGTGTGTGTGTGTGTGTGGTGAATGAGATGAGACTCATTGAAGGCAAAAAAATGTGTATTCCCAGGGGGATTCAAAGTGGCCCGTTTTGGATTTTTGGATTCGTTTACTTGTCATATCCTGCTTTTTTTTAATGATAGGAAATGTGATAGTGCAGTTGGAACCCCTTTGACTAAACAGAAACTGACCTTCTCTATTGTGCTGTCATGCAGAAACCAAGAGAAAATAAGCAAACACCTCCCTCGTTAAGTTGTTGAATTATTCTGGTGATTTCTTTAAGCCTGTCTGCCAAACATTGCTGTTTCATTTAAATGTTTTCAATCCAGGTTTCACAATGAAATCTGAATTTTGTTATGCTCTACATGCCAGTTTATGAATGACACTTTGAAGTGCGAGTGATTGTGTGTGTGTGTGTGTGTGTGTGTGTGTGTGTGTGTGTGTGTGTGTGTGTGTGTGTGCGTGTGCGTGTGCGTGTGCGTGTACATGTGTGTGAGACACCCTATGCGTGTCCCTCAGAATCCTGCCAAACTCTCCAAATGCCAACCGTAGTCTCGAGGGGAGTTCTTTGTCAGGTTGTTGGCTGCTACAGCCCCACATTTGACCATTTTAACTTGGAGGTACTTTATTAATGTGGTCTGTTACAAGCCAACTTTTATATAGCTACATTCAGCCATACATCTCCCGATCAGGGCCTGTTATAAAAATGGTTTTGAGTAGCCTCAGCACCACATTCTATAAATACCACACACGATCCCCCGTTGGTCCAACTTCACTTCAATAACTTCATACACACACTTTCCACTGTTGTTTTTTTTCTCAAATACCAATTGCATGTAAGCAGATTCCCTGGCCACTGTTACTGCTCAGGAGAATACGCAGTGTGAGAAAAAGACAGGAACATTTTGATTTTGGGGCCGAAAACATCAGACAGTTTTTTTTTTGCAAATCTTTGGGAATATTGATGAGGGGAAAAGGATTGGAGACGGAGGTTTCAACGTCTTTCCTGAACTTGCTTACGACGGGATGTTCTCCCTGGTCAGCGGAAAAGATGCGGGAGCCATTTTGTCCGGATGATGAATGGGGAAGGCTGACAGGTCACTTCTCTCACCCCCACTCCTCACCCCACTCTCCGCGCTCCCTCCCCCGAAAGACACAATTTGTTCCCTCCAGCAGGCGAGAGACGGATCTTCTCGGGGTGACAGATTTATTGGTGTCTGCATGAGGTAAAACGCCTCAAACCCCCGATAACGCCTCGAGACCACTGCCGAGAGAGATTGAACCACCATTTATATCCAGTTGGATATCCAGTAAAGAGCTTCACCGATATATTTCATCCACAGGGCCTGTATGTGGGGCAGGAATGGATTCCAACACCAAAACGTCTCTCCCCTCGAAAGCTTCAAAACCGGATAACATTTTTGCATGGGGGACATTTTTTTGCCCTTTTTATTTTGGAATAGGTCACATTTTTACAGGAGTTTAAACAGTATTTAGATTTCTTTCTCTTTTTACATTGTACTTTAACCAGCATAAGAAACAGATGTCAGAGATTTCCTTCTGTCTGAGGAAGCTGAAAGCCATTTCACCGTGCCGAAGCAAAGTCCGACTTGAGGTTTTGGTGACGGCCCACATCTGAGTTCACAGGTGTCCCCGCCACAAAACCACCTCACACAGGGCACTCAATTAGGCCATACCCAGGCTTCACCGAGAGAGGAGCAGCCTATGGGTGGTCCTCAAACACACACACACACACACACTTAGATCCCCCACCATCACACAAACCCTGCACACACACACACACACACACACACACATGCAAACACACACAGCTAGCTGCCTTGCTCTGAAAATATACAGTACAAACCCCTCGCCACCCTCTCAGGCCAAGTCTGTCAGAACGACGAAGGGTTCCTTCCAGCCCAATTTAACTCTAGATCCCCCAAACCCCACATGCACCCACCTCCATTCCCCATGTCAGCATAAAGAACAACTACATCGTGCACAGCAAATTGACCAGTGTTGATTTTTTTGATTGAGGAGTTAAATTCACTCTGTACGAGTGAAATTAACCCATTACAGTCTAAGCCGGGGGGGGGTTCTACTAAGCTGTATGGAATTGTTTTAAGAAAGTCATACCAAGGATAATTTTGCTATTTGATTTTGAGTTTTAAGACCCCTTGAAGAATCAAAAATAAATAGCAGCTATTAGCCCATACAAACGCATTGAATAACAGATTCACTACATGGAATAAAAGATAAATAAAGATAAAGTACCTGTACTATATCGGAGAGATTTTTTTTTTTACATTTAACCCCTTATTTTTTGGAACTAAACAGTCTCCATATATATACTTCCATTCTGTTTCTGTACGTGTTCGTGAGAGACTCGCCTTTCCACAGAGGGGTCATATTAGTGTGTAGCCCAAACTGTTTGGACAATTTTGTGAGAAGACAGATTTTCGGGATGTCTCAAACACCGCTCTAGCTCTGTCACCTTTCACCGCAGATGCAGAAGTACGCCATGGGCGGATGCGGTGGATTGAGACAAAAATAAATGATATCTCTAGCTTCAACTGACTGAGGACACACAAGGACACATTAATGTGGCTTATTTGCCCAACATCCCTTGTTTATTAATGGCGCTGGCTGCGCCAGGTTGGATCTGAATGCATATGGATGTCCGTAAAATTTCACAAATGTCCAGTAAATTAAAATCTTCCCTGTCATGTTGTCCGGTGTTAAATTTTCCTAAAGGAATCTGAAATGGCATATTGTTTTTATGAAGATTTTAGAACATTCACCTGTAAATCTGTCGCCAATTGGATGGAAATCTAGCTAAATAAGTCCCTGACTTTATTGTTCAATCCCGGTCACTTAAAAACAAATATTTATGTATATATGTATTATTTTTACTGACAAATAAAATAAATCAATCAATCCAAACTGCCAATCGATGAATGGAAAGAGACATCTGTTACATAACACCAAAAAGTTTATTGAAATTCAGAGATGGTGGTGAGGGTAGGTAGCAACACATCTGCCACGCTGATCCTAAACACTGGAGCTCCCCAGGGGTGCGTGCTCAGTCCCCTCCTGTACTCCCTGTTCACCCATGACTGCATGGCCAGGCACGACTCCAACACCATCATTAAGTTTGCAGACAACACAACAGTGGTAGGCCTGATCACCGACAACGACGAGACAGCCTATAGGGAGGAGGTGGGACCTGGCCGGGTGGTGCCAGAATAACAACCTATCCCTCAACGTAACCAAGACTAAGGAGATGATTGTGGACTACAGGAAAAGGAGGACCGAGCACGCCCCCATTCTCATCGACGGGGCTGTAGTGGAGCAGGTTGAGAGCTTCAAGTTCCTTGGTGTCCACATCATCAACAAACTAGAATGGTCCAAACACACCAAGACAGTCGTGAAGAGGGCACGACAAAGCTTATTCCCCCTCAGGAAACTAAAAAGATTTGGCATGGGTCCTGAGATCCTCAAAAGGTTCTACAGCTGCAACATCGAGAGCATCCTGACTGGTTGCATCACTGCCTGGTACGGCAATTGCTCGGCCTCTGACCGCAAGGCACTACAGAGGGTAGTGCGTACGGCCCAGTACATCACTGGGGTTAAGCTGCTTGACATCCAGGATCTCGACAACAGGCGGTGTCAGAGGAAGGCCCTAAAAATGTCAAAGACCCCAGCCACCCCAGTCATAGACTGTTCTCTCTACTACCGCATGGCAAGCGGTACCGGAGTGCCAAGTCTAGGACAAAAAGGCTTCTCAACAGTTTTTACCCCCAAGCCATAAGACTCCTGAACAGGTTATCAAATGGCTACCAGGACTATTTGCATTGCACTATTGGTTAGCCTGTAAGTAAGCATTTCACTGTAAGGCGCACGTGACAAATAAACTTTGATTTGATATTGTCAAACCAAGCCTTTGATACTGAGCAAGCCTACAACTTAGGGAGGGATGTATTTTCTGTTTGTCAAAATTGAAATAGTCTATTAATTGGGATGTTGAAAACGCAAACCATTATATTGAAGTGTCTGAAGTCGGTATGCTTTGCTTATTGTCTGTGTGGTGCATTGGCACAGAAACCTGTTGGTGGAAAATTCATTGCATATATTTTATATAATTATAAATATGGCATCGAAATGTTGAAAATCTGATTTCCCCCGAGCTGATTATTGTCTACAGCTGGCTCTGTGTAATCGTAGTGTAATAAATGGTAGTTTAATAAAACAGGTGGTCAGCAAA
Source organism: Salvelinus alpinus (assembly GCF_045679555.1). NCBI lineage: Eukaryota > Metazoa > Chordata > Actinopteri > Salmoniformes > Salmonidae > Salvelinus > Salvelinus alpinus. The sequence continues at coordinate 5,315,721 of NC_092101.1, forward strand.
TCCTAAACCTTCTGGTCCCGTAGCCCTGCGTGGCATCAACTGTGCCACAAAAGCATGCTGAAGTGACAAAGTCGATATCCACGTTTATAAACACACGGTCGCTACAGTTATTGTTACTTGTGGTCGTAAACATTATTTTTAGTTAATTCTATGAGGAGGGAGGGTGTTCAATTTATTTTACAGTACAACAGGAGGGTCATGTGAAAATATTTTTCACATTGGGGAGGGGGGTGCATTTTTTTTTACGACACTTTGAGTTGGACCAGCCCCTCCCCCCAGTAAATGTTGATCTGTTCCAAGGAATTACACATCACTTTGCAAGCCAGCATAACGTGACTTGTAGGCCCGATCTGGCCTGTAAACCAGGAGTTTCCTAACACCACTGTGTTAGGGTAAAACTAGGCCAATAAGTAAGGCCTTATGATATAGTGTCATAGAGTTTAATTTCAATGATAACATTCGACTAGAAACTCGCAGGGGTGGAAGCAACAGGCCTTTAAAAGGAAATAATTCAACAGCCATGTCTTTGTCACTAACAAATACAGTCATGGGTGTTAACTCTACAATTTACTCAAAAAGAAAACGTACCCTGGGAAATATGCAAATTAGACTTTACACCATACAGTGTTAAAACAACACCCCAAAAGGATTTACTGTAACACTACAGTTGTTAATTTCTTACACTGAAGAAAGTGTAACAGCGTCAGCACTAAGCAGAGTGAGTCCCGTTTACACTAAATCAAGTGTTATGTTTGACACTTTAGGTGTTGCTTATTACTCTACAGTAGAGCTATGCAAAAACCACAAACGAGTTACTTTGAACACTTTAAGAGTAAAATGGGGAACACTGCAACAGAGTCAAATCTTTAACACTTTCAAAATAGTTATTTTAAGACCAGTTCAGTGGGACTCATGTGAACGGAAAATGTTGTACACTTTACACTTTCAGAGTTAAATCTACACCATTGATTTTGCTGGGTGTTTTTTTAATTCAAGTTGAAGTAGACGATTTCTTTTTGCCGTCGCTTAATCAAAGAAGAATCTTCTATATTGGGATAACTTCCAAAACGTTTTCTAAAGGTTGGGTTCGGTGCCATGAAGAGAAGGAAGGAATAGACTTGAGTGAGCCTTTGCACAATGTAGATTGATCTGGGCCAAAACAAACAGGAGCCATTCAACCTTCATGACATTTTAATGGCATGGTGTCTAAGGCATCACGTTTAAGAATGGCCCTTTAATGCCAATGGTAGAAGGAGCTGTCTGTTCTTGTCTGCGATGCTTTATTCAGAAGCATGATGCACAGAGTGAAGGGGATTGGCATTGGAGATCTCTCACAAAGAAGAAGAAGTGTGTGTGTGTGTGTGTGTGTGTGTGTGTGTGTGTGTGTGTGTGTGTGTGTGTGTGTGTGTGTGTGTGTGTGTGTGTGTGTGTGCATGCTTGCGCGGAAGTGTGTATATGCATGAATGTGCGTGTGCTGCATGTGTGTGTGTGTATGCTTTACTGTAAGTGCTCAAACACTCACATGGGAGTGAGAATTCTCCCTGGTCACTAGGATTTCACCTTTCGTGACCTGTTGGTCTAATGGGTTAATGATCGGCTTGTGAGTTAGAGTGCCATTATACGTTATGCAAACTGTATTTAGCACATGGCCATAATACACACACACACACACCGTTCAAGGGAGAGGAGTCATATCTTGCTCTGCAATAACATAATATCATTGTATATCTATGGGGTTGCACAAATGATGTGATTGAAAAACATTTTATAGGTTCAAATTGATATGTGCTCTATGAAGCTATAATGTCATGTTTAAGATCAAATCGGTTTATTTGTCACATACAAATAATCCCAAGGGGAAAAAATAAGAAACAAGAGATTAAGAAATATCAGAACAAGCAAAGTCAGAATAAACAATGCCAGGTGGGGGGGGGGGGGGGGGGGACAAGGGCCATGTCCATTCATTGTTTATCATCACAAACAGGTAAGATAGCATCAACCTTACACAGTAAACAGGTTACCGTGATTTTGACAGTAACTTACTGGCAGCTCGGTGGCAAGTGAAATTCTGTATTTGAAATTACAGCACACCTACTGTAATATAAACGAGGTATCAAATCAAGTGCTGTGTAATGACAGTACAATACTGTAAAATTGACTGTATTATACTGTAAAAAAAAAAGTTAATGCTACCGCAATTGAAATGAATTAATGAATTAATGGCTGAATGAATGAAATTTGTTGAGGGTGTATATTTTCACACTATTTTACTGTAATTACATGGGATTTACAAACATTACAGCATATTCAAATTGATGTTACGTTTGATACTGGACCTCCGAGGCATGCGTTGAAATCGCTAAGCAGTGTGCCTATGCCTGTATCACTTTGTCAGAAGCACATGATCAATGGTCAATCAGGTGTTTGGTCAAAAAAAACACCGGATTGGTTTGGTATAAGAGAGAAAGGCTACGCTGCGCATGTGGTATAGAGTGTGGGACGTCATCTATAATAATTTGGCTGCTCTGCGTTGATTAAAGCCTCGAGGGTGGAACCTATTTGAGACACAATTGGCTGGAAAACCTCAATGCTACAGGAAGCATTGTTTCCCCATTACTACATATTAATGAATGGTGTTTTATATCACTCGCACTTCTCAAAGCCTTAACAAAGGCAGCGACTACAGGTCAAAACAGACCGAAAGGACATGGCAAAATGCTCAACCATTTAAAGTCTAAGACTTAATGACACGCCAAATTGTCCCCTATACATTTTAAATTGATGAGGCACTATAAACGTATAGAAGTTAAATTGGTAGAGCATTCTCACTCACGGGTGCAACAAATATAGAATTTTACAAGGCACGCCTCAAAATACATTTTATGAGCCAGAAACAACAATACCATGCACTAGTGCTGAAAATATGTTTTGGTGCTCCAAAGATACAGTACTGTATTCTGTGGGGTGGAATTACAGTACCATTCGAAATACAGAAATTATATCCCCACCCAAAACATTTACGCACAATGCACCATCATTTACAGTATGCTGCAGTAAAACAGTATTTTACTGTTGTTAATACAAAAAAATGACAGTTTTCTGTTACAGTGTACATCTACCTTATTTCCATATTTTCCTCCTTACCTGAACCACATTAAAATGGGGGGGACCAACCATAAACGCCATTCCCTTGTATTGACCTGTCCAAACACAACTACACTGTTAATGGTTAGGCCCAGTATTTGCCCTCCATTAGTACTTGGTTAACCGGCGCAAAGCTAAGTCTCGATGACGGAAGGAAGTACGGAAGTACACACAGCCAGAGATGAGTACATGGGGCAGCTTACAGCCACGGGGTGTGTGTGTGTCTCTGCCGCTGTCTCTCTTGGAGAGGTGTGCAAACAACAGTGTTTAGCGGAAAGAACTAGTCAAACCTCGCTGAGTTTGTGTGCACACTGTCTGACAGACATCCACCCTGGGAGTTTATCTGGAGAAAACAATGGCTCTTTAAGTCCCTCTTTAGTCTGAGAGCTATTTTAGTCTCTCAGAGCCATAAACCGCATCTTTCGACCTCCTCACCTCACCTGTCTACGTTGATAGATTGACTCGCTGCGGTGAACCTTTATTATGGCCCGCAGTTGACGCTGCTGTTAATGTAGGACCTAATTGAAAGGTATCACATTGATTTGGAGGTGTTTGCACATCAAATGAGGGCGGGCGGGCGGGGGGGGGGATTTTATCTCATCAATGGTTAATAAGGACGATATCTTAATGCTTGTGCTCTGAAGATTGGTGGTTAAGAGGCTCTGAGAGTCTCTAAGCAGCCTCTTAACTGTTCTGTGTCATTAGCGTGGTGTTAGATGATACCTTTGCGAGGGCCGGTGGGGAAATAAAAAAGGTCCGCAGTGCGCTCCATTGGGTCCAGGAGTAGAGAGTAGATAGCAGTGAATGTGGTGACCTGGGTCACAGAGAGGGGACGGGATCACTCTGTTACAACTGACCGCTCACCAACACACACACACCCTGGCCTGGGATGTGTGTGTGTGTGTGTGTGTGTGTGTGTGTGTGTGTGTGTGTGTGTGTGTGTGTGTGTGTGTGTGTGTGTGTGTGTGTGTGTGTGTGTGCGTGCGTGCGTGCGTGCGTGCGTGCGTGCGTGCGTGCGTGCGTGTGTGTGTGTGACAAATTACCTTTCACCCACCTGGTACACAAAACAATCACCTGAGGTCAACTGGATGAAAGGAAGAATAGTAAGTTATATACAGTACCTTCGGAAAGTATTCAGACCCTTTGACTTTTTCCACATTTTGTTAGGTTACAGCCTTATTCTAAAATTGATCAAATCGTTTTTTCCCCCTCATAAATCAACACACAATACCCCATAATGACAAAGCAAAAATTGATTATTAAATGTGTTTTTCTAATTAAAAAATATATATATTAAAAACTTAAATATGACATTTACATAAGTATTCAGACCGTTTAATCAGTACTCTGTTGAAACACCTTTGGCAACAATTACAACCTCGAGTCTTCTTGGGTATGACGCTACAAGCTTGGCACACCTGTATTTGGGGAGTTTCTCCCATTCTTCTCTGCAGATCCTCTCAAACTCTGTCAGGTTGGACGAGGAGTGTTGCTGCACAGCTATTTTCAGGTCTCTCCAGAGATGTTCGATCGGGTTCAAGTATAGGCTCTGGCTGGGACACTCAAGGACATTCAGAGACTTGTCCCGAAGCCACTCCTGTGTTGTCTTGGCTGTGTGCTTAGGGTCGTTGACCTGTTGGTAGGTGAACCTTCACCCCAGTCTGAGGTCCTGAGCGCTTTGGAGCATGTTTTCATCAAGGATCTTTCTGTACTTTGTTCTGTTCATCTTTCCCTCGATCTTACTGGTCTCCCAGTCCCTGACGCTGAAGAAATAAAACACAGCATGATGCTGCCAACACCATGATTCACCGTAGGGATGGTGCCAGGTTTCCTCCAGACGTGACGCTTGGCATTCGGGCCAAAGAGTTGAATCTTGTTTTCATCAGACCAGAGAATCTTGTTTCTCATGGTCTGAGAGTCTTTAGGTGCCTTTTGGCTACCTCCAAGCGGGCTGTCAAATGCCTTTTACTGAGGAGTGGCTTCCGTCTGGCCACTCTACCATAAATGCCGGATTGGTGGAGTGCTGCAGAGATGGTTGTCCTTCTGGAAGGTTCTCCCATTTCCACAGAGCTCTAGGATGCGTCTTGGAGTTCAAAACTTCTTCCATTTAATAATGATGGAGGTCACTGTGTTCTTGGGGACATTCAATGCTGCAGAAATGTTTTGGTACCCTTCCCCCCCGGATCTGTGCCTCGACACAATCCTGTCAAGGAGCTATACGGACAAGTCCTTCGACCTCATCGCCTGGTTTTTGCTCTGACATTCACAGCCAACAGTGGGACCTTATATAGACAGATGTGCGCCTTTCCAAATCATGTCCAATCAATTGAATTTACCACAGGTGGACTCCAATCAAGTTGTAGAAACGTCTCAAGGACGATCAATGGAAACAAGATGCACCTGAGCTCAATTTCGAGTCTCATAGCAAAGGGTCTGAATACTTATGTAAATGTGATATTTCAGTATTTTTTAATTAGCTAGCATTTCTAAAAACCTGTTTTCGCTGAGGAATTTTATTAAATCCATTTTAGAATAGAGTAACTGAACAAAATGTGGGAAAGTCAAAGGGTCTGAATACTTCCCGAAAGCACTGTAGCTGTAGAAAATCCTATTTTTGTATTAATACTTTTGAGTTCCTTAAAATAATTATTACATTCATAGAATAATATATCACCAAAATCACTGTATCTGTAATCTGTTTGTAATTTAATATAATGCATTATAACAACACCATATTTCCCTTTGATCCTCCAATCAAACATCTAATCTAAATATCCACGGCAATATAAAGATCACCGTCTAAACATATTTGTTGAATATGAATATCCCTCACACACACTAATACTGAGGTTCCCAAACTAAGGGTCACTACCCCATTTGGGGTCGCCTGATATGAAAATGGAGTAGCGGGAGAATTGACAAAAAAGGGCCTCCCAAGTGGCACAGCGGTTTAAGGCAGGCACTGCATTGCAGTTCTAGCTACGTCACTACAGCTCCTGTTTCAATTCCAGGCGGCGCACAATTGGCCTAGCGTCGTCCGGGTTAGGGGAGGGTTTGGCCGGCCGGGTTGTCCTTGTCCCATCGTGCTCTAGCGACTCCTGTGGCAGGCCGGGCGCAATGCACACTGACACGGTCGCCAGGTGTACGGTGTTTCCTCCGACACATTGGTGCGGCTAGCTGCCGGGTTAAGCGAGCATTGTGTCAAGGAGCAGTGCGGCTTGGCGGGGTCGTGTTTTGGAGGATAACGGCTCTCGACCTTCACCTCTCCCAAGTCCGTACGGGGGTTGCAGCAATGGGACAAGACTGTAACTACCAATTGGATATCACAAAATTGGGGGCACATTTTTTTTCCAAAAAAATGATGTAATATACAAAAAAATAACATCTTTGTATCTCAAAATCATTGTACTATGGTTAACCTTAAAAATAAAAATGATTCAAATCTAAAAGATAAAATTCAACCAGAGAGCGCTCTTAGATCATGGGAAATGGCCGCACTTGACCATTGCACTTGAATCGTTCCCACAGTGAATGGCTAGGCCCGCTACGCTATGAAACCACACACTATTGCAGAGACTTTGATATTAACGGCCGCAATTGATATGGTGAAAACAACGTGTGGGGAGGCGGAGGCACAGAAGCTCACATTAATACTTTTGTCAGATATCACTGTTGGAACAAATCATTGATGCTGTTGCTAGCAATCAAGAGGAAACTCTGACTGAACGACTCAAAAACTCCAAAGCTTATGCTCTCCAAATGGATGTTAAGCTGTGAGGGTTGAGATCCCCATGCATTCACTATTGTTTGCTATACATGTCTGGAGATGCTATTCACAAGGAAACATTGTTCTGTATCAAGGCATAGGGGATGTTCAGTGTGCTGCATGGCTATATTGACCAAAAAAACAGATTCCATGGGATCGAATAGTGGGCTTTTGCACAGACGGAGCTCCATTTATGTACTGTAGTTATGAATGTCTCCCTCTACCATATGGACGCATTGTATGATACACTGAGAGCAACTATGTAACAGACATATTTGGGAAACTGAACGAACTGAACATAAGCATGCAGGGGAAACACAAAAACATTATACCGATGAGTGACCGAATCAGGGAAAGAATTCTTGTTGGAGAGTCTTACAAAAGCGAACCATGCCCCCTTCCCTAGGCTGTGCATGTTTCTAACGGACAACAGCATCAGTAAGTGTCCCACACGAGTGATGACTGCTCACCTCCAACGCTTGGAAGAGAACTTTGGGACCTACTTCCCAATCTGTTTAACTGTGATCCTGGCTCAGCTGACATGCCGGTAAGTGAAATCGAAAACAGCTGATCAAGCTGTCATATGACCGAATTTGCAATTGACTGTCATAGCCCCACATTAAAAGTATGTGATGGTGAGTTGTCAGAAGACAGTCAGAAATACTGTTAGAATGTCTTTCAATTGACTGCTATAGCCCCAATTAAAAAGTAAACATTGGCTGTTAATTCAAAAAGACATTTCACATGGTTGGGGGTCGAGATCATTTTCAGATATCAAAAGGGGTCGTTGGCCAAAAAAGTTTGGGAACCCCTGCACTAACACAATGCACCGAATATACTGTACATTCTTCACACCGCTGTTTTCGCATTCACAGTCCTTCTCTGTGGCACATGAGAAAACTATCGTTAACAAGTCAAGTACTAGACTTACACCCCAGCTCAGGAGATATAGGCTATACTGTAAACAGGCTTTCCCATGTTCGGGCTCAGATGAAGACTGCTAGACCCTGATAAAGCCTCTGAGCCTACCGTCTCTTCACTGTGACGTAAACCTGGGTTCAAATACTATTTGGAATCTTTAAAGTACTTTGCGTTAGCCTGCCTGGAGTGCCAGATGGGTGGGGTTTGCAGTTTTGGGACTATTCTATTGGTCCATTAAGCCAGGCAAGCTCAATCAAGCACAGATAAAGTATTTGACATGATTTCGAATAGTATTTCAATCCAGGTCTGGCTGTGTTGTTCTTGTTTTCACCGAGGAGCGAAACATACAGTAACCCCGCCTTGTTATGGTTCGAGCCCTAGTCGCACACCTGACAGCAGCTAGCAAGTTGCTGCTATTGTTCCTTCGACCTCTTGAAAAGAATAATCATATAAGGAAGCAATGAACAATGACCGTTGCTTGACCTGCTAATGGTTCTAACAGTGTTTTTAGTTTTTTTCTCTCACTGCATTCTAGTTTGCATGCCGTGGAGGAGTCGGCATCTCTATGAGTCGGAGGAAAACATATGGGATTTAATTAGAATAGGACACAACATAATATATACAGAAATACGTTGAGGGCATTTTGCTGGTAGGAGATGAATGTCTACTGTACATGCCGGGAATGGGGGAACTACTGTAGAAGTGCAGGGGCGCGGGAATGTAGACTACACCGGTGATAAACATGTGTGTACTGTAATTTGCATCCCAAATGGCACCCTATTCCATATATATTGCACTACTTTTGAAAAGTAGTACACTAAATAGAGATTAGGGTGTCATTTGGGATGCTACCTAGGTGTCTGAGAGGGGATGCGTGTTGAGAAGCGAGCTACGTGGCATGAGCAGGGTTGGGTAGGTTACTTTCTAAATGTAATCCGTTAGTTACTAGTTACTAGTCCAAAATTGTAATCAGTAACATAACTTTTGGATTACCCAAACCCAGTAACATAATCAAATTACTTTCAGTTACTTTTGATTCCTTTCCCCTTAAGAGGCATTAGAAGACAAAAATGAATATTACCAATTGAACGACATCTATTGCAGGATAAAGCAATGTTAGAGTTCATATAGCTGGTCATAAATGGATGTTGCATTTAACTTTAAGGGTTGGTTATGTATGCTTCTTCTAACCCACTGCTTTCCACTACAGATAATAATATGATTAGGCTATATCTTTATTATATATTAAAAACCAAAGTTTATCCTCTGATAGACTTTGGTTTTTAATACATTACAATTAATTTAATACCCCTTGATCTTCATGAATCGGACATGTAAATATAGATTTGCCATATTGTTTAACCTGAGCATAACCCAAAAACAAAAGATTTATTAACCTCCTCTGTTGTTTAGGATTTTGTTGTCATGGAGGACTGATTGGACTCATTGCTTCAATGTAAAAAAAATTATGCTGCTCTCATGGAGTGGCATGCTTTGAGCACTACTGAAAAGAGCTATTTGCATGTGAAAAATGAATGCCATATGCTGCATTTGCAATAGGCCTATTGTTTACATTTTAGTTTTTGTTTGACACTTTGATATCTCGATAATTTGCTGGTGTTTAGGCTGTCCATCAAAAGTGTGCGAGTTTGAACATGTGTCCGTTAGCCCTATGGAAATAAACATTTGGAATCAGCACGAATTAGATTGTGGTTATCTTAAATTAAACTTGTCTTTGACAGTATAGAGCACAATACCGCGGAGGAGTTTAGAAGGAACGAACTCCATAAAACTTTTATAGGCTGGGATCTGCACAATGCACTATGTTGCAAGAGAACATTTTTGCCCACTGGTTGCAAAAACAAAGATTGATAGGCAGCTTAAACTTCTTCAATTCAACCATTATTGGGTTAAAATACACATATACATTTGTGAACAGCCATCCACAAACACAATACGTAAATCGCAAATAGCTAACGAGAGAGCAGCAGTGCGCTATGTATATATAACTAATAAGTGATATCCGTATCGCCCATAGGCTACACCACTGCTCTTGTCCTTACCTCCAAGCGTTTATTCAAATAGGATCATCTTCGGATGCCGACATTAATCGCACTATTGGAAGGCTTAGTTTGAACTGTAGCCTACAAAAAGCCTACTCCTGCTCTTTTCTCGCGATCCACCGAATGCATGTCATCATAGTGGACTCGCTCAGGCGGAACAAATGTAAACGTGCAACTTTTTTCAACGCTGATTTGAATGTCATTGTGAAAACAGAAAGTTGTCCGCAAACATCCTTTCTGAATTTAAAAGTCATCATAGAAGTTATCATCTCGTTTTCAAAAGTATCTGTAATCTGATTACAATATTTTAGCTGGTAATGGTCCTGGATTACAGTTTATCCATGGAGGTTATTACAAACTTCACTCTGTTGATCTACGTACGGGAATGGACACTTTTTTGCTGACATGGTATCCCCGCTGGTCCCATTCCCATTCACAAGGGGGTGATAGCAGCGTTCATTTTTGGGTGTCTTTTCATTTTGTGAAAGCGAGGAAGAGTCACCTTCCCATACTAGTAGTAGCTAGCTGGCAGCCTGGCTAAATACATAGTTGGCTAGCTAGCCTTTTTGTAAAATAATCCGATTTACTGCTTATGTATTCATTCCCATATCAGCTAAAAATAGTTTAGCTGATCATGTTTTGGTCACAGAGAACAAAGCACATGGCTAGCTAGTTGGCTAAAGCAGGTTCTACCATTTCATAATAGCCTGTAATCACTAGTTATTACGTTTAAACAAAATACCTTTTTTGGTGGATTATTGTTGTTTGGTTTACTTTATGAACAGTCACTGAGAATATATTTGGTTATCAATGCAAAATAGGCTACTTTGATGAATAGCCTATATAGCCTATAGATCAGATCAAGGACCCAAGCAGCTACACTGCCCCCAGGGCTACGGAATAAATTATATGACGTGTCTCAAAGTTCAATGCCAGAGCGTATTGCAATGAGCCACCCCTTTTGTGACCAAAAAAATGACATTGCAACACTCTGAACCTTGCGTCTGCGTAGAGCTTGTAGTAAGCTTTACTCCTCAACACTGTGCATGAGTCATGACTGTCGTGACCGTGGCACACACCCCTGTGCTTTCCCAGGGTCAAGTGTTTAGTCTTTTTTCCCCTCTCTCTCTATCTCTCTATTTCTCTCTGTCATTTCCACTGTCTCTTTCTCTCTCTTCATTCGTATCTTTCACTCTCTCTCTGCCTCTCTCTTACTTTCCTCCTCTGCCTTATTTCTCACTTTTACTTTGTTTATCATCCCTCCTCATCATTCCCAAGTACAATACAAATGTGTATTGTTGGAGGTACTCGAGGACCAGGGTTGGGAAACACTGGCCTACATGATGACATTATTATGGACAAAAGAGCAAGATTCTTTTTTGTCAAAAGGCAACCAAGCGTCGATGATCATGTCAACAGAATAAGACCCTCAATATTTATTGGAAAGGAGGATCAAGCTGATCACCTTGCACTTTCCCCACCCTGTGAAGTTTATCATAATTGATTTAATCTGTAGCGTAATAAACTGCATTTTTTTCCAATGAGTCATAGTGGGAGGATCTCACACAACATGTTATCGTGTGACTGCAAGTTTACTTTGATTTGATGGTTATTGTATCAATATTTGTCCATAAAAGTGTTTCCACCGCCATTTCTCGCATAATTCACTTTTCTGACACAAAAAGATCCCACATTGTCTGTCATATTTTGTTTTGTCAATATTTGGAAAGTTTACAGAAAAAAATCTGTTTCCATTATCTGACATGTACTCGCATAAAAACGTTGGCTGGGAACCTGGTTAGCGACGTACAATAGTTTAAAAAAAATCTCAAATGTCTGAAGGACTGCTAGTCAAAGGTAGAATCAGTCAATCTAGCCTTAGCCAAAGCCAAGTTTCTTTCATGAACATTTTCTGACAATTCATGCGTGAACCATGGGTTAGATCTGTCCTTAACTCTTAATCTCTTATGGGGCATGCTAAACCCGAGAGGTAAAACATTTAAGGACCTGATCTGAATCAGAGATAGAAGACACACCCTACCAATCATACAACACCATACAGGAAATGTTGCTAATTGAAGGTAAAAAAAATGCCTCTTTGTAATAATGCGTGGACATGATTTAGGTAGTTTAGTATCTCTAATGCAGGCAATGGGACAATGGTCACTGAACTCATTAGCAAAGATCACATTGGCTGTAAACTTATAAGGGGCGTGCTTATGAGCGTGATATCCAAAATAGTAAATTTTTCAGAAGGGGTTGTAAGTTTGGACGGATTAGTTTAGTTATCGGTTTAGTTAAATTTAGCTGAGTACAAATATATTTCAGTCTATCTGACACTGGCATCTACCAATCCAGGTTAAGATCACCCAGTGTTAATAATTCAGTAATAATTCAATTCATTCAATAAACTTTTTCGCCTGAATGCCAAGTGTCACGTCTGGAGGAAACCTGGCATCATCCCTAAGGTGAAGCATGGTGGTGGCAACATCATGCTGTGTGGATGTTTTTCACCGGCAGGGACTGGGAGTCAGGATTGAGGGAAAGATGAACAGAGCAAAGTAAAGAGAGATGCTTGATGAAAACCTGTTCCAGAGCACTCAGGACCACAGACTTAGGCGAAGATTCACCTTCCAACAGGACAACGACCCTAAGACAACACAGGAGTGGCTTCAGGACACGTCTCTGAATGTCCTTGTGTGGCCCAGTCAGAGCCCGGACTTAAACCTGATCGAACATCTCTGGAGAGACCTGCAAATAGCTGTGCAGCAACGTTCCCCATCCAACCTGACAGAGCTTGAGAGGATCTGCAGAGAAGAATGGGATAAACTCCCAAAATACAGGTGTATAAAGCTTGTAGCGCCATACCCAAGAAGATTCGAGGCTGTAATCACTGCCAAAAGTGCTTCAACAAAGTACTGAGTAAAGGGTCTGAATACTTCTGTGAATGTGACATTTAAAAAAAAATGTTTTGAATAAATTTGGTAAAATTTCTAAAAAGCAGTTCTTGCTTTGTCATTATGGGGTATTGTGAGTAGATTGATGAGCGGAAAAAAATATTTTATCAATTTTAGAATAAGGCTGTAACGTAACAAAATGTGGAAAAACCCAAGGGGTCTGAATACTTTCTGAATGCACTGTATATATTTATTCAGCAACACATCAGAGTCTGGCACAGACCTTTTAACCAAGTCTCAGTAATTATCAAAATGTCTATGTTAGTTTGAGAAGCAAGAATTACAATAACATCCATTTTCGAAAACAAACTTCTGACATTTACATGAACCAGTCCAAGGCCACAGCTGCAGGATTTCAGATCAGACGGAGTCTCTAACACAAACATGCTGTGAACAGTAGGTAACCCTCCATATGAAATAGCCATGGTTGGCTTGAAATGGTATCGATACAAGATTGCTTAGAACTGTGCCATTTGCTCTATGCCTCGAACGAGAACGTGGATTAATACAAGACTCAATGAGGGTTACCTGCTTCAGGCAAGGACTGATATCATATCACTTTCTTAGTACTTTTTCAATGTTAGCACTCAGTAACCAAGCTCCTTTCCTGTTCGGGTGCAGGCCGACCCTTTTTAGGAACTGCAGTTGCTCCCAAAACAGATTGAAATTGTCAAAATAAAATCACCGCTTTCTCAGAGCAGAATAGCCGGTAGACGTGATCAATTCCATGATCGTGTGTTGGGATAGGGCCAGAAATAACAATATGCTTGCCCGTAGCCAATAGTCTGTATTTGAACACCCGTCTCAACTCAGCCCATTGCCGCAGCTTGATGTCATTTGGAACAGCATGCACAATCATCGTGTGCAACTCCGGGTTTTGGTCTCGAATGACCGTAAGCTCCCGAGTGATGTCACGCACTCTGGCACCAGGGAAGCAGAATGTCTTTGCGCCATCAACCACCACATCCCTTACAATGGAACTACCAATGATGGCTATCTTGGGAGGGGGAGCTGGTGGATTTCCAGGTGCGTGGTGTAGCGAAGAGCACCGTTGCCTAGAAGGAGGGGGTGTGCCTCAGAGATGGGGGTGCCTCGAAGGAGGTGTCGCAGGGGGGCGACGAGGGCCTCCGTTGGCTCGGTGATCCAAAGTCGCTGAAGTTCGGTGGTGAGCAGTCTGTAAGGCAGGGGGCACGGTCTGGCTGCCAGCTGAAGGCGGGCCAGACAGGTGGACATGGGTAAAGGGACTGATGTTGTCGCCCTGTTGTTTGATGTTGGTGATCACTTGCCTGGCATCAGGGTCAGAGTGTGTGAGCATTGGAAAACTGAGTTGAGCGGTCGGAAATCCTGCTCATCGCTCATGGAGCACTACTTGGTGTCCCACATCCTTTCCAACCTTTCAGTTAAAAACCATTCTGTGCTCACAGGGGGAAAACCTGCAGCTCAAAATTTGCTCCATTCATTAAAATCACAATTTAACCAACACCCATTTGTTTTTGTGACTACCTCTGTCAGGTTTTGGCCAGGACTGTTCTGGTTTTTTGTCACTAGATGTCCCCATTGCACCTTTTTTGTACCTTTTGTTTTTCCCTTGCTCTAATTATTGTTTGCACCTGTATGTCGTTCCCTTGTTAGTATTTAATCCCTGTGTGTTCCTCAGTTCCTTGCTCAGTGTTTGTATGTTAGCACCCAGCCCCAGCCCAAGCCTTGTTGTGAACATATATTTTTCTCTTGTTGGATTTTCCAGAGGTTCTCTGGTTTTGTTCTTTTGTATTTTGGATTAGTCTTTTGAGGTTTGTTTTTCCCTTGCTGTTTTTACCACTTTGTGGATTTTCTTTGTATTTTGGAAGATATCTATTTTTTATTAAACCACCATCTCTAGTACTGCTGTGTCTGCCTCATCTTCTGGGTTCTGCCGATTTAGTGACTGTTTCTCGCACCGGGTCCTGACAGAAACACTGAGCCATTAAAATGAACCCAGAGGCAGCCAGTACCCAGGACTTTTTTCCCATGCTGTCCCACCACGAGGGGACTGTCCAACGTCACGAAGCTGCTCTGGTTCAGCAAGAGGCCTTAATGGCTGGACATTCTCAACTTCTGTCGGAGATGATGACTTCCATAAAGCAGATTTCTGATCAACTTTCTCCTGCAACCGCTTCTGCTCCAGTTCATCAGATTCAAGTGCCCGTGGCAGTTAACCCCCTGGCTGAACCTCGTCTGCCGCCTCCCCAACGGTTCTCAGGTGATCCGAGTGGTTGTAAGGGGTTTTTCACCCAATGTTCTCTCTCCTTCGAGCTGCAACCCTCGTCATTTCCCACCGACCGGTCCAAGATAGCATATATCATCACCCTGCTGTCGGAAAAAGCCCTAGCCTGGGCTACTGCTGTGTGGGATGCCCAAAGTCCCTGCTGTGCCAGCTACTCTACCTTTGCTGAAGAATTCAAGCGAGTGTTTCAAGGTCCTACCAGCGGTCCTGACTCAGCCAAACAGCTCCTGACTCTCCGCCAAGGTCGGCGCAGCGTGACGGACTATGCCATCCAGTTCCGCACGGTGGCAGCAGCGAGTGGCTGGAATGACGAGGCGCTCACAGTGTGCTTTTTGAAGGGTCTTTCCGACACCATCCAAGATGAACTGGTCACTCGGGAACCACCGGACAACCTCGAGTCCCTGATCAAGTTGGCTTCACGCATAGACCAGCGTCTGAGAGAGAGAGAGCTCAACCGTAGATCTCTCACCCTAGCTCCTATCGGTCCCAGCTCCGAGTCTCCACCTTTATCCCCGCTGACTCCACCGGAACCCATGCAGGTTGGACGCATCTCCCAGGCTGAGAGAGACCGCCGGATGAGGGAGCGATGCTGTCTATATTGCGGCAAACCGGGCCATTTCCTCTCCACGTGTCCCGGGCTCCAAGGAAAACGCACTCTCCCGTGCAGGCCTGGGAGGACGGTAACGGGAAACATAACCTCCTCTCATCCATCCAACTCCCGCCTGCTCATTCCAGTTACCCTTTCCTGGGACAACCACGAGCTTCCCCTTCAAGCCTTGGTAGACTCTGGAGCCGCAGGTAACTTCATGGATGGTGTCTGGGCGAAGGAGAATGGCGTTCCCTCTGTACCTCTAAGTGACCCCATAAGGGTTACTACGTTGGATGGAAGCCCTTTGGGATCTGGACTTGTCACTCGTGTCACTACCCCCTTGCGTCTTTCAGTTTCCCAACACCAGGAAGTGATGAACTTTCATCTGACCTCGTGTTCCGAGTTCCCTCTCGTCCTTGGATACCCCTGGCTTCACAGCCATAACCCTCACATCGACTGGTCTGTGGGCACTATCAAGCAGTGGGGTCCTACGTGCCAAGCCACTTGTATCTTCCCAAGTTCCCCGAGTTCCCCTCCCGAGTCTCTAGAATCCATCGACCTGTCCCGAGTTCCCGAGTGTTACCATGACCTCAAACCGGTATTTAGCAAACAGAGGGCCACCAAACTACCACCCCATAGACCTTACGATTGCCCCATCGACCTGTTTCCGGGCACCTGCCCCCCCAGGGGTCGGATCTTTTCCCTATCTCCTCCCGAACGAGCTGCTATGGATACCTACATCAAGGACGCTCTGGCAGCAGGCCTCATGCGTCCATCCACCTCGCCGGCGGGAGCAGGGTTTTTCTTTGTGGCCAAAAAAGACGGGGGATTACGTCCTTGCATCGACTACCGGGGACTTAATGCCATAACCGTCCGTAACCGCTACCCGCTACCCCTTATGGCCACAGCCTTTGAGCTGCTCCAGGAAGCAGTGGTCTTCACTAAGCTTGACCTGCGGAACGCATACCATCTTGTGCGGATCAAACCCGGTGACGAGTGGAAGACCGCTTTCAACACGCCTACTGGTCACTACGAATACTTGGTGATGCCCTTCGGCCTGACCAACGCCCCGGCTGTGTTCCAAGCGCTCATAAACGATGTGCTTAGGGATATGCTTAACATTTTCGTGTTTGTTTACTTGGATGACATCCTCATCTTTTCGAGCTCCCTTCAAGAACACACTAAGCATGTCAGACAAGTGCTCAAACGCCTCCTAGACAGCCATTTGTACGTTAAGCCGGAAAAGTGTGAATTCCATTCCTCTCGAGTACAGTTCCTGGGATTTGTAGTGGAACCCGGTCGAGTCCAGATGGACCCCAAGAAGGTAGGGGCGGTAGCAGATTGGCCCACCCCCAAGTCCGTTAAGGAAGTTCAGCGTTTCCTGGGCTTCACTAACTTCTACCGTAAGTTCATCAAGAACTTCAGCTCGGTGGCAGCCCCTCTCTTAGCTTTAACCAAGGGTGGCAACACAAGGTTTCTGTGGGGAAGAGAAGCTGAGACGGCCTTCCAAGGACTCAAGCAGCGCATCCTCTCTGCTCCCATCCTGACACTACCGACGGCGGATGAACCTTTTGTGGTGGAGGTAGACGCATCAGAGGTTGGTGTTGGAGCTGTCCTGTCTCAGAGGGGTGAAGACAAGAGGCTTCATCCTTGCGCCTTCTTCTCTCACCGGCTTACCCCGGCCGAGAGGAATTACGATGTGGGGGATCGTGAACTCCTAGCGGTTAAGATGGCATTGAAGGAATGGAGACACTGGCTCGAGGGGGCTTCTCAACCGTTTCAAGTGCTTACGGACCACAAAAATCTGGAGTATATCCAGCAGGCGAAGCGGTTGAACTCCAGACAAGCTCGATGGTCTCTTTTCTTCAGCCGATTCCAGTTTATTCTCACCTATAGACCCGGGTCGAAGAATCTCAAACCGGATGCCTTGTCACGAGTCTACTCTCCTGCCATTCGAGAAGATACTGACATGACTGTTCTTCCTGCCGCTAAGATCGTGGCTCCGATCTCGTGGCAAGTGGAGGATACCGTGAAACAAGCTCAAGCCATCGAACCGGGCCCTGGAGGAGGTCCTGCTAATCGGTTGTTTGTTCCCAAGGCAGCAAGGTCCCAAGTCCTTCTGTGGGGGCACTCCTCTCGCCTCACCTGTCACCCGGGCGTAGGTCGCACCTTGGAGTTCATCCAGCGTAAGTTCTGGTGGCCCACCATAAAAGAAGACGTTGCCACTTTCGTCAAGGCCTGTTCCGTGTGCTGCCAGGGCAAATCTTCTCACCTCCGCCCTCAAGGACTCCTTCACCCTTTATCTATTCCCCACCGACCCTGGTCCCATATCTCGCTGGACTTTATTACTGGCCTTCCTCCGTCCCATGGTAATACTACGATCCTAGTCATCATCGACAGGTTTTCTAAGGCGGCCAGGTTTGTTCCCTTGACCAAATTACCTTCTGTCAAGGAAACAGCTGAGTTGGTGATTAACCATGTGTTCCGAGTCTTTGGCATCCCGCAAGATATGGTTTCCGACAGAGGTCCCCAGTTCGCCTCAAGGTTTTGGAAGGCCTTCTGCCAACTCATAGGGGCCACGGCCAGTTTATCTTCAGGGTACCATCCGGAGTCCAACGGCCAAACTGAGAGGATGAATCAGGAGCTGGAAACCACCCTCAGATGTATGGTTTCCAACAACCCATCCACATGGTCATCCTTCATTGTTTGGGCTGAGTACGCGCACAACACCTTGTGCTCCTCCTCCACTGGTATATCCCCGCACGAGTGTCAGTTTGGCTATGCTCCTCTATTGTTCCCGGACCAGGAGGCAGAAGTCAGAGTGCCTTCAGCCTCGAGGTTCATCAGACGCTGTCGGCTTACGTGGAAGAAGGCCCGTCTTAATCTTCTGCGTTCCTCACAGCAGTACCAACGACAAGCCAACAGACGTCGCCGTCCCGGTCCTACCCTGTACCCCGGCCAGAGAGTATGGCTCTCAACAAAAAACTTACCGCTACGGGTGGAGTCTCGCAAGCTGTCCCAGAGATTCATCGGACCCTTTAAGATTGCCAGGAGAGTCAATCCCGTTACTTTTCGCCTGCACTTACCCAGATCCCTTAAAATCAATCCCACATTTCACATTTCTTTATTAAAACCTGTTGTTTTTTCTCCCCTTATTCCGGCAGGCAGACCTCCCCCTCCGCCCCGTGTCATCGGAGGCCAGTCGGCTTATACCGTCCACCGGATACTGGACTCCCGCCGGGTGCAGCGGTCCTGGCAGTATCTGGTGGACTGGGAAGGCTACGGTCCCGAGGAGCGCTCCTGGGTTCCTGCCAAGGACATACTGGACCCTGACCTCATTCGTCAGTTCAGGGCCCTCCACCCTGAGAAGGCTGGTAGGAACGTCAGGAGCCGTTCCTAGGAGGGGGATTCTGTCAGGTTTTGGCCAGGACTGTTCTGTTTTTTTGTCACTAGATGTCCCCATTGCACCTTTTTTGTACCTTTTGTTTTTCCCTTGCTCTAATTATTGTTTGCACCTGTATGTCGTTCCCTTGTTAGTATTTAATCCCGGTGTGTTCCTCAGTTCCTTGCTCAGTGTTTGTATGTTAGCACCCAGCCCCAGCCCAAGCCTTGTTGTGAACATATATTTTTCTCTTGTTGGATTTTCCAGAGGTTCTCTGGTTTTGTTCTTTTGTATTTTGGATTAGTCTTTTGAGGTTTGTTTTTCCCTTGCTGTTTTTACCACTTTGTGGATTTTCTTTGTATTTTGGAAGATATCTATTTTTTATTAAACCACCATCTCTAGTACTGCTGTGTCTGCCTCATCTTCTGGGTTCTGCCGATTTAGTGACTGTTTCTCGCACCGGGTCCTGACAACCTCGACCTAGCATTTGGTTTTGAAGTATTGAAACCAAACCATATGATTTGAACCATATGATATGAACAAAATTATTTTAATAAACATGAAAAGGTGACATATTAAACAGCATATAAACACTCTAAATAGGTCAGGAGCCAGACAGGGAGCTTAAGAAGGAACGGAAATGAATTATTTCGGTAGGGAGGGAGTCGGGGACATTAAGAGCTCACCATTTAAACACCATTTCGTTGTATTAAATCATTATAGTCTATAAATTGCGCATATAGGCTGTGACTTACTTAGAATTAAAAACAAATTAAACAAAAAATGCCTTATTAGGCTCAGTCTACAGTGCCTTTGAATTGATTTTTAGAAACACCAGTTTGGCCAGAATCTGTTGCTTCAGGCTCATGCGATGGTGCCTGGAGAGAGTATATATCGCTCTGCGCTTGCAGAGCGACTGGGGATGCTAAACACCCTTTTGGCCACTTGCCAGGCTAGGCAGGGATGCATTTCTTTTTATATAGGTAGGCCTAAAGGTTTTTATGCAAAATAACCTACTCAAAATGGAAAGCTCCTTGAAAGTTGGAATACGCCATGCCTATTCGGCTAAAATCAATGATGGCCTATTGTATAGATAATAGAACAAAAATGAAGGAAACTTTTAAGAGATCAGATTTTTAGTTCATAAATACTTTGCTACAATGACATACTTAACAAACTACCCACCCCATTCCTTTCTTTTATCATGTGCATGTAGTAAGTACCCCATCATGCTGTCAGGATATGTGTATTTTCAGATTCCACAATGACTCTTTAGTTGCGGATATTACATCACCACACTCCCTCTCATGCTCTTGGTCCTCATCTTTGTAAGTCACCTTGATTTTGCACCTGCATCCTCTGAGCTCATGAAGTGAGTGCTACTGGTGCGCTATTGGAGGGAAATTGGAGCGAGCAAGAAGGCTGACTCTGATCGGGTCTCCGGGACCAGAGCGGACTCCTGGGGGAGGACAGTCCACTTCCAACGGTGCAAAGTTGTTTGCCAGGCAAAGTGGATCCTGAAAGGCAGGAAAGAACCACCCAGGTGGAGGCTCCCTCTGGCCCTTTCGCCTAAGCACCTCGGCCCAGTCTCTATGGTGAAGTGGAATTGAACAAGCCACCTGCTCCAAGATGTGGGACAGATCGACTTCGCCCAACTCTCCACCACCCTGGGCGAGACAGATGTTCGGCGCCAAGATATGTTTAGCCTGGGCTCTAGCTACGGTACATTGGTGAACTCGTCAATGAGGCTCTCCTACTTCAGCTCATCAGATAGCCTGCGAACTTCCTTCTGCAGCAGCCCGATATCGTCCATCATACGGTCACACCAAAGTCTCTTTTTACAGACATACCCGTTCCGTATGTGCTCGGTCTTCCACTCTGTCCCTCTGGTTAGTTAACATTTCACAGCAGTAGCAATGGACAGTCAATGGTTGGCCATTGATATCCATTGCATAGCTGTTGGTAGCCATAATGCTAAAAACAAAGCAGGCTAGCCACAGCTAGCAGTGCCAGCTTAAAGTTTAAAACATCCAGTAAGGTGGTGAGCTAAAAACAGGCTAAAAAAACAAACAAAAAATATTATTGCATCAGTCCATACCTGTACAGGCCGTCGGTCGATACACATAAATCAATTATAAAATAGCCTATAAATATAAGGGCACAAGGCGAGACCCAAATGCAGACACAGGAGGCAGATGGTAGAGCTCCGATATTTACTATAACAAAGGGAGTAGGCAAAGGCAGGTCGGGGACAGGCGAGAGTTCATAAACCGGGTCAGAGTCCAAACAGTACCAGGCGATAGGCAGTCTCGAGGTCAGGCCATGCATGGGTCAGAAACCAGATCCGAGTCCAAAAACAGTACAAGGGGATAGGCAGGCTGGTAGTCAGAACAGGCGGAGTGGTCAGGCAGGCGGGTTCGGAGTCGGGACAGGCAAGGGTCGAAACCAGGAGGACTAGAAGCAAACAGAGACTGGGAAAAATAGGTGCAAGGAAAACCGCTGGTTGACTTGGCAAACGAGACAAACTGGCACAGAGAGACAGGAAACACAGGGATAAATATACTGGGGATAATAAGCAACACCTGGAGGGGGTGGAGACAATCACAAGGACAGGTGAACCAAATCAGGGTGTGACAATAAATGAAGACAAAATAGCTCACAGACGAGCTCTATTACTCGCTCTATTACTCACTCCAAACACAACTTACTACACGTCTTCCCAGAATGCTCTGTGTGTGTGTGTGTGTGTGTGTGTGTGTGTGTGTGTGTGTGTGTGTGTGTGTGTGTGTGTGTGTGTGTGTGTGTGTGTGTGTGTGTGTGTGTGCGTGCGCGTGTGCGTGCGTGTGTGCAGGCTTTCCTGCATTTGAGCATGTGCATGCAGACGTGTGTGTTTCTGAGCGTCTGCATTTGCATGTCTGCGTGTGTGTGTTCTCCTGAATTCGAGCGTATGCATGCAGACGTGTGTTTGTGTGTGTAAGTGTCTGCTTGCTTGAGTGTGTGTGTGACGTAAATCTTCTAGATAAGTAAAGCGCTCTTACTGTGTTAGCTCTTCTGGCGTTATCAGCAGACGTCCACTTATGACAGTCAGGACACGGAGAGAGGGGTCAGTTGTACCAGCGGCGATTTAAGCAACTTCGGGTCACAGGGAGCCTTTCTTCAGTCAATAGACCAGCCTTTGTTTGGCCACTTGTCCCACAAGGGTTTATCTCTTGACCTTCAATGTAAACGTCACGTTGTTGACAGACTTAACATCTCGCCTGGTCAGAAACGACTGATTTTACAGCCACTCTTACCACAATGAATGCAGGTGACAATAGAATGGAGAATGGACCTCCTATAGGACAAGAGTGATTTTAAATAGAATCAATGTTTATAACTGCTAATCAGATGTGTTGTGTAAAACGAGCAAGAGTTGGGTATATGTTTAGTATGTTATATCTTGGGTATATTGAAGACAATGTTTGTATTGTAAGAACAGGTTATCAATTGAGTTGCCTTGTTAAAGGATGGTTAAAGACGCACTCCAGCTATTCTTGAACTTCTCCTGTTGAAAAACAATATCCAAAGTAAAAATACAGTAATGTACACATTATATTATTTTAACCGCCGTGATTGGGGGTCCCATAGGGTGGCACACAATTGGCCCAGCGTTGTCCGGGTTAGGGTTTGGCAGGTAAGGCCATCATTGTAACTAACATTTTATTCTTAACTAGTTAAATAAAGGTTACATTTTTTTTAAATGTAATAAAACATTACACATTTTTTTGTTAAAAAAAGTTTTTGGATCAAAACTGTGTTTTTTAGACACACGTGCAAACTTCATGGAGTAGGCCATTCAAGGAGTTGGTCTGATGGTGCCCTCTGATGTCATCGACCAACTCCATTTTCACCTTATTTAACACCTGATTTACTTCACAAAAGACACTACTCAATAGGTTGTCCACGTAAGTATTGACACAGCACAAGTGGGGGGGGGTGGGTCTTTCCTCTTTTCTTTTCTATTGCTCCTTTATTGTTCCTCAAGCAAGGGTGGAGGACGATGACCTCATGGATTCCCGTCAGACCAACACCTTGGATGCCCTACTCCTTGAAGTTTGCAGTCGTGTCTAAAAAAAAACACAATTTTCTCAACAACACGTTTTTTCTTAACCCTTTTGTGTGTACTGTATTTACACTTGGGATATCGCTTTTCAGCTGTAAAAGTCACCTGAGGACGTCTTTAACAAAAGGCACATCTTAATAGGTGGTCCAAGTAAGTCATGACATTGCACAAGTGGGGGGGGGGGGCTTTCCTCTTTTGTTATCTATTGCTCTTCTATCATTCCTCAAGCAAAGGGGGAGGCCGATGGTATAATAATATAATAATCACTATTTCCCATCAGCTCAACTCCTTGAATGCCCTACTCCTTGAAGTTTGCAGTTGTGTCTAAAAAAACACTATTTTGCTCAAAATATATATATTTTTACTATGTATTTAGTGTGTGTACTTTACTGTATTTATACAACAGGAAAATGTCAACATTTACTGGAGGAGGACGTCTTTAAATAAAAAATAAGAATAAACTTGAATAAACACCTACTGACCTCATCAAGAGGATCTCATGTCTTGGCCTAACAGCCAACATGTTGGGTTGACAGTTGCAAGGCTGGGGTTCAAGCCCCGGTCAGGACTACCCCCTGACTTCACTACAATACGTTGTCCACTCACCTCCTGATACAGTATTTACAACTGAGAACGACACAATGGATGCCGATCTTGGACTGTATTTTTGGAAGCAACTGAATGTTTATATTGTCCAGCGGATGAAGAGAACGAGCGGAGTGATCTGGTTTCCTGGATATGAGGCGCTAGGAGCAGTTGATTAGTCTTTAATGATGCTGGGCAATGTGTTGTTGGACTGAGCTCAGGACATTATAATGAGTTCCTTATCAGATCGGGAAGGTCAATGGAACCTGCTTCAGGGTTTGGTGTAAACACGTGTTGCCCCCTGCCAGATAGGAAAGTAATGTGTCCCAAGAGAAAGTTTGGGTTTTTCATCCCCTTCCTTCATTTGTATCTGGAATAATTTCGGAGCCCAGAGACAAATGTTGCATTGCCTAGCTAGCTACTTGGTCTGATGCGGGGGGTGAAGCTGTTGACAGGAACAGCAGATAAGTCTCTAACCCTCTCAAAGTCTATGCCAAAGCTCGCACCCCAGCCCCTCCCCTTTCCGAAAAGTCCATCTGTGTTTTCAGTCCTTCATGCTTAAAATCACCTCCTCGACATCAAGCAAGATGTCGAATTCATGATTTTGACAAAAGTGACACTAATCAAATGAATTGGAGGATTCTCCCCCTTTCATAGTTCAGCAAGTATCGCCGACAGACATTAACACTATCTGGGTCGTTCCACGAATAGACTACATTTTGGGTAGTGTAACTTGGTACAACAACAAAGAAAATGTACGATTCATTTCACCACATGTTTACATTCTGTCACAAAGAGCACTTTTAACTTAATAAAACCATGTTTGCCCGTCTCAACAAAAAAAGTGCTGATAGTAAGTGCCAATAAAGTGCCATTTAATTAACAGGGTTGACTGTAACAGGGTTGAGGTTTTCATCTTAAATCAGCCATAAATCCCCTTGTGACAGAGGGAATGGAAGCTTGGTAATAGTAACAAGGTGGGGCAATTGAATGCAAGTTCCCAAAAAATTGTTTTGGTTGTTTGAACATTTCTAGCCCTATGGGTAACAGGGTAACAGGGCTGAAGAGTTATGCTCAACGTGCACAGTTTTCAACCACAAAACACCAGAAAATGGCCAAAAAGAGTCAAAACCAGCTCACCTGCTTTTACACTGCGATTTGACTATTGTATGTTCAATATTTATTTTGAAGAAATGACTTCAAAAGGAATAGTTTCATATTAAAATGAGAGTTCAGTTCATGTAACAGGGTTGACCTTGAAATGAGGGACAGGCGTAAATGTATCACTAAATCACATGAAATGAATAATCATCTCCAGAAATGACTTTGTCAAAGAAAGAACATAACTAGGGCATTACAATGCTGGTGAAAAATGTGGAAAATGTTGGGGTTAAGTGGGTTAAAATATTCTTAGAAAAACATAGATTTGGCACTTTAGCCAGTCTATATTCATATAACAATATTAGATTTAATGAATGTTCCATGAGGTCTAATTTAAAGGGCACTTCATTTAATATAACAGGCTTTCGCTCACTGTACATAATCCAAAACAACACTGGAGGCTACTTCGAAACTGTAACCAATAACTCAGAAATATATAAATGCATATCCCCATGAAACTGATTGAGATCAAATGTTTGTTATGCAGATGCTGCATGGATGTTTCACTGGTAAACTTGAAGAATTATCATTCAAGATTGACAGTGAGAAATGTGAAGGGAGGTTCTTTACGAGTAAGGCAGAGACTGTGCGTAAAGTAGAGAATCCTGCACAGAAGCTTAGGGGTGGAGAAAAGGCAGCCTCTGCCTGAAAAAAAGAAATTGGTAGGCATTACAAAAACAAACTTTAGTTTTCAGGTCATCCCATATAGTCTCTTGTGACAAACTGATGACCTGATACACCAGCCCACCAGGGCCAAATGGGCCAGTCCACTAAACTATTTTGGGCCGGTGTGAAATGGGACAGCAGACCATTAGCCAAATGATGATAATTCTGCACACACTGTAATTTGTATATTCAAAATACAAAACACTTTTCTATAACATTTTCTATGGCGGTTCACCATTTCGTGGCCCTCTTTCACCCTGCATTGGTATCACCCTGCAATGATAAATGAACAAAATATAAATGTATATGGAAACATTAACAATTGCAAAGCATGCTGAGTATTATTCTAATGAGCTCTGACCCGGGGGAAAAAAGTATTATAATAATACCTAGTGTGCTTTGCAGATCATTTAGTAACTTACAGTAAGTGCATTCAACTAAGGTAGATTAACAACAACGTATCACAGTCGTAGCAAGTAAAACGTTTCTGTAACCGTTACTGATTTTTATAAAAAAAACATTTCAAAATTCAAGTATTTGGTAGATTATTTGATATTTTGATCTTTATTGCATTTTGTCATTGTGTTTTGTAATTATAACTTGTCATTTTTTGCCCATCCCTGCCTGTGTGTAGTTTCAATCAAACCATAGATTTTGACTAGTGGTGTGCGCTGTTGAGTTATGGCCACACTTTATAAAATGGGTTGTTTGGTTGATCCAACTGCTTTGTTGCAGGTATTGGGTCACTTAGTAGAGTGGTTTTCTTTAAAAAGAGCTGTTGACGCTGGGTTATTAAGATATGACCCAGCGGGTTAAATCAGAAAACTGGACGCGTAGTTTAGTAGGTGCGACCTTTGTTAGAAGGAGTTGTGTTTCATCTTTCATTCAGAGACAACTCAAGCCACATTCATGAAAGGGCCGATATCCTATCTTGAAATACAATTTGAGTGCCCAACTCTCGCTTTGACATCAATGCATGGATTGCATTAAAGTTGAAGTTACACAGAGACTAGGCATGATAAGGAAGGGTGATTTTAGTGTAAAAGAGCCAAACTTCTGAACACAGACGTAAAACTCTAATGTGGAGAGGAATTAGTTCAAAGTTTGTCTCTCTCTCTCTCTCTCTCTCTCTCACACACACGTTAATCATTCCAGCAAAGATCTGCCAGTGACCCCATATCTGTGTCACTTTATAACCGGCCCTTATCAACCACCTGACCACCCCAGGACCAATCCCAGCCCAGCAGTTTGAATACTGTTGATTAGTACTTCAGAGATAGGATGCCGCTCTAGTTTAACGCCTGTCACTACATGGATTGGGTGGGTGGGGGGGGCAGGCTATTTGTGTGTGCGTATAAGGGGGATGTTTGAAAGTGGGGAGGGAGAGAGAGAAGGAGGGAGGGAGGGAGGGAGGGTGGGAGAGTGGGAGGGAGAGAGAGTGGGAGGGAGAGAGAGAGGGAGGATGGGAGGGAGAGAGAGAGGGAGGGAGAGAGAGCGAGAGGGAGGGAGGGAGGTTCACCAGGGCGAGTTCACTTGACTTCAGAGCAAGTGGACACTAACTTAAAAAAAATATTTTTAACCCCTAAAGTCTCAGCCCTCTTCATTGCTCTGATTGTCCCAATTTATTCTCACAGAATGAACGAGGTTAAGAGTGTCGATCGCTGTTGTTAGAAGTTAGATCAATCCAGAAAAGTGTTTTCTCTCTGGAGCTGTGGATTGAGACGCTGGCATGTCTTCTTCCAGCCCTGAGAGTGAGAGCGACCAGTGCAACTCTACAGAGGACCTGACTGGTGCAGGTGAGTAGGGACTAATGTGTTGTAACATGGCTCTGTGTACAGTGTATGGTGCAGTGTGCCATGTTTCAAGTGGCCCCTCTACACCTAATTTCTTTATTAGACTCCTGCACTCTGCACCTATTTTGATGTTTCCATGAATTCAGTGTTAACTTGTTTATTTTCTCTATTGACCTTTTGATTGTCCATTTCGATTTGCGTTGTTGAATAACAGCCATGGCATTTTCCCTCTTATGTTAGGCTTATATACAATGTACTGTTCTTTTTTTGGTACAAAAACACGATGCAAATGTTCACACAATGTAATGCTATGTTTTTACATGCATAAAATAGTAATTTGTGTTAAAGATAAGGAATGTCAATTTCAGGAACTGAATTTAACAGATGTTGCAAATGAGGTAACTTCAACGCGTGGTCTCGATTGCAACAGGTCGAGGCATCATCATTGATAGGCTAAAAGCTTGCATATGTTTCAGGAAAATATCAGAGAAGATGATGAGCTTTTCAACACTGCTTCGTTTTCAAAGTTTAGTAGATTTTAAAAGTAAATAATTGGTGCATTCTAATCGGAACATAACAGGCAAACGCATTCCCACAATCTGACTGAAACGTGTTGCCCAACACTTTACAGTCGAAGTGTTATATGAGGCTATTGTGTTTTACAACTTTGCTCTGACATTTTGATGTGCTTGTAGACGTACAAGTGTACGGTTTAAATGTTAATTCTCTAGATAAAATAATTGCAGAGTAGCCTTATGCTCGGAAATGATCAATACTTTAAATGATATGGTCATTTGGGGGTATTATCAACCGTAAAATACTCTGAAACGTTTTACTGCAGCTTACTGTAAATTAATGGTGCAATGTGGGAAAATGTTGTGGGCGGGGAAATAATTGCTGTATTTCGAATAGTACTGTAATTCCACCCCACATAATACAGTACCATTCTGTATCTTTGCAGTGCCAAAAACCTTTTGACCACTAGCGGGTGCATGGTATTGTTGTTTCTGGCTCATTAACATACCAATTTACCAATTTAACTCCTATATGCTTATAGTGCCCCATCAATTTGTATAGGGGACAGATTGGAGTGGCAGCAAGACTTGAACCTTAAATGGTTGAGCAGTTTGCCATGTCCTTGTGTTCTATTTTACCATGTAGATGCTGCCAGCTTGGAAGCCTTTGTTAAGGCCTCTAGAAGTGCAAGTGATATAAAACATCAAATATACATTAACATACTGTAATGTGTGAACACTTTACCTAGAAGCCAACCTGCTTGCACCAATCCTTTGTAATTACAGTAAAATACTATGAAATTCATCTATTCATTAATTCATTTAGATTACGGTAGCATTTCTTTTTTAAATTATAATCCAGTCAATGTTATGGTATTGTACTGTGTCATTACACAGTACTTGCTTTGATACCGTATTTATATTACAGTAGGTGTACTGTAATATGAAATACAGAATGTTGCTTGCCATCAAGCTGCCTGTAAGCTTCTGTCAAATTCATAGTAAACCCCCTTTACACCGCATGAACAATGCATGAATGAGAAATTCAACAAAATTCATGTTATTTAGAATGATAAAACACCATAATTGCAACAATTATTAGTAGTATTGCCTATTTGATAGTTTGGAAATAATTATTAAATTGTAGTTTATGTAAGAAAAGAGAATTACATTTGAATTAAAAGATTATGTCTAATGAAATCAGTGTGTGTGTGTGTGTGTGTGTGTGTGTGTGTGTGTGTGTGTGTGTGTGTGTGTGTGTGTGTGTGTGTGTGTGTGTGTGTGTGTGTGTGTGTGTGTGTGTGTGTGTGTGTGTTAAGGCAGTTATTTACAATTTAAAATATTACATTACATTTCATAACACTTTACCCAATACATTTAGTGTGTTCCCTTAGGCCACTACTCCACTATCACATATTTACAATACAACATCCATGTGTACATATGTGTAGAGTGCATGTGTCTCTTCACAGTCCCCGCTGTTCCATAAGGTGTATTTTAAATCTTATTCTACTGCTTGCATCAGTTACCTGATGTGAAAGCCGATACCATGACGGCCCTCAAGGAACTTCACTGGACTCCACGCAAACTAGAAACCATATATATATATATATATCCGTAGGCTGCATTTATTGTAGCTGGGGATTTAAAAAAAGCTAATTTGAGAACAAGGCTGCCTAAATTCTATCAGCATATTGATTGTAGCACTCGTGCTGGCAATACACTGGATCACTGCTACTCTAACTTCCGGGATGCATACAAGGCCCTCCCCTGCCCGGGCAAATCTGACCATGACTCCATTTTGCTCCTCCCGTCCTATAGGCAGAAAGTCAAACAGGATGTACCCGTGACAAGAACTATTCAACGCTGGTCTGACCAATCGGAATCAATTAAATTCAAGATTGTTTTGATCACGCGAACTGGAACATGTTCCGCGGAACCTCAGAGAATAATATCGATTTATATGCTGATTAGGTGAGTGAGTGGCTATTAAAACGTACCCTAACCAGAAACCGTGGACAGATGGCGACATTTGCACAAAACTGAGAGCGCGTACCACCGCATTTAACCATGGAAAGATGACTGGGAATATGGCCGAATACAGACAGTGTAGTTATTCCCTCTGCAAGGCAATCAAACAAGCGAAATGTCGGTATAGGGACAAAGTGGAGTCGCAATTCAACGGCTCAGACACGAGACGTATGTGGCAGGGTCTACAGGCATTCACGGACTACAAAAGGTCTTCCACGTCACGGACACCGAGGTCTTCCTTCCGGAAAAACTAAACACCTTCTCTGCCCACTTTCAGGATAATACGGTGCCACCGACACGGCCCGCTACCAAGGACTGCAGGCTCTCCCTCTCCTTCTCTGTGGCCGACGTGTGTAAGACATTTAAACTTGTTAACCCTCGCAAGGCTGCCGGCCCAGACAACATCCCTAGGCGCGTCTAGCATGCGCAGACCAGCTGACTGGTGTGTTTACGAACATATTCAATCTCTCCCTATCCCAGTCTACTGTCCCCACATACTTCGAGATGGCCACTTTGTTCCATTGTTCCTGTACCCTGGAAGGCAAAGGTAACAGAACTAAATGACTATTTCCCCGTAGCACTCACTTCTGTCATCATGAAGTGCTTTGAGAGACAAGTCAAGGATCATACCACCTCCACCTTACCTGCCACCCTAGACCCACTTCAATTTGCATACCGCCCCAATAGGTCCACAGACAATGCAATCGCCATCACACTGCCCTATCCCATCTGGACAAGAGGAATACCTATGTAAGAATGCTGTTCATTGACTACAGTTCAGCATTCAACACCATAGTACCCTCCAAGCTCATCATTAAGCTTGAGGCCCTGGGTCTCAACCCCGCCCTGTGCAATTGGGTCCTGGACTTCCTGACAGGCCGCCCCCAGGTGGTGAAGGTAGGAAACAACATCTCCACTTCGGTGATCTTCAACACTAGGGCCCCACAAGGGTGCGTGCTCAGCCCCCTCCTGTACTCCCTGTTCACCCATGACTGCGTGGCCATGTAGACCTCCAACTCAATCCTCAAGTTTGCAGACGACACAACAGTAGTAGGCTTGATCACCAACAATGACGAGACAGCCTATAGGGAGTAGGTGACGGCACTCGGAGTGTGGTGTCAGGAAAACAATCTCTCACTCAACGTCAACAAAACAAAACAAAACGTTCCACCTTCTCCACTGCTGTCCCGTCGATGTGGATAGGGGGGTGCTCCATCTGCTGTTTCCTGAAGTCCACGATCATCTCCTTTTAAGTCCCGCGGCGTACATATCACAGACAAACTGAAATGGTCCACCCACACAGACAGTGTGGTGAAGAAGCCGCAACAGCGTCTCTTCAACCTAAGGAGGCTGAAGAAATTTGGCTTGTCACCTAAAACACTCACAAACTTTTACAGATGCACAATTGAGAGCATCCTGTCGGGCTGTATCACCGGCTGGTACGGAAACTGCACCGCCCACAACCGCAGGACACTCCAGAGGGTGGAGCGGTCTGCACAATGCATCACCGGGGGCAAACTACCTGCCCTCCAGGACACCTGCAGCACCCGTTGTCCCAGGAAGGCCAAAAAGATCATCAAGGACAACAACCACCCGAGCCACTGCTGTTCACCCCGCTACCATCCAGAAGGTGAGGTCAGTACAGGTGCATAAAAGCTGGGAACTAGATACTGAAAAACAGATTCTATCTCAAAGGCCATCAGACTGTTAAATAGCCATCACTAGCACAGAGAGGCAGCTGCCTACATACAAACTTGAAATCATTGGCCACTTTAATAAATAGATCACTAGTCACTTTAATTATGCCACTTTAATAATGTTTACATATCTTGCATTACTCATCCCATATGTATATACTGTATTTATAACATCTATTGCATCTTGCCTATGCCGCTCAGTCATCACTCGTCCATATATTTATATGTACTCTACCGTTCGAAAGTTTGTGGTCACTTAGAAATGTCCTTGTTTTTGAAAGAAAAGCACATTTTTTGTCCATTAAAATAACATTAAATTGATCAGAAATACAGTGCAGACATTGTTAAGTTGTAAATGACTATTGTAGCTGGATGCCTCACAAGTCCTCAACTGGCAGCTTCATTAAATAGTACCCGCAAAACACCAGTCTCAATGTCAACAGTGAAGAGGCAACTCCGGGATGCTGGCCTTTTAGACACTCTAATGTCCTCTTGCTCAGTTGTGCACCGGGGACTCCGACTCCTCTTTCTATTCTGGTTAGAGCCAGTTTGCGCTGTTCTGTGAAAGGAGTAGTACACAGCTTTGTACGAGATCTTCAGTATCTTGGAAATTTCTCGCATGCAATAGCCTTCATTTCTCAGAATAAGAATAGACTGACGAGTTTCAGAAGAAAGCTCTTTGTTTCTAGCCATTTTGAGCCTGTAATCGAACCCACAAATGCTGATGCTCCAGATACTCAACTATTCTAAAGAAGGCCAGTTGTATATTGCTTCTTTATTCAGGACAACAGTTTTGAGCTGTGCTAACATAATTGCAAAAGGGTTTTCTAATGACCAATTAGCCTTTTAAAATGATAAACTTGGATTAGCTAACACAGTGTGCCAATGGAACACAGGAGTGATGGTTGCTGATAATGGGCCTCTGTACGCCTATGTAGATATTCCATAAAAAATCTGCCGTTTCCAGCTACAATAGTCATTAATAACAACATTAACAATGTCTACTCTGTATTTCTGATCAATTATATGTTATTTTAATAGACAAAAAATTCACTATTCTTGCAAAACAAGGACATTTCTAAGTGTCCACAAACTTTTGAACGGTAGTGTAGATGTTCTTATTCCACCCCTTTACTTAGATTTGTGTGTATTAGGTAGTTGTTGTGGAATTGTTAGATTACTTGTTAGATATTACTGCACTGTCGGAACTAGAAGCACAAGCATTTCGCTACACTCGCAATAACATCTGCTAACCATGTGTATGGGACCAATAAAATGTATTTGATTTGATTTGAAATAGAGTTCCATGTAGCCATGGATCTATGTAGTACTGTGCATCTCCCATAGTCGGTTCTTGACTTTAGGATTGCGAAGAGACCTCTGGTGGCATGTCTTGTGGGGTATGCATGGGTGTCCGAGCTCTGTGCTAGTAGATTAAACAGACACCTAGGTGCATTCAGCATGTCAAAACGTCTTACAAAAACAAGCAGTGATGAAGTCCATCTCTCCTCCACTTTGAGCCATGAGAGGTTAACATGCATATTATTAATGTTAGCTCTCCATGTATATTTAAGGGCCAGCCATGCTGCCCTGGTCTGAGCCAATTGTAATTTTCCAATGTCCCTCTTTGTGGCACCTGACCGCACGACTGAACAGTAGTCCAGGTGCAACAGAACTGCAACAGAACAAGGCAGAGCCTGTAGGACCTGCCTTGTTGATAGTGAGTGTTGTTAAAAAGGCAGTGCAGCGTTTTATTATGGACAGACTTCTCCCCATCTTAGCTACTGTAGCATCAACCTGTTTTGACCATGACAGTTTACAATCCAGGGTTACTCCAAGCAGTTGTGTGTGTGTGTGTGTATGTGTGTGTGTGTGTGTGTGTGTGTGTGTGTGTGTGTGTGTGTGTGTGTGTGTGTGTGTGTGTGTGTGTGTGTGTGTGTGTGTGTGTGTGTGTGTGTGTGTGTGTGTGTGTGTGTGTGTGTGTGTGTGTGTGTGTGTGTGTGTGTGTATGTAAATGCGTGTGCGTGAGTGCACAGTGAGCATTAGGACCTCTCAGATACAGTGTGTCTCGAGTTGACCTTTGATATGTAATAATTTGCTTCTAGGACCGCTGTGTGTAATTTTTCAATAAGACTGAATTATGTTGGTTTCCGCAGAGCCAACCCCTAAAATAAAAATGTGTGTGTGTGTTGTGTGTGCATACATGCGTGTGAAAATACCCTAATGTCTTATTTGCCTATTTTAACACACACAAATCCTGATTTTCCTTTTGTTGTTTTAATTCAATGGTCCATGTCACTAATGTTGCCTCTCCTCATTATGCCTACACTTTAAGCCGCAAGCCATGTTTAACTCAAATCCTTTTAGTAAGTTGAACTCAGCAGTAGCGGTGCTTGGGTAAAATCACTGGGGAAGCCAAGCCAGGGAAAAAAAGCCATATTACAACCTATGTGTTGTGATAATTGTGTTGTTTTCTCTATAACCTGTTAGTTCATACGCCTTGGCACCGTGATATATAGGCCTAAAGCCGAGGCAATAAGAAGACACAGTGGCAAAATAAATTCAACCAAACCTTTGTTCCATCACAAAACCGGAGAGCATCATCTGTCCTGTGAAGTCCACAAAACATATTGCATGTAACAAACAGTTACATGACCTACAGCGTGGTCAAGCAAGTTAATGTTTCCAACATTTTCAGACTACTAAACAACTATTGATTAGAACCGGAGTTTCAAAGAAAACAGGCGCTGCCTCCACTATTCCACAACCATTTTAACATAACATAAAGCTCCAACGAAGGCCGTGAGGCCGATACGTAAAGCTTATGAAAGAGCAGTGATACTATCAAGAGCAGTGTGCGGGTTCCTTCTTTTGTCTCACCATAATCTAATCACCTATGCTTTAGTCTAATACATTGACAACTAAAAGATACCAAAAATGATATAGTCCAATCAATGTAAGCTAAATATGATGTGGCTTTCCATTGGACTTATTTCTGTGTGTGTGCATGCATGCGTGCAAGTAGAAAAAATATAGTTGACTCACCCTACTTGTAGAGAAACGCCAATGCCATCCTCCTCTTTCATGTTGCCTAAACAGGTCTATGACTCTGTCAGATACGCTTTTAGTTTTTGTTGTCCTAGGCTACCTGACTAAAATCCTTGCTCACTAGCCTAACTTCCTTTCATGGGCAATGATAAACCAGCTACATCTAGCTACATGTTGAACTTCCATACTCTCAAGCCAGGGGCACAATGTATGAATTTATGGTTGGATCAGAATAGCCGTTATAATCATTGGCCAGTACGGAGAATTAAGTAAACCCACAAGTCCAAATCCCTATTTCCATCCATGGCTAATTTAGGAGAGGGATGATTTTAGCTAGCTATCTAGCCACCGGAGGACAATGACACAACGAGATGCAACAATTCAAGTTTTCTGTCAATGACGTTTGGCTTCTAATGTGATGTGATTGGTGTGAAGCCAAATTCAAAATGGCTTCCCTTGACAATTTTTTGGGGTGCGCAAGGACCATTCACAGCTGACATCACTCAGTTTAGCTCAACGCTGATTGGTTATTATTTTATACTTTTTGTATCAAGGGAGGCCAAGTGCTCACTGGCTTCCCTCGCATTCAATGCTATGGGCAGCAACAATGTCATTCTCTTTTTAGCCAGACAGTATAGGTGGGCTACACATACAGAGACAAAGGGGCGCGGTAAAAGATAAATTAAAAGATAAATTATTTTGTATGTTTATTTATTTATTTAAAAATGTGTGTGGGGGGGGCTGGCTTTCCTTGGCATTCATGAATACATGCCACTGGAACTAATTCAATGAAAAGTAAGTATTACAGTAACTAAATGAGAAGTCACATCAACTTACACCTGCAAGTTGTAACAGTAGAATGCATAAGGTGCAATTTTGAAATTGGGTAGTGCATAATCAGTTTTCCTCATCATGCCAGTCATTGCATATTGGGAGGGCATAGGCCCACCCACTGTGGAGCCAGGCCCAGTCAATCAGAATTAGTTTTTCCCAAAAAAAGGGCTTAATTACAGACAGAAATACTCAGTTTCATCAGCTGTGGCTGGTCTCAAGACGATCCCGCAGGTGAAGAAGCCGGATGTGGAGGTCCTGGGCTGGCATGGTTACGCGTGGTCTGCGGTATTTAGTCCAGTTGGATGTACTGCCAAATTCTCTAAAATTAAGTTGGAGGCGGCTTATGGTAGAGAAATTAGCATTCAATTATCTGGCAACAGTTTTGGTGGACATTCCTGCAGTCAGCATGCCAATTGCACACTCCCTCAAAATTTGAGACATTGTGTTGTGTAACAAAACTGCACATTTTAGAGTGGCCTTTATTGTCCCCAGCACAAGGTGCACCTGTGTAATGATCATGGTGTTTAATCAGCTTCTTGATATGCCACACCTGTCAGGTGGATGGATTATTTTAGCAATGAGGAAATACTCACTACCAGGGATATTAACAAATTTGTGCACAAAATTTGAGAGAAATAAGCTTTTTGTGCATATGTTTCATTTCTGGGATCTTTTATTTCAGCTCATGAAACATGGGACCAACACTTTACATGTTGCGTCGATATTTATGTTCGGTATAACTTGTCATAAATAGCCAGATCAAGTAGCCCATGTCAGCTAACGTTTTTCACTAGGTTCTTAAGCCCAAAGATTCTGTAATAATGTTTGAGTCACTCAAATATCACAGTATCACAATACTGGAAGGGGTGCCTGAGTGAAAAAGTTTGGGAACCCCTGACCTAGACAACCAGGTGAGGGGAGTTCCTTACTAATCAGTGACCTTAATTTATCAAGGGAGCAGCGAAAACCTGCAGACACTTGGCCCTCCATGGAACGAATTTGACACATACGCCCTACATGGTCACAGTGACTCTATTGGTTTGAGTAATGTAAGTAATGACTACAAAACCACTATAAGTAACTGTACTCAGCAATGGAGGCTGGTGGGAGGAGCTATAGGAGGATGGACTTATTGTAATGGCTGGAATGGTAAAAATGGAACGGAATCAAATGTGTGGTTTCCATATGTTTGATATGTTTGATACCCTTCCATTAATTCCATTTCAGCCATTACAATGAGCCCGTCCTCCTATAGCTCCTCCCACCAGCCTCCTCTGGTACTCAAATATATTAAACACAACAGGTTTCCTCAAAA
The DNA here is from genome assembly GCF_045679555.1 of Salvelinus alpinus. Lineage (NCBI taxonomy): Eukaryota > Metazoa > Chordata > Actinopteri > Salmoniformes > Salmonidae > Salvelinus > Salvelinus alpinus. The sequence goes on from NC_092101.1 coordinate 5,352,553, forward strand.
GTTTTGAGTAATGACAGCACATTGGGGTTTAGAGTGTAGGCCTACATGAATTGATATTTCCCGTCCTGTATTGATTTCTGTAAATATTAAGGAGAGAAATTAGATCATTTATACAAGTAATTGAGAACGTTTGGTAGCCTATTTAAAAAACGCAAATACATTTCGCCTTTAGCAATATAGCATATAATAACTTTGCTACTTTTTAAAATGCAAATATTTTGCCAAAGACATGGCAATATGTTTTGGGATATTAGCCTAGAACAAGGAACATTTTGGTCAAATGTACAGTTTTGTCACAATTGCATCGGATGGATATAGACAATATTTTAGAATTCATACATCTAAGCGTAAAACGAACATGGCATTTGGTCTCAGTAAAATGGCACGTTTGCGCGCATAGTTTTCCAGTAATTTATCGGCTACCTGTTCCTTATAAAAACTCTAATTAGAACGAATAAGTTATAACTCATTACTATTATCACACTGTACCTCTTTGTGTAGGCTATTTGTCTTCCGCGCCTCTGTGTCTAAGCTCGTTTTATTTAAACATTCACCTTCGTTTATTTCCTTGTTATCCCACTGCTTTTATTAAGTCCATCATAAACTGTATAAAACAGCTCTGATTTAGACAGTGTGTGCAAAACCGGTTAGAAGTGATGTTGCCTATCTCCGCACGCGATTGGAGCTAACGGTGTGATGTCAGAGTCCATGAGCCCCTGATTGGCGCGAGGCGGCGGTGTCAGTGTGGAGTAAACAACGCAGCAAGGATAGGACTGAACTTCACATCCCAGTACATCACAGATAGACCGAGTCCAACCTTACGCGAAGTAGGGGCCGGCGTGACAGTCTTTGCCATCCAGCCCGAAAGTTCCTTACAGTTCGCTAACTACACTTTCAAGACCCTTGTCAAAAGACGTGGAAAAGCCAGCGTATAGATGTATCGTTGCCCGGGTAGATTTGTTATTTTCATCACAGACAGAGCTAGAGAGAGAGAGAACTCGAAATCAGTGCGCTCCGCTCCTCAACTTCGCGGCGAAACCATGTTCATATTCTAGGTTCAGCGGCATTGCTCCGTATTGCAATTTACGCAAGAGCACTATTCAGAATTAATTTACATTGGGCTCGCCGTTGCAGGCTACCCACTGGGTATGTAGCCTAGACATACAATGTCAGTTTAACCCGAGCCCGCTGCAGTTGAGCCACACAGTGAGCGCGCGGGATTTGGGAAGTCACTTTTCTCTGGTGTGTGTGTGAGAGATCCTGTGGTGACCCTCTCCCGTCCAGGTGGTACACCGGACGGAGCTGAGTCTCCCGCTCAGCCCAGCGGAGCTGTCATGCTGCCCAAAGCCGACACGGAATCTTTGGGACTCGTTCGATCGCATGGAGAACAGGGGCACATGCAAAGGAATATGCAAGGTAAGAGATTGAGATCGATGTACGCAATATTGTAGACCGCATGTCCCTTGTGCCTTATCACAATCGCGAGTCGTGTCATTTGTGCACAATACCAGGCGAAAGACCTGGCAGTGTTAGACAGAATGAGACAACAAACTCGTCTTGCCTCTCGCGCTTGCCTCTCTCATAGTTCACGTATTTGCTGATCATGCATTGTGCAACAATATCAGGGTGTATGCAGGGACCGGCAAGACGTTGCACTTGCGAATTCACCCTACCCAAATTCGATCCGAAGTATCAGCGTTGCCATCACCGACTTTCTCCAAATAGTGCATGCCAAATGATTTCTTTGTGCACTCTATGAATTCATTGAAATCCCAATATTCACTGTCAGATATCATTCGGTTTAATTCATTGTTTTTTATTCCGACATATTACGAAATTAAACGCCACAGTTTATCTATCATATAGCCAAAGTCATCTGATGGTATTTTACTAGGCTAATGAGTAAAGCACCCGAAAGCTCACCCGATATCTACAATTTGCGTAATATGCGTGATCTGATTCGCCAGCAGTTGTTGAATCCTGAAAAATTTGGAATTCCCAAAATGTCACTAACTCTGGGCTATTATCTTTTAAACCTCGATTTCAGTACCATGCAAAATGATGTCAGTGATATTAAAATAACTGTTTTATTCTGGATAAAATATTTGAGTTAACGTCACGTTTCTGTCAAAAGTCAAACGTTGATATAAAAAAGGGTGATACATGTAGAATCTTTACTCCAGAATGCAAATGCGAGCGTGCAAATCATATAGTCTAGTCTTTGTGTCAGAGTAGGAATAGTCCTAAAACAAAACAAAAATTCGGACAAAAGTAGGCCTATGCAATGATTGAAAAATACCCAGTTGGGTTAGATACATTTTACTTGGATACATTTTTGTTTAGTTTACATACTATCACCTATAACCCGTTGTGGCAATTTAGTTTTTGTGTTACTTCTCATAATTCTAGACTAGTGCTTGCTTGAATTTCCCAAAGTTGAATAAGCTATGGAAATAAGATAACTCAAATTCTCATCGAAAAAAGACTTCTCTGCAGGCCTATCGAATTAATATCTGTAAATCCCTTTCATTTTGCCAATTGCACATTTACATTTTATTTAAAATCAAGTCTCATGTTGCTTTGATTTTTTTTTTTTACACCTGATAATGGAACACAAACCTCAAGGAATAAAGGGCTAGAATTTCTATGTGACATTCTGTTTCATTTTGCACGGGTAGTTTCTCTGTGTGAGTGCACAAGCAAATGCCTCTCTCCAATTCATTTAAACATATATTTTTTTTAAATCTACATTTTAACTGGATATAGTTTTGAGGCTGCACGTGCTTAAGAGACCATAAGTAAGATTCGATAGCTTAGGTGATATCCTTAGGTCACAGAAAAGCTGTCTGAACTTGGCAAAAATCCAAACGGCACAGAGTTCACGTACAACTTGGGCTATCCATGGGTTCTGCTCTCCTGTCATCAAAATACGAGGCCTGACACTTTCCTATCAAAGGGAATTTTCGCGCAGGCAGATATGTCTGTAATATAGTAAGTAATAGTCTCCATTATCAGTTAACTCTCTATTAAAAGTTTTTAAAACGCGCACTGCAGAACTTTCAAAACACAAGAGGACTTGTTGCCTTTCAACTTAATATTCAGCGCTTATAAACGCTGCGAGATCAAAGGGTCAATGGAGAAAGAAATCCGCAGGAAGATGCAATTGCAATTGAAAGTTAGCCTACATTATTTTATATAGAGTCTAATGTCGGGAAATAATTTGCCAGTTTTACAGTCTGCTCTGGAATTCATTGGGATTTTTCTGCTTGATGTTTGCCACTTTTTATAAGAACAACAAATCATTTTGTAACCATTGTAAATGTCAGTTCAGCAGTTTGCTTAGCACTGTCATATATCCTCTCATCAATGCAACTATTGCCTTCGGCATTCATGCCCGTAAAATGTAGAATAAAGCAGTGGCTTATGGAAAGTGAATACAAATGTAGGCCTACTAATACAGGCTACAGCAGATAGGAACAATAGCGATACAATGAGAGCATTTGTAAGTTCAATTTCAGAATCAGTTTTGTATTTTTATTTCGCCTGTTATAGCGAAAGGTTACACTGTATGTCTTCATTTGTCTGTGGGCGGTAACATTTTCTCCTCGAATCCCTTACTCTATTTTACCATTTCCCGGATGAATTCACAACTTAAAATCATGAATATTTATGAAGCTCAGTTTCATATGTTTGCCCTGTCTGCGACTGGCGAGCAAGAGTGAGTGCTGCAAAGAGGGATACAGAGGTATATTTTCTTTCAGCTCCGTCAAATAACATTATTCCTTCAAAAAGGATAGTTTTGTGAAATGTCCTTTTTGTTAAAGCTTTAAAATAAAAATAAAAATTATATGGAACATTTTATGGATGTCAAAAAATATTCCATAACCTAAGCTCATTCTAAAGTTATTCAGATGTATACGTTAAAGATGACTGCATTAGGCAGAGAGGGTCTTTCAAATTAAACAGTCTTCTTCTTTGTGTGCTCATGTGTGTATTTTATCTATTGCAGCCCCCCACTATAAAATGATGGACTACTCGTATGACGAAGACTTGGATGAGATGTGTCCGGTTTGTGGTGATAAGGTGTCTGGATACCACTATGGGCTGCTCACCTGCGAAAGCTGCAAGGTATGTTCTCGTTTTCTTTCTACCCCTTTTCTACCCTTTTCATCAGATTGTCTATCTGTGATTCTCTTGAACATAGCCTATAAGCAGCTAACTCCTACATTTGTTTGTCTAATGAAGTTTCAAGTAGCCTATTTTAGTCGTATTTTAAAAAAAAAATGTTCATCTCTAATGTCAATGTGTGTATAGCTAGCCGTTCTGTGTATGCGGTACATATTTCTGCCTATGCTGGCATAATTTAAAACAGGTGTTATAGATTTCATCCGTTTTCTGACCATGAGATGTTACATGTTTGCTTTGAGGATACCTTCAATAGCAACATTGCTTAAAATGAGATCTCGAATGAGTGTCTTCAGCGAAATCATCTCGTATTTGCGATAAACTGTGGCAACTGTTCTACCAGCACAGTTCTAAATGGGATCTGTCTGTGTTTTAGGAACAGATTTGGGGTGTCATTTTTTTTTGTACTGTGTAGTTATTTCAACGGAAGCTGTGTGTTTTGGACTGGGAAAAGATTGGGTTTGGAGCGTTTTTATCGTTTCTCGCCAGTCTACCACACTGCCGTGGGTCTGAGAAAGGTGGTATCAGGACTCGTGTCTAAACGCACACAAAGTAATACAGTGTTAGTCTACTTTAAACCTGTACAGACACACATGCGCACATACACACACACATAGGCACATGCAAGCGGACACAAACATGCACATATACACACACGCAGGCAAGCAGGATGCATGCACGCTCACACACAATCACTGACTTGAAAATGAGTTTAATACTGTACATTTGAACTGGTATGCATTAGGCTCTTCCAATAACCGCTGTTAGACACAGAAGCTGTGGGAAAAGTCTAGATTTGGATAAAGACACAGATACAGGACACACAAATTCATCATAGGCCACATACTGTACACAAAACACAAATGAGAAGTTGGGACAACCTGGACGTTGAAATCTTGCGGCTTTACGCAAATTCAGTTGTTGGTGTCCACGCTCTGTTTGTGGTTTACGTTGTTTATAGAACGCGCGGTATACTCAATGGATTTTTTTTTTTTGGGGGGGGTAATTACGTTGATGCATGTTTGTCTGGCCGAAGTCAGTAGACTGTCTGTCCACTGTGTCTAGTTTCTAGTCTAGTGCGGTTTTATTTTCATGTCACGAGCCTGCATCGCGATTTTACATTCAATCTATGTTTGGAATTTGGTGAAATATTGATCGTTTTACTTTTAAATGGGCAGGTTTAGGGGATTCTCCTGCTGGTATGGATCGGGAATACGTTAATACCTTTTCCCCATTAGATTTTTCCTGCTGCTTCTGAAAATTAATTCAATGGTGCAGGTAGAACGGTGTAATCCCGGAACTGTAAATTATGGATATAATTTATTGGATTTTTTACTCTAACACTCATATTTTTAAATAATTAAATTGAGAGATAGATAGAGGAGATATTACAAGTCAATTCTGAAGTCTTCATAGGGCCGTGTAAGTGTGAATACCAATGTATATATGGCTGGGTTTGCAACAGGTTGCTTCATGAAAATACTGAACACCTATTTGATGATGTTACTCATAACATTGTATTAACACTCTGTTTAAACTCACAATGAGAACAGAAGTATATTCTATACTTTTCATCAAACACTAATTCAAGTATAAGTAACATAGGAATCGTATTCATGCATCCGTCTCATCACTTACCCAAAGTACATATTTATGTATGAGGAAAATTATTACTTTCATGTGAGTAAAAATTCAGCATTAGCACTGAAAAGTAGTAGGGTGATGGTAGTATGTTAATCGCAAAAAGAATAAGAATTAGTATGTGTTACACTGCATTGTCGGAACTAGAAGCACAAGCATTTCGCTACACTCGCATTAACATCTGCTAACCATGTGTATGTGACAAATAAAATTTGATTTGATTTGATTTTACCAAGTAGGCTATATCAGATTTTGGGTTTGCTGCTTTGTTAGGGTTTTAAGCTTTCTTCAGTGTAAACATTTGATATCCGCATGCTCACTATTCAGTTCAGTTTAATTCAGTACCAGACATTGAACTGTGAAGCCCAATTCTCATATCATTGTCTTGAACAGGAGCTGGTATCAATAAATGTTTCATTTGTGTGTGTTTGTGTGTCTGTCTGGGATCATTTATTTGTATTTATGGCTGCAATTATGTGTATGCATAGTCCGTTTATCATGCACACGCAAGTATATTTGTTTTGTGTGAATATAGTTTTGGTTGTTTGGATATTTTTTCTGTGCCTCCATTCTGTGATTCTGTGATTCCTAGTGTTCACGTCACTGTGTATATGCCTGTGCCTGTGATTGCTTCCCATTATATGCCTGAGTGCGTGTGTGCGTGTGTGCGTGTGTGCGTGCGTGTGTGCGTGTGTGCGTGCGTGCGTGCGTGCGTGTGTGCGTGCGTGCGTGTGTGTGTGTGTGTGTGTGTGTGTGTGTGTGTGTGTGTGTGTGTGTGTGTGTGTGTGTGTGTGTGTGTGTGTGTGTGTGTGTGTGTGTGCGTCACGCTCTAGTATGTGTGTGTGTGTGTGTGTGTGTGTGTGTGTGTGTGTGTGTGTGTGTGTGTGTGTGTGTGTGTGTGTGTGTGTGTGTGTGTGTGTGTGTGTGTGTGTGAATAGAGCAATTACAAACGTTGGGCTCATAAGTGTTGACATCTTAGTTCTTGCCTTTCCACAGGGCTTCTTCAAGCGCACGGTTCAGAACAACAAGCGGTACACATGTATAGAGAACCAGAGCTGCGCCATCGACAAGACACAAAGAAAACGCTGCCCTTACTGCCGCTTCCAGAAGTGCCTTACCGTCGGCATGAAGCTGGAAGGTAAGGACAGCTCTTGTTAATGAGATTACGAAACAGTAAGGCAAGGTCATGGTATAGTTAGGGTCAGGGTTTGATTTACGTTGGTGCACGACAGACTTGTGTTCAAGTAGTATTTGTTTCTCTTTCAAGAACTTTGAGGACTTTGATCGAATCGTGCAGAGTGCCAGATGTTCTGGTTTTGCACTTTTGGGACTACTCCATCGGTTCCATTGCGCCAGGCGAGTTCAGTCACACCCAGCTAAAGTATTTGAAAGAAAACAAATAAAATTTGAGCTCAGAGTCTGGTGCACAGGCCACGCTTATTGGAGTGGGAATTTAGCATTGGCACCCAAATAATCAGTAAAGATGTGGAAATTCTCCTGTCCACTATCTTTGATCTCCCTAGAGTTAATTGGAACGCTACGGCCATATTCAAACACAACTGTTATGTGGAAGTTTTGGGGCGAAAGGAAAAACAAACACGTTTGAATTGGTATCACCTAAGGTTTTCAAAGGTTTCTACTGTTGTTGTATAGACATAGATTTGATGTAGAAGTTGCCCTAAACCACAGATCGAGGATGAGATACTCCTACAACCAATCCTAACTTTAACCAAGTTAGGATTAGGGGGATGAACAAATATCTGACCCTGTATCAATGATGAGGGCCAAATTCAACCTACTCTGTAGAAATAATCCAAACATGTCCTGCAGGTACACAGAGGGGCGAGAAGTGAAAATGCAACATTGGCTTGTCTTACCCCTGACACTCATATCAACTGGGCCCTCAGTCTTTGGCCTAAACCTTTCCTTGTTGAACCACAATCTTCATGAAACCATCCCATATTCATGTGTACTTTTAAGCGTTTTTAAAAGAACAGTTCTTCTTTTGGAGTCTTTTCCTCTTAGCCCGCAGGAGTGTGGTTTTAATTACTATTAATTGTGAATGGCCGCGGGGCAGAATTTCCACGCCTGTCATTTTACAGCTTACTACGACGTGATTTGTTTTCATACGCTAGCAGCTGGGCTGAGGGGCCCTGCAGCGCTCTGTCTACTTCAGCCCAGGGGCAGAGCCAGGCAGGCGGGTGGACAGGCAAGGAGGCCGTGTGGAGAGTTGCCACAACCTGTAAAGAGCACAGAGCTAGAATCCTGATCTTCCAGACACCGCTTTCCAGTAAACACATAAATATATTATAAATATATTCAGACGGACCAAAAAAAGGTGTTTACAGCTAGACCCATTCAGTCCTTCATTTTGGGCTGATTTTTTTTAAAGAATAAATTGCCGAATTGCAGTTAAATCCCATTTTTAAAGGTAGGATAATTTTGGGGTTTGTTTTGCTTGTCGGAAGTTGTTCCTGTCTACCGATAAGTCCATAGACCTAGTCAATATCCAGTACAGTGTTGGGCTGGGGCTGTAAATAATGGTGAAAATACAGGCAGTCATATCTGAGTGACACAGACAGTATCCTGAGTCTGACATGTCTGCCATAGAGAGATTCAGTCCCTATTATCTGGACTGATAAAAGCATGGCGACGCCGATCTATCCTGGAGGAAAAGGAGTCATTATGCCGCGTGAGATATCCTTTTGTTGTGTATTTATGCCCATGATAAATAGTTTACCTTTGGCCTAATGTGCGGTCGGGGCTCATGATCTGATTACAGATTCACTTTTCCTGTTATTGTGTCTTTCCTGTTGAGTGTGAATGAGAAATGTACAGATTACACTCTTCTTTTCCCTTGAAAAGGTGCATTGGCACTGGTATTTTAACATTGATGAGTGTTAAAACACGTTTTAAAACATATTAGTGTTAAAATGTACCATACTTACTAATATCCGTAATTCATCTAATTTGGATAATTTACTTTGTTAAGTATGGTGGGAATTGTTTATTCCCGTTTTATTGCCCAACGCTAAATTGTCAGTAAATAGCTACTGTCATCCAAGAGCCTAGCAAGATGCCTGTCCCAGGTATCAAGAGTAGGATTCAATCACCCGCACAATGCATGCACTACTAGCACACTGCTGAAAAATCTCATGCTTCTCGGCCTAAAAAAACATATATTTATTTAAGCATATACTTTATAGTAAGTACTATTCAGTCATTTAAACAAAACGTATTATCCCATTTAGATTCTAACTGTAACATGCAATATCGCTGTTAAGGAAAAACATAACTTTTTTTCCGCAGTGCAGGTTTGATTGAACCCCTGCCCGAATCCTAATATTTCCACACAGATAAACGGAATTGTCTCCTGTGTGTTTGTCTTTTCCCTCCGTCCTCCTTTTTTTCTCCTCCCTTTCTCCCTGCCCTGTCTTGTTTCCCTTTCTACCTGCCGAAGGAACGGAAGCCAGACTCCTGTCCCATTACTTATGCATAGGTATCATAGGTATTCATGTGTGTGCGTGGGGTAGTGCGCATCCAGAGTGGGAACCGGGCAGACATGACAAACAGGGTGTCAGAACCTGGCCAGGGGAGCCATTAATATGCTGCTGCCCGACAGGGATCCTCACCTACGCTCACTTAATATTCCTGTATATTAAACACTCATAAATCAGACCATAAGCAGAGCCCTTTGTGCCGCGGCGGGCCGGGCCCGGGATGGAGTGTAGAGTGTGTGTCTGTGTGTTTGTACCTAAGCCCCAGCCTTATACTACAGTCCTATACTCTAAACGTATACCACAGCCCCAGCCTTGTACCTCAGCTCCTGCCTTATACAGTACAGTATGCTCCCCAGTATCAAACCCCAATCCCAACCTCAGCTAGCCCTAACCCCCAATCCCCCAGCTAAAGCCCCATCCTCTCCCCAACCCCATCCCAGATTAATCTGTACAACATGCATGTAAATAACCTTGTTTAATTAGACACAAGGAGGGTGAAAGAGAGAAAAAAAACTGCTATCAAAAATGCTCCAGTATTCATGATGCGAGTCCCAGGTTCAGACCTAATTGTGTTTTCCCAAAAGGGCCGACTATTAATTTTCAGCTTATTAATTACCCTGTTGCTCTGAGTCATTAATAGTTAAAGTCGCTACAATAATGTATAATGGATACAGGGGATCCACGTTCCAAATGTTTTCCTTTATAGTGCACTACTTTTGACCAGGGCCCATAGGGCTCAGGTCATAAGTAGTGCACTATATACAGTATATCTTTTTTGGGGTGTGTGTCACTTAGCCAGTGGCGGGCTCTTCTTCTAGGTGCCAGTGTCTGCGGACCCTATGTGCTTGACCTTACCTCTCTCTCTTATCAGTGCTGCATCAGTGTGTGATACCCTCTGTACCGTGTGTCTGCGGACCCTATGTGCTTGACCTTACCTCTCTCTCTTATCAGTGCTGCATCAGTGTGTGATACCCTCTGTACCGTGTGTCTGCGGCCCCTGTGCTCTCCCCTCTAAGCCCCTCTTGGCCCCTTTCTCAGATCACCGCCACTGTGACAGACACTGCTGTGACAGAGACCATTAAAACTACTCCCAAGGCAGCTGTTGGTCCAGCCCCCTTCTAATCACTTTATGTATTTCAATACCTACTCCCTACTAGAGATATTAGATATTAGTGGCCTGAGTGCCCGACGGTGTGTCCGCCCTGACCCAGTATTGTAGGGATGGAACGGGGGTGGGCGGATGGGGGGTGAATGGTTGGGTCCCGCCTGGTTCACTCTCCCACCGAGCCCAGCGTAGCCAGTCTGCTGCCTGCTCCACTCCACCACAGCTTGGGCATAAGAGATACATAATTAAGCATAAATAATTAACAGGGGGGCACCCGGGAGAGAGAGGCAGAGAGACAGTCTCCCCCCTTGGCATGCATGGTGCAGATCATACATGGTCCGCCTTGCACCATGGAGACAGTCTCATTCATTAGCCTGAATGAAGCTGTGATCCTCGGAATCTTGGGATCATTCGGGATACTGCTGGGGTTTTCATATGATGTTTTGGGATCATTAGGAAATGTACCGTTTTTGTCATGTTTGTACTCTGGTTTGATTTTCAGTGTTAACACTTTTCAGTGTTTTGAATTAGGGTAGTTCTTAGTGTTAACACTTTTCAGTGTTTTGAATGAGTATCATTTTCAGTGCTAACACTTTCCAGTGTTTTCAATGAGGGTAAATCATTTTCAGTGCAAACACTTTTCAGTGTTTTGAATGAGGTTAAATCATTTTCAGTGTTAACACTTTCCAGTGTTTTGAATGAGGTTAAATCATTTTCAGTGTTAACACTTTCCAGTGTTTTGAATGAGGTTAAATCATTTTCAGTGTTAACACTTTCCAGTGTTTTGAATGAGGTTAAATCATTTTCAGTGTTAACACTTTTCAGTGTTTTGAATAAGTGTAGGCATAAATAATGTTGACGTTGTCACTCTTCTCATTTGGACTGACGATATATGCTTGGAGAAATTACTAATAGCCTTGTTGTCTGGTATGTATCAGGATTACATAGGTTCATTAAAGTTATTGTTTCAGTAACTAGCGTTTACAACCTGTCAAGCTGAGTGACAAAGCGTGCCATGCGTGTGAAAGGTAACACGTTATGACAAGGCTGTATTTCCCTGCTCTGAGACATCCGAGTTCTCCAGTGCAAAGGTCAACGCAAAGTTTAGTAGTCGTTGATCGTTTTTTTCCCCCTTTTATGCATGAACTATAAGACGAAACGGGAGCTCTGTGTTAAATGGACATTGTAGAGATCTCTATGATTAATCAATGCTAATAGTTTGGTGTGGGTTCTTGTTATGAACACATGGGGGTCATGAATGACATTTGCTCAGAGGTCTCAAACTCCTGGCTCATGAGCTGCCTATTTGTGGCCCGCGGATTGGAAGTTTCAGAACACTGGCTGAAATCGACTCCAATGACTTTTTATTTGATCCGTTTATCAATATTATCCATATATATATATATATTATCCACCTCTGGCCTGCTCGCCTCCCTACCTCTGAGGAAGTACAGTTCCCGCTCAGCCCAGTCAAAACTGTTCGCTGCTCTGGCACCCCAATGGTGGAACAAACTCCCTCACGACGCCAGGTCAGCGGAGTCAATCACCACCTTCCGGAGACACCTGAAACCCCACCTCTTTAAGGAATACCTAGGATAGGATAAAGTAATCCTTCTAACCCCCCCCCCCCCTTAAAAGAGTTAGATGCACTATTGTAAAGTGGTTGTTCCACTGGATATCATAAGGTGAATGCACCAATTTGTAAGTCGCTCTGGATAAGAGCGTCTGCTAAATGACTTAAATGTAAATGTAAATGTAAAATATTGCTAGTATCTTTTTCTCTCTTTCCCCCTTCAACACCCGCCAGGAGAATGTGTTCCTAGTCACCTTACCTGCTAAAATAAATGGAAACACATGTAGATGTTATCATCATGTCACTAACGTCCTCTTCTCCTGTCCTTCCTCTCCTGTCTGTCTGTCTGTCTCCGTCAGCTGTCAGGGCGGACCGCATGCGTGGGGGCCGCAACAAGTTTGGCCCCATGTACAAGCGCGACCGGGCGCTCAAGCAGCAGAAAAAGGCACTGATCCGTGCCAACGGCCTGAAGATCGAGGCCATGACCCAGGTGATGCAGGCGGTGCCCACTGACCTCACCATCTCCTCGGCTATCCAGAACATCCACCAGGCAGCTTCCAAGGGCCTGCCGCTCAGCCACCACGGTCACCCGCACCACGCCGCCCTGCCCCACACAGACTACGACCGCAGCCCCTTCGTCACGTCGCCCATCAGCATGGCCATGCCCCCCCACGCCGGTTCCCTCCAGGGTTACCAGGCGGCCTACGGCCACTTCCAGAGCACCCGCACCATCAAGTCCGAGTACCCGGACCCGTACACCAGCTCGCCCGAGTCCATCATGGGCTACAACCCGTATATGGACGCGTACCAGACGGGCTCGCCGCCCAGCTTCCCGCACCTCATCGTGGAGCTGCTGAAGTGCGAACCTGACGAGCCCCAGGTCCAGACCAAGATCCTGACCTACCTGCAGCAGGAGCAGGCCAGCCGGGGGAAGCACGAGAAACTCAACACGTTCGGCCTAATGTGCAAGATGGCCGACCAGACGCTGTTCTCCATCGTGGAGTGGGCCCGGAGCAGCATCTTCTTCCGCGAGCTCAAGGTACGTAGGGAGACTACACACAGACACCATGTTGAATTTTACACACACACTGTGTACTGTATGTCTGTTTTAATTGTTCATGTGCATCATTCAGAAGATTTAACGTGCATATAGACAAACACTAGTCAAACACATATACAGTACATCTGCATTGTATATACAGTACATTGGTTGTCTATATTTTTACAATGTTTCACATACATCATTTTTAGTGGTTGCTAAACTACTGATGATGTGAATTAAATTAAATATGTTGGTTAGCTAACTACAATATGCAACAAGTCATGCATATTACACATATCAAACTCGGTCATATACATGTATTATATCTTGATATATTGTCTGATCAATAGGCAATAGGATCGTTATACCTACCCTATTTGTGTGGCCTTGCATAATGCATCCCGCATTTTGTCCAAACGTTCAATGTTTGACCCAATGTTGTTATCCAAAATTGACAGTTTACCACACACACACACACCCCTGTGATCTCCCTCCTCGTCAAACCCACCCTCATATTTTATCTTCGCCCGCCTTTAATCTTTCCCTTTTATGTGTCTGCCCGACACTAATGCAATGTGTACGAAGCTGAGAGGGAAGGCTGCGGTGTAGCTTTTAGCCGCCTATCTCTCATCCTGATCAGAATTCAGTAGCCAGCCCTGTTTACACACTGTGACACATTTCGGGTATGGGTTAGGAGAACTTTGACTGGCCGCCTTCGGGCTCTTTTCACTCAAAGCAGCGGGATCCCCTGCTCTTGGTTTTGATTCGAATTTTGGATTTGATGTGCCCTTTTTCCCTGTATCATTTTTGAGAACCAAGTAGGCAGGGACTGTATGAGAATATTGAAATACAAATAAAATATCATCACAGGCCCACAATGCATGCATCATCACAGCGGCAGAGGTAAATGGAAAATACTTGGAAAATACAGTCCGACCCTATTACTATTAATGATAATGCATTTAATTAATTCATGAATTATGATGCTGATGTTCTCACCCGATCAACCCATTTAGTAGTAATGCATGCCTAATTGAAGTATTTAAATTTCATTGATGTGTTATCGAACTCTGTTTCCGAAAGCTCTGCTTTCAGTGAGGATACTGCAGCAGACAGTTTTCCTGGCCAGTTTGGAGCCAAAGTAAAGTTAGTTTGACATACTTTGTGGTGTTTTGTCAACCAATCGCTAACAGCTGCTTACCAAAACAACCCTAGATGGCCAACGACGAGTCTTCCTGTAAAAACCTGATCATTACAAACATTTTTAGTCCCTGAGAGGAACGGGAAATGTTTCCAGCGTGGTTTCGTTTGCTCCGAGGTTTATTTGTTCAGTGGAGAAGGTTAATATGCGGAGAGCAACATGAAAAGGCTCTGATGAGTCTGTGTGGATCACCTGTTTTTCTTTCATTCTCTTTCTCTGCCCCCTCTCTTATCTCACTCTTTTGTCTGTTTACTCCGTAGCCAAAGGCATGACTGCATATTCATGTACTAGGGCCCCCATTACAGTCCTCTGCATTTTTAGGGGAGGGAAGTAGAAATGTGATATTCAACACAATCCAATTCTGTATTAGGGGCAAGAGCTCTCGAAAACACATGTTGACATTTATCACGCGGCCAATCCCTATTGACATTTTCTATATCTGAATTAGCATCAAATAAAAATGTTTTATTGTACAGTACTTCACTGAGTACATGGACTGGAGAGTTGGGTGTGGTTGTACATGTTTTTTTTAGCCCATTTAAGCCGCCGAATGATCATTGTGCAGTGTGTGGAGCAGCATACCACTCCAAGCTCTCCATTCGAATTCAATTACCTATATCCACTTGTAGATGTCGCCCCTCGTTCACTTCAGAATGAAATATCATTATGTCCAAGGTAATGACTGGCCATATTACTCATGGACTTAATTGGAACAGAGCCTCAGGTGTTTTAAAACGGTGGAGAACGACCCGCGCTAAATTTGGGGGCTAATTCCTGCACCAATATTCCTGTATCCGCCGCCCCTTCTGTAGTGGTACGGGGACACGCGGTAGCAGGCGGAGGGGGTCACGGAGGGGCGGGGGGGGGGGGTTAATTCACTGATTCGCTGAAGTTACTGAATAATTAGGGGGTGTGTTTTTTTTTTACGCTATCTCATCTAGCTACTCGAGTTTAGACTAAAGGCGCTTGCCTAGCAGGGCTGGAAAATGGTGTGCTAGCAGGCAGGCACCAACAGCTTTCCCTGTACACTAGACCCCACCCCCTCTTGTTTCTAATTAGTAGATAGTTGTATGGCTATTGTTGAGCAGAAAACTTAGTGTTGGTGATGAGAGAAAAGCCCTGTGTAAGTCCTGCACTGTTTCCACAAGTGCTGGCAAATTGGAGCTCTGCTAAGCAAAGGCAGCTACTGATACAGTAGACAGAGAGGCTTTGTGGGATGTTGGCCCCCCTGCATTTTGGCCTTTTCAACACGCTGAACCACACATGCTACTGTAGGAAGATAAATGTCTACATTGACTTGTACTGTATGTACTGTGTTTTCATGCTAATTCAATGATTTAAAATGGTGTTTTCAGACAGATTTTCCAGGTGATTTGACTCAATCTGTGATCATCAGAATCATAAAATGTGTGTATGCGTGTGTCCGTGTGCATTTCTGCACTTCCCCATATCTCAGTGAGACATTCAAATACTACTTACTACTGGTGACCTCTGTAGACCGCTACATCTAATATATAAATAATTTCAAAATGAGGACAGAGAGCGGGCGATAAACACAGGAAATACTCATGGAATAAAAGCTGGTCTGAGACCCCGGCTCCGAGGGCACTATAAATACCCCTCCATCTACAGGCCCCTATTATTAGCTTGGTAAGAACAAAATAATTTATATGGTAATGGAGCCGAGTGGTGAGAAGCTTCTGCCAAAAGTGTTTAAAGATTTAGTTTCCATAAGTTGGACCTGGTTACAGGAGTCATAAATATTTACCCATTAGATATCACTGAAGAGAGGAGCCCCATTGTGTTGCTCTGCAGCTGAGCAGCCGGAGAAGAAAGACACTTGGCCAAGAATCGTTTCACAATTCTCACACCTTTGGATTAGATCTTTAACTGTACTTTTATGTATCTTTTTTGGTTCCAACCCTACCTACCTCAGCCTTAACTCATTTCACATTTGGACTTTTTTAAGCCAGGTGTCCGTCCTGGTTTGGTTATTACTGTAATAAATGGTAATATGAGGGGGAAAAGTATGGAGTTTTGGGAAGGGTGGCTTTTTGCATGTGAGTGTCATTTCGATAGCAAGTGTGCATGTGTGTGTGTGCTTGTGAGTGTGTGTGTGTGTGTTTAGGAGTAGCGTCCCTCCCCATTATTGCTGGGCTCGCTCTGGGCACAGAGGGAAACAGATGTGTGGCTCAGTGTGGCTAGATGTCACTGAGGGGGTGGCACAGCAGGGTTGGCATGTGTCTGTGGCACTCCTCCCATAGCCTGGCAAGCCTTTATGCCAGGCAGCATTTAATAAACACCCAATCACACCAACCTGTGGAATGTAATGGTAATTAATTACTAATTGACATGTTTACATTTCATCAACGTTTTATCAACCTCTTTCTCTGAGGGCATAATTTCTAGTGGGGTTGTTATTGGGATTGTTATTGATGCCCCTTCTAGACCAGATCTGAGCCAAGGTTAAGTTTGGTTGACATACACACACACACAAACGCAGTCCCTCCGCCTTAATACGAGCTTTTTCCAACCAATCATTACCCAGACTATTAGTGTGTCTCTTCTCAGGGCCGGGCTGCCATTGGGTTCATAGGAACGATCAGACTTACTCATGCTGCGTGTGTGTGTGTGTGTGTGTGTTTACTCTATGTGTGGCTTTGTAAATGTGTTTCTGTGTGTATGTCAGTTTGTCTGTATGTGCATGCATGTGTGTGTGTCAGGTTGTCTGTGTGTGCATGAGTGTGTGTGTGTGTGTCATTAGCCGCTCTGCCCATGAGCTGAGGAATGATTCATACCGGGGTCCATGGAGAGAACCACCTCGGCTTCTGGGCCTCTCCTCCATTGTTCCAGGGATAGGATGCGTGAGCCGCGCTCTTCCTCTAGCTTCCACCAACACAATGGGACCAAATGAAGTCTCCAATTGTGGTTATTGATTCATATGTTTCTATTATGTTTCTATTATTCCTCCCTGCTTCTAGTTTAGTTTTCATCCTCTGATACTTAGAGCCCCATTATTATTCCACCACAGAATAATTGTGTTGTGACAAGACAACTTACTTGTTTATACTGCAGTTAAAATGGACCCGACACACGCACATGCACGTACACACAAACACACACGCGCACTGTAACATAACAAGTAGATTTAGTCCGTCAACCTGATAAAACTCAACCGGGCAAAGCCCATGACGCTTTGACATGTGGCGGCAATATTTATTTTACTCCTTTCACGGTTGTTCTGGGACAGCTTGGGCTTCGGGGTTCCTCTCCTCCGAGGTAATGACGATGACAATACCAGACCTGCCATTAAGTGAGGGGGGACTGTATTAGGGCCTTGTTTCTGGGCCCATACCCAGCTGTGCTGCCCTGGTCCTTATTGGATTAGCAGCTGGAGATGACAGGAGAGGACAGGAGAGGAGAGGGGGGGGGGGGGGGGGGGGGGGGAGGGAGGGGAGAGCGAAGGAGAGGAGAGGGGTGGAGTGGAGAGGAAAGTATAGGGTAGGAGAGCAGAGAAGCCTCAGTCTGCCTCTTGACTTCACAGCTTGTCTTTGACTTAAATGCTTCATTCAATCAAACACATATTGCAGTTTTAACACAGTATTATGTATACATATTATTTTATGTGGTTGAATTAAATTGTTAAATGGTTTTGTTTTGGGTACTGGAGATATACCTAAATGATCTGTCCAATTAATTTAGTCAACTGGGCACTGATTTACATTGGGTTGATTTGTCAACTAACGTGAATTCAACATGAAATCAACAAAACATGTCACCATGTCATTGGATTTAGATTAAAAGTTGAGTGAAAATCCCCCTTATGTTGATTACTTTTTGCAAATCCAATCAGTTTCCCATGTTGATTCAATGTTATCGCATAGATTTGAATTGTTTATAACTTGGAAGCAACATTGATTCAATCAACCAGTGGGTAAAGATGTATTCACAAAAAATGTAAGGAACAGCGACATTGACTCTAAGCTATGTGAGGCCTATGAAAGAAGAAAGCTAGAATCGCAAAAAAACATTTCTCCAATTAAATTTTTTAATTTTTTATTTCACCTTTATTTAACCAATTGAAAAATATAGATCAGCAATGGAATTATTTACAGTGCTTACTCCGTGTACTGCCGTTCATACGTCCCTCTATAGTCTACAGGGCATAGATGTGTGTGTGTGTGTGTGTGTGTGTGTGTGCAGTGTGTTTGTGTACATGCATTTTTTATGGCGTGTACGTCAGTCAATCTCTCAGGACGACAGTCAGAATCCCAGGGGTTTTATAACGTACCTGAATATTCTCAATTTATAGATTTATCTGAGTGTATAATGTACTGATCTGATGCTTTCCCACACAGCCGCATAATTTCACCGGCCATACATATTACATGAATTTACTTTTGTGAAATTGTAGCCTTTTTCCTACAACCTCTCCTTATTCGATCCCCTCCTCTCTCCCCTCCCACTCTCGGAGCGATCCAATTTTAAGGTGCTGGCGGGACACACACCCTGATTGTGTTTTTTTACGCCCCATAACCGGGGGAAATTAATAAGGCGTTTTAGGCGTGATCTGTGAACTCGAGGGGTGAAAGGCGGGATGGAGGTGAAGGGGGGGTCGGATTTATATCTACACCCCCTCACCTACACCCCCGCCACCCCACTGCCATCCCCAAGCCATACTGCCCACCCCCCACTCTCCCTCTCGTCGCGCTCTTGTCACTGAGGTCAGCTCTGACAAACTGCGTGCGCGCCACTGGCGTCCCAGCTGGCAGAGATTTGTAACTGTGTCCCTGGTCCATTGCATTTGAATTATTCCACAGGCTAGCCCCCTGTCTCTCTTTTTCTTTCTCTCTCTCTCTCTCTCTCTCTCTCTCTCTCTCTCTCTCTCTCTCTCTCTCTCTCTCTCTCTCTCTCTCTCTCTCTCTCTCTCTCTCTCTCTCTCTCTCTCTCTCTCTCTCTCTCACTCCCCCTCTTACTCCCCCTCTCTCTCTCTCTCTCTCTCTCTCTCTCTCTCTCTCTCTCTCTCTCTCTCTCTCTCTCTCTCTCTCTCTCTCTCTCTCTCTCTCTCTCTCTCTCTCTCTCTCTCTCTCTCTCTCTCTCTCTCTCTCTCTCTCTCTCTCTCTCTCTCTCTCTCTCTCTCTCTCTCTCTCTCTCTCTCTCTCTCTCTCTCTCTCTCTCTCTCTCTCTCTCTCTCTCTCTCTCTCTCTCTCTCTCTCTCTCTCTCTTTACATTAGTGCCCCAGTAAGAGAGAGAGAGTGATGGAGAAGAAGGGAGGAGGGGGAAGATGAACAAGGGCCGGGGAGAGGCACACCAAGGGCAAGGGTGCATGGTGAAGGACAGGGGGGGAAACAGGTGGAAGGTTAATGGGCCTGGACCGGATCCACCAGACGCTCAGGCTTGATATATGGGCCCTGGGCCTGGTGCAGGCATAGGTTTTCAAAGATATATTATTTCATTTGAGGAGCAGCATTCTCAGTCCCTGCATTTGTCCACTGATAGATGATATCCCCCCGCCGTGCCCCGCCAGGCAGCCACAATTGGAGATGGCGTGTGAGTTTTTGTAAGGGCCTGCTCATGTACATATTTTATTTTCTCCCTCGCTCTCTCTCTCTCTCTCTCTCTCTCTCTCTCTCTCTCTCTCTCTCTCTCTCTCTCTTGCTTCCCACTCTCTCTCACTAAACTTCACTCTTGCTCGCTCACTCTGCCCCCGCCCTCTCTCTCTGTCCACCCTCCCCTCTCTCTTGTCTCTGTCCCACCCTCCCCACCCCCCCTCTCTCTCTTGTCTCTGTCCCAGGCTGAAGTCTGCTGGCAGCCAGTTTTTTTAAGCTGCTATTTTAGTGGTAACAAAATCTGGTTGATCAGGGCAGGATGGAGCGCGAGGGAGGTCATAAAAGCCTCTTTTCATTCATAAATGACTGAACAACGGGCAAAAAAATACTCTCCTCTTCCATAAATACTGAAAAAGCTGCGTATTGTAGCTTTCCGATAATTCCGATATATGCCCGAAATGTTCCTTTTTTTTAATATAGTGTCAGATAATATGATGGATTTTAGACAGAGAGCATATAGACATCTGGCAAGCAAGGTTCTCAAAATGGAACCATTTTAAGTCTTGAGCTACTACAAGAATCCAGGATATACACAAAATTACATCGACATTTGACAGATCACTCACTCCGTTTATTTACTGCTGAACCATGTCTCTGTTTTTTCATGCCTAGTCGCTTTAGAGTCGCTTCAGCCCCATTTGACCATTGACAACCACTCTGGACCGTTCTTTCCCCCTGTCTGTCCTGTTCGACCATTACTTCCCATTGTCGGTCCTCCCTCGGTCCCTGGACAGCAATAGCCCCGGCCTAGAAGACAAGTCTGGACAATTCCAGAACGTTGCATCCTAGAGCCCCGGTAGTCCCCTGAGACTCTCCCCGGGACCGGAAGGAAGCGGAGGCACTTGTTAAAAGGAAAGATTTAGGGCTGGCTATCCCCACAGACGGGCGGAGAACGAGACATCGGGGAGAGCTTCGAGGATTCGCTGAGTCTGCTCATCCACTTGTTGCTTTGATGGTGGATAAAAGGCTGGCATGAACTACAAGTTCCTGGAGAAGAAACTGATAGACTCATCCGCCTCAGACTCTTCTCTTCCGCGCTTGCCGTTTTCCCCCCTCCTCCTTCCTTTCGTTCTCTTCCTCTTTGACTGGCAAAGGAATATGCAAAGGAAGAAGGGGAAAAAATAATCACACCCCCACACACAATTTCAGAAGTGAAACATTGCAGAATTCGCTGATACTCATCCGCACCAAATCTTCTGATGTCTCGCCGTTCCCTTTTTACTCCTCCCCTTCCTCCTCGTACTCTTTAACTGCTTCTGTTATGATGGCAAAGGAAACAAAATTTTTCCGAAGTTGAACACTGTTTATCATTGGAATTCGCATTTGTGAGAGCAGGTCCATGTTAAGTCTTATTTATGGACGATCAGGGTAAGAGCCTTTTTATTGGCAGGTCATGGTGCTGATTAAGGTGTGGAGTCTGTGGACGCTCGGCAATGCCGTTAGCGCGGGGGCCCACACTACTCCTGTGCAGTTTTGCGACGCCGCCCACGACTAGGCGTGCAAAATCAGCGGGCGAGCGACTGGTGGCGAAATGGGAAAACAAAATGGATATTGGGAGTTGATTTAGCCGGCTAGCCTGCTAACAAATTAACTCAACGGCTCTGATGCTAACGCTAACTCGGGCGGTGTCTCCATCGAAAAAACTCTTAACATTTTACTTCTCCACACTCACTCTGCCGTCACTATTGTTATGAGCCGACATTAAAAACAATAGCACATACGGAGGGAGTCCACTTTCCAGAGTGTCTCCCATCAAAAGACTTAACAACAACATATTGCTCAGAGTTCACAAGAGCTGAGAGAAAACAAGTGGCTTCCAGTAAAGCATTGTTATCTGCAGGTCAACTGGTAATGTGTTGTCACAGGCAATACATATACACACCAAGCGCTAGTATTTACTCCCTGTACACTCTAGAGTTTCCTTTAGGTCAAAGGGGCTAAGGTGTGGCCTCTCTGGACTCATGTTGACCGGCCCCTGCCATCTCCAAACTAAACTCACTACACAAAGCCACGTGGTCACTTCAAGTGATTTATAAACCTTATAATAATGTTCATGAAAAAGCACTTGTAATTGCTTAAATACGTGTTTATGAAATGCTTATGAATAATTATACGCACCTTTTTAATTGTATTCACACTATTCGTAAATCATTCATTAGTGCTTGATCATGAGCGTTATTAGGAAGTGTTACTGATGTATCTATCCCTCACATGCTTTCCATCCACTTGTTTTCCATCTAAAGATACATCTCATGTGTCTTACTATGTCCGACATGGGTGACTACAACATGGCCTTGTCTCTCTCCTACAACCACGATTCAGGCTTTATAAAAGGAAGATTGCGGGTCTCGCTCTCCATTGTCAGCCCCGGCCTTAATTATCTGCTTGTAATTTGGGGTGCTGGCTGGAGGATGGCTGGCCGGCTGAGGTCTGCCACCCTCGTCACGCAACCTGTCAGCAGTTGTTCTCGACGTCTATTTTTGCTGCTTATTTACGGGCGGCTATTCCGGACACGGTGGACAGAGGCGTCTCGCTGAGAGAGAGAAATAGAGAAAGAGAGAGAGAGGGAGAGAGAGACCAAAGACAATAGATAAGCAATGTGATGAAAGGATACTGAGAGAGTGCAGGCTTACAAAGGAGGGGGGGGGGGGGGGCTTATGTTTAACCAACATAGGGGTGATTAGATTTGTACTCTGATGAATGACATGTGGGTTCTGGAGGGGGTAACGCTAGACGTGAGCGTTAGTTACGACGGGCGAGAAATTCACGAGGCCCACCATGCACCTATAAAATGTCTTTAGCATCACGGACCGCAATAGTAGGAGAAAAACACCTGTTCGTCATAGTGTTTCTTTCTTTTACTTTCTTTCATTTTCTTTATTTCTCTGTCTTTTTTACTTTCTCTCTCTCTCTCTCTCTCTTTCTCTCTCGCTCGCTCTCTCGCTCTCTCTCTCTCGCGCTCTCTCTCTCTCCTTAACTCAGCACCTGGCATGGTGCAGAACTAAATGATCCATACATATTAAATAAATGTATAGTCTAATAATAGATATTATGACTGCGTTCTTTAAAGATTGCACACTTAAAGGGGGATAAAAGGGAACTTTTTACGATCACTGAAACAATGAAAAATAAAAACAAATATTCCGAATGGACTCAAGGCCCAGCACGTTTTAACTGCCCCAGAACCTACCCTGCTAGGGGTGTCGACAGGGGCATTCAATTGAGAGAGGTGAATAGATAGACAGATTGTTTCAGAGGTACACACACGCGAATGCAGGTACACACACACACACACACACACACACACACACACACACACACACACACACACACACACACACACACACACACACACACACACACACACACACACACACACCACACAGACACACGCAGACACACACAGACAGACAGAACTGTAGCGGGCTTCAGTCTCTCAAAAGAGTTATGTAAGCGTGTTACACACAAACACACACACTCTCCCTGATACATTCGTCACAATGGTCTGTTGATAAAGAAGGCTTTTCACTGTCCACAAGAGAGACAACCTTTCACAGCCTAGTCATTCAATTACATCTCACTAATTGTTTGTGTTTAGATCACACATCCATAGATCAATTTGTTTAATTCAGATGTTAATTTCATATCAAAGCCCCAATCAAAGTGGGTTTCTGAGTGGCCCCAGCTGTGAAGTGCCAGAGCCAGACAGTCTGTTAGTGCTAATGGGAATGTATGTCTCCTCTTCAAACTGAGAGAAGCATCTGTCTGTGTATTTTAAAACACTCTTGTCTACTCAGCGAGACTGAGCAAGTGTATCTCCTCTGGACTGCATTATAAAGGCTAGTCTATATCCATGTACCTGCATGTGTATGTGTGTCATTTCCCATACAAACACTCATATACTGTACATACATACACACACACACACACTCATATACATACATACACACACACACACACACACACACACACACACACACACACACACACACACACACACACACACACACACACACACACACACACACACACACACACACACACACACACACACACACACTCATATACATACAGTGGCTTGCGAAAGTATTCACCCCCTTGGCATTTTTCCTATTTTGTTGCCTTACAACCTGGAATTAAAATGTATTTTTGAGGGGTTTGCATCATTTGATTTACACAACATGCCTACCACTTTGAAGATGCAAAATATGTTTTATTGTGAAACAAACAAGAAATAAGACAAAAAAAACAGAAAACTTGAATGTGCATAACTAAAGTCAATACTTTGTAGAGCCACCTTTTGCAGCAATTACAGCTGCAAGTATCTTGGGGTATTTCTCTATAAGCTTGGTACATCTAGCCACTGGGATTTTTGCCCATTCTTCAAGGCAAAACTGCTCCAGCTCCTTCACGTTGGATGGGTTCCGCTGGTGTACAGCAATCTTTAAGTCATACCACAGATTCACAATTGGATTGAGGTCTGGGCTTTGACTAGGCCATTCCAAGACATTTCAATGTTTCCCCTTAAACCACTCGAGTGTAACTTTAGCAGTATGCTTAGTGTCATTGTCCTGCTGGAAGGTGAACCCCCGTCCCAGTCTCAAATCTCTGGAAGACTGAAACAGGTTTCCCTCAAGAATTTCCCTGTATTTAGCGCCATCCTTCAATTCTGACCAGTTTCCCAGTCCCTGCTGATGAAAAACATCCCCACAGCATGATGCTGCCACCACCATGCTTCACTGCGGGGATGGTGTTCTCGGGGTAATTGGAGGTGTGGGGTTTGTGCCAGACATAGCGTTTTCCATGATGGCCAAAAAGCTCAATTTTAGTCTCATCTGACCAGAGTACCTTCTTCCATATGTTTGGGGAGTCTCCCACATGCCTTATTTGCGAACACCAAATGTGTTT
The DNA here is from genome assembly GCF_045679555.1 of Salvelinus alpinus. Taxonomy (NCBI): domain Eukaryota; kingdom Metazoa; phylum Chordata; class Actinopteri; order Salmoniformes; family Salmonidae; genus Salvelinus; species Salvelinus alpinus. The sequence goes on from NC_092101.1 coordinate 5,377,317, forward strand.
GGTTATTTTTTTCTTTAAGCAATGGCTTTTTTATGGCTACTCTTCCGTAAAGCCCAGCTCTGTTGAGTGTACGGCTTAAAGTGGTCCTATGGACAGATACTCCAATCTCCACTGTAGAGCTTTGAAGCTCCTTCAAGGTTATCTTTGGTCTCTTTGTTGCCTCTCTGATTAATGCCCTCCTTGCCTGTTCCGTGAGTTTTGGTGGGCGGCCCTCTCTTGGCAAGTGTGTTGTGGTGCCATATTCTTTCAATTTTTTTATAATGGATTTAATGGTGCTCCGTGGGATGTTCAAAGTTTCTGATCTTTTTTTATAACCCAACCCTGATCTGTACTTCTCCACAACTTTGTCCCTGACCTGTTTGGAGAGCTCCTTGGTCTTCATGGTGCCGCTTGCTTGGTGGTGCCCCTTGCTTAGTGGTGTTGCAGACTCTGGGGCCTTTCAGAACATATATACTGAGATGATGTGACAGATCATGTGACACTTAGATTGCACACAGGTGGACTTTATTTAACTAATTATGTGACTTTTGAAGGTAATTGGTTGCACCAGATCTTATTTAGGGGCTTCATAGCAAAGGGGTGAATACATATGCACGCACCACTTTTCCATATTTAAAAAAAAAACATATTTTTATAAGTATTTTTTTTAAAATTTAACTTCACCAATTTTGACTATTTTGTGTATGCCCATTAAATGAAATCCAAATAAAAATCCATTTAAATTACAGGTTGTAATGCAACAAAATATGAAACCGCCAATGGGGATGAATACTTTTGCAAGGCGCTGTACATACACACACACACACACACTCATATACATACACACACACACAAACACTCATATACATACACACACACACACACACCCCCCCCCCCCCCCCCCACACACACACACACACAATATCGACAGCCCTCCTTACCATAAAGTAGCCTATAGCCATAAATCGCAGAATCAAGTCAAACAAGGCATGGAATGAAAATCAAATGGGCCCACCACAGATCACTCAGGGATCGGCTGCCCAGGCTTAATGCAGAGTATTGCCTGCTAGATTGAACACTGTGGAACAGATCAATACTACCCAGCGCCTTAGTCTTACAGAGCACAAACTCATTTCACATTTGGAAGTCATTATTTTCTCACTGTATTTCAGTTTGGAGGGAGTTTGGTTCGTGGGTGTCGGGGAAGGATTCGGAGTGTGTTTGTGGGGCGGGGGGGTTAAGGAGTGTGTGTGTATATATGTGTGTGTGGAAGTGTGTGTGTGTGTGTGGAAGTGTGTGCGTCTCAGGGAGGGTTACTTTTGGGAGCTCCTGCTCCCCTGACTTCATGTATATTAGGAGCCTAATGTTCATTTGAATAATTGATTATGCCTCTCTGTTTTTGATAATTAGTTGATAGCTTCTTAGCTTTAAGCCCTCAAGATCCCATGCAGCAAACTCAAGCCATTTTTTAAAACGTATTATGAACATATCAACAACGGTACTCATAGATGATCTACGCACTTAGCTGACTATTTCAAATCCAGAAATGAAGCAGCTGTACCAACTGTGTTTCTTTCTCATAACCACATTTTTGTGTGATTTTGCCTTGTGTTTGCCTAGCCTGGTCCCAGATCTGTCTGCGTTGTATAGCCGTGGCATACCACTGTGGCATGCCACCAGATCTGAGATCAGGCTACAAACAGTTTGCCTTCCCTAAAATGCATCTCTACTCAATGCTGTACATTTGATTCTATGTTATCATATCCTGACATGATTTCCCAGCAATCAAAGATGTCTAGATTATTTTATTTGGTAGTGTTCTATAATAACTCCACAAAATAAAGCATTTATTTTGTATTAGTAAATTGTGTATTTATTATTTATTAATCATTACATAATATAGGTCCTTATAAACCATTTACTAATCATTAGCCCTTTGACGCGTACGATTTACGTGACAACCAGACATGATCAACAAACATGGTGCCACACATCCTCATCATGATCAGTACAACCTTCCAAAAAGTATTTTACACACATCATATGTGTCCATTACAATCTATACAAGAATCGTAATGCATTATTTGTCACCAGTACTTGAAAACATGTGAATAAAACACTAAATACATTATGCTCCATACATACGTACGGTGTACTGCAGTAAAAACGACAACATGATATACAGAAACTGTAATGATAACGTAATAAGGCACTTACTTTGATAGGAATGCACTCATGTCTAAAGTTATTATTAGTAAGGAAAACAACAAAGAAGGCAATGCAGGCGCCAGCCGGAAAATGTGCAAGGGGGAAAAGTTTGTGCAAGTTCTGTTCTGACTAGAGATGCGCAAACGTCTGCATTCTTGATCTGGGGAAACACTGGGAAAGTGCTTGGGTTCTTGGACTACCAGGATTGGGCGAAGGCAGTGCTTAAACTTTCAATGCTTTGCGCCTATGGCTAAGAGTTTCCTTTTGCGAGGGTGGAGATTTTTAAAAACGGAACTCCCAAAATCTAATACGTATGGAACCAGAATTGAATCATGCAGCTGACCAAATTACACAAGATTTTAGTTCTGGGTTAACCCGAGATTACACTGCTCTAAGGAGTGACTGCTGCAATCCACACTTTGGTTTTGGTAGAAAAGTGATTGCTTAGCATTTTTGTTAACATTTTTGGACTAAGGACGTTATTTTACTCAGCATAGAGTAACATTATTTCACTCAACCATTTTGAGACCTTAAGGAGTATCAGGTACTGCAGGAATGTCTACCAATGGCATGCCCATCTTTTTGTGAGAAATTACACTGGTCACTCAAAACATTGATAAAGTATATATAAATAGCCCAAACTTTAGATGAGGCTGCGCAAAAAATCTTAACTAATGATTAGTAAATGGTTTATAAAGACCTATATTAAACATTGTATGAATGATCTTATGAATCATTATTTCATATTTTAAAAGTAGTAACTAGGTTACTAACATTTACAAATGTGGGAGTAATGATTAATAAACTATGAATAAACTATTTACTAATCCATTATAAATGCTTTGTTACATGGAGTTATTATAAAGGGCTACCTTTTATCTATTTTAGGGCTATCCAGTTGACTCCAGTGTACCCCACTGGTAGAATTTAAGGAGTATGGCGAACCTCAAACTAGTCAACAATAAGTACACCATATAAATATGTCTATTGAAATTCATGACTAGCGTCTCTCTGGTCAGTTTCTCTCTTGCCTTATTGATTTTTTATATCTTTCATATGCTTATTCATCGGGGGAAAAGGAATACATAAGTTGGGATACCTGATTTGGTCTGCAAATCCCTGTCTGAAATCTGAGAGGAAGGGTTTGTTACTTTCTTTAGTGACCTTGAAAACAACAAGACACTCCCAACAACACACACCAAAGAGACTTTGTATTTACCTCTTCTCTGTGTTGGCCAACTATTCTCATAGTTTGCTCTTTTAACTGTTTGTATGTAGCTAGTACTAGTGTGGACAACTGCTGTCCGTCATGTATCCAATTAATTCAGTGTCTGTTTAGGATATGTGGAATCTTTGACTGTAGCTCATTAAAGACACACTATGTAAGTTTAGTTGCTAATTGTTTACGCAAAATGTGGGCTTGAATGTTGGCAGTATGATTCATACACTATTATGATTTCTTAATTCATTAAACCACACAAATCCTGAGTTTTGGGCCTTCGTTTTATGCTTTTGCCTATTGGTGTGGGGAGGTGTGCCCCTTTCTGACAAAAGTTCTGTTTTCCCTCTAATGCTAGAATCCTTAGTTGCTACACCCACTTTTGGACTTATACATGCATAATATATAGCCATTGATTCTTGAGGAATACAACTTACAAATGTCTCATGAACTTAGTTCCCCATCAGAACCCAAAAGATTTAGTACGTAAACAATGTCTACTAACATGGCTAACAAAATTTTAAAAAATGGCTAACAATAGCTAAAAATGGCAGATATCCCTCCATCAGAGATGCATCTCTAATTTCTCCAGTGGATCCGTATCAGTGCTGATGCGTGATGAGGTGAGGAGTGCACAGGAAGGACCTTATTAGAGCAGGGTTAGCGCCACTTTAAATCTTTTCCTTTGCCATTGGGCATGGGATAGGAGGGGGGGGAGGGGTTGGGGTGGGAGGCGTTGGGACAGGAGGGGAGGAAGTGGTTGCGGTGGGAGGCTAATCGAACAAAGTGTGTTCTATAGGTCAGGGGACAGCCTCCTGAGTCTGTTAATGCGGTCACTATGGGAACTTATCAATCTCCGTGCCTCAGCAGTATCGATCACAATACGACTCTCTGTGAGACACACACACGCACGCTTCCTCCCCTCTCCCCGGCCTCTCAGAAAGGCAGACGGTCTGCTCTACGCCAAGTAACCAATCAGAAGCCTCGGCCACTGCTTCTTTATTCTGTTATCTAATTAATTTATAGGCCCATATATATATATATATATATACAGTGGGGAGAACAAGTATTTGATACACTGCCGATTTTGCAGGTTTTCCTACTTACAAAGCATGTAGAGGTCTGTAATTTTTATCATAGGTACACTTCAACTATGAGAGACGGAATCTAAAACAAAAATCCAGAAAATCACATTGTATGATTTTTAAGTAATTAATTTGCATTTTATTGCATGACATAAGTATTTGATACATCAGAAAAGCAGAACTTAATATTTGGTACAGAAACCTTTGTTTGCAATTACAGAGATCATACGTTTCCTGTAGTTCTTGACTAGGTTTGCACACACTGCAGCAGGGATTTTGGCCCACTCCTCCCTACAGATCTTCTCCAGATCCTTCAGGTTTCGGGGCTGTCGCTGGGCAATACGGACTTTCAGCTCCCTCCAAAGATTTTCTATTGGGTTCAGGTCTGGAGACTGGCTAGGCCACTCCAGGACCTTGAGATGCTTCTTACGGAGCCACTCCTTAGTTGCCATGGCTGTGTGCTTCGTGTCGTTGTCATGCTGGAAGACCCAGCCACGACCCATCTTCAATGCTCTTACTGAGGGAAGGAGGTTGTTGGCCAAGATCTCGCGATACATGGCCCCATCCATCCTCCCCTCAATACGGTGCAGTCGTCCTGTCCCCTTTGCAGAAAAGCATCCCCAAAGAATGATGTTTCCACCTCCATGCTTCACGGTTGGGATGGTGTTCTTGGGGTTGTACTCATACTTCTTCTTCCTCCAAACACGGCGAGTGGAGTTAGACCAAAAAGCTCTATTTTTGTCTCATCAGACCACATGACCTTCTCCCATTCCTCCTCTGGATCATCCAGATGGTCATTGGCAAACTTCAGACAGGCCTGGACATGCACTGGCTTAAGCAGGGGGACCTTGCGTGCGCTGCAGGATTTTAATCCATGACGGCGTAGTGTGTTACTAATGGTTTTCTTTGAGACTGTGGTCCCAGCTCTCTTCAGGTCATTGACCAGGTCCTGCCGTGTAGTTCTGGGCTGATCCCTCACCTTCCTCATGATCATTGATGACCCACGAGGTGAAATCTTGCATGGAGCCCCAGACCGAGGGTGATTGACCGTCATCTTGAACTTCTTCCATTTTCTAATAATTGCGCCAACAGTTGTTTCCTTCTCACCAAGCTGCTTGCCTATTGTCCTGTAGCCCATCCCAGCCTTGTGCAGGTCTACAATTTTATCCCTGATGTCCTTACACAGCTCTCTGGTCTTGGCCATTGTGGAGAGGTTGGAATCTGTTTGATTGAGTGTGTGGACAGGTGTCTTTTATACAGGTAACGAGTTCAAACAGGTGCAGTTAATACAGGTAATGAGTGGAGAACAGGAGGGCTTCTTAAAGAAAAACTAACAGGTCTGTGAGAGCCGGAATTCTTACTGGTTGGTAGGTGATCAAATACTTATGTCATGCAATAAAATGCAAATTAATTATTTAAAAATCATACAATGTGATTTTCTGGATTTTTGTTTTAGATTCCGTCTCTCACAGTTGAAGTGTACCTATGATAAAAATTACAGACATCTACATGCTTTGTAAGTAGGAAAACCTGCAAAATCGGCAGTGTATCAAATACTTGTTCTCCCCACTGTATATATATATATATATGGGCCTATAAATTATATATATATATGTATATATATATATATATTGTTGAAGTCGGAAGTTTACACACAACTTAGCCAAATACATTTAAACTCAGTTTTTCACAATTCCTGACATTTAATCCTAGTAAAAATTCCCTGTCAGTTAGGATCACCACTTTATTATAAGAATGTGAAATGTCAGAATAATAGTAGAGAAAATTATTTATTTCAGCTTTTATTTCTTTCATCACATTCCCAGTGGGTTAGAAGTTCACTATCACTCAATTAGTATTTGGTAGCATTGCCTTTAAATTGTTGAACTTGGGTCAAACGTTTCGGGTAGCCTTCCACAAGCTTCCCACAATAAGTTGGGTGAATTTTGTCCCATTCCTCCTGACAGAGCTGTTGTAACTGAATCAGGTTTGTAGGCCTCCTTGCTCGCACACGCTTTTTCAGTTCTTCCCACACATTTTCTATAGGATGAGGTCAGGGCTTTGTGATGGCCACTCCAATACCTTGACTTTGTTGTCCTTAAGCCATTTTCCACACTTTTGGAAGTATGCTTGGGGTCATTGTCCATTTGGAAGACCTATTTGCGACCAAGCTTTAACTTCCAGACTGATGTCTTGAGATGTTGCTTCAATATATCCACATTACTTTCCTACCTTATGATGCCATCTATTTTGTGAAGTGCACCAGTCCCTCCTGCAGCAAAGCACCCCCACAAAATGATGCTGCCACCTCCGTGCTTCACGGTTGGGATGGTGTTCTTCGGCTTTCAAGCCTCCCCCCTTTTCCTCCAAACGTAACGATGGTCAAACGTAACAGTTCTATTTTTGTTTCATCAGACCAGAGGACATTTCTCCAAAAAAGTACGATCTTTGTCCCCATATGAAGTTGCAAACTGTAGTCTGGCTTTTTTATGGCAGTTTTGGAGCAGTGGCTTCTTCCTTGCTGAGCAGCCTTTCAGGTTACGTTGATATAGGACTCGTTTTACTGTGGATATAGATACTATTGTACCTGTTTTCTCCAGCATCTTCACAAGGTCCTTTGCTGTTGTTCTGGGATTGATTTGCACTTTTCGCACCAAAGTACGTTCGTCTCTAGGAGACAGAAGGCATCTCCTTCCTGAGCGGTATGATGGCTGCTTGGTCCCATGGTGTTTATACTTGGATACTATTGTTTGTACAGATGAACGTGGTACTTTCAAGCATTTGGAAATTGCTCCCAAGGATGAACCAGACTGTTTTTCTGAGGTCTTGGCTGATTTCTTTTGATATTCCCATGATGTCAAGCAAAGAGGCACTGAGTTTGAAGGTAGGCCTTGAAATATATCCACAGGTACACCTCCAATTGACTCAAATGATGTCAATTAGCGTACCAGAAGCTTCGAAAGCCATGACAATTTTCTGGAATTTTCAAAGCTGTTTAAAGGCACAGTCAACTTAGTGTTTGTAAACTTCTGACCCACTGGAATTGTGATACAGTGAATTATAAGTGAAATAATCTGTCTGTAAACAATTGTTGGAATTGTGTCATGCACAATTACTTCTGTAGATGTCTTAACCGACTTGCCAAAACTAAAACTAAAACTACGCCAACCTAAGTGTATGTAAACTTCCGACTTCAACTGTATATTTATTTATTTATATTTATATATATCTATGCATATATTTATACTTTACTCTTTGCCTTGTAAAAAGTCCACTTCAATATGAAAGATCTGCGGTTTTCCATGGTATAGAGAAAATGCTCCTCTGTTGATATTGTGTGAAGGCTAAAACAGATTAAAAAAACATAGTCTGAGGGAGGATGAGTTATCATTTCTCTGGCCCATTCTGTAGGCTTAGTTTGGACATTGGTATTTCTATTGCTGTTTAGAGACATAATATCTGTATAGGGTTTCTGTGTGGTCAGGGGATAGGCCTGCATACATTGGCCAAGTTACTTGATATAAAATATAGATCTAAGTGACTTCTAAACAGGTGCAAGACGGAGGAAAAAGCTCAAGCTTTACCTACCATAAGCCCCCCTCTATTCCACACTGCATTTCTGCAGACTGACCTGTCTGGCACCAAGACTAGAATGGACAGACAGACAGACAGACAGACAGACAGACACAGACACAGACACAGACACAGACAGACAGACAGACAGACAGACAGACAGACAGACAGACAGACAGACAGACAGACAGACAGACAGACAGACAGACAGACAGACAGACAGACAGACAGACAGACAGACAGACAGACAGAGAATCAGACAGAGAATCAGAAGCAGTTGCCAATGACCGAGAATCAACTTCACAGAATGCTTCAGATACAAACTGACTGTACGGAACAGAACAAATCCTCCATTCTGTGCAATATTACAATTGCATCTACTGTATAAAGGGTGGCAGGTAGCCTATCAGTAAGAGCATCGGGCCAGTAACTGAAAGGTTGCTGGTTTGAATACCCGAGCCGACAAGATGAAACATTTGTCGATGTGCCCTTGATCAAGGCACTTAAATGTTTTTTTAAAATGTCAACTTCATCAGATCCAGCAACATCCCAACCTCAACATATGTGAAAATTGCGTTTTTCTGTTTTATGGTAAAAGAAGATAGATGAAGATAAGTGTTCTGTAGTATAAAAATGAAGATAAGCGTTTCCAATGACATCATCAACCAATTAGTAGACAATTAGTAGGCAATGCCTACTCATAATTGGTTAAAATCACATGATGCACACCGATGATGTCATTGGAAAAAAGTATCTTCCTCAATCTTTTTTTCCACAAAACATAGAAATGTGCCATTTTCACATTGATATTTCGGTGGTGCTGGAGATGATGAATATGAAGTACATTTTTTTTGTAAATGTCCCTTTAACCCTAATTTGCTCCAGGGGCGTTGTACTACTACAGTATGGCTGACCCTGTAAAACAACACATTTCACTCCACCCATCTGGTGTATGTGAAAATCAAAACATATACACTACCGTTCAAAAGTTTGAGGTCACTTAGAAATGTCCTTGTTTTTGAAAGAAAATATATTTTTTTGTCCATTAAAATAACAGCAAATTGATCAGAAATACCGTGTAAACATTATTCATGTTGTAAATGACCATTGCAGCTGGAAACTACTGATTTTTTATGGAATATCTACATAGGCGTACAGAGGCCCATTATCAGCAACCATCACTCCTGTGTTCCAATGGCACGTTGTGTTAGCTAATCCAAGTTTATCATTTTAAAAGGCTAATTGATCATTAGAAAACCCTTTTGCAATTATGTTAGCACAGCTGAAAACTGTTGTCCTGATTAAAGAAGCAATAAAACTGGCCTTCTTTAGACTAGTTGAGTATCTGGAGTATCAGCATCTATGGGTTCGATTACAGGCTCAACATGGCTAGAAACAAAGATCTTTCTTCTGAAACTCGTCAGTCTATTCTTGTTCTGACAAATGAAGGCTATTGCATGCGAGAAATTGCCAAGAAACTGAAGATCTCGTACAAAGCCTTGTACTACTCCCTTCACAGAACAGCGGAAACTGGCTCTAACCAGAATAGAAAGAGGAGTGGGAGGCCCCGGTGCACAACTGAGCAATAGAACAAGTACATTAGAGTTCCTAGTTTGACACAGACGCCTCACAAGACCTCAACTGGCAGCTTCATTAAATAGTACCCGCAAAACACCAGTCTCAACGTCAACAGTGAAGAGGCGACTCCGGGATGCTGGCCTTCTAGGCAGAGTTGCAAAGAAAAAGCAATATCTCAGACTGGCCAATAAAAAGAAAAGACTAAGATGGGCAAAAGAACACAGACACTGGACAGAGGAACTCTGCCTAGAAGGCCAGTATCCCGGAGTTGCCTCTTCACTGTTGACGTTGAGGCTGGTGTTTTGCGGCCTTCTAAAGAAGGTCAGTTTTATTGTTTCTTTAATCAGGACAACAGTTTTCAACTGTGCTAACATAATTGTCAAATGGTTTTCTAATGATCAATTAGCCTTTTAAAATGATAAACTTGGATTATCTATCACAACATACCATTGGAACACTGGAGTGATGGTTGCTGATAATGGGCCTATGTAGATATTCCATAAAAAACCCGCTGTTTCCAGCTACAATAGTAATTTACAACATTAACAAGGTCTCCACTGTATTTCTGATCAATTAGAAGTTATTTTAATGGACAAGAAAATTGCTTTTCTTTCAAAAATGGGGCGGCAGGTAGCCTAGTGGTTAGAGCGTTGGACTAGGAATCGAAAGGTTGCAAGATCGAATCCCCGAGCTGGCAAGGTAAAAATCTGTCATTCTGCCCCTGAACAGGGCAGTTAACCCACTGTTCCTAGGCCATCATTGAAAATTAGAGTTTTTTCTTAACTGACTTGCCTAGTTAAATAAAGGTCAAATAAATAAAAAACAAGGACATTTCTAAGTGACCCCAAACTTTTGAACAGTAGTGTATACTACATGACCAAAAGTATGTGGGCACTTGCTCATTGAACATCTCATTCCAAAATCACGGGCATTAATATGGAGTTGGTCCCCCTTTTGCTGCTATAACAGCCTACACTCTTCTGGGAAGACTTTCCACTAGGTGTTGTAACATTGCTGTGGGGACTTGCTTCCATTCAGCCACAAGTACATTAGTGAGGTCGGGCACTGATGTTGGGCGATTAGGCCTGGCTCGCAGTCGGCATTCCAATTCATCCCAAAGGTGTTCCATGGGGTTGAAGTCAGGGCTCTGTGCAGGCCTGTCAAGTTCTTCCACGTCGATCTCATTAAAACCATTCTGTATGGACCTCGCTTTGTGCACTGGGGCATTGTTCCCAAACTATTGCCACGAAGTTGGAAGCATAGAATTGTCTAGAATGTCATTGTATGCTGTAGCGTTAAGATTTCCCTTCACTGGAACTAAGGGGCCTAGCCCAACCCATGAAAAACAGCCATAGACCATTATTCCTCCTCCACCAAACTTGGTGAAGCGTGATTCATCACTCCAGAGAATGCGTTTCCACTGCTCCAGAGTCCAAAGGCGGTGAGCTTTACACCACTCCAGCCGACGCTTGTCATTGCGCGTGGTGATCGTAGACTTGTGTGCGGCTGCTCGGCCATGGAAACCCATTTCATGAAGCTCTCTACGAACAGTTATTGTGCCGACGTTGCATCCAGAGTTAGTTTGGAACTCGGTAGGGAGTGTTGCAACCGAGGACAGACGATTTTTACGCGCTGCGTGCTTCAGCACTCGTCGGTCACATTCTGTGTGGCCTACCACTTCGTCGTTGTTGCTCCTTGACATTTTCACTTCACAATAACAGCACTTACAGTTGACCGTGGCAGCTCTAGCAGGGCTGAAATTTGACGAACTGACTTGTTGGAAAGGTGTCATCCTATGACGATGCCACGTTGAATGTCACTGAGCTGTTCAGTAAGGCCATTCTACTGCCAATGTTTGGCTATGGAGATTGCATGGCTGTGTGCTCGATTTTACACACCTGTCAACAAAGGGTGTGGCTAAAAAAGCAGATTCCACTAATTTCAAGGGCCGTCCACATGCTTTTGTATATATACTGTATATACTGTATATATAAATTCCCTTTCTAGCTGAAAAGCATTTCTGTGTCATCGCTCCCACTTCATACATGCGGCCCACATGCGGCCCAAGGATTTTCCCAGCATGCTTATCACCATTAGCCACAGCAGGGGAGAGGCCGAGACCCAAACAGAGGCTGTGCCATGATAAACATACCGGGATATTTCCACAGGACCATAGATAGGAGAGGATAAATAGGCCCTGTCTCTCGGGAGAAACTAGCTGGCTGGCTCCCCCTAGGTCACATACTTAGCACATCCCAGGGATTTACTCACTCACTTAGGCTATTTTGCCCTTCCATTATTACCGTAGAAATATAATTATTAGAAAGGACATTACAATTATATGATTATTACACCACTATTTTGTGTGTTGTTTCTTTTATATTGTTTTAAAAGCGTAATTGGTCGTGTGCAAAATGAGGTGTCACATTACTTACAGATTTTTCTTGTAAATATCAAGACACATTTCAGTTGAATGCGTCCAGTTGTACAACTGACTAGGTATCCCCCTTTCCCTTACAGTCACTATCGATTATATTACGTTTGGGCATGGCTTTCTCCATGGTTAAGAGAAATGCTTTACAAACAAAACCCAAATCTAAACACCTACACCTAAGTACTGTATGTCTAGGGTAGAATGTGTTTTGAAGTGAAGCAGGCTGAGTAACTGAAGCAGGCTGAGTAACTGAAGCAGGCTGAGTAACTGAAGCAGGCGGAGTAACTGAAGCAGGCGGAGTAACTGAAGCAGGCTGAGTAAGTGAAGCAGGCTGAGTAACTGAAGCAGGCTGAGTAACTGAAGCAGGCTGAGTAACTGAAGCAGGCTGAGTAACTGTATCAGGCTGAGTAAGTGAAGCAGGCTGAGTAACTGAAGCAGGCTGAGTAACTGAAGCAGGCTGAGTAACTGAAGCAGGCTGAGTAACTGAAGCAGGCTGAGTAACAGCCTGGGAACAGTGAAACCTACTCTACATGATTAATTCCTATCCCCAAGTGAATAGCACCATACCCAAGGCCTGTTCGCCACCAGACGAACAGATGCCAACAGAAGAGAACTCAAACGACGCCATGCTCGAGAGTCCCCTCATTGAAGTGAACTTCAAACCTCACCTGTAGTTCTCAGAGAGAACATTGACACGCATCCAGCTAGTAGGAGGGAAAAAAGACAGAGAGAAGTAGTGAGAAAGAGAGTGAAATCAGATGCGCACCTTGCTTTATGTAAATGTCATTTTGGAATGTGAAGTCGCTGCGTTCGTGGGCAAAAATAATGCAATTCACTCTGTTCATTAAGGAGCACTGAAGGAGATTCTATTAATCTGTTCATTAGGCCACATCAAAAATGGAGCTACTTATTAAAATCAGATCCAGCTGTGTACCCTCGTTAGGCCGCGATACCCACCACGCTTAACAATGCTTGTGGCACTCGACCAAAAACAGCCCAAAAAAAGGGGGGAAGGAAAAAATAAAAAAAATAACACGCTTTGCCACATTTGCCAGTTTTGACTCCAGACCATTATCAACATTATCAGTGGCCTCTTCTTAGCAGGGGACGATGAATAAATATTACTGTTGGGTTCTCCAAAAAAAACACCAGTCCCAATTAATTTACATTCCCGAAAAATTGGGGAAATTTAATTTTCTTAATCACTGTATTTTATTTTCTCTAAACCCTTAAGTCCTCTCTCTCTCTATCTCTCTCCCTCTCTCTCTCACTCCCCCTCTTATTCTTCCTCTCTCTCTCTCTCTCTCTCTCTCTCTCTCTCTCTCTCTCTCTCTCTCTCTCTCTCTCTCTCTCACTCCCCCTCTTATTCTTCCTCTCTCTCTCTCTCTTCTCTCTCACTCCTCCTCTTATTCTTCCTCTCTCTCTCTCTCTCTCTCTCTCTCTCTCTCTCTCTCCCCTCTTATTCTTCCTCTCTCTCTCTATCTCACTCCCCCTCTTATTCTCTCTCTCTCTCTCTCTCTCACTCCCCCTCTTATTCTTCCTCTCTCTCTCTCTCTCTCTCTCTCAATTCAATTCAATTCAAGGGGCTTTATTGGCATGGGAAACATGTGTTAACATTGCCAAAGCAAGTGAGGTAGGTAATATACAAAAGTCAAATAAACAATAAAAATGAACAGTAAACATTACACATACAGAAGTTTCAAAACAATAAAGACATTACAAATGTCATATTATATATATGCAGTGTTGTAACAATGTACAAATGGTTAAAGCACACAAGTTAAAATAAATAAACATAAATATGGGTTGTATTTACAGTGGTGTTTGTTCTTCACTGGTTGCCCTTTTCTTGTGGCAACAGGTCACAAATCTTGCTGCTGTGATGGCACACTGTGGAATTTCACCCAGTAGATATGAGAGTTTATCAAAATTGGATTTGTTTTCGAATTCTTTGTGGATCTGTGTAATCTGAGGGAAATATGTCTCTCTAATATGGTCATACATTGGGCAGGAGGTTAGGAAGTGCAGCTCAGTTTCCACCTCATTTTGTGGGCAGTGTGCACATAGCCTGTCTTCTCTTGAGAGCCATGTCTGCCTACGGCGGCCTTTCTCAATAGCAAGGCTATGCTCACTGAGTCTGTACATAGTCAAAGCTTTCCTTAAGTTTGGGTCAGTCACAGTGGTCAGGTATTCTGCCACTGTGTACTCTCTGTTTAGGGCCAAATAGCATTCTAGTTTGCTCTGTTTTTTTGTTAATTCTTTCCAATGTGTCAAGTAATTATCTTTTTGTTTTCTCATGATTTGGTTGGGTCTAATTGTGCTGTTGTCCTGGGGCTCTGTGGGGTGTGTTTGTGTTTGTGAACAGAGCCCTAGGACCAGCTTGCTTAGGGGACTCTTCTCCAGGTTCATCTCTCTGTAGGTGATGGCTTTGTTATGGAAGGTTTGGGAATCGCTTCCTTTTAGGTGGTTGTAGAATTTAACGGCTCTTTTCTGGATTTTGATAATTAGTGGGTATCGGCCTAATTCTGCTCTGCATGCATTATTTGGTGTTCTACGTTGTACACGGAGGATATTTTTGCAGAATTCTGCATGCAGAGTCTCAATTTGGTGTTTGTCCCATTTTGTGAAATCTTGGTTGGTGAGCGGACCCCAGACCTCACAACCATAAAGGGCAATGGGCTCTATGACTGATTCAAGTATTTTTAGCCAGATCCTAATTGGTATGTTGAAATTTATGTTCCTTTTGATGGCATAGAAGGCCCTTCTTGCCTTGTCTCTCAGATCGTTCACAGCTTTGTGGAAGTTACCTGTGGTGCTGATGTTTAGGCCGAGGTATGTATAGTTTTTTGTGTGCTCTAGGGCAACGGTGTCTAGATGGAATTTGTGGTCCTGGTGACTGGACCTTTTTTGGAACACCATTATTTTGGTCTTACTGAGATTTACTGTCAGGGCCCAGGTCTGACAGAATCTGTGCAGAAGATCTAGGTGCTGCTGTAGGCCCTCCTTGGTTGGTGACAGAAGCACCAGATCATCAGCAAACAGTAGACATTTGACTTCGGATTCTAGTAGGGTGAGACCGGGTGCTGCAGACTGTTCTAGTGCCCGCGCCAATTCGTTGATATACAGTGGGGAGAACAAGTATTTGATACACTGCCGATTTTGCAGGTTTTCCTACTTACAAAGCATGTAGAGGTCTGTAATTTTTATCATAGGTACACTTCAACTGTGAGAGACGGAATCTAAAACAAAAATCCAGAAAATCACATTGTATGATTTTTAAATAATTAATTTGCATTTTATTGCATGACATAAGTATTTGATCACCTACCAACCAGTAAGAATTCCGGCTCTCACAGACCTGTTAGTTTTTCTTTAAGAAGCCCTCCTGTTCTCCACTCATTACCTGTATTAACTGCACCTGTTTGAACTCGTTACCTGTATAAAAGACACCTGTCCACACACAATCAAACAGATTCCAACCTCTCCACAATGGCCAAGACCAGAGAGCTGTGTAAGGACATCAGGGATAAAATTGTAGACCTGCACAAGGCTGGGATGGGCTACAGGACAATAGGCAAGCAGCTTGGTGAGAAGGAAACAACTGTTGGCGCAATTATTAGAAAATGGAAGAAGTTCAAGATGACGGTCAATCACCCTCGGTCTGGGGCTCCATGCAAGATTTCACCTCGTGGGGCATCAATGATCATGAGGAAGGTGAGGGATCAGCCCAGAACTACACGGCAGGACCTGGTCAATGACCTGAAGAGAGCTGGGACCACAGTCTCAAAGAAAACCATTAGTAACACACTACGCCGTCATGGATTAAAATCCTGCAGCGCACGCAAGGTCCCCCTGCTTAAGCCAGTGCATGTCCAGGCCTGTCTGAAGTTTGCCAATGACCATCTGGATGATCCAGAGGAGGAATGGGAGAAGGTCATGTGGTCTGATGAGACAAAAATAGAGCTTTTTGGTCTAACTCCACTCGCCGTGTTTGGAGGAAGAAGAAGTATGAGTACAACCCCAAGAACACCATCCCAACCGTGAAGCATGGAGGTGGAAACATCATTCTTTGGGGATGCTTTTCTGCAAAGGGGACAGGACGACTGCACCGTATTGAGGGGAGGATGGATGGGGCCATGTATCGCGAGATCTTGGCCAACAACCTCCTTCCCTCAGTAAGAGCATTGAAGATGGGTCGTGGCTGGGTCTTCCAGCATGACAACGACACGAAGCACACAGCCATGGCAACTAAGGAGTGGCTCCGTAAGAAGCATCTCAAGGTCCTGGAGTGGCCTAGCCAGTCTCCAGACCTGAACCCAATAGAAAATCTTTGGAGGGAGCTGAAAGTCCGTATTGCCCAGCGACAGCCCCGAAACCTGAAGGATCTGGAGAAGATCTGTAGGGAGGAGTGGGCCAAAATCCCTGCTGCAGTGTGTGCAAACCTAGTCAAGAACTACAGGAAACGTATGATCTCTGTAATTGCAAACAAAGGGTTCTGTACCAAATATTAAGTTCTGCTTTTCTGATGTATCAAATACTTATGTCATGCAATAAAATGCAAATTAATTACTTAAAAATCATACAATGTGATTTTCTGGATTTTTGTTTTAGATTCCGTCTCTCATAGTTGAAGTGTACCTATGATAAAAATTACAGACCTCTACATGCTTTGTAAGTAGGAAAACCTGCAAAATCGGAAGTGTATCAAATACTTGTTCTCCCCACTGTATATGTTGAAGAGGGTGGGGCTTAAGCTGCATCCCTGTCTCACCCCACGACCCTGTGTGAAGAAATGTGTGTGTTTTTTGCCAATTTTAACCGCACACTTGTTGTTTGTGTACATGGATTTTATAATGTCGTATGTTTTACCCCCAACACCACTTTCCATCAATTTGTATAGCAGACCCTCATACCAAATTGAGTCGAAGGCTTTTTTGAAATCAACAAAGCATGAGAAGACTTTGCCTTTGTTTTGGTTTGTTTGGTTGTCAATTAGGGTGTGTAGGGTGAATACATGGTCTGTTGTACGGTAATTTGGTAAAAAGCCAATTTGACATTTGCTCAGTACATTGTTTTCATTGAGGAAATGTACGAGTCTGCTGTTAATGATAATGCAGAGTATTTTCCCAAGGTTACTGTTGACGCATATTCCACGGTAGTTATTGGGGTCAAATTTGTCTCCACTTTTGTGGATTGGGGTGATCAGTCCTTGGTTCCAAATATTGGGGAAGATGCCAGAGCTAAGGACGATGTTAAAGAGTTTTAGTATAGCCAATTGGAATTTGTTGTCTGTATATTTGATCATTTCATTAAGGATACCATCAACACCACAGGCCTTTTTGGGTTTGAGGGTTTTTATTTTGTCCTGTAACTCATTCAAGGTAATTGGAGAATCCAATGGGTTCTGGTAGTCTTTAATAGTTGATTCTAGGATTTGTATTTGATCATGTATATGTTTTTGTTCTTTATTCTTTGTTATAGAGCCAAAAAGATTGGAGAAGTGGTTTACCCATACATCTCCATTTTGGATAGATAATTCTTCGTGTTGTTGTTTGTTTAGTGTTTTCCAATTTTCCCAGAATTGGTTAGAGTCTATGGAGTCTTCAATTACATTGAGCTGATTTCTGACGTGCTGTTCCTTCTTTTTCCGTAGTGTATTTCTGTATTGTTTTAGTGATTCGCCATAGTGAAGGCGTAGACTCAGGTTTTCCGGGTCTCTATGTTTTTGGTTGGACAGGTTCCTCAATTTATTTCTTAGATTTTTGCATTCTTTATCAAACCATTTGTCATTGTTGTTCATTTTCTTCGGTTTTCTATTTGAGATTTTTAGATTTGATAGGGAAGCTGAGAGGTCAAATATACTGTTAAGATTTTCTACTGCCAAGTTTACACCTTCACTATTGCAGTGGAACATTTTACCCAGGAAGTTGTCTAAAAGGGATTGAATTTGCTGTTGCCTAATTGTTTTTTGGTAGGTTTCCAAACTGCATTCCTTCCATCTATAGCATTTCTTAATGTTACTCAGTTCCTTTGGCTTTGATGCCTCATGATTGAGTATTGCTCTGTTCAAGTAGACTGTGATTTTGCTGTGGTCTGATAGGGGTGTCAGTGGGCTGACTGTGAACGCTCTGAGAGACTCTGGGTTGAGGTCAGTGATAAAGTAGTCTACAGTGCTACTGCCAAGAGATGAGCTATAGGTGAACCTACCATAGGAGTCCCCTCGAAGCCTACCATTGACTATGTACATACCCAGCGTGCGACAGAGCTGCAGGAGTTGTGACCCGTTTTTGTTGGTTATGTTGTCATAGTTGTGCCTAGGGGGGCATATGGGGGAGGGAATGCTGTCACCTGCAGGCATTTCTCTCTCTCTCTCTCTCTCTCACTCCCCCTCTTATTCTTCCTCTCTCTCTCACTCCCCCTCTTATTCTTCCTCTCTCTCTCTCTCTCACTCCCCCTCTTATTCTTCCTCTCTCTCTCTCTCTCTCTCACTCCCCCTCTTATTCTTCCTCTCTCTCTCTCTCTCTCTCACTCCCCTCTTATTCTTCCTCTCTCTCTCACTCCCCCTCTTATTCTTCCTCTTTCTCTCACTCCCCCTCTTATTCTTCCTCTCTCTCTCTCTCTCCCCCTCTTATTCTTCCCCTCTCTCTCTCTCTCTCTCTCTCTCTCTCTCTCTCTCTCTCTCTCTCTCTCTCTCTCTCTCTCTCTCTCTCTCTCTCTCTCTCTCTCTCTCTCTCTCTCTCTCTCTCTCTCTCTCTCTCTCTCTCTCTCTCTCTCTCTCTCCCTCTTATTCTTCCTCTCTCTCTCTCTATCTCACTCCCCCTCTTATTCTTCCTCTCTCTCTCTCTCGCTCTCTCTCTCTCTCTCTGTGTGTGGAGTAGAAAACATTAATCTGCGCTTGTGGTTTTGAACAAAAGCTATGGGCAAACGATTGATCTGGACATTGATGCCCTCGCATGAATGGTAATAAAGGTGTTAAATTGGTTTCGGGGAGAATATGTATTTTTCATGACAAGCACTGAGAGAAGTTCCTTTTTGAAAATAAGAAAAAAAGCAGTGATGATATTGAAGTATAGAGAAAGAACACCTTGAAAATAGCCTTAAATGTGTGTTTGAACATAGTTTGGGCCTATCAGAGGTATAATACTTTTCTTAAGGGGGCTATTCAACCACTATCAGTACCAAACCCAAAGCTAACATGCTAAAGCCTTTGCCATGACTGTGTCATAATTTCAAGGACAGATCACTGTTGCTTGGCGGGTTCAAGTCAGACCATAGAAAGCGATAGGTAGTTTAAGGCCTAGATTAAATCAGATCAAGCGTTTGCCGGCAATAGCAGACACACGCATAGTGGATGTTTTGGCGGTGTCAGAGGTGCAACTGCATTGGGGCCATTAAATCGGTGAGCAGCTGCTCTTGTGATCATTGTCATGAAGCCACACCCACCCCGCTTGCGTTAGAAGTTCAGAATGAGAAAGTGTAGGCCGTATAGAAATAATGGCGCTCAAATTGAAAAATTGTTCACAATGAAACCGGTATTTAAATATACTACTTTTAGTAATAGTGGTCAGTTGTTCAGTTTTGATGATGTAACTGTAATGTCTGTTTTCTGCGGCCGGATGAAGCTTGATTCTACTAGCGTAAAATTACTAGATAACTCCAAGAAGTCTCAATTGTAAGGGTTTGGTCATCAGAAAAGGTTGGAATCTTTTTAATGAAGTAGTAGTACATTGATCGTGGTTAGCAAATTACTGCCTATCGTCCATGTTATCTACAGTTTCCATGACTACTTGGTATGATAATTATTAACCAGACAGTGTTATTGCTCTCATATAGTTCAATGAACTACAGGCCTAACATCAATTGAAACTTTACTAGACCATTTACTCAATAAACCTCATTGTCTAAGATCACATTCTGTTCTGTTGGCTTGGCTCTGGCTGCATACTTTTTTAATTTACAACACGTTCACAATATATTCCTGTTCTCAAGCAATCATACTGGGAACAGAATACATAAAAGACAGAGACAGTCGGACAATCCCCTCCCTTTTGTCAGACCACCACGTATCTCAGTGGACAGACAGATGGATTTGTGAAATCCAGGGCCTGTCGTGTTCAACCATGTGACAGTGCAAAGGAAAATCTTGTCAGGAAAACAGCCCAGTGTCACTGGCACTTAAAGGGTCGGCGATCTCTCTCCCCGCCTCACTATGCTCGTCCTGTCTCGGTTGCTGTGCGGGTGTCTCCTGCTCCCGCCTCGTGTTCCCCTCATCTCCCCTTGTCCCCTTTTGATGACCCAGCTCTGTCGGGAGTGATGCTGCCAGGCAGGCAGCGTGAGGACGGCTCCCTTTGATGAGGACCCCGACGCTCGCCGAGACCCTTGACAGGCCTGCTTTGAAGAGCGAGGTCTAGCTGTACATCCCACTCCACCATCTCTCCCTTAGACTCTCTCTCTATCTCTCTCTCGTTCAATCTCACTCTCTCTCTCTCTGAGAGGGTATTTTACTACTAATGCTGAGGCTTTGAGACGAAGACAGGGATGGGGGGGAGTGCGGGGGGGGTTAAAGTACAGTAAGGAGGACACTCGTTCACCATCGCCTCCCTCACGCCCTCCCTCGCTTTTCTGATGGGTTTTAATGATGGCATTTGAATTTTGCTCTCGCATGTCGCCTCTGGTCACCCGCCCCACAGAAAGGAGGGACGAGAGAAAAAAAAGAGGAAAGAAAGGGAGTTCACCCAACTTTCAGAAGTTGCGGTAATGGTCAAAGCGGCTTTGTTGTATTTCATTTTGATGAAAAGAGGAATGAGACAAATCATGTCAGCTTTCCTGGGTTTGAGACAGACAGACAGACAGACTTGGTTTGAGTCTCGACTATGAAGTTCCATGACCCGGCATCCACCAAGCGAACGCTTGGTGATACTGCCATTGTTATGACTAGGCGGAGAATAAACAACCCCTCTGCAGTCAAAACAATCAACACCAACAACAGTTGGTGCTGAAGCTACCACGCTGTCGTTCAAAGTAATAACGCATTTCACGCACAGTAGACATCTGTTAGCTCAGTGATGTCACAGCGCTTCCATTGAAACAAATGGCCTCTTTCTACAAAGTTCCAATAAATAATAGAATAATACTCGCAGGAAAGGTTTTCGTCTTTAGCTCACAATCTGTACTATATGATTAGAAAGTTTAAAAAAATGATATATAAAACATCACAGCACAATTGAAAAAATATATGGCACATGGAAACCAAACGTGGGTGGTCTATGGTGATAGGTGGGATGGGCTGAGAGTGGCTATGGGGTTGGGATTAAAGAGCGTATGTTTGGTAATGTATTATTGTTATGTGACTGCTTTATATACGTAAAAGTACCAGGTATGTAAAATGTATATGTAAAATGTACATACACTACCGGTCAAAAGTTTTAGAACACCTACTCATTCAAGGGTCAAAATGTTTACTATTTTCTACATTGTAGAATAATAGTGAAGACTACAAAACTATGAACTAATACATAGGGGATCATGTAGTAACCAAAAAAGTGTTAAACAAATAGCCACCCTTTGCCTTGATGACAGCTTTGCACACTCTTGGCATTCTCTCAACCAGTTTCACCCGGAATGCTTTTCTAACAGTCTTGAAGGAGTTCCCAGAAATGCTGAGCACTTGTTGGCTGCTTTTCCTTCATTCTGCGGTCCGACTCATCCTAAACCATCTCAATTTGGTTGAGGTCGGGGGATTGTGGAGGCCAGGTCATCTGATGCAGCACTCCATCACTCTCCTTCTTAGTAAAATAGCCCTTACACAGCCTGGAGGTGTGTTGGGTCATTGTCCTATTGAAAAACAAATGATAGTCCCACTAAGCCCAAACCAGATGGGATGGCGTATCGCTGCAGAATGCTGTGGTAGCCATGCTGGTTAAGTGGGCCTTGAATTCTAAAGACAGTGTCACCAGCAAAGCACCCCCACACCATCACACCTCCGTCTCACAAAGACACGGCGGTTGGAACCAAAAATCTCCAATTTGGAGGACAAACTTCCACCGGTCTAATGTCCATTGCTTGTGTTTCTTGGTCCAAGCAAGTCTCTTCTTATTATTGGTGTCCTTTAGTAGTGGTTTCTTTGCAGCAATTCGACCATGAAGGCCTGATTCACAGTCTCCTCTGAACAGCTGATGCTGAGATGTGTCTGTTACTTGAACTCTGTGAACCATTTATTTGGGCTGGTAACTCTAATGAACTCATCCTCTGCAGCAGAGGTAACTCTGGGTCTTCCAATCCTGTGGTGGTCCTCATGAGAGCCAGTTTCATCATAGCGCTTGATGGTTTTTGCGACTGCACTTGAAGAAACTTTCAAAGTTCTTCAAAAGGTCCATATTGACTAACCTTCATGTCTTAAAGTAATGATGGAGTGTTGTTTCTCTTTGCTTATTTGACCTGTTCTTGCCATAATATGGACTTGGTCTTTTACCAAATAGGGCTATCTTCCCTACCTTGTCACAACATAACTGAATGGCTCAAACGCATTAAGAAGGAAAGAAGTTCCACAAATTAACTTTGAACAAGGCACACATGTTAATTGAAATGCATTCCAGGTGACTACCTCATGAAGCTGGTTTAGAGAATGCCAAGAGTGTGCAAAGCTGTCATCAAGGCAAAGGGTGGCTATTTGAATAATCTCAACTATAAAATACATTTTAATTTGTTTAACCCTTTTTTGGTTACTACATGATTCCATATGTGTTATTTCATAGTGTTGATGTCTTCACTATTATTCTACAATGTAGAAAATAGTCAAAATAAAGAAAACTTCTTGAATGAGTAGGTGTTCTAAAACTTTTGACCACAAAATCTGTAGAAAAACAAAAAGATATTTGTCCTCCGAAGAGGGGTTAATAAAAAAATATATAATAAAGTAAAAGTTCCAGTGTGGATAATAGCGTTCCTTTTTCCGTCAATTGTACCGTACCTGTTAGTGAGGTAGTTTACACCATCGATTTACACATTCTTCTCTAATCCTCGTTGCCGTTTTCGAGTGCAGCGTCACAGATTGTAACTGTCAACCCAAGGATTTTCTCAGACTCGTGCAAAGCACATTTCACCAGAACAACACATACCGAAGAATTTCGCCAAGCCACATCATTCCGCAAGTCAGATAAATAGTATCGAAGGTGACGCTGTTTGTCGGGGGGGAAAAGGAGGGGTGAGAGAGGTTCTCCCTGTCTTTTTCCTCATTCTTTCTCTTCTGAATGTGGCCTTTCTATGTGTGTGGCTACAGTGTGTAATGATTAACGTGGTGAGCCCTGGGAAGTTGCAGCAGTTCACAATGGATGGTTGTTGCGGTGTATCAGACTCCGCTTTGGCGTGCGTCAGTCACCGGAATGGGAGTCACGGCCGCAGTGTTGCGTAGAAACTCACTACTTAATCACTGGGAACGGAGAAATCCCTCAGCCACTGGTAGTCCTGGGCAAACAGCTAACCAGTAGTGCTGTCAAACAGGGACGTTCCTGGGCTTTTTGAGAGAGCGTGGTGTTGCTAAGTTCACATGAGAAAGCAGGGGTGTGGTTGTGTTCAGACGGGGAAGGGGGAGTAGGGGAAACTATGTGAAACTACAGTATCGTGTGAAGTTGTCTTCCTCCACCTGTGGAATAGTAATTGATACGAGTCAATCTACCCCAAGATGTATCGACTTGTCAAACCATAAAAGTGGTAAAGCTTCACCCAAAAACTTTTCACTAAGAGAATAATGCAGCATCGTAAATCTTTAACCGTTTGTCAAGATGCGGTTTTTATTCATCGTTATGTATCCTTTTTATTTAAGAGGGGAAATATATGTAGCGTGACACATTAGCATAGCATGTGCATTAGCATCAACAACTGACCTCATCTCCTCTTTCTCTACCTTTTTGTCATAATCAGGTGGACGACCAAATGAAGCTCCTCCAGAACTGTTGGAGCGAGCTCCTCATCCTCGACCACATCTTCCGCCAGGTGATGCACGCCAAGGAAGGCTCCATCCTATTGGTCACCGGCCAGCAGGTAAGTCACCTGACTCCCCCAATTCCACCCACCCCTTCCTGCCCCACACGCACCTCCCCTTCTCTCCACACCCTCCCCATAGACCTCATCAGCCACTCAGCGCGAGCACATCAACACCCTTTAAAGCACTATCGACCAAGCCAGCCCCCGCGCAGTCACCGCTCCATTAAAAATAGATTACGCTTATAGGTATAAGCTAATGTGACCAGAATAATCAATTATGCATTTTCAATTTATTTATTTTTATTATTTTGCATCAAGCAAAGACTCCAAACGGCGAATAAATAAAGCGCTTGGTTAAGCATGCCGGTAGAGTCATAGCGGTAGAAAAAAAAGCCTATGATGATTTACCTTTGCGGGGCCCCTGAGGAGCCGGCAAGGGCCGATGCCTGAGGCTCCTGACGAGGCCCTCAACACAGAGTGGACCTGTGATTCCTCAGTCTTTTTCTCCACTGGCAGAGAGAGAGAGAGCGAGAGACAGAGAGAGGGAGATAAAGAGAGGGGGAAAGAGGAATGAAATTGCTCGTTATGAATATGGCTCTGAATGCCCGGCACGCCTGTCAGCAAGACGAGCACGCTTAATTATTGATGGGGCGGGTGTTTCCAAAACGTTGCTCTTCAACAAAATGTTCTCCAACAATAGATGGGGGCATTACTATTGAGGCGAAGCGAGGAGGGTCTGAGTAGAGTTAGGCAGTGTTGTTTTTACCTTTGTTTACATTTACATTTACATTTAAGTCATTTAGCAGACGCTCTTATCCAGAGCGACTTACAAATTGGAAAGTTCATACATATTCATCCTGGTCCCCCCGTGGGGAATGAACCCACAACCCTGGCGTTGCAAGCGCCATGCTCTACCAACTGAGCCACACGGGACCACAGCTACAGTTTACAGCTACAGACTTACTGTAGATGAGCTTTACTCACGTGATTTTGGAAAAGAGGATGTTGTGAGAGGGGGGACAAAAGAGTGGCTCTCCCGATGACCTCCAATAATTAGTGGTCAGAAAGTTGAAGTTGTTGTGTGTGTGTGAGTTCATGTAGGGAGAGAGACGGAGAAACAGAAAGAGAGACAGAGCAAGAGAGGGGGAGTTTTCATATCACTGCTATTTTACCAGACCACATATACCAACACATACACCAACCCACACACAGACACAGACACACACAGAGTGCCCTGAGTCACTGCCCCCCCCCCCCCCCCCGCACGCTCCTCCCACGTCCAGTGCAGAGTGCCGAGCGGTGGCTCGTACTCCCAGCAGTGTCTCTGCTGCTCTGTGTTTGATTAGCGAAGGCTGGCTGTGAGCAGGGCTGAGCCAGTGAAGGAGGAGGAGGAGGAGGGGGGAAAGAGTCAGGGGAGGTGAGGACCAGGTCTCGTTTGCATATTTTGGTTAATGAACAGCTGGTGTTGGGGGGCCGGTGTGGGAGACAGGAGGGGAGTGCCTCTCAAACCGTTCATTATCTCCTATTATTCTCCATGAAGCCAGAGGTGACAGCAGCACTGCTTTAAAGCCAGGGCCCACCACCACAACCACCATCACTACCAGCAACACCTCCACCAAAAACACATGGATACGGTTACTATGGCAGAACTCAACAGCCTCTTACGGTATCTCTCAGATAATGCAACAGAGATGTGGTTGGGTTGATCACGGGTTGGCGTTACCGGTGCCCTGGCCTGACCCAGTGACCGGTTTGGGCATGCCCGACCACTTCCACGCTGTTACCTCGTTGCGTGAGCATTTGTGTCTTGGCCGCTTTGCCAACCGTCGTCGGAATGGTCCAAGTGCACCATGGGGGATTAAAGGAGAAATGCGAGCGACACATGACACCCCGGGAGGACGGGCTTCAGAACATGCTACTGTCCCTCCCTTCCTCCCTTCCTCCCCTCTTCCCCCTTTGAATACAGATCCCTCACCGCCCTCCACTCTCCTATCTGTCAGCTGGTAGCCTTAGTCACAGTACACCGACCTTCGGAGGAATCTGATGTAGCAACAGACACAATATATAATCACACAGCATTCACGTCTAATTTATACAGCTCTTTGGCCTGTCTTGTACTGACCTGAACTGTCTTTGGCTCAAACACAAGACGTGACTGCCGGTGTCATGTGAAAACACAGGGTTATGGCCGTGTGGCAGTTCAGTCGAAGTATGAATGCACAAGCAAGGTCTCGCAAGATACGTCTTTGATATTGCTTGATATCAAATGGCACTTGCAGATGAAAGGCAAATGTTAAAGCATCGCAAAAAAAATATTCTCTGAACTCATTTATTCGGGCAGGTTTACACTGCTATTCAATGGCATTGTCTTTTTCAACTAACTCGTCTTCTTTGAGCCATAGTGTTATTAGTAGAGTGTGGTCATTTAGCAGACACTTTCATCCAACTTTCCGTGCAATTTAACTTTCGACATTTTTGTTATTATACGGCCCAACTTACTGTGCTGTATGAGTCCCCCAACCGTATTAGCCGTCTTTACCCATTTCTATGCTCGTTTGTCATTTGGCAACCATGTCCATTTTGTTTGCCTTTGTTTGATGTATTAATGACAGGTTGATCTATGATTCTTTATAATATGCAGACATAGAGATGATAGATAAGGGTATTGTTTTTTTTGTTTTTTACCTAAGGCTAGGAAACCATAACCCAATGCCACCAAGAGCCCAATCCTTCATTGAAGTTATTTCATGCACAGTTGATTGACACTTTAGGGGGGGGGGGGGGGGGGGGGCGTTGACATTTCACTGACTCTTAATTTTCACCACCTCAAAAAAGGACAGAGGGAGAGAAGGGGAAAGAAGGGGAGAGAGATAGAGAGAGAGAGAGAGAGAGAGATGGAAAGAGAGAGGAGAGAAGGGAGAGATGGAAAGAGAGAGGAGAGAAGGGAGAGAGATGCTGAGCGAGATGGAGAGAGAGAGAGAGAGAGAGAGAGAGAGAGAGAGAGAGAGAGAGAGAGAGAGAGAGAGAGAGAGAGAGAGAGAGAGAGAGAGAGAGAGAGAGAGAGAGAGAGAGAGAGAGAGAGAGAGAGAGAGAGGAGAGAAGGGAGAGATGGAAAGAGAGAGGAGAGAAGGGAGAGAGATGCTGAGAGAGAGATAGAGAGAAAAGGAGAGATGGAGAGGCGACGAGAAGCAGGGGGAAAAAAGCTGGTGTACATCTCGGAATCCTCCCAGCCCAATGCTTTAAAAAATTCTACTCATCATTATTTACACAATAAATAAATTCCGATCTGGGCCGTTTTAATTGCAAATGCAGCTCGCGGGGACCCCTCCCCGAGCCTAGGAGGCAGCCGTCTACCTTCCTCGAGAAACCCTGGCTCAGTCAATTATGGTAATGAATTGTCAATAAATATAAAAATTTAATATGGCCTGCTTACTGTGAGTGGCAGCTATGGACTTGCCTCCCAGACAAATTTGCTGCTGCTGCAGATATTAAGTGCACCTGAAAGTGCTCGCGGTGGGCCAATGGGGCCAGTGCCGGGGCCAGAGCATGAGGAGGGGTGGGGGGGTCCTGGGGGACATCCGGGGGGGCCCACACGCTCTCACCCCTCGCCCCTCGCGGCCCCCGCCTCCAAACCCCGCGTCCAGACGCAGAGGAGGGGAGAGGACGGGGAAGGCGAGAGGGAGGAGAGAGGGGGGTGTGTCCCCCCCCCCTGTTTATCGGCGGGTGATTATGATTCAGCAGTCAGCCCCGGCCCTTCGGCCCTCTCCCTCTCTCTCTTACTCCTCTCTCCCTCGCTCCCTGTATCTCTCTCCCTGCTGTGCTGGCAATCTACATTGTGCTACAGTGCTGGGAGAGTGAGAAAGAGGGAGAAAATGAGAAACGCTTCAGGAAGAGTGGAATCAGGACAGAGAAAGAGGGAGCAAGTAGGAAAGATGTTAGAAAAAAGAGAGAGAGAGTGAGAGTGAGAGTGAGAGCGAGAGAGAGAGCGAGAGAGAGAGAGAGAGAGAGAGAGAGAGAGAGAGAGAGAGAGAGAGAGCGAGAGCGAGAGAGAGAGAGAGGCAAACTTTGAACTAAATCCCCACCACATTAGAGTCTGTGTTCAGAAGTTTCAGTTCAGTGAGAGCGATAAGCCTCCATAAGAGAGGGAGAGAAACTCTCCAGATAGCCAGCCTACTGTATGCTGATGCATCTAGCTGTTGTTGTTAGAGACATAGGGCCCTGTATCGTTATAAGGCATACACTGTATTCTTCCTAATTTCTATGGATACACAGTTATAGGGGTCTACCTGCTTGTTTATTTTATTGTTTGTCTTATTGTGTAAGAACGGCAAGCTAACTGCACCCATATTGAGACGGGATCTTACACTGTCAGATTGGCCAAAGGGAAATTTCATACACATATGCTGTATAAGGCATACTGTAGTATAGAAATGCATCATCTCATCGGTCAAGGTATTTCAATGTTTTATTTAACCTTTATTTTGACAGGGATTCAATTTTATTTCACTTGATTAGGATCCCAATTAGCCGACGCCAATGACGACATCTAGTCTTACTGGGGTACGACACATGACGAAAAAGACATTACAGACAAAATACTTTACACTTTACGTACATTTAAAAACATTTACATGTAGTGTGTGTGTGTGTGTGTGTGTGTGTGTGTTTGCATCTCTCAGTTACACATACATGTCAGTACATACACACAACAAGTAAGTCACATGGGGGAGAGGCGTTGTCCCGCTGCAATGTTTCTTTATTTGTTTTTGGAAACCAGGTTTGCTGTTCACTTGCGCTATATGAGATAGAAGGGAGTACCATGCAGTCATGGCTCTGTATAATATTGTACGTTTCCTTGAATTTGTTCTGGACCTGGGGACTGTGAAAAGACCCCTGGTGGCATGTTTGGTGGGGTAAGTGTGTGTATTAGTGCGGTGTGTAAGTTGACGATGCAAACAATTTCTTATAAAAACAAGTCTTTCCTCAACTCTTAGCCAAGAGAGACTGGTGCACATAGTATTGATATTAGCCCTCTGATTACAATGAAGAGCAAAACGTGCCGCTCTGTTCTGGACCAGCTGCAGCTTAACTAGGTCTTTGTTTGCAGCACTTGACCATATGACTGGACAGTAATCAAGATAAGATGAAACTAGAGCCTGCACGTCTTGCATTGTGTCGTGTGGTGTCGAAAAAGCAGACCATCTCTTCATCACGGACAGACCTCTCCAAATCTTTACAACCATTGAATCTATATGTTTTGACCATGACAGTTTACAATCTAATGTAACACCAAGTAATTTAGTCTCCTCAACTTGCTCAACAGCCACGGCATTCATTACCAGTTTCAGCTGAGGTCTAGAACTTAGGGAATGATTTGTATCAAATACAATGCTCTCAGTTTTAGAGATGTTAAGGACTAGTTTATTACTGGCCATCCATTCTAAAACTGACAATGCGGAGACCAAGGTCTCTTTTCCAGATGAGTCCTGTTTAGCACAACAATACACATCAATATACAATATACACATTAAACTACACATCCATACACACATTAAAATACATGTTACTATACCACACACAATATGAGTTGACAATGAAGTGAGGTACGGCAGAAGTTTATGCAGGAGGGCTTTATAAACAAAAAGAGTTCAATCATTCTACGAGACTTCAAAGTGTTCTTTCATCACAGACAAGACCTTTCTCTCACCTCAACTTCAGCACACACTCTAAAGGAGTGTGTTATATTCTATGGGAATGCTACTGAATTGCATGGGATCGAGGAGAATTCTCGGCAACAAAAGAGTGATCAAATGACATATACGGATACCGTATATGTGTGTCCGACGAGGCCTAGTGTGTACCCCACAGTGTCTAACAGCTTGTGTGTGCTCCCCCCCCCCCCCTCTCCTGCAGGTGGATTACGTTGTAATCGCCTCCCAAGCTGGAGCCACTCTCAACAACCTGATGAGCCACGCCCAGGAGCTGGTGGGCAAGCTGCGCTCTCTGCAGCTGGACCAGAGGGAGTTTGTCTGCCTCAAGTTCCTGGTGCTGTTCAGCTTGGGTGAGTACGAGGGGGGAGAGGCTGGGTAGGGGAGGGGAGGCCGGGCAAGGGAGGCTGGGTGAGAGAGGAGAGGGTGGAGGCTGAACGGGTCGGGGGGGGAGAGGGTTGTTCTGTGTGGGTGAGTCCCAGGGATGGGAAGAAATGGAGGCTGTGTGGGGGAGGGGAGGGATATATA
Organism: Salvelinus alpinus; assembly: GCF_045679555.1. Lineage (NCBI taxonomy): Eukaryota > Metazoa > Chordata > Actinopteri > Salmoniformes > Salmonidae > Salvelinus > Salvelinus alpinus. Next base: position 5,407,611 of record NC_092101.1, read on the forward strand.
GGGGTATGGATGAGAAGTGAGAAGGGGGGAGAGGAGGGACATTGGGGAAGGGGTTATAGGTGAGGGGGAGGGAGGATGGGTGAGGTAGGAAGAGGAGGGAAAGGGTTGTTTGTGAGGGATGGGGAGTCTTGGGATAAGGGATGAGAGAAGCGGTGAGGTGAGGTATGGATGACTTTGGGAGAGAGATGGGGCCAGAGATGGGGGGGGAAAGGGGTATTAGTGAGTAAGGGGAGAGAAGGAGTGAGGGGTTACCAAAAAGTGTCCCTCTGCACTCTGCCAATCACATTGCACACTGCTTCACAAGGTCAATATCAGCCAGGAAAGAAATAATCACTCTCCCCATCTGATAACGAGACTACAACACACTGGTCATGAATGCCACATAGAAACAGGGCAGGATTACCGAACGGCCACACAGGGCACGTGCCCCGGGGCACCCAATCTCCAGGGGGCCCACAACCCAATTACAATGTGTAGAATTGCAGGAAATTAGCTTTAAAACTGCTCAATTCTCTCTTGGGCTAATGGCAAAATGTGAGGAATAGTATAACATTTGTTTTAAAATTGCTAAATGTTCTTTCAGCCTCATGGCAAAATGTGAACAATAGCGTGATGTTAGCTATAAAACAGCACATTTTTTCTCTCTGACCCATGGCAAAACGTGTAGAATATCAGGAAATTAGCTTTAAAACAGCAACATTTTCTCTTAGCCTCGTGACAAAATGTGTAGAATCAACCTGATCTCATAGTTTCACTTCAGGATCTGACGTAATTGGATGAGCGTCGATTTTTGACTCATTAATTCAGCACGGTTATAGGTTTCATTCCGCATGGTTACAGGGTTAAAACAAATACAACTCGAAAGGTTAAGTTCAGGTATTAATTCCGAGCTGTTAAAGTTAGGGCTATGGTTCGGGGAAAGCATAAAATTAAATAATAATACAAAAAATGCTGCTTCCATTTCGTATCATTAACTACTCTCCCTGCTTGCTAAAGCATTATGAACAGCCTTGACGCAGTGGTCGAAGCAGTGTGCTCTGGCTCTAAACATTGTAAGTTCGAGTGCTGTACCACAATTCTCAACAAAAAAAATGGGTGAGCGCCAAGGACGGATTATATCAACGACAACAGGACCTTTTAAAACGTCTGAAGTTGACGTATGTTTCGAGTGACCAGCCTAGTTCGAATAGCATTATAAAACTGCACATTTTTTCAACCTTAAATGTTAGCTTTTTCAACCAGGAAGTTAGCTGTTTTCCCCCTCAAAAAATGTAAATCCTACAAAAGGTGATCGGTGCCCGGTAGCCCCAAATGTGGTAGTCCAGCCCTGCATAGAAACATACACACATAGACGCACGCATGCACACACACACTTACCCTATCTGGAACCGATTGGCCATTTGGTCAGTCGCACGGGTTGCGGATGCAGTGGTTTGTCCTGATGGCAGGTTGTGGTGTGGTCATGGTACTGTGGCAGCTGCATGATCAATCAATCAATCAATCAAATGTATTTATAAAGCCCTCTTTACTTCAGCCGATGTCATAAAGTGCTGTACAGAAACCCTGCCTAAAACCCCAAACAGCAAGCAATGCAGATGTAGAAGCACGGTGGCTAGGAAAAACTCCCTAGAAAGGTCAGAACCTAGGAAGAAACCTAGAGAGGAACCAGGCTCTGAGGGGTGGCCAGTCCTCGTCTGGCTGTGCCGGGTGGAGATTATAACAGAACATGGCCAAGATGTTCAAATGTTCATAGATGACCAGCAGGGTCAGATAATAATAATCACAGTGATTGTAGAGGGTTCAACAGGACAGCACCTCAGGAGTAAATGTCAATTGGCTTTTCATAGCCGATCATTCAGAGTTAGAGACAGCAAGTGCGGTAGAGAGAGAGTCCAAAACAGCAGGTCTGGGACAGGTAGCACGTCCAGTGAACAGGTCAGGATTCCATAGCCGCAGGCAGAACAGTTGAAACTGGAGCAGCAGCATGACCAGGTGGACTGGGGACAGCAAGGAGTCATCAGGCCAGGTAGTCCTGAGGCATGGTCCTAGGGCTCAGGTCCTCCGAGAGAGAGAAATAAATAAATAAAATAGAGAGAAAGAGAGAGAGAATTAGATGGAGCATACTTCAATTCACACAGGACACCGGATGAGACAGGAAAAATACTCCAGATATAACAGACTGACCCTAGACCCCGACGCATAAACTATTGCAGCATAAATACTGGAAGCTGAGACAGGAGTGGTCGGACACATACACACACACAATACACCCCCCCCCCCCACACACACACACACGGAGACAAGCACAGACAAACACACCACACACACCTAAGAAATGTTCAATATTCTCATATTCTCTGTATGTGTGTTTGTTGGTCAGCCATGGGACTTTCCTCACCGTTTCCCGTTCGTAACTTATGCCTCCTCACTCCCGTAGTTTAACATCATTCATTAATGAAGTCATTTGAAGTCAAGGTAATATGCTCAGCCCCACTGTGGACACTGGTTTCTCCTATCAAAGACAGACGTCCAGGGTTGATGGTTACTGCCAGGAAAGATTGCTGGAATTGTAATGTGCTCGGCTGTTTGTCAACAAGTATTATCATATCACTTGCATTTCCACATCTGAACTCAGCACATAGGTGTGTGTGTGAGTGTGTGTGCGTGTCTGTGTGTGGGTTTGTTTGTTTGTGCGCGCGTGCGTGCGTGCGTGTGCATGTTCTCGCCTCCAATTTACAAGGGGCTTATGTTGACCACCTGGAATCGCTAAGTGAACAGCAAGCCTTTGAATAAACGCAGACCCTCCCCCAACCCCTCTGCACTCCTCCACTTCTCCCCCTTTCCTCCCCACGCTTCAGTCCCACCTGGAAAAGGGCTTTACTTCCCCAACCCTCGCACAAGCCCCTTAATGAAATGCTTTCCTCCTGGCCGACTTGCCGTGCTCAGAGCTAGTGAGATTAATGTTTGTGTTATTGGGTGTTTGTGGCAGAGGGGCGGGTGAGAGGGGAGGCTGGGAGGGTGTGATGGGGGGGTCTGGGGGGTTGATGGTCTAAATAATTTGGCGGAAACATCATCCATAATGAAAGGCTCACCTGAGGGATGTGTATCGCCCCCGGCAGTGCGTGTTCTCCGCGCTGCCTGGGCCCCTGTGAACGCGAGACGGTTCGCTACGGAGAGAAAACGGGAAACCAACATTAAGCCAGGAGATTAGAAGTGCTCTGATTAATATCATCCCACAGTCGAGAGGAGTGTGTGCGTGTGTGTTTTTATATACATGCGAATGCACGCGTGTCTGTAGGTGTACGTTTTACTATACAGTGTGTGCGTGTCTCTGTGTGTTTGTATACTGTGTGTACTGGAGTTCATCAACTCCAGCTGAGGAGCCAATTAATAGGGAGTTAATGAAATGAGGCATGAAACTACTCCTGTGCCGGTGCTGGGTGAATTTAGGAGGCAACATGAGGTGAAACACTCTCGCTCTATTGCTCCTATACACGCTACCTGGGCCCGTATTCCTAAAGCATGTCAGAGGATCAGTTTTTCCTTTTAGATCATAATGATGAAGATTACATGGACAAAGAGGGACCTGATCCTAGATCAGCACTCCTGCTCTGAGATGTTTTGTGAATACTGGTTCTGTACGGGATCACAAGTTCCTCCAACGATGGGTGTGTGTGTGTGTGTGTGTGTTTACATAGATACAGTGGGGAGAACAAGTATTTGATACACTGCCGATTTTGCAGGTTTTCCTACTTACAAAGCATGTAGAGGTCTGTAATTTTTATCATAGGTACACTTCAACTGTGAGAGACGGAATCTAAAACAAAAATCCAGAAAATCACATTGTATGATTTTTAAATAATTAATTTGCATTTTATTGCATGACATAAGTATTTGATCACCTACCAACCAGTAAGAATTCCGGCTCTCACAGACCTGTTAGTTTTTCTTTAAGAAGCCCTCCTGTTCTCCACTCATTACCTGTATTAACTGCACCTGTTTGAACTCGTTACCTGTATAAAAGACACCTGTCCACACACAATCAAACAGATTCCAACCTCTCCACAATGGCCAAGACCAGAGAGCTGTGTAAGGACATCAGGGATAAAATTGTAGACCTGCACAAGGCTGGGATGGGCTACAGGACAATAGGCAAGCAGCTTGGTGAGAAGGAAACAACTGTTGGCGCAATTATTAGAAAATGGAAGAAGTTCAAGATGACGGTCAATCACCCTCGGTCTGGGGCTCCATGCAAGATTTCACCTCGTGGGGCATCAATGATCATGAGGAAGGTGAGGGATCAGCCCAGAACTACACGGCAGGACCTGGTCAATGACCTGAAGAGAGCTGGGACCACAGTCTCAAAGAAAACCATTAGTAACACACTACGCCGTCATGGATTAAAATCCTGCAGCGCACGCAAGGTCCCCCTGCTTAAGCCAGTGCATGTCCAGGCCTGTCTGAAGTTTGCCAATGACCATCTGGATGATCCAGAGGAGGAATGGGAGAAGGTCATGTGGTCTGATGAGACAAAAATAGAGCTTTTTGGTCTAACTCCACTCGCCGTGTTTGGAGGAAGAAGAAGTATGAGTACAACCCCAAGAACACCATCCCAACCGTGAAGCATGGAGGTGGAAACATCATTCTTTGGGGATGCTTTTCTGCAAAGGGGACAGGACGACTGCACCGTATTGAGGGGAGGATGGATGGGGCCATGTATCGCGAGATCTTGGCCAACAACCTCCTTCCCTCAGTAAGAGCATTGAAGATGGGTCATGGCTGGGTCTTCCAGCATGACAACGACACGAAGCACACAGCCATGGCAACTAAGGAGTGGCTCCGTAAGAAGCATCTCAAGGTCCTGGAGTGGCCTAGCCAGTCTCCAGACCTGAACCCAATAGAAAATCTTTGGAGGGAGCTGAAAGTCCGTATTGCCCAGCGACAGCCCCGAAACCTGAAGGATCTGGAGAAGATCTGTAGGGAGGAGTGGGCCAAAATCCCTGCTGCAGTGTGTGCAAACCTAGTCAAGAACTACAGGAAACGTATGATCTCTGTAATTGCAAACAAAGGTTTCTGTACCAAATATTAAGTTCTGCTTTTCTGATGTATCAAATACTTATGTCATGCAATAAAATGCAAATTAATTACTTAAAAATCATACAATGTGATTTTCTGGATTTTTGTTTTAGATTCCGTCTCTCATAGTTGAAGTGTACCTATGATAATAATTACAGACCTCTACATGCTTTGTAAGTAGGAAAACCTGCAAAATCGGCAGTGTATCAAATACTTGTTCTCCCCACTGTAGGTGACCATCACTTGTACCAATAAGCTATCAAGTGGAGCGCCCTTTTTTTTGTTGTCAGCTGCACCTCACAAATTTTAACCAGCTATATTTTCGACCAGCAAATTTGGACTAGCTATCAAATGGGTAGAACTCGTGAGAGCATTCGTGTTTTGACATTTGTGCACTGCTTATATAGTAACAAGTTAATTAGGCAATAAGGCCCGAGGAGATGTGGTATATGTGGAATACTCCAACGCCTGGATACAGCCATTAGCTGTATATTGGCCATATACCACAAACCCCCCGAGGTGCCTTATTGCTATTATAAACTGGTTACCAACGTAATTAGAACCGTGGAAATAAATGTTTTGTCATACCCATGGTATACAGTCTGATATACCACAGCTTTGAGCCAATCAGCATTCAGGGCTTGAACCACCCAGTTTATAATATACAGTAGTTGGTGTCACTCTAACCTTTTATTGACAGTTAATTCTCTAGTTTAGATTAGTGTTACTCAAAACCAAGTATATTCAAGCATATACAACAGATTTAGATTGAATTGAATTTCAATGTTTAGACATCTTTTAAAGGCTACTTTTGTCAGGGGCTCGCTATTTCAGAGATGCCCGGTAGAATTCTGATCACCGAAAGGTAGAGATCGATGTGAGGTAAAAGCAGCAGTCAGTCCAAGGCCGCGTGTGTGTGAGACAGGTTAACCACGCACGCACCCACCCACATATGCACACTACCGCTTCTATTCATTTTACTACTTGTCATTTTTGACTTGACTCTTTTCATCGTTATTATTGATTATTGATTAATATACGGGCATTGTTGAGGGATCCAGCACATAAGCATTTCGCTGCACCTTTTATACCTGCTGTAAAGTGTGTATGTGACAAGTAAATTAGATTTGGGTTTGATTTGGCACACACACACACACACACACACACACACACACACACACACACACACACACACACACACACACACACACACACACACACACACACACACACACACACACACACACACACACACACACACACACACACACACACACACACACACACTGCTCCACAAACTTGCCACACAAGGTCAAATGCAGCTCCGATGAACATACAGGCATCAATCCTGGACAGGCCCTTTCTCCTAAACGCAGCCCTCTCTTAAGCCCTTTACAAATGAAGCCTTTTAAAGGAAATCAAAGGTACATTTCCCCTGGCCTGACATGAGCCTAGCCCAATAGCTCCAACCCCTGCTCTTTCTATCAGCGTGCCGACTCCAGCGTGATCAGTCAATGTCAGCGTGATCAGTCACTGTCGCTCACCGCCGGACTCTTTGTAAAACTGGCTGTCGATAAAGAGGAGGATAGACCATCACTTTTGACCTGGGAAGAGTCACTTGTCTTGGTGGGTGGTGGTGTCAAGAAAAAGTGTGTGTGTGTGTGTGTGTGTGTGTGTGTGTGTGTGTGTGTGTGTGTGTGTGTGTGTGTGTGTGTGTGTGTGTGTGTGTGTGTGTGTGTGTGTGTGTGCATGCAGAGATTTGTATTAACCTGTCTGTCTCTCCGACATTTGCAACATTGTTTCAATATTCAAATTCGATCTCCAGCTGTCCCATAGTAGTAATGAACTTGTCGCGAGTCGGGATGAGACAGACAGGCAGGCAGATTTTCTCAGCCAGTCGAAATCATGAATCGGCATCATTCTTTATGGATACATACAAAGAAATATCCATAGAAAAACAAGTAAAACAAAACAAAGTGCAGCTAGTTTACAGTCGTTCCAGCTTCACTTTGAAGTGATTGTGTTATCTGTGTTGTTCAGTCACTGAGCTCTTCAGTACGGGCAATTCTACTGCCAATGTTTGTCTGTAGAGATTGCATGGCTGCGTGCTTGATTTTATACACCTGTCAGCAACGGGTGTGGCTGAAATAGCCAAATCCACTCATTTGAAGGGATGTCCACATAGTTTTGGCCGTGTAGTGTATGTAAACCCTGTCCAGGCCTGTTTGGATAATGCATTGCACCATTCAGACATGCACTTTGTAGCCTACTCTGTAACGTAACCTGTTTCTGTTCTTACTGTGTGCATAAGGCCTAAGTGTCATCATTGTTTTTGGACACAAATCCTCAGCTCATTTGCTTGGTGAAATTTTTAGGGATTCTCCGAATATTTATGTGTACATCTGTGGACAGGTCGAGGTTATCGGGACAGTAGCCTATTACGTCAAGTCTTAAACCGTTGGATAACAAAAGTAAGCTGTGATGATGAGAGTATAAAACTATTGGCTATAAAAGTGTGCTGTTTTTCTGTCAGTCTATACAGCTGGTGTCATAACAGGAGGTCCAAGGCAAGTTGGATTAATTTGCGTACAGGGAGGGACCAGGGAATCTGGTCACACTATGGATGAAGTGGGCGGACACATTTTATTAGACGCAACAAATCTCGATCGGATAGCGATCGGATGATGACAACCACGTCAACGCAAGGTGCAAGCACAGTTCGTGCGCGTGCTTGAGTGCATGTGCAAAACACTGTGCGTATGTGTCTGTGTGTGTGCGTGCATGTTTTGCTCGCATACATACCTGCATACGTGCCTGTGCATATGTGTGTGTATCTGTGTGTGTGTATCTGTTTGTGTGTGTGTGTGTGTGTGTGTGTTAAATGCCAGATGCGGCAATAGTGGCATAAGAGTGCAGAGTGCAGGAGTTCTGCAGTGACCCCGCGTCTCGAGGTCAGCCTCTGTCATGTGTAATTGTGTGAGGCCGCCCCAGTCATAACTTGTCAGAGGCGAGGAAAGCCAGGGATAGCCAGGCTGCGCTGGTAAGTGATCCCAACGGGGGCCAGATTTGTGGGCAGAGCACTAAATAACACGACTACAATCTGGCCCCTTTTCTGCTCCTTTTCTAAAAGAAGCAGAACAAACTATAGGAGTAAAGGTCCTCGGATGACTGATTGTGTTCCATTCAAGTCTTACGAGGAGTGTTTCCCCTTACTAGAATAAGAATATGTAGGCGGGTCCCTTCCCATCTCCTTTGCACCCTTGCCGAAAGAGCTGAAGTTTTTGGGGGATGCTGGCAGCCTTTTGCTGTTGATTTGGGGATCCTCCCACCTAAAAATAAAACAAATGGGAGATACTGAATCATTTTCAATGGAACTTTAAACATACAGTCAAATCAAATCAAATCAAAGCTTATTTGTCACGTGCGCCGAATACAACAGGTGTAGACCTCACAGCGATTTGCTTACTTACAGGCTCTAACCAATAGTGCAAAAAAGGTATTACACCACAGTTTCCTTCTCTCTTCAGACGTTTGAATAGATCTGATCTGAAATCAGTTCTGGAATAACCTGTCTCAACCCTTCCGCCCACCCCACCTCCCCTCTCTCCCTCCCTTCCTCTCATCCCCTCCACCCTTCCGCCCTCTCCCCTGCGCTAGCTAGCACCTCTCATTAACATGTTTAGCACATCACGTGAAGCCTCTCGCTCTGGGTTCCACGAGGTCAGACACCAATCTGCTGAAACAACACAAATGTGGTAAACCCTGTTGAAAGAAAAAATTCATTTTCTCTCTCTCTCACAACACGCATGCAGGCACACACACATACACTGCTCCCTGAAAGCGAGAAGAAAACATGTAATTCCCAGACAGGTATGTCCTAATTAAGCTACAAGCCTTGCTCCTCTGCTTCCCCAATCAATGCTCTGATCCCGGCCAATGAGTTGGGGAGTTCACTAATGCATGCACAACCCGGGCTCACATAATGCCCCGCAAATATTCATTTCCTGAAACGAATCAAATCATTTGGAATTCAGTCAGGATTGATTAACATTTGGAGGCGGGGAAGTCGCGTGTGGCGTCAACGTGATCAATACCCATATAAACCACGATGGGGTGTGTGTGCTGACTTCTCAAACATATTCCCTCAATATCTTCTCACTTCTCTTCAGTTTTGGTACTTTTTTTTGGTTACATTTTTTATTTAGCAGACACTCTTATCCAGAGCATATTTTACATACTTTTTCGTACCAGTTTCGTACCATGATCTACCAACTGAGCCACATGAGACTTGCCTAAAAATGCTTTCTTGACATACGCCTGAACTTAGTCACCGCAAAATCCTCAATTGGCTTCTAGTTGAGTGTCCTGACATTTTCCTTTATTTTAACAGTACAAGGTAGCAGCAACCCTTGAGCAATGAATCTAGTATTTCCTGATTTTCACCCCTCTCTCTTTGTAAAAAAGCAAACCCACGGTTGATCGTTGTCGGGCTCCCACTTTGAAAAGCAAGCTCTGTATTGAGACCTTCTAAAAAGCTTTCAGACTTTATCAAGCTGTAAAAGCACCAGATCTCCATGTTGCCACTATTAATGGCCATGACTGATTCAGATTCAGCCTGTTGTTGATTAAAAAAGGAGTTTGGGGCAAAATTGTAGCTCTTGCCTTACATTCTCTCCCTTTTGCCTTACATTCAGAACGCTCTGGAAATTAAGCCCCGATTCCGGCCTCGATTTCAATACTCGGCTCCTACAGTTAACTGCCAAAATGAAGGAAACACCAACATAACATATCTTAATAGGACATTGGGCCACCACCAGCCGCCAGAACAGATTCAATGCGCCTTGGCATAGATTCTACAAGTGTCTGGTACTCTATTGAAGGGACGCACACACACACACTCTTTAAACCCTCTATGCTCCTTTGAGACCCCTAGGTGCAGCCTTAACATAATGGGATGTTAATTGTTTCATTAACTCAGGAACCACACCTGTGTGGAAGCACCTGCTTTCAATGTACAGTACTTTCTATTGTTCATTTACTCGAGTGTTTCCTTTATTTTGGCGGTTACCTGTATCTCCCCATGTATCACTCCTATCTACAACTATCGCTCTACCCTTTCCCTCTCTTTTTATGTCTTATATGATACCCTACTGGTTTTTATTCCGTGATTATGTGTACACGTTTTTATCGCTTGTCACACAAGTAGGATTATCAGAAATTTGACTAGAAGAATCTGAGAGTTTGTTTAGAGGGATTTGTAAAACGCTGGACCCTAGCACTTTCTGCTGATAAAGTTGTGATAATGGGGGGGGGGGGGGAAACACACACATCATAATTGTGTTACAAGGGGGTCCTGAGAGAAATAATAGAGCCTAGTTCAGTGTGTTAGCAAAATACATTATGCATTTGATTTTTAGATTATGCAAATTTTCTGGGAATGAATACAGGTACAGCCTGTTTTAAACACTCCTTTCCATTAAATGTAGTGAAGATACTGTATGATAACACAAACCAGAGGTTGGAACCGGTTCAGGGAACACTACCAAAAACTGTAAAATAACCAACATTTTAGAGGAACAGAACCAGAACTGAGAACGAAAGTGATCTATACTGTTCTGGAACAGAACCATTATTTTAAAAGCATGGTAACTGGTTAATAACGTTTTTTACATTCTGGGAGTTTTTTTCCAGTCCCACAAAAAGCGCTTATGCAAAGCCCTCACTTTGTCACTTAAAAACGTATTCAAGTGTCTGCCTGCCAGCTGAAAATCTTTGCCAGTGTGTGTGTGTAAGCTACCTGCCTGTGCTCCTCCCTCCGAAGCATAGTCTACTATAGCTACTTACGTTACAAGCATGATTCAGAAATTAGGGAGAGAGATTTTTAACTTTTTTAATGATAGGTAAGGATACTATAGTTATCACGTTTCACATTGGATTTATTAACTACAAAAATGTGTATTTTAATTCGGGTGCCGCTCTTTACACACAAGCCTGTTAGCAAGCTAACTTAGCTACCTCTGGTCTAGTTCAGGAAAACGCTACGTGGCATTATGTGTAATGTAATGGAACTGAGAGTCATGATCAAGGCCTAGCTCTGGTCCAACGTTAGTTAAGCCAACTCTCTGATGTTCAAAGGTATTCAAAGTTCCTTCATAGAAGCCGCTCCGCTGTAGGTATAATTCTGTGGTCCGAATTCAGATAATGCATGTCATAACAACAAGATGCCCAGTGCTCTTCTCACCCGCAAAATTTCAGTCACATCTCACACCCTACACCACACTTGTCTGTCCAATGCATTTGGAAAGTATTCAGACCCCTCGACATTTTGTTACGTTACAGCCTTATTCTAAAATCAATGAAATAAAACATTTTCCTCGTCAATCTACACACATTACCCCATAATGACAAAGTGAAAACAGGTTTTTAGATATTCTTCCAAATGTAATAAAAAAAAAAAACTGAAATACCTTATTTAGTATTAAGACCCTTTGCTATGAGACTTGAAATTAAACTCAGGTGCATCCTGTTTCCATTGATCATTCTTGAGATGTTTCTACAACTTGATTGGAGTCCACCTGTGGTAAATTCAATTGATTGGACATTATTTAGAAAGGCACACATCTGTTTATAGCAGGTCCCGCAGTTGAAAGTACACGTCAGAGCAAAAACCAAGCCATGAAGTCGAAGGAATTGCCCGTAGAGCTCCGAGACAGGATTGTGTCGAGGCACAGGTCTGGGGAAGGGTACCAAAACATTTCTGCAGCATTGAAGGTCCCCAAGAACACAGTCGCCTCCATCATTCTTAAATGGAAGAAGTTTGGAAACACCAAGACTCTTCCTAGAGCTGGCCGTCTGGCCAATCTGAGCAATCGGGGGAGAAGGGCCTTGGTCAGGGAGGTGACCAAGAACCCAAATGAGCTCCAGAGTTCCTCTGTGGAGATGGGAGAAGCTTCCAGAAGGACAACCATCTCTGCAGCACTCACCAATCAGGCCTTTAAAGTAGAGTGGCCAGACGGAAACCACTCCTCAGTAAAAGCCACCTGACAGCCTGCTTGGAGTTTGCCAAAAGGCACCTAAAGGACTCAGACCATGAAAAACAAGATTCTCGGGTCTGATGAAACCAAGATTGAACTATTTGGTCTGAATGCGAAGCGTCACATCTGGAATAAACATGGCACCATCTATACGGTGAAGCATGGCGGTATCATGCTGTGAGGATGTTTTTCAGCAGCAGGGACTGGGAGATTAGTCAGGATCGAGGGAAAGATGAACGGAGAAAAGTACAGTGAGATACTTGATGAAAATCTGCTCCAGAGCGCTCAGGATCTCAGACTGGGGTGAAGGTTCACCTTCCAACAGGACATCAACCTAAGCACACAGCCAAGACAACGCAGGAGTAGCTTCCGGACAAGTCTCTGAATGTCCTTGAGTGGCCCAGCCAGAGCTCGGACTTGAACCCAATCGAACATCTCTGGAGAGACCTGAAAATAGCTGTGCAGCGACGCTCCCCATCCAACCTGACAGAGCTAGAGAGGATCTGTAGAAAATAATGGGGAAAACTCCCCAACTACAGGTGTGCCACGCTTGTAGCGTCATATCTTTTTTTAAATTTTATTTTATTTTACCGTTATTTTACCAGGTAAGTTGACTGAGAACACGTTCTCATTTGCAGCAACGACCTGGGGAATAGTTACAGGGGAGAGGAGGGGGATGAATGAGCCAATTGTAAACTGGGGATTATTAGGTGACCGTGATGGTTGAGGGCCAGATTGGGAATTTAGCCAGGACACCGGGGTTAACACCCCTACTCTTACGATAAGTGCCATGGGATCTTTAATGACCTCAGAGAGTCAGGACACCCGTTTAACGTCCCATCCGAAAGACGGCACCCTACACCCTCTAAGAAGACTCGCGGCTGTAATCGCTGCCAAAGGCGCTTCAACAAAGTACTAAGTAAAGGGTCTGAATATTTGTAAAATGTGAATTTGATATTTCAGTTTTTTATTTTTAATACATTTGGGGTATTGTGTGTAGATTGTTGAAGAAAAACAACAATTTAATCCATTTAAGAATAAGGCTGTAATGTAACAAAATGTTAAAAAATTCAAGAGGTCTGAATACTTTCCGAATGCACTGTACATAGTTTGCCCGCTCCATAGCAAGCTGCTCTATCCATTGGTGAAGTAATTTAATGTTGAGCTAAATGTAAAACAATGTAGATGTCAGAGGTTTATAAAGGAACAGAAACGAACAATGCAAACCGTAACTTTCTTTGGTTCGAACCGGGTCAGAACTTTTTTTGCTGGTCAGAACAGTGGAACGGAAGAAAAATAAATATGGTTCTGTTTAGAACGAAAAGATTGGGAAATAATTTTGCTTCCAACCCCAGACACAAACAGACAAAAACATTGCTACATCAACTTCCTAACAGTTTCAGGAACTGCTACTTTAGTGTGTAGACTGGACTACAATCCCATCCACTAAAAAACTGATGAGAACTGGAGGCCTATCCAACACAACCATAATATCTGTTCGGATGCAGTAGAATTTAACGCAATCTTAACTCACACTACAGACGACAGGCAGAGAGTACTACAGCGAATGTCCTGCAATCTTTGTCCGCTTTCATCAAAACACTGTCCAGCTTTAGTGGGCCATGCAGGGGCCACACTGAGCAGACAGATGCCCTGTAAAGTTTTCTCATGAAAAAACATCCTCTTCCCTTCTTCCCTCTCCTTCTTTCCTCCTCTTCCTTCCGCCGGGTGTGATTTAAGGGCGAATGAGCTATTGATGTTGGTGCAGGGAGAAACCGTTGCGCTCCCTCTATCCTAGGCCTTATTACAAGCCTGTCAGTTTATTATAAAACATTAGGAAAGCAGAGGGACACTTGTAGTTACTGTCTTATCGATCGTCGGGATAGATTCTGTGATTTAGTGGCAGACACCTCCGCCGTATCTCTAACATTCTCGGCCCTCCCATTAAGCTCCGGTGCTTTCCTTGCGCGGCTATTGATGTATCAACATTAACAGTTACAAGCAGCTACAGAAAATCAATGCTCAACTTTTATTACCAGGGCTGCATAAGGCTGTGTTTGCCTCCTGGTTAGACCCCTGCATCACCGCGAGCCCCGAGAACATGCTCCCGACAAGTCAGATGCTTCCTAAGTGATATGTGCACTATGGTTGGCCGATGTCAACCTTTGTCCTATCGTGATTATGATCTAATTTACATAAGTATTCACACCCCTGAGTCAATACTTTGTAGAAGCACCTTTGGCAGCGATTACGGCTGCGACTCTTTCTGGGTAAGTCTCTAAGAGCTTTCCACACCTGGATTGTTTAACATTTTCCCATTATTTTCAGAATTCTTCAAGCTCTGTCAAATTGGTTGTTGATCATTGCTAAACAGCCATTTTCAGGTCTTGCCATAGAGTTTCAAGCAGGTTTAAGTCAAAACTGTTACTCTGACCACTCAGGAACATTCACTGTCTTTTTGGTAAGCAACTCCAGTATAGATTTGGCCTTGTGTTTTAGGTTATTGTCCTGCTGAAACGTGAATGTATCTCCCAGTGTCTGTTGGAAAGCAGACTGAACCAGGTTAACGTCTAGGATTTTGCCTGTGCTTAGCTCTATTCCGTTTCTTTTTGTCCTAAAAAACTCTCTTGTCCTATAGACTTTCATTGTTGTTCTTTTTAAAAGCGGCAACTTTAGAGCACACCTTAGGCTAGAATTTTTGGGAAACAAGCAACTGTTCATAACTGTAACTTGTCTTAAAGCATTTATGATAGGCCTAGTAGAAGGATGGTTATTGGTTTTCAACCTTTCATGCAAGGATTTTCCCGGCCTGCATGGATCATTTCTTTCTTAATAAGAAACTTGTCATCGTGTATTGATATTGTCTGTTCTCTCTCATTATTAGTACCCTCGCTACCTTACATTTTTAGGCTATTCAAACAACTTTTTTGAGATAGAACTCCGTTCTTCACTGCACGGTGCCAGTCAAGTTCAAATAGTCTAAACCGTGGGTAGGCAACCCTGATCCTGGAGTGCCACAGGTACTGCAGGATTTTGTTCCAACTAGGCACCACACCTGACAGACTGAGTTAATTGATCAGTTCATTGATTGCCTAAATTCAACACACCTGGTCTTCCAGGTCGGTTAAATGAAAAACATGAAGTGCCTGCGGCACTCCAGGACCAGGGTTGCCTACCCCTGCGCTAAACCATCGTCTGTCACATCACGATGTCGTCACCATCGACTGTCATTCATCGTCGATAGACAATGCTATCATAATATCTATATATTATAATACCTATTCTTCGGCTGGGGCCGTTTGGGCCTTCTGGGCTTCTGTTGACAGGATGCACTTTTGTATGAGAACATGAGAGAACAACATTGCAGGGAAACAAATGAACATACAAACATATTTGCAAGGCTGGATTTTTTCCAGGCCAGCATTTTTTCTCTCCCGGGTGCTGTTCGCAAGGCATTTGGCCATATTTAAGTGTTTATGTGTAACTTTTCCACACCAAAGTCTCTTCAAACCCACCCTGCCTCGAACAAAAATTAGGGAGAAATATTGAAATAATCACTCCTCCTAACCCCAAGCTGTCCATCACCTGAATTGAAGCGGATTCATTTGAAGCGGATACCTAAACAGGAACAGAAGTGCATAAGGAGCAGAGCGTGGGCCCACTCAAACATTTATGAGCGCTGCGCAGGTCCTGCTGGGACAAGCAGACCGCTCGCAACGCCTCTCATTCCCGATCAATGGACTTAAGTTCATTACACACACAAGCCGTCCAACGCCTAGCGCGTGTGTGTTTGTGTGCATGTGTGTAGGGAGGAGGGGGGCCCTGTAGTGGGCCTATAGAGCAGCATCAGAATAGTTGTTTACATGACTGGAGGTCCCCGTAGCCCCAGCTTGAGGTTATCATTATGTGCAGTACATGGTATCCGCTACGATGCTAATGTTTCACAATGGGTGCAGCAGCAGCACTATTATAGCCAATCCGCTAGCTTCTGCTCTCCATCAATTATTGGCTGAGGCCTGCCAGGGCATGGAGGAGAGGACAGGCTACCCAGGGCCCAGTGGAGAGCAGGGGGCAAAATAAATAAAAGATAATATAAATAATAAAACAATTGTAAAATGCTAGCTATTTTTGAAACAATGATTTTAGTTTTAATTTTAATGTTTTACATTATCTTATGTTACCTAGTCAGAATTTTTTACCCACTTGAAGCAAATAATTCGAACCTACTTTTTTTAAAACAAAAATGTGATTATCTTGGAAAAAGCCTCGTGATCTTGTACATTCATGAAACCGGTACATTTATCATGAAAATACACGTACCATCTGACATTACCTAGTCAGAATTTCTTACCCCATTGGAAGCAGATAATATTACATCTACCTATTTTTATTTCAATGAATGAAATGATCTCAGCTCAAGCACCTGATGATCTTGTGGATATATTTATATACTTGTGGGAGAAAACTGGTATATAAACTTCGTGTTTTACGGCATATCTCCTCTCCCGTGGGTATAGTGAGTATAGTGTCAGGCAACATGGCCGACGTAAGGAGAGAGAAAGAGCAACTGCCACGGTCAGGATCTGTATTGATCAGTAAGCCAGCCAGGCCTTATTTAAACATTGCACACAAACACAGATAAGGAGTTACACAAGCCCTCCATAAAGAGCTGTCATTTCTCCATCGATCCCTCCCAGGGATTTCTGTGCCGTGGCCATCTATAAAGCTGTCTCTGTCACACACACACACACACACACACACACACACACACACACACACACACACACACACACACACACACACACACACACACACACACACACACACACACACACACACACACACACACACACACGAGTATGTACGCACACACAGGCATGCATGCACACACACACGCACAGAGGCATGCACACGCTTATTCTGCACACATACGCACACAAACGCAAACGTACACACACACACAATCTCTCACAACACTGCAACATTCAGGCCAAAGGCAGCCGTGGCCTCAGGGGTTGCTGTAGCGTAACCCTAGGTCAAATGCACAAAAACCACATCGGCAATGAAATAGACCATGGCTATATAAACCAAGGCCTTGATTCAATCGGATCGAGCGTTAACCGGCGATATCAGACAGCCGCATAGCGGATGTTTTTGGCGGTGTTGAAGGTGAAACACTGTGTCGGAGATGTCAAATCGGTCAGCAGCTGCTCTTGTGATCATCGTCACGAAGCCACACCCGTCCCACTTGCCACACCCCCACGCCTCTCTCAAATTGAAATCCTCGTCCTGATTGAGGTGTAGATTGCATCTCACATTCCAGTGTTCGAACTTGTGCAACCAGTGGCAATGTGCAATTGAGGTATTATGCCAAAACAACCGCTATGCTGATGTCAGCTAAAGCGGATCTGATTGAATAGAGAGGCAAGTCTGTCAGTCATTTGTCAAGCCCGATAAATGTGACTGGTAGCCATTTACATTTGTGCAAATATTAGCTGATAGTATTTGTGCATAATTCATTATTGTACATTATGAATTGTTTGAATAGTCATTAGCGTAATTTGACTGTCATCATTTGACAGTAAAATAGTTCTCTCCGAAACATGAGAAGAAGGTTGCATATGGAGATAGATGAGCGCTAATATTATGTAAAGGAGTCGAGGACAACTCACACACATAAAAAGCAACAGCATACGAGAACTACCGCGTCATGATCATTATTACAAAAACACATACTGACGCTTGTGGACTGAAATCCAGACTGCCTGTTGTTGGCGACAAAAGCCGTGATGTAAACTAAGTTGTTTATTTAAGGACTTTTCCTAACGTGATGCGTCCCTTGGTGCATCACAAATCGGCACCCTGGCATCAAGTCCCTGCCAGCTGGCGTGTGTGGATGCCACCATGGCCTGCCCAGTGAGCGCCCACCCTGGGTGATTGTATATAAGGGCATCCATGTGGCCAATGTGATGTGAGCTATGGCAGTCAGGTGGCCGGATACTGTAAAGGCCTGCCACTGCTTCCCTTTGCTCTTTGTGCTGGTGGCTCATGACGGATCCCTCTCACAATGTGGTTATAGGATCCAGGCAGAGAACAGAGAAGGACCAGCGGTAACTGGAGACAGTGATTAAATGGTTTAAGCACAGATGATCCGACAGGTGCTCTAGTCGTGTCTCTTGTTCTCTGGACGCACACACTTGCGCACAGATGCACACTCACACATACACACACGCACTTGTGCATACTTACACGCACACCTCCTCCTGCCTTGTCCCGCTTGTGCTGGTGTATTTAAAGTAACAAAGCCGTCTGTGGAGCTCACTGTCTTCTCACCCCCCTGTGGAAAAAATCTCCACATCACTCTTCGGTGAGTGTAACCTAAACCTGCAGGCCGGGGCAAGTGTTGGAAACAAGGGCCAGGAGGGCCAAGAGGGGAGAGACGCATTTAGACAAAGGGGGAATCAATCAATCAAAACACAGTGAGAGCCAAAATGGACACCCTTGCTTGTCAAAATGGTTGACTGTTGGTAAGGTTAGAGGTCGCGGGGAGGACAAAAGCCATGACATGTGTCCATCGACGGAATAATGCAACTTTATATCGTTTTAATGGGGGTGCCAGGTGCCCGCCAGGAGTCTGGTCTAGTGCTAGAGTTGCCGACTCCGAGCTAACACATTGCCCCTCTATGTGGGGGGCTCGAGTCCTGGGTCTACCACTTTCTTATGTTGTGTTTCTCCCACTTGCCTCTTCCTCTCATTCATATCTCTCTGTTATTAAAATCGACCGTGCATGCTGCGGTGGCACCTGCCATGGATGTCATTGGTGTCCACAGGCATTTGTGATCCCAGGCATTCTTTAGAAGTGTAGGAGTGTTCACGTCAATACTGTGGCCAGTGTTATAGGATATATAAATAAGAGAGTTTCCTCTGCCAAGTAGTCAGCACTGTTATGCCCTCTTTCTGAACCCTCATTCCTGATAGAGCTTCTTTTCAACCCACTGGCTTCGCTATTGCACATCACCAGTGCGAAAGTGTTCTGATCGGGGAACTTATTTCAGACAGCTTTGCGAGACTTTCCCCCTTCAATGCAGCTTCCGACAACCAATCGATAACAAAGCATTAGACGGATGCACCTGTTTTGAATAAGACTGATTGCCTCAATATTGTGTTCTTTCTCCTCCCGTTTATTCCGTTTCATTATTATTTCCACCCTTTGGTACACGAGAAAGATTCAATGAGGCAATGCTCTTGTAAATCAAGCCGACTTTGACGGGAAACGCAAAAACAGTGTTTGCCCAGTGGGATGCCATGTTACTTATTGCCATGTTACGACAGCTGCTAACATAGCCAAATAAATGAACCTCCAATTTACACTGACAGAGGAATAAAATCACAGAGAGAGAGAGAGATTAAAGGGGTGATAAAGATAAAACCCAAAAATTATTTCGTCAGCACTCTTGTCTGTTCCATCGTCAAACAGGGGAGGCGGGAAGAAGACGGGAATGGACGGTGTGAAGATAGAGGAAAAAGAGAGGGAGTGAGAAAAAAACGAGGGGGAAAAAAATGACACTATGGATTAACTGTCCTTCACACAGAAAATATACATCCCCCGGCACTCTTGTTGAATTATCAATTCAAATTTTGTCCGAAAAAGAATGAAAGAAATATATTGATGGGAGCTCGGCTTTAATGGTCTCATTAGGTGTCGAGGTTTCCACTCTGGGCGGGATTTCTACTGCTCCAGGAGTTTAGAAGGAGAGGGGGATACTTGACCCTCCAATGATTTTCTG
The DNA here is from genome assembly GCF_045679555.1 of Salvelinus alpinus. Classification (NCBI taxonomy): domain Eukaryota; kingdom Metazoa; phylum Chordata; class Actinopteri; order Salmoniformes; family Salmonidae; genus Salvelinus; species Salvelinus alpinus. The sequence goes on from NC_092101.1 coordinate 5,427,508, forward strand.
TCACTTTATCATAAACAAGGAGGTTTTGACGTGCCCACGCTCACTCTCGCATGCATGTAATTAGCAGGGGCCGTAAAAGTACATGCTGAACGCAAACCAGTTACTCCCCTCACCAGCGCCAGCCGTACCATCACCAGAACCAGCTACCCATCGGCAAGAGAGGCGGGAAGGGGAGGAAAGGGAACAGATGGAGAAGAGTAAAGGAGAGGAGCTTGACCAGTCTATTGTTTGTTGTCCATATGGACTCCTCAAAGCTTTAAAAGACAGACAAAACAGAGGCTACGTCAGAGAGACAACCAAATTTACAACACCTTGAGTACATATATTTGACCTTCTTTTATTCTTTCTTTCTTTTCAAATGTCGTATGCTTCTGTCGATTCCATCGCTCCAAACTGCCTAGCACGTGCTTCTTTTCAGAATGGCTCACTGTATATTAACTCGAACCACGAAGTGCTAAAAAAAAAAATACACAAAAAAATACACGAAGTGCTAGCTAGCTGTGTTAGCTCTAGGGGTTAACAGCTCATTGAATGTTGATGGCATTAGATAGGTGAGAGAGCACAGGCCTGGGAGTGTGGCTGTGCTCTTTGAGGTCAACTCATTGAAAGGCATTTGGTTTCGCCTGGGGGGGGGCTTTAAAAAGTGGCAAAGGAGGCCAGAAGGGGTGAGGAAAGGGGCTCATGGGCCCTGCATTTTGGTTAATCATGTCACATGACCTGGATTTGAACGCAAACTGTCCCCTTTTCATTGTATGTCACCATCCTCAGACAATTGCTTTCATTTTTGGTCCAATTCTAATTTCTGTAATAAAGGTAAAAATCCAGGTCATTTGACATGATTAACCAAAACACAGTCACCTACTCGTGGCTAATACAACCACTTAGTGTCAGTCATGAACTGGCAAAAAAAAGCAGGAAGCCTTGACTTGTAGTGGAAACAAGAGAGAGAGAGTTACAGAGGGAGAAAGACAGAGGGAGATTAATTAAGAATCCACCAATGCAAATTGCAGGTGTGTGCACCTACACGAATGTACCAAACACACTGTGCAATCTTCTGTTTGTTATGGTTTGACATACTATATTAGTCACCATTGTGGGAAAAGCTCTCGCCTGTGTCCGTTCTCACGATTTCACGGCGTTCTCGTGGTTATTCTTGTGGATATAACCCCTCCGCCTCTGAATGTCCTCCGCTGCCCTGGCACTTAATAACGCCGACATCGTCATGCCACAGACAGAATCAATGGATGTAAATACATTTCCCTTCACCTCAGGACCAGACCCTGGTGCATTTCAGCTAGCATAAGTAACAAGACGGCTCTGTGATCCGCCGGCGAGCCTTGTCTCTCTTGTTTATTTAATCAGACCTAAGGCGCTTTTCCTGTCCTCTCTGCGTCTTCGGAGCACCTGACGAGCTCGCCAACCAACCGACCCGTCCTTGGGCGACGGGACCTGCCTCTTCGGCTACCTCCTTAGTAACAACAACTGGCGCCGGTTTTAAGTCGGACTTGACTTAATATATCCCCGAATGGACGCCGTTCCTGTTTAATTCTCTTTCATAGCCGCCCGGCGCAGGTCCCGGCGGTCTTCGGGTTGACGAGGGGCGAGCAAATTGAGCCTTCATGCCTTATTCTGACACATAAAAGCCTGTCCCCACTGGCTCATCAACAGGCCAATCACCCATCCCCCCACTCTAAGAACCAGGAAGTGTTGTGAGCTAATGCTATTGCATCATTGATAACACACTGTCTGGTTGTGTGTGGTTGGAGTGGGGTTGAATTGGGTATTGGTGTCATTTTGAGGACCAGTATAGTGTTTAAGAAAGTGCTTCCCCAAATGTCTCATTAAACCCCTCACTTCTCCTTTCCTTTCCCCTCCTCTCCTTCTCTCTTCAACTCCTCTGCCTGCTCCTCTCTAGCCATTTCACTGTAAAGAAACAAATATACCATTTCAAATCTCCGAACTATCCCTTTAATAGCCAGATAGCCATACACACACTTACATCTTTATTGCAGATCAAAATCCATCTCAGTTTGATAATGGCCCAATCGCGATGGCCTATTAATCCCCCTGTACTTACGTATGCGCTGAATGTTTGGCGCTATCCGTTAGCTTAGCTAGCCGTTACTACAGAATGCATGGCGCTAGCGAGCCATTAGCTTAGCTGGCTAATGGCTCGCTTAGCTACTCTAGCTTAGCTACTCTACGGTGAATTCCTTCAAATAACCAATTAATGTCAAGAGGCACACTGCTCCAGTTTTCCCTGTTTTACTCTTAGATGTTGAAACTCAGGGAATTATCCCAGTGGGAATTGGAGGAAACAAGGAAGTGTAGAGCTCCAGGGATCAGGGAAATGCATTCAGTAGATAGAAATATAGATAGGGAACATGGTGCTGTGAAAGGAAGGAGAATCTCTGGTAAAACACACACGTCAGTTGAGTATTGATGAGGTCTGAGTAGGACGTGTGGTATTCGCAGTGAAAGACAGTGTGTGTGTGTGTGTTTCAATGAGTGGGTATGTGTGTTTCAGTGAGTGGGTGTGTGTTAATGCATATTTGTGTGTGTATGTACGTATGAAAGAGAGAAAGAACATAGGTTACAAGATCAACAGAAATTCACAAATTTCATCAAAAAATGCCTGTCTCAACACTTCCATTTAGTGGGTACAAACATAGGGTGTGTGTACAGTATTATACAATGGGTGGGTCTAATTGAAAACACATTCCAGACGGTGTCTGTTCCACATGTTACCACCGTCTAAATCTATGACGTTAAAATGCCTATTTACTCTGTTGGATCTGACTGCGCAATCTACTGTCTCATCAGCCAAGCCAAGGAGTTTATAAACTTGATCTCCACCATAAAAAGCATCTAGACATTATCTCACATTTCTTTTACACGAACATTTCGTTTTCAGCAGCGTAGATTTGTATAAACCTTGCTTTCTGTCTCTCCGACATTTGCAACGTTGTTTCAATATTCAAATTCGATCTCCAGCTGTCCCATAGTAATGAATGTGTCTGGAGTCGGGACGAGACAAATCAAATCAAAGGTTATTTGTCACATGCGCCGAATACAACAGGTATTTACAGTGAAATGCTTACTTACAAGACCTAACCAACAGTACAATTTTTAAGTAAAAAAAATGGTATTAGGTAAACAATAGGTTAGTAAAGAATTTTTTTAAATAAACACAATGCAAATAGCCCGGTTAGCCAATGTGGCACCGGTTAGTCGGGCTAATTGAGGTAATATGTAATATGTACATGAATGTATAGTTAAAGCATTTCTCAGCCAGTTGAAATCATGAATCAGCTGGCATAATTTTTTATGGATATAAATGTCAATTGAAAAAAAGGTCAAACGAAACATTGTGCGGCTAGTTTTTAGTCTTTCCAGCTTCAGTTTAAAGTGTTTGTGTTAGCTGTGTTGTTGGCTAGCTCGTCTGTTCAGGTGAGCACATTTTTTATGCCAGGGAAAATCCCGCCTCATTAGCTCATTGTTATGGATGTATCCAAATAAATGTCACTAGAAAACAGCTTAAACAAATGCAAATGCAGCTACTTTACTATTATTCTGGCTTCACTTTTTGACTTGACTGTAAATTAGCCGTAATTGGCTAGCTAGCTAGCAAGGGATAAGTACATTGCCAGCCAATATGGCAATGGAACATTGAGAACGAACGACTGGCCAATATATTCTTCAAACACCAGTTTCTCTGGCATTATCACTTAACTACTCACCCAGTGACTCAGCAGTAGAAGTATTTTCAAACTGGCCCATAGAGTTGACCGGGCGGCCATTGCCCCCCTCTTACTGCCCTGTTTCCAGCATCAGCTCCACACACACACACACACACACACACACACACACACACACACACACACACACACACACACACACACACACACACACACACACACACACACACACACACACACACACACACACACACACACACACACACACACACACACACACACACAATCCCCCCCCCCCCCCCACCGCCCTCCAACACACACATACTCCCCCTCCCCTCACTCAACCAACCCATCCACAGGTGTGGCATTCCCAGGGCCTACCTCTCCCCACTTCAGTGATGGGGTCACTGGGTTCCCTGACAGGATTGCCCCCCCCCCCCCCCCCAGCCTGATTGGAACCTTCCTGAAAGTCAGGTGAGCAGGTTAATGATGAATAAAGGGGAGATTGACGGCAGTGGCTTGGGAGATAGTGGACAGACTGAGATAGGGGGGATCATATATAGTGATATATCATATCCTACACTCCCCAGCACTACTTTCTGGCCTTTGTGTCAATGCGGCGATAGCCTAGTAGTAGTAAAACAATCTCTGTATAGAGAGGTCATGTAAATCCTAACAGGGATTGGACGATCTAGCCAAAGTCCCGCCCCCTGAATGGCTCTAACGGATTGGCTCATTGTTCACTCACGTGTTTAGTTGGTTATAGGACACACGTCACTGTTACAAGTTAGGTATTGACAGTCATTTTTGTGACTAAAGGATTAATGATTAGGTAGTGAGTATCATATTTGCTTGTGATGCATGAGTTGATTACTAGACTCATTACTCTTTCTCTCTTGATCTGCCCTGTTCTTCTGTCCTTTATTGTTACATTCATATGATCTGCCCTGTTCTTATTGTTTTATTTCACTGTAGAGCCCTCAGTCCCGCTCAACATGCCTTAGATAGCTATTTTGTCCCACCCCACACACATGCAGAGACCTCACCTGGCTTAACTGGTGCCTCCAGAGACGAAACCTCTCTCATCGTCACTCAACGCCTAGGTTTACCTCCACTGTACTCACATCCTCACATACCACACACTCACATACATTTACATTTACATTTAAGTCATTTAGCAGACGCTCTTATCCAGAGCGACTTACAAATTGGTGCATTCACCTTATGATATCCAGTGGAACAACCACTTTACAATAGTGCATCTAACTCTTTTAAGGGGGGGGGTTAGAAGGATTACTTTATCCTATCCTAGGTATTCCTTAAAGAGGTGGGGTTTCAGGTGTCTCCGGAAGGTGGTGATTGACTCCGCTGACCTGGCGTCGTGAGGGAGTTTGTTCCACCATTGGGGTGCCAGAGCAGCGAACAGTTTTGACTGGGCTGAGCGGGAACTGTACTTCCTCAGAGGTAGGGAGGCGAGCAGGCCAGAGGTGGATGAACGCAGTGCCCTTGTTTGGGTGTAGGGCCTGATCAGAGCCTGAAGGTACGGAGGTGCCGTTCCCCTCACAGCTCCGTAGGCAAGCACCATGGTCTTGTAGCGGATGCGAGCTTCAACTGGAAGCCAGTGGAGAGAGCGGAGGAGCGGGGTGACGTGAGAGAACTTAGGAAAGTTGAACACCAGACGGGCTGCGGCGTTCTGGATGAGTTGTAGGGGTTTAATGGCACAGGCAGGGAGCCCAGCCAACAGCGAGTTGCAGTAATCCAGACGGGAGATGACAAGTGCCTGGATTAGGACCTGCGCCGCTTCCTGCGTGAGGCAGGGTCGTACTCTGCGAATGTTGTAGAGCATGAACCTACAGGAACGGGTCACCGCCTTGATGTTAGTTGAGAACGACAGGGTGTTGTCCAGGATCACGCCAAGGTTCTTAGCACTCTGGGAGGAGGACACAATGGAGTTGTCAACCGTGATGGCGAGATCATGGAACGGGCAGTCCTTCCCCGGGAGGAAGAGCATACCATACCATTGTCTGTACATTATGCCCTGAATCTATTCTACCACGCCCAGAAATCTGCTCCTTTTATTCTCTGTCCCCAACGCACTAGACGACCAGTTCATATAGCCTTTAGCCGTACCCTTATCCTACTCCTCCTTTGTTCCTCTGGTGATGTAGAGGTTAACCCAGGCCCTGTAGCCCCCAGTTCCACTCCTATTCCCCAGGCGTTCTCATTTGTTGACTTCTGTAACCGTAGAAGCCTTGGTTTCATGTATATTCATGTATATTGGTATATTTCACTGGTCATCCCCAAAGCCAACTCCTCCTTTGGCTGCCTTTCCTTCCAGTTCTCTGCTGCCAATGACTGGAACGAATTGCAAAAATCACTGAAGCTGGAGTCTTATATCTCCCTCACTAACTTTAAGCATCAGCTGTCAGAGCAGCTTACCGATCATTGCACTTGTACACAGCCCATCTGTAATTAGCCCACCCAACTACCTCATCCCCATATTGTATTTATTGTTTTGCTCCTTTGCACCCCAGTATCTCTACTTGCACATTCATCTTCTGCACATATATCACTCCAGTGTTAATTGCTAAATTGTAATTATTTCGCCACTATGGCCTATTTATTGCCTTACCTCCCAAATCTTACTACATTTGCACACACTCTATATAGATGTATTTATTGTGTTATTGACTGTACGTTTGACTGTACGTTTGACTGTACGTGTTGTTTGTGTCGCACTGCTTTGCTTTATCTTGGCCAGGTCGCAGTTGTAAATGAGAACTTGTTCTCAACTGGCCTACCTGGTTAAATAAAGGTGAAATAAAAATGTTTTAAAAATAATAATATATATGCAGTGGGGAGAACAAGTATTTGATACACTGCCGATTTTGCTGGTTTTCCTACTTACAAAGCATGTAGAGGTCTGTAATTTTTATCATAGGTACACGTCAACTGTTAGAGACGGAATCTAAAACAAAAATCCAGAAAATCACATTGTATGATTTTTAAGTAATTAATTTGCATTTAGATTCCGTCTCTCACAGTTGAAGTGTACCTATGATAAAAAATTACAGACCTCTACATGCTTTGTAAGTAGGAAAACCTGCAAAATCGGCAGTGTATCAAATACTTGTTCTCCCCACTGTATATGTTTGGTAAACAAAACTACAGCAGGAATGTACCCACACAGGCACATTCCTCCTTCCCCCCATTCTGAATGAATCCAGGCAGAGCTGATCCAATGTAATTAAAAGGCATTGCGGCGTATTGAGAGGCTGTACAGTGTGTGTGTGTGTGTGTGTGCGTGTGCGTGTGAGTGTAGTGTAGTGTAGTGTAGGGTCGTCGGGCTCCAGCGTGGATCGCTAGTCAAAGTGAAACAATATATTCCACGGGACCTCAGGGTTTCCATCCGAGTGCTGTGCACGGCGCTGGAGCACACTGAGCCTGTTTCATGTGAGAAAAAAGTTGATAATTAGTCCCTTAGTGACTCAATGGAGGGATTGAGGAGAGGAGGAGTAGAGTAGGAGGAGATACTTACGGTGGTACTTAGCTCAAAACCTGACATTTGGGCTAGTGTTAATCAGAATGAGTCAACCGTGCAATTCCATCACCCTACTCCCTTTATCGCCATAGCATCATCAAACCCTCTTTTTCGCTGCCGATAAATTACTATCGAAAATGGGGATAATTCCTTTCGCGGCAAACCTGTGTTTTTGTTTGCAGGGGAAAAGAGATCAAGCTATTGTCATCGAACATCAGTGTGCTTTTTGAGCCCCTTTCATTATTTTTTCAAAAGGAGCCTGATAATAATTAGCAATTAAAATGTGCCTTTTTTTGCCTCATCTTTCTCTAATTAGCTTGACAGAGACATTGGGCTGTACATCTCTGTAGTTTTGGGTCTCACACACACACACACACTCCACAAACACAAACGCGCACGCACACACACCGAGAAAAGTCTTACCATGAAACCATGGCAACATATCATGTGTCTTGTTTTGCCAGTGATCTCAACTAACCTTGTCATGTCTCCTCTAAATCAATGAAACCACATTTATAAATGGACAGAAGAAAATGTCATCGATAAACAGACAATGACACATCCTATTGTCAATAGAGGTTGTACATTTTCTACATATATTCAAAATAGTCAACCTATTGTCAGTATTGCTATGTCTTCATCAAGGAAACATGTGTTGTGTTTATTAGGCACCAAACGGAAGAGAATAGATTGAAACACCTGGACTTGTCCACTAAGAACCCCTTGTTCTCTCTCAAATACTTGTTTCGATGTATCACATATGGGGATTCACCAGTATCACCAATACTCTCAGAATGACCTATCAAAAGCGTCTGTTGGAGACAGACAGGTAGAGTGACGAATGAGGTGAGCCCCTCACCTCCTAATAAGGAGCCACTCTCCCACCCTCTGGTCATTCTCGGTTCTCTTCCTCATAAAGAGCATTACTCTCCAGCTCTCCCGACGACTGGATCCCTGTTTTCCTGCTTAACTGCTTACAAGTGAACCGTGAAGGACATCGCTGCCTAGCGTAGGGTCAACCTCCCTGTCGAGAGGTTGACCGAAAGGTTTTTGCTTTGTGTAGAAATGTATTTTCTACTTCTCAGTCTCCAGTTGCACGAAAAAGTATGTGAACCCTATGGAATTACCTGGATTTCTGCATAAATTGGTCATCAAATTTGATCTGATCTTCATCTAAGTCACAACAATAGACAAACACCGTCTGCTTAAACTATTAACGCACAAACAATTATTTGTTTTCACATCTTTATTGAACAGACCGTGTAAATTTTCATAGTGTAGGGTGGAAAAAGTATGCGAACCCTTGGATTTAATAACTGGTTGACCCTCCTTTGGCAGCAATAACCTCAACCAAACGTTTTCTGTAATTGCAGATCAGACCTGCACAACGGTCAGGAGGCATTTCAGACCATTCCTCTTTACAGTTCAGCAATATTCTTGGGATGTCTGGTGTGAACTGCTCTCTTGAGGTCATGCCACAGCATCTCAATCGGGTTGAGGTCAGGACTCTGACTGGGCCACTCCAGAAGGCGTATTTCATTCTGTTGATGATTTACTTCTGTGTTTTGGTCGTTGTCCTGTTGCATCACCCAACTTCTGTTTAGCTTCAATTGGCGGACAGATAGCCTTACATTCTCCTGCAAAATGTCTTGATAAACTTGGGATCTCATTTTTCCATCTGATAGCAAGCTGTTCAGGCCCTGAGGCAGCAGAGCAGCCCCAAACCATGATGCTCCCTCCACCATACTTTACAGTTGGGATGAGGTTTGATGTTGGTGTGCTGTGTCTTTTTTTCTCCACACATAGTGTTGTGTGTTCCTTCCTTCCAAACAACTCAACTTTAGTTTAATCTGTCCACATAATATTTTGCCAGTAGCGCTGTGGAACATCCAGGTGCTCTTTTTGAATACTTCAGACATGCAGCAAAGTTTTTTTTGGACAGCAGTGGCTTCTTCCATGGTGTCCTCCCATGAACACCATTCTTGTTTAGTGTTTTACGTATCGTAGACTCATCAAAAGAGATGTTAGCGTGTTCCAGAGATTTCTGTAAGTCTTTAGCTGACACTCTAGGATTCTTCTTAACCTCATTGAGCATTCTGCACTGTGCAGTCATCTTTGCAGGACGACCACTCCTAAGGAGAGCAGCAACAGAGCTGAACTTTCTCCATTCATAGACAATTTGTCTTTCCGTGGACTGATGAACACCAAAGCTTTTAGAGATACTTTTGTAACCCTTTTCAGTTTTATGCAAGTCAACAATTCTTAATCTTTGGTCTTCTTAGATCTCATTTGTTCGAGGCAGGTTCACATCAGGCAATGCTTTTTGTGAATAGCAAACTCAAATGTTGTGAGTGTTTTTATAGGGCAGGGCAGCTCTAACCAACATCTCCAATCTCATCTCATTGATTGGACTCCAGGTTAGCTGACTCCTGACTCCAATTCATACTTTTCCCAACCTACACTGTGAATATTTAAATTATGTATTCAATATAGACAAGATAAATACAACATTTTTGTGTGTTATTAGCACACTGTGTTTGTCTATTGTGGTGACTTAGATGAAGATCAGATCAAATGTTATGACCAATTTGTGCATAAATCCAGGTAATTCCAAAGGGTTCACATACTTTCTCTTGCCACTGTAGCTTCATGGCTAGCTATTGAGACTCGGTTAGCCCATGCTGCAAGGTATAGGCTAACTTGGCTAGCTCTCTGAGAGGCAAGCTAACCTCACTAGCTTTCCCTCTCTGCAACATGGTAGCATTGCTTGCTCCCTTCTCTCGTATAGCTTAACCTATGTCTCCATCTCTTTCGGTCATCGGAGCACACTATCCAACTCTGCCCCCCACGCGATTTCCTTCAGCCAGCACTGGGCTAGCTACGGCACAACTTCACTATGAGGTAGCTGATAGCTAGCTAACGCCCCACTAGCCTCGCAGCTATGGCTTTCTAATGTTCTGATTATTGCTAGCTATTAGACGCAAGGCTTTTAACTAGCTAGCTTATAACGGCATTTACACAAACTACCGTTTGCTAGTCACCAGCTGCAAAGGCTTCTAACTAACTAGCCCTCGTAGCAAGCCTTGTTCCTCACAATGTTGTTTGGGTCTCCTCCATGTCTGCAAGCGAGCCACGGCCAGACTCAACATCGAGTGGCCGTCTCCCATTGGGACCTGTACGTTAAGGAACCTATACAACGGGAAGAGACTCCTGTCTCATACAGCCCTGGTAAACAACTGCTCCCCACGATACCAGCTTGCCTCAGGGAAGCTACGAGCTTGTGGGACAGACCCCTCAATAGCAAAATCCTTGCTAGGGGCACCCCGAGCCTGGACATGCACAATATGGAGGAATCTGGGTTTGGCAACACTCCCACGGTGGAGCTGTCGCTGGCTCACCACCTCAGCCCCTCACGCCATGCTACTAACGACACCGGCACCTCACTCCCTAGAAAGATGGAGAGCTTTACTGCCTCCATTTTTAAGAAGACATACAAAGCCTCGGCCCAAGCAATCATAGCTCTCAATGTGACCTCTCTATTGTTGGCAACTGCCTTGGACACCTTAGATCCAGATGCTTGGGTGGAGAGCTGTATGATTACAGACCTAAACCTGTGCGCCTCCCGTAGTGCCATTTAAGGCTGTGGTCGTACCACGAGCCTAGCAGTGGTGGGAGAAAGAGCACTTTGGCTGAGCTTATCCAGTTTAACAGACAAATGTGCTTCAATCTATCGCTAGAGGACTCCTGATATCTCCAGGAGTTTGTGTTTTAATCTATTTTGTCTAGTACTGTCTTTTGCTAGCTTGACACATCAACCAGGATTAAGGGGTAGGGTAATTTGTGACTGTTGTTGTTTTGGTATTCAGTGGCTGTATTGAAGGGGGAGTGGTTTCTCCTTTCCTAGACAGTCAGCAATTAGTACCGGGAGGTGTGCTCTTCACCTCTGCTAGGCAATTAGCAATTAGTGTTAGTACTCCAGTCTCCTCTGTTTACTCAGCGGCAGCTGAAAGTGTCGGTCATGTCAGAGGCAGTCTCGTCGCCAAAATGAAGACGGTTCTGCCGAGTTGTTCTGCCGAGTTGTTCAAGGAAGGAAAGAGAGGAAGGCGCTCCACCACTCTTTCACTTGAGTATCTTACATAGTTATTTTCAGATCTCATTTTGGTCTTTTGTAGCTTTGGCAACTACTGTATGTGTCTGTTTTCTATACCTGTTCGCTCCTCTCCATGTAGGCTTTACAGATGCTCCCCACCCCTTGGCAAAAATCCTTCTAATTTTGTGTGTCCTACGCGCACAACCCATGTATAATTCCTGGTTTCCGGCAGCGTTTAAAACTTCCGATCTGTGGTCAAAAATGCGGACTTCATCTCAGCCTATGCTGCCCTTCAGTCTCTAAACATTTTGGGCCTGACGGAGACATGGATCACCCCAGAAAAAACGTATACTTCAGCTGCTCTCTCTTCATCTGACTACGTGTTTTCTCATAGACCAAAAGCATCTGGTTATTGCGGTGGTGGCACAGGACTACTCATTGCTCTTAAGTGGAGATTCTCTCTTTTCTCCCTCACTCACCTGCCCATCTCCTCATTTGAATTCCATACTGTCACTTGTCCACTCAAGTTAAAAATTGTCATCATCGCCCACCATGTGCCCTTGGAGTGATCCTCAACGAGCTTGACACCTTGATAAGCAAATTTCCTGGCAATGGCTCACCGCTCATCGTACTGGGTGACTTCAACATCCCGACGTCTGCCTTTGATTCATTTCTTTCCACCTCTTTGTTTCCCCTCTTTGCCTCTTTTTTACCTCACCCTTTCCCAGTCCCCGCCCACTCCCAAGGCAGGCAATACGCTTGACCTCATCTTTACTAGAGGCTGTTCGCCTACTAATCGCACTGCAACCCCCTTCCAGGTCTCTGATCACTACTTTGTTTCCTTTTCTGTCTCCCTCTCTTCCAACCCTGCTCACTCAGCCCCTTCCCAGATAATAATGCGCCGTCGCAATCTTTGCTCTCTCTCTCCCACTACGCTCCCCTCTTCAATCCTATCATCTCTCCCTTCTGCTAAATCCTTCTAACTCGAGGAAACTTTTCCACCTTCTCCTCCCTCCTTAATCCTCCACCCCTTCCCTCCTCCCTCTGCGTATGGCTTTGTCAACCACTTTGAAAAGAAGGTTGACAACATCCACTCCTCATTCACTCAGCCTATTGAGTCCACTGGTCCCACTCACACAGAACTACCCTACGCCTTGACCTCTTTTTCCGTCTCCCTCCAGATAAAATCCTACGAATAGTGAGGTCTGGCCGCCCAGCTTCTCCTGAACATCTCTGGAGACCTCCCATTCCTCACTCCCCTCCTCAAGAAACCAACACTCGACCCTTCTGACGTCAAAAACTACAGGACCTTTCTTTCCAAAACACTTGAGCGTGCTGTCTCTGACCAACTTTCTCGCTATCTCTCTCAGAACGATCTTGTTGACCCTAACCATTCAGGCTTCAAGATGGGTCACTCAACCGATACTGCTCTCCTCTCCACACTGCCAAAGCTTACTCTCTCTCCTCTGTTGTCATTCTCCTAGACCTGTCCCCCTCCATTGACACCGTGAAACATCAGATCCTCCTCTCCAACCTCTCAGGGCTGATTGTCTCAGGCTCTGCACACTCTTGGATTGCATCCTACCTGGCAGGCTGCTCCTACCAGGTGATGTGGAGAGGATCTATGTCTGCAACACGTACTCTCACTACTGGTGTCCCCCGTGGCTCGGTTCTAGGACCTTTCCTCTTCTCTCAATTCACTCGGCACTGTCATATCCTCACATGGTCTGTCCTATCATTGCTATGCAGATGGCACTCAACTACTTTTCTCCTTCCCCCCTTCTGACAGCCAGGTGGTGACATGCATCTCTGCGTGCCTGGCAGATATCTCAGCTTGGATCACCACCTCAATCTCGACAAGACGGAGCTGCTCTTCCTCCTGGGGAAGGCCTGCCCGCTCCAAGTCCTCTCCATCGCGTTTGACAACTCCACACTGTCCCCCTTCCAGAGTGCAAAGAACCTTGGCATGACCCTGGACAACACCCTGTCGTTTTCTGCAAACATCAAAGCAGTGACTTGCCCTGCAGGTTCATGCTCTACAGCATCCGTAGAGTACGAACTTACCTCACACAGGAAGCGGCGCAGGTCCTAATCCAGGCACTTGTTATCTCCTGTCTGGACTACTACAACTCGCTGTTGGCTGGGCTCCCAGCTTGTGCCATCAAACCCCTGCAACTTATTCATAACGCTGCACCCTGCCTGGTGTTCAACCTTCCCAAGTTCTCCCATGTCACCCCGCTCCTCCGCATGCTCCACTGGCTTCCAGTCAAAGCTTGCCTCCACTACAAGGCCATGGTACTTGCCTACGGAGCAGCAAGAGGAACTGCCCTTCCCTACCTTCAGGCTAGGTTCAAACCTACACCCCGACCCGAGTACTTCGTTCTACCACCTCTGGTCCCTTGGCCCTCCCACCCATATGGGAGGGTAGCTCCTGCACAATCCAGTCAAAGCTCCTCTCTGTCCTGGCACCCCAATGGTGGAACCAGCTTCCCCCTGAAGCTAGGACAAAGAGTCCCTGCCCATCTTCCCGAAAACCTACCTCTTCAAAGAGTATTTTAAATAATCCCACAACACCCCCACCTCACACCCACTCCTAACCCCTTGCCTTTCGGCAACTAACACTCACACTTTAATTTTTTCTCCCCTACTAGCACTGACTTTGCTTATAGCTACTTTATTGAGGAAAATGTACTTACTATGACTGATATGTGGTTGTCCCACCTAGCTATCTTAAGTTGAATGCACTATCTGGAAAAGAGAGTCTGCTAAATGAGACAAATGAACAACATTTCTTTAAAGAAAAAGTGAACCTCCTGGATGCCCCTGTGACACCCAATGAGTTGTTCGGGCCCACTGTCCCTGCCATGTGGCAGAGGTGTAACATACTCAACACAGAAATAAAGGTTAAATAAAACATTTAAAAATTAAAAAGAAAGCAAAAGTCATTAGCTCATGCCTCTCACCCCAGTCTCACAGCTGGGAGGGGGCAACAGCTGAACTGATTTCCTCGGCAACGCAGCAGTCTGCCAAGACTCAGGCTAGGCCCCTGAACCAGACCATTTCACACTTGAAATGAGACGTTTGGAACAGCTTTGAAATTTGATGTTTGGAGAACGTGGATGAACGTCTAATTCTGCAGTGAGACTGTGAGATCTTGTTGCCTGACAGGAATGCGACGCAATAATGTAATACAATTACAAATTTGAACTTATCTTTTAACAATTTTCTTTCTCAATACGGTAGTGTTATCTGGTAGGGCATTGAACAAGAACTATCGACTTGAAAATGCAAACTGAAGTTTTGTATTTAAATTTGGTCATTGATTATGTTCACATAAATATAATATTGTTAATGAATGATTAATTCATCATTATCAAATTAGATTTTTTTAGCAGCTATATATATATATATCCATAAATGAAGGCTCCGAATCTGCAGTATAAATAATAAAATATAGCTCCGGTAGTATGGGTCATATTTGAACAGTTTGGGCAGGGGTCTCCAACATTTCTTTCATAAACACTTTTTTTCTCACCAGTTACTCATATTCAGCCTGCGTATTTAGTTATTGTGTAGGGCAAATTTGATGAATAGAAACAAAGACCACACATTTTGAACAAAAAACATTCTACTGTAGTCTACCTTGAGAATCTTGCCTTTTTTAAGGGGTTTTACATTTATACAAATCTGTAGCCTGCATGAAGGACTCGGCTACGAAATTGTCGTTCTGTTTACTAGTGGCCTTTTGAACAACAACCACCCACAGTGAGTAGGCTACATACTACAGGAAAGTATGAGGAATAGGAAGTGTGCTCTAAGCAAACACATTAACTGACCATTCTGCTTTTCCTTCGACGAACTTTTTTTTGCGCTGTCATCATGAAATACATTTAAAAAATATATATATGTACTTGTCTCAGCAGCATACATATTTGATGCAACAAGGGTAGAAATGGCTTATTGGATCAGTATTACTTACCAAGCCAGGCAGAGCTTTTTTATCGAAACACAAATATCCTGTGCTTTCTCATTTTGTGCATTGGCGCATACATACAGCTTGGCTGCATTGTAACCGCAAAGCGGCCAAGGTGCGCTGCTGCGCTCACATATGGGACTCAACAAGGTCTGTTACTTTTATGTAACTGAATGATAACATTTTAACAACGTGATTTAACCGATTTAAATGGGGAAAATGGATGCCAAAAATGCTGAATGGTGTTAGATGCTAAATATTTAACCAGTGGAGGATACTCAGAGGAGGAAGGAGAGGACCATCCTCCACAGTGAACTTCATAAAAATAAAAATAGATTTTTAGATAAAACTATACTAAATCTATTCACGTGTCACCAAATAATTGATTAAAACACACTGTTTTGCAGTAAAGGTCTACAGTAGCCTCAAAAGCACTCTGTATATGGTGACAATGATGTAGGCTGTGTGTAGCGGTTATGATATTGTTTGGCTTGGAAAGTTTATTTCGCCTGGTCACTTACAGCTGATGTGTTGTGCATTGAAGTCCACAAGCTAAGGGAAAATGTGAGAGGAGGAGAGCACGCATAGTGGCAGCTATGAAAGTTAACTGTGTTTATGTGTGATCAGGGGTATATGAATTTTGCCAATTCTGTTGAAAAACATTTATTAACATTTATTAAACAGAAGTAAAACAAACTAAATGGGGATGAACATACCTGAATTTGTCCAATAGAAACTTTTGTTTGCAACTGTTGGACTAATGATTACACCCTAGATCAGCTAGATGCAGGCAAGAGTGTGATGGGTATATGGCAAATTTGAGTATTGTGTAGTAGCCTGAAACTATCAATGTTACTTTGAACTGAGTGTAATAGAAAAGGCCATGCTCGTGAAAACATTTAATTGTCCTCCCTCATCTTAAATGGCACGGACCACCACTGTATTTCACATATTTCAATCATGTCATATTAGGCCTACTGATTATTTCGAACCATCTACTTGTTAGCTACTCAATGACAGCCCGCAAACTACCGGACATGCAGTTTTCAGCTAAGCGCAACCGTTTTGTAGGCTGCGGTTTCCACTCGCTATTTGCATTAGAGGTCATATTCAGTCATATTCATGTGAAGCTTTGAGAGGATCTCGTGTTAAATGCTGTAGAAGTAATGTGGCTACAGGTTCATCTGCCTCACCTGAACCCCATTCTGGTGGGAAGCTGCTATAGACCACCAAGTGCTAACAGTCAGTATCTGGATAATATGTGTGAAATGTTTGATAATGTATGTGATATCAACTGAGAGGTATATTTTCTGGATGACCTAAATATTGACTGGCTTGCATCAAGCTGCCCACTCAAGAAAAAGCTTAAAACTGAACCAGTGCCTGCAACCTGGTTCAGGTTCTCAGTCCACCTACCAGGTTATTTACAAACAGCACAGGAATGAAATCATCATGTATTTATCACATCTTTACTAATGCTACAGAAATGTGCTCTAAAGCAGTATCCAGATCCATCGGATGTAGTGATCACAGTATAGTAGCCATATCTAGGAAAACCAAAGTTCCAAAGGCTTGGCCTAATGTAGTGTACAAGAGGTCATGTAATACGTTTTGTAGGGATTCCTATGTTGAAGATGTGAAGAATATTTCCTGGTCTGTGGTGTGTAATGAGGACCAACCAGACGCTGCACTTGACACATTTATGAAATGTCTTATTCCAGTTACTAATAAGCATGACTAAAAACTAAGGCAGCAGCTAATGGGGTTCCACAATAAATACTAAAACTCAGAGTCTGTGCTACAGCAAAGCCTAATCAGAATGTGTGCATCACGGTTCTTGCAGGCAAAGTGAAACGATACAATGAATTTGCTCATGGTGCACGCGGCTCAAATGATATGTCACAACACCACTGGACCAACACAATCGGACATGAAACAACGATACCAATGCAACGGCACAACTAAATAGATTAAAAAAAAGATACATTTTAAACACCAGTGGTCCAACTAGTGCTTTCTAACTGCACGGAACCAACTTCTCTGTTTGTTCCATTTCTCAGGCACCTATGCCAAATGATTAGGATTACTGCACGGCAGTTGTTTCCTTCTTCCTCCGGCTATATTGCCTGACTTCCCGAGAGAGCCCACTTCCCGCATCTATGCGGACTGACTTGCTGCATCCTGGTAGAAGCTACGACCCTGTGAGAGCCATGGGGGGTGGGAGAGCTGACACACCCATGAAAATAGGGTGACGCCGTGTTATTTTCCTCCTATGTTGGCTACCCTCTCTTTTCCGTCGACACAGAGCAAGTGAATAGGGCCCGGGACTCTTGGAAGAGCTTGTGCACGCTCTCTGTGTTACAGTTGGGTTTTTCTTGGTAAGTGGTATGACGAAATACTTTGTTCTGGCCTACACTCTGTTTTCCATGGTCTTATGCTCCTTGCGAAACCTTTTTGGGCAGAGAGAAGGTTTCGTCATTGTTAAAGTCCTGTAGACGCTTTTTTTGGCCTGCCAAGGCCCCTACAGTAGTAGAGTTTATTCATGTAATGTTGTTCCTAGGAGGGCACATCGCTTACACCCAGTCTCTAAGTCTTAGCTTGTCCTGGGACATGTTTATTGTGCTCAATATACTTTCACAGCAGCTACTAGCCACTGATAAGCGTGGAGGTGTAATATTCCTCCATATTTTGCCTTGCTACTGCCCTTGGCATCCTTAAGCGAGTGTGTGGACTGTGCTCTACCAGCCACTGTTCACGCCCGCAGTCTCTGCCCAGGTTTTTTTTCAGATAAATGTACCTTAACCCATCCTTGTGCCCAGGTCAACTTTTTCTCATTGTTGCACTTTGGAGCCCATGGCTTTTCGTCTGTTGCTTTCCCCAGAAGTGCGTAGCCGTCATTGTCCAGTACATGGGTTGCGCATCTACTTGAATTGAACGAGAGGTCATGTAAGGGGTGTTATGCGCTTCACTCATTAGGCAACTACCCTCGAAAGAGGATGGGCTCTTCTCCGACGATATCCTACCCGATTATGGGGACTATTATATTGATTTATGATGGCGATTATGACAGCCTTCGGAGGGGCCTGAAAGGGCCTTTATCTACAGAGGCTTTTACCTCTTGGGCTCTGGTTTTGGGATATACACTATATATGCAAAGTATGTGGATTCGGCTATTTCAGCCACACCCGTTGCTGACCGCTATATAAAACTGAGCACACAGCCATGCAATCTCCATAGACAAACACTGGCAGTAGAATGGCCTTGCTGAAGAGCTCAGTGACTTTCAACGTGGCATCTTTCAAACAAGTTAGTTTGTCAAATTTCTGCCCTGCTAGAGCTGCCCCGGTCAACTGTAAGTGCTGTTATTGTGAAGTAGAAACGTTTAGGAGCAACAACGGCTGAGCAGCAAAGTGGTAGGCCACACAAGCTCACAGAACAGGATAGCTGAGTGCTGAAGCATGTAGCGCGTAAAAATCGTCTGTCCTCGGTTGCAATACTCACTACCGAGTCCCAAAATGCTTCTGGAAGCAATGTCAGCACAACAACTGTTCGTCGGGAGCTTCATGAAATGGGTTTCCATCTCCGAGCAGCTGCACAGAAGGCGTAAGATCACCATGCGCAATGCCAAGCTTCGGCTGGAGTGGTGTAAAGCTCGCGGCCATTGGACTCTGTAGCAGTGGAAACGCGTTCTCTGGAGTGATGAATCTCTCGTTACCATCTGGCAGTCTGACGGATGAATCTGCGTTTGGCAGATGCCAGGAGAATGCTACCTGCCCCAATGCATAGTACCAACTGTAAAGTTTGGTGGAGGAGAAATAATGGTCTGGGACTGTTTTCCATGGTTCGGGCTAGGCCCCTTAGTTCCAGTGAAGGGAAATCTTAACGCTACAGCATACAATTCTATACAATTCTGCGCTTCCGATTTTGTGGCAACAGTTTGGAGAAAGCCCTTTCCTGTTTCAGCATAATAATGCCACTGTGCGCAAAGAAAGGTCCATACAGAAATGGTTTGTCGAGATCGGTGTGGAAGAACTAGCTTGGCGTGCACAGAGCCCTGATCTCAACCTCGTTGAACACCATTGGGATGAATTGGAACGCCGAATGTGAGCCAGGCCTAGTTTTCCCAACATCAGAGCCCGACCTCACTAATGCTCTTGTGGCTAAATGGAAGCAAGCCCTGCAGCAATGTTCCAACATCTAGTGGAAAGCCTTCCCAAAAGAGTGGAGGCTGTTATAGCAGCAAAGGGGGGACCAACTCTATATTATTGGCAATGAATTTTGGAATGAGATGTTCGACGAGCTGGTGTCCACATACTTTTGGTCATGTAGTGTATCTTATTAAACTGAGATGTTGTGTGCCACGTATTGGGCTTCCCCTCACTTTGTTATGATGTTTTTCCCGACAGGTTGTTTCTGCACCTTCTTGGTTCTGATGTTGCACCTTCTCGGTTCTGACTACCCTAGGTTTTGGAGAGCATGTTTTGCAGTACGGGAGTTGGCCATATCCCCATATGTGATCTATCAAAACAAGTATTTGAAAGAGAACTTCAAGTACTTTCGAGTGAGATGTATCACCACATTCCCCTGCTCGCAAGAGCGCAAGGAAGAGAGTCAAACAGACTGGATGAGATCTTTATGGTCAGGGCCCTCCGCAAGGCTCACAAAATCATTTTAGACTCAAGCGACCCCCTGTACCCGGACTTTTGGACTACTCCCCTCTGGACGCAGGTATAGGGCACCCCTCAGCAGAAAAAACAGAACTAGACAATAATTTGTGCCAGGTGTGATATCCCTCCTGAATAGCTCGGGTTAATGTTCCTGTCGACCCAGTAAGGCCAGCAGGCTAGTCTCGTTTCATTGCTATGTAACTGTTATGAAAAGTGTATTGTTAATTTGTTTTGTATTTAAACGCCACTTTAAAAGTGTACATGAGACTGCAACAAAATTTCCCCGTGGGGACAATAAAGTCAGTAAGTAAGTGAGAATGACAAGAAGGTTGGAGTGTGGCTCCTTTATAAGGAGATGAGGGTCTCACCTCATTCACCACTATACCTGTCTGTCTCCAACAGACACTTTTGATAGGTCCTTCCGAGAGTATTGGTGATCCTGGCGATCCCCATATGTGATACATCTCACTCACATTATCAGAGAACTGGGGTTATAAAAGTAACCTTAAGTTTTAGTTTTCTGTTGACAAACGGTTTTTAAATGTTTTGCTAAGGCGTGTCCTAATGAACATGACATGTGTCAGACACACTCGGAGTGATGTATGTCCTAACATTAACACCATAAGTCACAGTCCTCTTTTCTATTGACCGAGTCAATTGGTTGGAGCTCATTTGGGAGATGTTGATGAGGCTGATGTGAGGTCAGACAGACAGACCACAGAGTGGCAGCAGGCAGGAAAAAGCAAATGTCTGTTTGGAGGGTCATTTGTCAATGGCAGAGCCTCTCCTCCCCCTCATCTCTCTTCCTGCCCTTCTCTTGGCCTTATTTAGCCTCTACGTGTCACACTGGGGTCAGGGTGAACACACACTCTCACACACACACAAACACAGGTACACAGGTACACACACACACACACACACACACACACACACACACACACACACACACACACACACACACACACACACACACACACACACACACACACACACACACACAGGCACACACACACACACACATTGTAGTAAAGCAGTGCAGAGCATCATAGAAATCATAGAATGAGTGAGGTGCCTTGAATGACTTCTCATTCTTTAGACCTCATTAGGCGCTGATGTATCTCCTCCTCCTCTCTCTCTCTCTCTCTCTCTTTCTCTCACGCTCTCTCTCTGTGTGTGTGTGTGTGTGTCAGCCAGACATGGGGACACCCGTCACATTCCACCAGCACAGAGAGCACAGGGGCTCCCAGAGCCCACTCAAGCAGGGGTCAAAGATGTATAAAAGATCACACACAGATAGCCACTGCGCACACACATAAACATCCATGCACACACCTCTCTCTGTATTTGATTAAATATAGCCTTGTGACACCTATCATTAGGTGCGCATACATTATGTAGTGCACTGACATTCATTTAGCCAGGTGGCCATGCTGTATTTATTTCTGATCCTATCACAGAATCCAAGCTCTGTAGTCCACATGGAAAAGCCGCTACTGTATGAAACAGTGAATATATATAACTTTAATAGTAAAACGTTTATATTCTTTCAATATTTTCAAATATTTTCCAACACGAAAATGTGTCACTGGTCATAAGCTTTCTTTACAGTTTGATTTCAATTCAAAATGTAGCCATGTCCACACAAAAGTGTAAAGTACACGCCAGTAAAGTAGTCTAGGTGCTTAATTTGAAATGGGGAAGGACTCATTTTAAAGAGTCTTCCATAGCTGTAATGCTGCCCTACATAATTCATATACTCCTGGGGAGAATTTCTCAGAGGAGATTTTTTCTTTTCTTATTTGATTCTCTTTCGATTTGATTCTCTTGAGAGAATCCAGAGCGAAGAAATATAGAAGGGGGATAATTTGGAATCTTTTTAATCTGTCTTGGATAAAGCATCTACAGTACCACGTTACCCACTTGTTTCAGGCTCTAGATCAGAGCACCTGCTAAGTTTTGAAAATGTAAATCTAATATATGTTATGTGAACTAAATGTAAATATGTATCATTCATTTATACTGAACAAAAATACATAAACGCAACATGCAACAACAACAAAAAAGAGTTCTGCTGAGTTACAGTTCATGAAAGGAAATAAGTCAATTGAAATAAATTCATTATGCCTTGATCTATTGATTTCACATGACTTGGCAGGGGCGCAGTCATGGGTGGGCCTGTGAGGGCATAGGCCCACCCACTTGGGAGCCAGGCCCATCCAATCAGAATGAGTTTTTTTCATACAAAAGGGCTTTTTTACAGACATACTCCTCAGCACCTGGGATATTTTATTTCAGCTCATGAAACATGGGACCAACACTTAACATGTTGCATTTATATATTTTTGTTCAGTTTAGTTTCTTGGTTGCTTTCCATGACTTTCCATTGTTGGAATGTTAGCCTCTTCTATCATCTCACTAAGAGAAGGTGTACATATGGTGTACTTTTCAGGGCCTAAAATTAGTGTACAGGTATCCTCAACTCGTGATATATGAAGGTTTTTATACCCAGCATCTGAGAAATGATCAATATACGCAACCTGATGTGTTGCTATTGACCATTTCGGTTTCCTTCAAATGCTAACCACCGTTTCCTGTTTCTCCCCCTCTCTCTTTCCAGACGTGAAGAACCTGGAGAACTTCCACCTGGTGGAGAGCGTCCAGGAGCAGGTGAACGCGGCCCTGCTGGACTACGTCATGTGCAACTACCCGCAGCAGACAGACAAGTTTGGCCAGCTGCTCCTGCGGCTGCCTGAGATCCGAGCCATCAGCCTCCAGGCCGAGGAGTACCTCTACTACAAGCACCTGAACGGAGACGTGCCCTGCAACAACCTGCTCATCGAGATGCTACACGCCAAGAGAGCCTGATGAGACTGCAGGCGGGACGCTGGACCCTGAACTAGTTTTTGCGGTTTTGTTTGTTGAGACTCCAGCCCTTACCCGACTCAGAACAAACTCTGCCCATGTTAGAGCTAGACTTTGTGATTCTGGGGCGGGAGGCATCAGTCCTTTTCCTTCATCGCAATGATCAACCATCCTTGGCACACAAACAGGAAAGAACACATGCAGAAACTGACACCCACACTTACAAATGCTGTGTACACACACACACACACACACACAGACACACACACACACACACACACAAATAAACAAACACATATGCAAAAGCACACACGTTCAAATTCATACAACATGCATATTACATATACACACACACACATCCCTTTACTTTAAGACAGGTGTGTCTGGGGCCCTGGGTAAAGCTGTGAGAGACGGAGAGAAACGGCGAAAACATTTGAAAACTGTACATTGGACTCTGTACATGGGAGATCATTTTTTCCCCTGCTTTTAATAAAAACACAAACCATCAAGGTGATACAAGGACTAGCAGACTGTAACTAAAGTAACAAACAAGCAAACCATGAGTATTCTGCACCTCCCATACTGTTGAAGGGTTTTGAGCAATGAAGAGTGATATCTGTGATGAAGGTTTCAGAAGACAGCAGTGACTTTGGCCAAAGGCGTGTGGGTGGTTCGCTCTCTTTAGACTGGCCTATGCTTTTCAGTGTTGGTATTGTATTAGCTGACTGCATTGGGCTGACCAGAGCAGACTGTCAGCTGGACGAGAGTCTCTTTAGCCAGCGGCTTCAAAGAAGCTGCATGGCTAACAGGCCAGACAGACAGACAGCAACGAAGAACTGGTGAAAACGTCAGAACCGGACCAGAGACTCGTGTGCAGCCCCAGTCACCAAAAAACAGATGAACAAAATTAATTAAAACATGACAGGACAAAAGAAGAGAACAAAAAAAACTATTTTTGAAAACATTTGTTTTTTCCTCCTCTTGGTCATTCTGAGGCTCCTCTTTGTAAACCACCCTGTAACCACCCCCCAAAAAGGATCTCATATCAACAGTGTTTACCATTTACCTCAGTAAAATGTGTTTTACACACCATAGATAAGTTATTTGAATGTTCTACATGGAGTGTGCTCCCCCTCCCCCCAAAAAATATGTATCCCTTTCGTTAGAACTGGAAAGAAAGCATGATTCTAGATTTGAGAAACGCTGCCTTTTGTCCGAACAGACCAAAGCCTGCTGCAGAACAACATCAAACAAAAAAAGTAACAAAACCTTAAGTATCAGTATTATACATTTGTGATGTCACAGTTATGTGAGTCTTGCCTTATTTCATTACGATGCTAGCTAACCGTGCAGATGTGAATGAAAATATGTACAAATATATATATAAAGTATTAATGTAAAAAAATAAAAATAAGAATAATTCAAGTGGTGTTTACATTCAAGCGGTCCTGTGGGAGATAACTGTGACAAGGCAAATTGCAAAGCAATGATTTCCTAAAAAAACTAAAAACACAAAATTGATTCCTCTGGTTTGCTTTCTTTGGTGTGTACAGTGTTTAACTTTTTTCTTTGTTTCTTTGTCCAGTCCTTAATTATGTCGTGAGACACTAAAATCAAAAAGGAATCTCACTTAAAGACATTACATTTCTAACAGTTTTTCTGTTGGCATTCAAAAAATGTGCATATTGTGTTAGAGTTCAGTTTCAGACACTTGTTTTATTTAGAATTGTTTTTGTTTGTCAATGTTCTAGCTTTCAATGTATGTCACTGGTTACGCTTAACAATGAAAATAATTTATTGCGTCTTGGGGCTCTATTCAATCCGTAGGGCTGAAGATCCGCTTCATAGCGCAAATTAAATGAAAGGCAACGTTCCAGCGCTCGCGGAGACTGCATTCACGGTAAATGCTGCCTGTGTCGGCTCAATCTGAAATGACCTCTCAATTTTAACGCAGAACTTCCGCGATATTTCGGCGATACAGATTGAATCCAGCCCTGGGTTTTGTTCTTGTGTGTTATAAGCGCAAGGTGACAAAGCCAAATATATGTGTTTACTGTTGCATGTTTTTTTTTAAATGTATTGATGCAGTTCAGGAACAAAACAATTATCTTACAAATTATCGTCATTTTTTTAAAATTACATGTCTATGGGATACTGAGCTGTAAATTGGAAAAAAATATAAGTATTGTATTTAAGTTAATGGGTGTGATTGTTACTGTCCTTGCATCAGTTGTTTCTTATCATTGAATTTCAACTAGCTTCACATTTCAGCCCTGTTTGTTTGATACCAAAGACTGCATTTGTCCCGTGAGCTGTGGTTACCTGTGATGTGTCATAACTGAACGAACAAACAGCTTTCCCCCCCAGCCGTCCAGAAGTTTGGCATTCCGTAATGTCCGTTTGTGGAATTACATTGTTGTCTTACACAAATAATGCTCCAAACATTTGTGATACATATATATATATATACATATATATACACATACATGCATACATATATATATCAGTCCGCCTGTCTACATTTTGTAAGTCATCTACGTCAAAACGGATCAAGGGCTCGATTCAATCAGTAGCGCTGAAGACCTGCGCTACAGCACAATAGAAATTTAAAGGCATTGTTCCCGCAATCGTGGAGACTGCATTCACGGTAAACGCTGCAAATGTCAGCTGAATCGGAACCTTCAAATTTCAATTGCGCTACAGCGCTGCTCTTCAGCGTTATGGGTTGTATTGAGTCACAAGTATTTTTTACAGCATGGAACCTGTGCTCGTTCCTTCCTTTATAACGTACACTTCAACACCATCACATCATCCACCTCACATTCGTCTGTGATTCAAAAATATTTTTTGGTATCTACAGTACATACATTTCTGCTTTTGTAAATGTTAGTGGTTGGTTAAATAATTGATTCCGTATCGATTCTGAGCAGTGTGTTTTATAAAAGACAGAAAAAAAGCTATTTTGGCTAAACCTTTGGCTTTAAACCCCATGAAGTATTGTACTTTCTATTCTCGTCCCCTGCTTAACTATGGAAGCAAATTCATGCCAAAACAAATACAAATGTAGTCGCGATAGACGCACGTTATTACGAAATGCGATGCACTTTGGTGAAAACCCCCCACTGATATCGAAAAACAACAGTCCAAAATAAATTAATTTTTATGTTTTTATTTTGGCATGAATCCATTACAGTACTTAAGTGTGTGTATTGAATGACAATCTCTTTCAGTCCCCCATCTCATTCTGTGTGTTCTGGTAAAGTTCTACAGCTGCCTTGGAAGTACTCAAACACTCTCTCTCACAATCAGAAACACACTCACATACCCCCCCCCCCCCCATATTGACACCATGTCCTGCCACTTCCTGTTCTGGGGAGTTTCTTTCAAAGCTGATGGACTTTTTCTTCATATTTCAATAAATAATTATATGCCAACACCGCCTTGCTGTCACTTCCTGCAGGTGACTCTACCGTTCATTCATTTTTTACACAGAGTAATGTTAATTCAATCAGAATGCAACATGGTTCATTTAATGGGGAGGTTTTTAGTTGCATTCCCAGTCATTTTAAGCAAATATGCACCTTTATGTACAGTGAAAATGATTATTTTAACAGTGAAGAGTACTGTATGTTTATTTTAAACACATTTTTGGGGGGGAGACATTGAAATCACTATTCCATACTACTTGGTAAAAGAAAGTGCTGCCTTATTCTTTCGATATATGCATTTATACAGCCTTGAATTCTCTTACCTAATTAACAACACGTCCGTCATTCAACAAAACATTACAAAAAGTTACAAATTAAATGACATACTGTACAGAGACAATGCGGAATCAGTATAGAAAAAAAATATTGAAAAATTAACACCACCTCAAGAGACAAGCAGACAAAGAAGAAAAGAAACAGCAAAATGACAGAGAAGTAATGAGGGACACAGACGGGTTAGTCTATATATACAAGGCCGTAGGTTTTCTGGGGGTTAGGGTTTCGGGGAGGGAGAAACAAGACGTGAGCTCGACGTCCATCATGGGTACGTGAAGGCTACATCCACCTAGCATGGCCTCCATGGCTTTGGGAGGGTTATCCTGTCAAAAGAGGAAGAAGGCACAGTGAGTGGTGTGAGTGTGTGGTTAAAGGGAAAATCCACACCAAAAAAAATCAGCTTTTGGGATTTTTTTTCATTAGTCCATTGTTGATACAGCCTCATTTTTTTGGGAGCCATTTTTCAAGATGCATTTTGCATCAACATGATGATGTGGCCGGTGACGCTTTGCTTCTTGAAAGTCCAATATCATAAAAACTTGACTGCTGACATGCAAAACATTTTGTGACTGTATCAACAGACTAATTTAAAAAACACCAAACGATAGTTTGAGTGGATTTTCCCTTTAAGACACGGTTTTTAAAACAAAGCACCCCCTTACGCAAAAATGGACATATCTTTGTATACACATAAAGATACATAAATAACCTTCACTAAATTCTACTATTGTCATTATTAAAATGACTGATGTTGTATTAGCACACGTCATACATTGCAGTGCAATCTGACTGACGATTCCATGTGTCACTATTCAATTCTATCCGTCCCAATCAAATATACACATTAAATATTTATTAGTAGCTGTGGTTATAGCAATATTATTATTATTATCATTAGTACAATGAAATTGCATATGCTGGTCAAAAAGCACCTGTCTACTACCCCCCTTACTACTATGCAAACTAACTAACTCCCAGCTTTGCTTGCAGTGCTTGTTCTCTCTACTGTCTGTAAATGTATTAAACCTTTTTTTCACTCCCTGTGAATTTTTATAAATAATGTATATACATTTATACACAGGCACTAACAAGGGCAGCCTCAGGTAAAAAGACTCACAAATGCATGCTACTCGCATCCCTGAAGGTAGCAGTAGCAAAAACTCTAAGCTCCAACTCTAAGACAGGGAAAAAAATAAACAAACGAGTAGATAGCCAAAAGCAACAAAAATAAACCGTTTCCCTCTCTCTAACACGCACACACACCACCGTCCGTTTCTAACAACTGTCCCTCCCACCCTCAACGTCGAAACACCCCGGAGTTGTATCTTTGCTCAACCACTTAAGAATATGGCACCACATCATGCATGTTGGCTAGTTCTTCTCATATGTTCCCCGGCACCTCCACAACTCTAAGTCAACCAGAAGGGGCCGCAAGGAGAAAGGACTTGGTCTTCCTCCAAGAGTGAGAGATGATGCCACTCAACAGAAGAGAGACATTTGAAATAGACAGGGACGAGTGAAAATCCAGAGCAGTCATCTGGTCCTGCTTTCCCCAGCCTCCTCTATCTACCCTGGAGGCCCACAGGGCAGCCAAGCCACAACGTTTACAGGAGGGCTCCATTCTCGCTGTGTTACGCCACCCGCGTGGTATATCGCACTCTGCCCTGCCATGAAAAAGCCCCACAGTGGCATGGTCTACTAGTTGGTACATATGCAGTTTAGTGGATGTGTTAGCGCATAGTGGTGGCATGAGTTTCTCAGTGTTCTGTTGATGACAGATTGGATATCTTTGCGAGAAAAGTGCCTTAAAAGGGGCAATCTGCAGTTGCTACATCCATAAATGAATGATAATGTAACCATTGATTCTTGAAGAATATAACTTAGAAATGCCTCATGCGCTTAAGTTCAATAGTTGTACCCCATCAGAACCCAAAATATAAGCTTGTTATTTTGATATCATGGATGGTCAGTCCTTGCATCCATAGCTCTGTCTATGAATTTGAGAGTGGTTACATTTCTTCAGCCTAATCTTTTTACCGAAACAGTGGCAGGGAGGCCTTTTATTGTTTCAACTGCAGATTGCCCCTTAAAAGCCGCACTCTGTCGTAGCATTACAAGTTAGATACAAAATCGTGTCTCAAAGCAAACATTAAAAAAACTCTTCTCCCCCCCCTCCACCTCCAAAACAAAGTTGTGTAAAACAACATTACAGTACTGCTCCTCTAAATGAACAATCATGTCAGAAGCATTTTCTGAGTTACATATACTGTACCAGAAAACCACCAGATACAGTATATCTGGTAGAGGCTTTAATGTTTAAAAGAAAATCTCACTGAATACAAGAAAGAGAAAGAGGCCAAAAATGTCAGAACTCATCTGAGGACCAATTACCCAAGTTTACGAGAAACATCGACTGCGGCTTATTGTTAGCAGCCCTTTAGACAAACCCCCAAAAATGCACGACTTAAATTAATAGGCCAACGTTTGAATAGGATTGCGCTGATTGTTATGCAAAACCCTCACCTTAAGAAACAAATATGCCGGGTTTTGAAACGGAATGGACCGAAGGACACGGCCTATTCATTTATATGCGTGCATAATACATAAATAAGCATTAAGTAGGAACACTACAGCATTAAGCTGTGTTTTTCTTATTATCCTTATTAGTCATTAAGTCGAAAAAAGGGAAAGGAAAAAAACATGGATACATTTTATTTTATTTTAAGCACCTGAACCTCTTTCAGCATTCCATTAATTGCCTGGACAATGGCGTAGTATCGGATGGAGATTTTTCAATTTAGAAAATTGAGGAGCATGCATTCAGTCCTGCTCATGTCATACCGGCACTTAAATCCGACATAAAAAAGAACTCAAGGTTACGCTCAATTGAAAGCCCCAGCCAATGAGCACTTCAGAAATCCATTTAGAGATAAGAGACGGATAGAACATCGAATTCAAAGGGCCAAAGTCAAAGTCTTTCCCAAAACTTGTTTTCTCCTCATTTGCCTCACCCCTTTGTAAGAGACATTAAACTCGTCACATGTAGGGACAATAGGCACAAATAAACAATCACACCAGGCCTCAGACAAGTGCCTTTGGACAATACTGGTCGTGGTGGGAATCTGACCTTTGGTTCGCCAATGGCGAGAAGAGTGCCACGAGAAGAAAAAGATATGTAACGATGAAATAAGTGACAAACTGAAAGCTGTGACATCTTCTTAACATTCATGCTTTGCCTGAACTCATGTTGTTGAACCCCTTTTTATATCGAATCGACACTTTTCAACACACACTGCCCCAATAGATTTTTCCCACTCCAATTAAAAATCGAGGAGACTCTTGAAAATACATTGATTTAGTGCATCAAATATAGACATCAAACCATACCATTGCAACATTAGAACAGAGCTATAACTCTACTGAGGAGATTGTTGAACCCAAACAGGTTCATCTTTACACTGATCATTTCAGATGCATTGTGTGTGGAAGGACATTGATCCATCATAGCCAATCACTGTTGAGTCGGGAAATGTGCCTTTGTCAGGTGACAATAGACTGTGCTGTGAAGACAACATTTGATAAATCAGCATGGGGATGCCACTCAAGGTCACATCTGCCAGCTTATTGGAGAGTGAAACACAGACACGCACATAAACACGAATGCACACATAAACACACGTGCAAACCCACAGACACATACACGTACACTAACACACACACACACAGAGAAAAAGGGAAACAAACAGTCACACTGGACACACACATTATCACAGACACAACAAAAGAACATAACATGTCATATGAATGGAGGTAACCAGTTTCAGCACAGAAACACTTGCTGATTGACTCACTGACACTAGAAACACGCATCTCCCTTTCCCTTCATGTAGCACGTACGTAGACACACACATATCCCCCCACACCATACCACCCACCCACCCTACACACAAACACCCCCACCCACACACAAAGAGGCACACAAACACACCACTACCCACACCCACCTACCACCCCTCCCCCACACACACCCATACCCCCACATGTACTGCATGGTAGTGGGGGAAGTGAACTTTGAGGGAACCCAGTGCTGCAGCTCTGGCCTGAGCAGGCCTCTGTCTCCTGTGGCTCCCTGCAGCCTTGAATTGTGACCCACTGATGGAGGGCTGAGGAAATAACACAGACCAGCAGGGCAGGGGAGGGGAGAGGGAGCGAGCAGGCCAAGCACGGTTCACACTAAAACACACGGCACCTTAAATCAAACCCAATAGACAGACCTAGATGCGGCAGATCAGTCTATATGTTTGGCATGACAATGCACATAGGAGTTGGCTACACGGCACAAACTGATCTGGGGCCAGGCTAACTCCAACACATACCTGCTAGAGATTGTGGATAAACCACTCCAACAGAGCCTGATCATAGATCTGTTTGTAGGGGAGAGTGGGGTAAGGTGTGCAAAAGGGTTAGTTGAACCACCAATTGTTTCTAGGAAACCATACACAAAATGAATCATGTGACCAAATATTTTGGAAGAGGTTATCATTTAATACGTATTTTAATAGGTTACATATAGCCTTCCATTTGTATGTATATTTTTGCTTATTCGATCTGGTCACTAACATAGGCCTACAGCATTGCACCAAATTCCTTTTTCCATAACATCTCCGCGCATCTCGAGTGTTGACCAATGACCAGTCATCAACATTGGCAGAGCACGCAAAGGCTACACATATTACTACACACGCAAAGGCACATTTTTAATTTCCTCCAATTTAGACTAGCAAAAACAGAGTAGCCCACCTACATTTATATTATCCATATAAAATACAGTTTAGCAATCTGTTACGGGCGCATCTTTGCCAGAACAATAGGCTGCCTGGTGATTTCATTAATCATTTTCATATTTCAGATATGCCTAGTTTGGGTGGGTTATAATTGTTTACCTCAGTGGTGGATATTGGCTATATGTCTAAAGCTAGCTGTAACATCGCACTACCTTTAATACTTATGGTATGAAGATGTAACATATTCTGGCAAATGAATGACAATATTTGTGAAGAAGAAAACGTCTACACAGACTGATCATACTTTCCATCCGATCCTGCAACCTCAACCTCCGCTGCACACAGGTAGGCTATATGAACCTACTTACTCTGTACTCCGGAGACGTGATAATGTGACATGATATCCCTACTTGCTAACATGAATGACTTTCAGTTCAAAATGCAGGTGTAAAACGCTGTTTATTTCTGTATCTTGCGTTTTGGAAGTGCATCACGTTTATGGCTGTAATGACAGGCTACATTTGTGCAGCGATTGTGCACGTGCGCCGGGGTGTCACAAGCTTCGAACCACTCCTTTTTGGGGGGGTCCTGGTTCAAGAAGTTTGAGAACCACTGAGCTAGTGAACAGATTGATGATTTGATGTACAGACTTGCTGTAGGATCTGGTGCAGCGCAAATGTCTAATTGTAGGGAGAGAGGATTACCATAAACAAATATGCAGCCCCCCCAAAAAAATAGGTAATCGGGAATATTAGCTGTTTCCTTTGCATGCTCACCAGCAATGGGGCATTAAGCAACAATTACTAGCATAGGCTTACTGGTCTTTTGGTATGTCAAAATTGCTTGAAATGTGTTGTTTACTTATGAAGCTTTCATTTGGAATTTGTTGTGAAGATGAATTATTACATAATCAAAATGTGTTGTAGACATAATAATGAAAAGGACTGTCTGGTAGCCTCAATAAATAGACAACGCGATGAAGTTGAACAGGCCATTGCATGTATAGATTTTTTAAAAACTTGACCTGAGATTTGATTTGAAAAAATAAAAATAAAAAAACGTGTGACTTGACTCGACTTGCTCTTAGAATGCACGACTTGGACTTGACTCGCCCCATTCTATTTTGGACTCGACTTGAGACTCGGACCTTGTGACTTGAGACTTGCTTGTGATTCAAATAATAGTGACTTGGTCCCACCTCTGCAAATTGGCACATCAAAACAACACTCCTGTCCCAGACAACTGGTCAAAAAATGGAAGGGTAAGTGATATTGAACAGAGATCTATATCTATTCAATACCTATATCATATCCCCATTCCATGAATTACACATTAACCTACCAGCACCAACACCCACTGTCACAGGACACCATAAACTTACCCACTTTTTTTGGGACAAGCTATGTTTTAAAAACTGTTATGTTTACATGAATTATTATTATTTCCAGGGATACACAACATCCTGGAATATATGTAGATATCTTTGTTAGTAAGAATACTATATTCCCCTTGGTGTAGTGATGCTGAATGTAAGACATGGCTCACAAAACCCCATTCTCCCCTATGTTTAGAATGACACAGACCATAGGAGTCGGTTATAAGGCACAAACTGACCTGGGATCAGGCTATCCCTAACACAACACAGGAGAAACCTGGTTGAGAAACCACGCCAATGTAGCCTGGTCCTAGATCTGTTTGTATGTTTAGAATGACAACAACCATAATAGATAGCTATAGAGCACAAACTGATCTAGGACCAGGCTAATTCCAATGCAAACAAACTCAATAGACAGAATCCTGCTGGAGAAACCGCTCCAACGTAGCCTGGTCCCAGCCCTTTTTGCATGACAATAAACAAGGAGCCGTCTATAAGGCCCAAACTGATCTGGAACCAGGCTTACTCCAGATTGAATGGGGACTGGCTGATGTTGAGCTGGAAAATGAACACAGAGCAGGGGAGCAGAAGGGTTCACACCCCAAGTCAAACACCATACACATAATCCTGCTGTGGGAAACTAAAGCAACGCAACCATTCACACAAGTCAACTGGAGGGGTCTGGATTCCATCTCCATGCAGTCAACTAAGCCCCCATTTTGAGGAGAAGTGACATTGTTGAGTCAGAAGTCAACCGGAGGGGTCTGGACTCCATGTACATGCTGTCAATTAAGCCGTCATTTTGGACAAAAGTGACATTGTTGAGCCCCAAATGTAATGTTGCTGCTGTGGTCGCCTCTTGACAGGTATGTATTGCAAATTAGAATCTATTCTTAATGCACTTGCCTGTATAAATAAAGGTAAAACAAATGAACATTGTCTGGTCTGGTACTTTGAAGTGGGTTATTTTAAGCCACCACCACCACAGCAGCTAAATATTGTTTGTCCTTGAGTCAGGAGAGAAGCGTGTTTGACACTTTGTGTGACAAACAAAAATGTGCACAACCTCCCAATCTGGGGGGAAGATGGGAATGGGAGGTATGCCTTGTGTGTGTGTGTGTGTGTGTGTATGTGTCTGGGTTTGTTTGTGTGTGTGTGTGTGTACATACGTACATTTGATATGTGCCTGCATGAGTGCGAGGCACCGGCTAACACAGAGACACCTTAAGGACAAAGACAAACTGCCACAACACAAACTCCAACAACAGTATCTCTCCTTTCATTCCCTCGCTCCTTCTCTCTTCCTTCCTTTCTTCCCCTGTCTCTCTCGCGACACAGAACAATGTTTGGCGGGCGCTCAGATCCAAACAGCTGTTCCTAGCAGCAGCAGATAGGTAGTTGTAATGGGAAACATCATTTATTTTGGCTGCTGCAAGGTCCCAAGAGGCCCCAAGAAAGAGCCACAAGTAAGAGCCCGGGATCCAGGTCCCTGACGACAGCCATACACCATCAGAGGCCCAGGAAAACCACACACTTACACAGAGAAAGCACATCACAGGGCCTGTGGATTCATCACAGGGAACTGTGTGGGGGGGTGGGGGGGAGCCCGGGGAATAGGGCTCTGCATCTGTTAGGGTCACGATGGAGAGGATGGGAGAGGAGAGGATAAAAGATGAGGGAAGAAAGGAGGGGAGAGGAAGAGAGGAAAGGGGAAAAGAAAGAGAAGAGGTGAGAAGAGGAGGAAGAGGGGAGAGGAGAGGTTGGTTGAGTGTGTCGGCAGGGAGCTGCTTCTTGTCACCTTCAGACCACGACAGCCTGTCAAGCTGTCGTTGACCTGTGGAGGATCAAGCACGCTACTCCTGACATAACAATGACGCTGAGGGTGTGTGTGAAAGAGGGTGTGTCTGTGTGTCTCTGGGTCTGAAATACTCGGGATGTCCTCACACTACACTCACAAAATGTGATATAAGGGAGAACAGAACACTGATTGAAACGCATACTGACAGATACCCTTCCATTGTGTCTTCAACACAGGGATCGATACAAGATTGATGGCAAGAGCATGTTCTGCTAAAACACCTCCAATTGACTGCCATTCTACCCAGTCTCTCTGAGGACTGGCTATGATATTAGACACTGCTTCTCCATTCCCTTCCAGCCATCTTTCCAAGTCAAGTATGAATGTTAGCACTGAACCAATGCGGTATGGAGCGGTGTAGAGGCTGGAGTAGGCCTGAGGCAGTACCACCGAGACTAGCAGGTAGATCAGATCAATATCACGTGCAACCAGAGACTGGCTCAGGGCCAGAGGGGCTCCCCTGAGAGAGAGAGAGAGAGAGAGAGAGAGAGAGAGAGAGAGAGAGAGAGAGAGAGAGAGAGAGAAAGAGAGTGAGAGAGAGAGAGAGCGAGAGAGGGTGGTGGAGGGAGAGAGGGAGAGAGAGCGAGAGAGGGTGGTGGAGGGAGAGAGAGAGAGAGAGAGAGAGAGAGAGAGAGAGAGAGAGAGAGAGAGAGAGAGAGAGAGAGAGAAAAGGAGGCCATGTTGTCACGCCCTGACCTTAGAGAGACGTTTTATTTCTCTTTTTGGTTAGGTCAGGGTGTGATTTGGGGTGGGCATTCTATGTTGTCTATTTCTTTGTTTTTGGCCGAGTATGGTTCCCAATCAGAGGCAGCTGTCTATCGTTGTCTCTGATTGGGAATCACTTTCTGTTGTGGGATCTTGTTTTTGTTAGTTACTGGTTTAGCGCTACAATACTTTACGTGTCGTTTATATTTTTTGTTTTTTTGGTGTTCATTTAATAAATTTAAAATGTATCTGATCCAACTCCCCGTGCTTACCGTGGGGAGCGTGTGACTGGTCAGTCACCGTGTTATGCGGTGATGCGCACGGTGTCTCCAGTGAGCATTCACAGGCCGGTGCGCTCTGTGCCAGCGCACCGCATTAGCCGGGCGGAAGTGGGCATCCAGCCAGGATGGGTTGTGCCAGCTCTACGCTCGAGACCTCCAGTGCGCCTCCACGGCTCAGTGTATCCGGTGCCTGCTCCACACACCAGGCTTCCAGTGCATCTCCCCAGTCCAATGAGACCTGTTCCGGTTCCACGTACCAGGCCTCCAGTATGTCTCCCCAGCCTGGTAAGCCCTGTGGCAGCTCCACGTACCAGGTTTCCAGTACGTCTCGTCAGTCCGGTGAGACCTGTTCCGGCTCCACGTACGAAGCCTCCAGTGATGATCCATGGCCCGGAGCCTGTAGTGATGATCCATGGCACGAAGCCTCCAGTGATAATCCATGGCATGGAGCCTCCAGTGATGATCCATGGCACGGAGCCTCCAGTGATGATACATGTCACGAAGCCTCCTGTGATGATCCATGTCCCGGAGCCTCCAGTGATTATCCATGGCACGAAGCCTCCAGTGATGATCCATGGCCCGGAGCCTGCAGTGAACATCCAGGGCACGGAGCCTCCAGCAACGGTCCCCAGTCCGGAGCCTCCAGCGACGGTCCCCAGTCCGGAACCTCCAGCGACGGTCCCCAGTCCGGAACCTCCAGCGACGGTCCCCAGTCCCGGAGCCTCTAGCGACGGTCCCCAGTCCGGAGCCTCCAGCGACGGTCCCCAGTCCGGAGCCTCCAGGGACGGTCCCCAGTCCAGAGCCTCCAGCGACGATCTGCAGTCCAGAGTCTTCAGCGGGGGTTCCCAGTCCGGAGCCTCTGGCGACGATCTGCAGTCCGGAGCCTCCAGCGGTGGTTCCCAGTTCAGAGCCTCCGGCAACGATTCACGGTCCGGAGTCTCCGGCGACGATCCACGGTCCGGTTCCACAGAAGCGGAGGGATCAGCGTAGGGAGCGGGAGCTACGTCCCGAACCGGAGCCGCCACCGAGGGTAGATACCCACTTGGACCCTCCCCTATAGGTTCAGGTTTGCGGCCGGGAGTCTGCACCTTTGGGTGTCCTGACCTTAGAGATCCACGCCCTGACCTTAGAGATCCTTTTTATTCTCTATTTGGTAGGTCAGGGTGTGACTAGGGTGGGAAATCTATGTTTATATTTCTTTGTTGGCCGAGAATATTTCCCAATCAGAGGCAGCTGTCTATCGTTGTCTCTGATTGTGGATCATACTTAGGCAGCCCTTTTTCCCACCTTCAGTTGTGGGATCTTTTTGTGTTGCATGTGTTGCACTCCTAGCTTTACGTTCGTTGAGTTGTTTATTGTTTTTGGTGGAACATTTAAATTTTTGGGAAAATGTACGCCTACCACGCTGCATCTTGGTCTTCATTTAACGACGGACGTAACACATGTCCGAATACCCATCCTTGTATCCTAAATAGTAAGCTGTTTGAGCATGCGAAAAAAAAAAGTTTAATAGTATGCAACATTTAAAAAATATACTGAACAAAAATATAAACGCAATATGAAACAATTTCAAATATTTTATTGAGTTACAGTTCATGTAAGGAAATCAGTCAATTGAAATAAATGCATTACGCCCTAATCTATGGATTTTACATGACTGGGAATACAGATATGCATCTGTTGGTCACATATACTGTTAAAGAAATGGGCGTCACAATGGGCCTCAGGATCTCGTCACAGTATCTCTGTGCATTCAAATTGCCATTGATAAAATGCAACTGTGTTTGACATCAGCAAACCGATCGCCCACACGACGCCATACACCTGGCAACAGCTCCTGCAGTCAGTATGCCAATTGTACACTTAAAACGTGAGACATCTATGGCATTGTGTTGTGTGACAAAACTGTACATTTTAGAGTGGACTTACTGTCCCCAGCACAAGGTGCACATGTGTAAAGATCATGCTGTTTAATCAGCTTCTTGATATCACACCTGTCAGGTGGATGGATTATCTTGGCACAGGAGAAATGCTCACTAACAGGGATCTAAACAAATTTGTGCACAAAATGTTAGAGAAATACGCTTTTTGTACGTATGGAACATTTCTGGGATCTTTGATTTCAGCTCATAATACATAGGCCCAACACTTGTTGTGTGTTACATGTCGTGTTTATATTTTTGTTCAGTACATATACTTTAAATGTTCTGATGTCATACTAATTTTGGCTTTGACAATAGCTGATCAATTACAGTTGAAGTCGGAAGTTTACATACACTTGGGTTGGAGTCATTAAAACTCGTTTTTCAACCACTCCACAAATTTCTTGTTAACAAACTATAGTTTTGACAAGTCGGTTAAGACATCTACTTTGTGCATGACACAAGTCATTTTTCCAAAAATTGTTTACAGACAGATTATTTCACTTATAATTCACTGTATCAACAATTCCAGTGGGTCAAAAGTTTACATACACTAAGTTGACTGTGCCTTTAAACAGCTTGGACAATTACAGAAAATTATGTCATGGCTTTTGAAGCTTCTGATAGGCTAATTGACATCATTTGAGTCAATTGGAGGTGTACCTGTGGATGTATTTCAAGGCCTACCTTCAAACTCAGTGCCTCTTTGCTTGACCTCATGGGAAAATCAAAAGAAATCAGCCAAGACCTCAGAAAAAAAATTGTAGACCTCCACAAGTCTGGTTCATCCTTGGGAGCAATTTCCAAACGCCTGAAGGTACCACGCTCATCTGTACAAACAATAGAACGCAAGTATAAACACCATGGGACCACGCAGCCGTCATACCGTTCAGGATGGAGACATGTTCTGTCTCCTAGAGATGAACGTACTCTGCTGTGAAAAGTGCAAATCAATCCCAGAACAACAGCAAAGGACCTTGTGAAGATGCTGGAGGAAACAGGTACAAAAGTATCTATATCCACAGTAAAACGAGTCCTATATCGACATAACCTGAAAGGCCGCTCAGTCATGAAGAAGCCACTGCTCCAAAACTGCCATAAAAAAGCCATACTACGGTTTGCAACTGCACATGGGGACAAAGATCGTACTTCTTGAAGAAATGTCCTCTGGTCTGATGAAACAAAATTCTAACTTTTTGGCTATAATGACCATTGTTATGTTTGGAGGAAAAAGGGGGAGGCTTGCAAGACGAAGAACGCCATCCCAAATGTGAAGCACGGGGGTGGAAGCATCATGTTGTGGGGGTGCTTTGCTGCAGGAGGGACTGGTGCACATCACAAAATAGATGGCATCATGAGGTAGAACAATTATGTGGATATATTGAAGCAACATCTCAAGACATCAGTCAGGAAGTTAAAGCTTGGTCGCAAATGGGTCTTCCAAATAGACAATGACCCCAAGCATACTTCCAAAGTTGTGGCAAAATGGCTTAAGGACAACAACAGCAAGGTATTGGAGTGGCCATCACAAAGCCCTGAACTCAATCCTATAGGAAATTTGTGGGCAGAACTGAAAAAGTGTATGCAAGCAAGGAGGCCTACAAACCTGACTCAGTTACACAAGCTCCGTCAGGAGGAATGGGCCGAAATTCACCCAACTTATTGTGGGAAGCTTGTGGAAGGCTACCCGAAACGTTTGACCAAAGTTAAACAATTTAAAGGCAATGCTACCAAATACTAATTGAGTGTATGTAAACTTCTGACCCACTGGGAATGTGATGAAAGAAATAAAAGCTGAAATAAATCATTCTCTCTACTGTTATTCTGACATTTCACATTCTTAAAATAAAGTGGTGATCCTAACTGACCTAAGACAGGGAATTTTTACTAGGATTTAAATGTATTTGGCTAAGGTGTATGTAAACTTCCGACTTCAACTGTAGATATGCAGATGCACTACTGAAATCAACGAATAGCGGGAAACAATGCAATCGCACATGACGCATTCTCTGTGTGCATGACGCATTCTCTGTGTGCAATTCTTTTTAATAGTATGTGAATTTTCAGCTCATTTCGGCTCGTCATCTAGTAGAATTCGATGCACACTTTTCCACAATGCATTGGAAGAGGTGGACTGAGTGATATGCCCTAGTTCTCTTCAAGAAGCCAAACAACAAAACTAGGCTACTTAATTGTGAAGATGCCAAATAGCAAAGCTGCTGTGGTGGTGTTCAAATGTAGGCTAAGTAGTTTTTTTGTTCTCCTTAAAATGAGTATTGTATATAAAAATAAAGTGGATTTCTGTTTTCTCATTGAAAAGCGTTTCTTGTTCGTTTGGCATTCGTCAGAGTTTTTCAACTAAATATTAAACCATCTTTGTATTTCTGAATGTCTGCACCGGGGACTGTGGGATGTGGCTGCTTTACTGATGTCATGTTAATCAGACATCTTGGACATATGTATTGTTCGTATTTTAGGCTAGGTTACATATGTAATTATTTAATTCATGGATCAAACCTTAGCAGTCATTCTGACCTCGTTCCCAATTATCAGGGCTTTAGTTTATTATGTTGCTGTCCAGCGGTTCAGAATTTGTAATGCACCCGACTGTCCACATTTTTCCTGTGCCATAGTTTTTTGATTTGAACATTTGAAACGTTTTTATGTGTGTACTAGGCAAAAAAAATGAAAGTTTGTGTGTACCTCTCTCCATCCACATAAACACACATACTCACGCACGTGGTGACACGTACGCATACACATGCACACACCTGCAGGCTGTCATTAGTGCTCCCTGCTTTCTCTCCATTTTTTCGTACTGTGTTAATATTATGAAATCCTGAGTGCCAGTTCATGGTTGAGCAAGAGCAGCAAAGTCTAACCCACGAAGCCAAGCCAGACACCAGTAACACAGTGGCTGATATAAATGTCCATTTGAATTGGTAAAGTCATAAATAATAAATATAGCAGGGGAACATCTTCTCTGAGGTTGGGAGTGTCGAGCTACTTTCTACGCACGCACACACACACGCTCCAACCCAGCAGTGTTGTACAGTGCGGAACAGGAGCTTTTAAATTAAACATTCACAGCAGTCACCTCTTTTAGGGAAATCAGCAGAAATAAAACAAACAACCTTTTACAGTACAGTAGCCTATGTATGCAATTGAGACATTTTGAGGTTTCGCAGACAATCCCAGTCTTGTCTGGTACAGTATGGTAAAGCAAAACATTAACATTATGTGAGTTTCCTTCAATGTCTTTGTTTTGGGACAGAGGGCGTCTTTGTATGTACTTGTGATGATTACATGTATGCAAGACATGCTGACCTTTAGGCTAAGGTCAGGTCAGAGGGGACTGGAAGACACTATCTCTCTCTCCTGACCCACACGTAAACAGGAAAATGCCCACGGGAAGGAAGTCATATTATTGACGGCTGGGTGTTTGTGGGGACGGTAACAATGTATAGACCGATGCTACGAAGGGAGAGCTGTGTTTGTCAATGTGTGTGAGTTGACAATTTGCTCGGTTGTACTCAAATACGCTTTCATGACATTGATTAATAAATGGAGTTTCCATTGAGAAAAACGATGTGCAATACAATGTCTGATATGATAAACACTTAAAAAATACTACAAAGGTGAATGGTCGGTTTTCATGATGTCAGGCATTGTGTCTGGCACTTGATCTTCCTGTCTCTAGCTCTGTTTGAAATGGCAACGTTGTTCCTGCTCAAGTCACCGATAAGGACTTAAGCAAACTTTTGTCTCTTTCACTGTTGCCTTTTCCTCAGATAAAGATCAAAGGCAGGTCAGTGAGCACAATACGTATTTTCAACGGCTTTTGCTCATAGAGCTTCTGCCTTACCACCCGTAATTAAACGTAAACCGATAGCATACGTACTCTATACTAGCTACAGCACTAATCAGGTGAAACCCCCACGGTTGGCGTCAATTCAGTTTTCAGAGTTGAAATTGAATTCCTGACTCTGCACCAATTACCCTAGCTGCCTTTAAGTCAGGGAAATAAAGCCTTTAAGTCCGGGAAAACTCCAGGGCTGGATGGTATACCAGTGGCGGTATACCAAACCTTTTTTGATACACTCAGAGGAATGTTATTAGCATGTTTTAACCACTCCTATAAAAAAATTATATAATCAGATACTCAACAAGAAGGTCTGATTTCATTATTACTGAAACAGGATCCAAATGGGAAATATAAAGATCCAGTCCATTTAAAAAATTGGAGGCTCTTTACACTTCAGTGTTGTGATGCAAAATGTAGCGGCATAGAATTAAAAAGATATCGTTGGATATTATTCATCCTAATCAGACAGTTTTTTTTACGTGTACAATATATTGGAGATAATATAAGTCAAGTACTGGAAACAATAGAACACTATAAAAAATCTGGGAAACCAGGCCTGGTATTCATAGCTGACTTTGAAAAGGCTTTTGATAAAGTACGACTGGAATTTATATATAAATGCCTGGAATATTTCAATTTTGGAGAATCTGATGTAACATGGGTTAAAGTTATGTATAGTAACCCTAAACTGTCAAGAGGAGTTAAACAAGGTTGTCCACTATGGCCATCGAAAT
The DNA here is from genome assembly GCF_045679555.1 of Salvelinus alpinus. Taxonomy (NCBI): domain Eukaryota; kingdom Metazoa; phylum Chordata; class Actinopteri; order Salmoniformes; family Salmonidae; genus Salvelinus; species Salvelinus alpinus. The sequence goes on from NC_092101.1 coordinate 5,469,627, forward strand.
GTTAGCTATTAAAATCAGATCCAACAATAATATCAAGGGGTTAGAGATCCATGGTTTAAAATCAAAGGTGTCATTGTATGGTGATGATTCATGTTTTCTTATATATCCACAATTTGAATCCCTTCACAGCCTCAGGGGATCTAGATAATTATTCCTAACATCTCTGGATTACTCGGTATATATACCCCGAAAGAAAGAAATGATCTCACTCCAATACAATTTAATAAAAAGTTAGCAAAAATAGATAAGATCTTCTTACCATTGAAAGGAAAATACATGTCTATTTGTGGAAAAATCACCCTGATTAACTCTTTAGTCATATCCCAGTTGACCTATTTGCATATGTTGTTGCCTACATATAGCGACCTGTTTTTTAAATTATATGAGCAAGAAATATTCAATTTTATTTGGAACGGCAAATCAGACTAAATTAAACGGGCCTATATACAGTCGGAAGTTTACGTACACCTTAGCCAAATACATTTAAACTCAGTTTTTCACAATTCTTGACATATAAATCCTAGTAAAAAATTCCCTGTTTTAGGTCAGTTAGGATCACCACTTTATTTTAAGAATGTGAAATGTCAGAATAACAATAGAGAGAACGATTTATTTCAGCTTTTATTTCTGTCATCACATTCCCAGTCGGTTAGAAGTTTACATACACTCAATTAGTATTTGGTAGCATTGCCTTTAAATTGTTTAACTTGGGTCAAACGTTTCGGGTAACCTTCCACAAGCTTCCCACAATAAGTTGGGTTAATTTCGGCCCATTCCTCCTGACAGAGCTGGTGTAACTGAGTCAGGTTTGTAGGTCTCCTTGCTCGCACAGGCCTTTTCAGTTCTGCCCACAAATTTTCTTTGGGATTGAGGTCAGAGCTCTGTGTTGGCCACTCCAATACCTTAATGTTGTTGTCCTTAAGACATTTTGCCACAACTTTGGAAGGATGCTTGGGGTCATTGTCCATTTGGAAGACCCATTTGCGACCAAGCTTTAACTTCCTGACTGATATCTTGAGATGTTGCTTCAATATATCCACATAATTGTCCTACCTCATAATGCCATCTATTTTGTGAAGTGCACCAGTCCCTCCTGCAGCAAAGCACCCCCACAACATGATGCTGCCACCCCCGTGCTTCACATTTGGGATGGTGTTCTTCGGATTGCAAGCCTCCCCCTTTTTCCTCCAAACGTAACGATGGTCATTATGGCCAAACAGTTCTATTTTTGTTTCATCAGACCAGAGGACATTTCTTCAAGAAGTACGATCTTTGTCCCCATGTGCAGTTGCAAACCGTAGTATAGCTTTTTTATGGCGGTTTTGGAGCAGTGGCTTCTTCCTTGCTGAGCGGCCTTTCAGTTTATGTCGATATAGGACACGTTTTACTGTGGATATAGATACTTTTGTACCTGTTTCCTCCAGCATCTTCACAAGGTCCTTTGCTGTTGTTCTGGGATTGATTAGCACTTTTCACACCAGAGTACGTTCGTCTCTAGGAGACAGAACACGTCTCCATCTTGAACGGTTTGAGGGCTGCGTGGTCCGATGGTGTTTATACTTGCGTACTATTGTTTGTACAGATGAATGTGGTACCTTCAGGCATTTGGAAATTGCTCCCAAGGATGAACCAGACTTGTGGAGGTCTACAATTTTGGCTGACTTGTGGAGGTCTTGGCTGATTTCTTTTGATTTTCCCATGAGGTCAAGCAAAGAGGCACTGAGTTTGAAGGTAGGCCTTGAAATACATCCACAGGTACACCTCCAATTGACTCAAATGATGTCAATTAGCCTATCAGAAGCTTCAAAAGCCATGACATCATTTTCTGGAATTTTCCAAACTGTTTAAAGGCACAGTGAACTTAGTGTATGTAAACTTTTGACCCACTGGAATTGTGATACAGTGAATTATAAGTGAAATAATCTGTCTGTAAACAATTGTTGGAAAAAGTACTTGTGTCACGCACAAAGTAGATGTCCTAACCGACTTGCCAAAATGTTGTTTGTTAACAAGAAATTTGTGGAGTGGTTGATAAACGAGTTAATGACTCCAACCCAACTGTATATAATTAATATGAATTCGGAGGGCAGAAATTATTAAATATTAAAGCATTAGACCTCTCACTAAAGACGTCAGTCATACAAAAATTATACTTAAATCCATACTGTTTCTTTAGCAGATTAGTAAGAATGTCTCATCTCCTGTTCAAGAATGGCCTTCCCTTTACTCAGATTACAACCTCTCCCTTTCGGTTATTTGAAAATGAAATAATCTCCAAAATATTGCTATTTTTTTTTAACAAGCCATTGAAAGTCGGTTGCAATTTCAGTTTAATCCACCAGAAAAGACAGAACAAATAATACAACAAATATTGTGGTTAAACTCAAATATACTAATTGATAAAAAAAAAAACATACACTACCGTTCAAAATCTTGGGGTCACTTAGAAATTTCCTTGCTTTTTGAAGAAAAGCACATGTTTTGTCCATTAAAATAACATCAAATTGATCAGAAATACAGTGTAGACATTGTTCATGTTGTAAATGACTATTGTAGCTGGAATCAGCAGATTTTGTATGGAATATGTACATAGGCATACAGAGGCCCATTATCAGCAACCATCAACCATCACTTCTGTGTTCCAATGGCACGTTGTGTTAGCTAATCCAAGTTTATCATTTTAAAATGATAATTGGTCATTTGAAAACCCTTTTGCAATTATGTTAGCACAGCTGAAAACTGTTGTCCTGATTAAAGAAGCAATACAACTGGCCTTCTTTAGACTAGTTGAGTATCTGGAACATCCGCATTTGTGGGTTCGATTACAGGCTCAAAATGGCCAGAAACAAAGAACTTTCTTCTGAAACTCGTCAGTCTATTCTTGTTCTGACAAATGAAGGCTATACCATGCGAGAAATTGCCAAGAAACTGAAGATCTCGTACAACGCTGTGTAATTCTCCCTCCACAGAACAGCGCAAACTGGCCCTAACCAGAATAGAAAGAGGAGTGGGAGGCCCCGGTGCACAACTGAGCAAGAGGACAAGTACATTAGAGTGTCTTGTTTGAGAAACAGACGCCTCACAAGTCCTCAACTGGCAGCTTCATTAAATAGTACCCGCAAAACACCAGTCTCAACGTCAACAGTGAAGAGGCGATTCCGGAATGCTGGCCTTCTAGGCAGAGTTCCTCTGTCCAGTGTCTGTGTTGTTTTGCCCATTTTAAGCTTATATTTTTATTGGCCAGTCTGAGATATGGCTTTTTCTTTGCAACTCTGCCTAGAAGGCCAGCATCTCAGAGTTGCCTTGTACTTGTAGAAAAATATAGGACAGCTAGAAATTGAACCATTTTCCCCCCTAATGATCAATTAGCCTTTTAAAGTAATAAACTTGGATTAGCTAACACAACGTGCCATTGGAACACAGGAGTGATGGTTGCTGATATTTTTTTTCAAAAACAAGGACATTTCTAAGTGACCCCAAACTTTTGAACGGTAGTGTTTATATTTAAAAGAATGTTTAAAACAGGTATAATCTTTGTAAATTATATCATAAATAGGACCGGTGGAGTTATGTCACACATCCAGCTCACAAAAATTATACGGAAATGCCTGCTCTACCCAAAATTACAACAAACTAATTGCAGCATTACCGCAAAAATGGAAGAGACAAATGGAAGCGGGGAAAGCAAAGAACTTGTCTGCCAGCCCTGCATCAAAGACCAAAATTGGATAAAGAAAATTGTGACAAAGCAAAGTTTTGAATTTTTTTGCAAATGTATAATTTAAAAAAAACATAAATATCTTGTTTACATTTTGAAAAACATGTTTTTGCTTTGTCATTATGGGGTATTGTGTATATTGATGAGAAATGTAATCAATTTTAGAATAAGCCTGTCTGAATACTTTCCAAATGCACTGTATTTTCCTTCTTTATTACCCTACCACCCCTCCCCTAATTGGAGTAAACTAATAGACAACAATACATAGGCTTGCATTTCCAGCTTATACATTTCACGGAAAGTATATTTTACATGATCTATCTTTTGCTTGTTTTTAGTCCCAGCCTTCAGCTCCCCTTAAAACCCCTCCCAGCTATCTCTGAAGACCATCCAGTTTTGATTTCTAGCTGCCCTTTATTTTTCTACTGTGCTGTGATGTTTCACAAAAGTTCTGATGCTTTCTATTCTCATAGTTTCTACAAATTGTAAATTAAAGATACACTCGTTTGCTATGGTATTATTATATTATTGATCGATTGACTATGACTTTTCAAAACACCCAGCAGTGCTATTTGCAGAGTTAGCTCCAAGTAATTATTGCAATTGTTCAGCCATTTCTGAACTTGCGACCAAAAACAAGTTACCAAAACAAGATCTAATGATTTTGTCTCTTCACAGCAAAATCTGCAGAGCTGGGATAGTTGTATCCCCCATATATATATAACATTCTATTGGTTGCAAGAATTTTGTATAATAATTTCAATTGAAAAACTTTGAAGTTTTGAATCTGATGTTGTTTTATATATCAGTTCATAAACCATGTGACATGGAATTGGTGTGGAAAATCTAAACTATTTTGCGACCTGCGTGGCTCAGCTGTTAATTTTTCCGTCCTTAAATTAAACTGGTCTACTTTTTTATGTATCACAGAATTCAGACCCTTTACTCAATACTTTGTTGAAGCACCTTTGGCAGCGATTACAGCCTCAAGTCTTCTTGGATGACGCTACAAGCTTGGCACACCTGTATTTGGGGAGTTTCTCCCATTCTTCTCTGCAGATCCTCTCAAGCTCTGTCAGGTGGATGGGGAGCGTCACAGCTATTTTTAGGTCTCTCCAGAGATGTTCGATCGAGTTCAAGTCCGGGCTCTGGCTGGGCCACTCAAGGACATTCAGAGACTTGTCCCGAAGCCACTCCTGTGTTGTCTTGGCTGTGTGTTTAGTGTCGTTGTCCTGTTGGAAAGTGAACCTTCGCCCCAAATCTGGAGCAGGTTTTCATCAAGGAAATCTCTGTACTTTTGCTCCGCTTGTCTTACAAATCAAATTGTTTTGGTCACATACACATACTTAACAGATGTTATTGCGGGTGTAGCAAAATGCAACAGTGCAGTAGTATCTAACAAAGTCCTCAGTCCTGACTAGTCTCCCAGTCCTTGCCGCTGAAAAACATCCCCAGAGCAGGATGCTTCCTCCACCATGCTTCACCGTAGGGATGGTGCCAGGTTTCCTCCCGATGTGATGCTTGGCATTCAGGTCAAACAGTTAAAAATTGGTTTCATCAGACCAGAGAATCTTGTTTCTCATGGTCTGAGTCCTTTTGGAAAACTCCAAGCGGGCTGTCATTTGCCTTTTACTGAGGAGTGGCCATTCTACCATAAAGGCCTGATTGGTGGAGTGCTGCAAAGATGGTTGTCCTTCTGCAATGTTCTCCAATCTCCACTGAGGAACCCTGGAGCTCTGTCAGGGTGACCATCGGGTTCTTGGTCACCTCCCTGACCAAGGCCCTTCTCTCCTGATTTCTCAGTTTAGCCAGGCGGACAGATCTAGGAAGACTCTTGGCTGTTCCAAACTTCTTCCATTTAAGAATGATGGAGGCGACTGTGTTCTTGGGGACCTTCAATGCTGCAGACATTTTTTGGAACCCTTCCCCTGATCGGTGCCTCGACACAATCCTGTTTCGGAGCTCTACAGACAATTCCTTTGACCTCATGGCTTGGTTTTTGCTCTGACATAAACTGTCAACTGTGGGACCTTATATACAGTACCAGTCAAACGTTTGGACACACCTACTCATTCAAGGGTTTTTCTTAATTTTTTACTATTTTCTACATTGTAGAATAATAGTGAAGACACCAAAACTATGAAATAACACGTATGGATTCAAAAAAGTGTTAAACAAACAAAAATATATTTGATATTCTTCAAAGTAGCCACCCTTTGCCTTGATGACAGCTTTGTAGAGGCTTGGCATTCTCTCAACCAGCTTCATGAGGTAGTCACCTGGAATGCAATTCAATTAACAGGTGTGCCTTGTTAAAAATTAATCTGTGGAATTTCTTTCCTTCTTGCGTTTGAGCCAATCAGTTGTGTTGTGACAAGGAAGGGGTGGTACAGAAGATAGCCCTATTTGGTAAAAGACCAAGTCCATATTATGGGAAGATTAGCTCAAATAAGCAAAGAGAAACGACAGTCCATCATTACTTTAAGACATGAAGGTCAGTGAATTCGGAAATTTCAAGAACTTTGAAAGTTTCTTCAAGTGCAGCCGCAAAAACCATCAAGCGCTATGATGAAACTGGCTCTCATGAGGACCGTCACAAGAAAGGAAGACCCAGAGTTACCTCTGCTGCAGAGGATAAGTTCATTAGAGTTAACTGTACATCAGATTGCAGCCCAAATAAATGCTTCAGAGTTCAAGTAACAGACACATCTCAGCCAAGAAACAGAAGCAATGGACATTAGAACGGTGGAAATCTGTCCTTGGGTCTGATGAGTCCAAGTTTGAGATTTTTGGTTCCAACCGCCGTGTCTTTGTGAGACGCAGAGTAGGTGAACCGATGGTCAGCGCATGTATAGTTCCCACCGTGAAGCATGGAGGAGGAAGTGTGATGGTGCTTTGCTGGTGACACTGTCTGTGATTTATTTAAAATTCAAGGCACACTTAACCAGCATGGCTACCACAGGATTCTGCAGCGATACGCCATCCCATCTGGTTTGCACTTAGTGGGACTATCATTTGTTTTTCAATAGGACAATGACCCAAAACACACATCCAGGCTGTGTAAGGGCTATTTGATCCAAGGAGTGATGGAGTGCTGCACTCCAAGCAGTGATGGAGTGATTGTGGAGGCCAGATGACCTGGCCTCCACAATCACCCGACCTCAACCCAATTGAGATGGTTTGGGATGAGTTGGACTGAGTAGAGTGAAGGAAAAGAAGCCAACAAGTGCTCAGCATATGTGGGAACTCCTTCAAGTATGTTGGAAAAGCATTCCTCATGAAGCTGGTTGAGAGAATGCCAAGAGTGTGCAAAGCTGTCATCAAGGCAAAGGGTGGCTACTTGGAAAAATTTAAAATCGAAAATATATTTTGATTTGTTTAAATCCGTTTTTGGTTACTACATGATTCCATATGTGTTATTTCATAGTTTTCATGTCTTCACTATTATTCTACAATGTAGAAAATAGTAAAAATAAATTTAAATCCTTGAATGAGTAGGTGTGTCCAAACTTTTGACTGGTACTGTATATATATTTACCCAAAAATATATGGGGTATTGGAAATTATGCAAACACATAATGATGGACGCTGCAATATTAAAGCTGATTTACCCCTAAAAAAATATATATATATTTTTTAATTCACCTAGTTGTTTCGCACTCTGTTTTATTCTTACCCCTCTGGGGCCTCATGCTACTTCCTTCGTTCTCAGAGGAGATGAGTCTTTAATCTGTGATAATTCAGAACCATCATTATCTGGTAGGCCGTCACTGTAAATAAAATAAAAATCATAACTGACTTGCCTAGTTAAATAGACTGCTGCGCCACTCGGGAGGCCAAATCTTTTTTTTCTCTTACGAAGTTACACTCACAAAAGGCACTGAATTGGTGGAACGGCCTCCCTGTCAAATAAATTTAACAAAATAAATTCAATGAATACAATTACAATACACTTAAAATGTAATACAAATCTTCTTATGAGAGAAATATAAGGAATATTATCAAACTCAAAGTATGTTTTGAAACTGCCTCACAACCTTGACGGTAGTGAAGATAGATAGTAATTGTTTAGGTGGTAGAGAGACTAAGATAAATAAAGCCGACTTTTCACCCTATTTTGGTATAGTCTCTTATTGGTGCTAAGAATACACTCATTATCCCTCTCCTTACAACTGTAACTGAGGTGGTTCAGTGAACCAGGCTCGCATGATGAGAGACCTTGTCTGAGACCTGAGAGACCTGAAAGAGCAACCCCAGCTAACACCATAAATTGGTTTAACAGTGTTTAGTCAACCTGTAGTACAGTTACTTTGGAGTATGCAAGCTAACGCAAGGGGGGACATATATTGTTGACTAACTGTAGCCCTTTTGATACTTCACAAAGAGTAAAACAGACTCAATTATTATGGTGGGAGATTATAATACGGTTTTAAATACCTCAATGGACCGTAAAGGCAATCACACTACAAACCAATCACCCTCATGCACTTAAGGAAATCATGAATATTATGGATATAATGGAACTATTGGATGTACGGAGGCTTAAATATCCTGACTTAGTGAGATATACATGGCGGAGGCTCACTCGAGCTAGTCATCTTGACTACTTTCTTATGTTGTTTTCGCTGGTACCAAAAGTTTAAAGAGTGTTGATAGGGGACAGAATGTGGTCAGACCATCAAATAATTGGTTTACACATTACAGAATTTCCACAAGGGCTAGGATATTGGACATTTAATCTCAAAGCCTACTGGATAACAACTTGTTCTAACCAAGACAGAAGAATGTACAACTTTTTCCTACATAACATAGGTACACAGCAGATCCCCTTTTTGTATGGGACACTTTTAAATGTGCCTTTAGAGGACATGCAATTCAATATTAATGTTTAAAACAAAAACAATTTAGGTCAAAAAGAGTTCATCCTAAAAAAGGAAATAGAGGAACTAACAGTACAGACAGATAGCAATAAAGACTAACAGAAATGGAGGAACTTATTCAAGAAAGATCAAGTGTAATATACATGTATTATAAAAGTAAAGCGAACTGGAAAGGGGAAAAGGGGAAAAAATTCACCAAATATATATTTTTTAATCTTCAACATAGAAATGCTACCAAAAATAATTTACAGAAATTTGTTAGAAATGACGGTGTCATTCATGATTCACCAAACGATATTATGAAAGCAGAGGCTAAGTAACTTGACCATATGTTTGCATTTCAGTCGCATTCTTTTCCACTAACAGAAGTTAATTGTAAGGATTTTTGTCTATTAATAGTGTAAAATTAACAGCTATACAGAAAGACTCATGTAAAATTAACAGCTATACAGAAAGACTCATGTGAAGGCCTAAATACAGTAGAGGAACATCTAAATGCAATTAATGCATTCAAGTCTGGGAGAACTCCAGGGATGGATGGCATACCAGCTGAGGTACATAAAATATTTTTCGATGTTTGTCAAAGTTCCGTTAATAACATGTTTTAACCACTTCAATAAAAATGGTAAACTGAGCAAGAATGTCTGATTTCACTATTACTGAAACAAGGTGGTAAATATAAAGATCCAGTCCACCTAAAAAACTGGAGACCCTTTTACACTTCAGTGTTGTGATGCCAAATTTCTAAGAAAATGCATAGCGCATAGAATTAAAAAGGTATTGTTGGATATTATTCATCCTATTCAGACAGTTATTATTATTATTATTTTTTTTTACATGGATGATACATTGGAGATAATAATACAATAGAAGATTATGAAAAATCTGTGAAACTAGGCCTGGTATTCATAGCTGACTTTAAAAATCCCTTTGATAAAGTACGACCGGAATTTATATACAAATGCGTGGACTATTTTAATTTTGGAGAATCTCTTATACAATGAGTTAAAGGTATGTATAGTAAATAACGTCTACTTCTCAGAAAGTATTAAATTGTCACCAGGAGTAAAACAAGGTTGTCCACTATCGGCATATGCATTGATTATGGCCATTGAAATGTTAGCTATTAAAATAAAATCCAAAAATAATATCAAGGCGCTAGAAATCCAGGGCGTCATTGTACGCTGACTATTCATGTTTTCTTATAATCCACTATTTGGATCCCTGCACAGCTTCTAGATCATTATTCTAACCTCTCTGGATTAAAAACAAATTATGATAAGTGCACCATATTTTTTATTGGATCTCAACAAAAAAATACAACTTAAAAAAAAAAAAACGGGTTCTCGAGCAGAATAGTAAGAATGTCTCATCCCATGTTCAAGAATGGTCTTTTTCCTTTCATTCAGCTTACCTCTGACTTTCAGGTATTTGAAAATGAAAAAAAAAATCTCTATTTTTGAAACAAGCAATAGAAAGCTGATTGCAATTTGAGATTAATCCACAAGAAAAGCCAAAACAAATATTATGGTTATACTCAAATATACTAACTGATAAAAAAACATGTATTTTTTTTTTTAGATATAAAAAAAACCCAGTATAATCTTTGTAAATTATATCATAAATAGGACTGATGGAGTTTTGTCAAACATGCAACTGATTGCAGCATTACCCCAAAAATGGAGGAAAGGGGAGAAGGTAAGGAACTTGTCTGTTGGCCCTGCATTAAAGACCAAAATTGGCTAAAGAAAATTGTGATACATACAAAAAGTATACTAGTTTAATTTAAGGACGGAAAAATGTACAGCTGAGCCACACAGGTCGCAAAATAGTTGGGAGGATATTTTTGATGTACCGATTCCATGTCACATGGTTTATGAACTGATATACAAAACTTCAAAGTTTTTCAATCTAAATTATTATACAAAATTATTGCCACCAATAGAATGTTATATATATGGGGGATACAACCATCCCAGCGCTGCAGATGTTACTGCGAAGAGACATAATCATTAGATCTTGTTATGGTAACTTGTTTTCGGAGTTCAGGAATGGCTGAAAAATTGCAATAATTACTTGGAGCTAACTCTGTAAATAGCACTGCTGGGTCTTTTGAAAAGTGATAGTAAATCGATCAACAATATAATAATATATTAGCAAACGTGTTAATCTTTAATTTACTATCTGTAGAAACTATGAGAATAGAAAGCATCAGAACTTTTGTGAAACATCACAGCACAGAACAAAAATATTGGGCAGCTAGAAATCAAAACTGGATGGTCTTCAGAAATAGCTGGGAGGGGTTTTAAGGGCAGCTGAAGGCTGGGACTAAAAACAAGCAAAAGATAGATCGTGTAAAATATAATTCCCGTGAAATGTATGTAGTATGTATAAGCTGGAAGTGCAAGCCTAAGTATTTTTGTCAATTAGTTTACTCCAATTAGGGGAGGGGTGGTAGGGTAATAAAGAAGGAAAATACAGTGAATTCGGAAAGTATTCAGACAGCCTTATTCTAAAATGGATTAAATTCCTCATCAATCTACACACAATACCCCATAATGACAAAGCAAAAACATGTTTTTCGAAATGTAAATAAGGTATAATTTCCAAAAACCTGTTTCGCTGTCATTATTGGGTATCATGTGTAGATTGAGGGTAAAAAAAAGATTTGATCAATTTTAGAATAAGGCTGTAACGCAACAAAATGTGGAAAAATTCAAGGGGTCTGAATACTTCCCGAAAGCAGTGTATATGGAAAAATATATATATTTAACATTCTATTTTTACATATTTACAAAAAAAATATATGGAGAAAATATATGGAGAATTGGAAATGATGCAGACAAATAACACTGATAGAAGCCACAATCTATCTGCAATATTGAAGCTGATCTACCCCCCCAAAAAATGCCCGGCGGTAAACCTGCTTAAGGGGTCAGTCGCAGGGCCCTAAAGGAAGTGATTTAATGTCCAAAAAGATGTCAGCTTGTTTTTCTTTTCGGTCTTTCCTGTTGTGTTCTGATATGCACTTCCTCTCAAGCAGGGGTGGACACGGGTGTCATCCTCTGTCCCCCCCCCCCGCGCAGCCCGGAAATGTCACCTCAGTGGACATATCACTAGTGTGTGTTAGTGTGTACGTAAGAGAGACGGGGGAGGAGGGATGTTGTTGTTGTCTGTGTATGTGCCAGAGAGACAGAGAGAGGAGAGGGTATGTGTATGTGTGCGAGAAAGAGAGAACATCTGTGTGTGTCAGAAAGAGAGAGAGAATATAATGCTACAGTACCTTCAGAAACTATTCACACCCCTTTACTTTTCCACATTTTGTTGTGTTACAAAGTGGGATTAAAACGGATTTAATTTACATTTTTGATATTGTTTGAACTTTGTAAGGTAATATATCTTGATTAGATAAGTATTCAACACCCTGAGTCAACATGTTAGAATCACCCTTGGCAGTGATTACAGCTGTGAGTCTTTTTGGGTAAGTCTAAGAACTTTGCACACCTGGATTGTTCAATATTTGCACATATTTTTTTTTTTAATTCTTCAAACTCTGTCAAGTTAGTTATTAAAAATGATGTTAAACACTATTATTGCATACAAGAGTCCATGCAATTTATTATGTGACTTGTTAAGCAAATTTTCACTCCTCAATTTATTTAGGCTTGCCATAACAAAGGGGTTGAATTCTTACCAACTGAAGATATTTCAGCTTTTCATTGTTTATTAATTTGTACATAAAAAAAAAACTATTCCAATTTGACATTATGGGGTATTGTGTGTAGGCCAATGACAAAAAACAATCTCAATTTAATCCATTTTAAATTCAGGCTGTAACACAACAACATTTTGAAAAAGTCAAGAGGTGTGAATACTTTCTGAAGGCACTGTGACCCTCTCTACCTTGTGGACACTAAGTGATAATTGTTGTGGTGACACCAGGATGATCCTTTCCTGTCTGTCATACTATCTGCCTGGCCAACACCCATTCAATGAAGCCTTGCAGGCTCCAGGACATGTTACTCACTTGAGTGCCACACCCAAATCCAAAAAGCAAACACTGCTCATTCACAGAAAAGGTAGAGGTAACTGTTTCAGCTTTTTCATTTGCAATAAAACATCTGAATCCAACTGTAGTAACGCAATGAAATATATACAAAAATCTCCATTCCTATTAGGCAACTGCAAGGAAACGGGATGTAGGTCTCTCAAGTATAAGTGTCTGTGCGTGTGCGTGCGTGCGGGCGTATATGTATACGATATGTACTTGTGTGTGTGTGTGCATATGTATCACAGAGCCACAGGTCTCTCAGATGTTGGATGACATGACCGTCTCGCACCGTAATGCTCTTCCACTCTTCCTCTCCTGCTGAGGGATATGTAGGACAGAGAGAGAAAGACACACAAACGCAGACATACACACACGCAGAGGAAATAACATCAGCGGCGGTGTCTAATGCGGATATGATGTGTGGTGATGGCACATTAACGACAGGACCCCTGACAGCAGCACACATCGCCAGAACAAAAGACACCGACACTTTTAATTCAATGACAATTGTTGGAGTTAAACAATGGCCCTCGCTACAGAGGTTTAATTAAGGGTGAGAAAGATGAGTCTGTCTGCACTTCACCTCAACGGCTTTCTGTTTTTGGTTGTTGTCCCTACGGCTAAATATTTTGGTATCGAAAATAACCTTACAGTGGCGTATCTACAATAGACAGGGCCTGACAGAGACCAGACAATGGTTGGAATGTTCCAGCCATGCCCACCTATCAAAATAAAATGTAACCACAGTTAGTTCATTTAGCTAGTTTGTTAGCTACAATTTGCTAATTTAGCTACACTTTATTAGCTACAGTTCGTTAATTTATCTACAATTTGCTAGTTCATTTAGCTACAGCAAACACACACACAGACTGAACTCTTCTTTGAAGATGTGCGTAGATGTGGGTGGAGTGTGTGTACATGCACGGGTCTGTCAGTTGGCAGAGTGGGAGATACAGTAGGGAGCACGAGCCCTGTACCAGAGCCGGTGTGGCACTAAAGACGTGAAAAGACGGTTTTAATTGCTGTTGAAACCCTGAGGTCACAGGGGTGCGTTTGAGTCTTAAATATGGCTGCATGTGAAAAATGGCTACCTTCACACTCAGCGGTGAGTTATCTGGTGAGAGGCAATTGTACGTTCTTTCCCCCGGCTCTTAGAGGGCTCTTAATGAGGTTCGATTATGGCACGTGTGACCTCTGAGACGGCAGCGCCGACTGCACTAACGGCAGCCTGCAGGTGTGTGAGGTAAAACAGGAACTAGGGCCCTGCCTCTGCTGCGGAGTCACCAGAAGACATCCCTAAGGGAGAGAGTGTGTGTACTCCAACAGCCCCCCTCCAGTTGACAGGCTGACACCAGTCACCCCCTGCCAGGATGTGTCACAGCACCCGGGCTAAAACAGGAAGCTCCAGCACTCCCCTAGTGATTGACAAGCTGCCCTCGTGACTGACAAGTGGGGGGCCAGGGAGGCCCCGTGGGACCCGGCCCCTGGCTGTGTCTGAATGGAGGGGCCACCTGGGCTGCCAAGGGGGTCCCTATCGCGTGTGACGCCTCACAGAAGGGCCGCTGCTCAGTGTCGGACCACTTGTCCAATTAACAGACAGGCAGGGGGGAGGTACATCAGCTGTACTGGTTTGATAGGGACAACGATATCAGTGAGAGTAGAGATATTTACGCAAACACACATACAACTGTGCACAGAAGCTGGACAAAAAGAAGAGCCACCGTAGAGAAAAATAAAAGTCATGTCGGCTCACTGCAGATACGACTTCACGTACTGTAGTTCAAATCAAAAACTGTAGCTTACAGGTTCTTAAAAAAGGTCTACACAGGGCCTTCAGAAAGTATTCACCCCCTTGACTTTTCCCACATTTTGTTGTGTTACAAAGTGGGATTAAAATCAACTTGATTTACATTTTTGTCAACGATCTACCCAAAATACAATGTAATGTCAAACTGGAAGAAGAATTTGAACATTTGTAAAATAATTCATGAAAAATGAAATATTACTATATCTTGATTTGATAAGTATTCAACCCCGTGACAATAATTGTTATTATCAATCAAAATTATTTTTACATCAACAAAGTGCTTATAGAGAAACCCAGTCTAAAACCCCAAACAGCAAGCAATGCAATGCATATAGAGAAACCCAGTCTAAAACCCCAAACAGCAAGCAATGCAGATGTAGAAACACCTTTGGCAGCGATTACAGCTGTAAGTCATTGTAGGTTAGTCTCTAAGAGCTTTCCACACCTGGATAGTACAACATTTGCCCATTATTCTTTTCAAAATTCTTCAAGCTCTGTCAAATTGGTTGCTGACCATTTTCAGGTCTTGCCACAGATTTTCAAGCAGATTTAAGTCAAAACTGTAACTCTGCCACTCAGGAACATTCACTGTCTTCTTGGTAAGCAACTCCAGTGTAGATTTGGTCTTGTGTTTAAGGTTATTGTCCTGCCAAAAGGTAAATTCATCTCACAGTGTCTGGTGGAAAGCAGACTGAAAAAGGTTTTCCTCTAGGATTTTGCCTGTGCTTAGCTCCATTCCATTTATGTTTATCCTGAAAACCTACCCAGTACTTAACGATTACAAGCATACCCATAACATGATGCAGCCACCACTAATTGAAAATATGGAGAGTGGTAATCAGTAATAAGGATGTATGTTTTGGAATATTTGTGTGGAATATTTTTGTTCTTTCAGGCTACTTTCTTTTCACTCTGTCAATTAGGTTAGTATTGTGGAGTAACTATAATGTTGTTGATCCATCCTCAGTTTTCTCCTATCTGTTTTACAGTCACCATTGGACTCATGGTGAAATCCCTGAGCGGTTACCTTCCTCGCCGGCAACTGAGTTAGGAAGGACTCCTGTATCTTTGTAGTGACTCTGTGTATTGATACACCATCTGTAACGGCTGTCGTCCTCCTCATCTGAGGAGGAGAAGTTTGAAGGATCGGAGGACCAATGCGCAGCGTGGTAAGTGTCCATAACGTTTATTTTAAAACATAAACTGAACACTATGAAATACAAAACAATAAATGTGAACATGAACGAAACCGAAACAGTACCGTGTGGCAACAAACACTCACACGGAAACAAACACCCACAAACCAAAAGTGAAACCCAGGCTACCTAAGTATGATTCTCAATCAGGGACAACGATTAACAGCTGCCTCTGATTGAGAACCATACCAGGCCGAACTCAAAACCCCAACATAGAAAAACACACATAGACTGCCCACCCCAACTCACGCCCTGACCATACTAAATAAAGACAAAACAAAGGAAATAAAGGTCAGAACGTGACACCATCCAAAGTGTTCATTTAATGCATTTTAAATTCAGTCTGAAAAACAACAAATGAGGAAAAAGTCAAGGGGGTGTGAATACTTTCTGAATACAATTTACATAAAAACATTTGTCAGTTAGCAGACACTTTTATCCAGAGAGACTTACAGTTAGGCTAATGTGTTAGATTATATTGACAAATCAATCATATTTATTTTAGACTTTTTGGGGGAATGGGTGTACTGATTCTAGGAGGAATGCCATATCTTGTAGCCTTAAACGACTTGTAGTTAACAATCATGTTTAAGGCTAATATATATACATACACTATATATACAAAAGTATGTGAAAACCCCTTTGAATTAGTGGATTTGGCTATTTCAGGCACACCTGTTGCTGACAGGTGTATCAAATCGAGCACACAGCCATGCAATCTCCATAGCCAAATATTGGCAGTAGAATGGCCTTACTGAAGAGCTCAGTGACATTCAACGTGGTACCGTCATAGGATGCCACCTTTCCAACAAGTCAGTTCGTCAAATTTCTGCCCTGCTAGAGCTGCCACGGTCAACTGTAAGTGCTGTTATTGTGAAGTGGAAACGTGTAGGAGCAACAACGGCTCAGCCGCAAAGTGGTAGGCCACGCAAGCTCACAGAACGGGACCGCCGAGTGCTGAAGCGTGTAAAAATTGTCTGTCATCGTTTGCAAAACTCACTACCGAGTTCCAAACTGCCTCTGGAAGCAACGTCAGCACAACAACTGTTCGTCTGGAGCTTCATGAAATGGGTATCCAAGGCCGAGTAGCCACACACAAGCCTAAGATCACCATGCGCAATGCCAATGCGTTAGCTGGAGTGGTGTAAAGCTTGCCACCATTGGACTCTGGAGCAGTGGAAACGCATTCTCTGGAGTTATGAGTCACGCTTCACCATCTGGCAGTCCGACAGACGAATCTGGGTTTGGCGGATGCTAGTAGAACGCTACCTGCCCGAATGCAGAGTGCCAAATGTGAAGTTTGGTGGAGGAGGATTAACGGCCTGGGGCTGTTTTTCATGGTTTAGGCTCCTTAGTTCCAGTGAAGGGAAATCTTAACGCTACAACATACAATGACATTCTAGACAATTCTGTGCTTCTGAATTTGTGGCAACAGTTTGGGGAAGGCCCTTACCTGTTTCAGCAGTGCCCTGTGCACAAAGCATGGTCCATACAGAAATGGTTTGTCGAGATGGGTGTGGAAGAACTTGACTGGCCTGCACAGAGCCCTGACCTCAACCCCATCAAACACCTTTGAGATGAATTGGTACGCAGACTGCGAAACAGGCCTAATCACCCAACATCAGTGCCCAACCTCACTAATGCTCATGGCTCAATGGAAGCAAGTCCCTGCAGCAATGTACCAACATCTATTTGAAAGCCTTCCCAGAAGAGTGGAGGCTGTTATAGCAGCAAAGGGGTTATCAACTCCATATTAATGCCCATGATTTTGGAATGAGATGTTCGACAAGCAGGTGTCCACATACTTTTGGTCATGTAGTGTACATAATCATATTTATTTATTTTGTTTGTCTTTTTGTAGACACCTCATTCTGTCCCAAAATGGTTGGGGGGGAAATTACATGACATAATACAGCATTACTGCATGACATTGTACGAGTGTACATTGGGAATATTGTAATCACGTTGCTGGTCAACACTCATTACGTGTGGAAGAAGGACGCACCAAAACTAAATAAATGGCAAATTAATTCTATGTGAGGTGCACCATATCAAAGCAGGATTTATGTGTGTGTGTGCGTTTGTCTGTGCATGTAAAGTGCATTCGGAAAGTATTCAGACCCCTTCCCTTTTTACAAATGTTGTTACGTTACAGCCTTATTCTAAACTGGATTAAATAATGTTTTTTTCTTCAACAATTTACACACAATACCCCAGAGTGACAAAGCAAAAAAATAAGTTAATTAATTAAATTGATTGAACATGATTTGGAAAGGCACACACCTGTCTATATAAGGTCCCACGGTTGACAGTACATGTCAGAGTTAAAACCAAGCTATGAGGTCGAAGGAATTGTCCATAGAACTCAGAGACAGGATTGTGTCGAGGCACAGATCCAAAATATTTCTGCAGCATTGAAGGTCGCCAAGAACACAGTGGACTCATCATTCTTAAATGGAAGAAGTTTGGACCCACCAAGGCTCTTTCTAGAGCTGGCCGCCCGGCCAACCTGAGCAATCGGGGGAGAAGGGCCTTGGTCAAGGAGGTGACCAAGAACCTGATGGTCACTTTGACAGAGCTCTAGAGTTCCTCTGTGGAGATGGAAGAATCTTCCAGAAAGACAACCATCTCTGCAGCGCTCCACCAATCAGGCCTTTATGGTAGAGTGGCTAGACGGAAGCCACTAAAAGGCACATGAAAGCCCGCTTGGAGTTTGCCAAAAGGCACCTAAAGGACTCTCAGACCATGAGAAACAAGATTATGTGGTCTGATGAAACCAAGATTGAACTATTTGGCCTGAATTCCAAGCGGTCACGTCTGGAGGAAACATGGCCCCATTCCTACGGTGAAGCTTGGTGGTGGCAGCATCAAGCTGTGGGGATGTTTTTCAGTGGAAGGACTGGGAGACTAGTCAGGATCGAGGGAAAGATGAATGGAGCAAAGTACAGAAAGATCCTTGATGAAAACCTGCTCCAGAGAACTCAGGACCTCAGACTGGGGCATAGGTTCACTTTCCAACAGGACAACGACCCTAAGCACACAGCCAAGACAAAGCAGGAGTGGCTTTGGGGAAATCTCTGAATGTCCTTGAGTAGCCCAGCCAGACTTGAACCCGATCGAACATCTCTGGAGAGACCTGAAAATAGCTGTGCAGTGACGCTCCCCATCCAACCTGACAGAGCTTGAGAGGATCTGCAGAGAACAATGGGAGAAACTCTCCAAATACAGGTGTGCCAAGCTTGTAGCGTCATACCCAAAAAGACTTGAGGCTGTAATCGCTGCCAAATGTGCTACAACAAAGTACTGAGTAAAGGGTCTAAATGTGATATTTCGGTTTTTAAAATATTTAATACATTTGCAGAAATATCTAAAAAACTGTTTCTGAGTTGTCATTACGGGGTATTGTGTGTATTTAATAAATTTCAGTATAAGGCTGTAATGTAACAAAATGTGGAAAAAGGTCTGAATACTTTTGGAATGCACTGTATATGCAGGTAACTGCCAAAGTAAAGGAAACACTTGAGTAAATGAGGGTTACAAAGTATATTGAAAGCAGGTGCTTCTACACAGGTGTAGTTCCTGAGTTAATTTAGAATTAACCTCCCATCATGCTTAGAGAGATGCCCAGTCGCCCATTATTTTATATACCATACTAGAGTAAGTGACTTTGAAAGAGTGGTCTCAAAGGACCATATGGGGTTTTGTGTTTGTGTGTTTGTTTGTCTGTGTCTCAGTCACCATATCTCAAACCAGAGATTCAGGAGCGGTGCCTGAGTGTTTTCCATCAACAAAACACCAAACTATGGAATTTCTTGTGGAAGAATGGTATTGCAACCCTCCAATAGAGTTCTAGACACGTGTAGAATCTATGCCAAGGTGCATTGAAGCTGTTCTGGTGGCTCGTGGTGGCCCAACTTTACATTCGTGTTTCCTTTATTATGGCAGTTACTTTACCCACTCTTGACACTGTAAACTATGAAAACACTCTGGACATTACTGCACAGTGGGATATTTTCACCACAGCTGATCAGAACAAATCCTATAACAGGATATACGATTGGACAATTCTGCTTGTCAAGGCACCATCTCCACGGGGACAGCCAACCAGGTCTCAGACCCGCCTCTTTTCCAACCAAAGAAATTCTTAACCTTGAACCATGAGTGGTGAGAAACCTCTGGCTCTTGTATACAGGTTGAACTGATTCACACCTCTGGGAAAGGGCCTATTTCCCCATGTAACCTCTGGTGTGAACTTAATTGTGTGTACTTAAGTATTAGGTTTCAGGTCACGCCAGGCACCACAGAGAAACAGACAAGTTCAAACAGCCATACACACTTCACATGGATCGAGTGGACCACCCAAATGAAACCCAAACCAAACAGAGCAAAGGGGCCAAAGTCAAGCATGATCATATCAGAAATGGGACAGTAACCGTTTCTACGCTGCCCTGGACATACACACACCTACACTGCACAATCAGCTAGAAACACACACAGCACTATCCACAGGACACACACACAAACACACTGGGTTAGCAAGGGATGAAAGACAGTGATGTGACTACTGATGCTCTCCCACCACTGTCCACCAGGGGGCCTATAGTACAGTGGTACAGTATGTCTGATGTGGGCTCTGTCATCTTTATTCCTCCCTGTAACTATCACAATCTATATTCAAATCAAACTGCCACTTTTTCCTCATTGTTTGTCGTTGCGTTTGTTTGATCTGTTTTCACAGCATTACATCAGTGTCTGCTGAAATGGGCAACCGATTCCCTATGTAGTGCACTGCATATGGTGCCATTTAGGAGACATGTATGTGGAGGCGTCCCACACGGCATGCCCTAGTCCAGGGTTACCCAACTGGCGGCCAGTGGGTAGTTTTATTTGGCCTCCCAAGTTTTCTGAGCAAAAAAAAATCATATATTTTTTGGTGTTGTTGTGAATTTTCATTGTTGGACATAAAAGATTGTAAAAACACAGAGAAATCAGCTCCAAGTGATTTGAATTTTGGAAATCTGTTCCCGTATTCCCACGCATAATAGAGTTATGTGATCGTATACAAACGTAAGGAAAGGTTTGAAATGATTGTGTTTTAGTCAAATGTTATATCTGTTTGGGCTTCTTGTGGTCTATTTGCAGTCTACAAATGATTTGTAATTATGTTCCGTCCCCCCGACCGTCCACCGAAGAAAAAAATTGGCCTGCGGCTGAATCTCCTTGGTGATCCTTGCCCCAGTCAGTCAGAACTTCAAGGGAAGTTAAAACAACTCGCTTGCTCAGTACAGAGGACCAAAAGTCAATGTCTGAGTCAAAGTAGATGGCCTGTTCTCTGGGGCCATAAATATCAAGATTCTCACAGTAGGAGTGCTGATTTATTATCAGTTATGCCTTTTAGATCACAAGGAATACGATTATGTGGACAGAGTGGACCTGATCCTAGATCAGCACTACTACTCTGAGACGCTTGATACATATGTCCCCTGTACTGCTCTGTACATACACCAGTTGGACCTTAGCTACTCAGCCCCAAGTTATTCACCTTACATTAGGCCTCACACTGACCTCCAGCACAGAGGCTTGCTGTGCTGACTGAGGACCTCCGGTAGGATCAGACAACAGCAGAGAGAAGGGAGGGAAAGGGGGAGACAGTAGACAGAGGAAGACATGGGAGACAGGTTGAGGGAGAAAGGGGGAGGACATGGGAAACCTACTAGTAGGGTCAGAGACCAGGGTGAAAAGAAGGGGGAGACAGAGAGAGGGAGAGGCAGACATGGGGAGGACCTGCAATATGGTAAAAGTGGTGGGGATTGAGTAGGGGAGGACAGGCGGGAGGGAAGGAAGGGGAGAGAGAGAAGGGGGAGACATGAAAATATTGGGGGAGGTTGTGGGGAATTAGTAGGGGAGGACAGGAGGGAGGGAAAGGGGCCGAGGTGGAGACTAAAACATTACTGGGCTGCCCTGAATACAGTAGCGCTCTATAGTAATCACCTGGCCTGGAGCTTAAGCTGTTTTTGTCTTGGGTTCAAAGGTCAAATGCCACAGCCTGACCTCCAGTGTTTAGCCTGTTAGAAAGCCCAAAAGGCCCAGAGGAGGGAGTGACAGATCTAAAAGTGGTGTGTATGTACAGTGCATTCGGAAAGTGTTCAGACCCCTTGACTTTTTCCACATTTTGTTACATTACAGCCTTATTCTAAAATGGATTAATTTGTTTTCTTATCAATCTACACACAATACCTCATAATGTCAAACAAAAACAGGCTTGTAGAAAATGTAGCAAATTTCACACCAAAAAAACGACTGAAGTATCATATTTACATAAGTATTCAGATATTTTATCCAGTACTTTGTTGAAGCACCTTTGGTAGCGATTACAGACCCGAGTGTTCTTTGGTATGACGCTACTTCTCTGCAGATCCTCTCAAGCTCTGTCAAACTGGATGGGGAGTGTTGCTGCACAGCTATTTTCAGGTCTCTCCAGAGATGTTCGATCGGGTTCAAGTCTGGGCACTATTGGTTAGAGCCTGTAAATAAGCATTACACTGTAAGGTCTACACCTGTTGTATTCGGCGCACGTGACAAATAAACTTTGATTTGATTTGGCTGGGCCACTCAAGAACATTCAGAGACTTCCCCGAAGCCACTCCTGCGTTGCCTAGGCTGTGTGCTTAGGGGCGTTGTCCTATTGGAAGGTGAACCTATGCCCCAGTCTGAGGTCCTGAACACTCTGGAGCAGGTTTTCATCAATGATCTCTCTGTACTTTGCTCCGTTCATCTTTCCCTCGATCCTGACTAGTCTCCCAGTCCCTGAAAAACATCCCCACAGCATGATGCTGCCACCACTATGCTTCACCGTAGGGATGGTGCCATGTTTCCTCCAGACATGATGCTTGACATTCAGGCCAAATAGTTCAATCTTGGTTTCATCAGACCAGAAAATCTTGTTTCTCATGGTCTGACAGTCCTTTAGGGACCTTTTGGCAAACTCCAAGTGGGCTGTCATGTGCCTTTTACTGAAAATGGGTTTCCGTCTGGCCGCTCTACCATAAAGACCTGATTAGTGGAGTGCTACAGAGATGTCCTTCTGAAAGGTTCTCCCATCTCCACAGAGGAACTCTGGAGCTCTGTCAGAGTGACCATCGGGTTCTTGGTCACCTCGCTGACCAAGGCCCTTCTCCCTCGATTGCTCAGTTTGGCCGGGCGGCCAGCTCTAGGAAGAGTCTTGGCGGTTCCAAACCTCCTCCATTTAAGAATTATGAAAGCCACTATGTTCTTGAGGACCTTCAATGCTGTGCCTCGACACAATCCTGTCTCAGAGTTTTACAGACAATTCCTCCTCATGACTTGGTTTTTGCTCTGACATGCACTGTCAACTGTGGGACCTTATAGACAGGTGTGTACTTCTCTAAATCTTGTCCAATCAATGGAATTTACCACAGGTGGACTCCAATCATGTTGTAGAATCATCTTAAGGATGATCAATGGAAACAGGATGCACCTGAGCTCAATTCCGAGTCTCATAGCAAAGGGTCTGAAGTGTTATGTAAATAAGTTTTAATTTTTTTACAAACATTTCTATAAACCTGTTTTTGCTTTGCCATTATGGGGTATTGTGTGTAGATTGATGAGTAAAACAAACATTTTTATCAATTTTAGAACAAGGCTGTAACGTAACAAAATGTGGAAAAAGTGAAGGGGTCTGAATACTTTCCGAATGCACTAAATGTGTATGTGTACAGTATGTGTGTTATTACCATTCTGGGGATCAAGGCACCTGTAGCATGACTGTGGGAATCCTTTAGGCTCTTTGGGACACAAGGAATGGACAGCTGACCTGAAGGAAACACACACACACACACACACACACACACACACACACACACACACACACACACACACACACACACACACACACACACACACACACACACACACACACACACACACACACACACACACACACACACACACACACTGTCAGTTTGTCTGGTTCACCTACCTCTCACATCACTCAGCCAAGGAGTTTTGAAAACATGTGTTATCTAATATATTGGAGTATTACAATTAACAGTGATTTGATAAGTAAAAAGATAAGATAAAATTAAAATTATAAAAAAATGTGGCCGCTCCCAATAATTGTTCTTTCAGTCTACGCCAGGCGTAGGCAACCCTGTTCCTGTAGTACCGCAAGTACTGCACGATTTTGTTCCAACTAGGCACCACACCTAATTTAGTGATCGCCTGAATCGAACACACCTGGTCGTCCAGGTTAGTTAAACCAAAAACATGAAGTGCCTGCGGCACTCGAGGACTAGTGTTGCCTACCCGTTTCCTCGCTGTAAAAAGTAATACAACAGTAAATAAGTAATGAAGACATCCCAATTTTATTTATCCTATAAACCGTTTCTAAATTAACACAATTTCCTTAATTTGTCTCAACATAGATCATTTCGATGATATAACTGTGATTGTCATTTTTACGTCCTTGTTATTTAACAATATTGTAATACAACAAAAATGTTGCCAGTTAAAACAGAAATGCATTTTGACAGTTACTGTGTTCACTTTTCATTGATTTAGACGTCAAGAAATAGCTTTAAATCAAATAAAATCAAATGTTATTTGTCGCATAATACAATAATACAATTATTGTAGACTTTACCATTAACTGTTTATTTACGAGTACTTTTCCAACAATGCAGTTAAAAAGTAAGAAAATTTATGAATAGATAAAAAATAAAATAGTAACACAATAAAATAACGAGGCTATATACAGGCTATATACAGGAGTACCGGTACTGAGTCAGTGTACTGGGGTACGAGGTAGTTGGGTGTGTCACGAGCGTCGTCTTGAAAATGACCGGACCAAGGTGCAGCGTGGTGGGCGTACATTTTCCTTTATTTTTTAAATGACGCCAACAAAACAATAAACAACAAAAACGAACGTGAATCTCCGTAAGGCTATACATGCATAAACGAAGAAAACAACCCACAAATGAGAAAAGGAAAAAAGGCTGCCTAAGTATGATTCCCAATCAGAGACAACGATAGACAGCTGTCCCTGATTGAGAATCCTACCCGGCCAAAAACAAAGAACCAGAAAGCATAGACTTTCCCACCCGAGTCACACCCTGACCAAACAAACATAGAGAATAAAAGGATCTCTACGTTCATGGCGTGACAGGGTGATTGATTGAGGTAAATTGAATGTTGAATTTAAAAGTACATTGAGGGTTGAATTATTAGGGCCCTATAAAATCTGTTTAGTTTTTTTCCCTCCAAACTCCATTTAGTTTTTTCAGGTTTCAGTTTTTCAACAACAAAAAAAGAGAGAGAAAAACAACCACATTGGATTTTGCATGTCCACAACAATACTTTAAACCACATCAGGAGACCACTTTTGAGGTCTGGGATTATTTTTGTATATTTTTTGGCTGTAGTTACCCCAGCCAGATGCTATTGTTAGATTAGCTATGTTTCTGTAGCGCTCATGTGATTGCAGAGTGGACACTGGATTGATGCAAATAATCATAATATCATTCTGCCAGGTACCCATAGTCTACTTGTGGTTAACATCTAATTGAGAAGGTTTTTGGAAAAGCCTTTCCATCTACCAGAAGACGGTTGTCATTACACTAGCATCATCGTTAATGGCTACACAGTGGTAGACAAACGCGCACTCACTCTTCAGGAAGCTGAAGGAAAATACGAGTCACTGATGCATAATGTTCAGGTATTACGAAACTCTTGGGCAATTTAATGCATTTTCGAACAAGTTCAACACATTTAGTAGTTTTCCTACTTCCTACTCAATACATTTTGGAATACTGTTGAATTCTGTTTAAATGTCTGGATTCCATGATTCTATATTTGTTCATGGCAACGCAGATTTTATAGGGCCCTATATTGTTATGGAGGAACATGTGTTTGGGACATTTCATTCCAAGAGTGAATTAAATTACAAACAGGAAAGTGTATTTATGAGGAAATGATCACTGTTGACCACAATGGTCACTTCAGATAAGGATATTGTCTGAATGGCCTGGGGTGGTCTCGTGGTCTAAGCCGCTGCCTCTGAAACACCACTGAGAGCATGGTTCGATTCCGGATCACTTCTATTTCAGCACACACTCTCTTATCTATTCTATCTGATTTGGACTTCCATTGACCTCTACTGAAGTGACACAAAGTAACAACTTTTCTTCAATTCAGTTTGCACATTATTATCCATCCCTGGATATTTTGGTTCTTGTGCTTCAATAAAAAGTATTTTTGAAGCAATCTGGAGCAACACACACACACACAATTGTGGAATGTCATACAGTATACTTGTATAATACTCCGATACTTTTCACTGTAATGCCATGGGAACCGTAGCATGCTAAATCAACAGGCATAGTTCCACCACGAGGGAGGCCTCTGCGGTCCCACGTCTCTGTTCACACCGCTTTACAAACATACTAAACATGGAACCACTTGGACTGTTTGGGGAAGAAAATATTTGTGGCACTCCCTTGGGTATTACAAGTAGAGGCTTTTGTAATAAGGAGATTCTTTCCTATTTAAAAATATTAGCAAAAATTGCCAAAAGGTAACATATTTTACAGGGTATGTGGTACAGATAATCCTAAGTGAACAGCGCATCTTCTGAAATTGTGGAAAATAATTGTCAACCACAATAATCTGTGAATTGCAGAATGCAGGGAATCGAATTAAGTATTAACAGACATATCCAAGCAAAAATAAGAATACATGATACACAACTCAGGACCAGTAGTTTTAGACTATGCTTTTGTCAGTGTTTTTTATCATGTACTCCAAAGTTTTCATAGATAGCTTATTCCAGTGTGTTTTGTGTAAACTGAGATGTCAAAAGGTTGTCTGCAACTAAAAATGTTTTATCATCTCGGACTCAAATGTCTGACTAATCAATTCTAAACTGACCAATCAGAATGGAACAGACCAAACACAAGGGATGAGCCAATGGCGATCATTGGAGCCAATCAGAGCATGGACAGCTGAATCAATAATGCACACACCGAGTGTACAAAACATGACATAGCTTTCTCCTGGATTCACCTGGTCAGTCTATGATCCCTGACTCTGTTACAGAAGAGTGTAAATGCTTTTTTTTAGGCTGGATCATGTTGTTGACTTGTATTGTATTGTTGTATGTTTTAGTTCTGTAATGTAATGATTGTTGCTGCCTTCTTGGCCAGGTCTCCCTTGAAAAAGAGACTCTGGGTCTCAATGGGTTTTCCTGGTTAAATAAATAAATAATTGATGTCACCTGTAAAATCCACTTCAATCAGTGTAGATGAAGGGGAGGAGACAGGTTAAAGAAGGATTTTTAAGCCTCTAGTCATGGATTGTGTATGTGTGCCATTCAGAGGGTGAATGGGCAAGACAACATATTTAAGCGCCTTTAAAGTGGTATGGTATCAGGTGCCAAGCGCACCAGTTTGAGTGTTTCAAGAAGTGCAACGCTGCTGGGTTTTTCATGCTCAACAGTTTCCAGTGTGCATCAACAATGCTCCACCACCCAAAGGACATCCAGCCCACGTGAAACAACTGTGTGAAGCATTGGAGTCAACATGTGCCAGCATCCCTGTGGAACACTTTCGACACATTGTAGAGTCCATGCCCCGAAGAATTAAGACTGTTCTGAGGGCAGAAGGGGGTGCAACTCAATATTAGGAAGGTGTTCCTAATATCAGGATACTGTAATATGCAATGCCTAATAAACTATGTAATGGGGCCAAGTAATCATTAATTATTTCCTAAATTAAACACACACACACACGAGGCTGTCAGCTCTGAATGACTAATTATACTCTTGTAATAATGGAGAAAATTCAGATATTCAGAAGCCCATATGAGCCCAAAGTCCATCATCATATGTCTTAAGCAAACCAAAAAAAAAAAACTTTGAATAGGAATATTATAACTGCAACTGACACTGCATCTGATACAGTAAATGTAACACGTTATTCTTGCAAAGTAATCAGACTTCCACACACACCTACACACACGCACACCCACGGCCTGTCAACTCCTCTCCTCTCTCATAGTTGTCATGTGTCAGTAATAGGAGGTGGGCTGGCTTCCACCAGAATTAATTTAGCGTGTTGCGCTCAAATCGCTCCCCATCAGAAATATCTTAATCTGTCTCTGTCTCATCTACATGGACAGAGTGGGGGGGTGAAGTCCACATGAGAAAGCTCAGTACATTTAAGGGGTTCATCATTCTAAGGTGTCAGACCTCTTTAGAGGGGAGGATGGGATGAAGAAGGGGGATAGGGAAGGAGGATATTCTCTCTTACCCTTCGCTTGGGGGGGGGGGGGGGGGGATCAGTCAGTGCTTAAAGAGAGTTTAGCTGGTGTCCAACAACAACCATAGTTATCAGTGAGAATGTTTCACTATGTTGCGTCTTTTGTTTAATCTTAATTGTGGTACAGCTCCTACACACACGAGCACACACACACTGCACTATTCGGCCTTAGAACTGCCGCCTGGGAGCTGCTAACATAACAGTGAGCTGGATGAAACGCTGGGAGCTAAGAAACAGCACACACACACACACACACACACAGAACAAACACAAACACCTTCTCACACATACTGTACACACACACAGACAGACAGACAGACAGACAGACAGACAGACACGTACGCACACACACAGGCAGCCGTCTGGCCGAGGTAAACAGCTTTTAATAGCATCAAACCAGGTTTGGTTTGTTTTGGACCATCTGTCAGTTCCATTGTGTTTCTGTGTGTCTCTTTAGAGCCCGTGGTTGACAGGTGATATATGTACGATACAAAGTGCCTGGTCGGGCCCCGGAGACCTGCTCTGCACAGTTTCTCGCTGCCTTTTTTCTTCTTCCTCTTCCCTCCATCCTGTTTCTCTCTCTTTTTCGTCCTTTTCTTTCCATTTTTTTTTCTTTTCTCGGTGCACGGAATATTCCGTCAGATCATAGCACGGTCGCCAGCATCCTCAGTGGCATGTATCCAGCCTGCTCTGGCGATTTGCATCAAAGGGTGGAACTGGGGACCATTTTCTATTTGAAAGGTTAGCAAAACTGTGCCAGAGTATGTTGAAGGCGGTGAGGAGCAGCGGCAGAAGCGCATCGGCTGACTGGAGAGGCCTTTGGACGCGAGTGTGTGTGTATGCGTGAAGAGGAGGCAAACAAAGGCATAAACATCCTGGGAGAGAGATGCTGGAAAAGGCTAACCGTTCGCTTACGGCTGATGTTAGCGCCTGTTAAACGGTGGGAGTCTTCAGAGGTCGTCGACAATGTTTGGCATGATACCATCAACAAATACACCAATGACTCTTCTCAAGGGATGCAAGAGCAGTAATACTCAAAATTGCCTAATATTTAAACAAACCCTGAACATCCATTGTAGGCTAGTATCCATATATTTAAATAGCTATTTTACGGACACAATTTTTCTATAAATACTTTTGTAAATCAACTATCTTTGTCATTTGGCATTCAGAATGCACAGTTACTTTAAGAAAAAAGGCTGATTCACTGAGGAAAAAGCTGAAATGAAAGTGTAAAGTTAGAGGTGAAAACGCAGGTTTTCAGGGTCCTCTCTCCTGGTCTCCCCGCTCCTCTTCCAGTCATCATGTGAGAGAAGCCAGGCGTGGGAGGATAATCACACCCTAATAAGAAGGAATATTAAAAACAGCAGTGCACACACACACTGGATCCCTTTTCCTCTCTCTTTCTCTCTCCTCTCTCTTTCCCACCATCCCAGAAAAATGTTTGCACATGGCCACACAAGATTTCAATAATTTCATAATATATCAATTAACAGGTTGAAAGAAAGAGAGCCTTTGGGGGTTTGCGTTTTGTACATTTGATGTTTGGTTTGGAGGCACCCTGTGAAGGTCTGTATGTAGAGTTGCGTGAGGCCAGAACTGAGTCCTGGCTGGGTCCAAAGCTCTGGGCCGTGATGGCAGTACGAGAAAATAATGAAAAATGAAGGAATCCTTCTGTAGACTGGAGCTTACGTTTCACCAGAAAAACTAACACTGCATGTTTGAGTATCATCAGACCTTTCGCACTTTGGGGGGAGATCCAGAAACACGCTGCTGATAGCTTTCGTGCTGCTTGCAGCTGTTGTTAGGGCATTTAGCGCCATCACTCAGACATGGAAACCCAAAGTGAGAGATACTGGATACTGCAGGGCTGACTAATGCTGATCCTAGAACAGTTTGTAGGTGTGTAGGATTGACGGTTGTATGTTATTAAGGCACCTGCTGGTTGAGTTGGTTTTGGATATGCTTCTGGTTTGGTTCTCTGTTGTCTGGCAGATTAGAGTGTTATCACTGTTTCCTCTCCTCTCCTCCTTCCTTCTCCTCTTCTCTCTCTTCTTCCGTCCTTCTATCCTCTCCACCCTTCTCCCTTGCTCCTCTCCTCTCTGTTCCTTTTCTCTTCTCCCCTTTCCTGATAACTTCTCTTCTGAGCTGTGGAGGCCTGTGTGTGTGCAATCGTGTGCACGCTGGGCTGGGGTGTGGCGAGACAAGTGCGTGTGTGAACAAGGGGGCCCTGTGTCTCCTAATGATCTCCCACACCTGCACATCTGCTGACATTTTTAATTAACACTCCAAGGAGGTTTGTCAGGAGTAATCAAAAACATTGTCACTGATGGCAATGCAACTGCATCGATGCAATGGTGGCAAAAACGCTATACACATCATAAACCACCAGGAACGGGTTGTTCCAACTTAAACAGACCAATTAATTGCCTCATTCTCATAAACAATAGAAAGAAGAAGAAAAAAACAGAGAAAACACAGTTTTTAATGACTTGATACGTGAGGATCGATATGTACCCTGAGAGAAAAAGAGAGACCGAGAGACTTGCTTTCGCAATGTAAACATGTGTTTTTTTATGCCAATAAAGCCCATCGAATTGAATTGAGAGAGAGAGAGCGAAAAAAGAGAGGTGGCTTTTATGAAACAGAAGCAACATGTGGTGTGGAGGAGTGCTCCCAGAGAGTTTTTTCCCAGTCCCAGTCATCTCCTTACATGCATGCCCCTGTTATGTTCTTCAATACAGCAGCAGCAACTTGGGCTTGGCTGATCTTCCGTTTTCATTTCACTAGGAGCAGGGGGAGCGGCAATAGGAGAGCAGGCAATAGGTTTAGCAGCCGAGGCGAGGCGACTCTGATTTACGACGGGAGGGTGACCTCTGGGGCCGTAACACAGTGATGGGTGAGTGGCTCTCAACGGTAAGCTACTGGCACTTGACAAAGTGCCTGAAGCAGAATGAATTTACTTCTCTTTTCCTCAATCATCAACAGCCACTGCCCTGACCCCCATCCTGACTGCTATAACAAGATCTCCCATCTCGGGAGGCTGAAAAATTTACTGTCACATCTACTTTTCAATGAGCTCAAGTGAGCACTTCTTTCACCTTCAGTGGAGCAGGTGCCTGGTAACCTGGTCGGCTGGCAGGCACGCACAAACACAATCCCCACCATCCAATATACACACACACCATAACACTCTAGCAGTTCTTCTTTCATCCACTGTATTTACCAGACCTATCGGTGTTTGCCTTCATCAACTTGATGACAGTGCCTGGAGGCGAGTTAAAAGTAATAATCCCAATTCTTTATATGCCGCCGATTAATCTCCAACGCACATTGAAATGTACCCTTCCCCTCGTCTAGTCAGTGACCATACTGGGCTTGGAAATCGCAAGCTACTCTATGGTGGAATGTATTAGGCCTACATCTCGACCAGCACAAATATGAATTCATTTAATGTGATTTGACTGATGTTTTCTGTTGTGTAGTGTTTATTTATTATCACTATTGGTATAATATCTTGACTAATGATATTCAACCTGTCAATCTTTTTCGCCCCACACAGTTTAGGACAATATTATCACAGCGTGACAATAAAAGTCCCAAACACATTACAACGAACACATAAAACATTCGTAATTTCTCAAAATGGGGGTTTAAAATTTCGCTGCTCTCTGGTGAGTACATTGGGTCGTTGTCGGTTGCCACGTTGTCAGGCGAGACACAGTGTATTATAATTGAAAATAAAGAAACCATTAAAAGGCATTCAATAAGCTACTGTGAAATTGATCAGTCAATAAAAGCTGTTCCCCAGGGGAAAGTGGCCATGCATGGAGAAGGAGGAGGCTCTCGCCTCAGGCAGGATGGAGAGAGAGATAGGTGGAAGAGGACGGGGATGGGGGGGTGAGGAAGAGAAGGAGACGGGAGGAAAGACAGAGGGGAAAGAGAGAAAGTGAGGAAGGGAGAGAGAGAGAGATATAGATAGATAGAGAGAGGAAGAAGGAGAGATGGTGTGAGTGAGACAGCTCAGACCTGATGCAGCAGTAACCATACAGGCTCTGAGAGACACAAGACCATGTAACACAGTGATTCATAACAGTACACTATCATTAGTACCAGCTCATCACAGTACTCTAAAATATACAATACACTACAACACACCAAGCAGTATAACAATCAGAAAATGTAATGCATCACATTTTCCACACCACTAAGCCTGGACCAGGAAGTGAAGCTTCAGAGGGAAACTCCGTTTGGTTCAAATATCCTGGTCTTGCTCTACATAATCTAAGAGGCATGGTAGATATCAAAAAGTAGCAAAAAATACTTTGAAACATACAAGAACTGCAATGCTGCTGGGTTTTTCCACGCTCAACAGTTTCCCATGTGCATCAAGAAAGGGCATCCAACCAACTTGACACAACTGTGGGAAGCATTGGTATCAACACGGGCCAGCATCCCTAGTGGAACGCTTTCGACATCTTGTAGAGTCCATGCCCCGACGAAGTGAGGCTGTTCTGAGGGCGAAAGGGGAGGTGCAACTCAATATTAGGGAGGTGATCTAAATGTTTTGTACACTCAGTGTATATAAAATAATGTTTTTTATTTTTTGGGGGGTGCAAGAACGCATAGGATTTATTGTTCGATAGTTTTATAAGGATTTTTTTTTATATATACATAAAAAAGGGACAAAAAAAATAAAATAACAAAAAGTCCCAACCGCTGCTTCTTTAACTTTCAATTCTCCTAAGCATCCGTGCTTCACAGCCCCTGGCTATTGCCTTTCTCAATCTGTCCCTGGAGAAGCAGGAGTTATGGTCCCTGTCGATTGAGGAGAAAGGGATGTTATTCCCCTGTCACCCTCAGTCGCTCCGCCATCCTCCCTGTCCTGATCTACGGTCCTGCTGCCCGGGGAAGAAGTGTCTTGATGCGCCATTGGTTTAGAGTGCTGTCACCTTGCCTCTATGCTATACCTGCCCCCCCCACCCCACCCCACCCCTCCATCTCCCAGGGGCCTGTACAAGCAGCGGTGCGGGCGGGACGTGAGAGGTCACCCCCAGGGGAGTGGTAAGGGAGTGGGGGACAACACGGGTCCCTGAGCAACGCCCTTGATTGGGAGCAAAAACAAGGTTGAAGATGAAGGAGACCTGGAGATTTTTGCCTCTGTTGAGCCTGCAACTATTGTGACTATGAACCAGAGTTATACTGTTAGCACTGACGCGGTGTGACCTAGTAGGAAGTCCACTGTGGTCGGCTCATCCTGCACTATCAGCTCAAACATAAATAACATGAGCATGTCTAATTCTGATAAGCTTCCCAGTAAAGCAATAAAAACAATCAAGCATCCAATAAGTCCTAAAAATATCCCACACTAACATATGTAGCCTAAGAAACAAGGTTCATGAAATCAATAACTTGACAGATGACATTCATGTTCTGACTATCTCTGAAACTCACTTAGATAATACCTTTGATGATACAGTGGTAGCAATACATGGTTATAACATCTACAAAAAAGACAGAAATGTCAAAGTGGGTGGTGTTGCGGTGTATATTCAGAACTACATTCCTGTAAAGCGTATAGATGATCTCATGTTAAATACTGTGGAAGTAATATGGCTACAGGTTCATCTGCCTCACTTAAAGCCCATTATTCAGGGAAGCCGCTATAGACCACCAAGTGCTAACAGTCAGTATCTGGATAACATGTGTGAAATGCTTGATAATGTACGTGATATCAACAGAGAGGTACAGTTGAAGTCGGAAGTTTACATACACCTTAGCCAAATACATTTAAACTCAGTTTTTCACAATTACTGACATTTAAACCTAGTAGAAATTCCCTGTCTTAGGTCAGTTAGGATCACCACTATATTTTAAGGTTGTGAAATGTCAGAATAATATTAGAGAGAATGATTTATTTCAGCTTTTATTTCTTTCATCAAATTCCCAGTGGGTCAGAAGTTTACATACACTCAATTAGAATTTGGTAGCATTGCCTTTAAATTGTTTAAATTTGGGTCAAACGTTTCAGGTAGCCTTCCACAAACTTCCCACAATAAATTGGGTGAATTTTGGCCCAATCCTCCTAACAGAGCTGGTGTAACTGAGTCAGGTTTGTAGGCCTCCTTGCTCGCACACCCTTTTTCAGTTCTGCCCACAAATTTTCTATAGGATTAAGGTAAGGGCTTTGTGATGGCCACTCCAATAGCTTGACTTTGTTGTCCTTAAGACATTTTGCCACAACTTTGGAAGTATGCTTGGGGTCATTGTCCATTTGCGACTATGCTTTAAATTCCTGACTGATGTGTTGAGATGTTGCTTCAATATATCTACATAATTGTCCTATCTCATGATGCCATCTATTTTGTGAAGTGCACCAGTCCCTCTTGCAGCAAAGCACCCCCACAACATGATGCTGCCACCCCCGTGCTTCACGGTTGGGATGGTGTTCTTCGGCTTGCAAGACTCCCCCTTTTTCCTCCAAACATAACGATAGTCATTATGGCCAAAGAGTTATATTTTTGTTTCATCATACCAGAAGACATTTCTCCAAAAAGTATGATCTTTGTCCCTATATGCAGTTGCAAAACGTAGTATGGCTTTTTTATGGCGGTTTTGGAGCAGTGGCTTCTTCCTTGCTGAGCGGCCTTTCAGGTTATGTCGATATAGGACTCGTTTTACTGTGGATATAGATACTTTTGTACCTGTTTCCTCCAGCATCTTCACAAGGTCCTTTGCTGTTGTCCTGGGATTGATTTGCACTTTTCGCACCAAAGTCAATTAGCATATCAGAAGCTTCTAAAGCCATGACATAATTTTCTGGAATTTTCCAAGCTGTTTAAAGGCACAGTCAACTTAGTGTATGTAAACTTCTGACCCACTGGAATTGTGATACAGTGAATTATAAGTGAATTAATCTGTCTGTAAACAAATGTTGGTAAAATGACTTGTGCCATGCACAAAGTAGATGTCCTAACCGACTTGCCAAATATATAGTTTGTTAACAAGAAATTTGTGGAGTGGTTGAAAAATGGGTTTTAATGACTCCAACCTAAGTGTATGTAAACTTCCGACTTCAACTGTATATTTTCTGTGTGATTTTAATATTGACTGGCATTTATCAAGCTGCCCACTCAAGAAAAAGCTTCAAACTGGTTCAGGTTATCAGTCAACCTACAAGGGTAGTTACAAACAGCACAGCAATGAAATCATCAACATGTATTTATCACATCTTTACTAATGCTACAGAAATGTGCTTTAAAGCAGTATCCAAATCCAATGGATGTAGTGATCATAATATAGTAGCCATATCTAGGAAAACCAAAGTTCCTAAGGCTTGGCCTAACATAGTGTATAAGAGATCATACAATACGTTTTGTAGTAATTCCTCGGTTGATGATTAAAATAATATTTGCTGGTTTGTATGTGTGTAATGAGGAGCAACTACAGTAGCTGCTGCACTTGACACAACCGATTCGAAAACGTACTGCAAATTGAGAAATCATGTGACCTAAACTGAATAAAAAGATGAAACTACACTGTGAAACAAAGATTAATTATATAAAGAATAATAGTAAAACGCTTTGGAGCACATTAAATGAAATTTTGGGCAAAAAGGCAAACTCATTCATTGAATCAGATGGCTCATTCAGCACAAAACACACTGATGTTGCCATCTACTTTAATGATTTTTTCATTGTCAAGATTAGCAAACATGCCAGCAACAAACGCTGACACTACACATCCAAGTACAGTATAACTGAACAAATTATTAACTTGGATGGAAAATTACTGAGGATAATAGAGGACGATATTGCCACTCCTATTTGGCATATCTTCAATCTAAGCCTACTAGAAAGTGTGTGCCCTCAGGCCTGGAGGGAAGCAAAAGTCATTCTGCTACGCAAGAATAGTAAAGCGCCCCTTTACTGGCTCAAATAGCCAACCAATCAGCCTGTTACCAACCCGTACTAAACTTTTGAAAAAAAAAAAGTTTATATTTTACAGTAAACAAAATGACAACAGACTTTCAGCACGCTTATAGGCAAGGACATTCAACGAGCACAGCACTTACACAAAAGACTGATGATGGGCTGATGATGAAAAGCATTGTGGGGGCTGTTTTGTAAGACTTCAGGATGGCTTGCGACATTATCGATCATAGTCTGCTTCTGGAAGAAAAAGATTGTGTTACGGCTTCACACCCCATGCTATATTGTGGATAAAGAGTTACCTGTCCAACAGAACACAGAGGGTGTTTTTTAATGGAAGCCTCTCCAACATAATCCAGGTAAAATCAGGAATTTCACTTCTTTAGGTCGAGGTTGGCTAGCTAGAGTGACATCTTGAGAAACAACTGGTTTGGTTGTAATGGTGTATGTACAGTATGTTCTTCTAAAGTACTTTTTTTTTTTTTTAGAGTGCATAATCTACAAGACGGGTACAATGTCCAGACATTGATTGTTAATGTACTGTGATTCAACAAAGTATTAAAGTTGTATGAGGTACTTTAGCAATAATAAGGTCTGAGGAGGCATGGTATATCGTGAATACAGTACAGTACATACCACAGCCAAGGAGTGTTGTTTGGCACAATAGATTAGTGGAGACAGTTGTACCGTTAACTTATGGGCTCACAGCAACCACATCAAATCTGCTTTGAGGAAGCCAAAGCCACACTGCACCTTGTGCCACCAATGACATCTATCAACACCAAACGCCCTACAGGATCTATAGTAAATTGTAGTATCCATCCTTCTTTTGATAAACAACCATGTTAAAGGGATAGTTCACCCAAATTACAAAGTGACACATTTGAAGACAGTGGACAGGTACACAAAACCAAAGTATGGAGTGCTGACATCTTACTGCATAGACTGCTAACAGAGTACAGAAACCAACATGTCATTGTGTAATTTGGGTGAAATATCCCTTTTAGGCCACTTACGGCGAACCCTCCAGAGCCTGGGCCAAATCCACAGTTAGTCTGGGTCTCACTGGATGACGGAAGAAATGAATAAATAGATAAACAGATGAATAGCAAAGAGAAGGAATGGGAGTCTATGCTGGTTGGCCATCCATCATATATCCCATTACCACACAGTGAGAGCAGTATGTATTATGGAGTCAGCCTCCTAAGAAGATACAAATTCAACTTTTCCCTCCAATTTGTTATAGCTTTCAACTCGACGTTGTTGTTTCTTTGAATTATGAATAGATTTCTGTCCCCGACTTTGCTCAAGCAAGCCGTATGCGAAACGAGTAGGAAAACACATTTGGAACCCGGCACGCTTTGAAACAGTCGAGTGCATATGCATAAACATTCACACTTAAAGCGCCCTAAGAGCGACACCACGCTTTCAATATTTCAGCTTTTCCTTTGTTCATTGCCTGTGTGTGTGTCTGATAAATATGAAGTGCCGGAGCATGAGCGCAAGAACATACGGGTGCCAGAGTTAAAGTTTACCTCAGAATGAATTACAGATTTCACATAATACGGCCCCAAGCAAAAAGGAAATGAAGAATATGGAATTCCTAAATTGAAATCTCAAAATGTAATTTCTTCCCCCCCAAACTGGTTTTCATGTAAACATATGACTCTAAGCCAGAGATCCTGCATGTGCCATTCAGAGATAAGAGGGAGCGGAGAAGGGAGTGAGAAGAGACAGAGAGAGGAAAAGACGGGAGAGATAGAGAGAGACAAGAGAGAAAGCGAAACATAGAAGAGAGAGAGATGTAGAAAGACAGAGAGTGAGAAGAAGGAAGGAATGTAAATACACAGCAAACCAATAGCACATTTTGGCCCCAGCAGTTTGTTTGGGTATTTAGACTGTAGGCTACAATCAAGTCCTCAAAGCCTCAGTCCAAATGACAAGGCCCTGATACAGCGGCACAGATCCACTAAACAAAGGCTGAGCAAGCTAAAGCTCAAAGCATACAACCTTCAAGGTCACCCCCAGTTATTTGTCAATCATTGTGGACGGGAGAAAAATGAATAAAGATGCATAAATGGCTTGAATAAAGAGAGGGCAGGAGGAAAGAAGGAAAGGAAGAGGAAAAAGGGAAGTGATTTTTGCATTGGCTGAACTTCTGGGGCCTGTTTTGTTTGACCAGATGTAGAATTAGTACACATCACTTTGCATCAGCGAGACGTTGACCATAAGCCACCATGGAGAGTACACCTCCCTCTCGCCGCACCAGGGTTTGCTGGTGTCTGTAATTCTGCTTGTGCAATTATCGATGTGATGCCAATCCCCAATGCAACGGACTCATTCCTTAAGAAAATAGGAGCATATACCTGGATAGATGTGCCCAGCTGTTTTTCCCAACTGGAATCGGTAATTGAAAACATAGCGTTTCTGTTTTGACACGGATAAACACGGAAAAGCGTCAATGACGTTTCAAGTTATCGTCTTTCGAGAGCTGCAGTATAAATCAAATGAGTAAAACCTGACAAATAGAAATTGGTAGTACACTTCAATACACTCTCTTATTTCTGTGATAGGGTGACTTCCACAAACTAACCTTGCTGGAACACAGCAGACAAAACAGAAAACAGGCTAAACCAATACGGTGGATTAAGAATCACGATGCTATGTTATGGCTAGCTGGAAACGATAACTTTACCCCGTTACTGCCGCTATTCAATCAAAACCAGTATATGGAAATTCCCACAGTGAGGCAGAAAAACAGCGAGAGAGCGCTCTGGTGTTCCTTTTAGCTTCACAACATCAATGTTGTGCTAATGATCACACAAACAGACATTTTCCGGATACCTCCACATGCAGCTTTTGATTGAACAAGGTGAACGAGGACTAAAAAGGTGTACTACAGATGAGTTTGAAGGAGAGAAGGTGATGCTGTCATTGT
Organism: Salvelinus alpinus; assembly: GCF_045679555.1. Lineage (NCBI taxonomy): Eukaryota > Metazoa > Chordata > Actinopteri > Salmoniformes > Salmonidae > Salvelinus > Salvelinus alpinus. Next base: position 5,508,480 of record NC_092101.1, read on the forward strand.
CTCTGGGGCGTTTTGGGAGGCCCCAGATCCTGTGGCGTGTCAATGAATCAGGCTAAACGTGTGTGACAAGCAGCGGGCCAGGAGGGAGGGAATGAAAGAGGGATGGAGGAGGAGAAGTCATCCCCCCATCCCCATGCACCACATTGGTGTTGGTGGGGAGCTCTGGGGGTAATCTGCGGCTGCATGCAATAGAGAGGCGAGCCCCTTTATTTAGACGCAATGGTAGGCCCCTAATTGCAGCTGATGCTGAGGAACACATGTTAAGAGGGGGGCGAGTCAGATGTTAGCAGTACAGCCATATGGTTTCTCCTTCACCTACAGGAGATGGGCCTGCACCCAGAGACGACAGACAGCACTAGGGATCAGATCATGGCAGGCTGCGCGCTGACAACTTGACTTAGGCTGAGTCCCAAATGGCCCCCTACACCCAATATAGTGTACTACTTTTTACTAGAGTGCTATGTGGATAGAATCCTGGCTGGATGCGCACTGACAACTTCACTTAAGTTGCATACTCAAATGGCACCCTATTCCCTATATAGTGCACTACTTTTGACCAGAGACCTATGGGCCCTGGTTAACACTATTACACTATGTAGGAAATAGGGGGCCATTAGGGAAGCATACCCGTGACTTACTTTATTTGATTTATTATTGGCCAGGGACAACGCACAAATCTTCAATATTTCTGTCGAAAGGAATTCACTTTTGTTTCATCACTTTCACAGTTGTTATTTTGGGTTTTTATAGTTGCGCTAAGAAACACTGACTGTCAGTAAGTCCATTAAAATAAGGGGGAGCTGAAACAACAACATTGAGTATTATAAATAAAATATATTTTCAAAAATGTGGTGCGCAAATAAAAGGGAAACAACAGATGCTAAAGGAGAAAATCTGACCATTAGAACCCTTGTTTATATTGACTTAACACTATTTATTTTACAAAAACATTTTCTATTAGAACTTATAGAATTATATTATATTTCGACAGTAATATTAAACAAGAAGTTGTTGTGAAAGCCCTGAAACATGTCAACAGTTTCTCTCTGTATGAGATTTTTTTTTCTATTACCTGTTAAACAAAATCTCTTTCTCTGAGCAATTGTATTAGTATAACATAATAAAAACATTTTTAGCATACAATATAGCTCAGTATTCGTATAATTCTTTTCAAGGATGACAACAATTTCGTGAGGATAACGACACAGCCTTTTTCTAAAATGTTTTATGAGATTGGAGAACACGTTGGGAGGGATCTTAGACTATTCCTTCAAATAGAATCTTTCCAGATCCTTGATATCCTTCGACTGCACATACGGACGGCACTTTTCAGTTCAAACCACAGGTTTTCAATGGGGTTCAAGTCCAGAGACTGAGACTTTTATTTTGTGATCCAATTAACCATTCCTTTGTGGATTTTGATTAGTTCTTTGTGTTATTGTCTTACTGGAAGAACCACTTGTCATCCTCCTGGTAGAACCAAAGCAGGTTTTTGGATAAAATGTCTTGGTATTGGGTAATGTTCATTCTGTTAAATAGAGTTATAGAGCGCCGCACTTTACACTTCCTTAGAGCTCAGCGCGTACGTACTATATGCACAATACAACAACACCCACAGACAGTGCACACAATCAACCTCATCTCTCCTCGCTCCCTCTCTATCTATCTCTCTTATTCATTCATTAAACTCCATCCTTCATCACCCCGTCTCTCTCCCTCCCTCCCTCCCTCTCTCTGTGTCCTCCTCACATTATCTAGTTCCACTGGTCCCTTGGCGGTCAGGGGGGGGGGGGGGGGGGTGCCCTACCCACTACCCGCCGACGATTTTTAAAAAATGGCCCGGTATTAAAAACAAATATTCAATCATTGCTCATGTTGCGTTGGATTATGGGCGGGCTCGTCAAGACGGTTAGTTAGAGTGGTTGTGCGAGCGCTGGGGCTCCGCTGAGCATTACATATGCATACAGTAGAGTAAAGCAGAGCAGTAGAGTACAATGGTAGCGCGACGCTCACTAGACGCTCAATCATGCAGAGCGGAGCACATTGATATGGGAGGTGGTGCCGCACAGGAAATTAGCTGGATAATAACGGCTGACAATCAATATTTATGTTTGTGCTTCACAAGTAATTAAATAAAATTGGCCTTGGCTGCGTTTTGTGGGCCCCCTCGCTTGCTGTAACTGATGGACAAGTCACATAATACTGTAAGTTGCATGGGCTTACCGTGTGCAATAATCGTTTAGAAATTTGTTAACATCCCTATTAGTGAGCATTTCTCCTTTGCCAAGATAATCCATCCACCTGAGGTGTGGCATATCAATAAGCTGATTAAACAGCATTACACCGGTGCACCTGTGGACAATAAAAGGCCACTCTAAAATGTGCAGTTTTGTCACACAACACAATGCAACAGATGTCTCAAGTTTTGAGGGAGCGTGCAATTGGCATGCTGACTGCAAGAATGGCCACCAGAGCTGATGCCGGAAAATGTTATGTTCATTTCTCTACCAAAAGCTGCCTCCAACCTCGTTTTAGAGAATTTGGCAGTAAGTCCAACTGGCCTCACAACCGGAGACCACGTGTATGGTGTCGTGCGGTGAGCGGTTTGCTGTGAAAAGAGTGCCGTTAGGTGTTATGGTAAGAGCAGGCATAAGCTACGGACAACAAACACAATTGCATTTTATCGATGGCAATTTCAATGCAAAGAAATACCATGATGAGATCCGGAGGCCCATTGTAAGGCCCTTTTTTTCTTTCTTTAAAAAAAAAAAGTTATCTGTGAACAACAGATGCATATCTGTATTCCCAGCCATGTGAATCAATAGATTAGGGCCTAATGAATTTATTTAAATTGACTGATTTCCTCATATGAACTGTAACTCAGTAAAACCTTTGAAATTGTTGCATGTGGCGTTTATATTTTTGTTTAGTATAATTACACTTCGGATGGTGTATCAATACACCCAGTCACTACAAAGGTATAGGCATCCTTCCTAACTCAGTTGCTGGAGAGGAAGGAAACCGCTGAGGCATTCCAGAAAACGGAGGACGGATCAACATTGTAGTTACTCCACAATACTAACCTAATTGACAGAGGGAAAAAAAGGAAGCCTGTACAGAATAAAAAGATTCCAAAACATGCATCCTGTTAAAGTAGCCACACTTTGCCTTGATGACAGCTTTGCACACTCTTGGCATTCTCTCAACCAGCTTCATGAGATAGTCAACTGGAATGCATCTGAATTAATAGGTGTGCCTAGTTAAAAGTTTATTTGTGGAATTTCTTTCTTTCTTAATACATTTGAGCTAATCAGTTGTGTTGTGACAAGGTAGGTGTGGTATACAGAAGATAGCCCTATTTGGTAAAAGACCAAGTCCACATTATGGCAAGAACAGCTCAAATAAGCAAAGAGAAACGACAGTCCATCATTACTTTAAGACATAAAGGTCAGTCAATACGAAAAATGTATTTAAGTGCAGTCGCAAAAACCACCAAGCGCTATGATGAAACTGGATCTTATGAGGACCACCACAGGAAAGGAAGACCCAGAGTTACTTCTGCTGCAGAGGATAAGTTCATTAGAGTTAACAGCACCTCAGATTGCAGCCCAAATAAATGCTTCACAAAGTTCAGGTAACAGACACATCTCAACATCAACTGTTCAGAGGATACTGTGTGAATCAGGCCTTAATGGTCGAATTGCTGCAAAGAAACCACTACTAAAGGTCAACAATAAGAAGAAGAGACTTGTTTGGGCCAAGAAACACAAGCAATGGACATTAGACTGGAGGAAATCAGTCCTTTGGTCTGACGAGTCCAAATTTGAGATTTTTGTCTCCAACTGCCATGTCTTTGTAGGGTGAACGGATGATCTCTGCATATATGATTCCCACCGTGAAGTATGGAGGATGAGATGTGATGGTGTGGGGGTGCTTTGCTGGTGACACTGTCAGTGATTTATTTAGAATTCAAGGCACACTTAACCAGCATGGCTACCACAGGATTCTGCAGCGATACGCCATCCCATCCAGTTTGCGCTTAGTGGGACTATCATTTGTTTTTCAACAGGACAATGACCCAAAACCCTCCTCCATGCTGTGTAAGGGCTATTTGACCAAGGAGTGATGGGAGTGCTACATCTGATGACCTGGCCTCCACAATCACCCGATCTCAACCCAATTGAGATTGTTTGGGATGAGTTGGACCGCAGAGTGAAGGAAAAGCAGCCAACAAGTGCTCAGCATATGTGGGAACTCCTTCAAGACTGTTGGAAAACAATTCCTCATGAAGCTGGTTGCCAAGAGTCTGCAAAGCTGTCATCAAGGCAAAGGGTGGCTACTTTGAAGAAAATCTAATATAAAATATACTTTTTTGGTTACTACATGATTCCATATATGTTATTTCATTGTGTTGATGTCTTCACTATTATTCTACAACGTAGAAAAGAGTAAAAATAATGAAAAACCCTTGAATGAGTAGGTGTGTCCAAACTTTTGACTGTATGTAAATGAGATATTTCTGTATTTCAGTTTCAATAAATTAGCAAAAAAATAGTCTGCTCTAATTATGTTGGTAACCAGTTTATAATAGCAATGAGGCACCTCAGGGGTTTGTGATATATGGCCAATATAACACGACTAAGGGCTGTGTCCTAGCACTCCCGTGTTGCGTCGTGCGTAAGAACAGCCCGTAGCCATGATATATTGACCATATACCCCCCCCCCTCGGGCCTTATTGCTTAAATATAACATAGAAATGCCTCATGAGCTTAGGTAGACTGTTTTTCTCTGTCGGGAACCCCAAATATGAGCTAATTTTACTCAATTGTGTGTAAACAATGTATAGCTTCAAAACATGGTTAAAACATCATTTTGATCTCATGGATGGTCAGTCCTTGAACCCATCCCTCACCAGTTTACCAAAAAAGTTGTCAGGCCGAGCAGTTGTTTGAATACCAGATTGCCGCTTTAATGAAAGGAGAAGATATAGCAGCTTGACTCTGCATTTGAGTCACTTACAAAGGAGATGCCACCATTATTTTTTCACTGCTTTGAAACTTTCCTCTGCTGTGTGTGTGTGTGTGTGTGTGTGTGTGTCTGTGTTTGTGTGTGTATATGTGTGTGTGCATGTGCGTAAATGCTTTGTGTGTGCATGCGTGCATATGTGCGTGCGTGCATGCATGGCTGTGTTGTGTGTTATCATGTGTGTTTTCCTCCCCTTCAATTACATTGACTCCACTCAGTGATACACGGGTCAGGGAACTGCATTAAAGCTGTTCAGTCTGTGCGGTCTGGACAGTGTTTGAGTCCTACAGAGGAGCTGTCACGTCTGGGTTCACTCTCTGTGCCAAGCACCGCTCCTCGTTCACAACCTAATGCATCGCAGATTCGCTGTTCAATCAAAGCCAATACGCAGGTTTTCGCAGTAAGACTAGGATGAGATTGTTCTCGAGGAAGATGGTTTGAATAAATGTGAGGTTGAATTGACATGTTATGTCATATAAAAACACTTTTTTTGTTGATTAAATGACTCCAAACTCTTGTTGCGCCAAGATCCGGTTTCAGGTTTCGATTGAATAGTTCCATATTTCTCAGTCCTAATTACATAGGCTACTCAAAATCCTCTAAGAAGAACTATTATTGGTTTAGAAAAATCAGCAAAGGTTATTTGTTTTATTTTTGTTCCTGAATTTCATGATTGCCTCTCGAAGTTGTACAACATTTGAGTAATATGCTTATTTTTTTAAATTTAATTTACAAAAAGGAGGACAAGAGCTCTGTCCTTCTTTTCGTAATTTACTTAAGACAGTTGGAAGGTAGGCAGGGTACAGGTTGTAGAGGGGAAGACAGCAAGAAAGTACAGACTGGGGTGAGATTCGTACCCATGCCACTGTGGGCAATATGTCCATGGGAGTCTGCACGACTACAAACTACACTTGGTCACACTCCCACACAGGGTAATATGTTTTTGAAGTGAAGAATGAGTGTCTAAATATTTTTGGGACGATTTAGATTTTTTTGTGAAAAGCTTGAGCATATTCTTTCAGCTGTCTTTTCCCCCCTTTTATTCAGCTCTCAGACCATGGTACGCAATATACAGCCTGAGATCTCGTTTTCGGAGTGAAATGCAGCATTCAGGATGAGGGTCAGAGAGCATTGAGGGAGGTAGTCATCGATTCACCCCTGTAGGTAGTATTGTCATAGGAACTGTGGGTGAGGGAGCTTGTGGCTCACCTCTGTTGGCGTTCTCCTCCACAAGGCCTGGGGTGTGGGGGTAGGTGGGGTTGGGGAGTGGGCTTGGCTGGCCGGAGCAGGTCTTGTCCCCCCCTTCGTCCAGGCTGGGACCTTGGGGGCCCTGGGGGGAGGGCGTGGGGGAGCTGGCGGGCCGGGAGCTGGTCAATGAGCTGGAGGGTCTGGAGCTGGCACAGTTCTGGAGGGGCACAGGGAGAAGAGTAAGGAGTCAAGGACTTAATGATTGACTGAGAAAGAATAAAAACTGTAAACAAAAATAATACTTATATTTGAAGCAAAAGAGAACAAAATGTGTGCTGAAAATAAATAGAATAAATGTATTCACAAAAAATGTAAAACGACTGATTTGTTATCCAAAAATAATATTCAAGGGTAAGAATCGGTCTCGATTCTTCTCATTGAGTATGCAAGTTTTTCCCCCTCTGCGTCTTCTTTGTTCTCGTTTTGGGTTTTGATTTGGAGGCGGGCTTAGAGGAGGGAAGTGCAGCCAACCGACAAAAGGTCTATGGGCTTCAGAATGGAAAGCTGTCCTAGCCGACAACCTGACATAACTTCCTCCTTCTGCTCCTTGTAATTCATTGGCAGATTCTCCTACTGACCTGGATGGAAAAGTTACAAACTATAAACAAACCCATTTAAGAAAAAAGACCATGTGCAGACCAGTTGACCACCCAGTTCAAATGGTGAAATCTCTCCATGGCATTGCGCATGCAATGAAAGTGTTTTGTGGCAAGTGCACTCTCTATCCATCTCTATGGGCGACACATTTCACAATTTTAACCAATTTAAAACAGGGAATCTCTCTAAGAGACCAAAATAAACTCCAATCATTGAATCCCATTTGTTTGCACAGCTATTAAACAGACTTCAGAGAGCATCACGGCACTTCCATGGGCTCGGCCTCTTGTATTACATATGTCTGTCATGAAGGAATGCCTAGCATCACAGATCTCTGAACAAACACTCAAAGTTATGCCTGCTGCTCCTTTTTACAACCCCTACTCAATGTAGATCTCCAGGAAACACACACGCACCCACACTGTTCGCCCCCCTGCTTCCTATATCTTGTCAGAACTTGAATTAAGTTTTTTTTTTACTAATCCACTTCCAATATCGATATTTCAGTGCTGTCAACGCCACGGAACTCCAAGTATTGAAAAGGGGTTGTTTTTTATTTGGGTGGTGCAACTGACAGCTTTATTTCACAAAGCAATCTGGCAGTGTGTGTACAAGTGTGGGGTCATGAGGGTCACCCGGCAGTTGGTATCAAGCAGGCAGGCAACATTGGTCTCGAGCTTGTGTATAAATAACTTGAGGGGGCGACTCCCGGAGGTCTAAAAGGGCTGTTTGCACAACCTACTGCATGTTGGGGCTGCTGAACAGCTCGAGACAGCGGTCAATAGGACTATTAAATGAACAATGACAGAATGTCATTAGATGTAATGATTGGAGGTCATTTTTTGCTTCGCTGCACTATACCTATGCTGATATGAATGCGGCGCCGGATCATTTAAGAGATGTGAACAACAACGTTGCACTGTGTTTTCTCTTTATTATTATTTTTTATTTCAATATTTGCTTTGATGTGTATTCTGAGAAATCTATGGACTAATGGCCATTTAGAAAACAGAGGCGAAACCAACAGCGTGCTTCATTCTAGTATGTCTGGTTATGCGTCACACAATCATTTTACATCAACCTTATGAAACATTCATAAAAAGCCTTTTAGATAAAACTAGTTTTTGTATGTCTCATTTATCTTCTGAAGTACCATATGCAGTAACGGTATGCTGCGAAGAACTGTGTTCGTACCTTCCACCAGAGACGATACTGAATCCTATATTTTACAACTGGGGAGATATAGGGCATGTTCGGTCATCTAGAGCCAAATGTCTCCCATCTCCAGACAGACAGGTAGATACTGTATTTCAGCGGGATTTATGGGGCAAAATAGCATTAGCTAAAAAACATCCGCTGCATGGGCAAACTGGATGGCGGACTTTGAGATTGGAAAATTGCCAGAGAGCACTAAAAGGAGCACCCCCACACTGATAATACAGCTGCACGGTATATCAGCTACCTTGGGGTGTGTTAGCCCCCCCCCTCCCGAGTCATTTTTTACTAGTCACAATCTTTACAGTGTCAGGAACTGTAACGGGGTCAAAAAGGAAGAAGGGGTGATATTCTAAAATCAATCTGCCTTTAAAAATGGTCTGATTCCCTTCTCAATGACCTGATGGTTGGGGGGTGGGGGGGGGACTGGACTGTGGCACAAACTGCTCTGAGCCATAAAGCGTGACAACCCGGGAGAGGAGTTAATGTGATCACTCATAAGGGACGAGTTGCAGAAGGGGGTAGAGGAGAGGGGACGAGTTGCAGAAGGGGGTAGAGGAGAGGGGACAGTTGTTGTGTGAAGAGGGGTGGGGGGCTTTGGTTGGTGTGTGTATGTGTGGACGGGGGCTATTAACTACTTTTAAAGCGCTTTGCCGGAGCTAAGTGATTGCAGGGAGCAGGAGGGAACAGTATAAATAGTGGCCTGACACTTTAATGTCAGGGGACAGCTCGTCCAGGATTAGAAACTTGTAACCCCGGTGGTGCGGGTGACATTGGTCGGGATGAAGGTGCTGGGCCGGCGTGCGGCATAGGGGCTATTACAGAGGTGTGTGTTTGATGTATAAGGGCTTCTAACATGGGGCTTGCCGCCAGCGGTACAAAAAGCATTGCTCAGCGGCTACTTCTCACTGACATTGCAGCATTGATGTGGAAAAGAACATGGTGTGTGTACTATGGTGAACTATGTATGAACTATGTGGTGAACTATGTGAATCTGTACACACACACACACAAACACACACACACACACACACACACACACACACGTAAAAGGGATGCTAGGTTACATACTGAAAAACGTAGCGCTTTTCTTCTCTCCTTGATCCTTTTAACTGTGCTCCGAACCTGCAGCAAAGAGAGATATGAGAAAGAGCGAGAGCGAGAGCGAGAGAGAGAGACAGGGCAATAAGAGAGTTTGACACAGAACATACCATGCTGTATTTGTATTTATTAAGGATCCCCATTAGCTGCTGCTTTGGCAGCACCTACTATTCCTGGGGTCCAGGAACATTAAGGCAGTTATATACCATTTAAAATATTACATTACATTTCATAACACTTTTCACAACACATTAGGTGTGTTCTCTCAGGCCACTACTCTACAATCAAATATCTACAATACAAATTCCATGTGAACGAGTGCGTGTCTTATCATGTGTGTGTGTCTCTTCACAGTCCCCGCTGTTCCATAAGGTGTATTTTTATCTGTTTAAAAAAAAATCTGATTCTACTGCTTGCATCAGTTACCTGATGTGGAATAGAGTTCCATGTAGCCATGGCTCTACGTAGTACTGTGCGTCTCCCATAGTCTGTTCTTGACTTGGGGACAATACAACACTTACAAAAACAAAACAAAAAATCCTTCAAAGGCATCTCCCTGCATCTGGAAGCAACCAAAGCGTGGAAATTCACAAAATACAGAACAAAGTGGAGAGAGAGAGAGAGAGAGCGAGACAGAGACAGAGAGAGAGACACACAAAGCACGCAGCACATTTTTTTAGGCCGATGAGCAGCACCGGAGAGGGGAAAACAGAAATGTTCCAGTTTGTCAGGGGTAATGGAACCTGAAAGTGACACATAGCGCCAGCAAACTAAGGAGACTACTTTAAGCTATCATCTGTCACATGGCAAGGGGAACCAACAAATGGAGCTATAGTGGGGGAAAGGGTTGCACTAGCAGAACAGATTACATTTGCAGTGTGGAACAGTATCCAATAGTGCTGTTTTGTTGCACACATAGATTACATCTCTTTTTTTGGTGGTTAAATGTTTTGGGCAGGGTATATTTACAGTATGAATACACATTACATTGTAGGCTATTTTTTGTATATATATTTATTGTTTCAGTAGAATTTGGTTGACATGAAAATGGAGCTACTAAAGTCACAATAGCAAGGCAAGGATTCACTTGAAAGTCATCAAATGAATTACTGATAGATATTTCCCTAAGGCTGGCTCTTAACATTAGTAGAATGTGTTTAAGGTCTCCAATGGAATGCTTTAATATTACATTTTTTATTCACAATATATTTTGTGCGATTCATTTCATCATACCTCTTCCTACAAGTTGGCTACATTTAAAAATGTTTTACAACTTTATGTTAAGCCTGCAGGAGTAATGCATCCCGATGCTGTTATTATGCATCGTAAGACTTGGCATAAGCATGTATGACCCCTAATGTCTCGTTATCAACTTGACTAAAACTATTTTGAGTCAGTTAAAAATGTCCTACGTGGAGAGACAATCAAATATCATATACGTAATATCATTACAATACATTTTAAAGGTTCAAGCATGCTTATAACAACAACAAAAAACACAAGTTCAGGCTTTACTGATCTGTGTTCTGTCGATCCTGTTCACTACTGTAACTGTGAAGCATTTCCGTCCAATGACGTTTTCTCCAATGAGGCTGGTTGCTGTCACCATACACTGTAAATTTGTAACGGGCTCCGGCGCACCCAGGGGCAGACCGCTCCATTAGTGAATATGCATTATTTCTTATGGCTTCATTAGGCCGCGGCATGTCATAATTTATGACGCCGCACTGAAATACACACACAGATAGTGTGTGTGTCTGTGTATGTGTGTGTGGCAGGGGGATGTTTTGCATACGCACAATCGCTGAGCGGGCCCATAATGAAGAGAGCAGGAGGCTCCTGACAGGCAGAATCAACAGAGCAGTGTCATATTCCACACCCCTATTAATCCTGACGGGATGAGGAGCGGCGAGCGCTTGAGATCGAGTTTAGATAATGTTTACTCGGCGATATTCAGGGGGAATCCTGGTGTTTTTGTTCATATCAAAGCTGAGGAAATTACGTGACACTGACCTGCCGAGCATTTGAAATGTGTTTAGATAACGTTTACCAAGCGCTGTTAAAGGGGAAATCCTGGTTATTTCGATAGCATAAAAGAAAAGGCGAGAGGCAATTAAGTGACATTGACTTAATTCATCATTTGACAATGAAGGGAAGGGCATTGTTTTAGACGATTGTTATGTGTTAAGGATCTCTGTTGCCTGAAGGTTTTGCAGGGATGTAACCGCGAGTCTCCGATGTAAATGGGAGAAAAAACGATCGGCACATGAAAGACGTGCATGTGCACACACCTGCCGACATCCTTAGAGTTGATTGAACTAAAAAGTAATCAAAGAGGATTATGAAGAGCTGACCAAGGAGAAAAAGTTAACTGGGATAAATGACGCAATCATTCAATCATGTAATTAAATATATATTGCAATGGAGTGTACTATCAGTGGGTGTGATATATGTAACATTGTGTTTTCCTAATTATGAAACCTGGTAACTTTCAATAAATTAGAGTTTGATTGAATCTTTTCAACTTTTTTTTATTCATCGCAATCTGTGTAACATGTAACTCTAGCTGACAATAAAACGCGCACTACTCATTGATGTAATTGTTCATATTCATATTTAGATTTAAGGGACCCATTTAATCAAATAGCATAGAACAAATACATACGATCTATCACTGTTCTCAAAGAATAATGCTGAGTAACACCTTATAATAAATGGTTTATTACTGAACATTATTCAACTGTGTTACCCACTCCTGTACAGTGATATAAGAAGGTTCAATATAATCCACTGGTGTGTACACGCATAGAGATCCCACACATATCCCTGATTCTATATGTAATAATATTCTATATGTAACACCAATGTTGCTAAAAGAAAATGAACGCAACGAGACCGCAGGTCCCAACCTATTTAAATGAATAAATAAATTACAATATCCATCCAGGCCTTTGCCACCTGGGACATGTGTGTGACTGGACCTTCTCAAATAGTATTTGAGTACCCCTGATCTAAGGGGATACAATCTGGCAACTCTCCACTTATCGGAAGAAGAGAAGAGGAATGTCAACACTTACGGGTCAAATTCATACACGTGCTCTCTCCTCTTTACGTCTTCCTCTCTCATTGTATTTGTATGTACAAATACAATGCTGTTTTTTAAAAGAACACATTAAATTAACTACTGACTTTCAGCATGCATTTTGGGAAGGGCGCTCAACTTGTACTGACTGCACTGACTCCGATGACTGATGATTGTCTAAAAGACATGATAATAAGATGATAGTTGGCTCTGTATTGTTAGACTTCAATGCAGCCTTTGATGTTATTGATCCTAATTTGTTATTGAAAAAAAAATCACTTGTTATGGCTTGACATCACCTGCCATCAAATGGTTGGAGAGTTACTTATCCAATAGAACTCAGGAGAGTATTCTTCAATGGAAGCTTCTCTAACATCAGATAAGCTAAAATGACTACGTATGCTGATCATTGCACACTCCACACATCAGCACCTACAGAGAGTGAGCTCACTGAGACTCTTAGCCAGGAGTAACAGTCAGTTTCAGATCAGGTAATTAACAATAAACTGGTCTTAAAAACATCTAAAAACCAAAGACATTGTATTTGGTTCAGAGCATTCTCTTAGACCTAAAACCTCAACTGGAGTTATGAATAAAGGATGTGACCATTGAACAAGTTGAAAAGCTAAACTCGTCGGAGTAACATTGGATGGTCATATTGACAAAGTTGTTGTGAAGATGGGGAGAGGTACAGTATGTCTGTTATAAAAAGATGTTCTGCGTTTTTGACAGAAAGATCAACTGTACTAGTTGGTCAGGCTTTGATCTTGTCCCATCTTGATTACTGTCCGGTAATAAGGTCAGGTGCAGCAAAGAAAGGCCTTGCCATTAACTGTACATAGGGAACTAACATCAACATGCATGGTAGTCTTTCCTTGTTGAAGAGAAAATTGACTACTTCTCTTTTATTCTTGTTAAGAAACATTTGTGCTTTGCACACCTGGATTGTACAATATTTGCACATAAAAAAAGTTGGTTGTTGATCATTGCTAGACAGACATTTTAAAGCCTTGCCATAGATTTTCAAGCCAATTTAAATCAAAACTGTAACTAGGCCAATCAGGAACATTCAATTTATTTTTGGTAAGCTACTCCAGTGTATATTTGGCCTTTTAGGTTTTAGGTTATTGTCCTGCTGAAAGGTGAATTTATCTCCCAGTGTCTGTTGAAAAGAAGACTAAACCAGGTTTTCCTGCCTGTGGTTAGCTCTGTTCCATTTCTTTTTATCCTACAAAAAGTCCATAGTCCTCGCCAATGACAAGCATACACATAACATGATACAGCCACCAACATGCTTGAAAATATGAAGAGTGGTACTCAGTGATGAGTTTGTGTTGGATTTGCCCCAAACATAAACACTTTGTAGGGAGTTTTTCCTAGCCACCGTGCTTCTACACCTGCATTTCTTGCTGTTTGGGGTTTTAGGCTGGGTTTCTATACAGCACTTTGAGATATTAGCTGATGTAAGAAGGGCTATATAAATACATTTGATTTGATTTGTATTCAGGACATAAAGGTAATTTCTTTGCCACATTTCTTTGCACTTTAACTTTAGTGCCTTATTGCAAACAGGATGCATGTTTTGCAATATTTTTATTCTGTACAGGCTTCCTTCTTTTCACTCTGTCAATTAGGTTAGTATTGTGGAGTAACTATAATGTTGTTGATCCATCCTAAATATTCTCCTATCACAGCCATTAAACTCTGTAACTGTTTTAAAGTCACCATTGGTCTCATGGCGAAATCCCTGAGCGGTTTCCTTCCTTTCCGGCAAGTTAGGAAGGATGCCTGTATCTTTGCAGTGTCTGGGTGTATTGCTACAGTACACCACCCAAAGTGTAATTACACTGTAATAACTTCCCCATGCTCAAAGGGATATTCAATGTCAGCTTTTTATTTTTACCCATCTACAAATAGGTGCCCTTCTTTGTGAGGCATTGGAAAACCTCCATGGTCTTTGTGGTTGAATCTGTGTTTGAAATTCACTACTCGACTGAGAGACCTTACAGATAATTGTATGTGTGGGGTACAGAGATGAGGTAGTCATTCAAAAATCATGTTAAACACTATTATTGCACACAGAGTGAGTCCATGAAACTTTCATGTGACTTGTTAAGCAAACGTTTACTCCTGAACTTATTTAGGCTTGCCTTAACAAAGAGGTTGAATACTTATTTCAGTAAGTAGACATTTCAGCTTTGCATTTTCATTAATTTGTAAAGAATTCTAAAAACATAATTCCACTTTGACCTTATGAGGTATTGTGTAGACCAGTGACACAAATCACAATGTAATACATTATAAATTCAGGCTGTAACACAACAAAACGTGGAAAAAGCCAGGTGTGAATACTTTCTGAAAGCACTGTACATACCCCAACAGACACCACACTATGGGTTTCTTCACGGTGCATAAACCAAAAACAGATTGAATGGATCGCTCAGTTATGTATAGAGCCATGTCATCATGGAATTCTCTGCCACCAGAGGTTACACTCAGGTAAAAAGCAAGTTTAGCTTTAAAAAAAAAAAATAATGATTGTATCACAGCACCTCTTCTCTTTCTAAAGATCTAATTTAACTGTACTGTATATAAGAATATGAATATGTATATATGAATAGTGTGTAAATAGTATTTTTGTTGTCCCTTGTAATATGTTATGTTGTTCTTGTCTATTACTGTTCTGTACTTCGTCATGTATTTTTACGTTTTATGTGGACCCCAGGAAGAGTTGCTGCTGCATGTGCAGTAGCTAAGTGGGATCCTAATAAACTAAACTTTCTCTCTCTGATTTGTCACATATGTGATAATTTAATCCAAAGGGATGTTGGATGTTACCTTCCCTGGTGATCTGGACTGGTTTGCTTAAATGAGAGAAGACAGAACAGAACGTCTCACTCTGGCCTCTGCTTTCCGCTCCTTAATGATCTGATTTACCCCTAGTCAGACACACACACACACACAAAAACTTTGATCGTTCTATTCAGCTTTTTGCATTTTTTCTATTAGACACAAATTTCCTTTGGGTGTCAGAGGGCGAAATGTGAAGCTGCCAGTGTTTTCTGTCACACCTTTAAGCAGCGGCAAAAAAGCAAAAAAAGGCCAGAGCGCGAGAAAAGCAAAAAAGAAAAGAGGGAGATAAAAAAAGGGAAGATTATTACGTTTAGTATTTACAAAACCCCTTTTGAAAAGCAGAACGTGTAAATGGGTTGCTCACAAATTGTGAAGACCCAGAGGTCAAGGAGAACTTGAAGTAAGAAAATTGATTCCTGCACACTAAAAAAGCCACTTAAGCAAGAATGTGACAATGATTTATTTTACAATGTGGGGGGTCAGGCCAATGAGTCTGCTATGTCAATGCAGTGCTATGACTCAGGGACACCTCTTCACACCTCTCTGTAGAGCAGAATGATAAAAAAAAACTAAGGGAGGAGAGGTGTCCTGACTCTTGCGCTCACGTACTGCGTGGACTCCTGTGATGGAGGGAGGGGGGCGGAAAGACGGGGATGGAGAGGGGGGTGATGGAGAGGAAGAGGGGACATTGTACTGTGCCCCAGTGACAATGACCTTGCCCACTAAGTCATAGCATCAGAAGATTATATTTTTTATGCATCATTGCTGCATTGATAGAAGTCACCCAGTTCTAAGGTATGTGTATATACACAGTACCAGTCAAAAGTTTGGACACCTACTCAATCAAGGGTTTTTCTTTATTTTTACTATTTTCTACATTGTAGAATAATAGTGAAGACATCAAAACTATGAAAAAACATATATGGAATCATGTAGTAACCAAAAGTTGCCACCCTTTGCCTTGATGACAGCTTTGCACACGCTTGGCATTCTCTCAACCAGCTTCACCTGGAATGCTTTTCCAACCGTCTTGAAAGAGTTCCCACATATGCTGAGCACATGTTGGCTGCTTTTCCTTCACTCTGCGGTCCAACTCATCCCAAACAATCTCAATTGGGTTGAGATCGGGTGATTGTGGAGGCCTATGTCATCTGATGAAGCACTCCATCACCCTCCTTCTAAGTCAAATAGTCCTTACACAGCTTGGAGGTGTATTGGGTCATTGTCCTGTTGAAAAACAAAGGATAGTCGCACTAAGCGTAAACCAGATGGGATGGCATATAGTTGCAGATATGCTGTGTCCCTTGAATTCTAAATAAATCACAGACAGTGTCACCAGCAAGGCACCCCACCTCCTCCTCCATGCTTCACGGTGGGAACTACACATGCAGAAATCATCTGTTCACCTACTCCGCATCTCACAAGGACACGGCAGTTGGAACCAAAAACACATATTTGGACCAAAGGATTTGACCAAAGGACAAATTTCTACCGGTCTAATGTCCATTCCTCGTGTTTCTTGGCCCAAGCAAGTATTTTCTTGCTTGGGCCAAGAATTATAAAATTAAATAACATATTTTCTTCTTATTGGTGTCCTTTAGTAGTGGTTTCTTTGCAGCAATTCGACCATGAAGGCCTGATTCACACAGTCTCCTCTGAACAGTTGATGTTGAGATGTGTCTGTTACTTGAACTCTGTGAAGCATTTATTTTGGTTGTAATTTCTGAGGCTGGTAACTCTAATGAACTTATCCTCTGCAGCAGAGGTAACTCTGGGTCTTCCTTTCCTGTGGCAGTCCTCATGAGAGCCAGTTTCATCATAGTGCTTGATGGTTTTTGCGACTGCACTTGAAGACACTTTCAAAGTTCTTGAAATGTTCCGCATTGACTGACCTTCATGTCTTAAAGTAATGATGGACTGTCGTTTCTCTTTGGTTATTTGAGCTGTTCTTGACATAATATGGACTTGGTCTTTTACCAAATAGGGCTATCTTCTGTATACCACCCCTACCTTGCCACAACACAACTGATTGGCTCAAATGCATTAAGAAGGACAGTAATTCCACAAATTAACTTTTAAGAATGCACACCTGTTAATTTACATGCATTCCAGGTGACTACCTCATGAAGCTGGTTAAGAGAATGCCAAGAGTGCAAAGCTGTCATCGAGGCAAAGGGTGGCTACTTTGAAAAATCTCAAATATAAAATATATTTGGATTTGTTTAACACTTTTTTTGTTACTACATGATTCCAAATGTGTTATTTCATCGTTTTTATGTCTTCACTATTATTCTACAATGTAGAAAATAGTAAGAATAAATAAAAACCCTGCAATGAGTAGGTGTCTCCAAACTTTTGACTGGTACTGTATGTATATATATATATATATATATATATGTAGGTGTATGAATATATGTATTATGGCGTACAGCAGGTCAGCCACCAGGGGGAGACTCGTCGAGGCCGGTGGCAGACGGAGTTTACATCACGAGGCGATGGCTCCCTCTGCGGGACATGCAGGTCTCCCTGGTCTGCCACAAGTGGTGGAGAATGCGGGCATTCTGATAACGTGGTCAAATCAGGGTTGATGTTTACACAGCATCAGCTTGGATAGCTCAGTTCGTCTGGGCCCAACAAGCACAACAGGCGGTTCAGGAACGAACGCTGGAGGAACAGCGACTACAAAACGTCCGCCTCGTTGAGGAAATCAGGAAGCTGCAAGGAGGAGCGTCTCCTGAATCACATCCCAACCAGTTTTTAATCAAGCTAACGGAAGACAATGACATCGAAACATACCTCTGAACGTTTGAACGGACAGCACTACGGGAAGGATGGCCAAGGCCGAAGTGGGCAAGTCTGCTGGCCCCGTTCCTCTCTGGGAATGCCCAAAAGGCGTATTGGGACCTGAACAACGAACAGGCAGCTAACTACAACGGACTCAAACGGGAGATACTCAGCCTCTACGGGTACAGCCTGGCCTATCGGGCTCAACTGTTCCATGACTGGAGGTTCGTACCCGACACATCCCCCCGAGCCCAGATGAGCGACCTACTGCGCGTCACCAGGGCATGGCTCCAAACCGACGTATCCACCCTCTCCATCCTTGACAAAGTGGTTCTGGATCGCTTCTTACGGGTGCTACCCCACGACATGAAGAGGGCAGCGAGTCTATGCGCGCCCCAGACCTTGGAGGGCCTCCTGGAAGCAGTGGAGACGCATCAGAACACTCAGGCCCTGCTGAGTGGGAGTCGGGACGAGTCGGCGACCCGTCCGAGGGGACAGAAGGACAGCCCCGCCGCTGTGTACGCCGAACCGACAGTCGGCAGGGCCAAAGGACCGCAAACCTGTGGAGAGACGGCTGGGGTAGGGCCGATCTGCCACCGACAACCCCAGGTAGATGGACACCAAAGGAGGTGTTTTGAGTGTGGCGCCCGGGGGCACATTGCCTGGAATTGCCCGGCTCGAGAGGAGTCGATGCCATCAGCAAGCCCCGGAGACGAGGTGGGTCACGCCGTGAACTATGTCACCTCCTGCACCACGAATCAACTGCATCCATGGTCCCGGTGAAGGTTGACGGACACGACACGGAAGCTCTATTAGACTCCGGATGTATGGTTACGCTCATAACCACGAACCTGCTGAACCAGGAGACCGAACGTGGTAGGGAGATGTCCATTTCCTGTGTTCACGGTGACACAAAGCGGTATCCAACCGTATGGACCAACATCGTGACGCCACAAGGGAGCTGCCAGATGATGGTGGGTGCAGAGTACCAGAGTTGCTGGTACTTCTCCTAGTGGGACGGGATTGTCCTCGGGAGTCATTAAAACTCGTTTTTCAACCACTCCACAAATTTCTTGTTAACAAACTATAGTTTTGGCAAGTCGGTTAGGACATCTACTTAGTTCATGACACAAGTGATTTTTCCAACAATTGCTTACAGACAGATTATTTTACTTATAATTCACTGTATCACAATTCCAGTGGGTCAGAAGTTTACATACACTAAGTTGACTGTGCCTTTAAACAGCTTGGAAAATTCCAGAAAATTATGTAATGGCTTTAGAAGCTTCTGATAGGCTAATTGACATAATTTGAGTCAATTGGAGGTGTACCTGTGGATGTATTTCAAGGCCTACCTTCAAACGCAGTGCCTCTTTGTTTGACATCATGGGAAAATCAAAAGAAATCAGCCAAGACCTCAGAAAAAAAATTCTGATATGCTAATTGACTTTGGTGCGAAAAGTGCAAATCAATCCCAGAACAACAGCAAAAGACCTTGTGAAGATGCTGGATGAAACAGGTACAAAAGTATCTATATCCACAGTTAAACGAGTCCTATATCGGCATAACCTGAAAGGCCGCTCAGCAAGGAAGAAGCCACTGCTACAAAACCGCCATAAAAAAGCCAGACTAACGTTTGCAACTCCATATGGGGACAAAGATTGTACTTTTTGGAGAAATGTCCTCTGGTCTGATGAAACAAACATAGAACTGTTTGGTCATAACGACCATCGTTATGTTTGGAGGAAAAAGGGGACGCTTGCAAGCCGAAGAACACCATCCCAACCGTGAAGCACGGGGGTGGCGGCATCATGTTGTGGGGGTGCTTTGCTGTTGGAGGGACTGGTGCACTTCACAAAATAGATGGCATCATGAGGTAGGACAATTATGTGGATATATTGAAGCAACATCTCAACACATCAGTCAGGAAGTTAAAGCTTGGTCGCAAATGTGTCTTCCAAATGGACAATGTCCCCAAGCATACTTCCAAAGTTGTGGCAAAATGGCTTAAGGACAACAAAGTCAAGGTATTGGAGTGGCCATCACAAAGCCCTGACCTCAATCCTATAGAAATTTTCTGGGCAGAACTGAAAAAGCGTGTGCGAGCAAGGAGGCCTACAAACCTGACTCAGTTACACCAGCTCTGTCAGGAGGAATGAGCCAAAATTCACCCAACTTATTGTGGGAAGCTTGTGGAAGGCTACCTGAAATGTTTGACCCAAGTTAAACAATTTAAAGGCAATGCTACCAAATACTAATTGAGTGTATGTAAACTTCTGACCCACTGGGAATGTGATGAAAGAAATACAAGCTAAAATAAATCTTTCTCTCTACTATTATTCTGACATTTCACATTCTTAAAATAAAAAGTGGTGATCCTAACTGACCTAAGACAGGAAATTTTTACTAGGATTAAATGTCAGGTATTGTGAAAAACTGAGTTTAAATGTATTTGGCTAAGGTGTATGTAAACTTCAGACTTCAACTGTATGTATGTATATATATATATATATATATGTATATATATGTATATATAATATATATATATATATATATATATATATATATATATACATACATACATACATACATACATACATACATACATACATACATACATACATACATACATACATACATACATACATACATACATACATACATACATACACACCTTAAAACTGGGTGACTTCTCTAAAGTAACGAAAATAATTATTCCTGTGTGACAATTTTTAATAATGCTATGTTGGACAAGGCCCAATAAAGATGACAGTAAAGTTGGATGTCTTTTTAAAAATCTTGGTCAGTAATTGTTTTGGTTTTTCGGGGAGGTATCTTACAGAGAAGTAATTTTCTTGTGAAAACAAATATGTCACTGTGAAGGACAACAACAGGCTACTTACTGTATTGTGATAGCATATCCAAGTAATTGCAGGCCATTAACTTTGGTCAAAAGCAAATCAGAAGTGAGCTTAAATTCAAACATTTGAATCTCCTCAGTGAGAAGAAATCCGTTTCCATTCAGTCTTGCTGAATGTAAAAGCATCTCTAGGCAGAGCAAGGTTAACATCTTGAAATGAGCAATTGGACTTCAGAAATAATCCCGCTCCACTTCAGCTTGACTATAATGTGTGTTATTTGCTTAAGCACATTCAACTCCCGCCCTACTTACATGGCAATAGAAAAAAAGAACTATTTGACCAAGAGCGATTCATTCAATTGAACCTCATCCATAAAGTCAGATTCCCCCCCTTTTTTATCCCCCTTTTTGTATCCCAATGTAAATCTAAATGGTAATAACCAACCATCTCAATATGATACCTCGCCACTCCCTCCCATTCCTCAAGCTGCATATTGTTTTTCCCCATCGACAAAGCGCTAGATCCACCAGTCCCTCTAGTCCTCCAGTGGCGGAGTAGCCCTATTGTCAGGATGCTAAATTGAGGACCGTGAGTTTAAAAACTTAAAGAGGCAGTGAAATATTAGCCAATGTGGGTGAGGAATGACTACGCTGAGTACCGGCCGTGTCAGTGTTTAATGGCGGTGGCTGGATGCATATAAGTTAGCTCAAGCATGAAGGGCAGTGGGACGCTCATGTGGAAAGCCTCCCCCCGCTCCCTAGTCCCCTTCCTTCAATCCGTCGCCCCCCTTTAAAACCGAGCGAGCCCATCAGAAACGTGTCATTTCTCTCATTCACTGCGACAGCCTTGAGACACAATGCAGACTTACCTCTGTGTTGTACACCCCATATATCAGGAAGATGAACAGGCCCTACACACACACACACACAGAAAAAAAGAGAGAAAAAAGTTGCTTTCTCTTTTATTATCTTGCGTCATGAATAACATAATGTATTTCTATACCTACAGTATTTCAACGTATTTACACATATTTCTCTTTGTGGAGAGGGAAAAGTGGACTGAGCTTAAGGCTGTTTTGTTTCTAGCGAGCCCTACAGAGTGGGTTTGGAGGACTTAAGAGAGTGGAGAACTTCTTTAAACTGGGGCACTTCTGCGAGACAAGCATCTCTGCTGTGCGGTGTTCATCTTCGAGCCGATCAAAACCTGAAGCCCAAGGTTTCCTCTGGCTTTACAGAACAGAAATATTTCACCCTCAAGTGGCCATGTTCAATTTGTGTTCCCTGGTAGATAGGCACGCAGACACACTCAGACACACTCAGACACACTCAGATAAACACATACACAAACAGACAGACACACAAAAGCACACACACATGTAGGAGTTTATCGAGAATAATCAGTGGAGGAGGCGAGCAAAAGAATGAAAGAAAAGGCAAATAAAGGAAGATATTTCAGGTTCACAAAACTCTGCGGCTAGTACTGGGCGCGCAAGAATGGAATGCCCTTGGGCACATAAAGGGCACATTTTTCATTAACCCATTGTTGTCTTTATTGAAAATACAAGCTGTAAATTCACCTTCACTCCATAATGCAGTCCTCCAACCGTAATAGGCACAGTGAAGAGACATGATTCACAAAGGAGGACTGCGGAATGCAGTCGCCACCCAAAAGATTTAAAAAATGAAAGGGAAAAATTTCCTATCAATTCCAAGGCTGTCCCGAGTTTGGGCCTAATGTCAGACGAGAGCAGACTCTTCACTGTACAAACTTTTATCAATTTACATAACAAAATAACATATTGTCCTTTTTTCTTTCTGGCTTCTTTTCTCATTTCTGATCTTTCAGCGGTTAGATGACACCTCTTGAATAGGCGACGTGGTCGGGGCATCAATCAAGCGCGAGTTTGGAACATCCAATTTGCCAGAGCAAGATCTCGATGCATCACCATTGACAACATGATTTGGGGGCCCCATTCGCGGTGACAGGCTTGATGGCCTATACGATGGCACCTCCAAACTGGGCTATCGCCCAACTCCTTTGGTCCTGCTTCTGTCCCCAAGGGACTGGCCTCTGTCTGTCTGGTGCCATCTTAGGAGATCTGTCCTCTTTATCCAGCCACTCCAAAGGCCACACAAAACAAAATGGATGCACCAGGAGGTGTCACTGTCAATCTACCTATTTCATTACCTGACTCTAAAACTCAAAAGTATAAAAAAAATATTATGAGAAAGGTTCACTTGTCAATATTGTCCTTTACATACGCTTGTTTTTAAAACGGTGTGGTCATAGTTAAGACACAAAATGTTAAAACTCTGTATCGAAGTGCAGTGCTGAAAATTTACCCAACACAAACACACCAAAAAAAACAATACCTAGAGACAGTAGGAGGTAATTTGCAACACATAACACATTGCATTGCATTAGAATTGCAATTTCCTCCTTATTGTTACAAATTAATTATCATGTTTTTGATCATTTCTTTGATTTGCAATTAATCTTTTGTTGTGTAGCAAACAAAGTGGGAAAACATCTCTCGCACATTACGAAAAATGATCAATTAGAATATAATTGAGTTAAAAATAAGTGGCATCAAAACAATAATGATGGATTGTTTAAAATGTTAATTCATGAATTTTTCAGTTAAAAACAAACATTGTAAAACTGGAGCGTATTATTTAAATGCATTGTGCGCTTTTCCAAACAGAGCCCGGTTTCTTTTGAACTCTGCAGTAAAATGGTACAAATGTATGCAAAGGATTGGCTTAGTTGCTTTCAAAGTATTGCTACAAATACATCAAACAAAATGCCTGAATTAATTACGACCAAACTAATTAGGGAACAATTGTATGTTTAAAAAGTTAAAGCCAACAAACATTGTGTTTGCAAAAACATATATCACCCTTGAGAAATGTAATGTGGTGCATCGGAAGACAAAAAAGAATACGCAATTTGAATAGACAGTGGGGAAATACTATGTGTGCTAGCTAGAGAAGGCGGCAGTCAAAATCACAGCAGCACATATTCATTAGAAGGGGTCAAAACCAGATAAATTACTCTCAAACATTGCAGTCAGAACAAATAGATAACTTTGATAACAAAGTAGACCCTCACACCTGGGCCCGTATTCATAAAGGCACAGTAAATGTGCTGATATAGGATAAGTTTCGCCTTTTAGATCCCAATGAGATATACGATTATATGGAGGGGGTGGAAGACCTGATCTTAGATCAGCATTTGAATACGTGCCCTGGCTTAGGACTTTGAGTCAGCAAAGTGGGATACCAAACTCGTGTAAGAAATACTTGCACTGGCAGCCAGAATATGAAACAGTGAAACAGCACTACTGCAAAAACCCTCGTGACGAGTCGAGTCCATCCAAGCATGTTCCCTTCCCTTCACCCTCCCGTAACGACAGCCCTGCGTTGAGCACAGATAAATTCCTCTCCAATTTCAGGCCATACATCAGTTAACAGTTCCCCCTCAGATTGAGAGTGAATGTCTTGTACGTCGCAATGAAGAAGGGCCCTAGCTCCTCATTACTTTGTGACAAGATACAGAAATTCACTTGACTTTTCATTTAGGAGTCCTCCTGCCCCACTTTAAGGACGTGTGCCTTCATGCTTCTCCCTTACCTCCCTGCTAGGCTCAAGCCCCTAGCCTACATAACAAATTATTATAAATGTTTACAGATGACCACCTCCTCTTTTTACAGTGGCCCCTCCCTAGTGTGCAAAGTTAGGTAGCAGCAGGTAAAAAATCTCACAAAAGGCTGTTTTATTGATGACATTGTCCTTGGGAACCGAAATCTAAATGTACTGAAATGAAAACTATGATTAAGGGGAGCCAGTGTCTCGGCAAGGCGAGTGGCGGGTAGCTTTCTACTTCCCGCAGCAAAATATATAACGGCTCCTGACACCACTTCTGTACCATATGGACATGGCCACCATAGCTGCCTGATGATGGGAGAGAAGTCAGCAAGGTGTGGAGCCCTTCCATCAGGTTTAAGCCACCGCCTGATGAGCTCAAACAGTTTCCTGGACATTATGGAATGTTCCCTTAAGGTTATCGTGAAGTCCTTCTAATGATGTTATTGTTCCCGATTTATTTTGTGTGAATATTTTCAGATGACCACCTCCTCTTTTTTGTGGCCTCTTGGAAAATATTTTTTATGTGCCATTAGACTTATGAAAGTGCCATTAGACTGACCAAGGGCAGTTGTCACAGGGTTGTATGACAATTATATTCAAATGATCTAGATAAAGCGAGGAAACAAAAGTTCCCATTTAAATACAACCAACAATAGGTTTCAAAACAGCTTTCTTCACTGTATTTTGGCTGTTAGTATTGTATGTATTGATCATCATTTGATTTATAAAACTGTTCAACTTCAGAGCAAAACTCTCTACTTACAAGTCCTTCGGGCAGACATTCTGAGCTACAGCAACTCAAGAGATATCATCCAAGTCTCAAAATAGCTCAATTACGACACAAACTCAGTCATCTACAATGTTAATGTCAGTTCACATAACATTTGAACCATTGGTGCTCTGTCAAAAAGCAATGTTTTAGCACCAAGTGATACATTACAAAAGTACAATTTGTACATGAAATCTTTTCAAAAACTAGCGACTGCCCTGTCCGTAGCTTGGCAGAGGTTGGAAAATTCCACCACACCTGGCAGTCATTACGTTAAATGAGAGACAGAAGAGGTTAAAACACGGTGTGAAAAAAAAGTTCACACTTTTTTTGCGGAGGGTACCTGCTAATGTCTATGACCCCTCTACACAAAAACAGTTTAATTAACTTGTATACATAACTTTCACTTTAACCGCTCACGGCCTGTCAAATAAAGATGTCCGTCAAAGCCCCGAGCCCTCGGAGTTGATGCTTTGCAGGTCCTCACATTTAGATCAAACTTCTCTGTATTTCGTCCAGCTGGGATGCAGGCAGGCAGCCGCTCTGTCAGAATGAGAGCCAACTACCAACTCTCCTGATCGAAAAGGCTTGAAGATAAAACTTGTGTTCAAATCTGCCGCATTGAGCACAATCGGGAAAAATATTACATATCCAATACTATTATTAATTTTGTGGATATAACCGAATGAACGACTGCAGAAAAATCCATATTTTCAACTGAATCACTTTTTCAACAGTCTGAAAATAATATAATTAAGACAATACTTAAAAGCTTTAAGGTTTGGGCTAAAATAAATGGATCTCAACAACATACCAAACATTTTATTTGATGAATTTCTGCAGTGACATTTTGGATGACACCAGTAGACTAACAGTGGTTTGCCTAGGGTGATTGTTACATTCAGAAACAACAATCCTTAGTACACACACACACACACACACACACACACACACACACACACACACACACACACACACACACACACACACACACACACACACACACACACACACACACACACACACACACACACACACACACACAAACACTAACAGGCATTCAGGGATTACATAAACTACAGTATTCTAAAACAAATAAAATATTCCTTGGGTGAGGCATTTCCACATCACTCACATATGTTGGTTGGATTTCATTCTGGGCCAAAAGCCATGTTAAGTATGCACTCAGTTGCTTTTATAATGATGGCGGAACATATTCAGCCATCAACACAGTGCCAGGTTGCACTAGGGACAGGACATAAAAACTATTTCCAGATTAAAGCCTTGATTCCTCGAAATCATTATTTGAATGGGCAAGCCTTTATATTGTTTATACCATATGTATAAAAGTGATGTACTTAAAAAATTTAAGTGATAATGGCCTGAGGAAATCAATTGTGTCAGAGCCTGCACCATGCTGTAGATCTGATGTAGGAGAGAGGACAGTGGTAAGCTGTCTGGCACCCCAATGGTGGAACAAACTCCCTCACGACGCCAGGTCAGCGGAGTCAATCACCACCTTCCGGAGACACCTGAAACCCCACCTCTTTAAGGAATACCTAGGATAGGATAAAGTAATCCTTCTAACCCCCCCCCCCCCCCTTAAAAGAGTTAGATGCACTATTGTAAAGTGGTTGTTCCACTGGATATCATAAGGTGAATGCACCAATTTGTAAGTCGCTCTGGATAAGAGCGTCTGCTAAATGACTTAAATGTAAATGTAAGCTTTCACAGGAAGTCAGGTGGGGGCTAAACAACACAATGCACGCATGCTAGGGCTGTGACGGTCATGGAATTTTGGATGACGGTTATTGGCCAGCCAAATGACCGCGATCACCATAATAACCGATGGAATAGCAACAACCAAAAAAAGCTAATGACTGCATGTGCCGCCATAGAAATAGAATGAATAGAACTGGTGTCCCCATTCAAGTCAATGATGGCATAATGGGTGGACTGGTGGCCATTGCGAGTGTACCCATAGGAGCAAAGCAGGAAGTAAAAGCAGGAAGTGTACCCATCAATATATGCTGTGATTTGTTGATTAAACTCAACTGACATTACAAAAAAAAATAATAATTGCATGAGCCACAACTGTTAACATCATTTGAATGAACATTCTACATTACCATGGAAATTATTGTATCACAATACCAGCCAGCCATTGCGAGTGTACCCATGAGTTTACAAGTAAAATTGACCTTTCGGTAAGCCCCGCTCCAGAATTTTGGACAACAATCGCAGGGCTCCAATGGACTGTCATCGAGTCCGACACCTAGGACAAGCTCACGTTTAAATCGCACGAAAGCCAGTGAAGGCTATGGCAGAAACAGAGAGTTTTGTTGCGATTTTTTGTTGTTGTTAATGGCTAAATAGTTTAACAGTGCACCAGGAGTACTTGCTACTGTGATTCCTGAAATGCGGTACCTTTTGGGAGTATTTTTTAATCCAAAATTGTTACATTGTTTGATAGCTCAGCTGGTTAGCTAGCTCCCAGTATCATTGACTGCCTAACGTTGCTAACGCTAGCTAGACACCTAATATAACTTGTTTTTTCAAAATGTATGTTAGCTAGCTAAGTTAGCAACGTTATGAATACAACTCCTATCTGTTGTCGACAACAGGACGCAATTTGGTTATAGCTTTAACTGAGCCTTTCCGTGGCTACTGTAGCTATATTACAAATATAATTTTATCAGGGTCCCATGAAGCAATTGTAATGACAGTCCACCACAACATACCCAAGAGTTTCCTGATTAGCAAGGGGTAGTCTGTGTTTAATTTCATTGTGTATCGGAAACACAGTTTGAAATCATTGTGAGAAGATTTTCAAAGTGATTGAATGGGGAATGTTTGCTGAGGTTGCAACAGTAACCAAGGGGGGTGGGGCTTAGTAAAGGGTCAATTGCCAGGGTTAGGCTTCAAGTACGTTCTATTTATCCTATTTCTATGTGTGCTGCTGCTGCAGGGAGGGGGGAATTGTACAGGCAACCGAAGATTAGTTTGCTACAACACCTTGCTTGTTTCAGCAAGGAGCAAAAAGAGTCCATGTTACCGCAGAAACGCATGAATATGCAGTCAGCTGTATATATATTTTATAAACGGTTATTTGATTTTCATGAATGTTGTCATCCGTAACCGTCGGTTACACGGTTCTACTGTAATTTTGCTACCACTAACGTACAGGTTGTACACGCACACACACACACACACACACACGTGTGGTCATCCCCCCACACACACACCGTCACATCCCACCACACCACCACCATCCCCCACACACACACACCACAGACACACACAGTGTCAGAGTGAACGGGGGACCCCCAGGCCAGCCACCCCTGTGGAGCAGGGGGTAAACTGAGCCCAGAGAGGGGCAGTGCTGACTGTGATCACTCAGGAGAGGAGGGAGAGTTATTAGCTTAGCCCTGAAACACCTACTTAATATAGGGGCCAGTGCTGATAGCTAGCAGAGCCTAGCAGAGGTGACAGCTTTTGGACCTGCTTGAGGAAATCCAATTGAAAAGCAGCCAAGAGGAACAACAAGCCGAAACAGATGTTGCTTGCTACCACTGGCGCGACGAGGTATACAGCAAGAAACAAACCCATGGCAAATTGTGACACACACACAGGCACAAGCGCTTTGTATACACTCGTGCACACACATACAGACAGACACACGCACGCACGCACACACACACACATCACATCTTAGGTATATCACGTACAGTACCATCCCTTTGTATTAAACATATGGTACGCTTATCTAACTTCATCTGTTTCTCTATTGATCATTTGGTATTGGATTAGAATTCTAAACTGATATTTGCCAAATAGAACAAGTTATCAATTATTAATTCAAAATAAATGTTGAATAAATGCACCATATTAAATGGATCACACATAATACAAAATATATACTAGAGGAATTCTACTAATTTCAACATGAAAACAATTTGCATCCAACAGAAATTCAATTTTTCAGTAGAAAGCAAGATTTAAAGCAAGGGTTCTCAAACTTTTTGGGGCCGGGACCACTTTGTAATAGCAAATTCATCTGAACACAACTCAAGTGAGATAAAAATAGCATACAAGGAGTTTTACTATGACTTCGGCACTACATGGCAGGACGAACCAAGTCTGGGCACTGGGAAGGAACATTTTAAAGGGCCGCATCTCTTGGCATCAGAGAGAAAAGGTAGCCGTTTTCAAGCTAATTTCCTGCAATTCTACACATTTTGTCATGGGGCAGAGATTTTTTGTTGTTGCAGCTTTAAATATAATATCCTGCAATTCTACACATTTTGTCATGGGGCAGAGATTTTTTGTTGTTGCAGCTTTAAATATAATATCCTGCAATTCTACACATTTTGCTATGAGGTAGAGAAAACTTTCCAGTTTGAAAGTCTAAATTCCAGTGCATTTATGTCTTCCACCCCAAAAAATGTTGAGGGGGAATACAAGAACTATTGAGTTGAAAATGTGATAATTGGTAGAGTACTGTGGATACCAATATCCCTGTGAGCCACTTTTTAATTTTTTTATCTGGCCGCGGACCCCACTTTGAGAACCCCTGAATTAAAGAATCCATAACAAAATGTCAAGGTTGTTGAAGAATTCAAAGTAGCCTAAAAAAAGACTTTACATTTCACAGAGGACCCTAAACACCAAATAATGTTCTGGTTTTCAGGAGAGAGTTGTCCATTCAGAAGGGCTAGTTTTGGAAGGTCAGGGAAAACATGTATTGAGCGAGCGCTGAACAAAACTCTTTCCCCCCTGAGCATCCCACCCCATTTTCAAACTGCCAGCAAAGCGTCCCGTGGAAAATTGAAAGATCTAATCACAGTGTTCTTTCTCACATTGTTTCTCTAATATTAATTGAGTTTGGCAAGGCTGACCATGCCTCATTCATAATAACATTCATTTATTTTTTCCCATTACACCCTAACAACTACGAGAGAGAGAGGGAGAGAAAGGTGAAAAAAACTATCCCGGTAAAATCAATGGTGACATATCTTTATAGCCAGTCGATGACAGATGTCACAACATTTGCCATCGGTCTAACATTGTGTCGGTGTGTGTTGTATTGATTTTACATCAGAGGGCCAAATGTTATTGATGAACCTCCTTCGGTAACGGATGAGAGCACCATTGTACTTCTTATTGTACTTGTTCTTGTTTAAGTACACCGACCAAAGCCACTCGAGTGGCAGCTTTTCCATTCACTAACGTACTGATTTTGTCTGGTGTATTAACTTAATTCTGGAACGTTTACACCAATCTGCCTGTTACAATACGATTCGAATCCAACTGAGTGTGTAACCGTATACCCGGATTTATCCTAGCGTACACATGTGGGAGAAAATAAGGGCGAAAGAACGAACTGTAAACAAACACACTTTTAAACAAGACAATTTGGCATTGCATGTTCCCAACGCCAAGGAAAACATAGCGCAGAAAACTGATACAAACTTTTAACACATGGGTCAAACCAAACTCTTTGAACTGGGAAAGGAAAGAGAAGCCTGAGTGCCAGAAAGCTGTTTAATTAACAATACTTAGATATCCAACAGACATTTTTGGGCGCCCCCTTGTCAAATTGCATGAGACCCCACTGTCAATCTTGGGGCATATTTTAATTACACATTTTCCACTAACGGGGGGGGGGGGGGGGGGGGGGGAAAACGAACTTACATCTCTGAGAAGCAGCGAGCAGCTGGAGTTTGGGTTGGGCTGGGAATCTCCCTCACACACAAACACTCCGCTCTCAGCTCTGAACTGAGCGAGAATACTCCAACTGACTGTGGATAGAATCAGGCACGCTTCTACCATCATCACTACACTAACACCTACTGAATGCAGAAAATGTGATACTTTGCAGGATACCTTCAATTTCACGGCATGGAAAAAAGCGAGAGAGGAAGGCCAACTTGCTATTTCTCTTTGTCAGTCTCCTATGTAAGCACAGTGTATCGACTGTATTTTTTCCATGCATTGTGCTGGGCTAATTATATTAAAATCATAATAGCAGTGTCTATTTGGACTAGACGGCAGCTACCCTTTGTAGCAGATGCTATTTGCAACAGCTCAAGCTACTTCTTACATGTCATTCCATTCATTAATGGCAAACTTAAAACTTCCCAAAAACTCCACTTTTTTGGTCGTCTGAAAGGAAAGGACTGTGTAGTAACTGGTGGATACACACAAACAAGCTTCTATGTGCAATAGAAACACCACACAACACGCCGGAGCAAAATCCCACTAACAAAAATAAATAAAACACGCTGATATGCAAACTCAGAGAAAGTTGCACTAGCGAGGGAGAGAAGTATTATCCCAATTCCTGGATCCTAGGGACGTGTTTCCTCTCTTCCTCTTCCCCACCTGAGGTGTGGCGAGCTGGGGTTAATGGCATATGCCAACCGCGGTGACGTGTGGAGCCAGCGGCAGTTCAGGCACTTTGCCGGAGTATCCATCATGATAAAGCAGGGGACCCGGAGTCTGTCACATGCAATCACAGTTTACTACGGATCGCGGGACTTCAAAGTGAAAACGAATGGTAGTTCATCGACATGAAGACTTCATATATCTTGTTTTTGGGGGGAACTTGTCTTGTCTTTTTTTCTCTTTCTATTTGTATGGCTCTGTGTTTTTGTGTCCCTATTTAAGATGCCATAAAAAATTTCCCTCTTTCTACTGTAGAAGAAATGATTCAACAAAATCGTAAAATATCATTTATACTAGAATATATTACAAAAATCCTCAACTAGTTGAATTTGGAATAGTTTTTTGTGTATATTTATTTCTCTACTTTTAAGGAGTAATTATCTAAGAGGTCTTTTTTTTTTTTTTAAGGATTAAAAAAGGCGCATATGGCTTTTCGGCCTTTTCATGTGATTGAGCGTGGCAAAGTGTTAAACGTGATAATCATAAAATGTATCAACCACTAGAAAGTGAAACGAGCCGCAATAACGTCGCTGCCTCAGCCTCTCGTTCCGCGCGACTCTCTCAACTCCTGGTCGGCTAACCCCTTTAATCTAGCCTACTAATGAGTCCAAATGACACAGGCTTGACGTTTTCGAGATGGTGTTAGGGCGATTTTCTGCCCCGGCCGGGGCCCTTCTCAAAGGCATTTGATTGGCACATGCTTTCACTTAATGAGGATAATTACTAGGAATAACAACTGGGGAACCACATCTGCTCAGTGTAACGTCGGAGCAAAGGGAGGTGGTGGTGCCCCGATCTGTCAGAGAGAGAGAGAGAGAGAGAGCGCACTCTTTTTCCCACCTTCAGCGGCATGGGCCCATTCTAACACAAACCCTACCTCCTCCCTTCTCCTTCCTTCCCTACCTCCTTCCACCCCTCCCTTCTTCTTCCCTCCCTCCAGTCGACAATAACCAGATTAATAGGAATCAGCATGTCGTTGTAAACACTCATTAGGGCCAGGCGGCGCGGCGGCGCGCGGAGGAAATGACACAAGATGCCGGGTTGTGTCTGTGTGTGTGGCTCACCCTGTCCTGTGTGTGTGAGAAAGCACAGCATGGCCATGGGAGGAAGGGCAAAAGGCCAAATAGGCTGAATGCTGAGTGACATCCCCTTGCCTGCCGTTGTTCTCTCTGTCCGCGACTCCACGCCATGTTTGCTTTACACAATGCTGCTGTAACATTGAAACAACAATGCTGTAACGTTTGAAATAGCCAGGTAGTTCCCTGGGCAATCTTTATGCGGAAAAAAATTCTAAATGCATAGCATCCCTTTTCAGTGTAAATTCTTAGATAAACCGACAGACTGAATTTTCCTTTCTCTGTTCAATAATAGCTGTGACATACAATTAAGCTTTCTTTCGAAAAGGAATAATGATTTACAAAGTCAAGGACCCTGAATAATACATTGGTGTTTATTTTGGTTTAATTCACATGCGAGAAAATAAGCGAATAGCTCACTTGCAAATTGGCATGTGTATTTGACGGCCTTTACCCCCCACCCCACTCAGCCCTACAAAATATTTAAAAGATGCCGCTGCCTTGCCCCATGCTGACCCAGTTCTCACTAATTATCTGCAAAGTAGGCATCAAAGCAGGCCAAACAGTCTGCAGCACTTAGATAGATTCAAACCCATTTAAAATACATGACTGCGATGTGGTCGGGCTGAGGGCTCCCCTTTCTAACTAACTAATCCACCAAACCTACCCCATCTTGCTGTCACAGCCAGACGAGCACGTCTGTGTGAACTGTGAGCTCACAACAGGTCGGAGAAGGCAAAGAAGTGGTTGAACTTATAAATAGAATGGTCATTGTTCTGAATGTGTTATTTTAGTGTTGGAGTCGTCGGAGTGGTTCCTGACACTGCTAGGTGGGTGGTTGGCAGGGGGAGGGCAGAGGAAGGGGGGGGGGGGGGGGTTGTGTTATTATAAAAAGGGTCATGAAGTCAGAGTCAGCTGATCATGTGTTTCGGGTCATGGGCTTGCACTATGGTTTGCTTTCATATGACATAGGCTATTACTAAATTGAGCTGGCAGGTAAATTCTTAAGCAAATAAATGCTAGTGGGCTTAATACAAGAAAGGGTATTTTTTGAGGTGGTGGTGTCGTGAGTAACGGCAGGAATTTAGAATTCTCTCTCCTTTTGACAGGAAGCATATCATTCTCCCCGGCTTATTTTCCCAGCAGCAGCGATATAGAGTCAGGTTTTTGGGTTTTCGCTCGGATGGCGTTTGGTTCAAAATGAGGCCCTTCTTTATTCTTAAATACCACACATTGCTCACTTATGCGCTGCTGGTCTATTGGACTTAAAAAATATATTTTTTATGGAATTAACCCAAATGTCATTTTTCAATTGTCAATTGTATTTGTGAGACTTTGACAAGGGTTTTAAGGAGTTGATATTTTATTGCTAACGTTCATTTCTTTCCGTAAGAAGTTGTGGAAATGCTATATGAAATGTGTCAGTGTTCTCCTTAGACATAGTGTACAACACTCATCTACTTCCAAAGTTAAGTAACATGAAATGAGACATAAAAAATTAACAAGAACAAGTTTGAGGCAAATGCACAAAAAATATACTACCTAAAAAAAAGCACACTATGACCTAATTGCAAATGCCATCTTCTTAGGAATTCATAGTAAGAGACAACACTGACCTTGAAATCTTGTTTAACATTGTTTTGTGCCGGTAAATAAGAATTTGTTATTAACTGACTCGCCTGGATAAATAAAGAAGCAAGGAATTGACTTTTTCCTCCGTGCCCTTTACCCTGTCCTCTCAGGCACCCTGGATTTTTTGGGATTTATGAACACATTTATGAATACAGTTATTGGACTGATATACGCATGCCCTGTTATTAATGTGCGTGTATGTATTTGACACTACAAGTTCCCTATTACCTGTTGCTACAAAGTGATACCCTAGTACCTGATGCTACATAGTGATACCCTATTACCTGTTGCTACAGAGTGTCTAATGAATGTATACCTATTCAACTATTTATAAATACTTTTTTTTTTTACTATAATTTGGACCCAGAACTACATATTTATCAATAGTTTATCAAATGCATTATTAATGGTTATTCATGAAAGCTATCATGAAGTGTTACCAAAGGTTTTAGTTTACCCTGAAAAAGTACAGTTGTGGGAAAACAGAAAATATTAGCATTATTAGCATTATTTAAGTTAGCATGTGATGCGAGATTTCTCCACACTGAGTAGGGGCTGTGTCTTTGAACTTTACAAAGGCACTGGATACCTAGGGGGATAGTGTTCCTGCCTGCTGCCGTCTCAAACAATTCAACATGAAAAACATTTCCCTGGTAATCTGACCATTACCAGGGAAATGCAAAACCCGGACGACGCTGGGCCAATTGTGCGCCGCTCTATGGGACTCCTAATCACGGCCGGTTGTGATACTGCCTGGAATCGAACCAGGTTGTCTGTAGTGATGCCTTTATCACTGAGATGCAGTGCTTTAGACTGCTGCGCCACTCGGGAGCGTGTGTGTGTGTGTGTTTTTTTATTTTACCTTTATTTAATAGATGTAGATCTAAGTTTATTAGACAATTACTTTAATATTCAGAAAGGATGTTTGCTAAAAAAAATTACATTATGACACCTTTCAGTTTTCTCAATGACATTCAATTCAGCATTGAAAAAAAGGCGCAAGTTAAAGTTTGTTCCACCTGAGCGAGTCTGACCACAAGTCAGAGACCACTATGATGACACACCAAAGGCATTTGATTAATCATTTTTGTCTTATTCTAATGCAGGGGTGTCAAACTCATTCCACGGCGGGCCGAGTGTCTGCGGGTTTTTGATTTTCAATTAAGACCTAGACAACCAGGTGAGTGAAGTTCCTTACTCATTTGTGACCTTAATTCATCAATTAAGGACACTCGGCCCTCTGTAGAATAGGTTTGACACATGTATTCTAATGCCCCTTAAGGGGAAAGTTATTCAAAAGTAACCAGTAACCAAAAGTAATCAGATTACGTTACTGGGTTAGGTAATCTAAACTTTTGGACCGGTAACTAGTAACTGTAACGGATCACATTTAGAAAGTAACCTACCCAACCCTGTGTGTGTGTCTACGCAAGGGAGACAGAGGAAAGGTGTGTGTGTGTGTGTGTGTGTGTGTGTGTGTGTGTGTGTGTGTGTGTGTGTGTGTGTGTGTGTGTGTGTGTGAGACACTGCCCCGGAGAGGCTGGAGAGTTCATGTGAGTTGACTGACTGGACAACTGCCTGGAAAGCTGGACTCCTGTTTTTGTTCCTTGTCGTGCGCTGGGATTTAAAATAACCAGTCTCCCCTTTGTCTGGGGTGGGAAACGGGGAGTTGACGGGAGTTGGACACACACACACACACACACACACACACACACACACACACACACACACACACAGAGAGCGAGAACATGACCCAGGCCCACTCCCAGGGCGCCCCCGATGGAGGTATCTTGGCATCCACACGAGTGAGCGTACGCATGGCCAAAAAATTCCGGGCGGATCGGGGATTGCTAGTGTGGGGGGGACTGAAGCATGACACACAGCTGCGACAGCTGAAAGGAGTGTAAACGGCCCCCTGATCTCCTCCTGGGCCACAACCACCATTAATCAGAGACAATCACCAGCCAGTGGACTGGGGGGGTCAACTCAATTGAATCCATTTGAATCCACTCAATTCAGAGACATGACACCAAATTCACTTCATGACTAGAAAATTATTAGAAATATCTTGTTTATGAGTTGTATTTCAAGTTCATGTCAAGGGCAGAAATCAGAGGATGACACAAAATTCAGTCCGTGACTAGAAAATCCTGAGCAATGGTCCATTGTGACTATGCATTTTGAGTTAATATCGGAAAAGTGGGCAGAATTTAAGACGGAACCTACCCCGATCCTGCACAAGTGTAACTCCTAGAGATACAGGCCCAGGGCCCACTGAGTAACAATGCCACAAGCAATGTCCAGTTCTTTCAGTAGGCATTCAGAGGCTTCATAAGCACTAAATATAATTAATAAGCAAAGTTAAACTACATAAGGGATGATAAAAACGTTCATTCCACCTGGTGCTTTGCCCAATGTGGCATTATGACCCTTCTGCCACACTTAATAGACTATATCATGACGTTTGCTTATGAATGATTTCTGAAAAATCATTATATGCCTTATAAAGGGTTTATAAAGCCTTAACACTTATTTAAAGTGTCAAGTCTCTTTCGACAGCCCTAAAGTCGGGCAGAAGGGAAAGTTATCATCCCTGCCTACAATTACCCCAGTCAAAGGCTTAGCTCAAAGGGCCTGTCAAAACAGCCACAATGAGTCAAACAATCAGTCAAAATAATGTCAAAACAACCCGTCAAGGGAAAACGTGAAAAAAGTCACATTCAATAAATAGAGAAACATTCTTGAAGTTTCGAGTTTTAGAGTTTTAGTTAGAACATCTTGAGTGTCTAAAAACGCTATGCTCTTATGACTATGTCTTTGGCCCAGGTAGACACTCTCTCACACACACAAAATAAAAAAAGTCCTTCCAAAAAGCCCAAAGCCCTGATTCCTGACTACTAAGACTGTGTTTATACAGACAGCCAATTCTGATATTTTTTCCACTAATTGGTCTTTTGACGAGTCACATCAGATCTTTTCACATCAGATCTTTTTCAGAGCTGATCTGATTGGACAAAAGACCAACTGGTTAAAAATGTATCAGAATTGGACTGCCTGTGTAAATGCAGTCATGTTGGCTAAAATTCATATTATTATTTTTAAATGTAATTTGTTCCATTGGCTTCTAAAATGCCATTTGGACAGCCAATGTGTATAGAACCAGTATTGATGAATTGATTGGGTGTCATCTTTGACTTAGCAACAATCATGTTATGGTAAAGCACAAATGATATTGATTCTTTCGACACCATATGGCTATTCAGAAACCTCATCATGAGAAATGACAATATATTATATATGACACCACATATTAAATTAAAATATAATTTTGACAGAACGCACAGGGAATACAACATATTTTAATCAGAAAAATAAGATGTTAGGTTTAGGAAATATCTATTATCTCAAATATCAGAAAGTAGCCTTTTTAAACATGCTAAAACTTAATTCGACAACGAATCAATTACGAATCAATCTCATAATTAGATGAGTTTATCAAATCTATTCCTTCAGCATTAAACATAATTTAAAAAGTAAACCGTTTCTGAAGTGCTGTTGAATGCGTTTGGAATTACATTTCTATCCAGAAACGGACTATTAATTTCAAAGGAAATGTAAATGCTGTTGTCACCATCAGCAACTTCTAATTAAAAAGCTTGACAAGAAAGTGCACAAGTAAAAACAGTTACTGATTTCATCATATTTTCCCCACTATAATAGTAAGAACTTGAAGGACTGAAATTACACTGCCCTCTTGTGGTTCAAAACCAGACATTTTAAATGCCTTATAACCTCTGCTGCACAAAAACAAAACCTTAAAACACCAACAACTTTAAAAGCAACAACTATTCTTTAACTAATATTGTAGTTTCCTCTACACTTATTAACAATGAGCAAACTCACAAAGTTCCAACTTCCAAACCCCAGCCCATTTGTTTTCTCTCTCCCTTCCTCCCCTCTCTCTCTCGCTCCCACTGCACTCAAAAGTTATTGATAGTTAGAAGTTATGGGCTAATAATACGACGGACAATGCATGGCCAGGAGCCCATTATGCCCAGGTAATGGATAGCAGGGAGCTATTGAATGACATTGCACGGAGATTGGATGACGGAGGGTCGGCGATTTATGGCCAAGTGAAGCCCCCCCTCCATGCTATTTATTTCCAGCTTGATAAGAGAACAGATGAGGCATGGTGGTATTTATGGTCCACAAGTTCATAAAGACGGCCGGGAAGGAGTTAAAATCCTCTCATATTCTAGGGATATACACTACATGACCAAAAGTATGTGGACACCTGCTCACCAAACATCTCATTCTAAAATCTTTGGCATTAATATGGAGTTGGTCCCCCCTTTGCTGCTATAACAGCCTCCACCCTTCTCGGAAGTCTTTACACTAAATGTTGTAACATTGCTGCAGGGACTTGCTTCCATTCAGCCACAAGAGCATTAGTGAGGTCAGGAACGGATGTTAGGCGATTAGGCCTGGCTCGCAGTCAGCATTCCAATTCATCCCAAAGGTGTTCAATGGGGTTGAGGTCAGGGCTCTGTGCAGGCCAGTCAAGTTCTTCCACACCGATCTTGACAAACCATTTCTGTATGGACCTCGCTTTGTGCACAGGGGCATTGATATGCTGAAACAGGAAAGGGCCTTCCCCAAACCAACAAAGTTGGAAGCACAGAATCGTCTACAATGTCATTGTATGCTGTAGCATTAAGATTTCCCTTCACTGGAACTAAGGGGCCTAGCCCGAACCATGAAAAACAGCCCCAGACCATTATTCCTCCACCAAATGTTATCATTGGCACTCTGCATTCGGGCAGGTAGCGTTCTCCTGGCATCCACCAAACCCAGATTCGTCCGTCAGACTGCCAGATGGTGAAGCGTGACTCAACTCCAGAGAATGTGTTTCCACTGCTCCAGAGTCCAATGTTGGCAAACTTTACACCACTCCAGCTGACGCATGGCGATTTTACGCTTGTGTGCGGAAGCTCGGCCATGGAAACTAATTTCATGAAGCTCCCGACGAACAGTTCTTGTGCTGACATTGCTTCCAGAGGCAGTTTGGAACTTAGTCGTGAGTGTTGCAACCGATGACAGACGATTTTTACACGCTGCGTGATTCAGCACTTGGCAGTCCCATTTTGTGAGCTTGTGTGGCCTACCACTTCGCGACTGAGCCGTTGTTGCTCCTATACGTTTCCACTTCACAATAACGGCATTTACAGTTGACCAGGGCAGCTCTAGCAGGGCAGAAATTTGACTAACTGACTTGTTGGAAAGGTGGCATCCTATGACAGTGCCACGTCGAAAGTTACTGAGCTCTTCAGTAAGAACATTCTACTGCCAATGTTTGTCTATGGAGATTGCATGGCTGTGTGCTCGATTGTAGACACCTGTCAGCAACGGGTGTGGCTGAAATAGCCGAATCCACTAATTTGAAGGGGTGTCCACATACTTTTGTATATATAGTGTATGAGGGAGTTTGGTGGCCAATTGATACTTTTTTGTCTTTATGTGTAATTTGGTTATTGTAGGACTCTCCCACTACCTTAATTCAGATGAATGGGACATAATGAAATATCGATGAAACTATTCGATATACTGTATCACTCTAAAATGTAAAAGTAAATGTACAGTTAACCAATTTTGTCCCATGTTTCATGAGCTGAAATAAAATATCCTAGAAGTGTTCCACACGCACAAAAAGCTTATTTCTCTAACATGTTGTACACAAATGTGTTCACATCCCAGTTAGTGAGCATTTCTCCTTTACCAAGATAATCCATCCACCTGACAAGTGTGGCATATCAAGAAGCTGATTAAACAGCATGATCATTACACAGGTGAACCTTGTGCTGGGGTCAATAAAAGGCAACTTTAAAATGCACAGTTTTGTCACACTTCACAATGCCACATATGTCTCAAGTCTTGAGGAAGCTGTTGCCAGAGAACTGAATGTTCATTTCTCTACTATAAACCACCTCCAATGTCAATTTAGAGAATCAGTATGTCCAACCGGCCTCACAACCGCAGACCACGTGTATGGCGTTGTGTGGGCGAGCGGTTAGCTGATGTCAAAGTTGTGAATAGATTGCCCCATGGTGGCGGTGGGGTTATGGTATTATGGACAATGAACACAATTGCATTTTATCGATGGCAATTTTAATGCACAGAGATAACGTGATGAGATCCTCAGGCCCATTGTCGTGCCATTCATCCGCG
This sequence comes from Salvelinus alpinus, assembly GCF_045679555.1. Classification (NCBI taxonomy): domain Eukaryota; kingdom Metazoa; phylum Chordata; class Actinopteri; order Salmoniformes; family Salmonidae; genus Salvelinus; species Salvelinus alpinus. The sequence goes on from NC_092101.1 coordinate 5,549,042, forward strand.
GCTTTCACCTCATGTTTTAGCATGTCACAAGGATCTGTACACAATCCGTATAAGCTGAAAATGTCCCAGTTCTTCCATGGCCTGCATACTCACCAGACATGTCACCCATTGAGCATGTTTGGGATGCTCTGGATCGATGTCTACGACAGCGTGTTCCAGTTCCCACCAATATCCAACAACTTCGCACAGCCATTGAAGAGGAGTGGGACAACATTCCACAGGCCACAATCAACAGCCTGATCAACTCTATGCGAAGGAGCTGTGTCACGCTGCATGAGGCAAATGGTGGTTACACCAGATACTGACTGGTTTTCTGATCCCCGCGCCTTCCTTTTTTAAAGGTATCTATGACAACAGATGCATATCTTTATTCCCAGTCATGTGAAATCCATAGATTAGGGCGTAATTCATTTATTTAAATTGACTGATTTCCTTATATGAACTGATAAAATAAAATCTGAAATTGTGGCATGTTGCGTTTATGTTTTTGTTCAGTATATTATAATATATACCAAGGACCAATTACATGGTATAGTAAATACAATCGGAACCAATGGGTGCTTCCAAAAATGGAGCAAATTTAGAATCTACCAAACAATGTGCTGTTGCTCCTAATGCAAAACATCAAATGAGTCGAAAACAACGACAACAAAACTGACATATCAGGAAATGCTAGGGTATAAAACCACACAAAGATACACACATATATGCGCACATGCACACAAACACACACAAACGCACGCACACACTCCCAGATGTTGCAGTGAAAAAAGAACAAAAAAATGGTCTGTGAGCTAACCTTAATGAAATACAGTGAAGTTTTTGGTGTGGAAGAAAATGCATGATCGCGTTTGCTCGTTTGTTTATCACGGTCGGTTAATGTCTGTCAACAACAAAAAAAAGAAGAGAGAACAACAACACTGTAAATACTCAAACAATCTTGTCAAGCACCCAATAGGGGGGAGGAGTGCGATGAAAAAGGCTTGTCAACATTATCTGTTTTATTGATTTAACAGTAAAGGCAAGCAGCTTAAGCGTTACGTTGCTTTGGCCACCCCACTGAAAATACAATAGCCACAAATAAAAAAACGTCCTTAAAACGTCCCTTTTTATCACATGCCGGAATCACTTGAGGTTTTGCGTGCATTATTATGTATTTCCTGCATTTCATCATCTTTATGGGGGGGCCATTAGAATTTCATAATGTTCAAGTAGGTTTTTCCTCGCCAAGAAATCAATGTCATTTGAACGAGGATATACTGTAGTTAGATACATCTCCAGCAGAACTGGAGAGCAATATAGGCCTATGTTATGCATCAAGTAGTCTCACTGATGACACCAAATTAAAATGTATCACAAAAAGTGGGTGCAAAAAACGTGGAAGATACATCGAAAAACTTGCAAAAACAAGATAAATGGTTTGGCTCCCAAGAATTTGCTCCAAAGCCTGAGCCTTGCTTGCATTATGAGAGAGAGAGAGAGCTATGCAAGAGAGAAGAGAGGAAAGGGGGCACCACATGGGCCTGGAAATCATCAGGAAAACAGATGAATCCATTTTAAATTGTACACAGGGGACGTCTATTTTCTTCATGTTCCAGTGGAAAAGACCGGGCCGAAAAGACTCTCAGTACAATTAGAAGATCACAGAAAGCACTCAGGATGTTTCCTCTGCACTGGGCCTAGTGCTGAGAACCGTCTCTGTGACTCACCGAAATTGTGTTGACTTCCGTCCCCTCGCCCATCAAACAAATGCGATACTTCCTAAAAGACTAAAAACAGAGCGATGGCGACAATCGAATCAAAGACTCAACTCTAGCCTCGGATTCCAAACAGCTTACATCAATAGCTGGCATTCCAGCTGGATACGCAAATTCCCAACAAAGCAATTAATACTTTCAAAAATGCTTTCTATATGTATGATACTTCTTGTTTCACCGGATGTCCACCCTCTGAAGTCGTAATTCTTTGATAAGAATTCAAAGCATACGGAGAAAATATCTAGTATATAGTGATCTATGACATTTTCAGCTTTAACAGTCCCAAAATACTGAACAATATACTTGAAAGACATACTTGAGGAATTATGCAATGCATGAGTGACACTCTAGTTGAAGAGCAATAACCGAATAAGGGATTAGGCTTGTATACCGAATAACAAGGTATATCTAATAAGGGACAACACGCTGAATGCCAGGTCACGGTTAGCAACGGGGGACTAGTTTTCTGCATAGCAGGGGTGGTCTGGCCCTATTCTCTACAGTCAAAGCCTTTAAAGCAGGGACGATTACGGAATTCAGGAGCAGCTGGCTATTATAGGGCCCCAATCGCCACACCAACTGACACGGAGTGCCCCGTCACTTCATTAATTCCTCCTCAGGCGAGGGTTGTTGACCAGTCTGACCCCACACAATAAGCAGTCATTTGAAAAATGTATATATTCCCATTTGGATGGCCATTTCATTTATTTAGTTTCATTTCATTATTTAGCATTGATAGAAGTTGTTCAAAAGGTACTCACTCACACGGTCACATAAAAAAATCTTTACTTGACTGGTGAATTATAAAAAGGTGCAGGTTAGTGCTATTTATTGCCGTATTTAAGATTGACACGATAAACATGGGCTGGGACTTTTGGTGCGATAAATACAGACAGTGATTATGTGTAGGATGATTTTCTCAATGCATGATGACCGCTAACATCGAATCTAAACCGCAAACATGCCTATTTTAATATTACACAGGCAGTTAAAAACACTGTCCTGACCAGAAAGTTGTGCATTTGTTACCTGTACCTGAGCAATTCAACTGTATATGTTATCTTTGTAATGCTCCAATTATGTCACGAATATAGACATAAAAATATTATAATTACTCTGCTATGCGATCACGTGAATAATACGATGTTAAAGGAGTCATGTTGCATGTTAGTGAGGTACGGAAGCTTGAAGGACTCAAATTCATTTCTTCATTCAGTTTGCTCTATTGCTTATAGCAGGGCTCAGAGGAAAAACTATGAGGAAAAGTTGTTTCTATGGCTCTACTTTACTGTTAAAGTGGAAGCCGTCCATCAAAGCTATGTTACTCCACCCCAACTACTAAGATAGCCTGCATTAATTATTGTTATGATAAAAAATGTAATTAGATGTGGGAGAAACATAACTATTTATAGTTAGAAAGAGAGAGGGCTTTCTTAATGATCTGACTCGGGCTAAATCTCTATTGATTTCTTGTTAAATATACGGCTCAATTAAAGATACAACTGATTAAAGATGACTACAAATTGCCAAGCAGGATGTGAGTAGTGTGAGTACTGCACACCAGGGTAGACCGCATTCTGAGCATTACATTATTCTCCCTCTCTCTGTCCTATTTTCACAGGCAAGCAAGATAATTAAGTTACACTGGAATTAATGTTTTCATGTGAAAACCGATATTTCTCAAGTCAATGTTAATTATGGGTCGGAAGTAAAATGTAGGCTAACTCCTGGGTACACTGCTGAGATAAAACATAAGAAAATACGTATTCATGTTTTCAGAATGTTGTATGTGTCATATTTATGAAATGTAATGAGAAAAATACCTTATTTCACTGTTAAAAAAAATATTTGATTTACATGACTACTGAATCCAATATCAAAAACATGATACGATGTGGTAAATTTGACTGAAATTATGTAAATTGTTCACTGTAAATAAAAGAAGTTTTTATATGTTTTTTTATAGCTGAAAAAAAAAGAGTTAACATTAACACAATTGACAATCAAGATGCCATCCTGTAAATTCTGTAGTAGCTCATGAAACCATTTTGTAACTTTCACTGAAAAACAGAAGCACCTGTTTAACACAAGCAGAGTGCTACTCATTTCCTGTCAAAGTCAACCTTGTCTATAACAAACACAAACTGAAACCTTGAGAGTTTGATGCTCTCTTTCAGAGTCAGAATAAGAGAATCACGAGAATGCATAATAGTAAAATGCTTTCCGATAAAAAATGTAAAAAACGATGGGGGTGTTTTTCATGGTAAAATGAGAGTCCCTATAAAAAAAACGTATTTGCCACAAATACTGATTGTGTCCCCTTTTTAATCTCTGAGCTTGGTTCTAATACAGCACCCCATTCACTCACAGCAAAACCAGAGGCCTTTCAAAGACCAACGGTCTCAACTGAAACTTGAGCCACTTCAATCTCTATTGGTGGTTAGTGGTCTTGCAATCCTTGTTAATTCTCCAATCAACATCTACAAATCAGTATGTCCCTCTACTGGGTAGGCCTCCATTGAAATAGGCCTATAGCGAATAATCTACACATCCAAATACGGTCATACGTGTATAACACCGAACTGAGGGAGAGGAAGAGAGAGAAAGAGGACACCAGAAAGACAAAGAATGAATGAAAGAGTGAGAGGAAGAGAGACAACACAAAGAGACAGAATGGGTGAAAAAATAAGAACAACAGAAAGAATGATACGTTTTTTTAGATAAGTGAAAGTATGTGGCCAGTACCTGCAGTGAATTGAGAAAGATGAAGATGTAGGCCATGACTATGGAGAAGGGCACCAGGACGCCACAGAGCCAGGTCAGGCCCAGGATTGGCAGTAGCACCAGCACCGCTTTCACTGCAGCCCTGAGAGAAAGCAACCACAAGCCAATCGACACAAATTGAAGGACTGGGCACCATGCTAGTAGACAGTTTCCCCATTACCCACCCTATCCAGGCACCTCACACTGAAACTCCCCGTCCATTCTGGATCGGATCAGTGCGCAACGCTATGGGCTTGGTTGGACGTGGTTGGCTCCCTACTGGGCCAAATAGGGCAGGTTGGCAGGAGGGTCGACCCAAGCACAACAGGGGCGGCTGGTTAGTCTCATATTGTGACAATTTCCACACTAAATCGCTCCCTAATTCTGTTTAGGATGAAATTACCTTCCAGTTCAGGTGACCGCTAAACCGCACCAGCTGTGGGGCTGGCGAGGGCTCTAGTTTATTCAGCGGAGGAATGTGTTTAAGTTTCCACTCTGGCTGCCATCGGGCTGGCCCGGCTGACGCTCAACACCAACATTGATATTCCTCCTCCACAGAGTTGTTATTGTGACCAGCGCAGCTGAGTTGCAGGAAAAACATTTACACGTTGAAATGATTTCCACTGATAGATTGTAAACAGCACTTCAGTGAATGAATAATTCCACTCAAATTTCACACACTGTATCCTATACAAAGGGAAAAGGAAACAACAAAGGGAAATACCAACACACCATACACTTTACTCTACCTCACCTCTTGCAGTGTAGTTCAAATCTTGCAAACGCAGTTAAAACACTGAGTATATCAAACATTAGGAACACCGTGCTAATATTGAGTTGCACCCCCGCCCCTTTTGCCCTCAGAACAGCCTCAATTCGTCAGGGAATTGGACTCTACAAGGTGTTGAAAGCGTTCCACAGGGATACTGGTCCATTTTGACTCCAATGCTTCCCACAATTGTGTCAAGTTGGCTGGATGTCCTTGTTTTTGATACACACGGGAAACTGTTGAGCGCCTTGAACCTACTACCATACCCCGTTCAAAGGCCCTTACATCTTTTGTCTTGGCCATTCACCTTCTGAATGGCACACATACACAATCCATGTTTCAATTGTCTCCTCCCCTTTATCTACACTGATTGAAGTGGATTTAACAAGTGACATCAATAAGGGATTATAGCTTTCACCTGGATTCACCTGGTCAGTCCATGTCATGGAAAGAGCAGATGTCCATAATGTTTTGTAAGACAAAAAAAATGCAGGGAGGCATCATATACATAGAGTTATTTGCATAAGAGATTATAATGCCCCATACATGCTTATAACAAGTAATAAAGTATTATACCTGCTGGCTTTATGCACAATGTTAAAAACTAATTCTAACCAGATTACAAAACCAACCTCAAACCATGGAACTTCTGCAAAGACATAGAACAACTACATTAGTATTATCTACCACCTAGTAGTAGTCCATTCCAGTGGCAGTGACTGTAATGAAAGTACGCCCCTGTGTGGCGCATACCTGATCTGCTCGTAGGCCTGCTCCACAGGACTAATATCCATTGCCAGCATGACGGACCTCCTCTTGGCTGTGGAGATGGTGATGACCACCACCCGCATCAGAACCATGATGTTCACCTGATGAGAGGACACACATACACTGTCGGTTAGACAGAGACATACAATATATTCACATACATTTCGACAGTGTAAATGCAGTACATAATTGGTTAGAATGTGCAAGTCATGTGAGAGGTCACTGTTTGTATTCAGAAGGCCTACTGTATCTAAGACATTGTTTTGTCATCTGTTAGAGTTAAATTTGTCAAATTTTGGGGGGGGGGTAATAATTAGGGCTGGCAAACGATAAAAACATTCAACATTAAACATCGCGTTAACTCAGTGCTGGCAAAGTGAGCTATAATTCAAGATTTTTCATGACCACTTCTTGATTTTGTCTAATGTAACGGTTAGCAAAATTAGGTCAATTGAGAAAGAATAATTTATTTAACCTTAATGTCAACTTGTTTTTACATGGCATTGTAGATTTTAGCTGCATAGATTATGTATTTGGGATGTTTTCGGTGTATTTTCAATGCTTTCAGACATTGCAATGCGAGCAAAAAAAATGTGCGTGTGTACACGTGTTCTCACCATAATTATGAAAATGACAGGGCCTGCGAAGCCCCAGATGACCCCGTTCTGCACACTGAGCCAACAGTGGCCATCAGCAGAGTACTTCCCTGAGGCAGAGGCCAGGGTGATGGTGACTATCAGCACTGGCAGACCTGGTAGGGAGGGAGGGAATGAGAGTTGGGCAAGAGAGATCAGATCTTCCTGTGTGTGTGTGTATTTTCTGTATGTGTGTGTTTGTGTATGTACAGTCAGGTACACAAAATAAATAATACAAATACTGAGCTATATTGTATGCTAAAACAAATGGGAAATTATATTATTTTAAACTATTACAATTGCTCAGAGAAAGATATTTTGTTTAACAAGTAAAATCTCAAACGATGGGGGTCAAAATTATTTGCACCCGTTTTTAATACTCCTGCACCCTCCCCTTGCGAGGATAATGGCACAGACTTTTTCATGAGATTGGAGAACAAGTTGGGAGGGATCATAAACTATTCCTCCATACAGAATCTTTCCAGATCCTTGATATCCTTCGTCTGCACTTATGGACTGCCCTCTTCAATTCAAGGACATTTTAGCCAAACACATGGTTGCCTCTGCCAGGAGGCTGACAGATGGCCACAAGTGGATTTTCCAGCAAGACAATAACCCCAAGTATTAATCAAAATCCACAAGGAAATGGTTAATTTACCACAAAATCAACATTCAGTCTCCGGACTTGAACCCCATTGAAAACCTGTGGTTTGAACTGAAGAGGGCAGTCCATAACAGCAGATGAAGGATAGGAAGAATCTGGAAAGAAATATATATTTCTCAGAGAAATTGTGTTAGTATAAAATAATATAATTTCCCCATACAATATAGCTCAGTATTTGTATAATTTATTTTATACAGTCTTTTTTGCTCATATTTATCAAGGGTACCAATAATTATGGACCTGACTGTACAGTATATGTACAGTGTATGTGTACAGTATGTCTGCTGGGGAGAATGGGATATGGAAAAGACATTGTTGCTCAATGGACGAATAAGAGTAATCTTCTTCTCTCTTGTTCTTCTGTGTCATACCCCAGCCAATGAGGTAGTAGTACTTCATGTGTTGGTCCTCGCTCAGGTTGACCGCCACCACTTTGCTCCAGAGAAGCAGTCCTTCCACCAGCATCCAGCTGAAGGCAGCCATGAAGAAAAGGTGCAGCAGGGCCGCCACCAGGGTGCAGGCCACCTGACAGGGTCAAGGGTCAGATAAACAACACGGCAGACCAATACGCTTTGTAAGAGGATACGTCACAAAATGTGGAGCCACCCTATCCGTTTCAGAGGTAGCGGTTTCCTAGCAAAGAGAGGTGCCGTAGCTAACTGACTGTAACGTTAATTATTTTGCACCACAGTTAGCCAAGATGGTTAGCCTACCTTGTTGTTGACAGCTGAGCCACTGCAGAGAAGGACTATCTGGGCACAGGTTAGCGCAATGAACAGGTTCCTGTGGATAGACGTCCTATCCGATTTGGGAATGCTGGACAGAATCAAAAGATTTAGTGTTGAAAACATTTATATTTTGACACGTCGGCATAACAATGAAACCCCAATCAAGTATCTTTGCAATAATTACACATTTCACATGGATACTTTCAAAATGTCTGAGAAAGAAAGTAATAGCAGCAATAGAATGGCTTTAAAGGCTCACTCTGTGATTTCTCCAACCACATCCACAGCTTTATAGCAAACCAAGTGTTGGTCTGTCATTTTGTTGTTATTCAAATGAAGTAGGGGCGAATAACCAGCCATCTCTTGTTTTCATCTGTGTGCCATCGGGTGTGTCTGGGATGATTTAGGTGTGACTGGCTCATAAATCTCCTTGTCTAGTCGCCTATTCCCGCTATTCCCAACAATAGCCGATTGACCAATCGGCTATTCCAAATCCCATGCTGATTTGGATCTACATTGATGAGTTAATTTGCTGCCCTTTAATGCCACCATAAACCTTCAGTGTGTGTTCACACACAGACACTACTAATAACTAGATTAGCACTGTTAAATACTTCTAAAGCGAAGCATCAGTGATGACTAGGCAGGATTCCGACCATAGAAATATAATTACTAGAAGGGACAAAGTCCTTGAGATCATGACAATTTTACTTGAAACAAATGACATTGACTTGAATGGGAAATCCCATTCTAGTAATTGTATCTCTATGATTCCAATGGTATGTTGTTGGCTGGTTTGACCAGGGTTGGGGTCGATTCCATTTCAATTCAGACAACTCTTCATTGGAAATAATGAGAAATGTCTTCAATGAATTTCCTGAATTTAATAAATTCAAATGGAGTTAGAAGCCCGAACTCTGGATGTGGCAACTTACTGTTGAGAAGTTCTGCTGTTAAATCAGGTTTAATTGTGAATGTAGCTACTGATGGATTGCTTTTAAAGGGGCTTGCTTACAATGTTTGTTTTCTCTTACTGTCTTTAAGTAAATGTTGTTTGCTTTTGCATGGCTAAAATATCATATTCCAGTGAGTGCTGACTAAGAAATGGGCCATGCTGGCTTTGGAGGATGAAGCTAAGTTAGAGACCAAATGTCTCCAATGAGGCCATGTTGGCTCAAATTCTTCCCAGTTTCACAGTGGTGGTGTTTTTTCTAAAGTAGCAGCTAGGCGACTGGCTAATAAAACACTCACTCCAGCACGGTGAACAGCATCAAGGTCACCACCAGCGCGCACAGAGAGGCCCCAGAGCCGATAAACGTCAGCTTCGTCAAAATATCCTCCTCCTCCTGAGTCCACTGGGGAGAGAAAGGGAGAAAAGCACACACACGCATACACACAGTAGGACAAGCCAGTCAAAACACAGTCAACACACAAGTCTTGTTATCATCCACTGAGTACTGATCACTAAGAACGAGTCTATATTATAGCTGATTAACTCCTACATGGCCTGAGGCCTATGGTTCTCCATACTAACAGTGACATCTACTGGGCAATGTGGCACAATACGAGTTTGCAACAGTCTGATGGCAATAAGTGCAAGTGACTGACGCTAGATGAGCTTGATTTGAGGAATACTTGACACAACAAATAATACCCTACTAAGCAGAGCAGAGCTGAACTACGCTGGCCTGGCTACAAATCCACCAGTTGCTGGAGTTGTGCGTGCATGCATGCGTGTGTGTGCATGTGTACAAAATTCTTTGATGAGATATCAGAACTGAAACATAACACTACCACAAAGTGTGCAAAGCTCTCATCAAGGAAAAGGGTGGCTACTTTGAAGAATCTCAAATATGTTTTGATTTGTTTAACAGTTTTTTGTTTACTACATGATTCCATGTGTTATTTCATAGTTTTTACGTATTCACTATTATTCTACAATGTAGAAAATAGTAAAAATAAAGAAAAACCCTTGAATGAGTAGGTGTGTCCAAACTTTTGACTGATACTGCAGTGTATGTTGTTGCTTTGACAAAGTCTTTCTGAAGATTATTATTTATACTGAACAAAAATATAAATGCAACACGCAACAATTTCAAAGATTTTCCAGAGTTACAGTTCATATATTGAAATCAGTCCATTTAAATAAATTAATTACTGCCCAATCTATGGATTTCACATGACTGGGCAGGGGTGCAGCCATGGTTGGGCATAGGTCCACCCACTTGGCAGCCAGGCCCACCCACTGGGGAGCCAGGCCCAGCCAATCAGAATTTGTTTTTCCCCACAAAAGGGCTTTATTACAGAGAGAAATAATCCTCAGCACCTCCTCTCCACCCACCCTCATACGATTCCACAAGTGAAGAAGCCGGATATGGAGGTCCTGGGCTGGCGTGGCTACACGTGGTTTGTGGTTTTGAGGCTGCTTGGACGTACAGCCAAATTTACATTTACATTTAAGTCATTTAGCAGACGCTCTTATCCAGAGCGACTTACAAATTGGTGCATTCACCTTATGATATCCAGTGGAACAACCACTTTACAATAGTGCATCTAACTCTTTTAAGGGGGGGGGGGGGGGGGTTAGAAGGATTACTTTATCCTATCCTAGGTATTCCTTAAAGAGGTGGGGTTTCAGGTGTCTCCGGAAGGTGGTGATTGACTCCGCTGACCTGGCGTCGTGAGGTCCCTAAATTAGGTTAGGGAGAAATTCCCTAACAATACGTTGGAGGCAGTTTATGATATTAAAATGAACATTCAAATATCTGGCAACAGCTCTGGTGGACATTCCTGCAGTCAGCATGCCAATTGCACGCTCTCTCAAAACTTCTAACATCTGTGGCCTTTTAATTGTACCCAGCACAAGGTGCAACTGTGTAATGATCATGCTGTTTAACCAGCTTCTTGATATACCACACCTGTCAGGTGGATGGATTATTTTGGCAAAGGAGAAATGCTCACTAACAAGGATAAAAACAAAATTTGAGAGAAATATTTGAGAGAAATAAGCTTTCTTGTACGTATGAAACATTTCTGGGATTTTTTATTTCAGCTCATGAAACATGGGACCAACACTTTACATGTTACGTTCATATTTTTGTTCAGTGTATTTGATGTGATTAGGGATTAATTTCAAGAGAACAAAAAAAAGTCAACCCTGTTACATAAACTGAACTGAAACTGTTCCTTTTAAAATATATTTTTTCTAAAGAAACATTGAACATCTAGTAGTCAAATCACAGTGTAAAAGCAGGTGAGCTGGTTCTACTCTTTTTGACAGTTTTCTGATGTTTTGTGGTGGAAAACTGAGTGGGTTGAGCGTAACACATCAACCCTATTACCCATAGATCGACAGGCTAGAAATGTTTTAACAATAACAAAAATAATGTGAAGCTTGCATTCAATTGCCCTTCCCTGATTCACACAACAAGATTCCATTCTGCCTGTCAAAAGGGGATTTATGGCTGATTTAAGATGAAATCGTCAACACTGTTACGGTCAATATTGTTACGGTCAACCCTGTTACTTTATTTGGCAGTTACGTACTATTTTTTTTCTTTTATTAACCTCTTTAGATGGTAAAACATGTTTTTTATAAAGTTGAACGTACTCTTTTTGCCAGAATGTTAAAATAATTTTTTGCCCTCACCAAGTTACACTACTCAAATGGCATGTAATTGGTGGAACAACCATGCTATTCATTACCTTGGACTCCATGTAATTCATCAGGACGGCGAAGTTGGTGGTGTGGTTACAATAGCAGGAAGTGACATCAGAGCTCGTGTGAGTCACCCTGCAACCTTCGCTGGACCAGCCGTTGGAATTCCCAATCCTGTGGCACAAAAACCCAGAAATCAATATGACACAAACACGCACGCACGCACACACGCACGCACACACATACATACAAACACTACGCAACGTTATGTTATGACTTATCGCTACTGACATGTACTCTAGGGACGTCTGATTTAGCTGCACTGTGTGGTCATACTTACATGAGGGTGAAATTCCAAAACACGCAAACAGGCGTGACTCGCTGCGAATACTCCACCTAGAACAAGAAACAGATGTTTCTCACCCTCTTTCTCTCTCAGTCTCTCTCCTCGCACCCTTCGACAGGACGCGCCAAAAGCAACACAGAATCGGGCCAGGGAACTTACTAGAAAGACCTGGGCCAACTCTTTACTTTGTGAATAGATGTCAAATCAAAGACACGTACTGTATTGTAGAGTTTCTATAACAACGTTATGTTTCCCTCAACCATTACTTCACCCTGTTCCCAACCACCTCCAACCACTGTAAAAATGACCATGATTGGTTTGAATTGCACCATTTGTTAGTGAAACCCAAAGATTCTGGGGTTCTTGAGAATCTGGCAACCCCGCCTAAGAAAAACTGTAGGAGGAGAACCACCCACTAGACACAATATATACACATCAATGTTACACCACACACCCATACTTAAGCTCTTACAAAATCGGAACATATTGTACGGATTGGAATTCGTTACATCCTAAGAATTGCAGGAAATATTAATTTTTTTGCAGGACATAACATTTCACACTACTGAGCCGAACCAAGCCAAGCCTCACTGGCTGGCCTGGTTACTCATCACCATAGTTGCTGGAACAGAGCTGGAAAGGACAATGTGAAATGAAAATATCCAAGCCAGTAAGTACTCTATGGTTCAGGTTGGCCCTATAGTGTGAATCAGCATGCAGGCAGTAGTCTAGTGTGTAGCAGTGGGCTTTATCCCCTTCATATATAGTAATGTGTATGTCCCAAATGGCAACCTATTCCCTATAGAGCAGTACTTTTGACATGGGCACATAGGACTATAAAGGTGCACTATAAAATAAATAGGGTGCCATTTGGGATACAGACATTGATCTTACCACGTGCGAGGAGGACAAAGTATAGTGGATGGCCACTGGGATGTTCTGGGCCTTGGAGGGGTCTCGAACCGTGGCTGAGATGACTGCAGTGGCCAGGCGACCAGGGAGGACACTGCGGGGAGCAATAATAGAGTAGATGTTACCTTTAGGCCTTTCCTTTCATGTGAGCTTGTTGGCAACCAAAATCAGATCTTATCCGATTAAGATCAGACTACCTGAAGTGTAAAGTATATTTTAACATTTTTCTAGTAAAGATTGTATTCAGATATGATCCAATAATGTATTAACTTTGTATTCTCCATACTGTATGTAGGTGTAGCATTTTAATTCCCCAAAAGATCTGGAGGATCTAAAAAATTGACCATAATTATGTCAAAGCATGGTCATTCATTGTATTGGATGACATTCTCTACTATGTCAAATTGGAGGTGTAAGGAAACCATACCCTGTGTTTTCACTCTGGTCTTCTGGAGAAATGTCCTGCTCCATCCTAGACTGGATCTCCATGAGATGGCTGTAGTACGTATGGATGAACATCACTTCCTTGTGACCTGCCAAACAAAATGGGTGATAAAATAAATGTCATCATAAAATACAACACTGATAACACTGATGCGAGTGTTAGTTAAATGAGTCTCCCGCTATTCCCGTTCAAACCGGAAGACCAGTGAAAAAAAATCTGACATGATTATACCACTATAAATGGAGAAATATACACATTAATCTAACGATTTCTTGTTGTATTTGTCGCAATTTAACCAACTCAAAGTGCTCTCGAAGTCACCACACTATTTCGTTGATGTAGCCTAGTTTTAACAGGCCTTTGAAGCATTGTTGTCCGACTAGTAAAATATTATGGGGTTAATACGGTCTAGTGAAAATTACATTCGCTGTAGCCTAGCTTTGACTGAATGATGCAGCTTGGTCCTTTTCTCTCTCCTTGTTCATTGCTATTGGGAGAATTTGGGAAGGTTGTGGCTGTTTTTACTTTGCTTACTGTGGTGATTTTGTCAGAGGGAACATATTTGATTTTCCGCTAATCAAAGAGATAAGCTGTAGCGGATAGCACCATGGATAGCACTACGGTTAATCAATTGCCCGCAAATCTAAACCCGCCGCGAATCATGTGCCATTCTAAGGTAGGCTATGTTTTACATAAAAGCTAACAATTTACTTATTACCATTCTTTATCATTCGTTAGCCTAAAAATCTATGGTAGACCTTTTCTAGCAATAAAGTATATGATCATCTCTGAAGGTTTTGTTTTTAAAAATGCATTTAGTCACAGCATAAAATAAATGAAATGTGAGCTCTTGGCTACACAAACATTGACTATATAATAAAATTCAATAAACAAGTGAAGACCCAGCCATTATTCTTTTCCATTCTGACTTTTATTCAGGACAGAAAAACGAACATTTTCATAAAACTTGCTTCTTCAATTTGAGGTTTTTGCGTTATTTTTCAACATGAAAAACAGACTTGGTCAGAAACAGAGTAAGCCTAACTATGTGTAAGTAGGCCCAACTGTAATTATAGCTGACTGATTCTCAAGACCAGCCAAACAAACGCAGAATAACATTCTACACACAAACTTGGACTATAGGCTACGTAAAATAACCTGGTAGCCCTACCCTGTAGCAAACAAACAAACAAAACAATTTGCATAGGATATAGGCCGCACCTGTTCAACTAAAAAGTGTTCTGCTGAAGTGGGCTCTCAAAAAGCACAGACTGAGAAAGCACTCTCGGCCTCCTCAGAGGTGGCCTAGATTGTGGCGATCGTGACCGGTTGATTGTTGGTTCAAACAGGCTAAATTTCTTGACTGGATTTTCAGCGGCTCGGTTTTGCATGTGGCCTCGTTGGCATTCATTTTTGTCACGCTTTGCCACACAGACGGCATTTTTTTTATTAATAAAAGAAGGTAGACCTATGAGAAGGGTTTAATTGCGTCTCACAATTCGGAGCGTTACTGCATGTGGTCATTCCTATATCTGCAGGAACCCCTCTTTATACTTGTCACGAGAATTTTCAATCCCAATGATGATAACAATCACTATAGCTTTGACCAATTCCCCCTAGGTTGTAAAGCTAGGGTTAATAAGAATTTGGCTAAGACTCAGATTCTGCAAAAGGTTCGTTGTAGTTTATTCATGAGAGCTCTAAAAATCATATAATGCGCATAGCCTTTTATATAACTCCTACAAGCGCCTACAAGTCTACAAGAGCATCTGTTTCTCCCTGGGTGGAGGAACTTTATCTCCTGTCCTTGGTCTCACAGTACCAAAACATGTCTGTTGTCAGTTCCTCTTTATCACACACAAACATAATGTTCCCACTGTCTCACAATATTCTAGTATTATGTCTAAACACATTGTCTAAGCTTCTGTAACTATTAGGGTGAAATACTTTAGTCATTACTCTTAATGTCATTCAGATTCCCTTATTATTACTTTAAACATGTACATTCCCTTATCAATACTTCTATTGGTCCATTTTTAACTTCTCTAGGATAGGGGGCAGCATTTTCACGTTTGGATGAAAAGCATACCCAAATTCAACTAAGATATGAATAGTGTTAGTAGATTTGGATAGAAAACACTCTGAAGTTTCTAAAACTGTTTGAATCATGTCTGTGAGTATAACAGAACTTATTTAGCAGGCGAAACCCAGAGGACAAACCATTCAGATAATTCTTTTTTTGAGGTCACTCTCTTTTCAATTAATTTTCATTGGGAATACAGATTTATAATTGACCTGCTTGCAGGTCCTACCGCTTCCACTGGATGTCAACAGTCTTTAGAAATTAGTTGAGGGTTTTTCCTTTGTGTAATGAAGAAGTACGGCCATTTTGAATCAGGGTCACTTAAAGTGTCCTGTTAGATAGAGGCGCGTGACCAGAAAGCATGCTACAGATTGTTTTAATCCTGTATTGAACACAGATCATCCCGTCGTCAATTTTATCGATTATTTACGTTAAAAAATACCTAAAGTTGTATTACAAAAGTAGTTTGAAATGTTTTGGCAAAGTTTACAGGTAACTTTTGAGATATTTTGTTGTCATGTTTCACGAGTTGGGACCGGTGTTTTTCTGGATCAAACTCGCCAAATAAATTGACATTTTGGATATATATCGACGGAATTAATCGAACAAAAGGACCATTTGTGATGTTTATGGGACATATTGGAGTGCCAACAACAGAAGCTCGTCAAAGGTAAAGCATGAATTATATTTTTATTCCTGCGTTTTGTGTCGCGCCTGCAGGGTTGAAATATGCTTATCTCTCTTTGTTTACAATGGTGCTAACTCAGATAATAGCATCGTTTGCTTTAGTCGAAAAGCCTATTTGAATTCTGACATGTTGGCTGGATTCACAACCAGTGTAGCTTCAATTTGGTATCTTTCATGTGTGATTTAATGAAAGTTTGATTTTTATAGTAATTAATTTGAATTTGGCGCTCTGCATTTTCTCTGGCTTTTTGCCAAGTGAGACAGATTTTTGGATATAAATATGAACTTTACTGAACAAAACAAAACATACATGTATTGTGTAACATGAAGTCCTATGAGTGTCATCTGATGAAGATCATCAAAGGTTGTGATTCATTTTATCTCTATTTCTGCTTTTTGTTACTCCTCTCTTTGGCTGGAAAAATGGCTGTGTTTTTCTGTGGCTATGTACTGACCTAACATAATCGTTTGGTGTGCTTTCGCCGTAAATCCTTTTTGAAATCAGACATGTTGGCTGGATTCACAACAAGTGTAGCTTTAATTTGGTGTCTTTCATGTGTGATTTCATGAAAGTTTGATTTTTATAGTAGTATATTTGAATTTGGCGCTCTGCATTTTTACTGGCTTTTGGCCAAGTGGGACGTTAGCGTCCCACATATCCCAGAGAAGTACACAAAGGGGGCGCTCCAGTACAGTAGGTGGCGGTAATGCACCGTAACGTTGGATGCCAACCGTCGATAAACCCCACAGAAGATGAGTCGGGGTGACAACAGTAGCTAGCTTGCTAGGACACAGGTAGACAGTGTCCTTCGCCCCCAGAAAACTCAGATAATACTTTTATTTCCCCTTGGACTCACATTTTAATCATATTGGCAATCAGGGGAAATACAGAAAATCAATAGTGTCACACAAGCATGAAGATGGCGTGCTCAAAGGGTGGGGGGGGGGGGGGGGGGGTTCATGCAGGAACCAATGGGATGCACAAGCCGCAATCACACACTATTGAGGCTTACCGATAGCTCAAAAGTTGGAGCCAGTTACCGTATTAACTGCATTTCACGGTCGTGTGTACAGTTTCAGCATAAACAATGCGTGAGCTTTGAATTCATGGTGACTTTGTGTAAGTATATACGGTAGGCTACAATAACACAAACACCCCTACCCTGAGCGTTTATTATTAATCATGCAGATAGCAGAGCAGAGAAGGCTGTATGAAGACAGATTTAGACATTGCATAATTCCATTTCACGTCACGCTGTTCATAGAAACAATTTATTATAGTAAACTGGTTTCGCACAATTATTTATCCCAGAAAAGGGGAGTGGGATTGGGCGGGAAATCCCAGTAAATCTCGATAAACCGGTTCTCGCCATTGACATTAGAACCGCCATAGGCCATTGCCCACTGACGTTTGATTTTGTAAATAAAATAAAAACGCCCTCCAAAAAATGTCCTGCTCCTTCCCTGAATTGTCCTGTTTGTATTTTACACTGCTCATTTGTCAGAATTTTGAAATCACAAACAGAAAGGTATTTAGAGCCATTTTACACTCATCAAAAATATAAACGCAACGTGCAACAATTTCAAAGATTTTACTGAGTTACAGTTCATATTAGGAAATCAGTTAATTGAAATTAATTAGGCCCTAATTTATAGATTTCACATGACTGGGCAGGAGTGCAGCCATGGGTGGGCCTAGGAGGGCATGGGCCCACCCACTTCGGAGCCAGACCCACCCACCCAGGCCCAGCCAATCAAAATTAGTTTTCCCTCACAAAAGGGCTTGATTACAGACAGAAATACTCCTCAGCAGCCCCCCCCCCCCCTTACACGCGGTTTACGGTTGTGAGGCCGGTTGGACGTACTTCCAAATGTCCTAAAACGACATTGGAGGCAGCTTATGGTAGAGAAATTAATATTCAATTATCTGGCAACAGCTCTGGTGGAAATTTCTATGACCCACAGGGATTATGAGCCACAGGGAATATGATGAAAGAAATAAAAGCTGAAATAAATAATTCTCTCTACTATTATTCTGACATTTCATATTCTTAAAATAAAGTGGTGATCCTAACTGACCTAAGACTGGGAACTTTTACTAGGATTAAATGTCAGGAATTGTGAAAAACTGAGTTTAAATGTATTTGGCTAAGGTGTATGTAAACTTCCGACTTCAACTGTACATTTTACTTTGTAAAGAAGCTGTTATGGAACTGTTTTATTTACTATAACTCGATTACTAATCAAATGTATTGTAAGGGAAACGAAAACATGCTACATGTTGCAGTAGGCCTTTAGAATAACGCTAAACATATCCTTGACTCTATCCAGCGAAGCAAACGATGCCAGCCCACTGAATGAATGACAAATGGATGGAATGGGAGATAATTGTGCAAGTTACTTCACAATCTGATTTAAATAAGGCCTACCTGAATGATGAGGGTGAAGAGGTTGATTAAATTTAGAACAACAATAGTGTAATCATGAGTTTGTGTTATGCCTATTTATCAGCGTTGGCACTCATGTTAATAATTTGACCGCAAGCCTTGCGGGTTGATACCATTCTCTTTCACGTTTTGACAGCATTGCAAATACTGCAGAATTTAGATTTGGAGCCCGGATGGAGGATCAGATACTGAGCTTGAAATCGACCTTGCTGATGAAGAGTCTTCATCTGATTCTGATTTTGACTTCGAGCCTCTGCCTCCGATGCCTGAGTCTCGCCGCAGAAAAACCAGAACAGAGCCAACTGAGACGGTGATCCCAACTGCCACGGTGAGACAGGAGTCTGGGAGGGATGGCACGGTTTGGGTGGAAAAGAGTGATGAGTTTATGTGACATGCAGATGTCGCAGTGCATCAGAGATTGTACTGTTGCTCATGTGCACAAAAAAGGAAACAGTATGTGGGACATGTCTAAGGTTGAACTGTAAGCATGTATTGCACTCTTGTATGCCCAGGGAGCGTACGGCGGAAAGAGCATGGATGTAGAGGAATTTTGTTCTGATAGTTTTGGGGTGGACTTGTTTTGGGAGAGACCATGCCACACAACCGCTACAGAGAGGGTATGCGACACCTGCAGCAGGGGCACACAAAACAAGGCCCATGAAAACTGTGTGCAGTGCAACCAATTTGTTTGTGGGGCTTGCTCACACAAAGCCTCGACGCTGTGTGCTGACTGTGGTAACGAAGCATAAAGAGAAGACAAGATTGATTAATGCGAAAAAGGCACGCAAGTGTCCGATACAATCAAAAAATTAGTGTTTTTATATCTTGTCATGAATATACAGTATTTCCACAAATATTAATTAATGCAATTCATCCTTCACAATTGATCATGCACTGGTGCTTTTGTTTAGGAATACTGCAAATCATTTCACCTGTGTACCTGGCTGGTTATATTATTATTATATTTTTAACTTCTACTTTGTCAAAAGAAGCTGTAATTGGACTTTATTAATTACTATAACTCTATTACTAATCGAATCTACAAATAAAGTTGGTCAAATGGATTACACTGTAATGTTTTTATTGTAAGGGAAACAAAAATAGGCTATAGGCAACGTTCTCTAGCGGTTCTAGAGTTAAACCTTAGTGTGAGTGTCTGTGTGTGTGTGTGTTCATCCGCATGAATGAGTGTTACCCAAGTCATGTAGTCTCTGGACCTCCGTGTCGGGGATGAGCAGCTCGTCCTGGCCACTACCGCTACTGTGGCCGCCAAACACTGACGGTTTAAACACACAGCTGCAGCTCATCTGGGACAGCTTCCGTGCCTCCACGTGCACATCTGGGGACAAAGGACATACAGGGAAATTGGACTCCTATAAAGTAATACAGGAACATTACAGACAAATTGGACTCGTGCTAAAATATGGAATTGTTTTAAGATGATCATACCAAGGATC
Organism: Salvelinus alpinus; assembly: GCF_045679555.1. Classification (NCBI taxonomy): domain Eukaryota; kingdom Metazoa; phylum Chordata; class Actinopteri; order Salmoniformes; family Salmonidae; genus Salvelinus; species Salvelinus alpinus. The sequence continues at coordinate 5,569,161 of NC_092101.1, forward strand.
ATTTAGCTATTTGAGGTATCAAAAATATACAGTGCCAGTCAAACGTTTGGACACACCTACTCGTTCATGGGATTTTCTTTATTTGTACTATTTTCTACATTGAAGAATAATAGTGAAGACATCCAAACTATGAAATAACACATATGGACTCATGCAGTAACCAAAAAAAACTGTTAAAACAACTCAAAATCTATTTTAGATTTTAGATTCTTCAAAGTAGCCACTCTTTGCCTTCATGACAGCTTTGCAAACTTTTGGCATTCTCTCAACCAGCTTCATGAGGTATTCTATCGTGTTGTCGTTTCTATTGTAGCATACAGTATGTATGTATGGAGCATAAAGTATTAACAGTTTTATTCACAGTACTGGTGAAAAATAATACTTTCCGATAATTGCATAGATTTTAATGGAGACCTATGATGTGTGTAAAATACTTTTTTGAAGGTTGTACTGATTACAATGAGATAAGGCTCAGCTATTTGACAGCTATGTGTTGCGCCATGTTTGTTGACATTATACAATGCATTCTGGGTGTCACATAAACGTCTGTTAGACCAAAGATGTTATATAACGAGGTGAAGTAGACAACACACCCCCTTCAAAACAGACCAAACTCATCTCGTCTCCTCTTCTTGTCTCCCGAAGGCACTGCATATCAGTGCAAGAGGCGTCACTGCAGTCCCTGGTTCGAATCCAGGCTACATCACGTCCAATAGGGTAGCGCACAATTGGCCCAGCGTCCTCCGGGTTTGGCCGGGGTAGGCAGTCATTGTAAATAAGAATTTGCTCTTAACTGACTTGCCTAGTTAAATAAAGGTTAAATAAACATTTAAAAACCTTATCTTTGGTTGACGCAAAAAGAAAAAACATGGTGGCACCCACACACTACCCTTTATCGGATTACTTTTGATTTTTATAAAGTGTTTTACTCAATTATTTCGATCAGTACTCTGAGCTCACCCGTGATATGATGAATTGTAAATAGTAATTGCTATTAGTTAATTCATATTGGGGTTTCTGTCAGCCGAAAGTTAGCTAAATATGAACGCTTGCGTTACGTCAATCTTTCCTAAGTTAGCACTAGGACTAATGTAGCCTACATTTTCTGGTTTGGATGATTGTGAATGTCTGAACATTACATCCAAAAATAACCTGGTCACAATCAGGACATAACTTTGTGAGGACTGTGTTTGTGCAAAATGTTTCTGTGAAAAAACAGTGTGGCCAGCTCAAACGCGGACTGTTGCGTCAATCGAAACTGGACGTTCTAAATAAGCATTCTAAATCACACTGGTTTGAGCGTACGCAGCAGGGACCACTAGGGTTGCACATTTATTTTGGGAAATACTAAGAGGTGGAAACTTTCTGTGGAAATTAACGGGAATAAATGTGAATTAACGGGTATATATGGGAATTAACGGAAATAGTTGCAACTTAATATGAATACCATTTAAATGTAATGTTTTTTGCATTGGATATATTTACCATATCATATGGAGACAGAAACATAAACATTTTACCTTATCATAAGTAGACAAATTTGCAAATAATTAAATCCTTCCAATAGAAATTTTAAAAACTATTTAGTTATGAATTGAACTTTAATGAAATGAGTTGACTCTTCACATGGGATGATTTCACTGAACAACAATAGAAAGGGAATATTGAATGATCCCCAATGATCCATCGCATTTCCCAACAACATTTTCAACATACATCTGTCTAGAAACTAAAGCTTTGGTTATCTTCCTCTCAGGCTTCCATATCTTCTCCCTGGACATCCTCAATGTCTACCTCTTGAACATCAGACTCTTCATCTTCACTGTCACTTTCCAACCTTGTTGGGATGGCTCGTTGTCAGGCTCAAAAAGCCTCAGATCCACAAAGTCCCTTCCACCAGGTGGCTGAGGAGATATGTTGGCACGACTGCCATATTGCATCTCCATCCCAAAGCCCTTGCTTGGAAGTGTACTTCGCCAGACTGCCAAGAAGCTTGCCCTCATCCAGGCCAAGGTGGCGAGACACGGTAGTGATGGCACCATAGGCCTTGTTGATCTCTGCACCAGACAGGATGCTCTTGCCAGCATACTTGGGGTCCAACATGTACGCTGCGGCGTGTATGGGCTTCAGGCAGAAGTCTTCATGCTTTGTGATGTATTTCAGAACTGCAGTTTCCTCTGCTTGGAGCAACAGTGAAGTGGGCAGGGCAGTATGGATGTCTTCTCTTACATCTGCAAGCAGAGTGAACATCAGACAGGATGGCATTGTCTCCCTCAATCTGTGCAATGGCTACTGCTATAGGTTTCAGGAGTTTCAGGCTGCTTACCACTTTCTCCCAAAATACATCATCCATACAAGAATACTCCTGATGGGGCTGTCCATATCGGCAGACTGTGACATACATGACCATTTCTTGGAGAGACTCCTTCCCCTCCAGGAGACTGTCAAACATTCACTATTATAAGCTAACTTTTTGATGAATTTAAGCAAAATTCCCCAAATTCCTGGGCTTAACTTCCCATGGAAATATTCCAGAAATTTACCAGAAAGTTTCCGACACTTTGGACCACAATAGAATGATCACACCCGTTTGTTGGTACGTGTCAAGAGAGTTTATCTATACTTTCCATAGCTGTCTATTTACCAACACAAACTGACGCTGGCACTAAGACCGCACTCAATGAGCTGTAAAGGGCCAAACGCAAATAGGAAAATGCTCATCCAGAGGTGGCGCTCCTAGTGGCTGGTGATTTTAATGCAGGGAAACTGATATCCATCTTACCTCATTTCTACAAGCATGTCACCTGCGCAACTAGATGCAAAAAAAACTCTAGATCACCATCACTCCACACACAGAAACACATGCAAAGCTCTCCCTCGCCCTCCATTTGGCAAATCTGCCAAATAATACTGTCATCCTGATTCATGCTTACAAGCAAAAAATCAAACAGGAAGTACCAATGATGCGCCCAATGTGGAAGTGGTCCGATGAAGTGGATGCTAAGCTACAGGACTGTTTTGCTAGCACAGACTGGAATATGTTCCGTGATTCATTTGACGGCATTGAGGAATTTACCACACCAGTCACCAACTTCATTAACAAGCATGCCCACATTCACATCGACGGGGATGTAGTGGAGCGTGTCGAGAGATTCAAGTTTCTTGGTTTCTACATCACTAAGGATCTATCACGGTCCACACACACCAACACAGTCATTAAGAGGGCACGAAACACCTCTTCCCCCTAAGGAGGCTGAAAAAATTTGGTATGGGCCCTCAGATCCTCAAAAAGTTATACAGCTGCACCATTGAGAGCATATTGACTGGCTGCATCACCACTTGGTATGACAACAACTTGGCATCCTTCCGCAAGGCGCTAGTGAGTACGGCAAAGTAAATCACTGGGACCGAGCTTCCTGCCATCTGGGACCTCTATAACAGGCGGTGCCAGAGGAAGGCCCAGAAAATTGTCAAAGACTCCAGCCACCCAAGTCATAGACCAGGGGTTCCCAAACATTCTTGGCCCACAACCCCATTTTGATATCTAAAACTTCTCTGAACCCCAACCATGTGAAGAAATGTACACTTTACATACAAAAGTATGCGGACACCCTTTCAAATTAGTGGCTACGCCAATTTCAACCACACCTGTTACTAACAGGTGTATAAAATCGAGCACACAGCCATGCAATCTCCATAGACAAACATTGGCAGTAGAATGGCCTTACTGAAGAGCCCACCTTTGCAACAAGTCAGTTCGTCAAATTTCTGCCATGCTTGAGCTGCCCTGGTCAACTGTAAGTGCTGTTATTGTGAAGTGGAAATGTCTAGGCATAACAACGCAAAGTGGTAAGCCACACAATCCCACAGAATGAGACTGCCGAGAGCTGAAGCGCATACAAATCGTGTGTCCTCAGTTGCAACACTTACTACCGAGTTCCAAACTGCCATTGGAAGCAACATCAGCACAATAACTGTTCGTCGGGAGCTTCATGAAATGGGTTTCCATGGCCGAGCATCTCGCACACAAGCTTAAGATCACCATGTGCAATGTCAAGCGTCATACTGGAGTTGTGTAAAGCTTGCCGCTATTGGACTCTTGAGCAGTGGAAACGGGTTCTCTGGAGTGATGAATCACGCATCACCATCTGGCAGTCCAACGGACAAATCTGGGTTTGGCGGATGCCAGGAGAACGCTACCTGCCCCAATGCATAGTGACAACGGTAAAGTTTGGTGGAGAAGGAATAATTTCTGGGGTTGTTTATCATGGTTCGGGCTAGGCCCCTTAGTTCCAGTGAAGGGAAGTCTTAACACTACAGCATACAATGACATTCTAGAAGATTCTGTGCTTCCAACTTTGTGGGAACAGTTTGGGGAAGGCCCTTTCCTGTTTCCTGACAATGCCCCCGTGCACAAAGCGAGGTCCATACAGAAACGGTTTGTCGAGATCGGTGTGCAAGAACTTGACTGGCCTGCACAGAGCTCTGACTTCAACCCCATCGAACACCTTTGGGATGAATTGGAACGCCGACTGCGAGCCAGGCCTAATTGCCCAACATCTGTGCTCGACCTCACTAATGCTCGTGGCTGAATGGAAGCAAGTCCCTGCAGCAATGTTCCAACATCTAGGGGAAAGCCTTCCCAGAAGGCTCTGAAAAATGTGAGGTCAAATCATGATGCCAGTGACCTTTAGGTCAGAAAGTCGGAGCTCTAGAAAGAGACGGCAGGGTATTCCCTTTGAGTCAGGAACCAAAAATCCTCCATAGTGACCAGTGAATGCATTCGGTCACATGACAGCTCGATCAGCTGTTCGTTTTCACTTACCGGCATGTCAACTGAGCCAGGATCACAATTAAACGGATTGGGAAGTAGGTCTCAAAGTTCTCTTCCAAGCATTGGAAGTGAGCAGTCATCACTCGTGTGAGACACTTACTGATGCTGTTGTCCGTTAGAAACATGCACAGCCTAGGGAAGGGGGCATGGTTCGCTTTTGAAATACTCTCTCCAATAAGAATTCTTCCCTCTGAATCCACTGATTCGGTATCATCAGTATAATATTTTTGTCTTTCCCCTGCATGCTTGTGTTCAGTTCGTTCAGTTTTCCAAATATGTCTGTTACATAGTCAAGGAAACACATTTTTTTTTCATTACACAAAAAGTCAACCAAGTCTGTTTTTTTGGGGGGGGGGTTTTAACATCCATTTTGAATGACAACAGTTCCTCTCTCAATGCGAAAAATCTTTCAAACACTCTCCCTCAATAACCACCAAGCCTCAGTGTGCAATAGAACACTGTCATGCTCTGATGCTCTCATATCTCCACATAGTTTAGCTAACAGGCGTGTGCGCAGGGGATGTGGTTTGATGAGGTTAATAATAAAAGTTACCTGCTGCAGTACAGCGGCAAGAAAAAGTATGTGAACCCTTTGGAATTTCCTGGAATTCTGCATAAATTGTACATAAAATTTGATTTGATCTTCATCTGATCAAGTCACAACAATAGACAAACACAGTGTGCTTAAACTAATAACACACACATTATTGTATTTTTCATGTCTATATTGAATACATCATTTAAACATTCAGTGTAGGTTGAAAAAAGTATGTGAACCCCTAGGCTAATGACTACAAAAGCTGGAGTCGAATCAATGAGACGAGATTGGAGATTTTGGATAGAGCTGACCTGCCCATAAAAAAAAACTCACAACATTTTAGTTTTCTATTCACAAAGAAGCATTGCCTGATGTGAACCATGCCTCGAACAAAAGAGATCTCAGAAGACCTAAGATTAAGAATTGATTCCTTGCATAAAGCTGGAAAGGGTGACAAAATTATCTCTAAAAGTCAGTCCACGGTAAGACAAATTGTCTATAAATGGAGAAATGTCAGCACTGTTGCTGCTCTCCCTAGGAGTGGCCATCCTACAAAGATGACTGCAGGAGCACAGCGCAGAATGCTCAATGAGTGTCAGCTAAAGACATACAGAAATCTCTGAAACATGCTAACATCTCTGTTGACGAGTGAAGCATTACAGCACAGTTGAAAAATATATGGCAAATAGAAAGAGATAGATGGGAGGGGTTGAATGGAGCTGAAGTGTGGGACTAATAACAAAAAGAAAACAAATGTAAAACATACGGGGTCTGTAAAATGTATATAGGTTCAGAAATGTTGTGAAATAGCAGTTACAAATAGAAATCAAACTGGACAGACATCAGAAAGGAAGGCCAGGACTAAAAACAAACAAAACATATTTCTATTGTAAAATAGATTGTGTCTGTAAAATGTGTATAGTATGCAAACGCAACAAAAAAAGAAAAGTCCTCTCACTGTCAACTATGTTAATTTCCTGCAAGACAGGAATGTCAGTGTTATGCCATGGCCAAATTATAATTGTTTGTGTGTTATTCGTTTAAGCACTGTGTTTGTCTATTGTTGTGACTTGGATGAAGATCATATAACATTTTATTAACACGAATTAACCCAGGTAATTCGAAAGGGTTCACATACTCTTTCTTCCCACTGTATATCTGTGCTTACCTGCTGCAGAGTTCTGTGCTCAGCTCTTTTGCTGCCAGTTGCTCTCGGTATCAGACAATGTGTCCATATGGCAGAGGGAGACACATTCATAACTAGAGTGCAGAGGCCTGCCCGCCGTCCCGCTATAGTTGGAGTCACATCTGTGCAAAAGCCCACCATTCAACCCCATGGAATCTGTATTTCGTCAATATAGGCGCGCAGCACACTGAACATCCCCTGTGCCCTTCCGTGCTCGGGAATCGTGAGACAGAATAATATGTCCTCATGAATAGCATACCCCGACATGTATAGCAAACAAAAGACAATACATGGGCATCTCGGCCCTCACAGCTAACATCCATTTGGAGAGCATAAGCTGGGGAGTTTTGAGTCGTTCAGTCAGTTTCCTCTTGAATAAGATTTGAATTGATTGCTAGCAATATAATAAATTATTCATTCAACAGTCTTCTCTGACAAGGTATTGATGTGAGTTTCTGTGCCTCCGCCTCCCCACACAATGTTTTCACCATATCAATTGCGGCCGGTAATATCAAAGTCTCGACCACAGTGTGTATTTTCATAGCGTAGCGGGCCTAGCCATTCCCCATGGGAATGATTCAAGTGCAATGGTCAAGTGCAGCCTATTTCCGTGATCTAATGGCGCTCTCTGGTTGAATGAATGAATGTTTTATTTTTTATTTTTGAGGTTAACCACATTACAATGATTTTAAGAGACAAAGACGATACTATATAATTTTTTGGTATATATCTTTTTTTCTCTCTGGATTTTGGAAATTGTCCCGCAACCCCATATTCATATCAGAAGACCCCATATGGGGTCGCAACCCCTAGTTTGAGAACCCCTGTCATAGACTGTTCCCTCTGCTACCGCACGGCAAGTGGTACCGATGCACCAAGTCTGGAACCAAAAGGACCCTGAACAGCTTCTACCGAAGCCATAAGACTGTTAAATAGTTAGTTAAATAGTTAACCTTATAGCTACCCGGGACTATCTGTATTGACCCTTTTTGAACAAACTTTTTTTTATTCATCACAAACACTGCTGCTACTGTTTATTATCTATCCTGTTGGCTATTCACTTCATTCCTAGTTATATGTACATATCTACCTCAGTTACCTCGTAGCCAAGTTATCATTACTCATTGGGTATTTATTATTACATGTTATATCTTTTCTAATAATTCTCTATTTTCTTTCTCTCGGCCTGTGACGAATACAATTTGATTTGATTCAAACACTATACTCCCACAGACTGAGCCATCAGATACCACTGTAAAGTGAACTCCCTTTTCTTTGTCATTTCACCTCTATTCTCTAGTTGGTTCGCGTCTATCTGAAGTTCCCAATTCTATCTCCAGTTCTTATCCGTTCTTATCAGTTCTTATGTTAATTACATTCTTAATAAGACCTAATTTCAAAGATTTTTAGCAACACTATAAAATAAAAAAAAGATGCAAACAATATCATTACCTATGTTTTCCGTGGAGAGTGTGAAGCTTTTCCACTCTGCAGATAGCACATCTGCTAAAGCTCCAGTCAGTTTATCAATGCTCTCCACCACAGTGAATGGTCCCACAGTTGCCTGTATGAAGAAAAAAAAGAATCTGGTTGAAAACTGGTCATGTAACCAGAATACAACAAACTGGTTTCTGTTACAATCAGGTAATGACATATTTTTTCACGACAAGATCAAGTCATGAAAAATACATAATATTCCTGTTGTTTTGTGGTCAGATTACAACTTCCTTATAGAACCAGTTCCTTATAGAACATAGAAAAATTACACATATAAATAGAAACTTCACATTCATTGTAGAATTAAGACAAAAGTGTTACAAAATTATTACGACCAGTATACAACCTGACCATAAAATCATTAAATACGTAATTGCAACCAGTTCTGTTTGCTGGTTTAATACATTATATAAACGTGTGAACACTGAAAACGTACAACGTCCTCCGGCCGACCTAGCCACTGGGCGGCCATCTTAGGGTCCAGGATGAGACTGGCCAGTTTCAGGTAGTTGGTGGCAATGGACACCATGGCCTCGGCAGAGTCTAGGCCCTCCTGGGCATGGTTGACATCCTGGGTGGTGGTGGTGGCCTCCAGTTTCATCATCTCGGTGAGGTAGAGGACATCGGTGGACGTGAGGATGTCCGGACTGGCCTCCAGGACCCTGACCAGCATGGTGGTCAGTCCGCTCAGCGACACCAAGTCTTTCTCAGACGACGCGTTCATGCTCATGTCCTCAATCACCTTGGTGAAAAACATGGTGGTTTTAACCATAGAAATAGATTAACTATTAGAACATTAGAGAACTTTGACTTGAATGGGAATGTCTATTGGGACTATTTACAGTGCATTTGGAAAGTATTCAGACCCCTTGACTCTTTCCACTTTGTTACGTTACAGCCTTATTCTAAAATAGATTAAATATTTTTTCCCCCTCATCAATCTACACACAATACCCCATAATGACAAAGCAAAAACAGGTTTTAAGACAAAAACATTTACACAAGTTTTCAGACCCTTTACTCAGTACTTTGTTGAAGCACCTTCGGCAGCGATTACAGCCTCAAGTCTTCTTGGGTATGACGCTACTAGCTTGGCACACGTATATTTGGGGAGTTTCTCACATTCTTCTCTGCAGATTCTCTCAAGCTCTGTCAGGTTGGATGGGGAGTGTTGCTGCACAGCTATTTTCAGGTCTCTCCAGAGATGTTTGATCAGGTTCAAGTCCGGGCTCTGGCTGGGCCACTCAATGATATTAATAGACTTGTCCCGAAGCCACTCCTGCGTTGTCTTGGCTGTGTGCTTAGGGTCAATGTCCTGTTGGAAGGTGAACCTTCGCCTCAGTCTGAGGTCCTTAGCGCATTGGAGCAGGTTTTCATAAAGGATCTCTCTGAGCTTTGCTCTGTTCATCTTTCCCTCGATCCTGACAAGTCTCCCTGCCGATGAAAAACATTCCCACAGCATAATGCTCCACCGTAGGGATGGTGCCAGGTTTCCTCCAGATGTGATGCTTGGCATTCAAGCCAAAGAGAGAATCTTGTTTGTTAAGTTCTGAGAGTTCTTTAGGTGCATTTTAGCAAACTCCAAGCGGGTTGTCATGTGTCACTTCCTGAGGAGTGACTTCCGTCTGGCCACTCTACCATAAAGGCCTGATTGGTGGAGTGCTGCAGAGATGGTTGTCCTTCTGGAAGGTTCTTCCATCTCCACAAACTTATTTCATTTAAGAATGATTCCTCATGAAGCTGGTTGAGAGAATGCCAAGAGTGTGCAAAGCTGTCATCAAGGCAAAGGGTGGCTACTTTGAAGAATCTCAAATATAAAATATATTTTGATTTGTTTAACAATTTTTTGGTTACTATATGATTCCATATGTGTTATTTCACAGTTTTGATGTCTTCACTATTATTCTACAATGTAGAAAATAGTAAAATAAAGAAAAACCCTTGAATGAGTAGGTGTGTCCTAACTTTTGACTGGTACTGTACGTATTCACACCCCTTTACTATGACGCTCCAAGTTGAGCTCAGGTGCATCCAATTTCCTTTGATCATCCTTGAGATGTCGCTACAACTTGATTGGAGTCCACCTGTGGCCAATTCAATTGTTTGGACATGATTTAAAAAGAAAAACACCTGTCTATATAAGGTTCCACAGTTGACAGTGCATGTCAGAGCAGAAACTCCAAGGAACTGTCTGTAGATCTCTGAGATAGAATTTTGATGAGGCATTTATTTGGGGAAGGGTAAAAAAAACAATTTCTAGAGTGTTGAATGTTTCCAAGTGCACAGTGGTCTCCAGCATTGGGGGGGGGAAAAAAAAATTGAACTACCCACACTCTGCCTAGAGCTGGCCGTCTGACCAAACTGAACAACCGGGCAAGAAGGACTCTGACAGAACTACAGAGAGTTCCTTGGCTGATATGGGAGAACCTGCCAGAAGGACAACACTTCACTTCACCAATCTGGGCTTTATTGGAGTGGCCAGACTGAAGCCACTCCTGAGAAAAAGGCACATGATATTGTGGAATATATAATCAAAGGGAAGAGAGACCAGAGCAGAGACCAGAACAACACTTTATCATAAGAAAAAAAAATATGCAAAAATGAAGCAATCAACATCACCAAGAATGGTTCAGAGTTGAAAGCTTAACAAACATAGCCGGGTCTCTGCTTTTATAGAGAAAATACATACAACCCCTTTCTGTATATGTGGCAGTCAGCGGATAGTGTGCAAAAGGTAATTAGTTAGCACATTCACAACAGCAAAACACTATAATGTGCTCCTTTCTGCAAGTTTCCATACATGTGACTTTCTGTAGATAGTAAACCCACGGGATGTCACATGCTGCGGCCGCACCCAAGCGGACCTTAGTTATACGCCCAGTCTTATGACTAAGTTCCACAAAGACAAGGTTGTATCAGGTTAGAAAAACACCAGCATATAACAAGATCATTCTTTAAACAGTAAAACACGGGATAGAATGACTAATTATGTATTTTCCACGATAATGACCGCACGCCTGGAGTTGCAGGTGGAACGCTGGAATGGCTTCAGAACAAGAATGTGAAAGTCCTTGAGTGGCCCAGTCAAAGCCCAGACTTGAATCCCATAGAAAATCTGTGGATAGACTTGAAGATTGCTGTTCACCACCACTCCCCATCTAAATTAACCCCCTAGAATCGATGTCCATGCCCCAGTGGAAATATAATTAGCATAGACCTAGAGCGGTGTTTGTCAGACCATGAGACATCCCGAAAATCGGTCTTCTTACTAAATTGTCTGTAGCGTCCGAATGTTTTGGTCTACGAGCCCCACAAACGTCTTGAACTCGTCTGAAGTCGGTACAGCCGATCTGCCAACTTCTGTCTGTAGTGTTCGAACAGTTTGGCCTACACTAATATAACCCATCTGTGGAAAGGTGATACTCTAAAGAACACGTACATTTCAGTTGTTTTGCTCTAGGATGCCCACAGGCCTCACAAGACTCGTCTGAAGGTCCCCTGGTACCAAATGAAAACATTTATGGAAGTATATATGGAGACTGTTTATTTCCAAAAATAAGGGGTTAAACACATGTAAACATTTCTTTTGGGGGGGGGAGTATCTGTTGTTCCATGTAGTGAATCTGTTATTCAATGCGTTTGTATGGGCTAATAGCAGTAAAGGTCAAATAAAAATGTTAATTAAATAATTTGTTTATATATTTTTTGATACTTCAAGGCTTGCGGTTGTTGGACGCAGAATCCGGACTGATGAAGCTGCATTTGAATGGCGTGAAACTAATAGGCTACAGCTGGGTGAACCTTCCAATTTACAGGGTTGGTCGAGAGCATCCTTGCTCACCTTACTGAAAAACGCCGTCTTGGGAAAGCCGAAGATGTCCAACTCCTCTAGAATAAAAAAAGTGAACAAAACAATGTTAGCATGAGATATCTCAGGATATACTGAATAAAACATAAACAACCCACCAGAGTTGATGTCCGTGCCCCAGTGGAAATATAATTAGCAGAATACAAAAATCCCCATCAAAATCCTTTTGTTTAAGCTAGAGATATCGTGTGTTTTTTTTGCATGGGCTGCGTCTCAAATCACTTCATCCGCATCTATGCTGGAAGGTGGCGTGGCTACAGTGGTGTTTGTCAGACCATGTGACATCCCAAAAACATCTGTAGCGTCCGAATGTATTACCACTCTATAGACAGATGAGACTCTCCCAAACACAATGGTGTTCTCCGTTTTGCTCTACTACCCCCACAAGGGTCACGGGACTCGTCTGAAGTTGGTACCGCCGATCTGCCAACTTCTGTCTCTAAAATCTGAACAGTTTGGGCTACACACTAATACTGAAACGTGAGACTCTCACGAACACATTTTGCTCTAGGATGCCTAAAATCCTGATATTTATTATATCTCTCAGATATAGGACAGACAGTTTATTTTATTGACTGTTGATCTGTTTTATCATGTATGAATCTTTTCTTCAATATGTTTCTATGGGCTAATAGCAGTAAGGCCAAATGTAATGTTTCATTAATTAATTGTTTTATATACTTTTTTTGATACCTAAACAGGTCCTAAAATTCGAAATCAAATAGCTAAATGATCCTTGGTATGACCATCTTAAAACAACCCCCCCCCCCTCCCTTCTGCCCTTCTGACTTAAGGGGCAATGAGGGACTGGTACAACCATCCTTTGGTACATCCATAACATGTAAATGCCTCATGAGCTTAGTTCAACTGTTGTACCCAATCAGAACCCCAAATATAAGCTTGTTTTATTCCATGCCAAGTAAACAATGTAACAAACACTGTATAGCTTCAAAACATGGCTAACACTATCATTTTGATCTCATGGATGGTCAGTCCTTGCGTCCATAGCTCTGTCTATCAATTACATTTCTCCAGCCTCATCACTCAGTTTACCAAAACAAGTGGCGGGCTGACCACTTTGTTGTTCGAATCCTGGATTGCCCCTTTAAGATGACTGGATAGGCGAAAGCAAGGTATCTATGGAGGTAGACTTAACTTAACCAATTATAGATTAGTGATTACCTAAAGGATGGAATGACTTGGGTCTGTTTGAATGGGAGCAACGTTATTGAATGTCCAGATATAAATGTATTATGTAAAACAACAGGTAGACAGGTAGAATAGGGAATCCTGCTAGCTCTATTAATCCCATTTATATAACGTTCTAAACATATCACCTTTCTGAACACATCCTAGGTTTAATTTTGAAAGTACCCAAGCAGGGCCATTGAGTTTTTTATTACATTGGCACCATAACATAACAAGAGTCTATTTGAGACAGGTGACGCTTAACTTTTAAAAGTTGTATCTTATTTTACATAGGATGTTGTTGTTTAATCCAAAGACAAAAACATGCACTCCCCCTTCGATTGATTTGTGTGTGCTTAGAAATAATTAGATCATGTTTCGATGACATTTAACTGTTATCAGTGAGCGATCACCTTTCTCAAACTGGCAGACGGCACCTCTCTGACTGTCACAAACGTCTAAGCCCCAGCCTCCACTCAGGGGGTCAAAGGTGACACACTCCCCAGCCTGAGGTGCATCCACCACCTCAGAGAAGTTGTGATATGGCACCACATCTGAATCCAACAGGGAGTACAGGAACTCGTCGGCCAACTGACTGCTGTTAGCTAGTAAGGAAGAAATAACAGAAAAAAACAGGGAGCCAAAAAGATAAGGAATGTCCATTGTACATCAATCAATCAAATGCATTTTTTAAAGACCTTTTAGAATCAGAAGATGTCACAAAGGCTTTACATTAAATTGTCAAGGGTTGCAAACTTACAGTAACTTTACAAAAATTCTCAGGTTTTCCAGATCTCCAGGTTGGAGGATTCCTAGAATCAGGAAGGATTGACCAAGGATGAAATCCTCCAACCAGGAATTCTGGAATACAGCCCTAAAACCTGTCCTTAACCCCAAACAGCAAGCAAAAGCAGTAGCACATTGTCCAGGAAAAAACTTAGTAGAAGGAAGACAAGTGTCTAACTCCAGGCTCGGCAATTTACCTGTCTGAAATCAACTCGCTTGATTTTAGGTATGTCCTTAAAAACAAGCGCAAAAGTGACAATCTTCCCAGCGCTAACGGGAAGATAAGTCCCACAAAAAGCAGGTCTTAATGGTAACGCACTTGATAATGGCATGGATTTTGAGAGCGGAAAAGCAGACTATCCAGCCATGACACACAGTGCCCATGGAAAAGACATGTCCTCTTAATCAAGGCTGGTTTAGCAGCATCGCACAGGTGAGTCTTTTTGGCCTACGTGTGCACACAGTGCCATGGAACAAGACAAGAGATATATGATATCATGCTTCTGACCCAATCCTGTGTAGAAATATGGTTGTTGTTTAAAAAACAGATTTCTTGTTTTCCATTTCATATCAAGCCCTCCTCTACCCTTAACCTAGGTCTAGGCTACTAAGGCTGGTTAAACAGCAACGTGTTGTTTATTTCTTATCCTTGCCTTGCAAAGTAGCATATCCATAAAGGTGTTTAGTCAATGTGCCTTGAACAGAAAATATACTGCACATCCTTAAACACACACACATACGGTGCATTCGGAAAGTATTCAGACCCTTTGACTTGCCACACATTTTGTTATGTTACAGCCTTATTCTAAAAATGATGAAATTGTTTTTTTCCCTTCATTACACACAATACCACATAATGACAAAGCAAAAAAAAAAGGTTTTTATACATTTTAGCAAATGTATGAAAAATAAACTGAAATATCACATTTACATAAATATTCAGACCCTTTACTCAGTACTTTGTTGAAGCACCTTTGGCAGCGATTACAGACTCGAATCTTCTTGGGTATAACGCTCCAATCTTGGCACACCTGTATTTGGGGAGTTTCTCCCATTCTTCTCTGCAGATCCTCTCAAGCGCTGTTAAGTTAGACGAGGAGCGTTGCTGCACAGCTATTTTCAGGTCTCTCCAGAGATGTTCGATTGGGTTCAAGTCAGAGTTCTGAATGGGCCACTCAAGGACATGCAGAGACTTGTCTCAAAGCCGCTCCTGTGTTGTCTTGGCTGTGTGCTTAGGGTTGTTGTTCTGTTGGAAGGTGAACCTTTGCCTCAGTCTGAGGTCCTAAGTACTCTGGAGCAGGTTTTCAGCAAGGATCTTTCTTTACTTTACTCTGTTAATCTTTCCCTCGATCCTGACTAGTCTCCCAGTTCCTGCCACTGAAAAACATGCCCTCAGCATGATGCTGCCACCACCATGCTTCACCGTAGGGATGGTGCTAGGTTTCCTCCAGATGTGATTTTTGGCATTCAGGCCAAAGAGTTCAATCTTGGTTTCATCAGGCCAGAGAACCTTGTTTCTCATGGTCTGAGTCCTTCAGGTGCTTTTTGGCAAACTCCAAGCATGTCATGTGCATTTTACTTAGGAGTGGCTTCCGTCTGGCCACTCTACCATAAAGGCCTGATTGGTGGAGTTTTGCAGAGATGGTTGTTCTTCTGGAAGGCCCTCCATCCCCACAGAGGAATTCTGGAGCACTGTCAGAGTGACCATCGGGTTCTTGGTCCCCTCCCTGACCAAGGCCCTTCTCGCCTGATTGCTCAGTTTGGCCGGGCGGCCAGCTCTAGGATGAGTCTTGGTGGTTCCAAACTTCTCCCATTTAAGAATGATGGAGGCTACTGTGTTCTTGGGGACCTTCAATGCTGCAGAAATGTTTTGGTACCCTTCCCCAGATCTGTGCCTCGACACAATCCTGTCTCGGAGCTCTACGGACAATTCCTTCGACCTCATAGCTTTGGTTTTTTCTCTGACATTTTTTATTTGATTTTTTTCACCTTTATTTAACCAGTCGAGAACAAGTTCTCATTTACAACTGCGACCTGGCCAAAAAAAGCAAAGCAGTGCGACAAAAACAACAACACAGAGTTACACATAGGATAAACAAACAGAGTCAATAACACAATAGAACAATCTATATACAGTGTGTGCAAATGTAGTAAGATTAGGGAGGTAAGGCAATAAATATACCATAGTGGTGAAATAATTACAATTTAGCATTAACACCGGAGTGATAGATGTACAGATGATGATGTGCAAGTAGAGATACTGGGGTGCAAAAGAGCAACAACAAAAAAAACAATATGGGATGAGGTAGTTGGGTGGGCTATTTACAGATGGGCTGTGTACAGGTGCAGTGATCAGTAAGCTGCTCTAACAAGCATTTCGCTACACTCGCATTAACATCTGCATGTGACAAATAAAATGTGATTTGATTTGATGCTTAAAGTTAGTGAGGGAGATATAAGTCAACATACACGACATACACTGTCAACTGTGGGACCTTATATTAAACAGGTGTGCGCCTTTCCAAATCATGTCCAATCAATTCAATTTACCACAGGTGGACTCCAATCAAGTTGTAGAAACATCGAAAGGATGATCAATTGAAACAGGATGCACCTGAGCTCCATTTCGAGTCTCATAGCAAAGGGTCTGAATACTTTTGTTAAGGTATTTCAGTTTTTTTTTTTTTTTATACATTTGCTAAAATTTCTACAAACCTGTTTTCGCTTTGCCATTATGGGGTATTGTGTGTAGATTGATGAGGATTTTTTTTTAATGATATCCATTTTAGAATAAGGTTGTAATGTTAACAAAATGTGGAAAAAGTCAAAGGGTCTGAATACTTTCCGAATGCACTGTATGCGCCTAACTGCATACTTAATTTAGCTTCTTCAAGTATCCATACCCATCTCCAGAGAGAGCATCTCATCCAGTTACCAAAGTAAACTTACAAACTTATTTCAGAAAGAAAACGCCACGTAGAAATATGTTTAACCATTTATTAAGCAATGGATAATGCAAGTCTTGGCGATATAGGCTCTGCTCCATCAGGGTAGCTCACTGCCCAAGCAAAGCATCAATATAAAATAGCCTACAGGCAGTGAGTGCGGTAAGCTATACCAATCCCCCCGGCAGGAACACAGAACCTTACAGGTAGAGGCTGGGGTGATGGTGGGAACAAGAAGCCAGCACATAGTAGCAGGAAGTGGCAGCAGGATGAGTGAGCAGACGCGGTCAGCTTAAATAGACCGCCAAAAAAGGTAGGCCTGATTGATACTAACCTCTAATACAATAGATGCCATCTCAGCTGATGCGTCAGCCTGAGGAGGGGCGCTCAGGTTTATTTTCTGAACTGGCTCCGCTTAATTTAAATGATTCATTCCTATAATGCAGTATCAACGGTAGGCCTAGGCTATATTTTGCATATTGAGAACCTGCCTCACACATACAATACATTTTACGGGAGCCTAGTATTTTTATTTTAGGAGAAGTGCGATGAGTAAAGATATGTACGCTAGGCTTTTAAAGCCAATTACAACCATATTGACTGCCAACACTCCAAACATAGGCTATTGAGCAAACACTGGATGTTCATTTTTCTTTTACTAGTACTGAGCTTTTAGAGGAGTGCTGTTTCCCCCCGCCACAGAAAAACTATTAATAAAATGACTGGCATTACTGCTTATCACTTATTAACCATAATGTATTCACATTACTTTACTTTTGTGTATATTACATTTGTTTTAGGCCTATTTGAAGACTATTATTTCATTCCAAGTCATCATCTTATCTCTATAGAACTGTTGCCTATGCCCTCTGACACAAATCACTCTTTAAATAGTTCTTCAAAGTAAAAAACACATACTTTTAAAACTGCTGAATACAAACTATCAATCTTAGATCATGTATTTTCAGGTAGAGATACCTCACGAAGCAACTGCTCTTTATCCCTTTCAATTGCGGGTTCTTTATGTCTCTTCTCCATCTCAGAACATACAAGTAGGTGTGCAATGGATTATGGTCATTGTAGTTATTCACCATGTTTTCTGTGCTAAACTATGTAGAATATTGGCCTGTTGGAAACTACACCTCCCTACTATATCTCACAGTTCAGGCTTGATCTGATTTATCGCTAGATAAACTGCACATTGCACTCAAAAAACAAAAAAGAACGAAATGGAATGAAAATAATTAAACAACTAACAGTCAATTAGTTGTTTGAAAAACTTTAAATAAGCAAAATTTCGGTTAAATGCTCAGCACGATTTTTTACTGTTGCTATTACTCATTACTGTGGCCTATACTATTTAATGAACAGTAGTATCAATCCACAATGGACCAGGACGAGAATAGTCCATGCCCCCAGCTGAATTGGAGTTGATGAAAACGCAAAGACAGTCAATAACCTACAGAACTTGAGACAAACGCATGCAGTATTAAGCCATGGAATGCGTTGATTGGCCAGTCAGTGGCCAAGCCCTTGTCACACCTACAACTTGTTTATTAATCAAAACCCAGCCCTTTCGCGCCACCATCAATTATTTCACTCATAATTCCAGCTGTGAAAATAGCAAAAATATTTGACACACCCCCAGACTTATAGCTCTACCGACAACGCTTAGATTTACCATTGAATTAGTAAGTAAGTAGTCTTGCATGAGCCTTGGATTGTGCGAGTCGAAACGGCTCATAGGGCAGGAGCCTATCTCCTGTTTCTGTAGCGTGAGGAAGCTTGATGTACACCCCGTGGGACAGGACACCAGTTTATCGCAGGGCCTTACCCCCAATCTATCTCCTAAATGCTGAGTGCCAAGCAGAGACGCATCAGGTCCCATTTTTCAGTCACAACCTTCCATACTCAGGGCGGACACCCTAACCACAAGGACATTGCGTTAGGTTTGTTAAAATAGAGTCCCTAGAGAGGAACTAGGGTCAGAGGGGAGGTCCCATCCTCTTCTGCCTGTGCAATGGATATGCAATGCTTTTAGGAAGTAAAAAAGTTGATAGAAAGAGAAATTGAGTGCACTCCTAATGTGCTGGGTTTCACATGATGTCAGAATGAGTCAACATTCTTAAATGGTCCGATAAGGAACGGAAGGAGGCTGTACTGTCTGGGTCTGATATATATATGGAGATAGAACATCTGCCTGTGTGTTCTCCTTTGTTGCATGCCAAATGGCACCCTATTCCCTATATAGGGCACTATGTATGGAATAGGGTGCCATTAGGGACCCTACTCCCTACGGTCTCCATAACGAGAGCCCAGGCAGCTGAGACGGTGATGTCATAAAGGAGAGTTTGTTTTGAAGGGTGGGATTCATTACCACGCACATTAAATATTTACAACCATTACTGGGCTGAGTTTGCCAATTACTACTTGCCAATCTGCTCCCCTATTCATGAAGGAAGAGGGGGCTGCCGGAGAGACAGAGAACCTCCAAATGCAGGCTCTGGAACTCATAACGGGTATAAAAAAAGAGAGAGAGAGAGAGAGCGAGTGCGAGAGCGAGAGCGAGAGAGAGAGCGAGAGAATATGCTGGGACAGCCCAGACTAGCTCCAGGGGTAGTCCGCTTTAAATCAAGCATGTCCGCCCACGTGGTCCTTACCTTGGCACGGCGAGTCTCCCCAGAGCCTCTTCAGGGAGGACTCCACTTCCAGGACTGTGGCGCTCCACTTGAATACCAGCCCGGATGAGGCGGGAGAGCACTCTTTTTCCATGGTGTGGATTTCGCTGTCGTTCAACACCCGCTCCCAAATGTGCAGCTGCGTGAGACTACCCGAGAAGGACTCTGCGCTCTTGAACGAGCCCCCGAACGAGTCCTGCTCCTGGCCCAGGATGAAGTGGCCATCAGGGCCCACGTCACCTGCGCTGTACAGGCTGTCGCCCCGGTTGACCGGGCGGCCGTTGGCAAACAGGGCCCAGTGTCCGCCGTGGCGCGACCAGCTCACGCACAGCGAGTGCCAGGAGCCATCATGGCGGAAGGCCTCCTGGTAGGGCCCGTGCATGCCATGGACCAGCAGAGCCAGCTGGATGGGCTGGCCCTGGATCAGCCTGGCGCGGAGCTGGAACTCATTAATGAATGACTGGATGGAATAAGAAAAGACAGTGGAAAATCCGTAGCAGGTCGGATCGAAGCGGACGCGGGTGCAAACGGTCACTTCGCACATGGCGGGGAACTTGTGCAGGAGGCGCGCGTTCTTCACGTCGGATCTCCCATCAAACTCCAGGATAAGGGTGTCGGCGGAACCTTTGCATGGTGGACAGAGAGAGAACAGTCACATTCATTGTACAACTTGGACACAGACATAAAAGGGAAGGAACGATATTACGCAACTCCAATTGTGGTCAAATGTAGGTTGCAAACACTTATTCACTAGACTGCAGGATAGTAAGGCCAATGGCCATGTCCTCAGTCCAATTTAAAATGTCTGCACAAAGACTAGAGGCCGACCGATTAATTAGGGTCGATTTCAAGTTTTCATAACAATCGGTAATCGGCATTTTTGGACACTGATCATGGCCGATTACATTGCACTCCACGAGGAGACCTCTAACAAAGACTCTACTGTGAGACAGAGAAGGTGCTGAAATCTTAAAACTGTCAAATATGGCAATGACTGAACTCACTCTTTAAGTGTGTCATGACTTTCCTGCCGATCCACACGGGATGGGTTATGTTCAGGGACTTTAAGAAGGTGGTGAGCTCTCGGTTCTCGAAGGTGTTGGATACCGTGGCTAAGGCCCCCGAGCGCTGGCTACAGAGGTGTCCGGCCCCATGCCACGGTAGCCTGTCGGGTACGTACTCGTAGTAGGACTCGTCGTATGTGAACATGGTCCTGCTCTCCGACGTCAAAGCTGTATCTGCCCAGAGAACACAAAGAGTGGTTGAGGAGAGGAGCGAGATCATGTTCATTAGGGTACCAAAGGTTTTGAAGCCTTTTGCCAAATAAATCAGAAAATAAGCTTTTCTCATTGAACCGGTCCTTACCGTTCAAGTCCGTTTTCACAAAATGGAAAGCTGTTGGAAACGAGGAGTCACTATCTGAACTTGTCCAAAAAGAAAAGCTATTTCCCCCCATTGCAATAGGTTTTCTAACATTTTGCTACAGTGTGCCCAAATGAACATGACCCTGGTTAACAACGCAGCTCACTATCTAGGAATTTGTATGCACTGCTAGGAAATACAGGGACTTATAGTGGCTGTCGTTGCACTATGGCTTTCTTGGGCCTCTGTTCAACCATATTTTTGGTCAACAATGCCCATTTTGCATTATCTCAGCATAGTGGGAGATTAATGACAGGAAAATGGCAACTGCTGGACGTACAGTATAACTGAGACCACATGCTCAATCAAATCAAATCAAATTGTATTTGTCAGATCCACCGAATACAACAGGTGTAGACCTTACCGTGAAAAGCTTACTTACAAGCCCTTAACCAAACAATATGGTTCAACCCCAATTAAGTGCGGTGAAGTCATGAGTTCTTACAATTGTACGAGAACTCAAATAATAACTATAGGTTATAACTTTGTCATACATGCCTTGTAAGTTACAGTTCATGGTGGCTGTTATGCAACGTTACTACCAGCTTTAACTCAGAATATATCACTTACATGTCAACAGATTAAAGACTACTTACCTGATGTACAGTGATGAAACCAAATCTACGGAATAAAACAAAACCTAGGTTATTGTATTATCATTTGATTCCTGACATTTGATGTCTTATCTAAATCGCTATCAAGTGGAAAACTGGGGACCCCTACTATAAATAGGTATATAAATACATGTTGTAGTAAGAATAATATTTGTGCTTGTGAAGTAGCCTATGATAAAGAAAATGTGTCCATTTAGGTGTTTTAAAACAACGTATGGTGTACACTAGTGTATTTATGGTCTGAGTAGCCTGACCATGTCTATGTTCCCTCAGCCGTATGGTCCCTCAAACTTATGTTCCCTCAGTCCCCACAGCCCTATGCTCCCTCAGTCCCCACAGCCCCATGTTCCCTCAGTTCCCACAGCCCTATGCTCCCTCAGTCCCCACAGCCCCATGTTCCCTCAGTTCCCACAGCCCTATGCTCCCTCAGTTCCCACAGCCCCATGTTCCCTCAGTCCCCACAGCCCCATGTTCCCTCAGTTCCCACAGCCCTATGCTCCCTCAGTCCCCACAGCCCCATGTTCCCTCAGTTCCCACAGCCCTATGCTCCCTCAGTCCCCACAGCCCCATGTTCCCTCAGTTCCCACAGCCCTATGTTCCCTCAGTTCCCACAGCCCCATGTTCCCTCAGTTCCCTCAGTTCCCACAACTCTATGCTCCCTCAGTCCCCACAGCCCTATGCTCGCTCAGTCCCCACAGCCCTATGCTCCCTCAGTCCCCACAGCCCTATGTTCCCTCAGTTCCCACGGCCCTATGTTCCCACAGCCCCATGTTCCCTCAGCCCCATGTCCCCTTAGTTATATCTTCTAAACCCGGGGTCGGCAACCCAAATGAAAGGAAGAGATATTTTTCAACTTCCAGTCACCAATGATTCAATACTAGGCAGGGCAAACACGTTTTGGTGATTTCTGGTATATCATCAAAATAATTCAATCAGGGCATGTTTTTGGACTCATTCATTCGTTTTTACACGATTAAGTACAATACCATTGAAAATGAATGTTGAAAATGATGCTGTCGCTGCTTCCTGTTACCAAGATTTTGATAAACACCTCAATGTGGGTGGGGGGGGGGTGCACTTTTGAAACTACCACAACTCAAAAACCCACATGGAAACTAGAGATATTTTTTACATCATGAATAGATAGATAGATGACAACCTGCAGAACACAGTCAGCTACTGTACATGTTGGAATGTTGCATTTTGATACGGGGGTCACAAAAACAAAAAGAAACACAACACTGTTTTGTCAACCACTCATCGATTATCACGTTGAAATCAATTGCACGAGAGGGGGAGATGAGGTTGCACCTGCTGTTAAAGCAGCTAAAAAAAAACACATGGAATCTGGGAATAATATGTACATCACTGGTTAGAGGACAATTTGTAAAAGACAGCTAGCTACATTTAAGTGTTGCATTTTGTTTCAAGCGGGTCGCCAACGCTGTAAGTGTAACGCAACACTTTCTTTGTTAATCACTTCCATCGATATCACGCTGAAATCAATAGAACAGGGGGCAAACATTTGGGGTGTAGCGGTGTTTAAACTAAAACTATTCAAAGGCCACAGAGACATTTTGAATTACCTATACATGGTTGGTTAGATGAGAACTTGTAGAAGGCTTATATCTATATTTTGGAATGTCAGATGTTGATTTCGGGAGGCTGCCATCACGGAAAAGGGAACACACCATTTTAAGTCATAGTTTGACTGTCAAATCCGTGTATTGGTGTGTGGCCAGCGATTTTTATAGAGAGATCACCCCAAATTTTCAGTGCCATTGGAGAGTTCGAAAATGAACTCCGTGCTAAGAAAAGGCAAGGTAGTAACACAAACTGTCCACATTAGTGCAATATACATTGAACAAAAATATAAATACAACGTGTAAAGTGTTGGTCACATGTTTCTTGGG
This sequence comes from Salvelinus alpinus, assembly GCF_045679555.1. Classification (NCBI taxonomy): domain Eukaryota; kingdom Metazoa; phylum Chordata; class Actinopteri; order Salmoniformes; family Salmonidae; genus Salvelinus; species Salvelinus alpinus. Next base: position 5,592,630 of record NC_092101.1, read on the forward strand.
CTGAAATAAAAGATCCCAGAAAGGTTCCATATGCACAAATATGGAACATTTTGTACTATGCTCACTTTCAAATTGTGACATGATCGTGAGGTTTCAAATCTTTACCAAGGTGTACAAAAAGTGTCATGTAATTAGAGAAGACAAAAAATTACGAGGACTTTATGCAAGGTTTTAAGAGCAAATTATAGTTGAACCAATGAATGAAACCTCTCCTTAGAATAGGTTGTGATATGGGACACCTCTAACAGCATTGAGTGAGCTACATACAATACAGAAAGTTGTTGCGCCTTCACCTACATTTACGATTCATGCAAGATTATGAACAGTCAACATAAAAAGACAGCTAAACAAGAATGAGAAGATATTCCACAAATAGTTACAATCCACTGCAGTACAATTCAATTACTGTATACAAATTTTATCAAAGTACTTTACAATCTAAAGAAATCCATGTATGACAAAATAAATGATACTTAACAAAAATATAAACGCAACATGTAAAGTGCTGGTCCCATGTTTCATGAGCTGAAATAAAAGATCCCAGAAATTGTACATATGCACAAAAGCTTATTTCTCTAAAATTGTGCTGAAATGTATTTACGTCCCTGTTAGTGAGCATTTGTCCTTTGCCAAGATAATCCATCCACCTGACAGGTGTGGCATTTCAAGACACTAGTGATCATACTGTTTAATCAAACAGGCATACTTGTGCTGGGGACAGTAAAAGGCCACTCTAAATGTGCTGTTTTGTCACTACACTACCGTGAAATTGGCATGCGGACTGCAGGAATGTCCACCAGAGCTATTGCCAGAGAATTTAATGTAAATTTCTCTACCATAAGCCACCTCCAAAATCGTTTTAGAGAATTTGGCAGTACATCCAACCGGCCTCACAACCACAGATCACGTGTATGGTATCATGTGGGCGAGTGCACAACGTTGTGAACAGAGTGCCCCAAGGTGGCGGTGAGGACAGTATATGGGCAGGCATAAGCTACGGACAATGGATAGGTAGAGACTTCAGCTTTCTCCTCATACAGTACCAGCCAAAAATTTGGACACACCCACTCATTCAAGGGTTATTATTTATTTTTACTATTTTCTACATTGTAGAATAATAGTGAAGACATTAAAACTATTAAATAACACATATGGAATCATATAGTAACCAAAAATGGGTTAAACAAATCAAAATATACTTTATATTTGACATTCTTTAAAGTAGTCACCCTTTGCCTTGACAGCTTTGCACACTTTTGGCATTCTCACAACCAGCTTCACCTGGAATCTGATGCAGCACTCCATCACTCTCCTTCTTGATCAAAAAGCCCTTACACAGCTTGGAGGTGTGTTGGGTCATTGTCCCACTAAGCGCAAACCAGATAGGATGGCGTATCTGGTAGCCATGCTGGTTAAGTGTGCCTTGAATTCTAAATAAATCACCAACAGTGTCACCAGCAAAGCACCCCCACACCATCACACCTCCTACATACTTCAAGGTGGGAACCACACAAGCGGAGATCATCCGTTCACCTACTCGTGTCTCACAAAGACATTGCAGTTGGATCCAAAAATCTCAAATTTGGATCCATAAGACCAAAGGACAGATTTCCACCAGGCTAATGTCTATTGCTCGTGTTTCTTGGTCAAACAAGTCTGTTTTTCTTATTGGTGTCCTTTAGTAGTTGTTACTCTGCAGTAATGCAACCATGAAGGCCAGATTCACGCAGTCTCCTCTAAACAGTTGATGTTGAGATGTGTCTGTTACTTGAACTTTGTGAAGCATTTATTTGGGCTGCAATCTGAGGTGCTGTTAACTCTAATGAACTTATCCTCTGCAGCTGAGGTAACTCTGGGTCTTCCTTTCCTGTGGCGGTCCTCATGAGATCCAGTTTCATCATAGCGCTTTATGGTTTTTGCAACTGCACTTGAAGAAACATTCAAAGTACTTGAAATGTTCCAGATTGACTGGCCTTCATGTCTTAAAGTAATGATGGACTTTCGTTTCTCTTTGCTAAATTGAGCTGTTCTTGCCATAATATGGACTTGGTCCATTACAAAATATGGCTGTATTCTGTCTAGAGGTCGACCAATTAATTGGAATGGCCAATTAAGTAGGGCCGATTTCAAGTTTTCATAACAATCGGTAATCAGCATTTTTGGACACAGATTATGGCCGATTACATTGCACTCCACGAGGAGACTGCGTGGCAGGCTGACCACCTGTTAAGCGAGTGCAGCAAGGAGCCAAGGTAAGTTGCTAGCTAGCATTAAACTTATCTTCTAAAAAACAATCAATCTTAACATAATCACTAGTTAACTACACATGGCTGATGATATTACTTGTTTATCTAGCTTGTCCTGCGTTGTATATAATCGATGCAGTGCCTGTTAATTTATCATTGAATCACAGACTACTTCGCCAAACGGGTGATGAATTAACAAGCGCATTCGCGAAAAAAGCACTGTCGTTGCACCAATGTGTACCTAACCATAAACATCAATGCCTTTCATAAAATCAATACACAAGTATATATTTTTTATACCTGCATATTTAGTTAATATTGCCTGCTAACATGAATTTCTTTTAACTAGGGAAATTGTGTCACTTCTCTTGCGTTCTGTGCAAGCAGAGTCAGGGTATATGCAGCAGTTTGGGCAGCCTGGCTCGTTGCGAACTGTGTGAAGACAATTTCTTCCGAACAAAGACCGTAATTAATTTGCCAGATTTGTAAATAATTATGACATAACATTGAAGGTTGTGCAATGTAACAGCACTATTTCGACTTAGGAAAGCCACCCGGTAGATAAAATACGGAACGGTTCCGTATTCACTGAAAGAATAAACTTTTTGTTTTTGAAATGATAGATTCCGGATTTGACCATATTAATGACCTAAAGCTCGTATTTCTGTGTGTTATTATATTATAATTAAGTCTATGATTTGATATTTGATAGAGCAGTCTGACTGAGCGGTGGTAGGCAGCAGCAGGCTCATAAGCATTCATTCAAACAGCACTTTCCAGCATTTGCCAGCAGCTCTTCGCTGACTTCAAGCCTATCAACTCCCGAGATTAGGCTGGCAATACTATAGTGCCTATAAGAACATCCAATAGTCAAAGGTATATGAAATACAAATGGTATAGAGAGAAATAGTCCTATAATTCCTATAATAACTGCACATTTGTGGCCTGCTGGAGGTCATTTTGCAGGGTTCTGGCAGTGCTCCTCCTTGCACAAAGGCTGAGGTAGCGGTCCTGCTGCTGGGTTGTTGCCCTCCTACGGTCTCCTCCACATCTCCTGATGTACTGGCCTGTCTCCTGGTAGCGCCTCCATGCTCTGGACACTACGCTGACAGACACAGCAAACCTTCTTGCCACAGCTCGCATTGATGTGCCATCCTGGATGAGCTGCACTACCTGAGCCACTTGTGTGGGTTGTAGACTCCGTCTCATGCTACCACTAGAGTGAAAGCACCGCCAGCATTCAAAAGTGACCAAAACATCAGCCAGGAAGCATAGGAACTGAAAAGTGGTCTGTGGTCACCACCTGCAGAACCACTCCTTTATTGGGGGTGTCTTGCTAATTGCCTATAATTTCCACCTTTTGTCTATTCCATTTGCACAACAGCATGTGACATTTATTGTCAATCAGTGTTGCTTCCTAAGTGGACAGTTTGATTTCACAGAAGTGTGATTGACTTGGAGTTACATTGTGTTGTCTAAGTGTTTCCTTTATTTTTTTGAGCAGTGTATGTTGCTACGAAGGTTCTAACGATGAACTTAGCCTTAAGAAGTTTTTGGGAAACCAGGCCCTGAACCGTTCTCTCCATATATATATTCTAGTGAGTCTGCTGATACACATATTTTAAAAAGTACACCAAATTCAAAGGGATGACTTTAGATACATGTATGGAATCCCATATTGAATGAAAACTCCACAAGAAAATATGTTGGCCTGCAAGTGGGAGGGTTTTCAGCAGTTTAATTAAATTGTTTTCACAATGTGCATGGGAACCACACCTGCATAAGGTAAATCTGAATCTGAACTACTGAGAAGTGTGTAGGAATGGCATGCATATGAAAGGCGTACATTTCCTAAGTCTGAATCAGGCCCATATTCCCCAATATTGATGCCAATTATGATGAAAATTTGTTCAGTGGGTACTGAGGGAACATAGGTCTTAAGGAACATTGGCTTGAGGGAGAATAGGGCTGAGTGAACATGGGGTGGATCCTTCATAAAATCAGAGCGAAAGTTCAATAACACATTCTTTCAAATATAGAACATGCCCTAAAATAATGAAAACAGTGCACTTACAAGTAAATGGGGGTATAATATCCCAAACCACTGCATCCTTTGAAATGGAAGCCAATGTGAAATTGTTAGTACGGTTTTGGGAAATGATCCATCGATAAAGGCAATCTAAATCAACTTAATTTAAGGTTGCACTAAAAAGGCACAAACTACATGTCCAAATATAATTATTGAATTCTCACTTTAACATTCAAGTTAAAATGACTAACAGTACTTTACACCTACCTGAGATTGGACACCATCCGTTAATACTCAAAGTTTTCGTGCGTTTTCTTTAGTTCACCTCCATCGACATTTCGAAGTCGTCGTGTGATTTTAAAAGACTTTCATCAATGAATCCTCCAGTGCGACATTTTCTCAACAAAAGTAATTAACAAAAACAAATCGGTCGTTGTTTGTAACCCAGAGTCGTCATTCGATTTACACTTCATGAATTTGAGGGAACCTCCTAGGTGACATCAGATTTTATGAAGTGATGCAAAGCCTGAGCGCGCGAAGGGTGGGTGTAAAAAGCATGGAGCCGTTTCAAGCTCTGCTGAGAGAAAAATAACGAACTTACTCACAAGCTGTTGCACAATATGCATAAAAGGAGACCAAAATATGCATGTATGGAGACCAGACGAAAAAGCTAAACAAAAAAAGTCCAGAAATATTCATTTATTATGCTCACTTTCAAATTGTGACATGATTGTGAGGTATCAAATCTTTACCAAGAGATACAAAAAGTGTCATGAGACAACAACAAAAAATGACAAGTACTTTGTGCAAGGTTTATAGTTGAGTGCAAATTATAGTTTATCAAATGAATGAAACCACTCAGAAAAAGTTGTGATATGGGACACCTCTAACAGCATTGAGTGAGCTACATACAATACAGAAAATTGTTGCGCCTTCACCTACATGTAAAAATAATGCAAGATTATGAACAGTCAACATAAAAAGACACCTAACCAAAATGAGAAGATATTGCCCAAATAGTTACAATCCACTGCAGTACAATTCAATTACTGTATACACATTTTATCAAAGTACTTTACAATCTGAAGAAATCCCTGTCTGACCAAATAAAGTATACTGAACAAAAATATAAATGTAAAGTGTTACGCACAAAAAGCTTATTTCTCTCAAATTGTGCACAAATGTGTTTAAATCCCTGTTAGTGAGCATTTCTCCTTTGCAAAGACAATCCATCCACCTGACAAGTGTGGCATATGAAGAAGCTGATTAAACAGCATAAATCGTTACACAGGTGTACTTTTGCAGGGGACAATAAAAGGCCACTAAAATGTGCTGTTTTGTCACCAAACACAATGCCACAGATGTCTCAAGTTGAGGAGCATGCAATTGGCATGCTGACTGCAGGAATGTCCACCAGAGCTGTTTGTTGCCTGGGAATGTTCATTTCCCTACCATAAGCCGCCTACATTGTCATTTTAGAGAATTTGGCCGTACATCCAACCGGCCTCACAAGCGCAGACCACATACCGGCCTCACAAGCACAGACCACGTGTAACCACGCCAGCCCAGGACCTCCACATCCGGCTTCTTCACCTGCGGGATGATCTGAGACCAGCCACCAGGACAGCTGATGAAACTGTGTTTTTTCACAATTGAAGAATTTCTGCATTAACTGTCAGAAATGGTCTCAGGGAAGCTCATCTCTGTATCGTAGTCCTCAACGGGGTCTTGACCTGACTGCAGTTTGCTGATGTCAACGTTGTGAACAGTGCCCCATTGTGGCAGTGGGGTTATGGTATGGGCAGGCATAATATACAGACAACGAACCCAATTACTTTTTATTGATGGCAATTTGAATGCACAGATACCGTGACGAGATCCTGAGGCCCATTTTCATGCCATTCATCCGCCGCATTCACCTCATCTTTCAGCATGATAATGTTTAGCCCCATGTCGCAAGGATTTATGCACAATTCCTGAAAGCTGAAAATGTCCGTGTTCTTCCATGGCCTGCATACTCACCAGACATGTCACTCATTGAGCATGTTTGGGATGCTCTGGATCGACCTATACAACAGCGTGTTCCAGTTCCCGCCAATATCGAGCAATGTCGCACAGCCATTGAAGAGTGGGACAACATGAAGCAAATGGTGGTCACACCAGATACTGACTGGGTTTATGATCCACGTTCCTACATATTTATGGTATCTGTGACCAACTGATGCATATCTTTATTCCCAGTCATGAGAAATCCATAGATTAGGGCCTAATGAATGTATTTCAATTGACGGCTTTCCTTATATGAACTGTAACTCAGTAAAATCTTTGAAATTGTTGCATGTTGCGTTTACATTATATTTTTGTTCAGTGTATACATCTGGGGTTTTAGTGCAATTGGACAGAAAGACCTTTGATGTACACTCATTCTCTCTGTTGATTCTTTCTATTAATGGCATTGAGCCTGTAACCTTTAACATCAATCATCTGGGTCGTGTTCATTAGAGCACACTGTAGCAAAAAAAAATTGCAACGGAAACCGAAAACATTTGTTCCTCATTGGACAAGTTCAGATTGTACTACCTTCCCATTTCCGGCAGTTTCATGCCTACTGAAAAAGTGCCTGATCAGCTGATCAACCCCCTGCGCATCAAACCCAATGTGCTTCGTCATTAGATGAAGACAATCCTGAAGAGAGAGAAACAAGCTTAGGGGCTCCTCTGTTCCTTCCCATGTCGGAAGCAACCAGAGTCCCCTCCTTCCCCTGACCCCTTTCCCGTGTGCTCTTCTCTGAGCCAGAAGACCCACTCTTCTCTTCAAGGCCCTGCGTGTTGAAGGCGGTACTCAGGGACTGCAGGGCAGAGTGGAGCTCGTCCCGGGCTGCCATGACAGTCTCCAGGCAGGGCAGCTGTAGGCTAGATGATGTGGTGGCCAGCCCTGTGCCGCCCCTGGGGAGGCCGTTAATGACTTTGTCGATGGTCTTGGAGGAGGAGGAGACAGCCTCTCGGCAGGTACCGAGGCTGGAGTCACTGCTTTTACCTGGTAAAGAGTTAAATACATGCATTTCACTTCTCGTTTGACTTCTTTGGGTTCCTATAGTAGCTAGAACCTAGCTTTCCTGGATGATTAAACTAATGATGGGTAGATAATAGAAACACATATGTTTACAGTTCCATAATATTGCTAAAATGTATCAATTAAAGTTGAAGTCACAAAAGAAAAAAGGACAGGGAAATGAGAGGAAATCAAAAAGGAAGCCATTTAGGTCAGTTAAATGGCAGGCATTATGTTTTTGTAGCAATGCTGAGGAAACTGTGGCCTTGCTTCTCATAGGCCAGACAGTCAGTACCTCGGAGGGCGAGAGAGAGAGCAGCGTGAAGCTGCCTGATTGCCTGGTTGAGCTGGAACAGCATGGCTGCGGTGTTCCTCACTCTGTGGAGCTGTGAGGGATCAGGGTCCTCAGCTCCCTTCTTGGAGCCTTCTTCCCTATCCTGTAGACAGACACACACACACACACACACACGTTACAGTTGATGTCATTGGTAAACTCACACACTTTACAGTTGATGTCATTGGAAAATGGTGCCTTTCCAAGGGGATGAACCCTTTTCCTCACATACTGTAGCTAACCCTATTAAAGCCCTTCCTCCATACATTAGTTGTGCAGAACTACTGTTGATTCCAACCAAATACTGTCTCACTACAACGGTACAATTACAAAACGTGTGACAATTTCAGGTCAATAATTATTGCCACCCTTGATAAAGATGGAAAAAAAGTATAAAATAAAGTATAAAATAAATACTGAGCCATATTGCAGGCGCCAAAAGAGTTGAAAATTATATTATATTATACTAGTACAATTTCTCAGAGAAAGAGATTTTGTTTAACAAGTAATAAAAAATTCAAAAAATTAAGATAGGGCTACCAATAATTTTGAGACCTGTTTTCAGGAGCATCCTACCTTTGCGAGGATAACGACACTGACTTTAAAAAAAATGTTTTAAGAGATTGGAGAACACATTGGGATGGATCTTAGACAATTCCACCACACAGAATCTTTCCAGATCCTTGATATCCTTCATCTGCACTTATGGACTGCTCTCTTCAACTCAAACCACAGGTTTTCAATGTGGTTCAAGTCTGGGTGTGTGCTTGGGGTTATCGTCTTGCTGGAAGATCCACAAGAATCTCAGCCTCCTGTCAAAGGCAACCATGTTTTTGGCTAAAATGTCCTGGTTAAGTTCATGATGCCGTTGTCCTAAACAAAGGCCACAAGACCAGTGGAAGCAAAATAACCCCATAAAATCCTATGTATTTTAACGTAGGCATGAGGTAATCTCCTGCACATGCTTCCATTTTTCTACGCCAAACCCACCACGGGTGTGTGTGGCCAAAGAGCTACATTTTCACATCAACAGACCATAGCACCGGTGCTATGGTTAGTTTCAAAACTATGAAATAACACATAGAATCATGTGGTAACATACCAAAAAAAATAGTTTTAAACAAATCAAAATATATGCCAATTCATCCCAAAGGTGTTCGATGGGGTTGAGGTCAGGGCCAGTCATAGTCTTCCACACCAATTTCGACAAACCATTTCTGTACGGACCTCGATTTGTGCACGGGGGCATTGTCATGCTGAAACAGTAAAGGGCCTCCCCCAAAAGATAGCCCCATGTTATTTTGGCATTAATACGTGTCACATATCAGTTTGCAAACAATGTAAAAAAATAAATAAAAAATAAAGCATTGAGTTAATAAAGCTGCATACAAACATGGCCACAAAGTTGGAAGCACAGAATCATCTAGAATGTCATTGTATGCTGTAGCGTTATGATTTCCCTTCATTGTAACTATAGGGCCTAGCCCGAAGCATGAAAAACAGTAACAGACCATTATTCCTCCTCCACCCAACTTTACAGGTAGCGTTCTCCTGGTGTCCGCCAAACCCAGATTCATTCATCGGACTGCCAGATGGTGAAGGGTGATTTATCACTCCAGAGAACGTGTTTCCACTGCTCCAGAGTCCAATGGACTCCAGCCGACGCTTGGCATTGCGCATGGCGATCTTAGGCTTGCGGCTGCTCGGCCATGGAAACCCATTTTATGAAGCTGCCGACGAACAGTTCTTGCTGTGGTTTGGCAGTTTGTAACTCGGTAGTGAGTGTTGAAACCAAGGACAGACGATTTGTACACACTAAGCTCTTCAGCACTCGGCGGTCCCTTTCTGTGAGCTTGTGTGGCCAACCACTTCGCGGCTGAGCCGTTGTTGCTCCTAGACGTTTCCACTTCACAATAACAGCACTTACAGTTGACCGTGGCAGCTCTAGCAGGGCAGAAATTTGTTGAACTGACTTGTCCTATGATGGTGCCACGTTGAATGTCACTGAGCTCTTCAGTAAGGCCATTGTACTGCCAATGTTTGTCTTTGGAGATAGCGTCATGTAGTCTAAATTAGCCTAGCTAATGTTAGGTATCTGACCATCTTAACTAGCTCCTCTCGGTTTGATGCAGTCAAGAAAGGTACTATTTAATCAGATGAGATGACAAATAACTAGCGATAAATGAGTCTACCAGTGCGAGTCGACTGTTGCCATGCTGCCCCCTCCCTGCTCCCATCGTCACTCACATTTGAGCTGCTGCCCTGCTAATAAAGTAGCTCCTCCTACTAATGTTACAGCATTGTCGAGTTAGGTCTTTTTCTTCATGTTCTATCGTTCAGACCCCTACTCTCAAGTCAGGAAGACTTTGAGAGCTGGCGTCAGCCAGACAAGGTTGCCTCTGCCAGGGGGCTGAAACTTGGCAGCAAGATGATCTTCCAGCAAGACAATAACCCCAAACACTAATCAAAACCCACAGAAATGGTTCAACAGACACAAAAAGCTAAACATTACAGTCTCCGGACATGAACTCCATTGAAAAGCTGTGATTTGAATTGAAGGAAGTCCATAAAAGCAGGCAAAGTATATTAAGAATCTGGAAAGATTATGTATGGAGGAATGGTCTAAGATCCCTCCCAGCATGTTCTCAAATCTCATAAAACATTTAAGAAAACATCTCAGTTTCGTTATGCTCGCAAGGGGAGGGTGCTAGAGTTTTGAAAACTGGTGTCAATTATAGATTTTTGTTTAACAACTAATAAAACAATGTTCTTTACGCAATTGCATTAGCATAAAATAATATAATTTCTAATTTTCTTTGAGCATACACAGTATTTGTATAAAAAAATGTGTAACAAGGGTACCAATAATTATGGACCTGGCTGCATCTGCATTTCACTATCATGAAAATACAGTAGCAACAAATTAAACCATGGCTCTCCCAGAGGCCCACAGAGATTCAACATGTGTCTGGTTTTGTTCATCCAACCCCTTTGTTTGAAGACAATGGGGGTGGAGGTCCGGGGGAAAGATGTCCTCTCCTTTGTCCCAATCGCCTAGCGCAGCCGATGATCGACACTAACAAAGGCGCTAGTTTGTGAGTGGCAGATAATGGCAAACAAGCACGTTAACGGTGACTGATGACACTTCATTCAACACATCCATTACCTGAACGATGGGCTCAACGTGAGACTGTGGCGATAAGGCTGACAGGGGTGGCAAGTTTTTTTTTTACAAGAGCCATAAAAGCTGATTCGCACCTTTTAACGTGCTGGCTGTGGGAGGGGCTATTAATCTGGAGAGTTTAACCCCATGTAAAGAAAGATAGATGAGGCTGGTTGGGTTTGTTATTGTTCGCCCAGTGCTCACCGTCATGTGGCAGTGGATGTAGCTCTGGAGAGCACAGGACAGGTCCAGCATCTTCGACTTGAGGCTCTGCAAAACCTGCCAGAAACATAGACCAAATGGTACCTTGTTTGGAGACTGATGCTTGATAAGAGACAAAATAGAGGTATTCGAAAGAAACAATCTAGAATATCATTGCAAAATTATTTATCCTATGCAAATCATTGATGCCATTCATGGCTTTAAAAGTAATTTTTTTACTTAACTTTTTAACATAACATTTCTCTGATGACAAAATCTCAAGAATCCCTCTCAAGGTATACTACCGTTCAACAGTTTGCACATTTTATGTCCATTAAAATAACATCAAATTGATCTGAAATACAGTGTAGACATTGCTAGTGTTGTAAATGACTATTGTAGCTGGAAACAGAAGATATTTTATGGAATATCTACATAGGCCCATTATCAGCAACCATCACTCCTGTATTTCAATGGCACGTTGTGTTAGCGAATACAAATTCATAATTTTAAAAGGCTAATTGATCATTAGAAAACCCTTATGCAATTATGTTAGCACAGTGGAAAACTGTTATTCTGATTAAAGAAGCAATAAAAAAAAAACTGTCCTTTAGACTAGTTGACTATCTGGAGTATCAGCGTCTGTGGGTTCGATTACAGGCTCAAAATGGCCAGAAACGAAGATTTTTCTTCTGAAACTCGTCAGTCTATTCTTGTTCTGACAAACGAAGGCTATTCCATGCGAGAAATTGCCAAGAAACTAAAGATCTTGTACAACATTGTGTACTACTCCCTTCACAGAACAGCGCAAACTGGCTCAACCAGAATAGAAAGAGGAGTGGGAGGCACCGGTGCACAACTGAGCAAGAGGACAAGTACAGTGGCTTGAGAAAGAATTCACCCCCTTGGCATTTTTCCTATTTTGTTGCCTTACAACCTGGAATTAAAATAGATTAATTGGGAGGTTTGTATCATTTGATTTACACAACAAACAAGAAATAACAAAAAAAAACGGAAAACTTGAGCGTACATAACTATGAACCCTCCCAAAGTCAATACTTTGTAGAGCCACCTTTTGCAGCAATTACAGCTGCAAGTCTCTTGGGGTATGTCTCTATAAGCTTGGCACATCAAGCCACTGGGATTTTTGCCCATTCTTCAAGGCAAAACTGCTCCAGCTCCTTCAAGTAGGAGGGGTTCCGCTAATATACAGCAATCTTTAAGTCATACCACAGATTTTCAATTGAATTGAGGTCTGGGCTTTGACTAGGCCATTCCAAGACATTTAAATGTTTCCCCTTAAACCATTAGAGTGTTGCTTTAGCAGTATGCTTAGGGTCATTGTCCTGCTGGAACGTGAACCTCCATCCCAGTCTCAAATCTCTGGAAGATTGAAACAAGTTTCCCTCAAGAATTTCCCTGTATTTAGCGCCATGCATCATTCCTTCAATTCTGACCAGTTTCTCAGTCCCTGCCGATGAAAAACATCCCCACAGCATGATGCTGCCACCACTATGCTTCACTGTGGGGATGGTGTTCTCGGGGTGATGAGAGGTGTTGGGTTTGTGCCAGACATAGTGTTTTCCTTGATGGCCAAAAAGCTACATTTTAGTCTCATCTGACCAGAGTACCTTCTTCCATATGTTTGGGGAGTCTCCCACATGCCTTTTTCTTCTTTAAGCAATGGCTTTTTTTCTGGCCACTCTTCTGTAAAGCCCAGCTCTGTGGAGTGTACGGCTTAAAATGGTCCTATGGCCAGATACTCCAATCTCTGCTGTGGAGCTTTGCAGCTCAGTGGGATGTTCAAGGTTCTGATATATATTTTTAAACCCAACACTGATCTGTACTTCTCCACAACTTTGTCCCTGACCTGTTTGGAGAGCTCCTTGGTCTTCATGGTGCCACTTGCTTGGTGGTGCCCCTTGCTTAGTGGTGTTGCAGACTCAGGGGCCTTTCAGAACAAGTGTATATATAGTGAAATCATGCGACACTTAAATAAAGTCCACCTGTGTGCAATCTAACTAATTATGTGACTTCTGAAGGTAATTGGTTGCACCAGATCATATTTAGGGGCTTCATAGAAAAGGTGGTGAATACATATGCACTAGAATTCGGCCGATTAATAGGAATGGACAATTAATTAGGGCCGATTTCAAGTTTTCATAACAATCGGTAATCAGCATTTTTGGACACCAATCATGGCCGATTACATTGCACTCCACGAGGAGACTGCGTGTCAGGCTGACCACCTGTTATGCGAGTGCAGCAAGGAGCCAAGGTAAGGTGCTAGCTAGCATTAAACGTATCTTATAAAAAACAATCAATCTTAACATAATCACTAGTTAACTACATATGGTTGATGATATTACCAGTTTATCTAGCTTGTCCTGCGTTGCATATAATTGACGCCTATTATAGACCCCCCTCAGCTCCCAGCTGTGCCCTGGACACCATATGTGAATTGATTGCCCCCCATCTATCTTCAGAGTTCGTTCTGTTAGGTGACCTAAACTGGGATATGCTTAACACCCCGGCCGTCTTACAATCTAAGCTAGATGCCCTCAATCTCACACAAATTATCAAGGAACCCACTAGGTACAACCCTAAATCCGTAAACATGGGCACCCTCAGATATCATCCTGACCAACCTGCCCTCTAAATGCACCTCCGCTGTTTCCAACCAGGATCTCAGCGATCACTGCCTCATTGCCTGCATCCGTTATGGGTCCGCGGTCAAACGACCACCCCTCATCACTGTCAAACACTCCCTAAAACACTTCTGTGAGCAGGCCTTTCTAATTGACCAGGCCCGGGTATCCTGGAAGGATACTGATCTCATCCCGTCAGTATAGGATGCCTGGTTGATCTTTAAAAAGTAATTTCCTCACCATCTTAAATAAGCATGCCACATTCAAAAAATGAGGAACTAAGAACAGATATAGCCCCTGGTTCACTCCAGACCTGACTGCCCTCGACCAGCACAAAAACATCCTGTGGCGTAACGCACTAGCATCGAATAGTCCTCGCGATATGCAACTTTTCAGGGAAGGAACCAATACACACAGTCAGTTAGGAAAGCGAAGGCTAGCTTTTTCAAACAGAAATTTGCTTCCTTCAGCACTAATTCCAAAAAGTTTTGGGACACTGTAAAGTCCATGGAGAATAAGAGCACCTCCTTCCAGCTGCACACTGCACTGAGGCTAGGAAACACTGTCACCAACGATAAATCCACGATAATCGAGAATTTCAATAAGCATCTCTCTATGGCTGGCCATGCTTTCCTCCTGGCTACCACAACCCCGGGCAACAGCTTCGCACCCCCCGCAACTACTTGCCCAAGCCTCCCCAGCTTCTCCTTCACACAAATCTAGATAGCAGATGTTCTGAAAGAGCTGCAAAACCTGGACCCGTACAAATCAGCTGGGCTAGACAATCTGGAACCTTTCTTTCTAAAATTATCCACCGCCAATGCTGCAAGCCCTATTACTAGCCTGTTCAACCTCTCTTTCGTATCGTTCGAGATTCCTAAAGGTTGAAAAGCTGCCGCGGTCATCTCCCTCTTCACAGGGGGTGACACTCTAGACCCAAACTGTTACAGACCTATATCCATCTTGCCCTGCCTTTCTAAAGTCTTCGAAAGCCAAGTTAACAAACAGATCACTGACCATTTCGAAACCCACCGTACCTTCTCCGCTGTGCAATCCGGTTTCCGAGCTGGTCACTGGTGCACCTCAGCCACGCTCAAGGTCCTAAACGATATCATAACCGCCATCGATAAAAGACAGTACTGTGCAGCCGTCTTCATCGACCTGGCCAAGGCTTTCAACTCTGTCAATCACCGCGTTCTTATCGGCAGACTCAATAGCCTTGGTTTCTCAAAATGATTGCCTCGCCTGGTTCACCAACTACTTCTCTGACAGAGTTCAGTGTGTCAAATCGGATGGCCTGTTGTCCGGACCTCTGACAGTCTCTATGGGGGTGCCACAGGTTTCAATTCTCGGGCGACTCTTTTCTCTGTATATATCAATGATGTCGCTCTTGCTGCGGGTGATTCACCTCTACGCAGACGATCCCATTCTGTATACTTCTGGCCCTTCTTTGGACACTGTGTTAACTAACCTCCAAACGAGCTTCAATGCCATACAACACTCCTTCCGTGGCCTCCAACTGCTCTTAAACGCTAGTAAAACTAAATGCATGCTCTTCAACCGATCGCTGCCTGCATCCTCCCGCCCGACTAGCATTACTACTCTGGACGGTTCTGACTTAGAATATGTGGACAACTACAAATACCTAGGTGTCTGGCTAGACTGTAAACTCTCCTTCCAGACTCACATTAAGCATCTCCAATCCAAAAATAAATCTAGAATCGGCTTCCTATTTCACAACAAAGCCTCCTTCACTCATGCTGCCAAACATACCCTCATAAAACTGACTATCCTACCGATCCTCGACTTCGGCGATGTCATTTACGAAATAGCCTCCAACACTCTACTCAGCAAACTGGATGCAGTCTATCACAGTATTTGTAATTACTTCGCTACTATGGCCTATTTATTGCCTTACCTCCTTACTCCATTTGCACACATTGTATATAGATTTTTCTATTGTGTTATTGACTGTACTTTTGTTTATCCCACGTGTAACTCTGTGTTGTTGTTTATTGTCGCACTGCTTTGCTTTATCTTGGCCAGGTCGCACTTGTAAATGAGAACTTGTTCTCAACTGGCCTACCTGGTTAAATGAAGGTGGGGGGGAAAAAAAAAAAACGAACAACAGGTTTCAGCTGTGCTAACATAATTGCAAAAGGGTTTTCTAATGATCAATTAGCCTTTTAAAACGATAAACTTGGATTAGCTAACACAACGTGCCATTGGAACACAGGAGGGGTGCGTCACTTGAGTGGGTTGAGTCACTGACGTGATCTTCCTGTCTGGGTTGGCGCCCCCCCTTGGGTTGTGCCGTGGCGGAGATCTTTGTGGGCTATACTCGGCCTTGTCTCAGGATGGTAAGTTGGTGGTTGAAGATATCCCTCTAGTGGTGTGGGGGCTGTGCTTTGGTGGGGTTATATCCTTCCTGTTTGGTCCTGTCCGGGGGTATCATCGGATGGGGCCACAGTGTCTCCTGACCCCTCCTGTCTCAGCCGCCAGTATTTATGCTACAGTAGATTGTGTCGGGGGGCTAGGGTCAGCTTGTTATATCTGGAGTACTTCTGTCTTATCCGGTGTCCTGTGTGAATTTAAGTATGCTCTCTCTAATTCTCTCTTTCTCTCTCTCTCTCGGAGGACCTGAGCCCTAGGACCATGCCTCAGGACTACCTGGCATGATGACTCCTTGCTGTCCCCAGTCCACCTGGCCGTGCTGCTGCTCCATTTTCAACTGTTCTGCCTGCGGCTATGGAACCCTGACCTGTTCACCGGACGTGCTACCTGTCCCAGACCTGCTGTTTTCAACTCTCTAGAGACAGCAGGAGCGGTAGAGATACTCTTAATGATCGGCTATGAAAAGCCAACTGACATTTACTCCTGAGGTGCTGACTTGCTGCACCCTCGACAACTACTGTGATTATTATTATTTGACCATGCTGGTCATTTATGAACATTTGAACATCTTGGCCATGTTCTGTTATAATCTCCACCCGGCACAGCCAGAAGAGGACTGGCCACCCCTCATAGCATGGTTCCTCTCTAGGTTTCTTCCTAGGTTTTGGCCTTTCTAGGGAGTTTTTCCTAGCCACCGTGCTTCTACATCTGCATTGTTTGCTGTTTGGGGTTCTAGGCTGGGTTTCTGTACAGCACTTTGAGATATCAGCAGATGTAAGAAGGGCTATATAAATACATTTGAAATTTGATGGTTGCTGATAATGGGCCTCTGTACGCCGATGTAGATATTCCATAAAAAAATATATATAAAAAATAAATAAAAAAAATCACGTTTCCAGCTACAATAGTCATTCAACGTCTACACTGTATTTCTGATCAATTTGATGTTATTTTAATGTTATTGACGTTACTTTCAAAAACAAGGACATTTCTAACTGACCCCAAACTGTTGAACGGCAGTGTATATCAAAACAATTCCTATAGAGAAGTCATATAGACAGTGAATACTAAATGGTGGCTACGTACCGGAGTCCTGGGATAGGCCAGCTGCGCATCTCTCAGCATCTCGTTGGAGATTGTCAGACCCTCTTCCAGGAGAGAGTGCACCCCTTTACAAGTCCCCTCCAAAAGAGACAGGGCCACAGACCGCTGGGGAAAGAGAAACGACAAAAAACTTTTGAGAGACTTTTTCTTGACCCTCCGCAAACCAGCATGATTAGCCATGCTCACCTCAAGCTATATTTAGGATGTGTGTGTCACTGGGTCCAGTTATATCATTATTTTGAATTGAGGAGGGGAGTGGAGATGAAGCATCCAGGCAGGATACATCATGGCTTCGTTATTTCCACCAAAGCACCACAAAGCCTTCATGCCCAGTATCTTATCCATTCTCAATCAATACGAAAGGCAGTATATGGTGAGAGTGAGTGAGAGAGTGAGAGAGTGAGTGAGATAGTGAGAGAGTGAGTGAGAGAGAGTGAGAGAGTGAGTGAGTGGGAGAGTGAGAGAGTGAGCGAGTGAGCGAGCGAGCGAGTGAGCGAGAGAGCGAGAGAGAGCGAGAGAGCGAGAGAGAGCGAGAGAGCGAGTGAGTGAGCGAGAGAGAGAGCGAGAGAGCGAGAGAGAGAGCGAGAGAGCGAGAGAGAGAGCGAGAGAGGTAACATTTACCTTGCCTGTGGCCTCAGAGCCCAGCTCGGTCAAATGGAGCTGGGTGGCGGTAAGCGCGGCCAGGTGGCTGATGACCAGCAGTGCCGCGTCCAGACACTGACCACTCTTCCTGTGGGCCTCGGTCACCATGGACGAGATCTCAGAGTCACAGCCCTGGTCACAGCCCACGGGAATTGGATGTTAAATAACATTTGAATAAAATTTAAAAAACACTTGCCTTTTCCTACTATCACTGACTTTGCTGATAACTACTTTAATAAGGCAACATTTATTTAATATGATTGAAACGTGGTTGTCTTACTTAGCCAAAGTAAAATTAATGCACTAACTGCAAGTCGCTCTGGATAAGAGAGTTTGCTCAATAAAATAAATGTACTCATACTATTTGTGAATGCGAAGATATATTGTATTTGAATAAATACATAATGAACTAGGGAAAAAAGCTTAAAAGGTTAATGACTTTCAAATGTAAAAAAAATGTAACGTTTAAAGACATACAGTAGTGTGAAAGGAGGGTGAGATGGGTGGAAAAGGTGGTTTAATTTGTTTTATTGCTGCCACTTCTTAGGAATGTTAGATTGTGCAGTACATACAGTGCCTTCAGAAAGTATTCACACCCCTTGACTTTTTCCACATTCTTGTGTTACAGCCTGAATTTGTAATGTATTAAAGATATTTTATGTCACTGGCCGACACACCCCACCATGTCAAAATGGAATTACGTTTTTAGAACATTTTACAAATTAATTCAAAATGAAAAGCTGATATGTCTTGAGTCAATAACTATTCAACCTGTGTTATGGCAAGCCTAAATAAGTTCAGGAGTAAAAATGTGCTTAACAAGTCACATTACATTGTAGTTACTCCACAATACTAACCTAATTGAGAGGGAAAAGAAGGAAGCCTGTACAGAAAACAAATATTCCAAAACATGCATCCTGTTTGCACAAGGCACTAAAGTAATACTACAAACAAATGTGGCAAATTTGGGGTGAAGGTCTTCACACACACCTTGCACAGTCTTCACATTTTGCTGCCTTAAAATGTCATCTCAAAAGGGAATATATTTAATTGTTTTCCTAGCTATCTACACAACCTAGGCCACATTTTCAAAGTTAAAGACAAGGTGAAGATGTTTTGAAGTGGATTTAACATTGTCATACAGGCCAATAACGTGGAGTGAATGCAATGTTATTGCAGAGACTGGGAGACTAGGGAGTTTGTCAGGATCTAAATATATATGAAAGGAACAAAGCCCAGATAAAAAGTAAGAGGCAACCCTGCCTCAGCCTTCTGAATACCTAACCGTGGGATAGTTATTTTTCAGCGGGACAATTACACACATGTTTATGTCAAAGACACACCAGAATGGCTTTCCAATTTGTTTTGAGTGTTCCTGAAAGGTCCAGTCTCAATCCTGACTTAAACCGGCTTGAAAATCAGAGACACGGTTTGAATATTGTTCTCCATCAATGACTCCCTACCAAATGTACTGACCTTGAGCAATATTTACACAAACAATGGATATTATATGTTGCCCTAAGACTTGTGCAACGCTGGAGTAGGTTGTGTACATCGGTAGCATTCTTTAAAACATAATTTTAAGGCAGCAAAATGTAAAGACCGTGCAAGGCATGTGTAGACTTTCATTAGGCACTGTATAATATACATTCATTCATGTTGGACTTGAGGCTGAAGGTTGAGAATTCCCCTACGCTCTGCGATTTCCATACGAGGAGTCAAAACAGCTCAAAGCTAAAACCCGTCAATCAGTGAGGTGAATTTTGATGAGCCAGTGAGGTGTCAACCAAACTCGATTGAAAAAGATTTTCCTTTTGCAGCGTTTGTGTCTTTTCAGTTTAATTGGGATAAAAACGGATATTTCTAGAATATCTTTACTGTAATTCGCTATGACATTACTTGCAGTAAACTAGTCAACAATGTATGTGTACTGTACATACAGTGCCTTCAGAAAATATTCAGATCCCTTTCCCACATTCTGTTACAGCTTTATTCTACAATTGATTAAATATAGATTTTTCCCCCTCAATCTACACACAAAACCTCATAATGACAAAGCGAAGACAGGTTTTAAGAAATTGTAGCAAGTGGATCCTGTTTCCATTGGTCATCCTTGAGATGTTTCTACAACTTGATTGGAATCCACCTGTGTTAAATTCAATTGATTGGACATGATTTGGAAAGGCACACACCTGTCTATACAAAGTCCCACAGTTAATAGTGCATGTCAGAGCAAAAACCAAGCCATGAGGTCGAAGGAATTGTCTGTAGAGCTCCGACGCAGGATTGTGTCGAGGCACAGATCTGGGGAAGGGTACCAAAAAATGTCTGCAGCATGGAAGATCCCCAAGAACACAGTGGCCTCCATCATTCTTAAATGGAAGAAGTTTGGATCCACGAAGACTCTTCCTAGAGCTGGCCGCCCGGCCAAACTGAGAAATCGGGGGAGAAGGGCCTTGGTCAGGGAGGTGACCAGGAAACGTGATGGTCACTGACAAAGCTCCAGAGTTCCTCTGTGGAGATGGGAGAACCTTCCAGAATGACAACCATTTCTACAGAACTCCACCATTCAGACCTTTGTGGTAGAGTGGCCAGACGGAAGCCACTCCTCAGTAAAAAGGCACATGACAGTCCACTTGGAGTTTGCCAAAAGGCACCTAAAGACTCTCAGACCATGAGGAACAAGATTCTCTGGTCTGATGAAAACAAGATTGAACTGTTTGGCCTGAATGTCAAGCGTCACATCTGGAGGAAACCTGGCACCATCCCTACGGTGAAGCATGGTGTTGGCAGCATCATGGCATGAGGATGTTTTCAGTGGCAGGGAGACTAGTCAGGATCGAGGGAAAGATGACCAGAGCAAAGTACAAAGAGATTCTTGATGAAAACCTGCTCAGGACCTCAGACTGGATAACGACCTTAAGCACACAGCCAAGACAACGCAGGTGTGGCTTCGGGACAAGTCTCTGAATGTCCTTGAGTGGCCCAGCCAGAGCACGGACTTGAACCCGATCGAACATCTCTGGAGAGACCTGAAAATAGCTGTGCAGCGATGCTCCCAATCCAACCTGAGAGAGCTTGAGGATCTGCAGAGAAGAATAGGAGAAACTCCCCAAATAAAGGTGCCAAGCGTTATACCAAAGACTGTAATTGCTGCCAAAGGTGCTTCAACAAAGTACTGAGTAAACGATCTGAATAGTTATGTAAATGTAATATTTCAGTTTTATATTTTTAATACATTTGCAAAAAATTCTACGAAACCTGTTTTTACTTTGTCATTATGGGGTAAAATGATTTAACCCATTTTAGAATAATACTGTAAAGTAATCAAATGTAAAGGGGTCTGAGTACTTTCCGAATGCACTGTAGGTGTGATTGAATGTTTTTGGTGCATAGGTATATCTGCATGTTGTACATTCACATACAGCGGCTGCTGTTTTGAATACACCGTGTTCAATAGTTTCAATGCTCCGATGTGTCCTTTGTGTACCTTTTGGAATGTAATACCTTAGCCAACCTATATTTATCCAGGTCAGTTTCATTAAGATAACATCTCTTTTTCAAGACAGTCCTAGTCCGATACATTGTTAATTCTATTGTCTGATATATTTAAGTTAAAAGTGCTGACGGAAATGTCTACCTGGATGAGAAGCTGAAAGTAACCACCCATTCTCTTGACTTGGGTCTTGAGCTCCTCTGCGACGGTGTAGGGGGGTCCGGCTCTGGGCTTGACGCTGGCCACCCACTGCATGGTGATAAACACAGCTCTCTCGATGGCCGAGGTGGCCTTCACCAGCTGTGTCGGAGCCTCAGCCTCTAACACAAACACTGGGACATAGAGACAGAATAAGGAATACATTACAACAGGTCAATTTAGTATTTTAAAAATGTCATGTGGTGTACAACTTAGCAAAACTATTTGCAACAAAAACAAGAGTTTCTTATTGGACGAATTCAGATGGGTCGTTTCCTGATTCTTCCCTTTTGGTTCCTAGTGAATAAACGCTGGTTATACGTTTAAAAGTGAATTATTTTCAAGTAGAAGGCAAAAGGGTATGTTTTTCACAATATCAGTATCAAAATACTACCAAGATACTTGGTAGTCAATATTCCATGGTTTGCGGCTATGGAACCCTCACCTGTTCACCGGAGGTGCTACCCTGTCCCGGACCTGCTGTTTTCGACTGCTTCTCTCTCAACCTCTGAATGTTTGGCTATGAAAAGCCAACTGTCATTTACTCCTGAGGTACTGACCTGTAGCACCCTCTACAACCACCATGATTATTATTTGACCCTGTTGGTCATCTATGAACATTTGAACATCATGAAGAACGATCTGGCCTTAATGACCATGTAATCTTATAATCTCCACCTGGCACAGCCAGAAGAGGACTGGTTCCTGCCTTTCTTTTTTCTAGCCACTATGCTTCTACAGCTGCATTGCTTGCCATTTGGGGTTTTAGGCTGGGTTTCTGTATAAGCACTTTGTGATGTCTGCTGATGTAAAAAGGGCTTTATAAATTCATATGATTTGATTTGAATTTGCATACTGGTGCAATAATCAACGTGCTCTCGGCTCACCATTGGGAATACATATTTTGATGCATTTAAATGACGGTTTACTCTTGTTCCCTCACGTCTTACAGCAAACGTTTCAACGCCGACCCTCCACCTCCAGCAGCTGAAGGTCCGTCATCGGAAACTTTTTCTCCCAGTGGGATGGTTTCAATGCCAGCTGCCCCGCATAGTGCTACCTGCATACTAGAATCTGACTCCGATGATCAATGACGAAGTCATTCCCCAAACTCTTTTAATAAAATGTTAATACTTGCATCTTGTCTCTGTTGTTCATTCAGTTTAGCCTGCCCTCGACTGAACTGAGTATAGTGACTAGGGTTGGGAAATATTACGATAGACGATACTATCGACGATGTTTGACAGCCATTGTCGATGGTGAGGACATTGTGATGTGACAGACGATGGCTTAGCCTATTTGAACTTGACTGGCACCGCGTAGTAGCCTAAAGAATGGAGTTGGGCAGCAGACGGCAGGGCAGCATACAAGTGACATTCCAAGTAATCTGCCTATTCCTATTTGCTATAGCGCATTTCAATAAATAACCTGTTATATAAGCCTACAGAACGCAAGAGGAATGTAGGCTAGAAAGACCAGATAATTCCACCAAAGCAGCGCAAAATGTCCCGTCATAAAATATTGTTTCTCGCCTTCTGTCAGATGCATGGGCCTTAAAATAGCCTAAACCTATACATTTTTATAACTGACACTCCATAACTATATTGTGTCCAGCGGTAAAAAAACAAACAAAAAAAACAGCTATATTCCCTTGTCTCTCCAATCAATATGAATATGACTTTGGGCTTTCATCGTTTTATGCATGCTTTCTCTACCGATCAAACAATTAGAATAATTAACAGTTCCATCTCAAAAGTAGATTGAACATCTCAAAAACATAAGGAAGCCAGGGGACTAATAATGAGTAAGGACAAACAATATCAATAGCCTATAGAAAAATCTAATGACAAGTTTAAGATTATTAAAAAATAAATAATCTGTGCGAGGAGTAAGAATCCCTCCAATAACCTATCCTCCTACCATAAAAGCTTTAAGACAAAATAAAGTTACGAACAGAAGTCTATTTCCAAATGTCTTATTTTTAATATTATTACCTTTAACTAGGCAAGTCAGTTAAGAACAAATTCATATTAACAATGACGGCCTAGGAACAGTGGGTTAACTGCCTTGTTCAGGGGCAGAAAAACAGATTTTTAACTTGTCAGCTCGTGGATTCGATCTAGCAACCTTTTTGTCCCACCTGGACAAAAGGAACACCTACGTGAGAATGCTATTAATTGACTACAGCTCAGCGTTCAACACCATAGTACCCTCAAAGCTCATCACTAAGCTAAGGATCCTGGGACTAAACACCTCAAAATGCAACTGGATCCTGGACTTCCTGACGGGCTGCCCCCAGGTGGTGAGAGTAAGTAGCAACACATCTGCCACGCTGATCCTCAACACTGGAGCCCCTCAGGGGTGCGTGCTCGGTCCCCTCCTGTACTCCCTGTTCACCCACGAATGCATTTTGCAGACGACAACAGTGGTAGGCCTGATCACCGACAACGACGAGACAGCCTATAGGGAGGTCAGAGACCTGGCCAGGTGGTGCCAGAATAACAACCCATCCCTCAACGTAATCAAGACAGAGGAGATGATTGTGGACTACAGGAAAAGGCGGACCGAGCACGCCCCCATTTTCATCGACGGGGCTGTAGTGGAGCAGGTTGAGAGCTTCAAGTTCCTTGGTGTCCACATCACCAACAAACTAGAACGGTCCAAACACATCAAGACAGTCGTGAAAAGGGCACCACAAAACCTATTCCCCCTCAGGAGACTGAAAAGATTTGGCATGGGTCTTCAGATCCTCAAAAGGTTCTACAGCTGCAACATCGAGAGCATCCTGAATGGTTGCATCACTGCCTGGTACGGCAACTGCTGCATTTTACTATTTTTCTTTTGTTTCTTTACTTATCTATTTACCTAATACATATTTTTTTACTTAAAAATTGAACTGTTGGTTAGGGCTTGTAAGTAAGCGTTTCACTGTAAAGTCTACACCTGTTGTATTCGGTGCACGTGACAAATAAACTTTGATTTGAATACAAAGTGTTATGTTTGGGGGCAAATCCAACACATCACTGAGTACCACTCTTCATAATTTCAAGCATGGTGGTGGCTGCATCATGTTATGGGTATTAGGGAGTTTTTTTAGGATAAAAATAAACAGAATAGAGCTAAGCACACGCAAAAATCCTAGAGGGAAAGCAAACTAAAGCAGGTTTTCAACAGACACTGGGAGGCCAATTCACCTTTCAGCAGGACAATAACCTAAAAAAAACAAGGCCCAACTGGTGCATATACACTGGAGTTGCTTACCAAGTCGACATTGAATGGTCCCGAGTGACCTAGTTACAGTTGACTTAAAAATCGTCTTGAAAATCTATGGCAAGACTTGAAAATGGCTGCCTAGCAATGATCAACAACCACGGAGGTTTTTTATTTTAATAACCCTTATTTTACCAGGAAAGTTGACTGAGAACACATTCTCATTTACAGCCATGGCCTGGGGAAAAGTTACAGGGGAGAGGAGGGTGGATGATTAGGTGGCCCATCCGAAAGACGTCACCCTACACAGGGCAATGTCCCCAATCACTGCCCTGAGGCATTGGGATATTTTTGTTAGACCAGAGGAAAGGGTGCCTCCTGCTGGCCCACCACTTCCAGCAGCATCTGGTCTCCCATCCAGGGACTGACCAGGAGCAACCCTGCTTAGTTTCAGAAGCAAGCCAGTAGTGGGTTGCAGGGTGGTATGCTGCTTGAATAATTTTTATTTAAGAAGAATGTGTAAATATTGTACAATCCAGGAGTGCAAAGCTCTTAGAGACTTACCCAGAAAGACTCACAGCTGTAATTGCTGCCAAAGGTGATTCTAACATGTATTGACTCAGGGGCTTGAATACTTATCTAATGAAGAGTTTTATTTCATACATTTTTTACAAATGTTATAATTTCTCTTCCACTTTGACTGAGTATTTTGTGTAGATCGTTGACAAATTAATTCATTTTAATCCCACTTTGTAACAAAATGTTTCTGAAAAGTCAAGAGGTGTGAATAATTTCTGAAGGCTTAAACCTGCTATTTCTGGAGAGCCAAGCACTGACAAAGACTTTACTATAGGTGTATAAGACCAGGGTCACATTCATGATTAATGGAAGAGAAACTTACAGTACTCTCAACATTGTCAGTGAGATATACTTTAACCTAAAACCCTGGGGACGGTTGCACCAGTTGGGCATATAAAAAAGTTGGTCTTACATGCTTGGTCGGGCGTTGCGCTTCCGACTTTGGGATCAGAATTTACATCTATTGCACCAACCAAAAATAAGACTAGTCATAGCTAAGTCCGGCGTAAGCAATGCGCGTTCATGAGATTTGATGGTTGCTAGGCAGCGCCCGTTACTAGGGTGTTACCATCCTTACCATACAAACTTCCAAGGCATGTTCCATCACTTTGCAAAGCCCAGCACTACGCATGCACGTTTTCTTAACCACAACTGGATGGATCAATCAATAATTACTGTGGAAATGACCAAAATATTGGAATAAAGTACGCAAATGCAATTGAAGTAATTTATCATATTGTTGCTTAATGAAACTCTTAGTTATCCAAACGTTTTAAATACTTTCAAATTAAACTATATGTCACGAGCCGAATACAACAAGTGTATACAACCTTACCGTGAAACGCTTACTTACAAGCCCTTAACCAACAGTGCTGTTCCAAGAAAGAGTTAAAATATTTACCAAATAAACTAAAGTAAAAAATTATAAAAAATAACAATAAAATAACAAGGCTATATCCAGGGGGTACCGGTAGAGTCAATGTGCGGGGGTACAGGTTAGTCCAGCTAGGGGTGAAGTAACTATGCATAGATAATAAACAGCGAGTAGCAGCAGTGTACAAAACAAATGGGGGAGGTCAACGTAAATAGTCCGGTGGCCATTTGATTAACTGTTCAGCAGTCTTATGGCTTGGGGGTAGAAGCTGTTAAGGAGCCTTTTGGTCGTAGACTTGGCGCTCCGGTACCGCTTGCCGTGCGGTAGCAGAGAAAACAGTCTATGACATGGGTGACTGGAGTCTTTGACAATTTTTTGGGCTTTCCTCTGACACTGCCTATTATATAGATCCTGGATGGCAGGAAGCTTGGCCCCAGTGATGTACTGGGCAATTCGCACTACCCTCTGTAGCGCCTTATGGTCAGATGCCGCGCAGTTGCCATACCAGGCAGTGATGCAACCAGTCAGGATGCTCTCGATGGTGCAGCTGTAAAACCTTTTGAGAACTTGAGGATCTGGGGACCCATGACTCATTTTCAGTCTCCTGAGGGGGGAAAGGTGTTGTCGTGCCCTCTTAACGACTGTCTTGATGTGTTTGGACCATAATAATTTGTTGGTGATGTGGACATCAAGAAACTTGAAACACTCGACCCGCTCCACTACAACCCAGTCGATGTTAAATGGGGGCCTGTTCGTCCCGCCTTTTTCTGTAGTCTACGATCAGCTCCTGGAAGTTCAGGATCCAGTTTCAGAGGGAGGTGTTTAGTCCCAGGGTCCTTAGCTTAGTGATGAGCTTTGTGCGCACTATGGTTTTGAACGCTCAGCTGTAGTCAATGAGCAGCATTGTCACATAGGTGTTCCCTTTGTCCAGGTGGGAAAGGGCAGTGTGGAGTGCGATTAAGATTGCATCATCTGTGGATCTGTTGGGGCGATATACAAATTGGAGTGGGTCTAGGGCAGGGTTTGAAAATGTCAGTGAAGACACTTGCCAGTTAGTCCGCGCATGCTTTGAGTACATGTTCTGGTAATCCGTCTGGCCCAGAGGCTTTGTAAATATAAAGGTCTTGCCCACATCAGCTACCGAGAGCATTATCACACAGTCATCCAGAACAGCTGGTGCTCTCATGCATGCTTCAGTGATGCTTGCCTCGAAGCGAGCATTTAGCTTGTCTGGCAGGCTCGCCTCACTGGGCAGCTCGTGTCTGGGTTTCCCTTTGTAGTACATAATAGTTTTCAAGCCCTGACACATCCGTGGAGTGTCAGAGCCGGTGTAGTAGGATTCTTAATCCTGTATTGACGCTTTGCTTGTTTGATGGTTTTTCTGAGTGCATAGCTGGATTTCTTATAAGTGTCAGGATTAGTGTCCCGCTCCTTGAAAGCGGCAGTTCTAGCCTTTAGCTCGATGCGGATGTTGCCTGTACTCCATAGCTTCTGGTACAGTCACTGAGGGGA
Organism: Salvelinus alpinus; assembly: GCF_045679555.1. NCBI lineage: Eukaryota > Metazoa > Chordata > Actinopteri > Salmoniformes > Salmonidae > Salvelinus > Salvelinus alpinus. The sequence goes on from NC_092101.1 coordinate 5,620,311, forward strand.
CGACGTCGTCGATGCACTTATAGATGAAGACAATGACTGAGGTAGAATATACTCCTCAATGCCATTGGATGAATTCAGGAACATATTCCAGTCTGTGCTAGGAAACCAGTCCTGTAGCGTAGCATCCACGTCATCTGACCACTTCCGTATTGACGGAGTCACTGGTACTCCTGGTTTAGTTTTTGCTTGTAAGCAGGAATCAGGAGGATAGAATTATGGTAAGACTTGCCAAATGGAGGGCGGGGTAGAGCTTGTATGCATCTCTGTGTGTGGAGTAAAGGTGGTCTAGAGTTTTTTTTCCCCCTCTGGTTCCTCTGATTTGTTTGCCTGCATTAAAGCCCCCGGCCACTAGGAGCACCGCTTCTGGATGAGCATTTTCTTGTTTGCTTATGGCCTTATACAGTTGGTTGAGTGCGGTCTTAGTGCCAGCATCGGTTTGTGGTGGTAAATAGATGGCTACAAATAATATAGATGAGAACTCTTGGTAGATAGTGTGGTCTACAGCTTATCATAAGGTACTCGAGACTTCTTTAATATTAAACATCGCGCACCAGCTGTTATTGACAAGTAGACACACCCCCACCCCTTGTCTTACCAGACGTAGCTTCTCTGTCCTGCCGGTGCATGGAAAATCCCGCCAGCTCCATTTTCTCTGCGCCGACTCAGTGAAACATAAGATATTACAGTTTTTAATGTCCAGTCGGTAGGATAATCTTGATCGTAGGTCATCAATTTTATTTTCCAATGATTGCACGTTGGCCAATAGAAAGGATGGCAGTGCGGGTTTACTCACTCGCCTACGAATTCTCAGAAGGCAGCCCGACCCCGACCCCTTTTTATCCGTCTTTTCTTCACACAAAATCACAGGGATTTGGGCCTGTTCATGAGAAAGCAGTATATCCTTCGCATCGGACTCATTAAAGGAAAAAGCTTCTTCCAGTTTGAGGTGAGTAATCGCTGTTCTGATGTCCAGAAGTTATTTTCGGTCATAAGAGACGGTAGCAGCAACATTATGTACAAAATAAGTTACAAACAATGCAAAAAACTAACAAAATGGCACAGTTGGTTAGGAGCACATAAAACAGCCATCCTCTCCGGCGCCATTCTACTGAAGCAATAGCCGTGTGTGGTCAACTATAATTTCAGCACCGCTATGATTGGGACAGCGTTATAGCGCTGCTTTGAAACAAGCCTGGAGACTCGTCTAGTTCGTTCGTCTAACATTGTTATCAGGACATTTTGCAAGAATGTTATAGAATGTACTAGCATATAAGGTGTGATAATTTCTCTCTTCATTCACATAGTAGCCCAGGCTATATCCCCGACTAAAAGCCATCGTCTTTTAATCAATGTAATTTTGATTCACCGAATCTCTGTCTGGTTATTTGATCTCTGGCTGGGCAAATAAGTGGAGGAGGCAGCTCCTCTATTAGTTTGCTAATATCTGATCAGACACATTCGGCATGCTATAATGTAGCATAAATCAAGTGTATTGTTTTGCTAATGACTCGTGCTTAGGCAACTCAAAAAGCCCACGGAGTTTGTGAAATATGAACACGAGACTTGCGTCCTTTCGAAAATTAAGATTGCTATTATTTTCTGTGCATATCATGATGAAGATTTCAATTTAACACCACACGCCTGCTCCCTACTAGGTGTAGAATCTACGCCCAGGCGTAGCTCGTATTAGGGTTTACACCCAGGTGGTGCAACAGGTATAATTTTTAGGTCCAGCGTAGAGCACATTTTACATTGGACATAGATGTACAACCCACTTACAATCACCTGGTGCAACCGGCCCCTGGTGTTGCAAGCACATAACCTACTGAGCCATGGAACATTGAAGCATGGAACATTGTGAATTTTGAGATGCAGACTTACCACTCTCCTGACAGTCATCGTCCAGGCCATCGTACAGGCCGGAGATGGTCATCACGGCTGTGTACACACAGTAGAGGTCAGAGCTCAGCCTGTCTGCCATGCTCTCCTCGTAGCTGTGACACCAGCGCAGCTGGCCCACCATCTGGCCAATCAAATGTTTGCAGATCCCCGGCAGGGTGGAACCTAATGAGCTGGGGTGCAGCGAGGGCGGTTTGGCCACACCCATCAGACCTGGAACAGAGACAGACAAGTTGGCCAAAATAATTACGTGAAATATGAAGGAAACTCCACGTGGACTACGTGTAGGCCTACAGTGGCTTGCGAAAGTATTCAACCCCCTTGGCATTTTTCCTATTTTGTTGCCTTACAAACCCCCAAATATCGATTTTAATTCCAGGTTGTATCATTTGATTTACACAACACACATACCACTTTGAAGATGCAAAATATGTTTTATTGTGAAACAAACAAGAAATAAGACAAAAAAAACTGAAAACTTGAGCATGCATACCTGTTCACCCCCCCAAAGTCAATACTTTGTAGAGCCACCTTTTGCAGCAATTACAGCTGCAAGTCTCTTGGGGTATGTCTCTATAAGCTTGGCACATCTAGCCACTGGGATTTTTGCCCATTCTTCAAGGCAAAACTGCTCCAGCTCCTTCAAGTTGGATGGGTTCCGCTGGTGTACAGCAATCTTTAAGTCATACCACAGATTCTCAATTGGATTGAGGACTGGGCTTTGACTAGGCCATTCCAAGACATTTCAATGTTTCCCCTTAAACCACTCGAGTGTTGCTTTAGCAGTATGCTTAGGGTCATTGTCCTGCTGGAAGGTGAATCTCCATCCCAGTCTCAAATCTCTGGAAGACAAACAGGTTTCCCTCAAGAATTTCCCTGTATTTAGCACCATCCATCATTCCTTCAAATCTGACCTGTTTCCCAGTCCCTGCCGATGAAAAACATCCCCACAGCATGATGCTACCACCACCATACTTCACTGTGAGGATGGTGTTCTCGGGGTGATGAGAGGTGTTGGGTTTGCCCCAGACATAGTGTTTTCCTTGATGGCCAAAAAGCTCAATTTAAGTCTCATCTGACCAGAGTACCTTCTTCCATATGTTTGGGGAGCCTCCCACATGCCTTTTGGCAAACACCAAACGTGTTTGCTTATTGTTTTCTTTAAGCAATAGCTTTTTTCTGGACACTCTTCTGTAAAGCCCAGCTCTGTGGAATGTACGGCTTAAAGTGGTCCTATGGACAGATACTCCAATCTCGGCTGTGGAGCTTTGCAGCTCCTTCAGGGTTATCTTTGGTCTCTTTGTTGCCTCTCTAATGCCCTCCTTGCCTGGTCCGTGAATTTTGGTGGGCAGCCCTCTCTTGGCAGGTTTGTTGTGGTGCCATATTCTTTAAATGGTGCTCAGTGGGATGTTCCAAGTTTCAGATATTTTTTATAACCCAACCCTGATCTGTACTTCTCCACAACTTTGTCCCTGACCTGTTTGGAGAGCTCCTTGGTCTTCATGGTGCCACTTGCTTGGTGGTATCCCTTGCTTAATGGTGTTGCAGACTGGGGCCTTTCAAAACAGGTGTATATATACTGAGATCATGTGACAGATCAAATAAAGTCCACCTGTGTGCAATCTAACTAATTATGTGACTTCTGAAAGTAATTGGTTGCACCAGATCTTATTTAGGGGCTTCATAGCAAAGGGTGAATACATATGCACGCACCACTTTTCCGTTTTTTATATTTTTTTTAAAGAAGTTATTTTTTTCATTTCACTTCACCAATTTGGACTATTTTGTGTATGTCCATTTCATAAAATCCATTTAAATTGCAGGTTGTAATGGAACAAAATAGGAAAAACGCCAAGGGGGATTTTACACCTAATGTTATACCATTCTTTCATTTCTACATGCGGTAGCCTGGCAAAGAAACTAAAAGTCCTTCAGTGTCTTACACACACACACACACATACCAGAGGACTGTGAGGTGTTACTGTTAAGAAGGCTTTGAATAGGGTGCACTCGGATTTCGTAGAGACGCCCTGAAATCCTCCTGCTCTTCAACAGGCTTCTGCTCCTATAATGATGGGGAACAAACAACAAAAAACACACATTACTAATGTGTCTTGGAATGGATCACAACAGTCTAAAAACAGCATTGCCTCATCAACTTCCACTGATGTGAAAGCAAATTCATGTCTGATAAGCACCAGCTACATTTCATTCACCTATCCTATGTTATCATATCAGTGCAGATGAAGGAGAGGAGACAGGAGCAGAGGAGAAGAGAGGCCATTTCCAATAATTGAGAGCCAAACATTGTCGGCAGAATGTGAGTGTTCTCAGGCGTCCCGATTTCCCACACTTGTACACTCCCGTCATTGGTGAACTCCCTCCATCTAAGGCTTACAGAAAATCCAAAGCTTTTAAAATCCATGACGGGGAGTGAACACGTCGGGAAAAGCAGGGCTATGGGAGACAGAGACACACACAGCCAGACCGACAGCGATAAACAGGGCACTAGCTGTGGCTGCTAGTGGGTTCAGGGTAGACTCCAGACGATTCAGGTGAGAGTGAGTAGCGAGAGAGACCGAGATGGTTTCCATGTTTCCTTTGGCCTCCTCTCCTTCACCGCAGGCACCACCAGGCCCATAAACATAGCCAACAAGAAAAATAGCGTGGGGAAAAAAGTTGCCATGAGGGGGAAAATTTGGGAAATGTTTCTGTGTGGTTATTTCACACTGAGGTGAAGAGAAATTACACATTGACTTCCAGGATGTGCCAAGTAGTAAATCAACAGAGTGGAAATATCAATACGAGCGCCGTAGAAGAAGAAAAAATACCCAACATGTTCCATATGTTCAACAAATGATAGTTTTCTATGTTCACTCTCAAGTGAGCTCAAAAACACGGTTTTCCACATTCATCATATTCAACTTAGTTCTGACACATTTTTGCATGTGTTTGACTTCATTTGAGGAGGATAGAGAGAATGAAGAGTAGAGACTAGGTTTGTGTCCCAAAATGGCACCCTATCTGTACATAGTGCCCTATTGTTGACCACAACCCCATAGGGCCTGGTCAACAGTAGTGTACTACAGTGGGGAGAACAAGTATTTGATACACTGCCGATTTTGCAGGTTTTCCTACTTACAAAGCATGTAGAGGTCGGTAATTTTTATCATAGGTACAATTCAACTGTGAGAGACGGAATCTAAAACAAAAATCCAGAAAATCATATTGTATGATTTTTAAGTAATTAATTTGCATTTTATTGCATGACATAAGTATTTGATCACCTACCAACCAGTAAGAATTCCGGCTCTCACAGACCTGTTAGTTTTTCTTTAAGAAGCCCTCCTGTTCTCCACTCATTACCTGTATTAACTGCACCTGTTTGAACTCATTACCTGTATAAAAGACACCTGTCCACACACTCAATCAAACAGACTCCAACCTCTCCACAATGGTCAAGACCAGAGAGCTGTGTAAGGACATCAGGGTTAAATTGTAGACCTGCACAAGGCTGGGATGGGCTACAGGACAATAGGCAAGCAGCTTGGTGAGAAGGCAACAACTGTTGGCGCAATTATTAGAAAATGGAAGAAGTTCAAGATGACGGTCAATCACCCTCGGTCTGGGGCTCCATGCAAGATCTCACCTCGTGGGGCATCAATGATCATGAGGAAGGTGAGGGATCAGCCCAGAACTACACGGCAGGACCTGGTCAATGACCTGAAGAGAGCTGGGACCACAGTCTCAAAGAAAACCATTAGTAACACACTACGCCGTCATGGATTAAAATCCTGCAGCGCACGCAAGGTCCCCCTGCTCAAGCCAGCGCATGTCCAGGCCCGTCTGAAGTTTGCCAATGACCATCTGGATGATCCAGAGGAGGAATGGGAGAAGGTCATGTGGTCTGATGAGACAAAAATAGAGAGCTTTTTGGTCTAAACTCCACTCGCTGTGTTTGGAGGAAGAAGAAGGATGAGTACAACCCCAATAACACCATCCCAACCGTGAAGCATGGAGGTGGAAACATCATTATTTGGGGATGCTTTTCTGCAAAGGGGACAGGACGACTGCACCGTATTGAGGGGAGGATGGATGGGGCCATGTATCGCGAGATCTTGGCCAACAACCTCCTTCCCTCAGTAAGAGCATTGAAGATGGGTCGTGGCTGGGTCTTCCAGCATGACAACGACCCGAAACACACAGCCAGGGCAACTAAAGAGTGGCTCCGTAAGAAGCATCTCAAGGTCCTGGAGTGGCCTAGCCAGTCTCCAGACCTGATCCCAATAGAAAATCTTTGGAGGGAGCTGAAAGTCCGTATTGCCCAGCGACAGCCCCGAAACCTGAAGGATCTGGAGAAGGTCTGTATGGAGGAGTGGGCCAAAATCCCTGCTGCAGTGTGTCCAAACCTGGTCAAGAACTACAGGAAACATATGATCTCTGTAATTGCAAACAAAGGTTTCTGTACCAAATATTAAGTTCTCCTTTTCTAATGTATCAAATACGTATGTCATGCAATAAAATGCAAATGAATTACTTAAAAATCATACAATGTGATTTTCTGGATTTTTGTTTTAGATTCCGTCTCTCACCGTTGAAGTGTACCTATGATACAAATTACAGACCTCTACATGCTTTGTAAGTAGGAAAATCTGGCAGTGTATCAAATACTTGTTCTCCCCACTGTATATAGAGAATAGGGTTCCATTTGGGATGCACATTAGAAATTACCTTCTGCGTGAGAAGGAGGAGGCGGTTGAGGAAGCCGATATATCTTGCTCCCACTCATCATTGGGGTCGTAAAACACATCGTCATCTTTACAGGCGCTGCTGTCCCCCTGGGGAAGGAGAATAAATGACTGCTCAGTTTAACCCCAGTCTCATTTATTCAGCTTAAATGAGAAATTACAGGAACGGAGGATGCCCCTCATGCGTAAACAAGCGTTTGGTAAATTAGGTGTGCACCGGGCAAAATCCACAAAGGACGGACTGACTGTTGCACTGGTTGAGTGCGAGACAGACAGGGTGGGAGAATGCAGTCTAAATCGACCTGATCGTGGTATGATAACTACCAACTAGATTAACCAGAGAGCATCCACATTTCAACCCCCAAAAATGCACCAAACACAGCTCTTTAAATTCAGATGGACGACATATGCATTAGTAGCAAGGAATAACTCAAATGACTGTTACTGACCTGGTCGAGTTCCCTCATGGCGGCCAGGTTGCTCTGGAATTTCTCCAGAGTCCAGAAGGTGGAGATGCCCAGTTTGGTGTTCTGCACCTGGACCTGCAGCTCTACCTTTCCCCCTCTGCCCTCCTTCCCAGACCCCTCGTGTCTAAAAACAAAGTGAAGATTGAGATTAATCTAAAAAGGAAGAGAAAGTGATGACAAGGGATGATATATAATGCAGGGCTTTCTTACGAAAGAGACCTTGGACTCAATGAGATCCCACCCTGCCCAAATAAAAGGTGAAATAAAACAAGTGGGAGATCATTTCCTGATAAGATGGATCTACAGTAAGATCTCAATATGCAGCAAAACAAAGGACTATTTCATATAAAATGGAATCTAAAGATTTTGATTCTCTCCACTCGTACCTGCTGAAAACTGTGTTCTTCATGAGTTTGCCACTGATCTTGTTGGCTTCCTCGATCATCAGAGACAACTTCATGGCGTCCCACTGTGGAGGGACTTAAGACAACAGACCACAGAGCATTAGTGTATTTTCTAGGGACAAAACGAAAGCAAACAGAACCAAACTGGGAGGGATGTACCCGAGTTTGTCCAATAGAAACTCTCGTTTCCTTTGCAAAAAGTTTTTCTACAGTTTGCTATGCTGTGGACTAATGAATACACACCAGGTCATCAGAACTGTAACTAGCTACAACACTAGAACCATGCTGTGACGTAATGGAAACGACACTTATCTTTACAACACAGCGCTAGCTATTAGTTAAACCTCTCCTATTACTGTATTTACATTGTTGTCCGATCTCATCTCTGATTCATACACTTCACACCTGGTTTGTAATCATTTGTGCACGTTGTTGCAACGAAAATTTAAGTTTTTCAATTGTTCAGGTAGTCCATCCTAGTTTCGGTCCGTTTCCTCGTGAATACAACCCAGAAGATGAAAATTCCCAACAATGGTTTACCATTTTTCAGAGTCTGGCTTCCTTTCTGCGCCACTTTCCTTTGCATCTCCTCAAGGTCTTTGCCGATCTTCCTCTTCTCTGCCTCGAGGGCCTCCACCACCTTGGCCTGTCGGACACCGTGATCGGCCATGGCCTGCCGTGTGGCCTGGGCCTCCATGTGGAGGCGGAGACGTGTCTTGTGCGTGTCCACTTCCTGCTCCAGCTCCACCTTGGCATCCTGCAGCTCCTCCATCTTGGAGACCACCCGCTGCTGGTCCATCTCTTGACACCGCTTCCTTTCGCTCTCCTCCTCCTGGGGGAAGGAAAGCACCATTGTCAATGAGTAAAAGGTATTAAAAAGGCCCAATGTAGTCGTTTTAATATATCAAATCATTTCTGTGTAACAATTAAGTACATTACTGTAATAGATTTCCATGAAAAGAGGGCAAAAATAGCTTTTTAGCAAAAAACTCTCTCAAGCAAGAATTTTGCTAGGGCTGTCTGGGAGTCGTCTGAGTGGGTAAAACTGAAAACTAGCTGTTATTTGTTGAAAGTTAATGGTCTATTAACCAATTTACCGCATGGTGATGTCACCACAGAAAGCTGAAACCTGTGCAGATTGTATTTTCAAACAGCATAAAAGGATTAAAGAAGGATCCAGACACTGGTGGCTTGTCACCTAAAACACTCACAAACTTTTACAGATGCACAATCGAGAGCATCCTGTCGGGCTGTATCACCGCCTGGTACAGCAACTGCACCGCCCTCAACCGCAAGGCTCTCCAGAGGGTAGTGCGGTCTGCACAACGCATCACTGGGGGCAAACTACCTGCCCTACAGCACCCGATGTCACAGAAAGGCCAAAAAGTTCATCAAGGACAACAACCACCCGAGCCACTGCCTGATCACCCCACAATCATCCAGAAGGCGAGGTCAGTACAGGTGCATCAAAGATGGGACCGAGAGACTGAAAAACAGCTTCTATCTTAAGGCCATCAGACTGTTAAACAGCCATCACTAACAGAGAGGCTGTTGCCAACATACAGACTCAAATCTCTGGCCACTTTAATAAATGGACTTAATAAAAGGTTTTGATTCTCTCCACTCGTACCTGCTGAAAACTGTCACTTTAATAATGTTTACATATTATATTACTCATCTCATATGTATATATACTGTATTCTATACCATCTACTGCCTCTCGCCTATGCTGCACGGCCATCGCTCATCCATATATTTATATGTACATATTCTTATTCATCCCTTTACATTGTGTGTATAAGGTAGTTGTGAATTTGTTAGATTACTTGTTAGATATTACCGCATTGTCGGAACTAGAAGAACAAGCGTTTCGCAAAACACTCGCATTAACATCTGCTAACCATGTGTTTGTGACCAATAAAATGTTATATTGTTTTTGCTGATTTTTTTTAACATTCGCATTAAAATCTGTCAGCAATTTGAGCAGATGACTACAAAACAGTACACTGAATGACTGACTACAAAATGTTACACCGTTGCAGGGTTTTTTCTGGATCAAAATGGGACTTAGGCGGTATTTGTGGCCAATTGCGCGGTCGCCACCCGGAAATTTCTGAGGTGCTCCTCTTGAAAATGTATTACAAATGTAAAGATTTTAAGAGTTGGACCGAGAAAACACTTAAGCGGCCCACCCAATACTTTTCTATGCAGAAAAAACCCTGCCGTGGTATCCCTATGACTACAAAATGTTACACCAAGTGACTATGCCGAATAAGTAGCCAACACTTAAAAATATGTGGTGCGTTTGATTTAGCTGGTCATTGGTCAATTCAGTAGCCCTGACATTACACAAAAACACTCACTTTATACAAGACAGTGAAGACACCATGGTACTTTACATAAGGTCTGGTGTGAACATGAAGGCAGTGGCCGAGATTTGTCAGTGTTTTCATTCACACATTAGTCCTACATGTCCGTAAAGCCATGGTTGGCGTACCAGTTCTCTCTCCAGGGCTTTGATCCTGTTCTCATACTGAGTCTTCTGGTCCGACAGCTCCTTCTGGGCCATCTCTTTGGCCACCTGGATCCCCTGCATCATCTCCTCTTTGGCCTTCAGCCTGGCCTCCTCAATCTCCTCTTCCAGTCTAGATAGAAACAAAATGGCCGCCTAGTTGCATTAACAAGTTTTCGAACGAGTGCAGTATTACATCATCGATGTGATCATCTAAAAATATTTTCACCCAGTACGCATGGGACTTTCAGTTATTCACATTGACGTGTGACAGGAATCCTATCGCAATCGTTTCTGAATCTTGTGGTCGACTCACTGCGCTCTTTGCGCGGAGAGCAGCTCATTTTTGGCAAACTCAAAGTCCTTATGGCCATCGCCGTCGCCCGTCCAGCATGACACGCGTTTCCCAGACTGCACCTCTGCCGGGTGGTTGAAGCGGAAGTAATGGTCCCCGCCCAGGATCACCCTGTCACCCTAGAAACCACAGAGATATATAAAATAAACGTGAGTGATTCATGATTGAGCTCACAGTCAGGTTTCTAATATTGTGCCTTGTGCTTTTTATTATTCATTGTGTGTGTGTACACAATACGTACATGATGCAGGACAGTGGTCTCAGATACCAGGTTCCCGTTGACAAAGGTCTTGGCGTTTTCCATGGGGATGATGCTGATTTCGCCATTCACATTGGAAATGACACTGGAAAGGCACAGTTTAGTCAATTCTAGCCATAACGCAACTGAAACCATACAAGAATGACAACAAAAGGACACTGGAATAGAGGCGTTTCCTATTAAATAACCTGGAGAAGAAAAAAAAAATCTATGGACAGACGGAAGGACCGACAGGTCAAGAACGACGACAAAATGACACTGGAATAAACTTGTTTCATGTCAAACAAACATTAAAATATAAGCAAGTGACAGACAGGACTCATTAGTAGGCTAAACGAGGCTGTGTGTATTTTTGTCGCAGTGCTTTGCTTTATCTTGGCCAGGTTGCAGTTGTAAATGAGAACTTGTTCTCAACTGGCTTACCTGGTTAAATAAAGGTGATTTTTATTTTTATTTTATTTAAATGGTTTCCCCGTTTTAAAAAGCTACTTAAAACCAAAGAAGAGGTGGGTCAGTTCTCCTCACCAGTGGTGGTCTGCGATAAGGGCCCCAGACAGCTGGATGTCGTGGGTGGACTCTGACTTGTGCTGGCCGACCTTGGTCTGTCCCTCCTTAATCATGTATAACAGCATCTCCGACAGCTGCGGGTCCTCGTTCAGGTTTACCAGGTTGGGCAGCCGGTTGTCCACCTTAAACGTGATGCCTGCTTTCTGAGAGGGAGACAGGGAGAGGGAAGCAGACAAATATAGGAAGGAATTGACTTTGAAAAAATGTACAACTAATATTTTTTCAATAGACAATTTTTTTAATAAAACGTGTTAAAAATATTTTAAGGATATTTCTTGCTGAAACCCTCATATTAAACACCAATGGTATTCACTAAGTTGGTTTATATCTAGGATAACAGTCTTTTCATTATTATTTGATTACTTTACATGTGATAAGGCCACAGAGGGCCAGACATAATTACAGACACCTGTGATAATCAGAAGTACACAAAAAAGCCACAAGAAGTCATCTGCTGAAATAAAAACATGAAAGTTAGCAAAGTTCTGGTACTTTACTGTTAACTTAAAAAGTTTTGAGTAATATACCCTCCCTTTGCAACCCTAGTAATGAAGCTAAAGGTCATTTTCCACTTATAACCAACTAAAACTGACCTGTAATTCTTTGGTTTCCTCACGTTTGCGTTTCTCTGCCTGCTCCAGCTTTTCTCTCCACGCTCTGACAAGAGGTAAAGGAGTCCGATTAAAGTAACAAACCAAGACTAAAACAGTTGTTCGGACCCATTTTCATAATTTGCTACCTAGATCACAGACCCTCTCTGGTACTAGTGCTTAAGGTGTGTGGAGGTTGTATGGTGGTCACCTGTGGGCCTCGGCCATCTCCCTCTCCTGCTGGGTTAGCTGGCTCTTCAGAGCTAAGATCTCCTGCTGGAAGAGGTTAATTTTCTCCGGCTCGATGCCCTGAGAGCTCATTTGAGCAGCCCGCAGCTTCTCCACCTCAGCTTTCAGCTCTTGTAAACAAAGATGCACACGACATAGTTTGTTAAATTGCCACTAAAACAGAAAAGTGAGGAGCCATTTTGTATGAGCTTTTGTTCATAACAATCACATGTATGATGTCAAAAGACAACGTATTCTTGCAACCTACCCTTTAATACACATACTATGGTGATAAACCACAGAAGGTAGATGGTCTCAAAATCTCTGCACTGTTTCCCCTTCCCTGGTCAAATAAAGTATTTGCAAATGTGGCGCAGCAATCTCCTTTCAATAACACCTGCATGACAGTTGACTTTACTGTAAAGTGACAGTGTATAAATGTGTCCCGAAGCCAAGGTTAGAGCCGGGCTACCTAATTCAATCTGGTGATGAATAGATAGGAAAAAGAGAGCGAGAAAGACAGAGAGATGGGCGGTGGCGTGGCGAGGGAGAGCGAGGCTGACCTCTTATGAGCTTGGCGTTGGTGTCCTCGTTGACCTTGGCCACGTTGATGATCATGCGGGCCTGCTTGGCGTACCGCAGCGTGCTCAGGCTCTCCTCCACGTTGCTGCCCGCCGGGCTCAGGGTGGCGATCATGGCCGTCTTGGAGTTTCCACCCAGGCTCTCCTTCAGCAGCCTGGACACACGGACGACATTCAGTTTACCTCTCGACAAAACTACTTACTTCACAAACTTCTGACTTTACCAACCTCTCGCAATTTCATAAGGATATCTTGTACAGGTACTGGCATTGCCAGCAACACAAACCATTATCTTTTCCCCACATAGTTTATCAATGTTAAATAGTACCAATGTATTCTATTGAGGAGTGTAAATCTCAATATCTCCTCATTCTCATTAGTTTCAAAAGCTTGATGAAATATGTTTGTAGTTTACAATACTGTGGTGTGGCAAGGTAGGGGGTCGATTCCATTTCAATCTCTCAAACTTGATTATAATGGAATTTACCCATCCAAATTGTTTGTATAACAAGCATTCAACTCTTGAAGTTTCTCTTACCATGTGAGCACAGAGTCCCTGTAGGGGGTGAAGACCTTCCTCTTGGTCTGGGCCTGCTCTGACAAGGCAGAGATCACCTTCCCCAGGGTCAGCAGCGACTTGTTGATGCTGGCACCCTCCTGGGATACAGGAGAATAGGATACAGTTAGGCTGGATGGATTTGATAGAGAGAACAGATTGGCTCCAATTTGACTGGTTTTGAACTTTGCAAAAAATAAATGACAAATAGTGGGAAATGTCTTTCCGAGGAAATTCACTTCCTAATATATGATAGGCTATATTTTACGCTCCGACATTGACTGGAAATAAATATTGATAAAACATTTATTTGTCTATACCTGCAAATCGTCTCTCGTTGTTGCGCCTATGGCCCATGTGCATCTCAATTAAATAGCCTGAAGGCTTTATGCATAGGTGGAAAAGCACAACCTAGTTGTACAGTCGTGGCCAAAAGTTTTGAGATTGACACATATATTAATTTCCACAAAGTTTGCTGCTTCAGTGTCTTTAGATATTTGTCAGATGTTACTATGGAATATTGAAGTATAATTACAAGCATTTCATAAGTGTCAAAGGCTTTTATTGACAATTACATGAAGTTGATGCAAAGAGTCAATATTTGCAGTGTTGACCCTTCTTTTTCAAGACCTCTGCAATCCGCCCTGACATGCTGTCAATTAACGTCTGGGCCACATCCTGACTGATGGCAGCCCATTCTTGCATAATCAATGCTTGGAGTTTGTCAGAATTTGTGGGGTTTTATTTGTCCACCCGCCTCTTGAGGATAGACCACAAGTTCTCAATGGGATTAAGGTCTGGGGAGTTTCCTGGCCATGGATCCAAAATATCGATGTTTTGTTCCCTGAGCCACTTACTTTTGCCTTATGGCAAGGTGCTCCATCATCCTGGAAAAGGCATTGTTCGTCACCAAACTGTTCCTGGATGGTTGGGAGAAGTTGGTCTCGGAGGATGTGTTGGTACCATTCTTTATTCATGGCTGTGTTCTTTGGCAAAATTGTGAGTGAGCCCACTCCCTTGGCTGAGAAGCAACCCCACACATGAATGGTCTCAGGATGCTTTACTGTTGGCATGACACAGGACTGATGGTAGCGCTCACCTTGTCTTCTCCGGACAAGCTTTTTTCCGGATGCCCCAAACAATCGGAAAGGGGATTCATCAAAATAAATGACTTTACCCCAGTCCTCAGCAGTCCAATCCCTGTACCTTTTGCAGAATATCAGTCTGTCCCTGATGTTTTTCCTGGAGAGAAGTGTCTTCTTTGCTGCCCTTCTTGACACCAGGCCATCCTCCAAAAGTCTTTGCCTCACTGTGCGTGCAGATGCACTCACACATGCCTGCTGCCATTCCTGAGCAAGCTCTGTACTGGTGGTGCCCCGATTCCGCAGCTGAATCAACTTTAGGAGACAGTCCTGGCGCTTGCTGGACTTTCTTGTGCGCCCTGAAGCCTTCTTCACAACATTTGAACCGCTCTCCTTGAAGTTCTTGATGATGCGATAAATGGTTGATTTAGGTGCAATCTTACTAGCAGCAATATCCTTGCCTGTGAAGCCCTTTTTGTGCAAAGCAATGATGACGGCACGTGTTTCCTTGCAGGTAACCACTGTTGACAGAGGAAGCACAATGATTCCAAGCACCACCCTCCTTTTGAAGCTTCCAGTCTGTTATTCGAACTCAATCAGCATGACAGAGTGATCTCCAGGCTTGTCCTCGTCAACACACACCTGTGTTAACAAGAGAATCACTGACATGATGTCAGCTGGGCCTTTTGTGGCAGGGCTGAAATGCAGTGGAAATGTTTTTGGGGGATTCAGCTCATTTGCATGGCAAAGAGGGACTTCGCAATTAATTGCAATTCATCTGATCACTCTTCATAACATTCTGGAATATATGCAAATTGCCATCATACAAACTGAGGCATCAGACTTTGTGAAAATGTATATTTGTGTCATTCTCAAAACTTTTGGCCACAGCTGTATATTCAAGGAAATTAACTTCCTAAATATATGATAGCTAGGCTATAATTAGGCTCCGACATTGACTGGAAATAAATATTTATAACATTTATTTTGCTGTGTGCAAATCGTCCCGCTCATAAAAGTAAATCAAAAAGTATATCGAGTCAAGTGCAAATGTCCGCTCTCCTATTCCGCCCAAACCTTGCCCTTTCAAACTACGTCTAGCCTATTGGCTGATATATTAGGCTGTCTGTATTGCGCTATAAAATAGGCCACGTGAGAATCTCTAGTATTTAAACCTATTTCTCAGGCTATTGTGGCACATTTTGATCTTGCCTAGGGTGGCAAAATTGCTGGGCCTGGTGCTGCAAAGCGAGCTGCATCACATAGGCTACACCTAAAAAAAACATTTGCTGGACTGCCGTCGGGTTCAGGACCAGTTCTTGCAGGAGCGGGTGGGAGTCGGACAAGAAGTCAGCGAGAGCGGGATGAAGAAATCAAGTCCAACTACCAGTGCTTACCCTGAGGCGGTCTCCGCTGGTCTGGGCTGCGGAGCAGCGCTCGCTGCCAGCCAAGTCCACCAGGTTGATCCTGCTGGTGATCCTGTGGTCATGTTCTTCCCCCTCCACAAACTCAGTCTACACAGACAAAGGGAGAACAGTCACACACGCACGAAACATACAAGTAACTGACAAAATAATGGAAACACTTGAGTAAATGACGGATACAAAGTAGGTGTTAATTAAGCAATTAACATCCCATCATGCTTAGGGTCATATATAAAAATGCTGGGCAGGCCATTATTTTAGCTACCATGGCTAAGGTCCCATAGGATGACAATGCTTCCATCCACAGGGCAAGAACAGTCACTGAATGGTTTCATGAGAATTAAAATTATGTAAAACATATGCCATGGAAGTCTCAGTCACCAGATCTCAACCCAATTGCACACTTATGGGAGTCTCTGGAGCGGCGCCTGAGTGTTTTCCACCTCCAAACACAAAACATCAAATGATGGAATTTCTTGTGGAAGAATGGTGTCGTATCCTTCCAATAGAGTTCCAGATACTTGTAGAATCTATGCCAAGGTGCCTCGGAGCTGTTTTGGATTGTGGTTGCCTTATTAAGACCCTTTATGTCGGTGTTTCCTTTATTTTGGCAGTTAGCTGTATGCGTGTATTCAAACAGAAAAGAAGAAGCGCGACACACAAATGAAACAAATGTGCATAAAAACAGAAACACGAAGAACCACAAACACAAAGGACACAAGACAAACAGACCCAGATCGTCATCAGAAGAAACAAATAATTGGTCATCAGTGTGTGGATAATATGCGTTTTAGATGCACAAAGTAACGCTAACAGCACACACACACAAACAAAGAGACAGGGCGGGGAGGTTCACCTTGGTCTGGGTCATAACCAGAGTAAATACGGAGTGGGATCGGGAGCTCTTGTCGTTCATCCCCGTGGCTGCAGTGGCTCGCTGCTTGTTCCCAAGCTCCAGCCAACCCTGGTAAGAGTGTGTATTCACCACACATTTACTGAGCAGTGTTCAAAAGTGGTAAGAAGAGCTCGCTACATATCATGGACGGGTTCAGCAGGACACGTTTTGGAATGTTCAGATAGAAATATGCCATGTAGACAGACATGCCTTCCTGTCATGTAGAGTAAGGGATCAGGTCAGCTCTATTAATGGCATTTATTGTAGTTTTTTAACCCCTTTTTCCTCCCCAATTTCGTGGTATCCAATTGGTAGTTAGTCATGTCTCATCGCTGCAACTCCCGTACGGACTCGGGAGAGGCGAAGGTCGAGAGCAGTGTGTCCTCCGAAACACAAACGAACACAAGGCTCACTTAACCCGGAAGCCAGCCGCACCAATGTGTCGAAAGGAAACACTGTACGCCTGGCGACAGTGTCAGCGTGCACTGCGCCCGGCCCGCCACAGGAGTCGCTAGTGCGCGATGGGACATGGACATCCCTGCCGGCCAAACCCTCCCCTAGCCCGGACGACGCTGGGCCAATTGTGTGCCGCCCTATTGGTCTCCCGGTCGCGGCCGGCTGCGACAGAGCCTGGACTCGAACCCAGTGCCTTAAACCACTGCGCCACTCGGGAGGCCATTAATGGCATTTCTATCTGCAACGTTCAACAAATGTTTGGCAACTGAACGTGGCCCAGTGTTAAGAAATTGTGTCTGCAAAGCAACTTACCTGAATGTCCGCATAGGAGCTCACCACGTTCCTGTGAGCAAACATATAGTCAGTGAGTGAATCCATCAGACTAGCAATCCATCATTACATTTAACGAGATAAAAATGGAAAAAGAGTAAGTTTGCTCACGTTGTCAGCTCAGCAACGTAAGGCCCGTTGACTGGATGTTCCCTCACCCTTAACTACAAAAACAGAGCATTTGGTCATTACTAAGCTCATTGATGTAAAATGGCATTGAGAAACAACACAGATCATAGGGCCACTCAATAGAAATGGCAGGATTGAAAAGTCATGTTTCAATTCATATCGGTTATCTTTAGGGAGTTTGTCCTACTCACAGGCCACCTCTTTTGGTTTTGTTCATCCCTGGCAATGAGCAGGTCATGGATTTTCTCATTGTACACCTCAAAGTAGCTCATCTCCAGATGACATGTCACCTGTAATACATCAGCCACATAAAAATGCATTGCATGATAACTGAACAGAGTCAACAATATGTGCAACTTGGTAGGAATATTATCTGAATTAATAGCCAATAGGGTACCTCCGGATTATCAACCACAGACAGCCTAGAGAAGAGCTCCTCGCAGAATCTTGGTGTTACACCTGCCTCTTCCCCAACACCCATCATACTGCAGGAGAGAAAACAGAGGAACATATAGTCCAATTGAACATATGGATGCAACCACAGTTTACTAGGCTTGCTTCACAAAGGAACATTACATTAGACCAGGGTTTCCTAATCTTAGCCCTGGGTGCACTTTTGGTTTTTGCCCTAGCACTACACGGCTGATTCAAATAATAAACTCATCTTCAAGCTTTGATTTTTTGATTCAGCTGTGTAGTGCTAGGGCAAAAACCAAAACATGCACCCAGGTGGGGGCCCAGGACCGAATTTGGGAAACCTTGCAATAGACCAATACATTATACGATTTGAGTGTTTCTTTAAGTTGTGAGAGTGAGTCTTACGTGTAAGACTTCCCAGATCCAGTTTGGCCATATGCAAACAGACAGGTGTTGAAGCCCTCAAAGGCCCTCTCCAGAAGTGGCTTTGCTAGTTTTTCATACACTGTCTGCTGGCTGGCAAAGCCGGGGTCGCTTTTGTCGACGGAACAGAAGGAGAAGTCATGCGTGAAGGAGTAGCTCTGCTTGGTGTCTGGATGTTGGACAAGAGTCTCCTGGTTATCCATGAAGATCACCTGCAATGCTTTCTCAGTCTTCTCCCTGAATATGAATGAAAGGCAGATATTTCATTGTCATTATTAACATCACTGTTTATGGATAACTGTAGAAACAAATTAGTAGAATACAAGTTCACAGACAGCAATATTTATGTCAAACAATAGAAATGTAGTTTGAAATTGCGTTCAGCCAGCTCTATGAACAATTAATCACAAGCAGATGCTACATATTTATACCTGGTGTTGAATGGCCTCATTCTGACCGCAACTGTCACAGCACTGTTCTCCATTTTCAGGGTATCCTGTTCGGGCTTTAGCGTCGCACTGGGTGGGAGCAAAAGCTCGGTGGAGAAGGTAGGCGCAGGAGTCGAGGACCTAGCCATGGTCAGGTCACTATGGATTGAGTACTTTCTCACCTGCCCTGGCAAGTTGGAGGTCACGTTTGCTCTTTGACTACTGACCAGAAACTTGTTAGTATGGGGAGTTGCAACAGGCTTCGCAGCTTCCACAGTCACCTGTGCGTGCGTCTTCGGCCTCTCTAGGCCTACCGTTTTTACTGACACCACTTTTGGGATCTCTTTCCCAGCCAACCTCTCAAAGGCATCCTTCTTTGCTGTGATTTTCTCGAATGGAGTCTTTTTTGTGGGTGTTGAAACAGTTCTGGTATGATCCTCTGTTTTTTTCACATCTACTTTACTCGGGGCTGCTGGCTGTTTTGGTGCAAATAGTTTGACTCCTTTAGCTGGAGTGTTTAAAAGATGAACAGCTTCTCTTGATTTACTTCTAGATGAGCTGTCCCTCAGACTGAATGACCGCAATACAACTGCACTAACAGGCGTTCGAGGGTTTGATTCAGAGAGAACTTTGGAATGATGAGAGTCGGTACCGCTGACCCAGTGTTGTCTCGAGCTCTCTGTTGCTTTGCTGGTGTCATTACTTGCGCTTTTGTCAATTGAACCTGTCCTGGTTCTGCGTTGCAACGTGAGTCTTTTCTCGGGTACCGGTGTCGTATTCTGAGTGATTTCCATTGTATTTTCACTCATCACTTTTTCGCCGTTCGTACCCGTTTTCCTCTGTAGACGCCCTCGACCGGGGGTTCCATTCCTCTGGCCTCCGGTTTTTGACAGCGCAGAGTTCAAATAGGTTGTGTTTATCTCCTTGGTTTTATCCAATGTCAATAATTTCGTATCGTCCCCTTTGATCATTCCTTGCGCAGCTTTTTGGTCTTTCGTGTCAGGAACCCTTGATGTCAAGACATTGTCATAAAAAGCAGTGTGCTTCTTCGCTGGTATCGAATATAAAGACATGGCTGAGTTTATTTAAAAAATAATAATAAATATATTAAAATATTTCGTCAATTCCAAAAGAAAAATGTTACCAACGTTATCTGTAGACAAATCAATGAAAGTGCACATCTTCCCCTGCAAAAAGTTTAAAGTTAACGTTAGTTGTATTAAGAAATGGATCATTCGGACATGAGTTGGCTAGACAACAATGCATACGGTTGTATTTGGTCGTTCAGTTGGTGTACGACGTTAGCTTAGCTAGCTAAGTTAGCCAGCTAACGTTAGCTAACTGTCCAGAACACATTGGAAAGCTGAAAATGATAATCTGATCAGTTTACTTATTAAACGTGAAACGTTAATATAATTCGGATATTCACAATTATATTTGCCAGCTACTTCTCAAAATAGAGTTTGTTTACCATTTCAGTGGTTGACATCTCTTCCACGTCTGCCCCGCGTCGATTTCAAACTCCTATCAGTGGTGTGCTATTGGCTAGACACAAATTACGTCACCGTCCACAGCAGAACAAAATAAAATAAATGCAGAGCCTGTGTTTGAAAGGTAGATGGCAGTATTTCCACGCTTGAGACTAGATCCAACATCTAAACAAAATGCACAACTACACTACATGACCAAAAGTATGTGGACACCTGCTTGTCGAACATCTCATTCCAAAATCATGTGCATTAATATGGAGTTGGTCCCCACCACTCTTCTGGGAAGGCTTTCCACTAAAAGTTGTAACATTGCTGCAGGGACTTGCTTCCATTCAGCCACAAGAGCATGCGGAAGGTCGGGCACTGATGTTGGGCGATTAGGCCTGCCTCTCAGTCAGCATTCCAATTCATCCCAAATGTGTTCAATGGGGTTGAGGTCAGGGCTCTGTGCAGGCCAGTCAAGTTTTTCCACACCGATCTCGACAAACCATTTCTGCATGGACCTTACTTTGTGCACAGGGGCATTGTCATGCTGAAACAGGAAAGGGCTTTCTCCAAACTGTTGCCACAAAGTTGGAAGCACAGAATTGTATAGAATTTCATTGTATGATGTTGCGTTAACACTTCCCTTCACTGGAACTAAGGAGCCTGAACCATGAAAAACAGCCCCAGACCACTATTAATCCTCCACCAAACTTTACAGTTGGCACTATGCATTGGGGCAGGTAGCGTTTTCCTGGCATCCGCCAAACCCAGATTCCACATACTTTGTATATATATATCGTGTATATTACCATATTGCATGTAAAAGAGGGTCAAATCCAAAAGACAACTCAATCAAGTTTTCATATTAATTTATAAAAAAAATGACAAATTACCCAGATATAAACACAAAGTAACTATAACAAGTGCATCTGTCGAACTGTTTCTATCTTTTTAATCTCCTGTTGTGTTTCCAGATGATGTCGAGGAGGTTGGTCTTGGTGACCAACGACATCATCCTCTCTACTTTACGTGGCTTTCTGCTTCTCCTTCCTCTGCTGCTCGTGGAGGTGAGGCGAGTTGAGGAGCTGGGGGGGGGGGGGGGGGGGGGCAGCTGGGAGCCTGTGGGCTTCACCCAGTTTACCACCTTCAGGAACAGACACTTGTTGATGTTGTTGACCAATGTGAAGGCAGTGCCCCGGTGGCCCAGTCTGCCTGCTCTGCCCAGCTGTGAGGAAGGAGTGACAGGACACCTAAAATGGCTTGACACCACTGAATGAGTGGCAACACACACACACACACACACACACACACACACACACACACACACTTGTAGACTATACTATACAAAAACTATTCTGTGCAAGATGTTCCCGCCAAGATGCAAGAAGGTATTGTCTCAAAAATGTATAAGACAAAAACACATCAGATTTTCCCATGCACAACAGTTGCAAATTCACCTACCATATTAAAGGTATAATACTCTTTATGGAAGTCCACTTGCTTTGCCTTGCTTCTCTTTTTGAGCCAAAGTAGCCAGACCTGGGCCGTATTCATAAAGCATCTTATAGTAGGAGAGCTGATCTAGGATCAGGTCCCAACTATCCATGTAATCTTATTAATTATGCTGTAAAAGGCTAAACTGATCCTAGATCCTAGTGTGTATGGTTTGGACCTAGGGAAACATATCTAGGGAAACCCTTTGATCATTCAACTGAATACCCCTCCCTTGGGTCTTGTTCATTAGGGCACGCAAAAGAGAATGTTTTGAAATGTTTTGCAAAGGAAAATGAAAATGTGTTTCTTATTGGACCAGTGCAGGCACTCACTCCCTGTTTCAGTCAGTTTTCTTCTGTTTGGTGCCTAATGAACCAAAGGCTGCCATTGGCCTCACCTTGAGGATGCGGTTGCGTTCCCACTGGGTCTTGTCGGAGTGGATGGCCACCGTGTTGAGGCCCATGACCTACTTCCCGGCTCACATAGCAGGTCTGCCCCCAGCTTACAGTCTATAATCACCACCACCGGAGGCTGGTACAGTTTCCCATCCTGGGCGCATACAAGATAAACACACAGGTCAGTGGTGTTATACAAAATATGATGGCCATCTCCGTCTCAAAAACATTTCTTCCTACATCTAAGGAAGAGTTGATTTATTATGCTTGTTGATGTATTATGCTGATGTTTCACCCCTCTGTACATTTACTATAAGCCATCATGAGTAATGTAAGTGGCTTGGGATAAGACAGTCTGCTAAAACCTACAA
The DNA here is from genome assembly GCF_045679555.1 of Salvelinus alpinus. Lineage (NCBI taxonomy): Eukaryota > Metazoa > Chordata > Actinopteri > Salmoniformes > Salmonidae > Salvelinus > Salvelinus alpinus. Next base: position 5,642,796 of record NC_092101.1, read on the forward strand.
AACTAAACCTATAAAAGAACATGATAATTACATTTTATTTCAGAATTGTTGGATAACAGGTAAAATGCAGGAGTGCCAAGTCAATATCCCCCTGTATAGCAAAAAAAAGTCTGATTTACTGGGCAGTAATGCAATTTCTCCAATGGGTTTATGAAAGCACAGCCTCTTCCTGCTCCCTGCCTTGTATAGATGGTATAAACCGTTGCTTAGTTTCCTCGAGTGAGGTCATGGCTAAGGCTCCACCCATTTCCTCTGGAAAGGGGGGCGGGGCTGCAGTGATGGCTTTCTAAATATGGGCCAGTGAGAGAAGTCTTTAAGAGCTTCGAATCAAATTTTATTTGTCACATGCGCCGAATACAACAGGTATGTAGACCTTACAGTGAAATTCTGACTTACAAGCCCCTAACCAACAATGCAGTTTTAAGAAAATACCTCCCAAAAAAGTAAGAGATAAGAATAACAAATAATTAAAGAGTAGCAGTAGAGCAGCAGTAGCAGGGGGGGAAATTCCAAATAGTCTGGGTAGCCATGTGATTAGCTATGTGATTAGCTGTTCATGAGTCTTATGGCTTGGGTGTAGAAGCTGTTTAAAAGCCTCTTGGACCTAGACTTGGCGCTCCGGTACCGCTTGCCGTGCGGTAGCAGAGAGAACAGTCTATGACTAGGGTGGCTGGACTCTTTGACAATTTTTAAGGCCTCCCTTTGACACCACCTGGTATAGAGGTCCTGGATGGCAGGAAGCTTGGCCCCGGTGATGTACTGGGCCGTACGCACTACCCTCTGTAGTGCCTTGCGGTCGGAGGCCGAGCAATTGCCCATACCAGGCAGTAATGCAACCAGCCAGGATGCTCTCGATGTTGCAGCTGTAAAACCTTTTGAGGATCTGAGGACCCATGCCAAATCTTTTCAGTCTCCTGAGGGGAATAGGTTTTGTCGTGCCCTCTTCACGATTGTCTTGGTGTGCTTGGACCATGTTAGTTTGTTGGTGATGTGGATGCCAAGGAACTTGAAGCTCTCAACCTGCTCCACTGCAGCCCAGTCGATGAGAATGGGGGCGTGCTCGGTCCTCCTTTTCCTGTAGTCCACAATCATCTCCTTTGTCTTGATCACGTTGAGGGAGAGGTTGTTGTCCTTGCACCACACGGTCCTCCCTATAGGCTGTCTCATCGTTGTCTTTGATCAGGCCTACCACTGTTGTGTCATCAGCAAACTTAATGATAGTTGTTGAAGTTGTGCCTGGCCGAGTAGTCATGAGTGAACAGGGAGTACAGGAGGGGACTGAGCACGCACTCCTGAGGGGCAGACGTCTTGTGCAGCCCGTCAGGAAGTCCAGGATCCAGTTGCAGAGGGAGGTGTTTAGTCCCAGGGTCCTTAGCTTAGTGATGAGCTTTGAGGGCACTATGGTGTTGAACGCTGAGCTATATTCAATGAATAGCTTTCTCACAGTGGTGTTCCTTTTGTCCAGGTGGGAAAGGGCAGTGTGGGGTGCAATAGAGATTGCATTATCTGTGGATCTGTTGGTGCGGTATGCAAATTGGAGTGGGTCTAGAGTTTCTGGGATAATGGTGTTGATGTGAGCCATGACCAGCCTTTCAAAGCATATTATAGCTACAGACGTGAATGCTATGGGTCGGTCGTCATTTAGGCAGGTTACCTTAGCGTTCTTTGACACAGGGACTATGGTGGTCTGCTTGAAACATGTTGGTATTACAGACTCAGACAGAGAGAGGTTGAAAATATCAGTGAAGACACTTGCCAGTTGGTCAGCGCATGCTCAGAGTACACGTCCTGGTAATCTGTCTGGCCCAGCGGCCATGTGAATGTTGACCTGTTTAAAGGTCTTACTTACATCAGCTGCGGAGAGTGTGATCACACAGTCATCCTGAACAGCTGATGCTCTCATGCATGTTTCAGTGTTACTTGCTTCGAATCGAGCATAGAAGTTATTTAGCTCGTCTGGTAGGCTTGTGTCACTGGGCAGCTCTCGGCTGTGCTTCCCTTTGTAGTCTTTAATAGTTTGCAAGCTCTGCCATATACGGCGAGCGTCGGAGCCGGTGTAGTACGATTCGATCTTAGTCCTGTATTGATGCTTTGCCTGTTTGATGGTTCATCGGAGGGCATAGCGGGATTTCTTATAAGCTTCCGGGTTAGAGTCCCGCTCCTTGAAAGCGGCAGATCTACCCTTTAGCTCAGTGCGAGTGTTGCCTGTAATCCATGGATTCTGGTTGGGGTATGTACGTACAGTCACTGTGGGGACGACGTCCTCAATGCACTTATTGATAAAGCCAGTGACTGATGTGGTGTACTCTTCAATGCCATCGGAAGAATCACGGAACATATTCCAGTCTGTATTAGCAAAACAGTCCTGTAGTTTAGCATCTGCTTCATCTGACCACTTTTTTATAGACTGAGTCACTGGTGCTTCCTACTTTCATTTTTGCTAGTAAGCAGGAATCAGGAGGATAGAGTTATGGTCAGATTTGCCAAATGGAGGGCGAAGAAGAGCTTTGTACGTGTCTCTGTGTGTGGAGTAAAGGTGGTCTAGAATTGTTTTCCCTCCGGTTGCACATTTAACATGCTGATAGAAATTGGCTAAAACTTATTTAAGTTTCCCTGCATTAAAGTCCCCGGCCACTAGGAGCGCCACCTCTGGATGAGCGTTTTCCTGTTTGCATATGGCAGAATACAGCTCATTGAGTGCAGTTTTAGTGCCAGCCTAGGTCTGTGGTGGTATGTAGACAGCTACAAAAAATACAGATGAAAACTCTCTTGGTAGATAGAGTATCTCATGATAAGCTGTAGATCACACTAACTCAGGCGGGCAAAGCCTTGAGACGTTTACAAATATGCATAGGCCCCCGACCCGTGTCTTACCAGAGGCTGCTGTTCTGTCCTGCCGATAGAGTGTATAACCCGCCAGGTGTATGTTCTTAATGTCGTCGTTCAGTCACAACTCAGTGAAACATAAGATATTACAGTTTTTAATGTCCTGTTGGTAGTATATACGTGCTTTCAGTTCATCCCATTTATTTTCCTGCAATTGAACGTTAGCTAGCAGAACGGAAGGCAAGGGCAGATTAGCCACTCTTCGGCTGATCCTCACAATGCATCCTGATCTCTTTCCGCGAAACCTACGTTTCCTTTTACAGCGAATTACGGGGATCTGGGCCTGGTTGGGTGTCTGTAGTATATCCCTCGTGTCCGACTCATTGAAGAAGAACTCGTCAAATTTGAGGTGAGTAATCTTAGTTCTGATGTCCAGAAGCTCTTTTCGGGCATAAGAGACGGTAGCAGCAACATTATGTACAAAAGAAGTTACGAACAACGTGAAAAAACAAACAAAATAGCATGGTTGGTTAACAGCCGATAAGACGGCAGCCCTCCCCTCCAGCGTCATCTCAGTCCTCACACAGCAGGAATGACCATTTTTCAGACTTAATAACACTCCATTCTGAGAGTGTCTGCTTTATGACACTATACAGAAATTACTGACCAATCCGGAAACTTAAATTAACATTAAATAAAATCTACACCAGGGTTGGGTTCATGAGGGCACGCAACGGAAAACATTATAAATAATTCTGCAGACATGCCCCTCCCCGTTTCAGTTTATTTTCTTCTGTTTAGTGACTAATGACCATGACCCAGTACACTGAAGAAAAAACAAACAGTTTTCATATATACTGAACAAATATATAAACAGAACATGCAACAATTTCAAAGACTTTGAGTTACAGTTCATATAAATAGTTAATTTGAAATAAATTCATTAGGCCCTAATCCAGTGGTTCTTAAACTTTTTCAGCCTGGGACCAAATGAGAAATTCTGTGTTTTCCTGGGACCCAAACTTAGGAACATATGCAACTATACGTAAATATTGGTACATTTCATTGCCCTTATACCTAAAACAAATGCAATATAGACAAAACCAAATAACAATGAAATTAAATATATATATAAATATCTAGTCATGTTTATTTCCCCCCATTAAAAACACTCTTACATATCTGTCTAGGTTGGAACTGTTGCTGTTAAAATACAATACATATTTTTTATTCTGAACTGGAATAAACTGATTGATCACATCACACAGATGTAAACCAGAAAACACACACACACAACAAGCATGTCTATTTTGGGGAAAGTTTTTGACAGTCCAACATTGAGGTCAGGTTCAGCATTGAGACTGTTTCTGTACTTGTTTTTTTTAAAGTATGTCAGAGTTAAGAACCCTGACTCGCGTAGATATGTGGTGCCAAACTGGATCAGAACATCTAATGCTTTCTCAGTCAGGCAGGCAGACGCTTCCTGCTGTAGATGAGCAACCCAGAACTGTGTGAGTGTTTGCCTCAAAAAGCATCTTGCTTCAATAAGTTGATTCCAGTTCAGAATAAAAAGTATTACTTGTATTTTAACAACAACAGTTCCAACCTAGACTAGTTTTTGACAATCATTTCTACAGTACGAGGTACAGTAGGCCTGATAATTTTTCATCTTCATCTGTACTGTTACTAAGGGCCGCACTATCAGTGCTAGCTAGCTTGCTTTGGCTAATGTTAGCAATTAGCGGTCTAAGGCACTGCATCGCACTACACTACACTACAGATCCTGGTTCAATCCTAGGCTGTGTCGCAGCCGGCTGCGACCGGGAGACCCATGAGGCAGCGTACAATTGGCCCAGCGTCGTCCGGTTTAGGGGCGGGTTTGGCAGGCCGGGTTGTCCTTGTCCCATTGCGCCCGGGAGACCCATGAGGCAACTCAGTACAGGAGTTGCAGCGATGAGACAAGATTGGATACCACGAAATTGGGGAGAAAAAAGGGGTTAATTAAAAAAGATATAATAATAATTGGGGAGAATTTTTTTTTTGAGGGCCAGGGGATTGTTTGAAAGAGAAACTCACATCTACTACTCCCTTATTTCTGCTTTTTAACACCTGTTAAAAAATGACAATGCCTTGCTAGCTGACTTACTTTTCCACTGTCGAAGCACAGTTTCCTGAACCATTCTGCCCTGTTCTAAAAAAAACTCCCTGGGTTTTCCATCATGCTGTGGATGTTTGGTCAGGATGTGTCGTTTTATTAATTTGTTCATTTTGAGAGACTTTTTTACTAAGCACTTCCCGCACAATACACATTGTGGACCCTCCTGGTTATTTCTTAAAGTTTGTATGAAAGAGGGAGAAACTCATGACAATTGAGCTCAGTCAGAACTTGTGGCTAGCATGGATCCATTTGATAACAGCGGTGGCACATCTCCTTCGCATAGAGTTGATTGTGGCCTGTGGAATGTTGTCCCAATCCTCTTCAATGGCTGTGCGAAGTTGCTGGATATTGGTGGGAACTGGAGCACACTGCCGTACACTCTGTCATACACTTCGATCCAGAGCATCCCAAACATGCTCAATGGGTGACATTTCTGGTAAATATGCAGGCCATGGAAGAACTGGGACATTTTCAGCTTCCAGGAATTGTCTACAGGTCCTTCAGACATGGGGCCGTGCATTATCATGCTGAAACATGAGGTGATGGCGACGGATAATTGGCACGATAATAGGCCTCAGGATCTTGTAATGGTATCTCTGTGCATTCAAATTGCCATCAATAAAATGCAATTGTGTTCATTGTCCGTAGCTTATGCCTGCCCATACCATAACCCCACCATGGGACACTCTGTTCACAATGTTGACATCAGCAAACCACTCGCCCACACGACACCATACACGTGGTCTGCGGTTGTAAGACCGGTTGTACGTACTGCCAAATTCTCTAAAACAACGTTATGGTAGAGAACTTAGCATCCAATTCTCTGGCAACAGCTCTGTTGGACATTCCTGCCAATTGCACACTCCCTCAACTTGAGACATCTGTGGCATTGTTGTGTGACAAAACTGCACATTTTAGTGGCCTTTTATTGGCCCCAGCACAAGGTGCACCTGTGTAATAATCATGCTGTTTAAATCAGCTTCTTGATATGCCACACCTCTCAGGTGGATGGATTATCTTGGCAAAGAAGAATAGCTCCCTAACAAGGATGTAAACAAATGCCAATCTGGCAGATGTTGGCGCAGGCCTGGTTCTTGTCCACAGTAGCGATGCAGAGCGGGTCCTGGGTCAGTCGGGCCGCCTCTGTGCCCTTGTGGATGGTGGCGGACGTCAACAGGGTCTGTTGCTCCTCTGGGACATGCTCCAGAACCTCCAGGACCTGCTGCTGGAAGCCCATCTTCAGCATGGTGTCAGCCTGCAAACTAAATACAACAGTCATTATAATATCAGCCTAAATAATATTAAAGGCCCACTCCTTCATAAAAATAACAAATAGAGTTATCATGATATACAGTACCAGTCAAAAGTTTGGACATCTACTCAATTATTTTTACTATTTTCTACATTGTAGAATAACAGTGATGACATCAAAACTATGAAATAACACATATGAAATCATGTAGTGACCAAAAAAGTGTATATTTTATATTTGAGATTCTTCAAAGTAGTCACACTTTGTCTTGATGACAGCTTTGCACACTCTTGGCATTCTCTCAAACAGGTGTTTGAAAATACCATGCATTTTGTCTTACCCAAATTCAGAACCAGCTTTAAATCATACAGATTATGTTGTATGATGTTAAATGCTCTTTGGGAATTTTCAAAAGCTAAAGATAATCTACTACCACTTGAATAAAGAACAGTAGCATCTACATAAAAATGAACATCCGCTGTTTCAATATGATTCCCAATGTTGTTGATATACAAAATGAACAACAATGGGCCCAAAATAGAACCTTGCGGAACACCTGAGCACAACTCTATGGACTCAGATTCACAACCATCCGCCATTACACATTGTGTATGATTTGATAGGTAATTTATAAACCAATCTAGAGCATGACCAGTAATTCCACGACATTTTAATCTTTGCACTAACACAGCATGGTCCACGGTGTCAAATGCCTTTGACAAATCAATAAAGACAGACACACAATGTAACTTCTTGTCAAGAGAACGGTGGATGTCATTAAAAACCTTCAATGTTGCTGAAACAGTGCTGTGGCCAGACCTAAAACCTGATTGCATTCCATTTAAGATGTTGTTTTCTTGGAAGTAGGCCTTCAGCTGCCTACTAACTAAGGACTCCAGTACCTTTGACAGTACAGACAATTTTGATATGGGTCGATAGTTGTCAAGTAGCGAAGGATCTCCACCTTTCAGGAGAGGCAGTACAAAAGCAGATTTCCATAACTTGGGGATTTCCTTAACATTAAGCTTGAGGTAAAAAAATACATGTTACGGGTGGAGCAATGATGTCTACAGCTAGGTGTAGGAAGTGGGGGTCTAGTTCATCAGGACCAGGGGATTTTTTTCTATCAATTTCTTTCAGGGCTTTACGCAATTCTGAAACAGAGAAGGATGAAAAGGAGAACCTGGCGAAGGAGTGCACAGGGGTGTCAGGTAAATTGATAGGGGGCTCAATAATACCTTTTGACCTTTTCAAATAAACTGCCTACATATAGAAAATGCTGGAGGTTCTCTCAGTTACCATCTGTGTGTCTACCAACAATTGTTTGGGAAGCTGTGTATCTTTTTTGCACTCCAAACCTTTCACTAATTGCCAAAATGTTGATGGATTATTTAAATTATCCGAAGTAGATTTCAGGTAGTGGTCTGCTTTCAATTTACGGATCCTAATTCAAAAGGCTCTCGCACATCTGAGCTATCTTTTTTGGCAGGTGCATGGTAACAGTTGAATAAAATGAGAAAAAATAAGAAACCCGCACACCGCTCTTGATAGTATCACCGCTCTCCAATAGGCTTTACGCATCGGCCTCACAGCCTTCGTCAGATCTTTGACGAAGGCCGCGAGGCCGATGCGTAAAGCTTATTGGAGAGAAGTGATACTATCAAGAGTGGTGTGCGGGTTTCTTATTTTTTTTCAATTTACGGATCATAGCCACACCCATATTTTGAAGACGGTTAAAAGCCATCCAATCATCAACCGAACCAGACCCTCTTGCTTAAGCCCACATTGCATTTCGTTCCCTTATGATTTTAGTAAGTTCCTCAGTAAACAAAGGGTTCTGTCTGCCCTTAATCCTTATTTTTTTAAAGGGACATGCCTGTTGCATAAATCCTGGAATGCGTTGTGGAAGGAAGAAAAGGCTAGTTCAACATCAGGGATTAATTCCATTCTATTCCATTCAATGCTAGATACATCATGTAAAAAACCTTGAATATGAAACCGCTTCCAGTTTCTTTTGGTAATGACACGTGGAGATTGCTTAGGAATTTTACCATCTCTCACACAGGCAATAGCACAGTGATCCCTTTTGTCATTTGCAAAAATACCAGAAGCATTAAAATGATGAGGAGTATTGGTATTTTTTAGACCAGTGGAAATTTGTCCTTTGGTCTGATGAGTCCAAATTTGAGATTTTTGGTTCCAACTACTGTGTCTTTGTGAGACGCAGAGTAGGTGAACGGATGATCTCCGCATGTGTGGTTCCCACCGTGATGCATGGAGGAGGAGGTGTGATGGTGTGGGGGTGCTTTGCTGGTGACACTGTCAGTGATTTATTTAGATTTCTAGGCACACTTAACCAGCATGGCTACCCCAGCATTCTGCAGCAATACCGCTCGCTTAGTGGGGCTATCATTTGTTTTTCAACAGGACAATGACCCAAAACACACCTTCAGGCTGTGTATGGGCTATTTGACCAATGAGGGTGATGGAGTGCTGCATCAGATGACCTGGCCTCCACAATTACCCAACCTCAACCCAATTGAGATGGTTTGGGATGAGTTGGACCGCAGAGTGAAGGAAATGCAGCCAACAAGTGCTCAGCATATATTGGAACTCCTTCAAGACTGTTAGAAAAGCATTCCAGGTGAAGCTGGTTGAGAGAATGCAAAGAGTGTGCAAAGCTGTCATCAAGGCAAAGGGTGGCTCCTTTGAAGAATCTAAAATCTATTTTGGTTACTAAAATACTAAAATACACTTTTTTGGTTACTACATGATTCCATATGTGTTATTTCATAATGTTGAGGTCTTCACTATTATTCTACAATGTAGAAAATAGTAAAATTAAGAAACCCTTGAATGAGAGGTGTGTCCAAACTTTTGACTGGTACTGTCCAATTTGTAAGTCGCTCTGGATAAGAGCGTCTGCTAAATGACTTAAATGTAAATGTATGCCTGAATGATGTTGGTAAGAGGAATACCTATTTTTCTTCAGCTACACAATGCTGATATAGTATTACTGGTACACAGTTTGGGGGTCAATGCAATTTTAATAGTTGAATTTATGAATTCAAATGCCTGTATATTCAGGATTTTAGGATTGCTCATTCAGCAAATCACCAGCAGAGAGTTGCCTTTGAATCCATTTTCCCATTCACTGTGTTGGTTGTGCTCATAACATTTATCGTAACTTCAATGCATATACTTGCATGTATAGGTCTAAAAATGGCAAAAAATTGCCACTTTCACCAAGATAAAAAAAAAACTATATGTGTTACAAATGTAAAAAGCATATCTATCATCCTTTCTCCCAATTGCTAGAAAAATCTGAGATACCCAAAATATTTTTGGGCCTTACTGGCATGGAATCACTCTATACTTGTTTTCACAGATAAAGCATTATAAATTAAAAAGGTAAATGTACTTTGCACGTAGATTTAATCGAGACAATATTATCATGTTTTTACTGTACAAAGTTCAGCTTTTGCCAAAGTTTTTGAAAGGCTGTAGACTTCCTTTCTCATGGGTAGCAGCATACCGGTAGCCTATAATTTAAGATGGTAGCTAAGCCACAGAACATAAATAGGCCTGTGCTTATGAATTACTCATTACTGTTGCTTCAAGGGGGACAGAGTGAGCGAGTGGATCAAATTGAGTTAACAGCTGTACCTTTGGATTTTCAAAGTTTAGCCTAGGTGCTTTTTCAGTACTTATTTTTTTCAACCGGTTTGGCAAAATTAGCGTGGGGGGGCTGGTAGTGGGCCTGGCCAATGACGCAGTCTCCGACCAAACGTTTTAGTTGCCCTCTTCTTGGCTGCAGATACAAAATTGTACCACTTTTTTTTTAAGAGACCCTAAAAATCTACTTATCCCTTTGAAAAACGGTCTATGTAGCATTGATATGAGTCAAACATTTATTCTAGTGTCAAAAGTGACTACAAAGTGTAAATACAATAATTTTGGTCATCTCAGTGCGTCACAATGAGTATATGAAGATTTGTTTTGGATTACAATTATGTAAACAAATCCTGCCCCTTTTTTCCCAAACTCTGCCCACGTCGCTTCCCTTCATTGAAATGGGGCTCCATTGTTTCATTTCCCCCAATGCGTTCAAAGGCCATTTAAGCCCTAGCTATACGGATTGACCAACTATGATTTGCATACCTTGCCGATGGACCCGATCTTGTGGAATACGTGGTTGGAGTTCATTGGTCCCAGTGGTGGTAGCTAGACCATAGACTGCTGGTTATGTATCTGGTTAGGTATATTTTGATAATTATTATCATCATCATCGCTATCATTTCTCACCTTACCTACCTAGCTAACTACCTAATTAACTATGCAACTACCTAGCTAACTACTTATCTACCCAGTTAGCTACCCACCTAGCTAGATGGCTAATGTTAGCCTAACTCAATACAACTCTGATTTCGCTTGGAAACACAATAACATTTCAAAAGGCTAATTAATTAGTCACAATTGTGATGTCCCCAGATTGACTTTAGATGCAGTATAACTTTAGCTAGCTAACTAAGATTGATGGAACCACCGTATTTTAGCTAGCTAACATTAGCATTGCAGCTATTTTTGACGAACTTTGCTAGTAAACGTAATGGCAATATTGCCATCTCGCTAAAGTAAATTTGACGACGACATAAAATGGTAAAGTTGTTTCCTACAAATCATTATCCTTCTTTAGCAATGTCATTGTATTTCAAAGTATTTCTAAGTTAGTGTAATTTAGACAAAACAGTGCAACCCATGTCTAGGGCACAAATAAATATTGGATGCAGCTATGGTGGTACTAGCTAACTATAATTGAGGGATGATAACAACCGTTGAAGCTGTTTTTCTGTTAGACAAAGTGCACAGTTGGGTGCCAGACTGATCCCCTTGTCATGAACGGACGCCGGGAGCTACCAGAAGGAGCAATAATTGGTATCATAACATGTCCAGCAATGTGATTGCAATGGTTTAGCGACCTCCAAAAATAACTTAATTCACTGTACACTTGCTATTTTTCACAGCTTGTCAGGCAAGACCTCAGAATAAAAGTGTCATGCAACACAAGTACCATTGTGACACTTCCTCCTTTGTTGCCAGTCTCCCTCGACTCCTATGAAAAGGACACTCCATCATGAGGCCACTGATAGTAACCTAACGTAGCAGGGGTAAAAAAAAAAAAAAACGCCTGAAATTAGATCCTGCACATACTGGTCCTGACGAGAAGAAACATAACTGTTAGGAGGTTACACAGACACACAGAGAGATCTTTGAGGGGCCAGGAGTTGATCTATGCTGCTATGCCCATAAATGGGGCTATGGCAAACACCTCACCTCACCATCTCTTGCCTCTCACCAACTGTCGTGGATGGGGAAAACAGAATTAGGTAGGTTTAGTCTGACCTGTTCAAACTTCAACGTAGTACTTGTTTGTGTGTCTGATATTACCTATCCTAACTGCTATTGGTAATAGAACAGTGACTGTGGGTACTGTATGTGTTCACAAAAACATGTATGGAGCCAGCACATGGAGACTTTCTAGATGATGTGATGAAGTCCAGACCGACAGACAGGCTTGATACTGATGACTCTAAATGGAGAGAGAACTGGCACTCAGCATTAACATTTTACTAGACAACGTTTACTTGTATTGTCTTTTTTTGCAGTCCGTATGGGGAGGGAGAAACCCTGTGTATTCTGAACCAGGATCAGGGAACTCCTGTTGTATACGGGACACGACACAGGAAGGTATGACCACGGACATGTTTGTCAAGGTAGCCCCATTACCACCTGACAAAATGCTGATAGGCACAGTATCTGTATCGGCTGATAACAACAATGAAAGGTGCACATTGTTATATTAGCATAACTGCTTCTATGGTATTATGTAAAGGGTAGTTTATTCTACATGGACCTGCTACTACATTTGAAAGTTATCAAACCCCTTAGTTTAGAATATCTACATAAATTCAGCAATTGCATTCTTACTCTGTAGGCTACTGATGGTAATTGGTAATGTTAATTTTCTGTAATTTGATCGCTGTTTTGTTTCATATTGTGTCTGTTGTGATCAAAGCATCCTTGTGAATGAGACTCTGGTGTCAATGGATTTTCCCTCAATAAATAAATAAAAGCTTCCTCTGGCATCTCACCATGTTATTGAACTCAGCCTGCAGGATGTTTGTTTGTTGTGATTGAGTGGGGTGAATCAAATCAAATGTATTTATATACCCCTTCTTACATCAGCTGATATCTCAAAGTGCTGTACAGAAACCCAGCCTAAAACCCCAAACAGCAAGCAATGCAAGTGTAGAAGCACGGTGGCTAGGAAAAACTCCCTAGAAAGGCCAAAACCTAGGAAGAAACCTAGAGAGGACCCAGGCTATGAGGGTTGGCCAGTCCTCTTCTGGCTGTGCCGGGTGGAGATTAAACCACTGCTGGCAAGGTTCTGTCAGATGGGTAACAGATGCGGTGCCAAGGGCAGTAAGCCAAAAAAACAGGCCAAATCAGCGGGTGCAGTTCCCCGTTAAATATATATTTTTTGGAGCGGCAATGATTTAAATGAATATAACAGAAACACTATACTTGGGTGTATGGTTGTTTGTGGGGGAAGGGGTTGAGTGTGTGTGTGTGTATCCCACAACTGTTGCTAGGGAGTATAGACTCACAATTGTTTGCTAAAATAATAATTGCTTGCCAAAATGTAATTTTTGTAATGGCAATACTGGTAAGAGGTAACAATCCTTTGTTTAAACTACCTACATTATTACAAATATGACTAGTTAATTATGGAAATTAAGATGAGCAGGATTCACATATATACAGTTGAAGTCGGAAGTTTACATACACTTAGGTTGGAGTCATAAAAACTAGTTTTTCAACCACTCCACAAACTTCTTGTTAACAAACTATAGTTTTGGAAAGTCGGTTAGGACATCTACTTTGTGCATGACACAAGTAATTTTTCCAACAATTGTTTAGACAGATTATTTCACTTATATTTCACTGTATCACAATTCCAGTGGGTCAGACGTTTACATACACTAAGTTGAGAGCGCCTATAAACAGCTTGGAAAATTCCAGAAAATGATGACATGGCTTTAGAAGCTTCTGATAGACTAATTGACATCATTTGAGTACCTGTGGATGTATTTCAAGGCCTACCTTCAAACTCATTGCCGCTTTGCTTGACATCATGGGAAAATCAAAATAAATCAGCCAAGACCTCAATAAAAATTGTAGACCTCCACAAGTCTGGTTCATCCTTGGGAGCAATTTCCAAACGCCTGAAGGTACCACGTTTATCTGTACAAACAATAGTACGCAAGTATAAACACCATGGGACCACGCAGCCGTCATACTGCTCAGGAAGGAGACGCGTTCTGTCTCCTAGAGATGAACGTACTTTGGTGCGAAAAGTGCAAATCAATCCCAGAACAGCAGCAAAGGACCTTGTGAAGATGCTGGAGGAAACGGGTACAAAAGTATCTATATCCACAGTTAAACGAGTCCTATATCGGCATAACCTGAAAGGCCGCTCAGCAAGGAAGAGGCCACTGCTCCAAAACCGCCATAAAACAGCCAGACTACGGTTTGCAACTGCACATGGGGACAAAGATCGTATTTTTTGGAGAAATGTCCTCTGGTCTGATGAAACAAAAATAGAACTGTTTGGCCATAATGACCATCGTTATGTTTGGAGGAAAAAGGGGACGCTTGAAAGCCGAAGAACACCATCTCAACCGTGAAGCACGGGGGTGGCAGCATCATGTTGTGGGGGTGGTGCTTTGCTGTAGGAGGGACTGGTGAACTTCACAAAATAGATGGCATCATGAGGTAGGACAATTATGTGGATATATTGAAGCAATATCTCAAGACATCAGTCAGCAAGTTAAAGCTTGGTTGCAAATGGGTCTTCCAAATGGACAATGACCCAAGCATACTTCCAAAGTTGTGGAAAATGGCTTAAGGACAACAAAGTCAAGGTATTGAGTGGCCATCACAAAGCCCTGACCTCATCCTATAGAAAATTTGTGGGCAGAACTGAAAAAAGCGTGTGCGAGCAAGGAGGCCTAGAAACCTGACTCAGTTACACCAGCTCTGTCAGGAGGAATGGGCCAAAACAAGCTCCCGCGCTCAGGTCTGTTCAACGCTGGTCCGACCAATCTGATTCCACGCTTCAAGACTGCTTCGATCACGCGGATTGGAATATGTTCCGCATTGCGTCCAACAACAACATTGACGAATATGCTGATTCGGTGAGCGAGTTCATTAGAAAGTGCATTGACGATGTCGTACCCACAGCAACGATTAAAACATTCCCAAACCAGAAACCGTGGATTGACGGCAGCATTCGCGTGAAACTGAAAGCTCGAACCACTGCTTTTAACCAGGGCAAGGTGACCGGAAACATGACCGAATACAAACAGTGTAGCTATTCTCTCCGCAAGGCAATCAAACAAGCTAAGTCCCAGTACAGAGACAAAATAGAGTCGCAATTCAACAGCTCAGACACAAGAGGTATGTGGCAAGGTCTACAGTCAATCACGGATTACAAAAAGAAAACCAGCCCCGTCGTGGACCAGGATGTCTTGCTCCCAGACAGGCTAAATAACTTTTTTGCTCGCTTTGAGGACAATACAGTGCCACTGACACGGCCCGCTACCAAAACCTGCGGGCTCTCCTTCACTGCAGCCGAGGTGAGTAAAACATTTAAACGTGTTAACCCTCGCAAGGCTGCAGGCCCAGACGGCATTCCCAGCCGCGTCCTCAGAGCATGCGCAGACCAGCTGGCTGGTGTGTTTACGGACATATTCAATCAATCCTTATCCCAGTCTGCTGTTCCCACATGCTTCAAGAGGGCCACCATTGTTCCTGTTCCCAAGAAAGCTAAGGTAAGGTAAGGTAACTGAGCTAAACGACTACCGCCTCGTAGCACTCACTTCCGTCATCATGAAGTGCTTTGAGAGACTAGTCAAGGACCATATCACCTCCACCCTACCGGACACCCTAGACCCACTCCAATTTGCTTACCGACCCAATAGGTCCACAGACGACGCAATCGCAACCACACTGCACACTGCCCTAACCCATCTGGACAAGAGGAATACCTATGTGAGAATGCTGTTCATCGACTACAGCTCAGCATTTAACACCATAGTACCCTCCAAACTCGTCATCAAGCTCGAGACCCTGGGTCTCGACCCCGCCCTGTGCAACTGGGTCCTGGACTTCCTGACGGGCCGCCCCCAGGTGGTGAGGGTAGGTAACAACATCTCCACCCCGCTGATCCTCAACACTGGGGCCCCACAAGGGTCCATTCTGAGCCCTCTCCTGTACTCCCTGTTCACCCACGACTGCGTGGCCATGCACGCCTCCAACTCAATCATCAAGTTTGCGGATGACACTACAGTGGTAGGCTTGATTACCAACAACGACGAGACGGCCTACAGGGAGGAGGTGAGGGCCCTCGGAGTGTGGTGTCAGGAAAATAACCTCACACTCAACGTCAACAAAACAAAGGAGATGATTGTGGACTTCAGGAAATAGCAGAGGGAGCACCCCCCTATCCACATCGACGGGTCAGTAGTGGAGAAGGTGGAAAGTTAAGTTCCTCGGTGTACACATCACGGACAAACTGAATTGGTCCACCCACGCAGCAGCGCCTCTTCAACCTCAGGAGGCTGAAGAAATTTGGCTTGTCACCAAAAGCACTCACAAACTTCTACAGATGCACAATCGAGAGCATCCTGTCGGGCTGTATCACCGCCTGGTACGGCAACTGCTCCGCCCACAACCGTAAGGCTCTCCAGAGGGTAGTGAGGTCTGCACAACGCATCACCGGGGGCAAACTACCTGCCCTCCAGGACACCTACACCACCCGATGTCACAGGAAGGCCATAAAGATCATCAAGGACAACAACCACCCAAGCCACTGCCTGTTCACCCTGCTATCATCCAGAAGGCGAGGTCAGTACAGGTGCATCAAAGCAGGGACCGAGAGACTGAAAAACAGCTTCTATCTCAAGGCCATCAGACTGTTAAACAGCCACCACTAACATTTAGCGGCCGCTGCCAACATACTGACTCAACTTCAGCCACTTTAATAATGGGAATTGATGGAAATTATGTAAAAATGTACCACTAGCCACTTTAAACAATGCCACTTAATATAATGTTTACATACCCTACATTACTCATCTCATATGTATATGTATATACTGTACTCTATATCATCTACTGCATCTTGCCATCTTTATGTAATACATGTATCACTAGCCACTTTAAACTATGCCACTTTATGTTTACATACCCTACATTACTCATCTCATATGTATATACTGTACTCTATACCATCTACTGCATCTTGCCTATGCCGTTCTGTACCATCACTCATTCATATATCTTTATGTACATATTCTTTATCCCTTTACACTTGTGTGTATAAGGTAGTAGTTGTGGAATTGTTAGGTTAGATTACTTGTTGGTTATTACTGCATTGTCGGAACTAGAAGCACAAGCATTTCGCTACACTCGCATTAACATCTGCTAACCATGTGTATGTGACAAATAAAATTTGATTTGATTTGAAAATTCACCCAACTTATTGTGGGAAGCTTGTGGAAGGCTACCCAAAATGTTTGACCCAAGTTAACAATTTAAAGGCAATGCTACCAAATACTAATTGAGTGTATGCAAACTTCTAACCCACTGGGAATGTGATGAAAGTAATAAAAGCTGAAATAAATCATTCTCTCTACTATTATTCTGATGGATAGGATTAAATGATTAAATGTCAGGAATTGTGAAAAACTGAGTATAAATGTATTTGGCTAGGTGTATGTAAACTTCCGACTTCAACTGTATATCAGGAGCTGTGCCAGGCCCGCCACGTCTGTTGACTCATCCAGCTGCAACGGATAGAATTCCCTGGCTTGTACGCAAAGCAGTAATTGTTTCAAAACATCTCCTGCCATGTCACTAACGCGTCGTGAAACAGTGTTGTTAAAGGAAGGCATTGTCTGTATAGTTTTTGGGGCCTTTTCCCCCAGCATTATCCCAGCCATCTCCACGGAAGCAGGAAGAATTAAGTCCGCCACAATAGTATGGGGCTTGCCTGTCCTAGCCACTCGGTAGCTCACCATATAAGACGCTTCTAGACCGTTCTTATTAATGGTATCTGTTGCTTTTATACATGTCTTACTACTTGAAAGTCGTCTTAAATCTCGCTCAAAAAACTCCTGTAGCTTATTTTTCAAATTGGCAAGCGTTGTTTCTATATGTCTGCACAAGAGTGGAGGTTTCATCGAGTCGTGAGATTGTACTTTTGCACATATAACACACTGTGGCTGAGGAAAGGTACTACTCCCAATTTAAGTGAACTCCAAATCAATGTAGTTCTCATCATATTTGCGCCTCTTCGATGGTCCAACATCCCTGTCTGTTGTTCAGTGCTTTCCCGGGTAAGGGGGCAGTAGTTCTTCAGTT
This sequence comes from Salvelinus alpinus, assembly GCF_045679555.1. Taxonomy (NCBI): domain Eukaryota; kingdom Metazoa; phylum Chordata; class Actinopteri; order Salmoniformes; family Salmonidae; genus Salvelinus; species Salvelinus alpinus. The sequence goes on from NC_092101.1 coordinate 5,660,519, forward strand.
GCATCATATTCCCAACTGCCAAGTGTCCATGCTAGCTGGGCTAACAACAAATGCAGAATTACTGATTCTAGCATTGGATGTGCTCGTGGAAGCAGAACAATTTGTGTCGTCAACAGGTGCAGGTGTAGTACTGCTAGTAGTACTACTGCTAGTAGTAGCAGTACTACCAGTAGAGCTGGCATGTGTCCCTATGGACGCGGGCCTTACCTTCTTTTTTTTAAACCAATTTTCGAGCAAACAGAATGAGCAGCAGCTACGTTTGGCTGGTTAATGTGATTGGTTGTTAATTATTTGACTAGGTTACCTGTATTTGACATTGTGTTGTTATTTCGCTGAACACTAGATGGTTTAATTTTGGCATTAAAACGAGGCTACTCAGACAAAAAAAAAACTCACCCACATGTATTGCCCCGTTGGAAAATATAAATGGACTGTTTGAAAACGTTAACAAATAAAAATGTATTAACCATATAATTTCCTTGTCCTTTAAAAAAAAATGTGAACCACATTTTTATTTGGCGTACCCCCGACGGCATTTCGGTAACCCAGTTTGGGAATACCTGATGTAGTGTATCTTGTCCACCAACTCAGAACGCAGACTAATGTTGATGACGTCTCCAGTTAAGTGCATGCTGGACAATGTAGTTCAGGCCAAATATTCTCACGACAGGAAACAAGTAGGCTTCTGCATGTTGGATTTGTAGTTTAAAAAAACAAACATTTACAAACAAATTTACAAACATGTCCGAAGCCAATTGACATGTTGACATAAAGCTGCACAACATGATTTCAGTTAATCAATGACCAATTTAACAAGCCTCTTATCGATGGTGAATATTAGGACTACAAATCCCTATAATAAAGGAGTGATGCATTAATCATACCGTGTATACTTGCAACTGACAATACATAGCCAACCTACCACAAAATGTTAGGCAAATGTATCTATTTATGAGAACCATCTATTTATGAGAATAACTCCTGACTAAGACACACGTAAATAATCCATCTTATTGCTAAAAGTTCAAATTGTTATATTCCAGGGGTGCATTCTACATATACGTAGACACAGCATTTTATCCAAACAAATCAAACTATGCATGCGTACATTCTGTTCTATTTACACTCTGTAGTAAAGGCATGCTTGCTTTCTTCTTTTGCATGTGGTGCAGAAGTGGCTGGGTGGTATGCGCACGCGCAATAGTGCAGCTCTTTTATACCCACAGTGCCGCAGGAAAACCGTAACAAGCGAAGAAAAGCAGAGATTGAATTGTGGAGCAAAAAAGCTATCCAAAGGGGAACATGTAAAGGAAAATGAAAGAACAAAGACTGAATAATGGGAATGTTTTTTCCTCTCTATCTGAAGAAAATATGCGTCTTTCTCTTTGAGATTCAGAAATAGGTTGACAGCTATTCAGCGAGCTCCATTTCAAATGGTAGCAGCAGAATGGATGGAAAATACAAGGAGAGGCACTGCTTCCACGATTCATATTGACTCAAAGGAGTTAGACGATACCTTACCGATGGCTTCCAGTCAATTCTCCATGTCTCCTCCAACGAATTGTAAATTGACGTAGGCATTGAATGCTACAAATCAAGTCAAGTTTGGTGCATTAAATTCCTTTGGTGGGATGTCATCCACTTCTATTGCTACATAGTAACCTTTGTGTTTCTGACGGCTGGTATTGACACTTCAGGGTGTTATGATGGGTGAAGTGACGGACGCAAAGGAATTAAAAAATACCTTTATTGTTCCCGCAATAAAGTCTTTTGATCGTTATGATTTTTCACGAGCAAAAATCTGCTGTAGCTTCACATGGCTAGTGGCCAAAGCATTTGTGACAGGTAGGTGGTTTAAATATTTATTTTGTCAATAATTACATTTGAATTGTTTTTCAAACACATTGGTCAACAATTTGGCTATTCTTCCCTGCAATATTACCCGCTCAGCTATACAAATATCATCACACACACACCATTTAAGCTTGCAATATATTACTGTACGATTATTGTATGTATATTACAATATGTGTATGTACATTGTTGTACAATGGATTTGTATGTAGTATTTATATAAATAAATGTTGAATCAATGTATTTCGATTCCCCAAGAGGAGAATAGCCGTCCATAACAAACACACATACATAAAACACACATAGGTCTCTTATTCATACATAAGAGACCTATGCTAAGAAAAATAACTTTTGCCTGATAATTTCCTATCTAGTTCAGTTCAGTTGCAGTGGACTCTAAACATGAAGTTGTGAAGGGATGCCACAAATGATCTCATCAATCTCAACAGATTGTGGATGTCTCCTGCTTGAGAGCTGTGACCCTGAGTATGACAGGCCCACTCCATAACATCAAATCTAGTTGGGCATAATGGAGTCACATTCATTATCACATGGTTATTGTTGTACCATGGTTATCAGTAAGCTTACAGTTGGCAAATGTGGCTCATATTACATAATAGTAATGAAATAGTACCTAATCGGGTTCATATTTGGGGTTAGGCCTATATATACCGTAGCCCCAAATGTTACTTTTGTGACTGTTTCACATAGTTCAAAGTATTAGAAGAGTAAAAGGAGTCACGTTTGGATGACCAATAGGTTCTTCAATAAAGACAACAGTTTTATTAATGTGGTGGTATGCCCAAATAAGTTATTTGTTATATAAATTCCAACCAGAACCCAAACCTCTGTCAATCTTTAGGGGGGCAGACAGACTGATGTGAATCATCGTAGCCCAAATGTTTTCCACCTCAGTCCGTTGCTGTAAACTGCATTGAGTCTCGATGGTCACTGAAGAAAAGAATAGAGAGCTTCTGACTCATCTGTGCGGCAAGGCCCCGCTCAGTAATGTGGAATGTAGCTTTGAGCCGGTCAAGTGGTAGCCTGCTTAGGGGCTGGTATCCCGGACACAAATTGAGAGTAGCCCTGGACTAAAATACATGTTCAATAGTAGGAGATTCTGCACTGAATCTGTGTCTGGGAAAGTGGCCCTAGGGGTCTTTGCGATGCATCTTAGTTACTGCACCTTGAGTTTCATTCCAAGGCATGTGGTATTGCTATAAGCCTGGTAGCCTAGGGGACAATACCTGACTTTTGAAAGCAGTTATAACAGCACATGTTCTGATATAAAAGTAATTCCTATCTTATACTTATTTGAGCTGTTTTGATCCTTGGTTTGGTTTTGTTTTTGGTAATAGCCAGCAGTTTGCCACAGGCTCAGGATTGTGCTGTACTCGGTGTACTCAAAGTAGTACAGTACACATCAGCTCACTGATGCTAGACAATTATATAATTGTGTTTTAAAGACATCTTCCAGTACGTTGGCGACAATACATTTTATTTAAACCTCCTGCTTTAGGCTGGATGATTCAATGTGTAGTTCATACATGCATAATCTATGACCAGAATTACTGTCTTACCTCAGTTAGCTGTGCATAGCACCAGCAATGTTATAATGAGAGAAAGAAAATCTATGGAATCCAGACATTTTGGTGGTTATTCAATTGAATGTCAAATATACACTACCGTTCAAAATGTTTGGAGCCACCTACAAATGTCCTTGTTTTTTGAAAGAAAATTTAAAAAATTGTCCATTAAAATAACATCAAATTGATCAGAAATACAGTGTAGACATTGTTAATTTTGTAAATGACTATTGTAGCTGGAAACTGCAGATATTTTATGGAATATCTACATAGGCGTACAGAGGCCCATTATCAGCAACCATCACACCTGTGTTCCAATGGAACGTTGTGTTAGCTAATCCAAGTTTATCATTTTAAAAAGGCTAATTGATCATTAGAAAACCCTTTTGCAATTATGTTAGCACAGCTGAAAACTGTTGCCCTGATTAAAGAAGCAATAAAATTGGCCTTCTTCAGACTAGTTGATTATCTGGAGCATCAGCATTTGTGGGTTCGATTACATGCTCAAAATGGCCAGAAACAAAGAACGTTCTTCTGCAACTTGTCAGTCTATTCTTGTTCTGAGAAATGAAAGCTATTCCATGCGAGAAATTGCCAAGAAACTGAAGTTCTCGTACAATGCTGTGTACTACTTCCTTCACTGGCAGCTTCATTAAATAGTACCCGCAAAACACCGATCTCAACGTCAACAGTGAAGAGGCGACTCCGGGTGCTGGCCTTCTAGGCAGAGTTCCTCTGTCCAGTGTCTGTGTTCTTTTACCCATCATAATCTTTTCTTTTTATTGGCCAGACCGAGATATGGCTTTTTCTTTGCAACTCTGCCTAGAAGGCCAGCATCCCGGAGTCGCCTCTTCACTGTTGACGTTGAGACTGGTTGAAAATAACAACTAATTGGTAACACATTGTCATAACCATGTCATAATGTCATAACAGCTGATATAACCTGGTCATAACACTGTCATGACACATATTTAGACCTGTTGTGAGATATATTATGGTATTTTATGTCCAATTTTGACACCTACATGAGTGTCAAAACCAACAAAACCTTCTTATATAACATTTATGTAAAACATTTTCTGAAATGTACATCTACATTTTTTATTTAAATATAACCTTTATTTAGGCAAGTCAGTTAAGAACAAATTCTTATTTACAATTAACTGCCTTGTTCAGGGGCAGAACAACAGATTTTTACCTTCAGCTCGGGGAGTCAATCCAGCAACAGTTCGGTTACTGGCCCAATGCTCTAACCGCTAGGCTACCTGCCACCCCAGATACATTAGAGTGTCAAAACCCACAAAACCTACCACACGTGGCAAAACATTCCATTACACCATAGCCTACTTCTCAACAGTATGTTTATGTTATATAACATTTTCTGAATATAACATAATTCTGTCATAATGCTTCTTCGTGGTGTCAGAAAGTGCATTTTCTACAAGTTATTTAAAATATGATGGGAAAAAACATGACTGTAAAGAATGAATTACAACAACAACAAAGGATTTAAGAAAAACAAACTTTCAAATGAAAGGAAACTTCTTGTCAGGGAAAAAACACATTTGAAAAAATGTGGGTTTTGATAGTATCATGTAGGTGTCATAACCAGCCATAAAATAACACAATATATGTCACAACAGGTGTAAATATATCGGTCATGACAGTGTTATGACCATATTATGACAGGTTCTGATAAGTTAGGTCAGCTGTTATGACATATTATGACATGGTTATGTCCGTGTCATAGTGTGTTATGATGCTGGGTGTCAAGTAAAGTGTTACCCTAATTTGCATATACATATAGACGGAATTTATACATTTGCATTAAATTACTCTCTATCCAATCAGCTCTTTCTAAGGTACCAAACCCAATAGAATTTGTAACCGCCTCCTCCCAATCTCCCACCCCTTTCACCATGGCTTTCTCCCAAAGACGTGCAACATTACCTATGATTGATGTCATCTAGAATATTAAACAAGGCGAAAAATGTTTTGTACCAAAATAGTTCCCACCTGTTGTGAACATAAACATATATCACTTTAGAATTAACCAATGCATATTTATTTGAGAATAGGGGAAAGATACAAAAGTGTGCGATTGATTTAGATATGTGGATTTTTCGTGTTGGCTTCGTGTTCTGAGTGGTGACTGTTTACATTGTAATCTAATCAATCAACAAAATGTTCTATCCAACGAAGGAGAACACTTACTTAATCGTTTTCTCTTCTCTCTTTTCACGTAGTTGCCGTGTCAGTGCATTTAATCCCCGTCGTTAAATCAACTTTGATAACACATGGGTCAAAACCTTTTAGTCCCATGTCTACGATTTCCAATTATATCCCCATCCTTTTGAGACATCGTGTCACACTTTTCAACGATAGTAAAGTCCAAGGGAAAAGGTGGTTTGCACAATTAATCGTATGAATATTGTCTGTTTCTATTTGAAAGCAATCAGTGAAGTGACAATTAGTTGAGGAATGGATTATCCACTTCTAGGCCAAATGAAAGCTGAACAGAGCTGTATTCTCAGGTGGGCGTGGCTTGAGCCTTGCTAGGTTGCGTGTAAAGCTTTAAGGTTTAGTTTATTAGGATCCCCATTAGCTACTGCACATGCAGTGGGCTACTCTTCCTGGGGTCCACATAAAACGTACAAATACATGAAAAAGTACAGAAAGTAATAGACAAGAACAACATAAAGATATTACATTACACTCAAAATCAAATAATAGTTATGAATAGGAAAGATACCAAGGTACAACAAAAATACTATTTACACACTATATACATATTCGTATTCTTATATATAGTACAGTTATATTAGATCTTTAGAATAATCATGAAATCTGGAACAAATACATCCAGATGTCTGCTTTTGGGAGACTTGCGTGGAGTATAAGTACTTCTAAAACCAATGTGCTCTGACCTAGCACTGAACCTCAACAAGACATCTGTTTTGTATTCCTTTAAAGGTCCAATGCAGACTTTTTTTAAACTTTTTTTTTTATCTCAATAGCAAATCATTTCTGGGTAACAATTAAGTACCTTACTGTGATTGTTTTCAATTAAAATGATGAAAAATAGACTAAAATAGCTTCTTAGCAAAGAGTAATTTTTATAGCAAGTATTTTGCTACGACTGTCTGGGAGTGGTCTGAGTGGGGAAGGGAAAACTGAAAACCAGCTCTTATTGGCAGAGAGGTTTGGAACTCTCTTTCTTATTGGTCTATTAACTAATTTAATGCCTGGTGATGTCACCGTATTATTCCAACCACAGTGTGGAAATATATACTATATATACACAAAAGTATGTGGAACCCCTTCAAATTAGTGGATTCAGCAATTTCAACTATACCCGTTGCTGACAGGTACAGTTGAAGTCGGAAGTTTACATTAGAGGTCGACCGATTAATCGGAATGGCCGATTAATTAATTGTAGACCTTTCAAGTTTTCATAACAATCGGAAATCGGTATTTTTGGGCGCCGATTTGCCGATTTTTGGGCGCCGATTTGCCGATTTTTAAATTTTATTATTATAATTTTTTTTACACCTTTATTTAATCTTTATTTAACTAGGCAAGTCAGTTAAGAACATATTCTTATTTTCAATGACGGCCTAGGAACGTTCTGCCTCGTTCAGGGGCAGAACGACAGATTTTTAACCTTGTCAGCTCGGGGGAACCAATCTTGCAACCTTACAGTTAACTAGTCCAATATTCTAACACCTGATTACATTGCACTCCACGAGGAGCCTGCCTGTTAGCGAATGCAGTAAGCTAAGGTAAGTTGCTAGCTAGCATTAAACTTATCTTATAAAAAACAATCAATCAATGACTGTCATTGCTCCAATGTGTACTTAACCATAAACATCAATGCCTTTCTTAAAATCAATACACAAGTATATATTTTTAAACCTGCATATTTACAGGAATATTTAGACTCATGGATGCCACCCGTTAGATAAAATACGGAACGGAATAAACGTTTTGTTTTCGAGGTGATAGTTTCCGGATTGGTCAAAGGTATATGGTTTAGAGAGAAATAGTCGACGCGTCATAATTCCTGTAATAACTTGCGGCTGAATTTGAAAGGGGTTCCTTCGTTATTTTACCGTTCATGTCTTCCATAGAGAATGTCTTGATCTACTTCAAATAAGGTCTGTGTTTCGGGCAGGCTTAAACCGCCTCGACGTTTTGATACCCGTGTAAATCTCACTAGGATAAGGTAACGTTTGTCAACATATTTTCATAAATCCACTCTACAATTTTTTTTATCTTCGCTTATATTTAGCCAATATTGATCAGAGTTACCTTGTCCTATGGATATCTACACAGTTATAAAATTGGCACGGTGATGTAAGCCTACACGAAACACAGACCTTATTTTAAGTGAATCTAAAAATATCCTATGGAATAAATGAAGGAACCGCTTTTCAGATTTTGCTAGAAGGTGTCATGGGAATTATGACTCGCACTTTGGTTGTCAATTCTTACCATGCCCATTATTAAAATAGGATTTCCTGCATATAGAAATTAAAGTTTTTGTTTTCAACATTCATCACAGGTAACTTAAACTCTAAAAAAATTGTAGACCTCCACAAGTCTGGTTCATCCTTGGGAGCAATTTCCAAACGCCTGAAGGTACCACGTTCATCTGCACAAACAACAATACGCAAGTATAAACACCATGGTACCACGCAGCCGTCATACCGCTCTCAGGAAGGAGACACGTTCTGTCTCCTAGAGATGAACATACTGCGAAAAGTGCAAATCAATCCCAGAACAACAGCAAAGGACCTTGTGAAGATGCTGGAGGAAACGGGTACAAAAGTATCTATATCCACAGTTAAACGAGTCCTATATCAACATAACCTGAAAGGCCACTCAGCAAGGAAGAAGCCACTGCTCCAAAACCGCCATAAAAAATCCAGACTACGTTTTTTTATTTATTTTTATTTCACCTTTATTTAACCAGGTAGGCAAATTGAGAACACGTTCTCATTTACAATTGCGACCTGGCCAAGATAAAGCAAAGCAGTTCGACACATACAACAACACATAGTTACACATGGAGTAAAACAAACATACAGTCAATAATACAGTGAAAAATAAGTCTATATACAATGTGAGCAAGTGAGGTGAGATAAGGGAGGTGAAGGCAAACAAAATATATATATAAATAAATAAAAATATAAAAAGGCCATGGTGGCGAAGTAAATACAATATAGCAAGTAAAAAAATAATAAATAAAAACACTGGAATGGTTGGTTTGCAGTGGAAGAAAGTGTAAAGTAGAGATAGAAATAATGGGGTGCAAAGGAGCAAAATAAATAAATAAATACAGTAGGTAAAGAGGTAGTTGTTTGGGCTAAATTATAGATGGGCTATGTACAGGTGCAGTAATCTATGAGCTGCTCTGACAGCTGGTGCTTAAAGCTAGTGAGGGAGATAAGTGTTTCCAGTTTCAGAGATTTTTGTAGTTCGTTCCAGTCATTGGCAGCAGAGAACTGGAAGGAGAGGCGGCCAAAGGAAGAATTGGTTTTGGGGGTGACCAGAGAGATATACCTGCTGGAGCGCGTGCTACAGGTAGGTGCTGCTATGGTGACCAGCGAGCTGAGATAAGGGGGGACTTTACCTAGCAGGGTCTTGTAGATGACCTGGAGCCAGTGGGTTTGGCGACGAGTATGAAGCGAGGGCCAGCCAACGAGAGTGTACAGGTCGCAGTGGTGGGTAGTATATGGGGCTTTGGTGACAAAACAGATGGCACTGTGATAGACTGCATCCAATTTATTGAGTAGGGTTTTGGAGGCTATTTTGTAAATGACATCACCGAAGTCGAGGATTGGTAGGATGGTCAGTTTTACAAGGGTATGTTTGGCAGCATGAGTGAAGGATGCTTTGTTGCGGAATAGGAAGCCAATTCTAGATTTAACTTTGGATTGGAGATGTTTGATGTGAGTCTGGAAGGAGAGTTTACAGTCTAACCAGACACCTAGGTATTTGTAGTTGTCCACATATTCTAAGTCAGAGCCGTCCAGAGTAGTGATGTTGGGCAGGCGGGCAGGTGCAGGCAGCGATCGGTTGAAGAGCATGCATTTAGTTTTACTTGTATTTAAGAGCAATTGGAGGCCACGGAAGGAGAGTTGTATGGCATTGAAGCTCGCCTGGAGGGTTGTTAACACAGTGTCAAAAGAAGGGCCAGAAGTATACAGAATAGTGTCGTCTGCGTAGAGGTGGATCAGAGAATCACCAGCAGCAAGAGCGACATCATTGATGTATACAGAGAAGAGAGTCGGTCCAAGAATTGAACCCTGTGGCACCCCCATAGAGACTGCCAGAGGCCCGGACAACAGACCCTCCGATTTGACACACTGAACTCGATCAGAGAAGTAGTTGGTGAACCAGGCGAGGCAATCATTAGAGAAACCAAGGCTGTCGAGTCTGCCGATGAGGATGTGGTGATTGACAGAGTCAAAAGCCTTGGCCAGGTCAATGAATACGGCTGCACAGTATTGTTTCCTATCGATGGCGGTTAAGATATCGTTTATGACCTTGAGCGTGGCTGAGGTGCACCCATGACCAGCTCTGAAACCAGATTGCATAGCGGAGAAGGTATGGTGGGATTCGAAATGGTCGGTAATCTGTTTGTTGACTTGGCTTTCGAAGACCTTAGAAAGGCAGGGTAGGATAGATATAGGTCTGTAGCTGTTAGGGTCAAGAGTGTCCCCCCCTTTGAAGAGGGGGATAACCGCAGCTGCTTTCCAATCTTTGGGAATCTCAGACGACACGAAAGAGAGGTTGAAAAGGCTAGTAATAGGGGTGGCAACAATTTCAGCAGATAGTTTTAGAAAGAAAGGGTCCAGATTATCTAGCCCGGCTGATTTGTAAGGGTCCAGATTTTGCAGCTCTTTCAGAACATCAGCTGACTGTATTTGGGAGAAAGAGAAATGGGGAAGGCTTGGGCGAGTAGCAGAGGGGAGGGGAGTGCTGTTGACCGGGGTAGGGGTAGCCAGGTGGAAAGCATGGCCAGCCGTAGAAAAATGCTTATTGAAATTCTCAATTATAGTGGATTTGTCGGTGGTGACAGTGTTTCCTATCTTCAGTGCAGTTGGAAGCTGGGAGGAGGTGTTCTTATTCTCCATGGACTTTACAGTGTCCCAGAACTTTTTGAATTTGTGTTGCAGGAAGCAAATTTCTGCTTGAAAAAGCTAGCCTTGGCTTTTCTAACTGCCTGTGTATATTGGTTTCTAGCTTCCCTGAAAAGTTGCATATCACGGGGGCTGTTCGATGCTAATGCAGAACGCCATAGGATGTTTTTCTGTTGGTTAAGGGCAGTCAGGTCAGGAGAGAACCAAGGGCTATATCTGTTCCTGGTTCTAAATTTCTTGAATGGGGCATGCTTATTCAAGATGGTAAGGAAGGCATTTAAAAAAAATATCCAGGCATCCTCTACTGACGGGATGAGATCAATATCCTTCCAGGATACCTCGGCCAGGTCGATTAGAAAGGCCTGCTCGCTGAAGTGTTTCAGGGAGCGTTTGACAGTGATGAGTGGAGGTCGTTTGACCGCTGACCCATTACGGATGCAGGCAATGAGGCAGTGATCGCTGAGATCTTGGTTGAAAACAGCAGAGGTGTATTTGGAGGGCAAGTTGGTTAGGATGATATCTATGAGGGTACCCGTGTTTACGGAATTGGGGTGGTACCTGGTAGGTTCATTGATAATTTGTGTGAGATTGAGGGCATCAAGCTTAGATTGTAGGATGGCTGGGGTGTTAAGCATGTTAAAATGTAGGTCGCCTAGCAGCACGAGCTCTGAAGATAGATGGGGGGCAATCAGTTCACATATGGTGTCCAGAGCACAGCTGGGGGCAGAGGGTGGTCTATAGCAGGCGGCAACGGTGAGAGACTTGTTTTTAGAGAGGTGGATTTTTAAAAGTTCAAGTTGTTTGGGAACAGACCTGGATAGTAAAACAGAACTCTGCAGGCAATCTTTGCAGTAGATTGCAACACCGCCCCCTTTGGCCGTTCTATCTTGTCTGAAAATCTTGTAGTTGGGGATGAAAATGTCAGAATTTTTGGTGGTCTTTCTAAGCCAGGATTCAGACACGGCTAAAACATCCGGGTTGGCAGAGTGTGCTAAAGCAGTGAACAAAACAAACTTAGGGAGGAGGCTTCTAATGTTAACATGCATGAAACCAAGGCTATTACGGTTACAGAAGTCATCAAAAGAGAGCGCCTGGGGAATAGGAGTGGAGCTAGGTACTGCAGGGCCTGGATTCACCTCTACATCACCAGAGGAACAGAGGAGGAGTAGGATAAGGGTACGGCTAAAAGCTATGAGAATTGGTCGTCTAGAACAGACAGTAAAAGGACGTTTCTGGGGGCGATAAAATAGCTTCAAGGAATAATGTACAGACAAAGGTATGGTAGGATGTGAATACAGTGGAGGTAAACCTAGGTATTGAGTGATGATGAGAGAGATATTGTCTCTAGAAACATCATTGAAACCAGGTGATGTCATCGCATATGTGGGTGGTGGAACTGAAAGGTTGGATATGGTATAGTGAGCAGGGCTAGAGGCCCTACAGTGAAATAAGCCAATAAACACTAACCAGAACAGCAATGGACAAGGCATATTTACATTAAGGAGAGGCATGCTTAATCGAGTGATCAATAAGGGTCCAGTGAGTAGAGGTTGGTTGGGGTCACGGCGATCCAGACAGCTGGCCGGGTAGATGGCTATCGGTAGCAAGATAGCATAGGATGGAGGTCTATTTTTAGACACCTCGTGCGATTCCGTCGGTAGATTAGTGGGGTTCCGTGTGGTAGAGGGGATCAATCCAATTGGCAAAATAGATATAGTGACCCAAGAGAAAAAAAATTGTCCGATATACTTATTCAGATAGCAGCCGATAACAGCTAACGATTAGCGGGCCCCAGATGAGCGTTCAGGTAACGTCGCGACGGAGGTGCCAGTTGGATAACTCCCTCGGGCAGATAACGTCGGCAGTCAGTCGTGAAGGCCCGGTGGGGCTCCGTATCTGCAGCAAAAAAAAAAAAAAAAAACGGGTCCGGATAGGTGACTGTAGCCCAGGAATGGCTGATGGAACTCCTCAGCTGGCTAGCTCCGGAATAATTTAAGTTTGCTCCGGGATCGACGTAATCCAATAGTCACACGGTTTGCAGCTAGCTAGCTGCGAAATCAAGGTGCAAATGTCCAGAGCCTGCGGCTGAAATCCGGGGAAACTGAGAGAAAAAAAAAAAGGCCCGGTATGCTCCGGTCCGAGTCGCGTTGCACAAAAGTGCCGGTAGATTATCGAGCTAAAGGAATAGCTGATGACCACAAAACGTGGGCAGCTGAAACACCAACACTAGCCAGCAAACCGGCTAACTTCTGGGCAGCTTCAGATTAGCTTTCGGCTAGCTTCTGGTTACCTTTCTGGCTAGCTTCTGATTAGCCCCTGGCTAGCTTCCACTGTGGATTTTCAGATTTGAGGTAAATTGGTGAGGCGGGTTGCAGGAAAGCTTTTGCAGGAAAGCTTTTGTAGTTGAATTCTTGGATAATAAAATATATAAAAGATATGCGAAGAAGGTGTAAATATATATATACACAGGACAAGACAGTACGAGGACAAAAATTATGTCTGAACTGCTAAGCCATCTTGGAACGGTTTGCGACTGCACATGGGGACAAAGATCCTATTTTTTGGAGAATTGTCCTCTGGTCTGATGAAACAAAAATAGAACTGTTTGGCCATAATGCCCATCGTTATGTTTGGAGGAAAAAGGGGGAGGCTTGCATGCCGAAGAGCACCATCCCAACCGTGAAGCACGGGTGTGGCAGCATCATGTTGTGGGGCTACTTTGCTGCAGGAGGGACTGGTGCACTTCACAAAATAGATGGCATCATGAGGTAGGACAATTATGTGGATATATTGAAGCAACATCTCAAGACATCAGTCAGGAAGTTAAAGCTTGGTCGCAAATGGGTCTTCCAAATGGACAATGACCCAAGCATACTTCCAAAGTTGTGGAAAATGGCTTAAGGACAACAAAGTCAAGCTATTGGAGTGGCCATCACAAAGCCCTGACCTCATCCTATAGAACATTTGTGGGCAGAACTGAAAAAGTGTTTGCGAGCATGGAGGCCTAGAAACCTGACTCAGTTACACCTGTTCTGAGAGGAGGAAGGGGCCAAAATTCACCCAACTTATTGTGGGAAGCTTGTGGAAGGCTACCTAAAATGTTTGACCCAAGTTAAACAATTTAAAGGCAATGCTACCAAATAGTAATTGAGTGTAAACTTCTAACCCACTGGGAATGTGATGAAAGAAATTAAAGCTGAAATAAATAATTATCTCTACTATTATTCTGACATTTCACATTCTTAAAATAAAGTGGTGATCCTAACTGACCTAAGACAGGACATTTTTACTAGGATTAAATGTCAGGAATTGTGAAAAACAGACTTTCAATGTATTTTGCTAAGGTGTATGTAAACTTCCGACTTCAACTGTATATAAAATCGAGCACACAGCCATGCAATCTCCATATACAAACATTGGCAGTAGAAGAGCTTACTGAAGATCTCAGTGACTTTCAATGTGGCACCGTCATAGGATGCCACCTTTCCAACAAGTCAGTTCGTCAAATTTCTGCCCTGGAAGAGCTGCCTCGGTCAACTGTAAGTGCTGTTATTGTGAAGTGAAAACGTCTAGGAGCAACAACGGCTCAGCCATGAAGTGGGAAGCCACACAAGCTCACAGAACGGGACTGCCGAGTGCTGAAGCATGTAGTGTGTAAAAATCCTCTTTCCTCAGTTGCAACACTCACTACCGAGTTACAAACTGCCTCTGGAAGCAAAATCAGCACAATAATTTTTCGTCAGGAGCTTCATGAAATGGCTTTCCATGACCAAGCAGCCGCACACAAGCCTAAGATTCCCATGCGCAATGCCAAGCGTTGGGTGGAGTGGTGTAAAACTCACCGCCATTGGACTCTTGAGCAGTGGAAACGGGTTCTCTGGAGTGATGAATCACGCTTCACAATCTGGCAATCCGACGGGTGAATCTAGGTTTGGCAGATGCTAGGAGAACGCTACCTGCCCTAATGCATAGTGCCAACTGTAAAGTTTGGTGGAGGAGGAATAATGGTCTGGGGCTGTTTTTCATGGTTCGGGCTAGTCCCCTTAGTTCCAGTGAAGGGAAATCTTAACGCTACAGCATACAGTGACATTTTAGACAATTCTGTGCTTCCAACTTTGTGGCAACAGTTTAGGGAAAGCCTTTTCCTGTTTCAGCATGACAATGCCCCCGTGCACAAGGCGAGGTCCATAAGAAATGGTTTTTCGTGATCGGTGTGGAAGAACTTGACTGGTGTCACGTTCGTTATAGTGATGAGACCAAAGCGCAGCGTGATTTGAATGCATCTTCTTTTAATAAAGAAAGAACACGGAATGAACTATACAAAAACAACAAAACGAACATGAAGCTATATAATCATAGTGCTGACACAAGCAACTAAACATAGACATAGATAATCACCCACGAAATACTCAAAGAATATGGCTGCCTAAATATGGTTCCCAATCAGAGACAACGATAAACAGCTGCTTCTAATTGAGAACCAATCTAGGCAACCATAGACATACAAAACTGCTAGACTGGTAACAACCCCATAAACATACAAAAAGACTAGACAGGACAAAAACATATAATCACCCATGTCACACCCTGACCTAACCAAAATAATAAAGAAAACAAAGAATACTAAGGTCAGGGCGTAACAACTGGCCTGCACAGAGCCCTGACCTCAACCCCATCAAACACCTTTGGGGTGAATTGGAACGCCGACTGCGAGCTGGGCCTAATAACCCAACATCAGTGGAGGCTGTTATAGCAGCAAAGGGGGGACCAACTCCATATTAATCCCCATGATTTTGGAATGAGATGTTCGAAGTGCAGGTGTCCACATACTTAAATGTCATGTAGTGTGTGTGTGAGTATATATATATAATTCGTTTTGGACTGCGCTGGGCCTTTAACTAACCAACTGATAATATTGTCTAGCTGGTATTCATAAAGATCAACATCTGAAGATCTACATCTAGCATAAAAGAACAGTCAAACATTTCCTCATAAAGGCATGTGCCACTCAATATACAACCTTATGCATTTTTAGTGGCACATCCTTTTAACTCGTTTTCCCAAATGTTCTGACCAAGAGTGATGCAATTTGATTCAAGCTGCAGACAGAATATTCTGCTGCAGTTGCCAGTGAGCAGATTATGTTTTGCTTCTCTAATATTAGAAAATACAGTACATGAGCTTCTAACCAGATCCTCCATGTATTTTTTAATTAGGTCTGAATGAAATGGGATGATTCCATAAATACTGTCTCTTTCGTTCCCAGAGGTAGAGAGGAAGAGCTGGTCTTCAGATCCCAGGGAACACTGCTCAAGGCTCAGAATACTTCCAGGCACATAAGCAATTAAACACATTAACACACACACACACACACAGAAATTAATCTGGAGTTTGGAATAGGATTTTTTTTTTTTCAGATTTTTGTGTTGTACTTAGGTTGATTGCAATGGTAACCTGTGTGGAACATAATAATGCAGTTCTCCTCCTCACTAATTGCATTGTACCAACCGAGGTAAGAGAGGAGAGAGACCTGAGGACTTGACTCAAACTTAACCTGTCAGATTTGGGACTCGGCTCGAAGTCGTCCTCAGTGACTTGATACTTGATTCAGACTTGCTTCAATTGACCTATTGACAGGTATGGATTTCCTTCTGGTGTTTTTCTTTGCCTCTTTGTGAATGCTACTGTTTACTATCTGATCTGGGTCTTCTTTGAAGGGCAGGCCCAGTGAGAGAGGAGTAGGATATCCCTTGTCAATGTAGAGTCTTTGATCAAGTTGGGCATTATGGTTTAATCCTCTCGAAGGGCTCTAGCCCCATCCCTAAACCTAACCTGGGGGCGTGCTCAGCAGGACGCAACGTTTTGTGTTCAGATATAAATATGCTATCTAGAACAACAAAAATGCCTCTGACATCTAGAATAAAGAATTACGTTGGCTCTATTCATAGCATTTCTATCTGCAACGTTCCAAAACGTTTTTGTACTGAACATGGCCCTGTCCTCACCTCTGTGGGAGCCACGCCCACCACCCCTCCAATTGGTCCTTTGTTCAGTTGCGTTCTCCTCAAGGCGTAGGTCAAAGTTGCCCCAAATGTAACCACTGATACCAGTTCAGATGTATTCTTCATCCGCATAATGGTTTAGGTGAGGATTATTGATAGGGTAATCTGATCCTAGATCTGAGGTTAATATAAACTTCGACCTCTAGGACCCTTTGGTGACCTTGTTTTAGATCAGATAGCGTGTTTCTGTTATGAGCTGCTGACTTGGCCTGTCTGAAATGATTCGTTGAGTGGTGTGAGGGTGGGATGAGGAGTGTGAAGCTGCGAAAGCCTCTGTCACCGTGGCTTTACACACCGTCATCATAACGAACACCCATCTGCTCCTTCTGATATGGGTGTGTTACATATCTGTGTGTGCGTGCGTGTATCTGTGTGTGTGGGAGTGTTACCCCATGTAGCATTACAGGGTTAGGGTCAATCTCCTTTTAACCACACTTTGTTTGTTCTAATGTGCAGCCACTTGAGCGGTGTGAAAATCTGGTTATTTTCGTAGCTGTTTGAGCAATCTCAGTCTCTCTGGTTTTTATACCTTCCCCATTTTCTCAACACCTTGTAAGAGTCTGACAATGAGGAGATGAATTATTGAAATCAGGCCCACTCGTATCTGTCAGCTCGTGTGCGCCCGCCCCCACAAACGCGCACACCCTCTCTTATGTTATCCGTTTCTCTCTCTCTCTTTGATAAAGCAGACTGAGGGAAGCTCCCTGGGAGCTAGAGAGATATGGAGTGCACATGAATCGATCAGGTTCCTCTCCTACTGTAGTTTCCATGGTAACGCACCGTGCAGTCCATCCATAGTGTATCTCCTACGCCCGTGTCTTTGGATGGGGAAAGAATGAAGTAGACTTGCCACAGTTAAACACAGAGTTACCATCAGTCATGCAGTGAAATATCAAACCTTCAAATGACCCTTTCAAACGTGCTGATCTTCTAGATTCACTAATTGATTGATTCTCATCATATCAGAAATGTGACAAAAATACAGTATGAGGTAATATGAGGTGGTGTAGGCTAACCTTCCACTGTGTTTAGGCCTGCATGCTTTTAAACTGAAGCTCCGCCGCTCTATCGTTCCTTACTTTCTCTCTCACATACTGTTAAGTGTTAATGAATTGAAATTGACTTTGATACAAACTGCCTGTTCATATTCATCGTTTTGAACCGCTCTGCCTCTCTCTCCTATGCAGACAGTGTGCCGGCCGACCTGAAGGAGCCCTTCTACACAGACCAGTATGATCAGGAGCACCTGAAGCCTCCAGTGGCCAACCTGCTGCTGTCTGCTGATCTCTACTGTAGAGCCGGGAGCCTCATCCTGAAGAGTGACGCCGCCAAGCCCCTGGTTGGCCACGATGATGTCATCCAGGCCCTGGCTCAGAAGGGCCTCTACATCACAGACCAGGAGAGGCTGGTCACAGAGCGTGACCTCCGCAAGAGGCCCATACAGATGGTAAGAAAGAGGGGTTTGATTGAGAGTTTGGGGGTGGGGGATAGTGGGGGCTAGGTGGCCATCTTTGTTTTGGTTGTGGGTTCAGCTACTGTGGATTTCTTTCACATCAGATCAAATCAAATCAAGCTTTATTTATACAGCACATTTCAGACATGGAATGCAACACAATGTGCTTTTACAGGGAAGAAATAAATGAAAATATTTACTACACAACAAACATAAGAGGAACTGAATGACTAAAAAGCACCCTAACATGCTGACCACACCGCCCGCGTTGCGCCCACACTGCTCACGCGCGTCAACAACCGTCTGCGTAGCCATGCGCTAAAATAGAACTTGGTTCTACTTGTGACTCTTGACGCACTGCAAGTCACGCCTCTCCCATCTCCTCATTGAATTTTAGGAGCATGTACCCATGTGGGTGATTGAAAGAGGAACTGATGTCCACAGTCCAGTCGGTGGTGGTAAAATAACAACCCAATGTTTAGATCCCAGGATAAATTAGCTAGCAACAGCAAGCTAGCTAGCTAGCTAAATTGCCATAAATGTTTAATGCTTTTCGACCTGTCCCCAAATTAATATAGTTGGTTCAGAGTTCGTTTTGATATTTCAAACATGCGTGTCCTGATCGTGTGGTGTGGGTGGACAAAAATCGACATGCGCGATGTCGCAAGCACGCACGCGGTGGGGTCAGCATGTAAGAAAAAGAAAAGTGTGTGTGTGTGCACGCGTGCGTGCGTGTCTTTTTCTATCTTCCACTCTCCCTTTTGTCTCTTTGTACATCTCTATAGCCTCTGTTTTCTCAGTGTGTTGTCTCAATCGACAGGGTTTAATTGACAGGGGTTCCCTTCCATAACGAATCAGTACACCATCATAAGCATTAGAATGGGAATGTGGGCATCCCCCTGATCATTTCAAATCCGTACCCACTATTTTGTGGTCCTCCCCAGAGTCTATATGGAATTTCAACCCTGTCTGACTGTCCGTGTTTTTCTCCCTGTACCCAGTACTGTGGCTGTCTTTTTGTCCCCATATTCTCTCTACTGCTCTTTCTCTCTATTCCCCTGTTTTATCTTTCGTTATCTTTCTCCCACTTTCTGCCTCAGTTCTCTCTCTAAGGTTCAGGTCAAAAGTAGTGAACTATTTTGGGAAGGTGCCATTTGGGATTCAGATTCTATGTTGCTTCTTATTGTGATGCTTTGTCGAGGCACTACAGAAGTGACTAGGCTAGGCTGCTTTGTCGAGGCACTACAGGAGTGACTAGGCTAGGCTGCTTTGTCTAGGCACTACAGAAGTGACTAGGCTAGGCTGCTTTGTCGAGGCACTACAGAAGTGACTAGGCTAAGGCTGCTTTGTCGAGGCACTACAGAAGTGACTAGGCTAAGGCTGCTTTGTCGAGGCACTACAGAAGTGACTAGGCTAGGCTGCTTTGTCGAGGCACTACAGAAGTGACTAGGCTAAGGCTGCTTTGTCGAGGCACTACAGAAGTGACTAGGCTAGGCTGCTTTGTCGAGGCACTACAGAAGTGACTAGGCTAGGCTGCTTTGTCGAGGTACTACAGAAGTGACTAGGCTAGGCTGCTTTGTCGAGGCACTACAGGAGTGACTAGGCTAGGCTGCTTTGTCTAGGCACTACAGAAGTGACTAGGCTAGGCTGCTTTGTCGAGGCACTACAGAAGTGACTAGGCTAAGGCTGCTTTGTCGAGGCACTACAGAAGTGACTAGGCTAGGCTGCTTTGTCTAGGCACTACAGAAGTGACTAGGCTAGGCTGCTTTGTCGAGGCACTACAGAAGTGACTAGGCTAGGCTGCTTTGTCGAGGCACTACAGGAGTGACTAGGCTAGGCTGCTTTGTCTAGGCACTACAGAAGTGACTAGGCTAGGCTGCTTTGTCGAGGCACTACAGAAGTGACTAGGCTAAGGCTGCTTTGTCGAGGCACTACAGAAGTGACTAGGCTAGGCTGCTTTGTCTAGGCACTACAGAAGTGACTAGGCTAGGCTGCTTTGTCGAGGCACTACAGAAGTGACTAGGCTAGGCTGCTTTGTCGAGGCACTACAGAAGTGACTAGGCTAAGGCTGCTTTGTCGAGGCACTACAGAAGTGACTAGGCTAGGCTGCTTTGTCGAGGTACTACAGAAGTGACTAGGCTAAGGCTGCTTTGTCGAGGCACTACAGAAGTGACTAGGCTAGGCTGCTTTGTCGAGGCACTACAGAAGTGACTAGGCTAAGGCTGCTTTGTCGAGGCACTACAGAAGTGACTAGGCTAGGCTGCTTTGTCGAGGCACTACAGAAGTGACTAGGCTAAGGCTGCTTTGTCGAGGCACTACAGAAGTGACTAGGCTAAGGCTGCTTTGTCTAGGCACTACAGAAGTGACTAGGCTAGGCTGCTTTGTCGAGGCACTACAGAAGTGACTAGGCTAAGGCTGCTTTGTCGAGGCACTACAGAAGTGACTAGGCTAGGCTGCTTTGTCGAGGCACTACAGAAGTGACTAGGCTAAGGCTGCTTTGTCGAGGTACTACAGAAGTGACTAGGCTAGGCTGCTTTGTCGAGGTACTACAGAAGTGACTAGGCTAGGCTGCTTTGTCGAGGTACTACAGAAGTGACTAGGCTAGGCTGCTTTGTCGAGGTACTACAGAAGTGACTAGGCTAGGCTGCTTTGTCGAGGCACTACAGAAGTGACTAGGCTAGGCTGCTTTGTCGAGGTACTACAGAAGTGACTAGGCTAAGGCTGCTTTGTCGAGGCACTACAGAAGTGACTAGGCTAGGCTGCTTTGTCGAGGTACTACAGAAGTGACTAGGCTAAGGCTGCTTTGTCGAGGCACTACAGAAGTGACTAGGCTAGGCTGCTTTGTCGAGGCACTACAGAAGTGACTAGGCTAAGGCTGCTTTGTCGAGGCACTACAGAAGTGACTAGGCTAGGCTGCTTTGTCGAGGTACTACAGAAGTGACTAGGCTAGGCTGCTTTGTCAAGGCACTACAGAAGTGACTAGGCTAGGCTGCTTTGTCGAGGTACTACAGAAGTGACTAGGCTAGGCTGCTTTGTCGAGGTACTACAGAAGTGACTAGGCTAGGCTGCTTTGTCGAGGTACTACAGAAGTGACTAGGCTAGGCATCTTTGTCGAGGCACTACAGAAGTGACTAGGCTAGGCTTCTTTGTCGAGGCACTACAGAAGTGACTAGGCTAGGCAGGTAGCCCTATTGAGATGGAATGAGATTATGTCTCAATTATGCTTTTAGATACAAATGTCAAATATGGGTTCTTGGGACGTTGAAATATTGAGGACACCTGCTCTTTCCATCACAGACTGACCAGGTGAATCCAGGTAAAAGCTATGGTCACTTGTTAAATCCACTTCAATCAGTGTACATGAAGTGGAGAAGACAGGTTAAAGAAGGATTTTTAATCCTTGAGACAATTGAGACATGGATTGTGTATGTGTGCCATTTAGAGTGTGAATGGGCAAGACAAAATATTTAAGTGTCTTTGAATGGGGTATGGTAGTAGGTGCCAGGCGCACCGGCTTGTGTCAAGAACTGCAACACTGCTGGGTTTTTCAAAGAGTTTCTCCTTTGTACCAAGAATGGTCCACTCCCCAAAGGACATCCAGCCAACGTGACACAACTGTGGGAAGCATTGGAGTAAACATGGGCCAGCATCATGGGGAATCACTCAGAGATTTTGTATTATATCATATGAGAGAGCATATGAGATATCACTGCGATGACTGACTCAGTACACCTTATGCACAGACCGTATGCCCTGTAGTACTTTTCTGTAGTACTTTTCTGTAGTACTTTTCTGTAGTATGCTGTATGTGTATTGCTCTATTGCTTCACGTTTTCCTCAGTAGCCAGTAATGAATGTTCTTCATTTTAGTACAGGAGCTGCTTCTCTTAGTTCTCTCCTCTCCCTCCCCCGTAACTCCTCTAAAACAGCATTGTTGTTGATGTGACCCACAAAACAACTCTCACACACAAACTTTTGATGCTAAGAAATGTTCATTAAATGCATAAAGAAATTAGAAAAATAAGTGAAGTTTCATTCCAAGATGCTATATATCCATTTTCAGAAATGCTGCTAAATTAGATTTTATTGTTTTAAAGAAGTTATGAAAGAGATTGGTTTGTTTTTTCACTATCTAAATCAGGGCATGGGGTTGTTGAATGACAGACATGTATTTGTTTAAAATCTGTCACTTGATGGTTTCATTTCAGAGAGACAAATAACCATGTTTTTTGCAAAATGCTATATATCCGTCTCACTCTCAGAGAAATAAGTAGTACTGTGTAACGAATAACGACATTTTTTATGAAGAAATGTATAAATGATTCATTTGTGACGTCAACATAATAAAATAGAAAATATAATAATATGAGATCTGTATTTAAAACATTTAGCCCTGTAAACAAACTTAAAATGTATAAATTGATGGTTTCGGTTATGGAATTTTACTATATTCTGTTCCAGTTAAAGGGTTGTTCGGATTCAGTTAAATCTGTGGACCATCATTTTTTAAAGTCTAGCTCAGAATATGAGCTTTCCAAAACTTGTTTATATAGTATAAAGATCAGTCCTTTCGGCAGCTCAAATAATGTATTTATAAATCCCATCATTGGATGGTTCGGTAGTTGGGACTCAATAGGCCAGCATAGCTGACTTAAGTTGTAAATATAGAAAAAAGGAGTTGACTGGGAGTGTGTATGGATCTTTCAAATCTCGTAATTTTCTCAAACCATTACTGTCCATGATATCGGTAAGGGTACAGATTCCACATCTGGACCATTATGGGGGATGCAAAAGGCCACCCTCCTGATCGCAAGGTATTATTGTGAAATATTGGAATATGGTCATGCCATTTTGATTCCCAGTTTCATTGTTTTTACATTTGGCACCAAATAGAAATAGTTTACATTGTTGAAGGGGTATATTAGTGAAGACCACCTATTCCAGGGCAATAGGAGACTATACAGTACCTTTGGAAAGTATTCAGACCCCTTGATTTTTTCCACATTTTGTTAGGTTACAGGCTTATTCTAAAATTGATTAAAATATGTTTTTCCCCCTCATCAATCTACGCACAATACCCCATAATGACAAAGCAAAAACAGGTTTTTAGGAATGCTTGCAAATAAAAAAATAAACTGATATCACATTTACATAAGTATTCAGACCCTTTACTCAGTACTTTGTTGAAGCACCTTTGGCAGCGATTACAGCCTTGAGTCTTCTTGGGTATGACTTTACAAGCTTGGCACACCTGTATTTGGGGAGTTTGTCCCATTTTTCTCTGCAGATCCTCTCAAGCTCTGTCAGGTTGGATGGGTAGTGTCGCTGCACAGCTATTTTCAGGTCTCTCCAGAGATGTTAAATCGGGTTCAAGTCCGGGCTTTGGCTGGGTCACTCAAAAGAGACTTGTCCTGAAGCCACTCCTGCGTTGTCTTGGCTGTGTGCTTAGGATCGTGGTCCTGTTGGAAGGTGAACCTTCGCCCCAGTCTGAGGTCCTGAGTGCTCTGTTGCAGGTTTACATCATGGTTCTCTGTACTCTGCTTTGTTCATCTTTGCCTCGATCCTGACTAGTCTCCTACTCCCTGCCGCTGAAAAAATCCCCACAGCTTGATGCTGCCACCATCATGCTTCACTGTAGAGATGGTGCTAGGTTTCCTCCAGACGTGATGCTTGGTTTCAGGCGAAATAGATCAATCTGGTTTCATAAGACCAGAGAAACTTGTTTGTCATGGTCTGAGAGTCTTTAGGTACATTTTGGCAAACTTCAAGCGGGCTGTCATGTGCCTTTTACTGAGGAGTGGCTTCCGTCTTGCCACTCTATCATAAAGGCCTGATTAGTGGAGTGCTGCAGAGATGGTCTCCACAGACAAACTCTAGAGCTCTGTCAGAGTGACCATCAGGTTTTTGGTCACCTCCCTGACCAAGGCCCTTCTCCCCCGATTGCTCAGTTTGTCCGGGCGGCCAGCTCTAGGAAGAGTCTTGGTGGTTCCAAACTTCTTCCATTTAAGAATGATGGAGGCCACTGTGTTCTTGAGGACCTTCAATGGTGCAGACATTTTTTGCTACCCTTCCCCAGGTCTGTGCCTCGACACAATCCTGCGTCGGAGCTCTACAGACAATTCCTTCGACCTCATGGCTTGGTTTTTGCTCAGACATGCACTGTCAACTGTGGGACCTAATATAGACAGGTGTGTGCCTTTTCCAAATCATGTCCAACCAATTGAATTTACCACAGGTAGACTCCAATCAAGTTGTAGAAAAATCTCAAGGATGATCAATGGTGACAGGGTGCACCTGAGCTCAATTTCAAGTCTCATAGCAAAGGGTCTAAATACTTATACTTAAATACTTTCGGCAACCTTTGAAAAGTCAGGCACAAACCTGTGGTACCATCCAGCCATACCCAGGAAGCGCTGAACAGCCTTGAGGGATGTGGGAATTGGGAATTCCTGCACAGCTGCAACTTTGGCTGGATCTGCATGGATATCTTCAGCATTAACCACATGACCAAGGAACTTGAGTTCTGGCAAACAGAAATTACACTTCTTCAAGTTCAGGGTCATACCTGCAGCCTTTAGTCTTTTGAAGACGGACTGTATGTCTTGCAAGTGATCTGCGACAGAGGAGGAGTAGATTATGATGTCATCCAGATACACAAGACAATTTCTTCCCCTCAGATCTCACAGGACAGTCTCCATCAACCTTGGGAAGGTTGCTGGAGCATTCTTCAAGCCAAAAGGCATGACTTTGAAGGAGTACAAACCAGCAGGGGTGACAAAGGCAGTCTTGTCCTGACTGGCGGGATCCATTGCCACCTGCCAAAAATCCGCTGTTCAGATCCAAATGACTGAAGATGGATGCCCCTGCCAGAGATTCCAGTATGTCATTGATGTTCAGTAGAGGGTAGGCATCGCTTTCTGTTAATGCATTCGGCTTCCTGTAGTCTACATAGAATCGATATCCACCATCTTTCTTTGGAATCAGGACAACCGGAGAAGCCCATCTGAATAAAAGAAGGTTCCATAACTCCATTCTCCAACATGCTTTTGAGCTGTTCATTGAGAGTTGCCAGTTTGGCGGGGGACAGCCTGCAGGGATGCTGTTTAATGGGGTTAATGGTATAGATGTTATGTTTGAAGACAGTTGTACGGCCGGGTGTAAGAGTACAGACCTCACTGTTCATCTCCAACATCTGGGAGAGCTGCCACCTCTCATCATCCGACAGACATGCCTGTTCCTCTGCTTGTTTGATGTAGAAATCAGCATCAGGTTTGCTTTTGCTCTCGAATAGAAGGGGGGGGGGGGTACAGCTGTAATCAGGGTGATAGCGGGGTTCTCTGGCTTCACTGGTGGAACTTGTTTTTGTCTGTTCTTTGTATTTTCTTTGTCATTGTCTTTGTCTTGACCTAGCCAGGATTCTGAATAAGGTAGCAGGCTCCACCCAGAAATTTCCAGATTGAAATGAATGATTCCGGGAATGGTCAGAACTCAGCCGAAAGGGTGGTTCGGACATCGAGATGGTCAGTCCACTGAAGAACATGAAGTCCAAGGACTACAGCAAATGCAAGGTTTGGATCTGCAAGTATAGCCACAGGAAGGTTAATCATCTCATTGTGCAGCTTTATTGTCATATCAATCCAGCCCAAGGGAGTGGTAGGTTCTCCTTTGGCCAAGTGCAATGGTCCTTCCTCCCAGGTTCTAAGCTCCTCATGAGGTAATGCCATGTTTCGCCACAGGGGATCTTGCATCAGGGTGGAAGTTGCTCCTGTGTCGATTATGGCCTTCCCTCTCCAGTTCCTAACAGTCAGAGGAACCAATAGTTGTTGCGGAATAGGAATAAGACAGCTAGTTGTGCTGTCTGAAGGCTTCATGGTGGGCATTAAGGCCGACCCAATTGTATGCAAGCCACCACGTCTGTCTAGACTGTCAGTCTTCTGACCTTTTCCTGAATCCTGACGCTGGCCATAGAGGGGGCAAGAACCTGGAGGATGTTGGACTTTACACCTCCAGCACATCACTGGACTTTTGTCTTGGATCTTGGGCACAAAGGCTGAGACGTTTTAGCCCCAGGAGAGTTATTGGGATACCGGGATGAGGGAACAAGGTTTTGAGTTTGGAGGTGGTGCTTCCAGTCCTTCTCAAACTGAGTCCCAAGACCTACCAGATCATCCACATTCTGCACACGTTCCCAAAGTTGACTGGCAAGGCGGGGAACCATGTTCTTAAGAATAAGTTTGACCATCTCCTGCTCAGTAATGTCAGTCTTCCATTTCCTACATAGAACTCGATAGGAGAAGGCAAAGTCCCGTATTGGCTCTGCTTCACCCTGGACTCTGTTACAAACCCATTCCGCCAGTTCATTCTCATAGTCCTTTGAGAGGAAGGCTGAGAGAATTTTTTTTTTTTTAACTCCTCCCAGGTTGACACATGTTCACGGGCTATCTCCCACCAGTCTCTTGCTGTACCATGGAGAACACTGCGGAGGGTGTCAAGAATCTCCAAGTCAGTAAGGGGCTGGATAGAAAGGAAATCATTACACTTAGATAGGAAAAACAGTGGATCAACATCCTCTTCTGGGCTTCCAAAAGTGGGTAAAAGTAGTTTGATAGAGAGAGAGCTTTCCAGAGGAGGCATGACAGTGGAAAGGGGTCTTGGGGAAATGGGAGTTCTGTTTAACAGTATCTTCAAAAGGGGGTTTGTAGTGCTACCTGTTCCTATTCCCTTAATGGCAGAGCTAGTGGCAGAGGTAAACCCAGAGGGAGGTGCAGATGATTTGTACAGAAGGGAAAAGCACTGCGTTACCTCCTGGTGCATTTCCTCCTGTTGAAGATCTGTGGCCTGTGCTTTTTCCATCTAATTATAAGGTCTCCTTTTGAGTCTGTTCAATCAAAAATCCTAGTTCCCCTGAGAGAGAGTTCTTCATGTCCTCCATAACTTCCTTCATATAAGAACACACTCCCTTCACAACAGAGGCTGACTCCTCTGCTCTCTTTTCTTGTTCCTCTTCAAGATAAGTTATGACATGATGATGGTTAGTTTCTATGAGTGTTTTGAAACTTTGCATTTTCCCTTGAACATCCTGCTTCAGAGAATCTTGTAAATATTTCTGTCTCTGAACAGTTTGTTGTCTGTTTCCCTCCATTTGACGGGGGAGGTTAGCCAACCTCAGCTGCACATCTTTCTGATGAGCCTCCACACTTTCACTGCGAATGGCATTCTCCTGGATTGTCAAACTATGGTTGGTGTGTGTCCATTGTTGTTCCATTTGTGCAGTAAGCACAGAGACACCTCTCCCAGTCTGTCTGGGTAACAGGAAGAGGTTGAAGGGAGGGTAATGGTGGAGATGTTATAGGTGAGCCGGAAGCCTGGGGATAAGGGCCAGTGCTATCCAACTCCATTACACCATCGAGTCCTTCCACAATGAAAGAATCCCGGTCATGATTACCATTAGGTGTGTCCACATTGACACAGTATGGGGTTCCAACAAAATACATTATTCAATTTTGTGTGTGTGGTGTCATGGGTGCTTCTCTTCAGGTCCCTGTTTGGGCGACAATTCTGTAGCGGTATTGTTAGAGGGGTAAAGATAAATATTTTGTTTGGGCGCCAGGCTGGTATTAACCCTTCCGAAAGGAAAAGAGTAGGATAGATGGAGTACAACTACCAGACACACATACATCAGCAGAATAGACTGCTTAGAGTGTAGCCCGTTGGCCAGATAGCCAGTGGAGAGAAAAGACAAGACACACCGTATAAAACACATGTCACAGCACAGGGGTAACCCAACAAATAATACCTCATACAATAATAAATGGCATTTAACAGCAACTTCATAGAAACAATTTACAAGAAAGAACCTAGTCATCAACATTAGAGGATTTGCAACAATGTTGCTACTGATCCATGCGATCAATAACCGGTGCGGTCCCAAAATATAACAACCACGACCTTGAGCGGTGACACCGATGATCGAATTAAACACTTTTACAACCCAAGCACACTGAAAATAACAAGACTTCTGCAGCACTGCACACACTATCAAACTGCCGCGCCAACCAAGAGCTACCCCCCCCACAGAGAGCTGGAAGTGCTATCTTTATTTTCTCCTTTCTGACTGCTGATGCGCTCTTAAAGTGGCAGCGCACGGTGAAGGCACCGTGAAGGATTTCACCACAACATTCTGACCGTGTAATTAATACACAATTTCATATATGCTATTGCTAAAATAATAATTTGGTTGTGGTCATCAAGGTGTTAGGTATTATGCAGTAGGTAGCGTTAGAATCATTTTTTCCCTTTTATTTCAAATTAGTTTGTTACTGTAGGCTATATATAAAATAAATCAACTGTTCAATCGATTTTATTAGTGGAGTGCCTTTGATTCAACTATGAAACAATTTGTAAGTCGCTCTGGATAAGAGCGTCTGCTAAATGACTTAAATGTAAATGTAAATGAAACAGAAACCATATGTTTTGGAACATAGTAACAGCTTCTTTTTATTACGCTATTTAAAAAAATATATACTCCAAATACAAAGATGCACTGTCAGCAAAATCTGTGGTCAAATGTTGAAAACAGTGACCTAAACATCATCATGGCATTATAATGAATGTACTGTAAGTGTCGATATGACAGCAGTCAATTATTGTCAGCTCGTGCTTACATGGCGTGCGTTTTTCACCCAATGGCATCAGTTGGATTTCATTTAACGGTTACTCCTTGTCCTAACAGTTGATACAAATGATACAAACTTCCCACAAAACACTTCGCTTGCAGGTGACACTGGTGTCTTGGGTTTGGTTTTTTGTGCATTTGGCCACCTGGCACTGTCTCCTCCCCGGGAGCTGTGCACAATTTGGCTCGCGCAAAGGCTTGCGTGGAATCTTTGCTGCTGCCTTGGCCCTAAGATGTCTCTCACGTAACCCGTATGCCAGACTCATGATGAAGTCTCTAATGGGCAAGGGTGTTGTTCATGCATTTCTTGAACGACACGTTTGCTTTGATTGCAGCCAAATCAAGCATGTTGTAGAACAAAGCAACAGGCCAGCTTCAGGTGCCTCCTTTCACAGAGTATTGCCGTGCCATCTGATCCAAAACATCCACAACAACCTATGGAGCAGAGTAAAGTAGAGAACATTAGGATTATTTTCTCATAGAATAAACAACACGTGTTATACAGAAGATCATAGTTATACTATCGCCCTGTAGCACTCACTTCTGTCATCATGAAGTGCTTTGAGAGAGTAGTCAAGGATCATATCACCTCCACCTTACCTGTCACCCTAGACCCACTTCAATTTGCTTACCGCCCCAATAGATCCACAGACAATGCAATCGCCATCACACTGCACACTGCCCTATCCCATCTGGATAAGAGGAATACCTGTGTAAGAATGCTGTTCATTGACTATAGCTCAGCATTCAACACCATAGTACCCTCCAAGCTCATCATTAATGCTCGAGGCCCTGGGTCTGAACCTCGCCCTGTGCAATTGGGTCCTGGACTTCCTGACGGGCTGCCCCCAGGTGGTGAAGGTAGGAAACAACACCTCCACTTTACTGATCCTCAACACTGGGGCCCCACAAGGGTGCGTGCTCTGCCCCCCCTGTACTCCCTGTTCACCCATGACTGCGTGTCCAGGCACGCCTCCAACTCAATCATCAAGTTTGCAGACAACACAATAATAGTGGGCTTGATTACCAACAATGACGAGACAGCCTACAGGGAGGAGGTGAAGGCTCTGGGAGTTTGATGCCAGGAAAATAACCTCTCACTCAAAGTCAACAAAACAAAGGAGATGATCGTGGACTTCAGGAAACAGCAGAGGAAGCACCCCCCTATCTACATCGACGGGACAGCAGTGGAGTAGGTGGAATGCTTCAAATTCCTTGGCGTACACATCACTGACAAACTGAAATGGTCCACTCACACAGACAGTGTGGTGAAGAAGGCGCAACAGGAGGCTGAAGAAATGTTGCTTGTCACCTAAAACCCTCACAAACTTTTACAGATCCACAATTGAGAGCATCCTGTCGGGCTGTATCAACGCCTGGTACGGCAACTGCACCGCCCACGACTGCAGGGCTCTCCAGAGGGTGGTGCGGTCTGCACAATGCATCACCGGGGGCAAACTACCTGCCCTCCAGGACACCTACAGCACCCAATGTCACAGGAAGGCCAAAAAGATAATCAAGGACAACAACCACCCGAACCACTACCTGTTCACCCTGCTATCATCCAGAAGGCGAGGACAGTACAGGTGCATCAAAGCTGGGACCAAGAGACTGAAAAACAGCTTCTATCTGAAGGCCATCAGACTGTTAAATAGCCATCACTAGCACAGAGATGCTGCTGCCTATATACACAGCCTTGAAATCATTGGCCACTTTAATAAATGGAACACTAGTCACTTTAATAATGTCACTTTAATAATATCTTGCGTTACTCATCTGTCATGACTCTCATGGTCGAGGATCCAAGGCCTCAGATCAGCTTGACAAATGGCTGACAGATAGCCAGACCCCCCTCACTTCCACAGGAGAGGAGAGGGGGGGCTGGGACAGTTTTATGACACCTCACACCAATCGTAAATATTATGCAGCAGAGAACCCTCTCCTGCTCTTCAGTATCAACCAAAGGAATGCTTTGTATAGAGAGACTGTTGGCCGCCCAAAAACTCTAACATCCAAAAATGTAATATTGGAACAATATCTCTAAGATAGGAATGTTAGGAATGGTCAGTGGGGATCTAAAGAAAATCATGTCATATTGTTTTTCATTTGTAATGTCATTAATAACTGTATAACGAAAATACTGTAACATGAAGAGCTTTCACACTGTATGTCAAGTTTACATCCTTTACTATTTTGTTAAGATTTTTAAGGTGATTTTAGTTTTCTAACGACATCATAGTTTTCATGTCCTTTGCACATTAACTAAGCCATGCCCCGAATGAGGTCTGAAGAGCGTGTCAGTGTGATGGAACTGCCCTTTATCGACCAGAGTGCTTAAAAGGACTCGCTAAGAATTAACATACCAGACCAGCAGACATGAAGTGTGAGCTAAACGTTACAAATGGTTGAAACTCTAAGACCAGAAAAGGTGTAGCTGTGGCTACACTGCTGAAAATAGTTAGACCTTTGAATCTCCACACGAGGTGAAGAAGATAAAGACTAGACCTTAACATAGCCAGTCTGCAGCTGGGCATGTAAAAGTGGTCCTAGAACTTTGATTAAAGACACGAGGTGGGAAGGAAGAAAATCCCATCAGTTATAAATATGGATGTATCTGAAGATCTGTTCTGAAGAAACACTCCATTGGAGACAGGACAACCCATTGAGCCCTTCCCCATAGAAGGATCGATTGGTTTCAACAGAGCAACGACAAACAAAGACATCTTCACGTAAATGCATTACATTTCTTACCCAAACGGCGGCGGCTCGTGTGTAAGGTACAGTGGGGCAAAAAGGTATTTAGTCAGCCACCAATTGTGCAAGTTCTCCCACTTAAAAAGATGAGAGAGGCATGTAATTTTCATCATAGGTACACTTCAACTATGACAGACAAAATGAGAAAAGAAAATCCAGAAAATCACATTGTAGGATTTTTAATGAATTTATTTGCAAATTATGGTGGAAAATAAGTATTTGGTCAATAACAAAAGTTTATCTCAATAGTTTGTTATATACCCTTTGTTGGCAATGACAGAGGTCAAACGTTTTCTGTAAGTCTTCACAAGGTTTTCACACACTGTTGCTGGTATTTTGGCCCATTCCTCCATGCAGATCTCCTCTAGAGCAGTGATGTTTTGGGGCTGTTGCTGGGCAACACGGACTTTCAACTCCCTCCAAAGATTTTCTATGGGGTTGAGATCTGGAGACTGGCTAGGCCACTCCAGGACCTTGAAATGCTTCTTACGAAGCCACTCCTTCGTTGCCCGGGCGGTGTTTGGGATCATTGTCATGCTGAAAGACCCAGCCACGTTTCATCTTCAATGCCCTTGCTGATGGAAGGAGGTTTTCACTCGAAATCTCACGATACATGGCCCCATTCATTCTTTCCTTTACACGGATCAGTCGTCCTGGTCCCTTTGCAGAAAAACAGCCACAAAGCATGATGTTTCCACCCCCATGCTTCACAGTAGGTATGGTGTTCTTTGGATGCAACTCAGCATTCTTTGTCCTCCAAACACGACGAGTTGAGTTTTTACCAAAAAGTTCTATTTTGGTTTCATCTGACCATATGACATTCTCCCGATCTTCTTCTGGATCATCCAAATGCTCTCTAGCAAACTTCAGACGGGCCTGGACATGTACTGGCTTAAGCAGGGGGACACGTCTGGCACTGCAGGATTTGAGTCCCTGGCGGCGTAGTGTGTTACTGATGGTAGGCTTTGTTACTTTGGTCCCAGCTCTCTGCAGGTCATTCACTAGGTCCCCCCGTGTGGTTCTGGGATTTTTGCTCACCGTTCTTGTGATCATTTTGACCCCATGGGGTGAGATCTTGCGTGGAGCCCCAGATCGAGGGAGATTATCAGTGGTCTTGTATGTCTTCCATTTCCTAATAATTGCTCCCACAGTTGATTTCTTCAAACCAAGCTGCTTACCTATTGCAGATTCAGTCTTCCCAGCCTGGTGCAGGTCTACAATTTTGTTTCTGGTGTCCTTGGCCATAGTGGAGTTTGGAGTGTGACTGTTTGAGGTTGTGGACAGGTGTCTTTTATACTGATAACAAGTTCAAACAGGTGCCATTAATACAGGTAACGAGTGGAGGACAGAGGACCCTCTTAAAGAAGAAGTTACAGGTCTGTGAGAGTCAGAAATCTTGCTTGTTTGTAGGTGACCAAATACTTATTTTCCACCATAATTTGCAAATAAATTCATTAAAAATCCTACAATGTGATTTTCTGGATTTTTTTTCCTCATTTTGTCTGTCATAGTTGAAGTGTACCTATGATGAATTACAGGCCTCTCTCATCTTTTTAAGTGGGAGAACTTGCACAATTGGTGGCTGACTAAATCCTTTTTTCCCCACTGTATATGGTTACTGTGAGTGTAGTTTCCAAATGTACGATAAATGTCCCTTTCTCCCTATCTCTCTATTTTCCACACCCCCTTCTCTGTGTAATAAGCCATCATATCTTGTCAGTCCACTAGGGATTTTTGTCTCATATAATGTGTATTCTGTGTTATTATTTAGTTAGTTAGTAAATAAATGATTTAATCAATTTGTGTAGAACTGAATAATCAGAAAGGGCTGGGGTTCTTGCGGATTCAAGAAGTCTGCGACGTTCAGAATGAGACTGATATGAGTAATGAATAATAAGTGACTGTTATCGATATATATATAACTTATATCTTTTTGAGTTTAATTCGGGAGATGGTAACTTGTTAAACAACTTCTTCCGTGGTGCCCCAAATTCCTACATTATTAATTTAACTGGGTAACAATTAAACATAGTTAGTTGATTTGATAAATAACAGTCAGCACATTAATGAAAGTCACGTCACAACATCTCATATGTATATACTGTATTCTATACTATTCTACTGTATCTTAGTCTATGCCGTTCTGACATTGCTCGTCCATATATTTATATTTTCTTAATTCCATTCCTTTACTTAGATCTGTGTGTATTGGGTATATGTTGTGAAATTGTTAGATATTACTTGTTAGATATTGCTGCACTGTTGGAACTAGAAGCACAAGCATTTCACTACAACCGCAATAACATCTGCTAAACACGTGTATGTGACCAATAAAATTTGATTTGATAACGAGTTGTATAAGCGTGTAATGCGTATTATGTAATATTGACATACCTCAGTTTGTTTGAAGTGGTAATAATATCCGGTTTTCTCTTTATTGTGTCCCCGTCGATGGCAACTGTCGGATCTATGGTGCTCATGACAGAAACGTTCTTTCTTGCCTTGCATTGGTGTAGTGTGAGTGTTGCCTTGTCATTCTTCAGCACCGTTGTGGAGTACAACAGCTGTGCAGGTGCCTTATTTTGCGCAGAGGGAGCTCCCGTCTCGCTTTGTTCATGGTGTCGACTAGGCTTGTTTTATTTGCAAGCTACTTGTTCGCCAATGACAGTGAAGTAAAGAACTTGTCCATGGTGACATTTTCTCACCTTGCCGACATAAGGTTCCACAAGCCTCATCACCACATTCTACGACACTCGCTCACCTGCTGCCCGATGTGGATTCTTTCCCAGATACAGTATGGAAAGTCGTTCAAGCATATACTTGGTGTCGACGTCAGTGGCTAACCAAAACTTAATCCCAAGCTTGTCGGGTCTCCAATTGTTTCCGCAACAAGCTTATGTTGGGAACAATTGCTCATCAACAGTGATGTTCTCTCCTGGTTTGTAACATGCAATGCTGTTCTGTACAAACGTGTTCCAAATGGCAAATGTGTCTGTTTCCAGGCGTCGCATTCTCGTTTCTTTCTCGTCATCAAAACGGTAGCGCATGACCTCTCTGAAGTGATCTCGTGACACGGGTTTTCCAAAGAAAGGTATCCCATACATGTCTGACCAGAAGCTCTCCATATACACGCTATTTCCACCAAATGCTCTACGGACATACAGGATTGACATGAATGCTTCCAGCTCATCACCAGACAGATCACAGGCAGTATCTCCTTGCTCCCTGTGCAACTCATCCACAGTACAGTCCCTGATGTCCATGTCACATAAACAACAAAAGCTGGTGAGTGCGTCGCTGATGAAACTGTTGTTTTTTGCTTGAGATGTAGGGCCTGCTCTCTCAGTGATGACATTTTGTAGCATTAGCACCGGTTTGTTCTATCAGATCCATACGGTGCAGTCCCTTCCACTCTCCTGTCACTGTTTCGTTTGGTGGTGGCTCGAGCCCCTGCTCAATGCTTACCGTTCTGGCTTTTTTGCGCTTAGGCCTCAGGTGTAGGTTCAGAATCAGAAGAATAATTATCTTTATTAATTTCTTCTCCACCATTTGAGTTGTTTTCATTCATGTTCATTCATTCGTCCGGGGCATTCTTGTCGTTGTACATTTTGCACTCTCTCACTGTGTACTCCAAGTAGGCCAGAGTAGACTGATAAGACTGCTTGGATTTGGTGGACTGATACAGGGTACATACCATTTTGAGATTATAATTAGAATACACCAATACAATAAAATGGCCCTGTTCTTCATTCACAATCGGTGATTACATAATGATGCATCATTCGCTTTCCCACACTCACCCATTCTCCCCCTTTCCCCCATCATACTTTACTTCATTTATTTCATCTTTTGTTATACGTGTGAAATTAGTTTCGGTATTGTTTTTTAGGATAAAAATAAATGGAATAGAGCTAAGCATAGGCAAAATCTTAGAGGAAAACCTGGTTCAGTCTGCTTTCCAACAGACACTGGGAGACAAATTCACCTTTCAGCAGGACAATAACCTAAAACACAAGGCCAAATATACACTGGAGTAGCTTACCAAGATGACATTGAATGTTCCTGAGTGGCCTAGTACAGTTTTGACTTAAATCAGCTTGAACATCTATGGCAAGACTTGAAAATGGCTATCTAGCAATGATCAACAACCAACTTGACAGAGCTTGAAGAATGAAATTTTTTATTTTTTGCAAATATTGTTGTGCAAAGGTGTGCAAAGCTCTTAGAGACTTACCAGAAGCACTCACAGCTGTAATCGCTGCCAAAGGTGATTCAAACATGTATATTACATATATATTAGTGTTTTATTTTTAATTTATTTTTACAAATTTTAGAATTTTTCTTCTACTTTGACATTACAGAGTATTATGTGTAGATCGTTGTTAAAAAAATGAAAATTAAATCCATTTTAATCCCACCATGTAACACAACAACCTTTTGAAAACGTAAAGGGGTGTAAATACTTTATGAAGGCACTGTATAAGGGTTTGGGACACCTGGAACCATCACGTGACAAAAACCTCCAGGGTACCATGACACAACGCTCCAAGAACGTTCAGGGGGCCATGACACAGCGTCTCAAGAACGTCCTAAAAACGTCCTCAGGGATGTACCAAGGGGCAAACCGGGAAATAGACTAAACTTCCAGGGGAACATGACACAACGTCCCAAGAACGTGCTACAAACGTCCTCGGCGACATCCCCGGGAGAAACCGGCAGCTAGACAAAACCTTCAGGGGACCATGACACAACGTCACAAGAAAGTTCAGGGGACCAAGACACAACGCCTCAAGACTGTTAAAAAAATGTGTCCCGGGACTAACCAGGAACTATAAAATGGTCTCCCATAGAACGTTCCCTTGAGACCATCACGCAACGTCCTAAGGACTAGTAAAATGAAAGTCCTGAGAACGTCCTAAAAAGTTCCTGACATGGTCCTCAGTGACGTCCTGGGAACGTACAGGGAACTAGAGAAAGGTCCTCCAGAGAACGTTCTCTTTGGACCATCACGTGACGTTCTTAGATCGTTCTCAGAACATCAATGGGATAACGTCGCACCAAAACCCTCAAGGGACCTAATGGGAACGTCACCGAATGTCCTCAGGATTTCCCCTGTTTGCTGTGTTTATGTATTCCGTTCCCACTGCCCAGGATTGACTCATCAGCCTCTACAGTGTTTGAAGCACTGTAGATCAGGGGCCTGCTGATTTCTAAATCAAGTGTCAACTCGCTCCACTTGGGACACGTTGCTGTTCAGAACAAATAAGCAATTCTGAAATGGTAGTCCCGCGGAAATCCCCAATCTCTACTGATTGAATAGTGGAAACACATCAATCCACAGCAGTCCGAAAGACTGACCTGTATTGTTGTCTACCGGTGCGTACTGTGGAGACATTGTAATGTGTATGGATTGCAAAGGTGTGTGGCTGCAGCATTGAAATGTCAACTCAGGAGATTGAGCAGCATCTGTTATTTAAGGAAGATTCTATTTAAAGATTGGCTGTGTGGAGAGCTGACAGCAAGGATCTGTCACCGCAAGTGTGAAAATGTTTTTTAAAGGGATAGTTTTCCAAAACTTTTACCCAAAGGACCGTTTTTTTTTACACAACAGAGGAATAAAGAAAGAGCCAAATATATTTGTAATCCAGTTTACTTGGTTGTGTATTGTGTCAGCTAGTTATTGCATCAAATAGATGTTCTTTGTAGGTCTTGTGTTTTGTCTAGTATACCCATACTTCATCACAAAGTAGTTAGTGACATTGTGTTGTTTCTGAGAGGTGGTGTTACATTTTTAGATGCAGCTGTTGTCTTTATCTGTTGTGTGATGCTGTGGTCTCTTATGTAATGGGATATTGCACGTTAAAACAGATTTGACTATATGTTCTGATCGTCTGGCAAACAGAAGTTCTCTGCAATGCAGCTCTCTCCCTCCTCTCTCTCGCTCTCTCGCTCTGTCGCTCCCTCCTTTCTTTGATTCTGTCGCTCCCTCCTTTCTTTGATTCTGTGATGGACTCACACATCTGAAGACACTCGCTACAAATTGCAGCTGCCTCCCACCCACACACCCACATGCTGTGTTACTCACTTATGGTATACACACACATACAGTTGAAGTTGGAAGTTTCCATACACTTAGGTTCGAGTCATAAAAATTCATTTTTCAACCACTCCACAAATTTCTTGTTACCAAACTATAGTTTTGGCAAGTCAGTTAGGACATCTACTTTGTGCATGACACAAGTAATTTTTCCAACAATTGTTTACAGACAGATTATTTCACTTATATTTCACTATCACAACTCTAGTGGGTCAGAAGTTTACATACACTAAGTTGACTGTGCCTTTAAACAGCTTGGACAATTACAGAAAATGATATCATGGCTTTAGAAGCTTCTGATAGGCTAATTGACATAATTTGAGTCAATTGGAGGTGCACCTGTGGATGTATTTCAAGGCCTACCTTGGAACTCAGTGGCCCTATGCTTGACATCATGGGAAAATCCAAATAAATCAGCCAAGACCTCAGAAAAGAAATTGCAGACCTCCACAAGTCTGGTTCATCCTTCGGCGCAATTTCCAAACGCCTGAAGGTCCCACGTTCATCTGTACAAACAATAGTACGCACGTATAAACACCATGGGACCACACAGCCGTCATACCACTGTCACGCCCTGACCTTAGAGAGCCGTTTTATTTCTCTATTTGGTTAGGTCAGGGTGTGATTTGGGGTGGGCATTCTATGTTGTCTATTTCTTTGTTTTTGGCCGAGTATGGTTCCCAATCAGAGGCAGCTGTCTATCGTTGTCTCTGATTGGGAATCATACTTATGTAACAGTACAACTTTAGTGCGTCCCCTCGCCCCGACCCGGGCACGAACCAGGGACCCTCTGCACACATCAACAACTGACACCCACAAAGCGTCGTTACCCATCGCTCCACAAAAGCCACGGCCCTTGCAGAGCAAGGGGCAACACTACTTCTAGGTTTCAGAGCAAGTGACGTAACTGATTGAAATGCTAGTAGCGCGTACCCGCTAACTAGCTAGCCATTTCACATCCGTTACACTCACCCCCCTTTCAACCTCCTCCTTATCCGCAGCAACCAGTGATCCGGGTCAACAGCATCAATGTAACAGTATAACTTTAAACCGTCCCCTCGCACCGACACGGGCGCGAACCAGGGTCCCTCTGCACACATCAACAACGGTCGCCCACGAAGCATCGTTACCCATCGCGCCACAAAGGCCGCGGCCCTTGCAGCGCAAGGGGCAAGACTACTTCTAGGTTTCAGAGCAAGTGACGTAACTGATTGAAATGCTAGTAGCGCGTACCCGCTAACTAGCTAGCCATTTCACATCCGTTACACTTAGGCAGCCCTTTTTCCTACCTTCTGTTGTGGGATCTTGTCTTTTTGTGTTGCATGTGTTGCACTCCTAGCTTTACGTTCGTTGAGTTGTTTATTGTTTTTGGTGGAACATTTAAAAAATTAAAGAAAATGTAAGTCGAAAATGTACCACGGTCTTCATTTAACAACGGACGTAACAACCACTCAGGAAGGAGACGCGTCCTGTCTCCTAGAGATTAACGTACTTTGGTGCGTTAAGTGGAAATCAACAATTCCAGAACAACAGCAAAGGACCTTGTGAAGATGCTGGAGGAAACAGGTACAAAAGTATCTATATCCACAGTCAAACAAGTCCTAAACCGACATCACCTGAAAGGCCGCTCAGCAAGGAAGAAGCCACTGCTCCAAAACCGCCATAAAAAAGCCAGACTACGGTTTGCAACTGCACATGGGCGCAAAGAAAGTACTTTTTGGAGAAATGTTCTCTGGTCTGATGAAACAAAAACAGAACTGTTTGGCCATAATGACCATCGTTATGTTTGGAGGAAAAAGGGGGATGCTTGCAAGCCGAAGAACACCATCCCAACGATGAAGCACGGGGGTGGCAGCATCATGTTGTGGGGGTGCTTTGCTGCAGGGGGGACTGGTGCATTTCACAAAATAGATGGCATCATGAGGGAGGGAAATTATGTGGATATATTGAAGCAACATCTCAAGACATCAGTCAGGAAGTTAAAGCTTGGTCGCAAATGGGTCTTCCAAATGGACAATGACCCCAAGCATACTTCCAAAGTTGTGGCAAAGTGGCTTATGGACAACAAAGTCAAGGTATTGGAGTGGCCATCACAAAGCCCTGACCTCATCCTATAGAACATTTGTGGGCAGAACTGAAAAAAGCGTGTGCGAGCAAGGAGGCCTAGAAACCTAACTCCAGCTCTGTCAGGAGGAATGGGCCAAAATTCACCCAACTTATTGTGGTAAGCTTGTGGAAGGCTACCTGAAACGTTTGACCCAAGTTAAACAATTTTAAAGGCAATGCTACCAAATACTAATTGAGTGTATGTAAACTCCTGACCCACTGGGAATGTAATGAAAGAAATATAAGCTGAAATAAATACTTCTCTCTACTATTATTCTGACATTTCACATTCCCAAAATAAAGTGGTGATCCAAACTGACCAAAGACAGGGAATTTTTGCTAGGATTAAATGTCAGGAATTGTGAAAAACTGAGTTTAAATGTATTTGGCTAAGGTGTATGTAAACTTCCGATTTCAACTGTACTCTGGTGCTCATACACACTTATGGTACACACATATTGTACATTTCCTGCCACTCACACACCTATGGTACATACACACACACACACACACACACACACACACATACACAAACGCACCACACAAACACACTCATGTCCGGTCTAAATCTAGCATGTTACTGTAATGACCGGCATTATAGCCTACACGTCATATCATATGACTTGATGACCAACAGCTGTAGATCAAGGTCATTGCTACATTTAAGCAACATGTTCTACTTTTGGACATACTCTAGTACATTATTTCTATTGTCACAATATCTCTTTGTATGATTTCAAAACCATTGGACTCTCCCAAAGTTTTTTTTACTTTGTGCGTAAAACCAGTTCTACGGTGTCCATAGGATAGACTCAATTCTAATATGGACAAGCTACAATTAGACACACCAAAGATACAGTAGGTCCGCACTCAAAATATTTCGAAAAGAGCTTACTTTCTTTGAATTGTAACTCAGCATTCCTCGTGCCATGTTGAAGGAGGGTTAGCAGTGGGAAAGACAATGGGGCAGAGCTTGACAATTCTGTCTAGGGATGAAAGGATGGATGCTAAGCTCTACCGACATGTGAGAAGTTGCTGAGGCTGGGTCCAGAAGTTTTTCTGCTCTCTGTCAAGGCTTTTTGGTTTGCTGTGTTTGCAAAGAATACCAAATGAAGTAGCAGCTCTACTGTAACCATTCCTAAAGGTTTTGCTGATATGGGAAGGAAAGTATTTTTTGTTTTTTGAAAATTTTTGATAAGTTAAGGAAGACCCTTTTCCTAGGTGGTCTGTGATTATAGCTGTAGTTTGGTTGTTAAAAGTCACTGTGAAAGTTTAACTAAGGCTATACATTTGTAACAGAGTAGGCTCTGTCCCTCTCCCTCACTGGGCACGACCCTGGGACCCTCTGCACAACAACACTTCACACTCACAAACCTGCATTAGAAATATCGCTCCACAAAAACCATA
This sequence comes from Salvelinus alpinus, assembly GCF_045679555.1. Lineage (NCBI taxonomy): Eukaryota > Metazoa > Chordata > Actinopteri > Salmoniformes > Salmonidae > Salvelinus > Salvelinus alpinus. The sequence continues at coordinate 5,701,661 of NC_092101.1, forward strand.
GCCCTCACAGAGCAAGGGAAACAACTACTTCTTGGTCTCGGAGCTGGTGGACACTACCTGCACAATGGACGCTACTAGCACATGTACACAGCTAACTAGCTAGCAATTCCCTATTTACACTTTGGTCAGCCAACCCAGACCCCTACACCTTAGTGAAGCTGTATTTACAGAGAGAAGAACTCTCCACTATATCTAGGGCTCTGTAGCTGTAAAGTCATTTTGTATTTCTTATGAATAATCAATGCAAGCTATTTGTGTGTATTGGAAGAATTGAATAACCTAGATATTAAGTAGTAGCATTGTGTAATGAACCGATCGGGTAATTAAGCTGTGTTTGGCATAGTTTTTCACGTATACTCCCTCTCCGGCGCTTGAGGTCGCCAGGCTACACATTATTACGCACACCTGTCACCATCGTTACGCGCATTAGCGCCTCATCAGACTCGGCCGGCTCGCCAGGCTCCCACGCCTCGGCCGGCTCGTCAGGTTCCCACGCCTCGACCGGCCTGCTCCTCGGGACCGTCCCTCTGGGGGTTTACTGTCACGTATACTTCCTCTCCGGCACTCGAGGTCATCAGGCTGCTCATTATTACGCACACCTGTCACCGTCGTTACGCGCATCAGCGCCTCATCAGACTCACCTAGACTCAATCGCCTGCCTGATTACTTTCCCTATATATGTCATGCTTGCCTCCCTTTGGTTCTTTCCCTAGGCGTTATTGTTTCTGTTCCGTTATTTCATATCTGTACGCTACTTGTGTTTCTTGTTTTGTTTCTTGTGTTGTTAATTATTAAAGTCACTCCCTGATCTTGCTTCCCGACTCCCAGCGTACACGTTACACAGTTTCACGTTTTATTTGTCACATGCAGATGGGCTTACAAGTTAAGCATTTCACAGTACTTCTCAACAGTACAGTATTCAATATCAAAATAGTATAACTAAAAAAAACATGAGAAATTAGAGAGAGAGAAAAAATTAATGTAAGCTATATACAGGGTCCGTGCCAGTACCAAATGTACAAAGTGCAGGGATACTGGAGTAGTTGAGGTAGATACTATATGTACATGTAGGCAGGGATTAGGAGAAAGTGACTGGTAGCAGAGAGCTCCTAGTATATGCTGGGGTATCAGGCTTGTGTTATGTGGGTGTATTGTATTCTATAGGACTGTTATTGCCTGCAATTAAGGGTGTTTGAAGTGGTCCCTGTAGCATAAAGTGTGGTATAGACCAGGTGGTTGGCACATGGCATAGTTTTTCACGTATACTCTCTCTGCGGCACTTGACGTGAATATCATGATGATAAACTGCTCTAAATCACTGTATATCTTGGATATGTTGCTTATTTAAATAGGGAGTAGTAAATAGGTCATTATGCTTGCCAGTATGCTCCGATATACTTTACATCCCTGTCACCTCTATCACCATGGATACCGCTCTGACTACTGTAAGCATACTCCTGGAATGGGTAGATGTGCCTAACTTTTGACTGGTACTTGCTTAATTAATTAGAATAATATTATGGTGTTTCTATTCCATAAAAAACTAAAAACCCTCTGGGTTTCTGTTAGAATGGAACGGAAAATATAACACTGTACAGCGTGATGGTCGGCAGTACAGTACTGGGCTATTTAGCTAAAGAATCTCTGTGTCGTGCGGACAGGAGACCGGGGTTCAATCCCCCGATGGGGAGGAAGGAGTAGGCTGTCTTTGTTCTTAACTGATTCCATAAGTGTTATTTCATAGTTGTGATGTCTTCACTATTATTCTACAATGTAGAAAATAGTAAAAATATAGAAAAATCCTGGAATGAGTACAGTATATGTGTCCAAATTTTTGACTGGTACTTCCTAGAACGGAAAATATGGCGCTGTACAACGTGACGGTGGGCTATTTAGCTAAAGAATCCCTGCAGGGCACGAGGAAGGAGTAGGCTGTCCTTGTAAATAAGAATGTGTTCTTAACTGACTTACCTAGTTAAATAAAGGTTACACTAAGAGCATAACATTTCTGCATCCTAATTTTAGAATTCTTGTCTAACCAATACCCAAATGGAGATTAAGTGAAAATAAAAATCTCATTGATTTATCAAGACCAGGCCCATGCTTGCCTCAGAGCAGGACAAAATGGTGTTATAATAGTTTTTGGCTTTTGCTTCTAACTTTTAAATGCTCTTTAAATAAATAAGACCTACACCATTTTAACAGCACATTAATCAACACTAGTGAGACCTACAGCATATCGAGATAAAAAAAAAAAATCAATGACATGACTCTCCGCCAATAATTACATTTAGGGGATTGGAGGACTCTAAATGAATATCTAAGTGGCATTTTCTGTTAGGATCTGTGAGAATATCTAAGGGGCTTTTATATAATTCTAAATTAATTAATAATAATAATCACTTTATTTAAAAAGTAACAATATTTTGCAGATTTCGTTTTCATTTAACCTAGAGTGAGCGAGAAAAAGGCCATTCTTGAACATGGGATGAGACATTCTCACTAATTTGTAAATAAAGCCAGTTTGTTATTTAGAAAGGTTTCTCCAGAAATAAATCAAACTTGATTATTTAGCAGTCATCACTTGCTTATATTCAGTCAACACATATTTACATTTACATTTTTAGTCATTTAGCAGACGCTCTTATCCAGAGCGACTTACAGTAGAGTGCATACATTTTATTACATTTTACATACTGAGACAAGGATATCCCTACCGGCCAAACCCTCCCTAACCCGGACGACGCTAGGCCAATTGTGCATCGCCCCACGGACCTCCCGGTTGCGGCCGGCTGCGACAGAGCCTGGGAGTGAACCCAGAGACTCTGGTGGCGCAGCTAGCACTGCGATGCAGTGCCCTAGACCACTGCGCCACCCGGGAGACGACATATCTTAAGAATATCATGGAAAATTTGAAAATGTTAGTTTCTCCATGCTTGTTTCAGAGCAGCGCGACACGGTCCACAGCGGGAAGGCTATGTATTCTGTGCCCACTCGTGGTATCTCTCTTCGGTTACACATCCTTGGAATAGCAGAACAGCATAACGGTCCGGGTGGCCCTTGCTGTGCCTGGTGAGCGGTTAGTCAAGTTCTGTTGTCAGAAGAGGAATGGAAATGTCAGGGTGAACCGACGACCTGACGAACCCGCCACGTATGTTGACTCTGCCTGTCGGAGGTGGAGTTCCAGAGCTCACAGGTGTGTCTGGCATGGATTGTGACTCCATCTCGTTCCTCGCCCTTTTCACCGCGTGAGTGAGTCAATGATTCCAATGATTCGTCTGACAGGCCCATGCATGGATCAAAGCTTGCAAGACATTCAATAACGTCATCTTCACAGACTAATCATCTGTGGCCCTTGAACAATTTGCTCAAAATTGCTCCAGAAAAAAAGGAAGAATATTAACGCAAGCATAAAGATGTTGATGAAGAAATGCTGAGTTAGAAATGTAACACTTTAGAATACTTAAGCATCGAATACATTTGCAATTGTAAGTAGGCCTAATAAAATAAATCCTATTTCTATTAGGCTGTTAAGCCTCATAGCCTACCTCAGCCAGTTAAGTTATTTTATATAGGTCTAGGCTCCGTAGAAATAGACTCCGATTAAGCCCTCTTGTTGTTTGTAAAGTCAAATTAAGATGAAGATTATTGTTGAAATGAATTGCTCGACTGGTGTAGGTTTTCTCCATCTGTAGCTCATCAAATTGAAACATATTGTCATTCTCTGCGGAGTAACTTTATCGTATTTGGCGCGGAGTGTCCACTTTAGACTGGGGATTGTAGGCCTGTTGAGGGATAGCTCTAGTGTAAATCCCTCTAATATGGATATCTTCCCTATAGGGTTCTAATGTAATAATACTTTTTCCCCTTTCCACATGTTAAAGATTCCAATTGATAAAATGTTTTTAGCCACAATCGGCCCCAACCCCAATTAATACATTTAGGCACAGTCGATACCGTGCTGGACTTCGGGCTAGAATGTTGAGGGTTCGAAACCTTCTCCCTGCATGTTTCATTACATTATTATTGCTGGTCTCAGAGCAAATAGCCTGGATTGTTACTCCCATCTCCTTCCTCGCTCTCTTCCACGCGTCATTCAGCACGCTTGTAGGCGTGCTGGCAGGACGTACTGTTTTTTATTCTGTATATATGAATTACAAATCAGCCATTACTTAAATCATGTTTCTAGTCTATTGCATAGTTACAATGTGTAATCATTGATGTACCAGGAGCAGGAGTGGTAAACACTGTTGAAGTGTATAATTGTCATACATACATGCAGACACAGCATCATTCACAGAATGGAGTTTGATACAGCTGGTATTGGATATGACAGAATAGTTTTTTGCTAAATAGCGATTTTCGTAAATTAACTTTATGACAAAAAAATATGCACAATCGTTTGTCTCTACATTAACTAACATATTCCTCTCAATTGTAAATGTTTTTGCTTGACTGCATATGACGTTATAGCTACTTACATTTGCTTCCCCGTAATGTTTTGTCAGCCATCTTTGCTGAGGAAAGTCACCAGGGAGGGGTGGCTCACGTCAAATTCGTCATTGGAACCACTCGATATGGTTGGTCATGTAAAAACCTTGGGACCCAAATGCATAATGAATGCTCTAACTCCCCCTTGTGGTGGTCTGGAGTAATGAAGCTGTGACACTGGGTACTTCTAAGCGATGTAAGCTCGCAACTTTTAAAGGAGGAACCACTGTATATGGTTTCTCTGTTGCTCTATCTGTGCTATAATGGGTGCTGCTAGGATATGTATGACAGGGTATGTACGGTTAGGTATAAGTAGGCCTTCTCTAGTAAGACTTGAATGTTGTCTGCTAGCCATACATCATCACAAAGTAGTGTGTGACATTATGCTGTTTTTGAGATGGTGGTGTTACATTCTTAGATACAGCTGTTGTCCTTATCTGCTATGTGTATATTGAAACTCCCATTTAAATGCAGGTTTATAAAATATTTGTGCATACTGGAATAAATGGGGGATGCTGTGGGGGTATTTGTTCAGTGAGTGTAATGGTTACTACTACACAGCAGTCAGGGTTGGGAAGGTTACTTTCTAAATGTAATCTGTTACAGTTACTAGTTACTAGTACAAAATTGTAATCAGTAACGTACCTTTGGATTACCCAAACTCAGTAATGTAATATCATTACTTTCAGTTACAAAGGATCCATTGAACGCATTGGGAGTGTCATCATAGTGTTTTCTGACTTCTGGTCAGACTCTTTCAGGTAGGACTAAAGCAAACTTAAACTTGCGCCTTTTTTCAATGCTGGATTGAATGTCATTGAGAAAACAGAAAGGTGTCGTGATGTATTTTTTCACAAACATTCTTTCTGAATTGAAAAGTAATCTAGTTTTTCAGAAGTGTTTCTGTAATCTGATTACAATATTTTAGCTGGTAACGTAATTTATTACAGTTCCAATTTTGTTGCAATCAGATTACATAGATATCAAGTAGTAGCTGTCAGGTTTTGGCCAAGACTGTTCGGGTTTTGGTCACTAGATGTCCCCATTGCACCTTTTTTGTACCTTTTGTTTTTCTTGCTCTAATTATTGTTTGCACCTGTAGGTCATTCCCTTGTTAGTATTTAAACCCTGTGTGTTCCTCAGTTCCTTGCTCAGTGTTTGTAAGTTAGCACCCAGCCCCAGCCCAAGCCTTGTTTTATTCAGATATTTCTCTTGTTGGATTTTCCAGAGGTTCTCTGGTTTAGTTCTTGTGTATTATTTGAGTAGTCTTTTGAGGTTTGTTTTTCCCTGCTGTTTTTTACCACTTTGTGGAGTTTCTTTTGTATTTTGGAGGATTTCCATTTTGTGCCTTTTGGCTTTATTTTGGACATTGTGGATTTAGTTTCTTTGCCTGAAGAATTTGTTCTTTAATTAAACCACCATCTCTAGTACTGCTGTGTCTGCCTCATCTTCTGGGTTCTGACGATTATTAGTGACTGTTTCTCGCACCGGGTCCTGACAGTAGCATTGTGTCATGGACCAATCAGGTAATTTAGCTGTGTTTGGCATAGTTTCAAGTTTCCAGGTGAAGCTGGTTGAGAGAATGCCAAGCGTGCAAAGCTATAATCAAGGCAAAGGGTGGCTACTACGAAGATTCTCAAATATAAAATATATTTTGATTTGTTTTACAGTTTTTTGGTTACTACATGATTCCATATGTTATTTCATAGTTTTTATGTCTTCACTATTATTCTACAATGTAAAAAATAGTACAAATTAAGAAAAAACGTTGAATGAGTATGTGTGTCCAAACTTTTGACTGGTACTGTACTTGTTGGGTACAGTGTTAATACGCAAATGACTGAGCACTTGATCTATTCAGTAAACATACCATTGGATTTAAAGATAGCTATTATTCACTGAGTGTACAAAACATTAAGAACACCTGCTCTTTGCATGACATAGACTGACCAGGTGAATCCAGGTGAAAGCTATGATCCCTTATTGATGTCAGTTGTTAAATCCACTTCAATCAGTGTAGATGAAGGGAAGGATACAGGTTAAATAAGGATTTTTAAGCCTTGAGACAATTGAGGAAGGTGTTCCTAATGTGTGGTATACTCGGTGTATATCCCTGCAGATTATCAAGTGGTCAAATCACTTTATATCTACCATAGCTTTGATTAGACTGATCATGTCAACATCATACTTTCAAAATCTTAGGTAGCAATCTTGAAATCAGTCATCATCATGAATCAAGTCGACGATCTACTGGCAAATCCTTTTCAATCCTTGTCACAAGAGAAATTATAGATAAAACGTATCGGTGCTCATCGGCCATTGGACATAAACATTACACAAGTTGGAAATCGCAAATTCAACAATGAGTGGTTTGGAGGGAATCCGTTGCTAACTGCAACCTTGCAAAGCAATCACTAGCCTGCTATTCAGTGGGGAGGGTGTGTGGTCCAAGTCTGGGTTTAAGGGTCTGTTTTCCAAGCTTAAAATTCTAAACATTCAACATTGGCCAAGCTGTTAATACAGCATGATTTCTGCCGCGTTCGAAACAACTGAGAACTGGGAAATCTCAGACTTCAGTGAATTCAAGACAACTGGGAACTCTGGAAAAAACGATTTCAACTGTTTTGAACGGTCATCCAACTCGGAATTCCAAGTCGGGAACTCGGGCCTCTTCCTAGAGCCCCGACCTGAAGATCACTGACGTCATGATTCAACCTTGTTTTTTCAGAGTTGTCTTGAAAGCACCATAAATCCAGAGAATGCCAGACTTTGATGACAAGGTTTGATGACAAAATCTGTCCACAAAATGACCGTCGCGCAACCTTCCTGCTCAATTGAGCACAGCACAACAAGGTAAGTCCAAAAATATATTGTATGCTGCTGCATATTGATGTGCTGATCCAGGGAGATGTGTTATACTGTAGCTAAGAAAGTAATACGTGTATGTTGTGTAGTAAGCTGTTAGTAGCCCATGTGCCTCATGTTGGGGGTTACAATGGGGTTCGGGTGTGGGACTACACCAATGCCATGATTACTGTATATATGTGCTAAACTTTGTATGCTTGCAATGCACAATGATGGAAAAGTACTGGGTAATGGAGATGTACTGCTTTAGTTCTCAGGCTGAGAACTGTCTGCACCTGCTGATAGTCACGCAGGCTCAAGGCCGAGATAGTAGAGTGAGAAACCACAGTCTAGACATGTTTTTCTCATCTTAGATACTTTGTATCTAATCCAATGCAACAATGTTAAGGTATGATTGACGGTAGGTTGTCTACACCAACTAGTATAAAGAGTGTTGTCTCCTGTTTCGCCACACAGATCTTTACTATAGACTACTGAGGTATTCTGTATGTGAATCTCTGTCTGCAATTGCATTTTATTACTAAAGAGTTTTATACCAAGGTTCTTGTGTCTGTGTCATCTGTCTGGAAGACTGATTGTTGAAGGAAACTTACATCACCCCACGCAAAGGACCACCCAACATTTGGCGAGCTTGCCAGGAGTGAGTGACCACTGCGTCTGGATGATCTTCGTCCCACTGTGCAGCGCATCAAATTATAAGGTAAGCAGACGCCTGTTAAACCAAAAGTCTGAAATGAGAAAAAGCACTGTGTGGTTGATGACTCATTCCAGTATGTAAGTGGCACCTCACTCATGGGGTTGATAATTACAGGAACAGTCGATACCTACATTTATGTACAAGCCCGTAATATGATGTATATGTGAGAAATGACACAGAATCCCAGGTGTAATAGTTAGAAATTCCTGAGGGTCTAATGAAACCTTGTCTCAGGAACTTGGTTATACATGAGGATGAACCAAGTCAGTACTGAGGTACTGGGTGACAAGTCATTGAAAGTGTTATATGTATGGTGTTCTTACCTGAGGGAAGACAATGGTTTTATGTATGGTGTTCTTACCTGAGGGAAGACACTGGATTTATGTATGGTGTTCTTACCTGAGGGAAGACACTGGTTTTATGTATGGTGTTCTTACCTGAGGGAAGGCACTGGTTTTATGTATGGTGTCCTTACCTGAGGGAAGACACTGGTTTTATGTATGGTGTTCTTACCTGAAGGGAGTTAACCTACCGTTCCTAGGCCGTCATTGAAAATAAGAATGTGTTCTTAACTGACTTGCATAGTTAAATAAAGGGTTAAAAAAATCATGTTAAAATTGTCCGATTGTTATGAAAACTTGAAATCGGCCTTAATTAATCGGCCATTCCGATTAATCGGTCGACCTCTAATTTGGAGGGCAAGTTGGTTAGGATGATATCTATGAGGGTGCCGGTGTTTACAGATTTGGGGTTGTACCTGGTGGGTTCAGTGACACTTTGTCAGAGATTGAGGGCATCAAGTACAAGAAGGGATGCATTTGCGAATTGCCTATTGGGAAAGACAAGTTGTGAGTTTACTCTTCTATTACATCCACAAGAGAGGAGCCAGGGAGACCCCCGTACTGAAGTTAAAATACAATTGAAACCAATTGTGGTTATTTACCACACATATGTGGAACAATTTACAGTAGTGTGGTTAGTGAATAAATGTAGTGAAACTAAAGAAGAAGAGGGGTTAGAGAAAATAGAACTGTGTTGGGTATATCATCCTATGTTACATTCTACTACCCGTATACGGGGATAGAACTGGGTTTTCTACAGTACCATACAGATAAGTCACTCAGTCCACATTACATAGAACCTGATTAAAACAAAATCACGGGGCACCGTGACAGATTCAACCAAAGGCAGTGTAGAGACAGTGGGTCCCACACCAATGAAGGCTGGGCCTGACCTCTCTGACACTGGCCTGACTGATGCTGACGTGGACGGTTCTGCATATATAGATCAAACTAAAGGGGAGAAACATGCAGGGTTTGGTATTGTGACAGTTGATAGAACCACTCACATACAACAACCATTACCAGATGCTTTCTCAGGTCAACAGGCTGAACTTTTGGCGCCATCCACTGCCTGTATAATGGGAGAAGGGAAAAGGGTTACAATTTTCTCTGATTCTGCTTATGCAATAGGGGTTTGTCCCTCCTGGTGTGGTGTCTGGAGGAGTAGGGGTTTTCACAATGCTAGTGGAAGTCCTATTCGTAATAGAACTATTGTTTTAGATCATTTGGAGGCTATGATGCTGCTCTCTGCTTTGGCTATTGTGAAGGTTGCTGCTCACACTGGGGGGAAAGGTTTTGTGAGTATGGATAACGCCGTGGCAGATGAGGCTGCTAAATTGGCTGCCTCCAAGTGTCATAGCCACGCCATGTTCTTCTCTGCTACTGTTGGGAAAGACACTGATGATTTGGCATCTTAACAGGCTTTGGATGTTGGTTCTCATTTGGTATGGCAACAGCGGGGTTGTAAACTAGACCCTCTTTCTAAAATTTGGAGACAGACTTGTCTTATCGCCTCTGTTTACCAAGTGGCCCACGGTATGGCCCATTTGTAAAGGAGGGATATGATAGAGGCAATTTCTTTGGACTGGTTTTGTCCAAATTTGACTCAGCATGTGAAACAGTTTCTGTTTCGATGTGCTACGTGCATGCAATTTAACATTTGCCAAAGGAGCACCTCTGAAACCAGGTCATTTCCCTACACCAAGAGGACCATTTGTCCATCTTGCCATGGATTTTATAAATCTTGCCGAAAGAAAAAAAAGGAAAAGGTACTGTTTAGTCCTTATTGGCAGGTTCACCAGGTGGGTGGAGGCATTTCCCACCACACACTGTGATGCTAAGACAGTAGCAAAGCTACTAGTGAGGGAGATAATACCTAGATTTGGTGTTCCTGAGGTTTTATCTGCAGACAATGGTACCCACTTCACTGGTGATGTAGTGAAGCAGGTAGCCATAATGATGGGAGTGGACCAGAAGTTTTTGTCCATCTACCACCCCCAGAGTAATGGGGTTACCGAGAGATCTAACCAATCCATTAAACAAGGGTTAGCTAAGGCATGCCACTCCACCAAGAAATCTTGGTTGGATTGTTTACCGCTGGTGTTAAGGAAAATGTGCAGTAATGTTAATAAAGGCCTGGGGTGTACACCACATGAAATGTTGAAAAGAAGACCCATGAATGTTCCCGCACACAGACCCATGACTGACAGACAAATAGACCTCACTCTAGCTGAAGTAGAACACTTGGAGTACATGAACGAGCTAACTACTATTGTCAGATCTCTCCACTCTCACACTAGGAAAGCTCAGGAGGAGGTACCAGGTGAGGACCCCGACTGCCTGCCTGTGGAGGTTGGAGACTGGGTCAAAATCCGTGTCCACGAGAGAAAATGGAACCAGCCAAGATGGAGGGGGCCATTCAAGGTAACCATGGCAACATCGACGGCGGTTCGGGAAAGGTCCGGCTGGCACCAACTGTCCCATTGCCAGAAGGTGTTCAGCCCACAGGAGATGATGGAGCCAGACACAGCCTGAAACAAGATGCAGATGTGAGTCGAGACCAAAGACTTGAAAAAGATGAAGGGCAAGACCAAAGCCCTGAAGAACCAAGTGTTTTACATGATCAGCAAGGTTATGTTGTAAATTAACAAACCCTTAGGGGGTATAAGAGAGAGAAGACGACAGCATGTGGTTGGTGGTGGTTGACTATGTTGGCTCTATCCACACTACTTGTTTGTGTGGGTGAAGCCGGCCCTGTCAACACGTGGGTAAAGTTTGTTCGAGACTTAGGTTGAAAAGTGGCCCCAAACGGGACTGCAGTGTTAATTTTTTGCTGTTGTTTTGTCTAAACCCAAATCCATGAGAGAGTTGTTTGGTTCAATGAGTAGACCAATGGCAGAGACAGACCATGCCTGGTTGAAAGGTATTGGCTTTACCTGCCTCCTATGATGAATACTATGATGCCATTGACCCAGAGTCTGATTACTATACTACCTATATGTGAATGGTTAAAATTTCCAGATGTCTAACGTCGATTTCTGTCCATGGTTATATGAGACTAGGTAGTCTCAAAGGGGGGGATGTTGGTGGTTACACTGGGGGTTAGGTGTAGGGCTACACCAATGCGATATTTACTGTATATATGTGATAACCATTGTATGCTTGCAATGCGCAATGATGGAAAAGTACTGGGTAATGGAGATGTACTGCTTTAGTTCTCAGGCTGAGAACTGTCTGCACCTGCTGATAGTATCGCAGGCTCAAGGCCGAGATAGTAGAGTGAGAAACCACAGTCTAGACATGTTTTTCTCATCTTAGATACTTTGTATCTAATCCAATGCAACAATGTTAAGGTATGATTGACGGTAGGTTGTCTACACCAACTAGTTAGTATAAAGAGTGTTGTCTCCTGTTTCGCCACACAGATCTTTACTATAGACTACTGAGGTATTCTGTATGTGAATCTCTGTTTGCAATTGCATTTTATTACTAAAGAGTTTTATACCAAGGTTCTTGTGTCTGTGTCATCTGTCTGGAAGACTGATTGTTGAAGGAAACTTACATCACCCCATGCAAAGGACCACCCAACACTCGCCCTAATTATTTGATAACTTTCCCCTTCATACTGCTGCTGTTCCGACTTGGTGGTGCACATGTAGCCTATAGCCTGTTTCAGAGAATAGTAATTATTGAATATTGTAAGCGCTTTCATTGTCTGCTTAAATGCCCCTTTTATTTATCCTACAGTTCTGATTTGGTGTACGTGGAGAATACTGTAAGAACGCCCACGTTCAGAATTCTGTTGCTGTACATTTCAAAAGTGCCGAACAAATAGTTATGTTGACTACGTCCGTCCTAGCTCGCTCATGAATGTCTTTATCGAAATGACGGATTGCTTCTCATCCGCTCGTCATAATCCGTTCGTCGTTATGCCATAGTTTGTACATCTCAATAGTCAATAGAAACCACATCTGTTTAAGCAAATCAGCCATATCAGCCATGGTTTTTCAAAAGGCAGTAAACGGACTGAATGAACTGTTTCACTGATAGACAAGGCTCCGCTGATTGCCGGGTGCAGCGGTGGTAAGGATTCCCTCCATGGTGCTGAAAATAAAGCTCTGCTGTTGTGACAACTTTATGTAGGGCACCGTTTGTCACCGTTACAGTGCAATTGATGTATTCTGCTGTGTTGTGTAGTGGCGTTGCAGGTCTGCATCTCATTTTTATAAATGTTTTGCCCCACCAAGATCTACATGCTACAATCGCCACTGAACAAGTCACATAAGAAGTTGCACGGACTCTGTGTGCAGTAATAGTGTTTAACATGATTTTGTAATGACTACTCTCTAGGCATGGTTTTGAAATCTTACAGTAACTTGCTCTACAGACAGTATCAACTTTGCTGTAGGTTTGTGGAAGCTGCTTTAGACATGGTGATCTAGCTATCATATTGACCAGTGGTATGCCTACAGGTGCATCTGATTTAGCTCTCTGGGCCCGCCGAGCAGGCGTAGTTTGTATCTTCAGACAAATAAAATGGTTCAAAATGGGAACGCTTCGCCTACCCGGCATGCATGGCAGAGGAACCAAGTGCACCTGTCGCTTCTATAGCTGATTGGCTGGGCCTGGATTAAAACTGTCAGGGCCAATGTCCTGCCAGGCCCTGCCGTGGCGTCGCCCCTGAGTGGAAGGAGTCTTTTTTTTGTCACAGTAAACACCAAATGGAAGGAAACGTTTTCAAGTGGGAAGCATGGATACCTGAACTTGTTCAATAGAGTCGATCTTTTTCAAGATTTCCATTTATGGCTAACGAACAATGCCCAGGTTTCAGAGCCAGATAACATAAAGAGTAGATCACCGGAGATGAAGGTTTGGTTGTAGTGTGGCACCAAGACTGGAATGGAACTTGACTTGTGCTGTCATAATGGAAGATCCTGATAGTAGCTGTTTGATACACCTAACTGTCTCTCTCTCAAAATCCTCTTGCTGAAGAAGGAAGTGGTAAAATGCATAATTACCTGGAATTTCAAAGACAAAATTCCAGTAGCTAACATCATGTTACTGTACTGTAGTATCTGACAATTTCTTCCTTCGTGATCTGTTGGTACCTAGAGAGAACTATAGTCTTTCATTGTTAAAGCTTTTATTTGATCCATAGTAATACCGAGGTAGGCTAAGCTGGTTGTAGTACCTAACCAGGAGATTATGGAAAAATCTAATTTTCCCGTCACTCTATTGAAATCAGAGTAGAGGATTTTTGCTAGATCAGGGAAGATTTCCTCAAATTGATCTTATTACAAAGGATGGACAATGAAAAGGTTGGGACTCGTTGAACAGCATGCTCTTAGATAACACACTGTTCTCCTTTCAGTTCACTTTGGCACTGTGAACCTTCCAACTGTAATTGAGGATGTTTGGTCAACTATTCTTGTGTGATGTTGGTTCCCAAAGCTGATAGGCTTTAGCTCAGTAGGCAAATGTGTTCTTGAGATGCACAGATGAACCGTGTTACCCAATTGGTTATAAAACCCTCACTGAAGGCCGAGAGAGTGTGTGTGTGTGTGTGTACACATTTACATTTACATTTAAGTCATTTAGCAGACGCTCTTATCCAGAGCGACTTACAAATTGGTGCATTCACCTTATGATATCCAGTGGAACAACCACTTTACAATAGTGCATCTAACTCTTTTAAGGGGGGGGGGGTTAGAAGGATTACTTTATCCTATCCTAGGTATTCCTTAAAGAGGTGGGGTTTCAGGTGTCTCCGGAAGGTGGTAGTAGTACTACCAATTGGATACCACGAAATTGGGGAGAAAAAAGGGGGTACATTTAAAAAGAAATATTAGATAAGGAAGTCAATATTAGATAAGGAAGTCAATATTAAAGTCAATATTAGATAAGAAAGTCAATAATAGATAAGGAAGTCAATATTAGATAAGTCAATATTAAAGTCAATATTAGATAAGGAAGTAAATATTAAAGTCAATATTAGATAAGGAAGTCAATATTAGATGTAGACAAGGAACAAGTGTCTAAAATAGTTCAAAAGATCCACAAGATGACAGGTTTAAGAGATTTGGGGCTAGAGTCCCCCCCACTACATACAGCCATACACGAGTATGTGTGTCTGCCTGCATCTGGGCACTCTCTCAAAGGATCCATCCCATCACTCTATTTCAAAGGGAAAAAGAGAGCGAAAGAGATCTATATATTACAAAGAGTTTGGATGCCCAGTGGTGGAATTCTTCCAAAATGAAATTGATGTTCAGTGCTCTTTTATAATCTCTTCTACGGGAAGTGTATTGCCACTGGTGAGACTCTTGATTCTCACAGTTAATTAGTGGGATGCTGTATTGAATAATATTGTTTTCCTCTATATATTTATGAAAATGTTGTATTGAGCAGTTCCAACCTCTTCCACTCTCAAACTAGCAGTTTCAAGCCGTCCAATAGACGGGTTAGTTGACGACATCACGAAACCAACGCGCGCGCTTCAATGGGGCAGAAGGCCGACTGTTGTTGTGATTCTGGATGGCTAGATATAATGACAAGAAGCTGACGTGGGGAATCACATGTGTCTTGTTTCAGCTAGTTTTATCTTGTTCTTCATACCATGTCTCATTTTGAGGTGTTTTTACTGATGTCACGTCTATGCTAATATGGCTCAAATATACTAGCTACACTGTAGCTAACCAACAACTGTAGCAATGTATTCGAGAGACAACAAGTGCTCATTGTGCAAATGTATTTATGTGCTTCTACACCTGCATTGCTTGCTGTTTGGGGTTTTAGGCTGGGTGTCTGTACAGCACTTCGAGATATTAGCTGATGTACGAAGGGCTATATAAAATAAACTTGATTTGATTTGATTTGATGTTTTCAATAAACATTCGAGACACAATTTGGTTCACATGACGTCAACAGTCTAAGCCAACCCTGTCTGTTTTGCCGCATAATTGCGCACTCATCGGTTAAGTTGCTAAACAACCAACCTGTCTATAGCACAGCTTTTTCCTACCATACTGATGTCCTGCAGACATCCAACGTTGAGTGCTATTCTGTGTCGAGTCGAGATGGCGTGAGGCTATTGCCACGGTTACCTGGAATAGGACGGATTCCATTTTTAGAAACCCGTCGGGCAGAGAGAGAGCCTTTGGACATGGACAAGTCATTTTTGACTGCTCTTTACCAAAGAAAAGCTTTAGTGCTAAAACCAGACCTTATTTCAATATTAAATCAGTTTTGGTTGTTAATATTGAATCCCCACACTGCATTATAGATCTGTTTTAGTGTCAGTGCCAGCTTTCTGCACGCATTGCATAGGATGCCCAAACTTTTTTGCCTTGTGAATCACCTAAACTTTTACTTTTCCCATTGAGTCCCCAAATAGACTGAACCATATTTCTAGTAAGTAACCACTCAGTGTTTAGGAGCACCTTAAGGGGGACTGGCTGCTACCTGCTGTTTGGAAAGCACTGGCACAATGTGGGTTCCAATGGCTCAATTGGTTGAAGCCAATATATATATATATACAGTGGGGAGAACAAGTATTTGATACACTGCCGATTTTGCAGGTTTTCCTACTTACAAAGCATGTAGAGGTCTGTCATTTTTATCATAGGTACACTTCAAATGTGAAAGACGGAATCTAAAACAAAAATCCAGAAAATCACATTTTATGATTTTTAAGTAATTAATTTGCATTTTATTGCATGACATAAGTATTTGATCACCTACCAACCAGTAAGAATTCTGGCTCTCACAGACCTGTTAGTTTTTCTTTAAGAAGCCCTCCTGTTCTCCACTCATTACCTGTATTAACTGCACCTGTTTGAACTTGTTACCTGTATAAAAGACACCTGTCCACACACTCAATCAAACAGACTCCAACCTCTCCACAATGGTCAAGACCAGAGAGCTGTGTAAGGACATCAGGGATAAAATTGTAGACCTGCACAAGGCTGGGATGGGCTACAGGACAATAGGCAAGCAGCTTGGTGAGAAGGCAACAACTGTTGGCGCAATTATTAGAAAATGGAAGTTCAAGATGACGGTCAATCCCCCTCGGTCTGGGGCTCCATGCAAGATCTCACCTCGTGGGGCATCAATGATCATGAGGAAGGTGAGGGATCAGCCCAGAAATACACGGCAGGACCTGGTCAATGACCTGAAGAGAGCTGGGACCACAGTCTCAAAGAAAACCATTAGTAACACACTACGCAGTCATGGATTAAAATCCTGCAGCGCACGCAAGGTCCCCCTGCTCAAGCCAGGGCATGTCCAGGCCCGTCTGAAGTTTGCCAATGACCATCTGGATGATCCAGAGGAGGAATGGGAGAAGGTCATGTGGTCTGATGAGACAGAAATAGAGCTTTTTGGTCTAAACTCCACTCGCCGTGTTTGGAGGAAGAAGAAGGATGAGTACAACCCCAAGAACACCATCCCAACCGTGAAGCATGGATGTGGAAACATCATTCTTTGGGGATGCTTTTCTGCAAAGGGGACAGGACGACTGCACCGTATTGAGGGGAGGATGGATGGGGCCATGTATCGCGAGATCTTGGCCAACAACCTCCTTCCCTCAGTAAGAGCATTGAAGATGGGTCGTGGCTGGGTCTTCCAGCATGACAACGACCCGAAACACACAGCCAGGGCAACTAAGGAGTGGCTCCGTAAGAAGCATCTCAAGGTCCTGGAGTGGCCTAGCCAGTCTCCAGACCTGAACCCAATAGAAAATCTTTGGAGGGAGCTGAAAGTCCGTATTGCCCAGCGACAGCCCCGAAACCTGAAGCATCCGGAGAAGGTCTGTATGGAGGAGTGGACCAAAATCCCTGCTGCAGTGTGTGCAAACCTGGTCAAGAACTACAGGAAACGTATGATCTCTGTAATTGCAAACAAAGGGTTCTGTACCAAATATTATGTTCTGCTTTTCTGATGTATCAAATACTTATGTCATGCAATAAAATGCAAATTAATTACTTAAAAATCATACAATGTGATTTTCTGGATTTTTGTTTTAGATTCCGTCTCTCACAGTTGAAGTGTACCTATGATAGAAATGACAGACCTCTACATGCTTTGTAAGTAGGAAAACCTGCAAAATCGGCAGTGTATCAAATACTTGTTCTCCCCACTGTATATTTGGCTCTGGTTGGAGCATGGTGCTTGCAATACCGCAAGAGTTTCCTGCATGATATGACCTCACTGTAAGTCGCTTTAGATAAAGCGTTTGCTAAATGACAATATTATGTACAGTAATATATACTGTGATACTGTTTCCTCATCCTGGCACAGTGTGCTTTGAGAGCCAGTCAGTCCTTGATGAGTAAGGCCTTAGCTTAATGTTCCACAAGCAGGTTACAGCTCTCCCAAATGGAGGTTACAATCAGGTCAAGCCTCTTACGCAACAAATGTTTGATCAAACAATTAAACATTGTTGTGTATCACCCAGATTACATAAGAGACTGAGACTGTACATATTTGTCCCTCATTTGTGCTCAGTTTAAGCTGATTTCAATAGAGGGTTGTCTACATTGCTTTCAATACCTTCCTAATGAGCCATTGGGAAGACAAACAGCTCTGCAGCAAAGTACACATCTGGGTCATGTTCATTAGACACCAAACAATAGAAAAACAGACTGAAACTTGGATGTACAATCTGGACTTGGTCGATTACGAAACATTCATTTTCCACTGCAATTTTAGTTTGTTGCGGGCCTTAATACCTCCAAAAGTGGGGTGGTACTAAGCTAACATCTGGAATTGTTTTAAGATGGTCATACCATTGATCATTTTAGCTATTTTATTTAGAATTTTAGGACCCCTTTGGGTATCAAAAAAAGAATATTGATAAAATATTGAATTTGGCCTTTACTACTATAGCTCAGAAAAACAAATTGAATAATACAATTTAAAAAAGAATAAGGTTGTAAAGTGTCTGTCCTATGTCTAGGAGATATAAGACAGCTCAGGAAATATTGACGTTTTTTTGGACACATATTTAACCCCTTATTTTTGTTGCCACAAAACTACCTCTATACTTCCATTAGTTTGTATGGGCTACAGAACTTGGCACATCAGCGTTACCGACTTCAGATCAGTCCTGTGTTACTTGTGAGGGTCGTAGAGTAAAACAGAGAGTCTCCCCTTCCCATAGAGTGGAATAGTTTTGTAGGCCAAACCATTCGGACGCTACAAACGTTTTGTGAGAAGACAGATTTTCGGGATGTCAAATACCACAGTAGCTCAGCCACCGACAAAATAGTTGGACAGCCCTGTTTGTAAGCTTTTAAATGATATTAAACTCAACCTTTTTTATTTTCTAGTGATGAAGACATGAATGTCTCATGGTATGGTGGGGTATGCGAAACGGGTCAACTTTGAGCACTTCTATCTCCTAAATGTTATAGCACTCAGGTCAACAACAAAAAAAGTCACTTTCTGACCACTTCTACCATTGGCAAATATGTATTGAAAGTTTCGTTTAAATCAAAAGGGGTGAGGTCAAAAAGGGATTGAAGTCGAATGGAACGACCCGATATGATTACCAGTATGTTTCTTTAAAACAATAGATAGGTTTATGTAGCCTACTATGAGATCAATACCGGATATATATCAGTTTTCATAGCTGCTGTGATCAAGGAGACTTGTGGGCCACGGGTCCACATAACAGTAACGTTAGTAGTGACGTGTCAGTATTACCAAGTAAACACTTAAAAGCATAAGTCAACAGCTTCGGCTGTCACTCAAATAACCTTGCCCTTGATCTCAATGGGCAAGAGTCATAGACTGTGTCTGAAAGAGCACCTTACTCCCTACAAATTGCACTACTTTCAAGTGGAAAGGAGTGCACTATAGGGAATAGGGTCCCATTTTGGATGCACACATAGTAACTCCACCCTTGGTAGTACCGCAGGTGTTTTTATGATCCTATTCATACCGGATAGCAATATTCCCCCAAGCAATCCCAGACACTCTCTACAACATAATAAGATCAGTCTTTATTGTTGTCGTTTTGTCTCAGCGGCAGCCGACAAAGCAGATCAAAATCAATATCCTTCCATTAGATGCACCAAAGGGAAAAAGCCCTTTGATAAATGACATTGCTCCTTTGGCCTTTTCAGATGAGGCCGGTCTGGGATGTTAATTTGTTTTGAGATGCCAGGTTCATTTCTCACTGCGCTGTGCTCTCTTCGGTAATGAGGGGTGTGTGTGAAGAGTAGTGTGTTGTTGCCCTTCTGATTAGATGGCTAAATTGAGGGCATTGTAAAGTGTCTTCACGGTGTGTTATTAAATGCTGTTGGGGTGAAAGTCCTCCAGTGGTGGTGTTTGGGTTGCTAGGTTGGAGTGGTGTGTAATTATATAGCTAGCCAGTACACTAACTGGGTGTCACAGTCAGTAACAAACTGCTACAGATACGAGCGCAGGCTAGGCTACTGCAAGGCTACTAGTGTTAGCATGTGCTGATTCCATATAGAAATGCTTGCGGTTAGTATATAGAAATGCTAGCGTTAGCAGGAATTGCCCTTAAACATAGATATGGGATCAGATTACCCTACACCCAAAACTCACCTTAAACATTAGGGGGATGTGTTTCATATGGCCGCTGAGAAATGGGATTACATAGCCAACAGTTTAGATTAAATCGTAATCTATATGGCTCAGACTAATCCTAACCCACTCTTCCAGACCCTATTTAGGCCTTATATGGAAATTCACCGGTATACATTATACAGAAACTTTTCCAACATGAAATGAAGCCGAATTGAGTATGCCACACCTCCATTAGGGCACACAACGGAAAATGTTTTGCAATGGGAAACGAAAATGAGTGTTTCTTATTGGACAAATTCAGGTAGCCCCTCCCTATTTCAGTCTGTTTTCTTCTGTTTGGTGCCTAATGAACACAATCCTAACCCATGACTCAAGTCTCTTTGCCGCTGAGTGGTTTCATTTGGCTTCCACATGGTGTAATGCATCATCCCAGATAGTAAACAGAGGGGTTTGGAAATATTGACACTCTTGATAGAGATGAGAAATAATGACTGTATCATTTAAATAATTCAACTACTGAGCTATATTGTGTGCCAAATCTTTTTTTGAAAATTTGCTCAGAGAAAGATTTTTTTTAAACAAGTAATAAAAATATTCTCAAAAAGGTAGGGGTCAAAATTATTGACATGTCTCACCCCTAAAGATTCTGAAAATACATTTGTCAAAAGTGTTGTATTTGGTCCCATATTCCTAGCAGGCTACCATGACCTGGCTACAGTGCAGAGGGGCTTAAAATATCATAATTACAGGGTAGCCAGTTTCTTTGTCATTATAGGGCTTTCAGGATACTGCTCTTGTATGACAGAGCCCGAACGTACGCTACTTTTAGCCAGAGCTCTACACATGGACACCAGTATTATGGGGGGGGGGTGAGTCACTTTTCATATTGCCTCTGTGTATTCATTGGGGAATCCATTGTTGGCTTGGCGCGGGCAGCTTCTGCTTTTAGCGTGTGTGTGTTTCTGTGGGTTTCTACTCCACTGAAGGCCTCTGCACATGGCTATAATCAGAGCCAGTCAAGCCCGTGAGCTGAACGTACATTTGGAGTGCGTGTAGGGACGGTGTACTATACACCACATTCTCCTGCTATAGCCATTGCCCTAAAACATGGCAGCATATGGCTTCTAATGAGTCTACACAGTCATGTCTCAGGGCAAGTAGTGCCTCTTAATTTGTGTTTATTATAGTAATTCATCTTTCTTTAAGTCTTCAACAGCTTTATTATGCACTCTAAACGTGTCACCAGCATCCTATATTTCCTAGAACCAATATGAATAGGAATGATGACATTAATATTATATAGTGGGATGTTGAGACCATAGAGGTACATTATATTACTGTTCTATTTCAGTCTGTGGTTGAGACAGACGCGCTCTAAACTCCTGACTCAGGCTGCAGGCTTGGTGTAGGCCTCTCTCTCCCTGTCAGTATGCGTGAACACATTTAATTGGGTCGCACAACGAGGGACGGACCCAACTGTTTCCAGGGCAACAGCCACTGGGGAGCGGCCAACTGGAGACAGATCTGCCAGGCAATATGTGGAGGAGGAATAGCACGCCATGGTTCAATTCCATTCCCATAACCTACTCCCTTCCCTCTATCCTTGTTGTGCCCCCTCGTAGATTGGATGGATCTGGATAGGCCTTATCAAGATGGCCACACCCTTCTGATAGGCCTGGTCTTCTGTAGATTCCACCATATTCCAAACTCTTATCGGGTTTTTCCAATATGGGGTTTCACACTGGTAGTTGGGGTTTTACACTGATGCTTTGTGTAGGTTTTACCTTACCGCTTTGTGTTTCTGTGCCCTGGCCCCAAAAAAAAGTCTAGGGCCATGGTACCAGTTAACCAACTTGACAAGTGCAGAGGGAGTAAGGAAGCTACATGAGTAACCAGATTAGAATGAGGTCCATGACTCCACGGTACATACTGAGCTCCCTTTCTGTTTATCGTGTCCCCTTTCAGAGCGCCCACCTGGCAGTGATCGACACACTGATGATGGCGTACACGGTGGAGACTGTGAGCGTGGAGAAGGTGGTGGCGTGCGTCCTCCGGTACTCTTCCCACAACGGCGAAGACGCCGACACCCCATACGACACAGAGGACGCCATGACCAGCTGGATCAACAAGGTAGACACCTGCATGGCATTTAATGCACACACACACACACACACACACACACACACACACACACACACACACACACACACACACACACACACACACACACACACACACACACACACACACACACACACACACACACACACACACACACACACACACACACACACACACACACACAAGTAGGACCATTTACAGTCTAGACCAGCTGGACACCATACATTTGTTCCCTTTTCCCACCACGGAGCCGAACTGAGCTTAGCTAAGCCAATCTGTACTGCACTGGTTCTTACTACTCTGCTCTCTCTTTCCCCTATGTAGGACAGGAAATCCACTGAAAATCAGTAGGTCTACTGAGAAGGGAGAAGGGTGAAAATTCCAAAATATTATTTGTAACTGTATACTTGGCATAATTTTTTCCTGTATAAACAAATACAATTCATCAACAGAGAAGAGCTAGGGAGTGAATTGGGACCGCCTGAGCATGTTGTCCTGTGAGGAGGCGGTCTTGCCATGGGCCCGTCCCTATGCAGCTGGCTCTGCAGTGTGACAGTGGTAGGGGGGTGTTAGTCTGTGTCCCAAATGGAACGTATAGTGCACTACTTTCGGGCCAGAGCCCTATGGGCCCTGGTCAAAAATAGGGAATAGCGTGCCATTTGGGACGCAGGCTTAGTGAGTGCTGCTGAACCAGTCAAGGGAGACACTCCACCTCCTCAAGGCCCAGTACAGGCTGTTGTTTACATTCCACTGCTGGGAACACTTGGGGGCTGCCAGCTCTGGCCTGCTGGAGACTCGTACACTAAAATACACAGTCATGAATACTATCCATTTATAGATGCACACAGACACCTCTACACACCTGTACACAGACATACAGTATACATATAGACACACAAACACATGACACAACACACACCCAAACGTCAAATATGGAACCTTTCGGGGGAACCATGTGGTATACTCTGCAGATGTTGACAAACTGTGGGAGTCTCCAGGAAACAATGGACTCCAATATTCAAATCAAGGAAATTGCTGGAAGGCTCGAAATGTTTTGAAAGGACTGTGTTTTTGTAAAGATTTCTTAAATCATATTGTTATTTCACATGGCAGTAAGAACAAAAAAAAATGGGTTGACATACAGTCTAAGGTGAACGCCCTCCAATTTTACAAGATAGATGTTACATTATGGGAACATTGAATAACTGATTAGGTTTATCTTTATCTTGTAACATTGACCTGTTGACGTTTGTAATGAATCCTGTTCTCTCTCTCTCTCTCTCTCTCTCTCTCTCTCTCTCTCTCTCTCTCTCTCTCTCTCTCTCTCTCTCTCTCTCTCTCTCTCTCTCTCTCTCTCTCTCTCTCTCTCTCTCTCTCTCTCTCTCTCTCTCTCTCTCTCTCTCTCTCTCTCTCTCTCTCTCTCTCTCTCTCTCTCTCTCTCTCTCTCTCTCTCTCTCTCTCTCTCTCTCTTTTATTAACCAGGTAAATGAGTATCTGAAAGATATCATCTCTCAGGAGCTGAGGAGAGAGATGCAGAGTGTTGAGCCTGTTGGCAAGCCAGGGGTGAGTACTCTCTTCTTTTCTTATGTCTTCTTCCTTCCCCCTACCCACTCCACTCTCTCTTATGATGCTGCTTTTAGGACCATCCTCTAGATTTGAATGACCTGGTCTTACAATTAAATAAGCACTTGTTTCAAATCCAATGTATGCAGTGCTGTGCACAGAACATTTGATGGGGCTGGTGCTCAAAGTGATTTTTTTCAAACATAGGCCTTCATTTTCTGCAACAACAAAAAAAAACGGTTAAACAAGCTAGAACCACAGATGAAAGGGATTTAAAAAGTACCACAACTTTACTAGAACCACTCCCGGGGCCTCATTTATAAACGGTACGTACTAAAATATGCCCCAAAACATATAAAAACTGAACTTGACTGAATACCACACATACACAATCCATGTCTCAATTGTCTCAAGGCTTAAACATCCTTCTTTAACCTGTCTCCTCCCCTTCATCTACACTGATTGCAGTGGATTTAACAAGTGACATCAATAAGGGATCATAGCGTTCACCAGGATTCACAGGATGCATCTGAGCTCAACCTTAGGATGCATCTGAGCTCAACCTTAGGATGCACCTGAACTCAACCTTAGGATGCACCTGAGCTCAACCTTAGGATGCACCTGAGCTCAACCTTAGGATGCACCTGAACTCAACCTGAGGATGCATCTGAGCTCAACCTTAGGATGCACCTGAGCTCAACCTTAGGATGCACCTGAACTCAACCTGAGGATGCACCTGAACTCAACCTGAGGATGCACCTGAGCTCAACCTTAGGATGCACCTGAACTCAACCTGAGGATGCATCTGAGCTCAACCTTAGGATGCACCTGAGCTCAACCTTAGGATGCACCTGAACTCAACCTTAGGATGCACCTGAACTCAACCTTAGGATGCACCTGAGCTCAACCTCAGGATGCACCTGAACTCAACCTTAGGATGCACCTGAACTCAACCTTAGGATGCACCTGAGCTCAACCTCAGGATGCACCTGAACTCAACCTTAGGATGCACCTGAACTCAACCTTAGGATGCACCTGAACTCAACCTTAGGATGCACCTGAGCTCAACCTTAGGATGCACCTGAACTCAACCTTAGGATGCACCTGAGCTCAACGTCGGGATGCACCTGAACTCAACCTTAGGATGCACCTGAGCTCAACCTTAGGATGCACCTGAACTCAACCTTAGGATGCATCTGAGCTCAACCTTAGGATGCTGAGCTCAACCTTAGTATGCACCTGAGCTCAATATGCCTGATGCACCTCAGGATGCACCTGATCTCATTTTCAAGTCTCATAGCAAATGAACTGAATACTTATGTAAATGTGAAATTTCAGTTTTTGGATTTTTATAAATGTGCAAAACATTTTTGTTCAAAAATCTGTTTTCGCTTTGTCATTATGGGGTATTGTGTGTAGATTGATGAGGGGGGAAAAACCAATTGAATCCATTTTAGAATAAGACTAACTTAACAAAATGGGAAAAAGTCAAAGGGTCTGAATACTTTCCAAATGCACTGTAGGCTACAGTAGAATTTAACAGGTGAAATGACAGTTGATCTTTTGCATTGAAGTGTGTAAAAATCAGAGTAGACAATGTTTCAGAATTTCTAGGCAGTGCAGCATATTTAGGTTCGGGGGGAAAAAATGCGAAACATTATTGAAGTGAAACTATTTGTATACACGTTGTCAACAAACTGTTTTTGTCTTTCCGAAACGGTCAGATGCAGCAAATGTCACTGCAAAAGAAAACATTTGGCAAACACCTCCAGACATTTGATCAGGTTCACCATTGCTATTCCCTTTAGATCAGGGCTCTTTAACCTTTTCTTGAATGGCCAATCATATTACTCTTTTGCATTGCATTGCATTGTAGGCTAGTTTTAAAAACAAATCTGAGTAGACAATGTTTCAGAATTTGCAGGCAATCATATTACTCAGATACAAATAGTAAGACTTTTCTGCGTCTAGTCTTCAATGGTAGACTGCGACAGAGCAGGTAAATGTTGAACTGGAACACAAAAATGCGCTGAGAAGTAACTGGCTCCGTTGTTTCTGCTGCTGCTTTGAAAGTGGATTGAAAAGTACTGGGGCAAATGCTTTCTCGCCACACGTTTTCCGCCGGCTCTGGCAGCAGTGCACTGCTGGCTCCCGGTGGCAGTAGGGCAGGGAGGGGTTCATTAGTTTAAAAAAATAGCATCGATCAAAAGGACACTTTCTCCATAGGAGGGCAAAAGGACAGATACTCCAGCATCCCTAGGGCTCTATCTGTGCACGTGACTGCATGTATGAAGTTAGTAATTCATTATGTGTAATGCCAATTTAAAACTATTGAATTCAAATTCAATTCCTTAATACAAATGGAAAATGATTCAATTCAAGTTCAATCCAATGATGTGTATAAACCCTGGATGACTGACAGGGGCGCTGTATTGAAAGCACCATTGAAAGCGCCATTTTGGTACTCCTCTATTGTAAAGAAATATTTTGGAAGCTATAAAAAATGCATTTATTAATGTCTACATTTCGTTTTTGCCAAGTATGTTCTATTACAGACACCTTGATGCATACTTTAAATTATAGTATGTGATCTAAAAAATAATATAAAAACATATTCCTTAAAGTATTGTTTTAGAGAGCACTAATGTTACTATCCCCACTACGATGTCATTTTCTAATTTTGTCCTTTTTATTGAAATACTGTAGAATTCCATGAATTTCTAAGGAGGACTGCTCCTTCCATTTAAAAGGCTAATGAGTGGCGCAGCGGTCTAAGGCACTGCATCTCAGTGCTAGAGGTGTCACTACAGACCCTGGTTCGATCCCGGGCTGTATCACAACCGGGCCGTGATCGGGAGTTCCATAGGGCAGTGCTCAATTGGACCAGTGTTGTCTGGGTTTGGGGAGGGTTTGTCCGGGGTGAGCCGTCATTGTAAAATAAGAATTTGTTCATAGCTGACTTGCCTAGTTAAATAAAAATACAATACAATTCTGGGGATTATCACTATGGCAGCTGGTGGCTTCAGAGCCTCATTTGGCCATTACATTGCATCGGCAATCCAGGGTTTATACACGTCATTGGTTTAACCTCTGCTGTCACTTATACACTGAGTATACCAAACATTAGGAACGCCTTCCAAATATTGAGTTGCATCCCCCCCTTTTGCCCTCAGAACAGCCTCAATTCGTCGGAGCACGGACTCTACAATGTGTCGAAAGCGATCCACAGGGATGCTGGCCCATGTTGACTCCAATGCTTCCCCCAGTTGTGTCAAGTTGGCTAGATTTCCTTTGGGTGGTGGAACATTCTTGATACACAGGGGAGGAGCTCCAGGTGGTATCCGATATCAAGGCACTTAAATATTTTGTCTTACCCATTGACCCTCTGAATGGCACACATGCGCAATCCATGTCTCAATTGTCTCAAGGCACAAAAGGCCTACTTTAACCTGTCTCCTCCCCTTCACCTACGCTGACTGAAGTGGATTTAACAAGTGACATCAATAAGGGATCATAGCTTTAACCTGGATTCACCTGGATTCACCATTCATTTAACCTGGATTCACCATTCTATGTTATGAAAAGAGCAGGTGTTTTAATGTTTTGTACACTCAGTGTATATCTCTCCATATTTATGCCTCAATGTTTATACTGTATGTTACATAGCAGCATTCAACATGAACAGCATCATATTTCTGTGCAATTCCCTTTCTCAGCCTGATCCCAGATCTGTTTGTGCGGTCCTGCTAACTCCTATGTTTGAGTTTATTTTTTATTTTGACAGGGAAAGTGCACATTAATCAACGTTTCCGTAAAAGTGCCGCTTTTAGCCGCAGTCCCTGGGCGGGTTATTAAAAACAATTACAATAACAATACACATGCAGAGCAACATAGGACAAGCAACACGTAGCATGCAGACAGAGCAATAGCACAAAAAGCAACAAAACAAAATACATAAAAGAAACTAAGTGTTTCCACACCTCACAAGCTACAGACAACATGAAAAACGACAATACACAGCTAGGAATTATGTTCACAAGTCTGATTGGCCTTTAATGTTTTTTTGTGAAGGTGCGATAGGTGGTGCAGTTCTGTGTGTCTGATGCCAGTGTGTTCCAGACATGAGAAGCGCTCGCAGAGAAAGCAGATTGACTAAAGGTGCTTTTCCTTAAGGGAACTATACTGTCACCTCTCATGGCAGACCTTGTGGTTCTGCTGCCTTTTTCACCTGCTTTTTAAAAGAGAGGTTGGAATTACGTATGATGCCCAAGGTACTTGAAATCGGATACCACCTGGAGCTCCTCCCCTGACGCATAGACATCTGGCTCAGTAGCATCTGTTGCCCTCTTTGTTTAGAACATGCAGACAGTTTTTTTTCACATTGAGATACAAACATGAGTCACTGAGCCACTTTGTAACCTGGACCATTACAGTAGTGAGTTCTTGTGCAGCTTGTTGTTTGCTCTTTGCATGCACATATATCACTGTATCATCTGCATACATTTGAACTTCAGACCCAGTACAGACAGATGTTAATTGTCACGCCATTGGCACAAACAGCTACTGTACTTTCTCTCTCCTACTTTCTTCACACCCCACACACCATTTGTTCCTTTCAAGTCCTTTCAATGCTAATTATAAGACAACTGTAATTTAGTCTGGGGTCACACAGGTCAGAAACTAAACTGGCTACCTATCTAGGAGTTGTTGCGTCTCGCTACATGCAGACTCTAATGCCTTATGACAGGCTGTTGTTTGCGTGTCTGTTGTACCAGCTGATTCATGCTCTGGCAGGCTGGTTCAGTATTATGGTCTGCCGAGCAGCAGGGTTGACATGGGAACATGGCCTCTGACACAGCAGAACTGACATAGAGAGAGAGAGATGATGTCATTCTCTCCGCTCTGTTGCCCTCCTCTCTCCTCTTCTCTAATTCTCTTCTGTCTTCTACTCCTTTTTTCCCTCTCCTTATTTCCATCCTCTACCATTCTCTTCTCTCCCCCTCCTCTCATCTCCCCCATCCCCTCCTCAGTCTTCTTTGCTTGCCTATCTAAACACGCCATCATTTTACTGTGGCTGGTCCTTAAGAAAGTCTGAAGAAGGCACAGTGTGCCGAAATGTTGGCTTACCCATTAAATTGTTGCGGACATATAGTATAGTCTTTCTTTTCATACTTTGGCTGGGCCTCCCATCCGGAGGAGGGCACAGTTTGTGTGGAAATTATGACACAACACCTTTTGTGAACCTGGAGAGAAGTTACGTCTATAAAAAAGCCTTGAGAAAATCTTGGATAGTTCCCAGGAGGCAATGCCACTGCGGCAAGGCAGATGTCCCATCCCAGAACAGATGTGTATGTGCCTGCAAAGACCTTGCATGAAGTGCTGCCTGATAGGCTATCATGCTTGGACAGACAGCTGGCTGTTTGTGTGTGTTTGGCAGGGACAATATACAACAAAACATATGTCTCAGAGTATGAGAAGTAATGTGTTTTACCAGATCTACAGTGGCAAGGAAAAGTATGTGAACCGTTTGGAATTTCCCGTATTTCTGCATAAAATGGTCATCAAATTTGATTTGATCTTCATCTAAGTCACAACAATAGACAAACATACTGTGCTTAAACTAATAACATCATTTAAACATGTATAGTGTAGGTTGGAAAATGTATGTGAACCCCTAGGCTAATGACTTCTCCAAAAGCTAATTGGAGTCAGGAGTCATCTAACCTGGAGACCAATCAATGAAACGAGATTGGAGATGTTGGTTAGAGCTGCCTTGCCCTATAAAAAACACTCACAAAATTTGAGTTTGCTATTCACAAGAAGCATTGCCTGATGTGAACCATGCCTCGAACAAAAGAGATCTCAGAAGACCTAAGATTAAGAATTGTTGACTTGCATAAAGCTGGAGAAGGTTACAAAAGTACCTCTAAAAGCTTTGATGTTCATCAGTCCACGGTAAGACAAATTGTCTATAAATGGAGAAAGTTCAGCACTGTTGCTACTCTCCCTAGGAGTGGCTGTCCTGCAAAGATGACTGCAAGAGCACAGCGCAGAATGCTCAATGAGGTTAAGAAGAATCCTAGAGTGTCAGCTAAAGACTTACAGAAATATCTGGAACATGCTAAAATCTCTGTTGACGAGTCTACGATACGTAAAACACTAAACAAGAATGGTGTTCATGGGATGACACCACGAAAGAAGCCACTGCTGTCCAAAAAAACAAACATTGCTGCATGTCTGAAGTATTCAAAAAGAGCACCTGGATGTTCCACAGCGCTACTGACAAAATATTCTGTGGACAGATTAAACTAAAGTTGAGTTGTTTGGAAGGAACACACAACACTATGTGTGGAGAAAAAAAGGCATAGCACACCAACATCAAAACCTCATCCAACTGTAAACTATGATGGAGGGAGCATAATGGTTTGGGGTTGCTTTACTGTCTCTGGGCCTGGACAGCTTGCTATCATTGATGGAAAAATGAATTCCCACGTTTATCAAGACATTTTGCAGGAGAATGTAAGGCTATCTGTCCGCCAATTGAAGCTCAACAGAAGTTGGTTAATGCAAAAGGACAACGACCCAAAACACAGAAGTAAATCACCAACAGAATGGCTTCAACAGAAGAATATACGCCTTCTGGAGTGGCCCAGTCAGAGTCCTGACCTCAACCCAATGGAGATGCTGTGGCATGATGTCAAGAGAGCAGTTCACACCAGACATCCCAAGAATATTGCTGAACTGAAACAGTTTTGTAAAGAGGAATGGTCCAAAATTCTTCCTGACCGTTGTGCAGGTCTGATCCGCAACTACAGAAAACGTTTGGTTAAAGTTATTGCTGCCAAAGGAGGGTCAAACCAGTGCACAGGGGCATTGACATGCTGAAACAGGAAAGGACCTTCCCCAAACTGTTGCCACAAAGTTGGAAGCACAGAATTGTCTAGAATGTCATTGTATGCTGTTAAGATTTCCCTTCACTGGAACTAAGGGGCCCGAACCATGAAAACAGCCCCAGACCGTTATTCCTTCTCCACCAAACTTTACATTTGGCACTATGCATCGGGACAGGTAGCATTCTCCTGGCATCTGCCAAACCAAGATTAGTCCGTCGGACTGCCAGATGGTGAAGTGTGTTTCAATGCATTTTCACTGTTCCAGAGTCCAATTGCGGCGAGCTTTCCACCACTCCAGCCGACGCTTGGCAATGCACATGTGTGCGGCAGCTCGGCCATGGAAACCCATTTCATGAAGCTCCCGATGAACAGTTCTTGTGCTGACGTTGCTTCCAGAGGCAGTTTGTAACTCAGTAGTGAGTGTTGCAACCAAGGACAGACAATTTTTACGGGCTACATGCTTCAGCATGTCGCCAAAGGACCCCGTTCTGTGAGCTTGTGCGGCCTACCACTTCGCGGCTGAGCCGTTGTTGCTCCTAGACGTTTCCACTTCACAATAACAGCACTTACAGTTGACCGGGGCAGCTCTAGCAGGGCAGAAATTTGACGAACTGACTTGTTGGAAAGGTGGCATCCTATGATGGTGCTACGTTGAAAGTCACTGAGCTCTTCAGTAAGGCCATTCTACTGCCAATGTTTGTATATGGAGATTGCATGGCTGTGTGCTCAATTTTATTCACCTGTCAGCAACGCATGTGGCTAAAATAGCCGAATCCACTAATTTGAATGGGTGTCCACATACTTTTGTATATATAATGTATGTGACATGATGTTAGGATATTCTATTAAACATGACTGCAGCACTGTAGATGACTCACTTTAACCCCTCTATCTTCATGAAAAGCACCTCTGAGTCTGGTTATAGGCCTGTCTGATTCCCTGACCCTTCACTTATTACAAGTAAAGTTGCCTAACAAGTTTCTCAACAGTTGTTACTGTAACCACGTTACTATGACATTGTACTGGCACATGTACAGTACCAGTCAAACGTTTGGACACACCTACTTATTCAAGGTTTTTCTTTATTTTTACTATTTTCTACATTGTAGAATAATAGTGAAGACATCAAAACTATGAAATAACACATATGGAATCATGTAGTAACCAAAAAAGTGTTAAACAAATCAAAATATATGTTCTATTTTAGATTCTTCAAAGTAGCCACCCTTTGCTTTGATGACAGCTTTGCACACTCTTGGCATTCTCTCAACCAGCTTCACCTGGAATGCTTTTCCAACAGTCTTGAAGGAGTTCCCACATATGCTGAGCACTTGATGGTTGCTTTTCCTTCACTCTGCTGTCCAACTCATCCCAAACTATCTCAATTGGGTTGAGGTCAGGTGATTGTGGAGGCCAGGTCATCTGATGCAGCATTCCATCACTCTCCTTCTTGGTCAAATAGCCCTTACACAGCCTGGAGGTGTGTTGGGTGTGTTCAACAATGTCCTGTTGAAAAACAAATGATAGTCCCACTAAGCGCAAACCAGATGGGATGGCGTATCGCTGCAGAATGCTGTGGTAGCCATGCTGGTTGTGTGCCTTGAATTCTAAATACATCACAGACAGTGTCCCCAGCAAAGCACCCCCACGTCATCACACCTCCTCCTCCATGCTTCACAGTGGGAACCACACATGCGGAGATCATCCGTTCACCTACTCTGCGTCTCACAAAGACATGGCGGTTTGAACCAAAAATCTCAAATTTGGACTCGTCAGACCAAAGGACAGATTTCCACCGGTCTAATGTCCATTGCTTGTGTTTCTTGGCCCAAGCAAGTTTCTTCTTATTATTGGTGTCCTTTGGTAGTGATTTCTTTGCAGCATTTTGACCATGAAGGCCTGATTCACACAGTTGATGTTGAGATGTGTCTGTTACTTGCAATTTCTGAGGCTGGTAACTCTAATGAACTTATCCTCTGTGTAACAGTTTAACTTTAGTCCGTACCCTCGCCCCGACCCGGGCGCGAACCAGGTACCCTCTGCACACATCAACAACAGTCACCCACCAAGCATCGTTACCCATCGCTCCACAAAAGCCGCGCCCTTGCAGAGCAAGGGGAACCACTACTTCAAGGTCTCAGAGCAAGTGACGTCACCGATTGAAAGTCTATTAGCGCGCACCACCGCTAACTATCTAGCCATTTCACATCCGTTACATCTGCAGCAGAGGTAACTCTAGGTCTTCCTTTCCTGTTGCGGTCCTCATGAGAGCTAGTTTCATCATAGCGCTTGATGGTTTTTGCAACTACACTTGAAGACACTTTTCAAAGTTCAAAGTTCTTGAAATTTTCCATATTGACTGACCTTCATGTCTTAGAGTAATGATGAAGTGTCATTTTTTCTTTGCTTATTTGAGCTGTTCTTGCCATAATATGGACTTGATCTTCTACCAAATAGGGCCATCTTCTGTATACCAACCCTACCTTGTCACAACACAACTGATTGGCTCAAACGCATTAAGGAATGAAATTCCACAAATGCTCTTTTAACAAGGCACACCTGTTAATTGAAATGCATTCCAGGTGACTACCTCATGAAGCTGGTTGAGAGAATGTCAAGAGTGTGCAAAGCTGTCATCAACACTTTTTTGGTTACTACATGATTCCGTATGTGTTATTTCATAGTTTTGATGTCGTCACTATTATTCTACAATGTAGAAAATAGGAAAAATAAAGAAAAACCCTTGAATGAGTAGGTGTGGCCCAACTTTTGACTGGTACTGTAAGTGTAAACATAGATGATTACTAATAGAGTAAGCAGAGGTTGTTAAGCAGCTATTGTGTATGAGGCATCACAGGCTAGCCATGGCATACAAGGGCACAGTTGGCTGTGCTGGACTTGTAATGTCTGCTAAAAATATATATTTTTTATTTAACCTTTATTTAAGCAGGGACTCATGCTGACTATTTTGCAGATGAGCCCTGCATGAACACATCAAACAATTACACAATACATACTGTATATATATACACACATCAATTACACAATACATACTGTATCTATATACACATCAATTATACAATACATACGGTATCTATATACACTTCAATTACACAATACATACTGTATCTATATACACATCAATTACACAATACATACTGTATCTATATACACATCAATTACACAATACATACTGTATCTATACACACATCAATTACACAATACATACTGTATCTATACACACATCAATTACACAATACATACTGTATCTATATACACATCAATTTCACAATACATACTGTATCTATATATACATCAAGTACACAATACATACTGTATCTATATATACATCAATTATACAATACATACTGTATCTATATACACATCAATTACACAATACATACTGTATCTATATACACATCAATTATACAATATATACTGTATCTATATACACATCAATTATACAATACATACTGTACCTATATACACATCAATTATACAATACATACTGTATCTATATACACATCAATTATACAATACATACGGTATCTATATACACATCAATGACACAATACATACTGTATCTATATACACATCAATTACACAATACATACTGTATCTATATACACATCAATTACACAATACATGAGAAGCAAATACAAAACACGAAACGCAAAACACAATCATACGAAGCAAACAAATTCTTCAGTTAAAAGGCCCGCAATTCAGTAAAAAGACACACGTTCTCTCTCTCCAGCTCCCTCTCCCTCTCCGTCTCCCCCCGGCACTCTGACCTGGATGCTAGCTCCAGACATCCCCTAAATCTGTCACGCTCTTTGAGTCGCTGATATCTTTGAGGGACGTGTAACACTCCACGGACAGATGTGCTGCAGTCATCGGAACAAAGAAGAGCTGAGCTGGGCGACCCAGGGTTTATTTTAAGCTGCAGCACAGTACGCTGCGAAACACAATAAACACTTGTGGTCAATGTGGAGTCAAAGGCAATGGCAGGACAGAGAAGTAAAACAACAACAAAAAACGAAGAGAAGTAATCCCTTTAAGTTGCAAATCTGTGCGGTATGAATTGAACATGTCTGGTTGGAGAGGATGTGATTTGTCATAGAGGGAGAACACTGTCAGGACAGCAAGTTGATTGATGTGGTGGTGGATGGTTGGGATTGGGGCTAAGCCTAAGCGCTCTTTAGGGGGTTTTAGTGGTGGTCTTGGCTGCCCTGTCTTTTAGCTGTGGTTTAGCCCTGATATAGCCCGGCCATAGCCCTACCCTATAGCCTTCCCTGCCATAGTCCCACAACCTGGGACATTGCTGGGACATGCCTACTGGCACTCCATAACCACCATCAACCCCCCTTCCCACACACACTCCCCAGTCTCCCCCTGCCAAATGTTCAGCTCGTGTTTATTCTGCTGTGTCATGTAAGGGTAGCAGTATGTTATGGGCCATTTGTGCCTGGAGAGGTGAAGTAATGCCTGCTAGCCGTTCATTTGATTTCAACTGTTGTGGGTTTGATCAATTTGAACTGTATCTCTTTGAATGAAGGGTGTACTAAGTTATCGCTAGTACTCATGCTCTGCCACTATGTGTCGCTGCAATCCTACTCTCACTGGCTGGACTCAGACACCAGAAGTTGTTCTCGCTAGAACTTAAGGATGTCTGTATACTTTGTTAAAAAAAAACAGAAAATGTAGCTAAATTGTTTGAAACCTAAACACTGATTAGTGTTTCACAAGTAACCCGGCGAAACCAAAGACTTTTCAAGACCTTGGCTTGGATGAAGTGTAGTTGAATAAATTCTCCAGCCAATACTATGAAAGATCAGCGTGATCAATATATTGCCTGTGAATGAGATTATACCTTGGAATCGTCCACTTCACGAAGTGTGGCACATATCTCTTTATTGTGAGCCTTTGAGGTCAGTCTATGAATGGCTCACGTTAGTATTCAAAGAACAGTGCTATTCAATCAGTGCTATTCAATCAGCCGGGAACTGCAAAAACCTGACCTTTTCATCAACCTGGAACTGCAACATTCAAAATGTACTGTAGGTTAGTTGTTTCGCTACTGTTGACGGTTGGTGTTTAAGGAAGCATTTGCCACCCAATAGGAGTGATGCTTACAAACGCGTCTTTGATGTAGCCTTGAAAGTGTGTGAGAAACATGTCATGTCAGACTCGACACAAACTCAGTCAGCACTTATTGCCAATGCACTGTAATACTTGTCTCAAACCTTTAGAAACGGACACAAAAAGGGCCAATGTCACTGAAGGCAGCACAAAGCAATTCCAACACCGTTTCAGGCAAACAGACTGCAAGCACGCAAACGCAGTACAAATACACAAACATTGTTTGTTTTTTTCCAACTAGGAGAACAGTCACAATTTAGGCTTCACGACAAATCCCCCTGGTTGCTGCTGTGGGTGCACTCTACTAGCTGTCTCAAGGAAAGATGTCTGTTTGACATGAGAGAATCCTCTATTTGACATTTTAGCCAGCATGGCCAAAAATACCCAAAGTCCAATGCTGACTGGATTATTCATCTTTTCTTGTCTGTTTGTTTGTTTCTCTCTCTCTCTATGCCCCTCCTCTGTCCATGTATCGCTCTATCTCCACTCTCTCCTATGTGTCTCTGTATTTCCTTGCTCCTGAAGTCTCCGACCAAATGGTACATGAAACTGGTGCCTGTAAGTCAGATGACCAGTGCTACACTTATATTTTCCTCTTCCATCTGTCCGTTTCCATAGTGAAATGTCTCTCACCGCCGTCTCCATAGTGTCTCCGTGGTGACTGTCACCATAGTAAATGTCATCATTCCACAAGTGAACGCCAGCATGTGATTGCAGTTATTGGTGTTGCTTTTTTTGTGCGGTTCACTCAGTTTCCCTCAATTTGATTTCATTAAAGATCATTTGTGTTACTTGGAGGTTACTGAACATCTGATTGATGCACGGTGATGCTCTCTATTATGAAGTCGATATTACATTGTCCTGTTTTGATGTCCGATTAATTAAGTATTCCCATGGTTTGTGTGTCGTTAGTCCCTGCATGATAGAATATCATCATTCTTCAACTCCAATGAGAGATGCACTCCATCGATATGGAAATCTGCATTCCCACATGTCCGCCTCTGTCAGTGTATTTCTTTGTCTGTACGTATGTGTATGAATCTCCCGTGCACCATCTATCGCCATGCCCAGACCCATTGTCTGTCTGTCTTCCCTGTGGTGCTCCAGGCTCGCTACAGGAAGGAGCAGGCGGTGGCACAGCAGGTGCCCTGGATCCCCCCTGTGGACAACCTGTTGAAGGACACCACTGACGGCTGCGCCCTGGCCACTCTGCTGCACTTCTACTGCCCACAGCTAGTCAAACTGGAAGGTACACTAACTAGACAGTACTAAACTGTATTCTGATGGGGGGGGATGTGTGCGGTGTGTGTGTCTGTGATTCCCTATCAACACATTACCTTATTGAGAGGCCTATAGCTGTCTGATATTCAATCACTTAGCCTGAAGGTGTTAACGGCTCTCCCCTGGCTAGCCTTTCATGTTCCAGGAGGAGTGAGTGAGCCATCTATTAGTGATGAACATCAAGTCTCAACTCACCCTTAACCTCATCAATCATCCACCCGCTGATGAAGTGGATGGGATCGGATATGGACACACACACACAAGGCTCAGTACCCCAAATTCAGAGTGATGATTGATTTAAAGGCACTCCATAAGATTCTGTTTTCGCATCAAAACGGCTTGAGTACCTTCTGGGAAACATCCAGTATCCTCATCCCTGATTGGTCAATCCCATACAAAGAAGGGACAAACACCTTACAAATACCTCCAGAAGCCCGACTCCTAACGGATGTTCACTTTCTGATTCACTTCCAAGAGATTTGTGCATCACTTGTCTCTCAGACCCCCCTTTAACCAACTTAGCCCATGATGTGTCCTTGTGGCCTGTCCCTGTCAGATATCCGCCTTAAGGAGAGCATGTCACTGGTGGACAGCCTGTACAACCTGCAGCTGGTGCAGGAGTTCTGTCAACAGCACCTCGACCGCTGCTGCCACTTCAGTCTGGAGGACATGGTCTACGCCTCCTCGTCAGTCAAAGTAAGTCCACAAGGCAAAGTTATGGCTTTTAAGTGTGTTTTTTGAAAGAATCTCTGAGGTACAAATGTACATCCTTTTTCACACTATTGTGTCTATACCGTACCGTGTTGGCTGGGATACTTTGTTTTCACGTGGTCCTTTCCCGCACCGTTCCAGCAACTAGGCTGCATGTGTAACCACGCCGGCGCAGTACAGCGCAGCATGGCTTGGCTCAGGTCAGTAGTGTGAAAAAGGTATTACTGCACACAGAGTTCAGCCAACTCGGTTTGAATTGTTGATTTTTAAAGGGCGGCAAAGGTTTCAGGAGATTTTGCAAAGAAAATAATACATTTGGAAGGAAGATAGTCCAAGAGCTAAGGACATTGGGTAAAACTAGGCATAAGGCTTGGCAGCTACAGTGTGTGCAGCATTGCCAGAGTTGGTGATTCGTGTCTATTCATATTATGTAATACAGCTGGAGAAAGCCTGGTGGAAAATGGGATCTGTCTGAAATAGATCCTGTAAAAACTCTCTGTCCTCACAAACCACAGATCTGGTTTGTTTGTGCTAGATGTGTCTCTGTTTTGTCTGTATTGCCTTCCCTATTTCTCTCTCTTTCCTCTCACCTTCTTCCCTCTCATTATATACCTTTCTCTCATCTCTCTCTTCTACGCCCCTCGCTCTCTCGCGCTCCATTTTTCACTGGAAGCTATTATATCAGTATGTATTGTATCTATGTGCAGGAAGGATGGACACATAACACTTGGCTTGTGTCTGTGTTGGCTCCCAGGCTGTGCATTGTGGGTGTTGGTCACGTGTGTTGTTGTCAATGTTTTAGGACAGTCATAGAAACTGGTGGGAAACAAACAGCTCTGCATTCCCCATTTTCTTTCTTCTTGCACAGTATGGTCGCACAAGTACTGTACTGAAAACTGATGAGCGGTTAAAAATGGTATGTGTTGCTTTTTTTGTGGCAGAGAAGTGTCATAATGGAGAAAAGGTGAGTTGGGGCAGAGTTTGTGTGTGTGTTTGTGTGCCTTGAGTGATGCAAACAACAGTGTACCACTGGCCCTGTCTGGGTGTTGAGTATTGGAGTCTACCCAGCTGTCAGTTGTGCTGGTCCTTTCAGTGGAGAAGTGTTGCTAGTAGCTGTTAAAGCACACAGTTCACAAGGGGGGCCGAATAGTAGTGAGTTGGAATCAGCTGTGTCTGACATGGTCCTTTAAGCAACCCCAGACACACTGGCAGATTCTGAATAAGTCACTTCACAGAAGGCTTAGAAAGGAGATGATTCAGGCTGCGGGTCAGGTAAAACAGAGCCCTGGGGCTGAAGAGGCAAAGAAATCCTACTGCATCTATCATGACACTGACATTGAGTTTATGCTAGCCACAATAGAAATATAATTATTAGAATTACATTCCCATTCAAGTCAATGGTCTGTGATAGGTGGACCGGCCACCATATTGAGTGTACCCGTGAGTGTTCCAGTCAAATTGCGGTAGTCTGAGAGGCTTGTCCCTTCTCATAATTATATTTCACAACAACCTGTATACTAGCCACTGACAAAAGCCATATATATTATAGATAGTCTCTGTGCTCTTCATTTGAACCTCTTCTTCGGAGTTTGAGCTTCTAGTTGCTATTTCTGTGCAGCTTGACCACAGAATCATCCACTCACTCAGCAAAAAACCTCTTACTTATATAATAATTTAAAGAGAGAGAGAGACAGAGAGAGAGACACAGTGAGGGAGACACAGACAGAGACACAGAGAGAGAGAGAGAGAGAAATCTTATCATTTATGGACATGGGGGACCTGAGACTATGAATATGGCCTCAGACGCACAGGTCTCTGGTCTAATCAGCCCCTTTGCTAATGTAAAGTGATTAATGACATCATAGCCCATGGTAGCCTGTGTGTGGGCTCCCACTGAGAGGGGTGGGGTTGCCAGTGTGGTCCCTACTAAACAGATTATCCATCCCAACGCTTTAGCGTCAGATTTGTTTTGCAGTCAGCACCAATGAGCTCTCATCTCAGACATGGAGTGACACGCTGCAATCTCCAAACCTGGCAACCCGCCAGAGAACAGTAAGTGACTGTAAAATCTGACAATCTGGCAACTGGGCGAGGTAATATCAGGCGACAGGGTTGCGGTGTTGTGAGTTGGAGATCAGTAGAAAATCGGGGGCGGAACAGAATGGATGTTTGACTGGTGGTGGTATTAGGAGAGATAACGCTCACGATCTAATGTGAGAGGAAACAGGTAGACAGACATATGGAGGGAGAGGACAAGCTTTTGCTATCTGGGCTAGGGGAGACCATTTCTCGTTTCTCTATCAGACTGGGACTGGGAGGACCCCACTCATGCTGCAGCTGAATAGACCTAGAGGAGGTAGGCTACTGTAGCTCACTGCAATAGAAATTGTAGCCTGGTACCAGATCAGTTTGTGCTGTCTTGCAATCTGGTGTTGGTGAGACAGGAGTTGGCAAAACAACATTACCAGATTTGCGACCAGGCTATAAAAATGGTTGTTGTGATTGTTTGCTGTACTGTATGTTATATTGTTGGAGTTATAGGATTAAAGATTGCTGTGGTGGAGATTCTGTTGAGATGGAGCTATGTGTTGTTTTGAACGATTGAACTTGGTTTACATTTTATTGATCATAGGTATGATAATTTACTGTAGTTCAGTTGCTACAGAGTTTGACATTGGATACTTGTGTATGTCAGTGTTCTGGCTGGATGGTTGTTTGTCAGTGTTTTGGCTACTGTATAATCTGTCATGACAGATAAAAACATGAAAATGTTATGTCTGTTATGACATAACACCCTGGAATATTAGCAAAGATGATTCATGTGCTCTGGTTTTGAGTCACTGTTGATTTGGATTGCAGAGATTATTGGCTTTGTAACAATAGGATTGGCTGTGGTCTGATATGGACTCGGGGAGCTATGCTCTGCATGACCAAAAACTGCTCACGGTACCAATTATTTTAAATGCAGTGTAGTCACTTCGGGGAGTCACCTCGAGTTAGCTGCTTCTGCTGTCTTGACATACTGTTAAACGGCTGAGGGTAAATATTGCTGAAGAGGTAAATCTGTCACACACACACTAACACACTCACACATATACAGTTGAAGTCGGAAGTTTACATACACCTTAGCCAAATACATTTAAACTCAGTTTTTCACAATTCCTGACATTTAATCCTAGTAAAACATTCCCTGTTTTAGGTCAGTTAGGATCACCACTTTATTTTGGGAATGTGAAATGTCAGAATAATAGTAGAGAGAAGTATTTATTTCAGCTTGTATTTCTTTCATCACATTCCCAGTGGCTCAGAAGTTTACATACACTCAATTAGTATTTGGTAGCATTGGCTTTAAAATTGTTTAACTTGGGTAAAACATTTCAGGTAGCCTTCCACAAGCTTCCCACAATAAGTTGGGTGAATTTTGGCCCATTCCTCCTGACAGAGCTGGTGTAACTGAGTCAGGTTTCTAGGCCTCCTTGCTGGCACACGCTTTTTCAGTTCTGCCCACAAATTTTCTATAGGATTGAGGTCTTTGTGAGGGCTTTGTGATGGCCACTCCAATACCTTGACTTTGTTGTCCTTAAGCCATTTTGCCACAACTTTGGAAGTATGCTTGGGGTCAATGTCCATTTGGAAGACCCATTTGCGACCAAGCTTTAACTTCCTGACTGATGTCTTGAGATGTTGCTTCAATATATCCACATAATTGTCCTACCTCATGATGCCATCTATTTTTTAAAGTGCACCAGTCCCTCCTGCAGCAAAGCACCTCCACAACATGATGATGCCACCCCCGTGCTTCACGATTGGGATGGTGTTCTTCGGCTTGCAAGCCTCCCCATTTTTCCTCCAAACATAACGATGGTCATTATGGCCAAACAGTTATATTTTTGTTTCATCAGACCAGACGACATTTCTCCAAAAAGTACAATCTTTGTCCCCATGTGCAGTTGCAAACCGTAGTCTGGCTGTTTTATGGCGGTTTTGGAGCAGTGGCTTCTTCCTTGCTGAGCGGCCTTTCAGGTTATGTCAATATAGAACTCGTTATTTTTGTACCTGTTTCCTCCAGCATCTTCACAGGGTCCTTTGCTGTTGTTCTGGGATTGATTTACACTTTTCACACCGAAGTACGTTCATCTCTAGGAGACAGCGGTATGACGGCTATGTGGTCCATTGGTGTTTATACTTACTATTGTTTGTACAGATGAACATAATACCTTTAGGCGTTTGGAAATTGTTCCCAAGAATGAACCAGACTTGCGCAGGTCTCCAATTTTATTTCTGAGGTTTTAGCTGATTTCTTTTGAATGTCAAGCAAAGAGGCACTGAGTTTGAAGGTAGGCCTTGAAATACATCCACAGGTACACCTCCAATTGACTCAAATTATGTCAATTAGCCTATCAGAAAGCCATGACATACTTTTCTGGAATTTTCCAAGCTGTTTAAAGGCACTGTCAACTTAGTGTATGTAAACTTCTGACCCACTGGAATTGTGATACAGTGAATTATAAGTGAAATAATTTGTCTCTAAACAATTGTTGGAAAAATTACTTGTCATGCACGAAGTAGATGTCCTAACCGACTTGCCAAAACTGTAGTTTGTTTTCAAGAAATTTGTGGAGTGGTTGAAAAACGAGTTTAAAATACTCCAACCTAAGTGTGTGTAAACTTCTGACTTCAACTGTAGATGCGCACACACACTGCTTTTGCACTGAGTAAGGGAATGTTCCTTTTGTTAGAAATTGTGTTGCTGACCTGATGAACACCGCATATACTCAAGGTCATATCGGAAACACGTGTGTGTGTGCCAGCCTCCTTGGGGAACCCTGGGTGATGTTCATCAGGGCAAACCGTAGCAAAACATTTTGCAACTGAAAATGGACATAAGCATTTCTTACTGGACAAGTCAAGGTTGTCCCTTCCTGTTGCAGGGTGTTTTCTTGGCTAACGAGTATGACTTTGGGCTAAGTGTCAGTGGATGAGGATGGTAAACAAAGGAATAACAATAACACACCATGATTGGTCATGAGGATGTGGCCATCGTTTATTTTCCCATCTATCTAAATATGTACTCGGCATATATCATATGCCATTTCTGGGACTCGTTGATTGTGTTTTATCATAATTCGTAAGTGTCATCAATCAGTATTTTTGACAGCACCTCTTTGAATATATTTTCGTTCCTGTTCTTTCTGACCTGGTTTCTGACCAGGTCACAAGGACCAAACAGGTCAACCGTATTCATTGGTTCTGTGCCCATCTCGAGAGGAGCAGAAACTAGGCTAATGGTTTTCTTTTCACGCACAGGCACATTCAAGTACCAACAGTACCACATACCATTATGTAAATGATATATTAACTAAAGGGATCTGGCTGTGTACTGTAAAATATTGTGACACCTTGGGAAATGTGAACCGGCTCCTCTGTTTTGAGGGTTATTAAAGTGATGGGGGAAACACTGTATAAACAAGGTAAGCGAAGTGACTAAATTAGCTCACTCTTTACTCTAACCAGTTGGGTTCTCTTTGGTCTATGAAGGTTTTCGTCAAGAAAATGTCAATGTATTTGACTGATCTCAACTAAGTATTTATGATGTGCATGACAGTTTGTCTTTTTGAAGTTAACAGAGACATCTTGTGGAAGCTCAGGTGTACTGCATTTGACCGTTTTGAACCGTTACGTTTTTCT
Source organism: Salvelinus alpinus (assembly GCF_045679555.1). NCBI lineage: Eukaryota > Metazoa > Chordata > Actinopteri > Salmoniformes > Salmonidae > Salvelinus > Salvelinus alpinus. Next base: position 5,745,010 of record NC_092101.1, read on the forward strand.
ACAAGAGTTCATGTCGCAGTACTGTTTCTATTAGCCTCAGCTTTACCACCACATCCTGTCTGTTTTTGTCTTTTCCAGAATAACTACCTTGTGTTCATGGCCGAGCTGTTCTGGTGGTTTGAAGTGGTGAAGCCCTCCTTTGTACAACCAAGAGTTCTGGACACTGAAGGAAAGCAGTTTTTTTGTACTTCAGAACTGTTTTGTATTTTTTGCCAAATTCAGACATCCAGATTAAATCATTCCTGTTCTATTTAAATGGTTTTAAAAGCCCAGTACAGTCAAAATATATTGTTTCCCTCTGTTTTATATCATATTCTACAACAGCTGATGAACCTATTACTGTAAAAGTGTGAAACAATTTTATCAGTGTTATTTCCTGATAGTTGCTGGTTGAAAATACAATCTACACTGGACCTTCTAATCAGCAGGGCGAGAGTTTTGGCTTTATATGGTGACATCACCATGCTGTAAATTAGTTAATAGACCAATAACAAAGAGATTTCCAAACCTCTCTGCCAATAACAGCTAGTTTTCAGTTTCCCCCTCCCCACTCAGACCACTCCCAGACAGTCCTAGCAAAATATTTTGTTGTTGTTGTTGCTGAAAGGCAGATTTTGCCCATTTTAATGGAAATCTACTAGAATAAGGTACTTAATTGTTACCCAGAAATGATTTGATATTGATATAAAAACAGCTGTATTGGGCTTTTAATGAAAGTAATGTGTTTGTGTTTGGTTTTTAGAGCCAGCCCTCACATCGTTGAGGAACATGCCCTCTGTTCCCATCTCCAATGTCACCAAGACGAGCTTCATGGAGAGACCGCCCAGCCCAGAACGACCCAGGTACTATTTGTTATTCATTTATGGTCCTGTTTGGCTAAGTTGGTCCAATCGCTGCAACTCCAATATGGAGTCGGGAGAGGCGAAAGTCGAGAGCCATGCGTCCTCCGCACTGCTTCTTGACACACTGCTCGCTTAACGTGGAAGTCAGCCGCACCAATGTGTCGGAGGAAACCTTGTACAACTGACGAACGAAGTCAGCGTGCATGCGCCCGGCCCGCCACAAGGAGTCACTAGAGTGCGATGGGACAAGGACATCCCAGCCGGCAAAACCCGCCCCTAACCCGGACGACGCTGGGTGCGCCGCATCATGGCTATCTGCAGGGGATACTGATCAGAGGTTAAGCAAACCCATCTGGAATGTATTAAGTAGTGGGTGGGCGCATACTGTACATACAGCACTCAAGCTATGGTGCCAAGCTTAAAAAAGACCCCATTCCACAATCTCTCAACAGAGGTGATAATGTCTTGGTCATCTGGAAACCATTATGTTTTAACTCTTGTAGGTGTTCATGATTGACAATATTATTTTATATTTTTTTCACCCCTCTAGCCTGCCTCTCCAACCACAACCTAGGAACTCAGGTAACTAGATCACTAGAAGTTTTGTCTTCTACCAATTGATCATTAAACAGATTAAAATATAATACAAATTGATGGATCTAATATGAGATGCTTATTCTCATCCAGGTGAAATAAAGAGATCGACCTCAATGTCCTTTGTGGATGGCTGTGTAGGAACTTGGCCCAAGGAGAAAAGGTTAGTATCATGGAGCAAGACAATTAATGACTTTTAACAGACAAAATACAATTATTGTTTGGTACGTGATTGTCATAACGTATTGGTAACAAAAAAGTGCAATTCTAATAGCATTTGACTGATTGACTTGACTGTTTGTTTTTGCCAGGTCTGGGCCTTACGGTGTATCCTTCGACATCCCTTTTGACAAAGAGGACACCGCCCAGACATCCACTCCCCCCGGCCGTAGCATGACTCGCTCTGCCAGCACAGAGGGCTTCAAGGTTCAACAGATGCCCCGGGGCATGAAGAGGAACCTGTCCTTCCAGCCCATCAACGGGCAGGGAACGGGCATCGAGGAGGAGGGCCGCCTGGACAACCTGTCAGGGCCCGATCTGCCCAGAGAGCCTGGCAGACCTGAACCCCCTGGAGGCCCACTGAGGTTCCCCAACGGTGGCTCAAACCTGGACAGGCACGGAAATGGCATCTCCACCCCCAGCATGGAGGAAGCCCTTCAGATAATCCACAACACTGGTAGGCAGGCCCCACAGCGCCCTCTGACAGAGGGAATCAAAAATGGGTTCTTCCTGCACAGTCCAAACCAGGGCAGAGAAGGTGGTGAAGTTGGCCTGGACCCTAATGCTCAACCGGAGAAGAGGGACCTGGACTCGTTGAGCACCACAGACACTACAGAGGTGGACACGGGCATCCACGTGAGGACCGAGGACATCGCTGAGACCCTGGACGAGGACTCATCGCTGAGGGAAGCTCTGAGCATGGAGCTGGACATGGACACGCCCAGCCCCTGCCCCAGCAGTTCCGGCTACGCCAAATCTCCCTCCACCAGCTCCGGCACCAAGATGACCAGCTTTGCCGAGCAGAAGTTCCGGAAGCTCAGTGTCCCCGAATCGGGGGGAAGAAGCAGCAGCAGCGGGGGCGGCAGCTCCCTCAAGACCACCCCCGAGGGCTCAGAACTGGGCCTCCCATTGTCCGTCTCCTGGGCACCCACTCCGGAACACAGCCCCGTGCATCAACAGATTGCGCCTCTCACCCAAGACACTTCAACTGGGCCAGCCCAGGCCCCTCCCCCTAGCGACCCGGCCCAGGCCATGGCGACGGAGATGGTGGAGCTGCGCATGCGCCTGGAGGAGAAGCGAAAAGCCATTGAGGCGCAGAAGAAGAAGGTGGAGGCCGCATTCACTCGCCACCGCCAGAGGATGGGCCGCTCCATCTTCCTGGACGTGGTCAAGAGGAAGGGTGACGGCGCCTCGGGGGTAGGAGGACAGGAGGAAGTTGGGAAGACGACAACGGAAGATGAGAGGAAAACAGGGAGGAGCAAAGCGGACACGCCCGACGGGGCTGAGCAGGGGCAGGGACCCTCTGGGGCCCGCTGGCTGAAATCCTCCTCCGGAGGAGGAGGAGGAGAAGAGGGAGGTCAAGGTTCCGCCGGAGGTCAAGGACCCGGTGAGGTGGATCTAGCTGAATACACACGCTCCATCGAGAAGCTGAACCACTCGCTGGGCTTCCTGCAGACAGAGATGCAGCGCCTGGCCCAACAACAGGAGGTCATCATGGCCATGAGAGAACAAAAGCAACAACAGGCCTGGGTCATCCCCCCTCCCCAGACCTCGCCACAGAAATACGCCCGCGCCTCCACTCGCTCCTCCGGCTCACCCTCCCCGGCCGACTCACCCCGCTCCGCCCACCGCTCGCCCACGAGCATCAAGAGGAAGTCGGCCTCCTTTCACTCACGGAACCCCCGCACGCCGCGCCCCAGCGAGCTCAAGCTGGCCCCCTATAACCGCTGCCTGACAGCACCCCAGTCTGTGGACAGCCTCCCCCGCCTGCGTCGGTTCTCCCCATTCCAGCCCATGGCCTTTGCCTACATGGGGGAGAAACCCACCGGTCAAACCACAGAGACAGAGGACAAGGATAGGGACAGGGACACTGAACCCCTGCTATCCCCAGAGACAGAGGCAGGTAGTGCCTCTTCTCCCTCCTCCCCAGCCAAAGACAACCAGAAAAGACAAGAAGTAACCCGAGAGATTGCAAAGAAGGATGAAGCAGAGGAACATGAGGAGATGGAAGTAGAGGAGAAGAAGCAGGTGAAAATGGATGAGCTCAAACCCATAATAGTGTCGACTGTATCTGAAGTGCTGGCCCAGCCAGTGAAAGAGACCTTTACGGTCACCCCCACCGAGACCCCCCTTATCTCAGACCTCTTTGGCGGGGCAAGAAGCAACCTGATTGAGGTGCCTCTGTATGTGCTCAAGCCTCTTGAGGGAGAAGGCATGGAGGAGAGTGGAGACATGGAGGGGACCTATGGCGATGACGAGAAAATGTCCTGTGGCTTTTTCTTTAAGGTAGGAAGTAAAATATACATGATAGAAGTTTTTTTGCTAATAGTTGTGAGCTACTTTTGACACAATATTTCTGTCCATTTAGGAGAACCCTTTTGGCTCAAGAGTATCCCCAGAGGCAAACGTTCTGTACAGCCTCTAACACAATTTAAAGGTCCCGAACAATCATTCTGATTCCCATGTAAAATAGCCTTTTGAGTGACTAAAACATCACCCATAATATTTCTTCCCGATATATAAATGCTCAACATTTTAGAAAAAGTACTTGTTCTCTCATGTCAAACTACCAGGAAGTCTGAAAAGACAGTATGAGAGGGCGGGGAGCTATTAGGCTGAGTAGGCGGGGAGCTCACCTTGACTGATGGTTCTTGGAAAATACCTATACTACCGTTCAAAAGTTTAGGGTCACTTAAAGCAAAATTTTTGTCCATTAAAATAACATCAAATTGATAAGAAATACAGGGTAGACATTGTTAATGTTGTAAATGATTATTGTAGCTGGAAACGGCAGATTTTTTATGGAATATCTACATAGGGGTACAGAGGCCCATTATCAGCAACCATGACTCCTGTGTTCCAATGGCACATTTTGTTAGTTTATCCAAGTTTATAATTTTAAAAGGCTAATTGATCATTAGAAAACCATTTTGCAATTATGTTAGCACAGCTGAAAACTGTTGTCCTGATTAAAGAAGCAATAAAACTGGCCTTCTTTTGGAGTAGCCTTAATTTCTCAGAACAGCAAGTTGACAAGTTTCAGAAAAAAGGTCTTTGTTTCTAGCCATTTTGAGCCTGTAATCGAAAAGAAAAATCTATTGTAATTATGTTTGGGAAATAAAAATAGTCATGGTAGTGGTAATATTTCATTCAGTATAGAAATTTTAAGGCGGCTTAACCCGGTGTAAGTTGTTCCAAGAGACCACTTTTTTGACTGTTCGGGACCTTTTTACGTTTGGGAATCATCTCCAAAACAATAGCTGTTACATTAGTGTGTTGTTTTAGGCATTTCATTAGTGTGTAAATGGCAGATTCTGGACATTTGGCCGCCAAGAATGACTATTGTCTTATGTAATTGAAAAAGCCTGTGCCCCAGTTCTACGAAAAAGCTAATTTGCTTTGGTTCTGTTGGCGGCCATCTTTGTTTTTTGGAAGGAAATACTCTGTTTATAATATGAGATGATGAATGATTTTTTAAAATAGGTCAAGCCGAGGACAACTTGGTCTTTCCTGTTCTGGGGAGGCTATCTAGCTAGCTACAGTTGTCTGTGCCTTTATCTAGGTCAGGAAACTGGAGCTTGTGAATAATTCAGATGCAGCTGCTGAGAAGTGGGTTCGGAGAGATGTTGAGCTAGTTGTAGGATAGTTGTGATGAGGTTCACATGCAATTTTCAGCATTCAGATCAAATGATCAGATTTTGCACATGGCTTTGGATCTTGTGTGACATAGTAAGAAATAGTCGTCAGTAGAGGCGTATTGCTATTAGAGAGAGCATCGCTCCCAGTTTAGTTGCAAAGTCTCAGGAAATACACCCAGCAAGGGGCCGCTGCCTAGGGCGGCCTACTCTTAGACTAAAAAGCATGTTCAATTAATAGTCTCCATTGAAAGTGCTAGCATCTTCAGCGAAAAGTCGCCACTAAAACTGCTTTCAAGTCCTGAGTGGTAGGTATAATCTTGGTCTGTGCAGCTGCCCCTTTAAATGTACCAGAAGAAATAACATCTCACATTAACCAGGGAAGTCCTGAGGGTTCCTTGTAACTGTGCATCACTGGTTATGAAAGAACACCACTGACTGTGTGTGTGTACCTGTCCCCAGGATGACGGTAAGGGGGAGAACAACATGGCTCAGAAGAGGGCTGCTTTCGTGGAGAAGAGGCTGAGGCGGGAGAAGGAGACGCAGCAGAAGAAGCTGCAGCAGGAGGCGGAGCTCGAGCAGAAGAAGGAGGAGGCCCGGTCTGTAATCCCTTCCACTACAATCATGCACAAGCATGCACATACCCACACCCACATACAAACACTCCCACTTGAGCTGTTTTTAAAGCCCCTCACACATAGTATCATGTTGTCTGACGTTAGTCAATCAAATTGTATTTGTCAAAGTACATCAATCAATCAAATGTATTTATAAAGCCCTTCTTACATCAGCTGATGTCACAAAGTGCTGTACAGAAACCCAGCCTAAAACCACAAACAGCAAGCAATGCAGGTGTAGAAGCATGAAATGCTAATGCAATTGATCAAAGTACATTACTACTGACTGTCTGGTAATGTGCATCAATCAATATTCAAATACTTTGATCAATTGCATACGCATTGTCTATGTATGAGTGTGTCTCGGTCATAGTTTTACATGTTCTTGATTCTTGGTCATCATCTTCTATTTCTCCTTTCAGAGTGAAAGCAGAGGAGGAGCACATGAGGAAGGAGGAGGAGAAGGCCCGCCGGGAGTTCATCAAGCAGGAGTACATGAGGAGGAAGCAGCTCAAGCTCATGGAGGACATGGACACAGTGATGAAGCCACGGCTGGCCGGCTCCAAACAGAGGAGAGCCCGGCCCAAGTCCATCCACCGGGACAGCATGGACTCCCCCAGAACCCCGGCCAGGGCGGCAGGTAACCATGGAGACAGCCACTCTCAGTGCTCACCGTCGGTGTCGTGTTGGTGTGGCGCGACTGCCCAAGTGCACTGTTTCTATGCAGCGCAGCGTGGCATCTTATGGTAGAGTAGAGAGTGTACTAGTTCTGGTTGAGATCTGCATGCCAACTAGTACTAGTACTAGTTATAACTCAATTCAGTAGCTAACCCTGCCTGATTTCTTAACTGCTTTGCCAAACCAATTCAACCAATTTGATCTTGTAATGTAATGTGAGGCTTGAATCGATCTCTGATAATCTGGCGGCAAGGACATCTCACTATGCTATGTGGGACTCTGTATGTTTCCATGGCATCCATCGTCCTTCTTTGACCACGAAAGTGAACTCAAAATCAAAACCCTGCCAAATTTAAGGAGCCATACAGCGATATGTGTGTGTTTGTAAACATCAAATGATGCTGCAGATAGCTGTGACAAGGTGGGCACAAAATACTGTGGACGGACTGTGTTGTGATCGTGGTGTGACGGTGTTGTCCCATCTTGTGCAAAACTTGTTTCACATCCAGGTTCACGACCTCGTGTTTTTTCAGTCTCCAGCTTGTCTCTGGCCTCGCTCAACCTGGGAGACAGCGACAGTGTGCACTCTGAGAAGAGAACACCAAGGTGAGATTCCTTTATATTAACAGTATATGAAACACATTTCTGCATATGCCTAGTTGAATTTCCTCTTAGCATTTATTCTACTTCAAGGGGTGAATCCTAACTTTGACTTAAGTTTCATTTTCACTTAGTCATGCATTGATATCAAATGGGACAAGTGAAAATCCTACCTACGTTAAAAGTTCGAAAAATGTCCCAAAATGTTTATTCGTGCTCATGTTTCATTGAACTTGAGTATCACTTCTGACCTGCTTTTTTTAACCCTCTCTCTAGCCAACGGCTTTTAACCTAACGTTTCTGTATTCTCTACACTCTTTTCCCCCCCCTACCTACTCTCTTTGACCACTCATGTTTTGGAACTGTCAGAAGTGCTAGCTTACATTCTGGCAGCCTGTGCTTCTTTCTGAGCTCTCCTAAACTGAGAAGGAGAAGGTTAGTTCCCGTGTAGTAGTTTAACCCTGAATCCACCTCACGGTCCCAGCTTCTGTAGCATAAGAATGAGAATCATTATGGGAAGTCTTAAGACACTGGGCCAATACCAAGTCAAGGGTCCTGTTCATTAGGACACGCAAAGGAAAACTCAAATATGTGTTTCTTATTGGAAAGTCCAGGTAGTCCCTCCTGTTTTAGTCCATGTTTTATCCATTTGGTGTCTAATGAACACGACCCGTGTGATGCTTCATGGTCCCACCAAACATCCTTCAATGTGACAGAGATCTCACCATCAACCCCTGCGTAAATGCATTTTCCCCCCCAATGCATTACACAGAACAATACACAGCATTGTTCTGTTTTCCCGATGTCACATTGTCACCGCCTATATTCCTACTGCTTCGTAACCACTTCCCTATGCTACGTTGTATCTGGATAAGATGCTTTGTGATATAGGTGCTTGTAGTATCTATCCCTCAAGAACACTTGATTGCATCACATTGCTTCACTGCTGCCCATGCTTGTATGAGAGTAAAGATATACCCTTTTCACGCTATTGTTCCGACCCGAACCAAACTGTGCTGGCTCAGTACAGCTTGGTTTGGTTCAGTTGTTTGAAAAGCCCTTTAGAGTGCTTGAACTTAAGGTTTTGATAAGCAAAGAACCGTAGTAGCCAAAGCCAATGACTTGGGTACACACTGTTTGTACTGTGCACACAAATAGCTTGTACAGTTTCCCCATGGCAAGCGAGAAGTTCTTACATCATTCTATATGTGGTAACAAAGCTGACCTTTGAAAAGGCAATACCTGTGGAGAGAGGTGACCGAAATGCTTGTGTTGGTGTCTCTGTGTGTCTCTTTCTCTCGTGTGTGTGTGTGTCAGGCCTGATTCTGCAGATGGTTTTCTGTCCCCTTGTCGATCTGGGAGCCGGAATGGGGAGGACGATTGGGAGAACGGTTCCACCACCTCGTCTGTTAAATCTAACACAGAGTACACCGGTGGGTGATCAACTCATTACACACACCAGTGGCACATTATTGGATCATTTGTATTAGCTGTATTATAATTCTTCATGATTGGCTTTGCTAACTGAGTGTACTTCATGCTTTTAAGATATCTGATTTGGGTCCAATTCATGAATCTAAACTGCTTTTATATAGGATAGGATATAGGATTAACTTTAATGTCTGTGAGGGGAAATTGTCTGTACTGCTGTATACAAAATAGACACTGTACATTCCACACTCAACAGAATACACGTTACCCAATGGGGTTTAATCAAGCCCTGCTTCGCTATGAAATTTGTCACTGACTATTACCAGTGTGCTATGGTGAGAATGCTTGTTGAGAGATCTCCACTTAAAAACGAAATGTATTCACTGTTGCTATCGAAGTTATTCCAAAGGGTAGGTTTTACAGAGAAAATTAAATGTGACTGTACTTTATCACTCATATATCATTAATTATACTATTTAGGCCTATATAGCATTTACAACGTCATCAACAAGTATTGTTTCAATTAAACCTAGAATTAAACTAAAAATAGACAATAAATAGACCTAGGGTTTCAAGCTCTGGTTGATTTCAAGTTGAATGATATTTAGTGATGTTGAAATGTGTTTTGTTGTCACCGCAACCAAATAGCAAGATTTGAAGGAGATGTGTCTTCTGCTTGCATAGTTCCATCTGTGCCACAGACTTACTCTGGATTTCACTCCAGTTTGTCTATATTTAGTCCTATTCTTTGTTGATATTTGGTTATGTTCAGAGGCATCATGCCCATAAGGGGGGAAAGGGCATGTTCCCCCTCAGATTTGTCATTTTTTTTAAAGCATAATATTATGGCTCTAGATTGCAAGGAAAAGTTGTTTCAGGTGTTTGAACATTTCTAAATTCTCCAACATCAGCCCCCCTTTCCAACATCACCCCCCCCCCCCCCCCCGGATCACCCCCCCATCCATCCACAATGAGTGCATAACGCTCCTGGTTGCATTGACAACCAAACACAATTCAATATCTCTTTTGAAAGACAATGAATGGTAAAATGTAAGTGTCAAATTGATTGACACCCCTAAAGATTCTTATAAATAAGGTAGTCAAAAGTGTAGTATTTTGTCCCATATTCCTATCACACAATGACTACATCGAGCTTTTGACTCTCCAAACTTGTTGGGTGCATTTGCAATTAGTTTTGGTTGGGTTACAGATTATCTTGTGCGCATTAGTATGCTATTCAGTATGGTAAATCATGTATTGTGTCATTTTGGAGTCACCTTTATTGTAAATAACATTAGAATATGTTTCTTAACACTTCTAAATTAATGTGGATTCTACCATGATTACGGATAATCTTGAATGAATTGTGAATAATGTCAAAGATCATACCGTTAAGATCTCCCCTGTTACAGTACTTGTAATGGTTCACATTTCTTGGCGGTATGATCTTTGACCGTCTTTGATTTTATGAACAAGTGGTCAATCACGGCAGGCTGGTCAGGTTAGCATAGGGCTAAATGTGCCAGGTTATCTAATGGGAACAGCTAACATGTAGCGTTTTATCACATGCAATTACGTCAACGATTTTAATCGGCTGAAGCGCTTTTTAAACTTAAACCTTTTCTGATGTTTGCAAGTATAGACCCCCTGAAATTGCCTTGCCATTACCTGGTTGCTAAAATGCTATAATGTTCGCCTAATTTCAGTTTATGTGAGGAAAAACAAGCAGTGTAGAGAATCATTGTACCATCTAAACCGATGTGAAATATATTTTCAATAAGCAAACATGTATTGTCAGCTGTTTGAAACTGGTGTGCTAAACCAAAAGTAAAACGATGCAAAGCTAAACTTAAAGATGCACTATGCAGAAATTGGTCCGCCATTTCCTGGTTGCTAAAATTCTAATTTCAGTTTATGTGACAAAACAAGCAAATATAGTTTGTAGTTCAAACCAAAAATTTTGTATTTTCAGCTGTTTGAAGCTGGTGTACAAAACTGAAAGTAAGAACAGAAATCATAGAACTGCTGCACATTGAACAGATCTACCGCTTCTTAGACTTGCTTTCAATGAGAATGGCAGATCTATAACTCACATTTATATGTGAATTTGGTCGGTTGCCAATTTTTTTTTTTACATATTGCTGCTTTATGGTGGGGGAAGAGTTGTTTTAGTTCAGGCTGTTGTTGCAATTCGCCTGGTTCCCACCAGGGGGCTGCATTTTACAAAGAGACCCTTTCAAAGTTGGTAGTACCACTAACAGCTTCAGTTGATGTTTTTGTCACTGCACATTGGTTGGGTAACATGTTGAATCTAATGCCATGATTGGTCAGCATGAATTATGTTTTTGACTTGAGACAAACAAAACAGAGGAGCGAGATGATGATAGCGTAGAGGGCCCTTGGTCTTCAGATTCCATGATGAGTAATGTTAAGATAATGCCTATAAATTATTTATTGACAAACTGCCGGGACAAGTCAGAGGCCCCAGATAGAATGGTTGCTATGACGACTGATAATCTTCCCCTTGTGTGCACAGGACCCAAATTGTACAAGGAGCCAAGTGCCAAATCGAACAAGCATATCATCCAGAACGCACTGGCCCACTGCTGCCTGGCAGGCAAGGTCAACGAAGGCCAGAAGAACAAGATTCTAGAGGTAATGTGTTCTCTACAATCTAGTCATTCTATTTCTACGGTGTTGGTAGCTCTTCAATACAGTGAAATAACATCTCAGATGAATAATTTATTAACATTATATTAATTTGATTATTGTGATGTTTACTAGGAATGTGTTTATGTAAAAAGAAAATGGGTGTTGATCAGCTTTAATATTGCTGATAAATTGTAGCTTCCATTAATGTAATTGTCTGCATCATTTCCAATCCCCCATATATTTTTTTGTAAATATATTTATATACAGTACCAGTAGTGGTGGAAAAAGTACCCAATTGCCATACTTGAGTAAAAGTAAAGATACCGTAATAGAAAATGACAAGTGAAAGTCACCCAGTAAAATACTACTTGAGTAAAAGTCTAAAAGTATTTAATTTTAAATATACTTAATATCAAAAGTAAATGTAAATGAAAAAATATTCAATTAAAAAATATACTTAAGTATCAAAAGTAAAAGTATAAATCATTTAAAAATCATTATATTAGGCAAACCAGACGGCACCATTTTCTTGTTTATTTTATTTTATGGATAGTCAGGGGCAGTAGGGATGATCAGGAATGTTCCCTTGATAAGTGCATGAATTGGATCAATTTCCAGTCCTGTTAAGCATTCAAAATGTAACGAGTACTTTTGGGTGTCAGGGGAAATGTATGGAGTAAAAACTACATTATTTTCTTTAGGAATGTAGGGGAGTAAAAGTAAAAGTTGTCAAAAATATAAATAGTAAATTAAAGTACAGATACCCCAAAAAATGACTTTACACCACTGAGTACCAGTCAAAGGTTTGGACACACGTACTCATTCAAGGGTTTTTCTTTATTTCTACATTGTAGAATAATAGTGGACATCAAAACTATCAAATAACACATATGGAATCATGTAGTAACCATAACAGTGTTAAACAAATCAAAATATATTTTATGTATAGATTCTTCAAAGTAGCCACCTCCTTGATGACAGATAGACATGTCAAATCAAATCAAATGTATTTATATAGCCCTTCGTACATCGGCTGATATCTCAAAGTGCTGTACAGAAACCCAGCCTAAACCCCCAAACAGCAAGCAATGCAGGTGTAGAAGCACAGTGGCTAGGAAAAACTCCCTAGAAAGGCCAAAACCTAGGAAGAAACCTAGAGAGGAACCAGGCTATGAGGGGTGGCCAGTCCTCTTCTGGCTGTGCCGGGTGGAGCTTATAACAGAACATGGCCAAGATGTTCAAATGTTCATAAATGACCAGCATGGTCAAATAATAATAATCACAGTAGTTGTCGAGGGTGCAGCACCTCAGGAGTAAATGTCAGTTGGCTTTTCATAGCCGATCATTAAGAGTATCTCTACCACTCCTGCGGTCTCTAGGAGAGTTGAAAACAGCAGGTCTGGGACAGGTAGCACGTCCGGTGAACAGGTCAGGGTTCCATAGCCGCAGGGAGAACAGACAACATGTCTGTTGTCTTCTACTATGCTGTATGAGGACAATAATCATTTCTTTGCTCCCTTTCTGCAGGAAATGGAGAAATCAGAGGCCAACAACTTCCTGGTGTTGTTCCGGGATGGGGGTTGTCAATTCCGTTCTCTGTACACGTACTGCCCCGAGACGGATGAGGCCACAAAGCTGACCGGCATCGGGCCCAATCGCGTCACCCGCAAGATGATCGAGGGCCTCTACAAGTACAATTCAGACAGGAAGCAGTTCAGCCAGATCCCCGCCAAGACCATGTCTGCGAGCGTGGACGCCATCACGATCCACGGCCACCTGTGGCAAACCAAGAAACCAGCCACCCCGAAGAAAGTGGTGCCTGCCAAGCCCTAATGGAACTTGCTGTACACTCCCAGCCACCCCCACCATTTCCCTTCAAATGGAACAGTCCACATTCAATTTGCACTTCACTGTACATATCCATGACGATTCAGCACCTGCAATGCCAGTTAGATGAATGCATACTTCTGTTTTTGTTGTTTTGTTATCTCTTTTCATTCCTGTTAATTTTCCTTTAAAATTCCAAACTGGACATGGGGACTCAGTTAAAGATATGCACAACTGGAATGTAAAACACTATTTAGTTAAGAGTTGTACATGGATATCACTGATGTGTTTAGTACAAGAGATTGTCTGATTTTAGTCATTTTAGTACAGCAAGTGTGTGTGTGTATGTGGTTTTGTATATGCCAAAAGAGCGACAAAAAAGAAAATATACGAATGCCATATGTTTTATTTGGCACACTGAAGCACTGAATGTTACTCATCTGTATAGACAGAATTTTGCTTATCTGTTCAAATGTGTGGCCTTACGCTCGTTTTGTTTTTGTATGTCAGTGCAATGAGCTGATTGTAAACCTAGTGCAATCAGCTCAGAGACTTTTGTATGCTGTATGCTGAGGTGACAACGCTTTTTCCATGTTTTAGGTTCAAATGCAAGCTGATAAGTCTGCATAAGCTATACACAACATTGAGGGCCAAAAAACAAGAGCAAAAAACCAACAAGCTTACAGCTAGTGTTAGCCACCCAATACATTGCATGACTAGGCCAAGTGTTTTTCCCCAGCTTATCCCTCCTTTTGGAAAATGTGTTTTAAAGAACTCATCTTAAACCTCACTGTACTTTCTTAATGCTGTGTGTTCACAGCAGGTTTGTGAACTAAAAATAAACATACGTTTACGTGACCTCCTTTCAATTGTCACAAAATGGACCAGATTTGGTGAAATGTCTGTTACGTCTGTCTGTAATGATTTGGGCCATTTGAAAATGCTAAGTTTCTTAACTATGGATATAAACTCATGATATAGAACAATTTAATGTTATTAAGGATTGTGATTTAGATTTTGGACTATGAAAATGGACTACAGCCCTAGTTAGGTACCATTATATTTATTATACCATAAACAGTAATTGTTGTTGATTCTGTTTTAGTTCAGTCAAAAATGTTTTCAGAATGTTATCATTTTTAAAATTCTCAAATGTCAAATTCCTTGTCATAAGTTTGTTTATAGGATACTGCTTGACAGTGAGATTAACACACAGCTTGTGTATTATTTTGCATACTTATCAGGTATAGAAAAATACTGATTTATTTAATTTGCATTTAAGTATTTCAAGACAATTATGTATCACATGATGTGGTAGATGCCACACTCATTTGGTAAGAAAGTACTTTGGTATGAGTACATTTTTAGAGACCCCACTTCTACAGCACACATGGAGACCAGACTGATGTTATGTAAGGCAAATATTTCCCCCCACTCTAATAGCTGACTGAAGGCAGAATGTGGCAAAGTTTGTCACTCCAATACGGGTAGAGGCTTCTTACTGTCTCCCACCAGCGTCAACACTTTCCTTTTGTCTATTAAAGTATCCTCGTCGAGCAACAACTTGTGTAGGTTGGGGATTAAGGGATCACAAACATACAAGACTCCACACACCCTATACGGTTCAAACATTGGTGTTTGGTTTTCATTGGGGTATATTTATAGAATTACCAAAAGAGAAGTTATGCGTCTCTGGAATTTTGTAGAAAATGATATTGCTATGGGACTACTGTTACAGTTGTCTTATTAGGCCGTTTAAGGCCAAGATTAATGGCTATTTATTCATAAATGAGTGGACATTGTACAGTGTTGCCGTAAATTAGTCTGTCCATCCTCCTGATGAAGCATTGCTTCCATTTTGTTTATCAGACCGTGTGGTGTCATTCAACATATTGCTGAACATTGTAGGTTTGTTTTGTTTCTCTTTTGCATTGAATAAAATGAAGCATGGCCTCAAGTGTGTTGTGTGTCTCAATTGTCATATCAAGCTGGTTGAGAGCGGTCTTAGTGCCAGCTTCGTTCTGTGGTGGTAAATAGACGGCTACGAATAATATAGATGAGAACTCTCTAGATAGCGTAGTCTACAGCTTATCATAAGGTACTCTACCACAGGCGAGCAATACCTACCACAGGCGAGCAAGACTTCTTTAATGTTAGACATCACGCACCAGCTGTTACTGACAAATAGACACACACCCCCACCCCTCGTCTTACCAGAGGTAGCGTCTCTGTTCTGCCGGTGCATGGAAATCCCGCTACCTCTATATTGTCCGTATTGTCGTTCAGCCATGTCTCGGTGAAACATAAGATGTTACAGTTTTTAATGTCCCGTTGGTAGGATAATCTTAATCATAGGTCATCAATTTTATTTTCCAATGATTGCACGTTAGCAAGAAGAACGGATTGCTGTGGGAGTTTACTTGCTTGCCTATGGATTCTCATAAGGCTGTCCGATCTGCGGCCGCTTTTCCTGCTTCTTTTCACGCAAAAAGCATGGATCTGGGCCAGTTCCAGTGAAAGCAGGATATCCTTCTCGTCGGATTCGTTAAAGGAAAGAGTTTCTTCCAGTCATCGGTGAGTAATCCCTCTTCTGATGTCCAGAAGTTATATTTGGTCATAAGAGACGGTAGCAGCAACATTATGTACACAATAAGTAAAAAAAGAAGTTACACAAAATGCAAAAAAACGAACAAAGTAGCATAATTGGTTGGGAGAATGTAAAACGTCAGCCATGTTCTTCGGCGCCATCTTTATCATTCATGGTTTCCTCACTCGTAAAGGTGGTGGAATTACGAGGGAATTAAGTCAAGGTCAGAATACGTCTTATCTCTAGACACACCTCTGCCACACCTTCATTTTTAAAATTTCCATCCCAAACAAATAGCGGGTGAATAGCATGCTATGTTCATGCTTAAGTTCAAGGTCAGAATACGCATAAGGAGAAAAGTGCATGAAAATTTAACTATGTTCCATTTACTCACGCTTAACTCGGGTCGGAAACGTGACCATAGGCTATTAATTTATTATCAGAAAATGATATATTTTTCAGGTTGAGCCTTTATGATTACGTCTTTCCTATGCAATTGGTGAATTTTGGCAATCAATGGACTTCCACAGTGGCCCGGTATTGTCTACTACTCCAATGACTCCAATGGCTGAAACATGCACAGAGCACACACAATGTCTGGGAAAGCAATGTCAGGGATGTGAACAGTGTCGTGGCAATTTCCTGTATTACCAAATGATGAGAGAGCAAACCACACACCAGTCAGAGTTATACTTAAACTTTACCTTTAATAATAATTAAGCTTTTGCAATAGCATTTTGACTTTCAACATTTCAGTATCTCTAATGAAAAGTTGAGAGTGGCCAACATAATGGCAACTGAGATCTTTTATAGCAAAGATCCACCACCTAGTCGACATGACAAACTACAGATAATAGGAACTGTTCACAAAGAAAGACTTTTACTTCAGAGAGGAGTGTCCCATAGCTAGACAGCATTCGCTATAAATTATCGTTCAGTTCGGTCTCCTAAACAAGGTTCTTATCTCGTTCTTGGTACTTCATAGTACTAAAACATTACCTCATCCAATGGCATATATCAATTGTCAATTCTAGATACTGCCATCTCAAATACACCCCCTCCTGGACAAGCTCACTGAAGACAGTGAGCCTCTTAGGTCATATACTAGGTCAAGATAAGGGCAACATCAGAGGGGTAATACAATGTTTCCAGACACTGCCATACTCCTCCCCCCAATGAGAAAAGGAGGGAGTGACTGGCGTACAGACATTGTATGAGATAACTAACTGGTTCCCCATTAATCACGCCATCCCTTCACATGGTTTAGGAATAGTTACATACACATTCCCATAAGAAGACAATGTTCCATTCTGTCCTCCTCCCCTTCTGATATTCTGCATAGCACCACATGGTTTAACAGATACATTGACATATGAAGACAAGCCTGACCTCTCCCCTCTCTGGGCCCCAAGTGACTAAGCCCTAGCTGAGAAGTGATAACTGCAACTGCCAACCCTATAGTCCAAAGGGAACCATTCTAATGACAAGTATCTCACAAGCATATGATGAAAATAAAACATCTTATCTATGTTACCCAATTAATTCTGATTCATCCCCAACAACAGTTATATTATCATTGTGGTAATTGGAGGTGTCATAACTCTCCTGTGATGATCTGAAGGATCAGGTTACAGGGGATCCACTCTACAGTCGTGGCCAAAAGTTTTGAGAATGACACAAATATAAATTTTCACAAAGTCTGCTGCCTCAGTTTGTATGATGGCAATTTGCTTAAATGCCAGAATGTTATGAAGAGTGATCAGATGAATTGCAATTAATTGCAAAGTCCCTCTTTGCCATACAAAAGAACTGAATCCCCCAAAAACATTTCCACTGCATTTCAGCCCTGCCACAAAAGGACCAGCTGACATCATGTCAGTGATTCTCTAGTTAACACAGGTGTGTGTGTTGACGAGGACAAGGCTGGAGATCACTCTGTCATGTTGATTGAGTTTGAATAACAGACTGGAAGCTTCAAAAGGAGGGTGGTGCTTGGAATCATTGTTCTTCCTCTGTCATCCATGGTTACCTGCAAGGAAACACGTGCCGTCATCATTGCTTTGCACAAAAAGGGCTTCACAGGCAAGGATATTGCTGCCAGTAAGATTGCACCTAAATCAACCATTTATCGGATCATCAAGAACGTCAAGGAGAGCGGTTCAATTGTTGTGAAGAAGGCTTCAGGGCGCCCAAGAAAGTCCAGCAAGCGCCAAGACCGTCTCCTAAAGTTGATTCAACTGCGGGATGGGGCACCACCAGTACAGAGCTTGCTCAGGAATGGCACCAGGCAGGTGTGAGTGCATCTGCACGCACAGTGAGGCGAAGACTTTGGGAGGATGGCCTGGTGTCAAGAAGGGCAGCAAAGAAGCCACTTCTCTCCAGGAAAAACATCAGGGACAGACTGATGCCCCGATTGTTTGGGGCATCCGTAAAAAAAGCTTGTCCGGAGAAGACAAGGTGAGCGCTACCATCAGTCCTGTGTCATGCCAACAGTAAAGCATGCTGAGACCATTCATGTGTGAAGTTGCTTCTCAGCCAAGGGAGTGGGCTCACTCACTATTTTGCCTAAGAACACAGCCATGAATAAAGAATGGTACCAACACATCCTCCGAGAGCAACTTCTCCCAACCATCCAGGAACAGTTTGGTGACGAACAATGCCTTTTCCAGCATGATGGAGCACCTTGCCATAAGGCATATTGATAACTAAGTGGCTCGGAGAACAAAACATCAATATTTTGGGTCCATGGCCAAGAAACTCCCCAGACCTTAATCCCATTGAGAACTTGTGGTCAATCCTCAAGAGGCGGGTGGACAAACAAAAACCCACAAATTCTGACAAACTCCAAGCATTGATTATGCAAGAATGGGCTGCCATCAGTCAGGATGTGGCCCAGAAGTTAATTGACAGCATGCCAGGGCGGATTGCAGAGGTCTTGAAAAAGAAGGGTCAACACTGCAAATATTGAG
The DNA here is from genome assembly GCF_045679555.1 of Salvelinus alpinus. NCBI lineage: Eukaryota > Metazoa > Chordata > Actinopteri > Salmoniformes > Salmonidae > Salvelinus > Salvelinus alpinus. Next base: position 5,763,661 of record NC_092101.1, read on the forward strand.
TCTTTGCATCAACTTCATGTAATTGTCAATAAAAGCCTTTGACACTTATGAAATGCTTGTAATTATACTTCCGTATTCCATAGTAACATCTGACAAAAATATCTAAAGACACTGAAGCAGCAAACTTTGTGGAAGTTAATATTTGTGTCATTCTCAAAACTTTTGGCAACGACTGTACAGTGTGCTCTCTCTCACAGAGGGGGAGAGCGAGAAGTCGACTGTTTTATGCTCGGTCATAAAATTCGCTTCCCCTGTGCTCTGTAGTATTCGAGATTGGAACATAAACTGTGGAACACAGAGAGACCCTTGGAAATCAAACGTTTGAATAATTTTTATAATAAAATCTATTTTTGAGAATGTGGGAATGGTCCGTGGACACTAAGGGACAGTCATGTCGAGTGTGTTTCATTTGGTGATCTAATGAAGGACGGGAAACACACATAACTGTATCTCTTAAAGTGTACATTTCCCAGCTGTCAGGTTTACATCTAAATATTGTGAAACGTATGTGATTAAACATGAAACTATTTGTGAATAGATGTAATGTGATGTTAACCTTCTAAATGAGAAAATATGGGTTTTCATATAAAGTTAACCAAATCAGTGGTCATGCCCACGTGAGCATAGACATTAAGTCGGCGTCATGGAACCGCCCCTTCATCCACAGAGTATAAAATCCACTTCCTACTAAATTTACATTAACACAGAACCCAAACCGGCTGCGCGCATGCGGCGATCGTCTGCCATCGTGCAAAATGTATTTTGTTCCCCCACACCAAACGTGATCACGACACGCATGTTAAAATATCAAAACAAACTCTGAACCAATTACATTAATTTGGGGACAGGTCGAAAAGCATTAAACATTTATGGCAATTTGGCTAGCTAGTTTGCACTTGCTAGCTAATTTGTCCTATTTAGCTAGCTTGCTGTTGCTAGCTAATTTGTCCTGGGATATAAACATTGAGTTACTATTTTTACTGAAATAAACAAGGTCCTTTACTCCGCCAATTAATCCACACAAACAGTCAACCGAATCGTTTCTAGTCATCTCTCCTCCTTCCAGGCTTTTTCTTCTTTGAACTTATATGTTGATTGGCATCTAAACTTTCATGCTATTACCACGATGATCGACAACACAGTTCGTCTTTCAATCACCCACGTGGGTATAACCAATGAGGAGATGGCACGTGGGTATCTGCTTCTATAAACCAATGAGGAGATGGGAGAGGCAGAACTTGCAGCATGATCTGCGTCACAAATAGAACTGACTTCTATTTTAGCCCTTGGCAACGCAGACGCTCAAGTAAAAGTACAAATATTGGTCCTGCTACTTCTAGTGTAGAGAGCGTGAAGAGGGCGAAGGTAGTGAATTACAAAAGTAATGATGTGTCAGAGTGATAAGTTGTAAAAGTGTTTGATGCAACCACAGGGTATCATCTACAACCTATTCGTCTAACCAATGTCATAAAGAAAGAGATTGGTGACGTCAAACTTGCCCGATTCAATGGTAATGGTAGACTTAATATTCTGTGCTAGCCATTCAGTAAGGGAAGATTCTTCAAAAGGAAAACCCTCAATGGGAAGAAGATCATGTCCCAGGAGCTTCTGCTAAATTGAGGGGGGTCATTTGAGGTGGGTCATTTCTGGTGTTCCACTATCTATGTCTATAGATTACATACAATAAAATGTGAGGGGGGTACAGTGATTGAGGCCAAAATTATGTTCAGTAAGAAAGAGGGGCAGAGGAGTGAAAGCTTGTCAGTACTACTGATGTTTTGGAAGTTTTTGCCTAAAAAAGTACAGATGGCCTTCTGAGTTTCACTGTCAGCAACTTTTTGGGTGACCCCACAAAATGTACATAGAAATGTGCAAGTCTAGATCTGTTCTATGTGTACTATTACTATGCTTCCCATTCTCAAGTTAAGTTGTTGTGTCTTTTACTTTTGGTTTTGTACACCAGCTTCAAATAGCTGAAAATACAATATTTTGGGTTATGGAAAATATATTTCACAGCGGTTTAGACGGTACAATGATTCTCTACGCTATATTTGCTTGTTTTGTCACATAAATTGAAATTAAGCAAACTATTTGAATTTTAGCAACCAGGAAATGGCAGAGCAATTTCTGAATAGTGTATCTTTAAAGTCTGCCATTTCCTGGTTGCTAAAACTCTAATAGTTCACCTAATTTCAGTTTATGTGACAAAATATTCAAGTATAGTGTAGAGAATCATATTTGTATTCGGTGCAGGCTTCCTTCTTTTCACTCTGTCAATTAGGTTAGTATTGTGGAGTAACTACAATGTTGTTGATCCATCCTCCGTTTTATCCTATCACAGCCATTAAACTCTGTAACTGATTATAAAGTCACCATTGGCCTCATGGTGAAATCCCTGAGCGGTTTCCTTCCTCTCCGGCAACTGAGTTAGGAAGGACTCCTGTATCTTTGTAGTGACTGGGTGTATTGCCACACCATCCAAAGTGTAAATAATAAGTTCACCATGCTCAAATAGATTTCAATGTCAGCTTTTTTGATTTTGACCCATCTACCAATAGGTGCCCTTTGTGAGGGAAATTGGAAAACCTCCCTGATCTTTGTGGTTGTATCTGCGTTTGAAATTCACTGCTCGACTGAGGGACCTTACAGATACTTGCATGTGTGGGGTACAGAGCTGAGGTAGTCATTAAAAAGTCATGTAGAGTCGATGTCCGCGCCCCCACACACATCGAATTAGCATATTTAAGAAATCCCATCACAATCCGTCTGTTTAAGCTAGAGATATCTGTATTTTTGCAAGGGCTGTGTCTCAATCCACCACATCCGCCACTGGAAGCTTTCTGCATCTGTGATGGAAGGTGGATGAGCTACAGCTGTGTTTGTCAGACCATGAGACATCCCGAAAATCGGTATTCTCACGTAAACATCTGTAGCGTCCAAACAGTCAAGGCACTAATATGACCCATCAATGGACAGGTGAGACTCTCACGAACATGTACACTACCTTTCAAAAGTTTGGGGTCACTTAGAAATGTTCTTGTTGTTGAAAGAAAAGCACATTTTTCATCCATTAAAACGACATCAAATTGATCAGAAATACAGTGTAGACATTGTTACTGTTTTAAATGACCATTGCAGCTGGAAACAGCAGATTCTTTATGGAATATCTACATAGGCGTACAGAGGCCCATTATCAGCAACCATCACTCCTGTGTTCCAATGGCACGTTGTGTTAGCTAATCCAAGTTTATCATTTCAAAAACTTTGTAGCGGTGCAGGGGAAAAAGTGAGAGGAGCATTGGGGATAGTCGCATTAGAAGGGGTGGGAGATGAGGAAATGTTAGAGGCAAATAGGAATCCTGGTGATTAAAGAGCTCAGCCATGTGCTACTTGTCAGTAACAACCACATCATCAACATTAAGGGACATGGGCAGCTGTGAGGAGGAGGGTTTATTCTCCAGGTCTTTAACCGTTTTCCAGAACTTCTTGGGGTTTCCTTAAAGTAGCTAACTTTGGCCTTCTGGATAGCCTGAGTGCACTTATTTCTCATTTGCCTGAACGAGAGCCAGTCAGCCTGAGTATGCGTTAGCCAAATTGAATTCTTGAGGTGGAGTAACTCTGCCAGGTCACAGTTGAACCAGGGTCCGAACCTGTTTTTAATTCTCATTTTATTTACGGGGGCGCATTTGTTAAAAATACCACTGAAAATATAAAAAATAAGCTCCAAGCGTCTTCAACAGAGGGGGATCATGCTGATTCTATACCAATTTACAGAGGCTAGGTCATGAAGGAAGGCTTGCTCATGAAAGTTTTGACAAATCAGGACAGGTCGTTTCACTGAGCAGCCACTAAGAACACAGGCTGTAAAACAGTTATCACTAAGGTCATTACAGAAAACACATCCTGCCATTGTTGGGCTCAAGGGCTTTGACACCTCTCACTTCACACCTCAGTGCTAATTGAAGTTGCAACCGGATCTGTTCTGTCCTAGCAAGCTTGGTCGACTTAACTTAGCATTCAGTCCTTATAAAGAAAAAAATATAATTGTAATGTATTTTTCTTCTTGGCTTTAAAAGTAGCTTCAGACTAAACATTACTCACTCAGTTCCAGGTTGGATGGTGTTTTCGGGTTTCTGTTGTGCTTCGTTTGCTGGTCGTTGGTTTGCCAGAGCATTAGCTGTAAAGTCCTTGGAAATAAGAACCTTTGATAGTAGGAATCCTTCCAGGTAATTTTGTTCAAAATCAGGTTGCAGGTTTGGAGTTTTTATTTGGAGTGATGGTTATGTTGTGGAGGGTAGTATCCTGTATATGACCTTGCGGAAAAATCCAAGTTAATCTCTAAATCTATATTTTTGTCAAATCATGCTGAAAAAAATGCAGGAGCCCATCTGCTCATGATCTCTCTACTCTCTCCCTCCATTCATTGACTACTACTGCCTTGGAAGTGAGGGATCTAACATTAAGTAGCCCTATTTTGAGATATGGCAGGAATGGATGAGATCTTTATTCCAGTGAGATTGCTAAAGCGAACACCGCCATGTTTAGTTTTGCCCAACCTAGATCGAGGTACAGACACGGTCTCAATGGGGAAAGCTGAGCTGACTACACTGACTGTGCTAGTGGCACACTCCACTAAACTGGCTAACAGCCTGCTACCTGGCCTGCACCTTATCTCATTGTGGAGTTAGAGCACTGTTTATGTTGATAGATGAGAGCACCCCTCTAGCTAGGATTGAGTCCGTCACCCACTCAGCAGACCAGGCTCGGTCCTGTTTGTGTGTGTCCCAGAAAGTGGGCCAATAATCGACAAATTCTATCTTTTGGGAGGGACAGAAAACAGTTTCAACCAGCGATTGAGTTGCGAGACTCTGCTATAGAGCTCATCACTCCCCCTAACTGGGAGGGGGCCAGAGACAATTACTCAACGCCGCCACATCTTTTTAGCTAATTTAGATGCTGAAGCTATGTTACGCTTGGTGACATCTGACTGTTTCATCCGAACATCGTTGGTGCCGACGTGGGTAACAATATCCCTATACAGTACTCTCTACGCTCACCAGTTTTAGCCTTATCCAGCACCCTCTTCAGATTAGCCTTTACGTCGGTAGCCCTGCCCCCTGGTAAACAATGTATGATCCCTGGATGTTTATTTTTAAGTCTAATATTGCGGGTAATGGAGTCTGCAATGACTAGGGTTTTCAAGTTGTCAGAGCTTATAGAGGCGTCGGTGGCTCGGACCCCATAACGGGTGGAGGAGAGACCTGAGAAGGCTCGGCCTCCGACTCGTTGCTTAATAGGGAGAACCGGCTGAAAGTGAATGAGCGACACCGATTGAGCATGCGGACAGCATTTCTTTCCAGAAGCCTTGAGAAAATTGACCGGCTGTGGGGACTGTGCGGCGGGAATTCTACTACTATCTGTACTTACTGGTGGCACAGACGCTGTTTCATCATTAGGCAAATGCCCTTGCCTAATGATTGTATCTGAAGCTGGGGCTTCCAACATAAGTGGTTTAGTGCCAAAGATATATTTACAAAATCCTGATCTTTTTTTAAAACTCAGATAAAGGAAAAACACTTTAAAACAAACTTTATCTGTTTTTCCATGTATGCATATATTATTCAAGGTGCTTCTATGGGCTAATAGCAGTAAGACCAAATTCAATGTTTCATCAAATATACAGTACCAGTCAAAATGACACACCTACTCATTCAAGGTGTTTTTCTTTATTTTGACTATTTTCTACATTGTAGAATAATAGTGAAGACATCAAACCTATGAAAAAACACATATGGAATCATGTAGTAACCAAAAAAAGTGTTCAACTAATCAAAATATATTTTATAGAAGGATAGTGATGGAGTGCTGCATCATTTATAGAAGGATAGTGATGGAGTGCTGCATCAGATGACCTGGCCTCCACAATCACCTGACCTCAACCCAATTGAGATGGTTTGGGATGAGTTGTACCGCAGAGTGAAGGAAAAGCAGCCAACAAGTGCTCAGCATATATGGGAACTCCTTTAAGACTGTTGAAAAAGCATTCCAGGTGAAGCTGGTTGAGAGAATGCCAAGAGTGTGCAAAGCTGTCATCAAGGCAAAAGGTGGCTACTTTGAAGAATCTAAAATGTTACACTTTTTTGGTTACTAGGTGATTCATGATTCCATGTGTTATTTCATAGTTTTGATATCTTCACTATTATTGTACAATGTAGAAAAGAGTAAAAATAAAGAAAAACCCCTTGAATGAGTAGGTGTGTCAAATTTTGACTGGTACTATATATATATATATATATATATGTACAGTGCATTCGGAAAGTATTCAGACCCCTTGACTTTTTCCAAATGTTGTTACGTTACAGTTTCTTTATAGCATTGATGATTTTTTTTAACTCAATCTATACACAACACCCCATGATGACAAACAAAACATTAAAAATAAAAACAGAAATACCTTATCTACATAAGTATTCAGACCCTTTGCCATGAGACTTGAAATTGAGCTCAGGTGAATCCTGTTTCCATTGATCATCCTTGAGATGTTTCTACAACTTGATTGGAGTCCACCTGTGGTAAATTCAATTGATTGGACATGATTTGGAAAGACACACACCTGTCTATATAAGGTCCCACAGTTGACAGTGCATGTCAGAACAAAAAACAAGCCATGAGGTCAAAGGAATTGAGACAGCATTGTGTCGAGGCACAGATCTGGGGAAGGGTACCAAAAAATGTCTGCAGCACTAAAGATCCAAGAACAGTGGCCTCCATCATTCTTAAATGGAAGAGGTTTGGAACCACCAAGACTCTTCCTAGAGCTGTCCGCCCTGTCAAACTGAGCAATTGTGGGAGAAAGGCCTTGGTCAGGGAAGTGACCAAGAACCCAATGGTCACTCTGACAGAGCTCTATAGTTCCTCTGTGGAGATGGGTAAACCTTCCAGGACGACAACCATCTCTGCAGCACTCCACCAATCAGGCCTTTATGGAAGCCACTCTTCAGTAAGAGGCACATGACAGCCCACTTAGAGTTTGCCAAAAGGCACCTAAAAGGACTCACGTCTAGAGGATACTTGTAACCATCCCTACGCGCAAGCATGGTGGTGGCAGCATTAGCGGCAGGGACTGGGAGACTAGTCAGGATGGAGGGAAAGATGAACGAAGCAAAGTACAGAGCTCCTTGATGAAAACCTGCTCCAGAGCACTCAGGTCCTCAGACTGGGGTCGAAGGTTCACCTTCCAACGACCCTAAGCACACAGCCAAGACAACGCAGGAGTGGCTTAGGAACAAGTCTCTGAATGTCCTTGAGTGGCCCAGCCAGAGCCCGGACTTGGACCCGATCAAACATCTCTGGAGAGACCTGACAGAGCTTGAGAGGATCTGCAAAGAAGAATGGGAGAAACTCCCCAAATACAGGCGTGTCAAGCTTGTAGTGTCATACCAAAGAAGCGATGCTGTAATCGCTGCCAAAAGGTGCTTCAACAAAGTACTGACCTGTTCACCGGATGTGCTACCTTGTCCTGGAACTGCTGTTTTCGACTCCCTCTCTCTACCGCACCTGCTGTCACTAACTCTGAATGATCGGCTATGAAAAGCCAACTGACATTAACTCCTGAGGTGCTGACCTGTTGCACCCTCTACAACCACTGTGATTATTATTATTTGACCCTGCTGGTCATCTATGAACATTTGAACATCTTGGCCATGTACTCTTATAATCGCCACCCAACCCCGCCAGAAGAGTACTGGCCACCCCTCAGAGCCTGGTTCCTCTCTAGGTTTATTCCTAGGTTCCTGCCTTTCTAGGGAGTTTTTCCTACCCACCGTGCTTCTACACCTGCATTGCTTGCTGTTTGGGGTTTTAGGATGGGTTTCTGTATAGCACTCTGTGACATCGACTGATATTAAAGGGCTTTATAAATAAATACATTTGTAAATGTAATATCAGTTTTTTATAAATTAGCCAAAATATCTAAGCCTGTTTTTGCTTTGTCATTATGGGGTATTGTGTGTAGATTGAGGAAAAAAAATAGATATTTTAGAATAAGGCTGTAACGTAACCAAATTTGGAAAAAGTCAAGGGGACTGAATAGTTTCTGAAGGCACTGAATATAGTCCTGTGATCTATGTGCTAGTTTCCCAGAAACAGAAAACCTGTTTAATGGAAATTCTCCATTGAAATTCTTAGTCAGAGACTAAGTTCCCTCGATGTCTGAAAAATCAGGCCACAATGTTGCTTATTACCAATAGCCTTGTGAATGTGCATATTATGCCCCATACACACTGTCATTGTCTGACAGTCAGGGGATAGCTAACCTCGTATTCAGGCTCGAATTGCTGACACATAGCCTGGTAACATTGTGCAACCAAGTGAGATTAGAAAGGGGTGTGGTTAAAATCAAGGCATCCTCTCATGCAAGCCTGCCACAGCTGTATCAAATGGGACTTTAAAAATGCTGAGAAATCGATTGGTTCTGAGTTTCTTAGATGCATACTTTTCCGATTTCCCAAACTCACTTCTTTGTTTAGCGGATTACTTGCGCTGCTCACCCTTTGAAATCCACAAAGAGGGGGAGGTGCTAGATTGTGATGGATAGATCAGCCTATTAAAACCTGCGTCTGTTTGCACCACTCGTGCCATAGACTGCCATTCAAGTCCCGATCTGTACCAAAACTCTTCAATGGACACCGTTCCTTATCTCCTTTCCCTTGTCATAACCAATAAGGGTGAAAGGATGATAGGTTTCCACAGTGTGAAAACCCATCATGCCCATTCAAGACAGCAATCATGACGGAAATACGAGGAAAGGATGCCATTTTGGAACATTGGACCTCAGCCCAAGAGGCCAAAGTTTAATCCATGTAGCAAAACAGAATCAGGATGGCAATACGAGGCAAAGTAAGAAGAGCGAGAAAGGTACTCTAAAATGTGAAAACCCTATGTGCTTTGTGTGAGATGAACATCAGCAATACGCCCGAGAGTACTGTTAAAAATAACAAAGACTTCATATTTTACACAAAGACAAAAAATGATATATTTAAGTGCCTGATCAGGCTGGTGCAAAACATTTCTGCACAGATGCATGGTACAGTAGGTACAGAGACAACCTCTCTCACACACACTCCATAGTACACACTTCCACACCTTTTTAGTAGATGCATATATCACCTTTTACACATGCACACAAACATGCTGTCTCCACTGTATCATCTTAAAATATTCGCAACTCTGTGCAATACTGATTGAGAGACCCCCCTCCAAAGACCTGTCATTCCAACTCCTCTTAAACAACCAAATGGGGTGCTATCTCTGCCAGTATAAGAACATTGGTGACAGAGGCACATAGGGTTGGCTAAAATAGCATAACATTTCAGTACTTCTACCTACCTTGTTCTATTTAAAATAATCACTTCTATACATACTGTACATGGCAGGACTCTATTGTATTATGATATCTGCACTTGGAATCAGAGCAGCAAACCATAAAAATCAAGCCAATATATTAATATAATATGCTATTTCGAATATTGACAATGCATTCAAAAAACAAAAGCAAGAATCCTGTTACTTTGGGTGAAGAAGAAAAAACAAAATCTAATCTTTCACTATAGCAACCGAAAAACTAAATCAGAGCTCGTCCAGAGGCCAGAAGCTGCAATTTCAAGGAAAAGAGAGGGATGGAGGGATTAGTTGAAAGAATAAGGGTCCCTGTCAGTCAGTAAAATCATTGTTCTCTTTAAAAAAAAAAAATCTTTCTCCAGTCCTCTCTCCCTTGTTTCTCAGTTCGTTATCCTAGCTCCCGCCTCCCTCGTCCTCTTCCTTATCTTCCTGCTCCTCCATGTTCTTGCGTGCCATCCTTTCCCGCCTCTCTGCCAGGCGCTGGCATCGCGGGCACTCCTTGCCTGCCCGGAAACATTTGCTGTGGAAACACGCCTTGCACTCTGAAAGACAAAGACAACACAAGAGAGATGTCATTGCAAAAGCAACCACACTGAAACGCTGCAAAAAGATTGAGACAAACACACATGGGTGGAGTCCTGTTGAAAAAAAACTTTGGTTTGGTCGATGTGTAGAAGGACGCAAGAAAATATATGGCCAACAGCCTAGTCCCTAGACTGATGTTCCACCCCATAACTCACCTGTTAACCAGCTCTAAGCAAACATGGGGGAGCGCTCCCGCAACGCTAATAACCGGTTTGACAACATTGTTCACAATGGGAAGAAGACTGAGGTGCTGTGATGTCACAGCAGAATAGCCAATGACAGTCTCTGAAGAGAGGGGAAGGGGTGACATGGGACTATAAAAGAAGAGGCGTGTCAGGGTGGCAAGGCAGAAGGCATGAGAGGAGTGGTGAAATGCAGAGAAACTTGCCAAAAGTCAGTGCACCACACAAACCAGTTCAGACACAACAACGAACAGCCTATTCTCAAAAGAGAGACACACAGCTTCTAAAGCTATGAAGGTGTGACTGAACCATTTCAGGTAACACCTGTGTGGAAGCTTCAATTGTATACATTTGTTACTACTTTTTCAAATTAATATATTTGTCCCCTCGATAATGAAATGAAAAAGCAACTGAAATTCACAAACATGTTTATTTCACATTCACACAGAAAAGTTGAGGCTTAATTAATAATGTGAACAGGTAGGCACATATCAAAAGAAAATAAACACCTTCAATCACTCCAATTCATCCTGCCATTACATAGACATGAAATAGACCCATATCCTTATTAGAGCCATGCATGGGCATGAATTTTAAGCCCGGGCCATACTTGCAACGTTCAGGCCCTACCCAGGCCCGATTCCTTCTGCCAAATTTAAGGCATGGCCTCTCCTCAAATTCTTTGTCCTCCACCTACTCAGTTTCATGCTTTCCTTCCTCATTTACTCCTGCCCCCATCTCGGTTTCTCCTTCTCTTATCTCCTCATCTTTCTCCCTTTACTCCAAAATGCCTTGGCCAGACTTTCTGTTTGAGAGCTTTGAATAACATCCTCCTCTCCCCTTCTCAGACTCTCCTGTCTCTCCCTCTCCAGTCCTTTTGCTTTGGTCATCTGTTCCCTCACTATTAGCTTCCTTTTCCACTCCTCCTGCTCCCTCTCTCCTGTTTTGGGATTAGGCTTGAGCGGTATACCGGGTTATTTCAAAATAGTCATAGGATGATTTATCAATACAGTTTTACTTTTTTCGTAAAAAGGAGCAAAATATTAACATTTAAGTAAATACCTGCAGCCCACTTGTGCAATACGCTAGGAGATGAAGCAGATTGGGTTCTTCATTTCACCTGTCTTACAATTTTTCAGTATGAAGCTTACAGTCCCCCAGTCACGGTGAGAGAACAGAGCCTCGTGAGTCACTGACTGTGGTGCAGCACGCGCCAGCTGATCTAGTTACAGTATGGAATTCACAACTAAATGTTTGCCAGCTAAACTGAGAAGCATTCTTTAGTTACTTGTATAACTGAACTGGGATGTCATGCAAATATTTTGTCAGAGACCGTTCGTAAGCATTTAGCTAGCATGCACTATGGGATTTTACAAGTACGTGTTAGCATTGCTAATCTTTGGATTGAAAATTACACCCCTTGTGTTCCAGTGCTGGTATTACCGAATTTCCTGGGATGGATGAATTTATGACAATCTGGATACGGGGGGAGCTCACCTTCGCAGCGTGTGCACTTGTTCAGCTCGAAAGGGAAGATGATGTCTTTGTCGTTGCCGCAGAACTCACACACAAAACCCTTGGCCTGACAGAGCTGTGAGAGACAAAGAAGGAGAGAGGGGAAATTGAGACATTGACATTAAGGGGACGCACTGAGAATGCAAATGTCACTTTATGACACCCTCAAGTCCACTGTCACACATGGTGCAAATAGTAATTTGACTCATATTTTCTATTATAGAATGACAATTCAAAATGTACATTACAGTACAACAATGAATGTCTCTATTACAGGAAAATCTATAGTTGAGAGTGAACTAGTGACAACAGGAAGAGTATGTAGTTCAGGATAATTCAACAGATTCTCACCACACAGCCAGCCACGTGCGCGGAACCCAATTTCAGCAGCTCTCGAAGCCGGGTGGCCAGAACTCCGTTGCGCACAGCACTGAGGTCGTTGAGGGAGAACAGGTGCAGGTCCTCAGTCAAGTGACCTGGGAGGCTGTCAAACTGGTCCAGCACCCTATGGGGTCAAACGCAAAGACACACGAGGGGAACTCCTACCAGCAATACTTTACCTGACAGCGCCGACAGTGTCGTCTCATAGCAATAGCACAGTTCATTACAGGAAGAATACTTTAGGAGGAATGTAACATGTAAAAGAAAGGGACTCTCATATCGACAATACCATTCATTGCAGGAGGCGGCACACGCATGCATGCACACAACTTACTCTTTAGCTAGGCGGCATGTCTTGAAGAGGTTTTTCATGTGGAAGAGTTGGACCCTCAAAACCTGAAGAATAGTACAAATACACTTTGTTTATAGAACACATTTCAAACCACAACCAATAACCGGAACAAATGTTCTTTCTAGTATGAGTAGGCTAAACTAAAGCAAAATAAAATACTGCCAAAGATAAGCATAAACTAAGCATCAAACTAGACTAATCTAAACCAGGCTAAAGTCCAGTCCTCTCACCCGGACAGTCTCCAGGGCTTTGTTCTTCTTGTAGAGGCCACTGTTGATGTCGTTGGGGTTGAACAGGGGGTCTCCGGCGATCTTCCCCAGCAGGTCCCGGGCGAAGTTGCTGATGTAGTACTTGCTGAAGTCCCACTTCCTCAACACGCGGCCCGGCACCACCGCCTGGGCGTTCTCGTGGCAACACTGGCAGAAGTAGCGGCCCAGGTACTCACAGTAGCGCATTCGCTTAATGTAGTCTGTCCGGTGAAGGGGAGTAGTGGTAACAGAGTGAGGCAGGGGGTGAGGCTTGACACAAAATGACCACCGTGGGATGAGGATAACATGTGTGGTTGTGTTTTGGAGGGTGGGGGTCTTCAATGTGGTTTGTACCTGGGTCTATGCGAGTCCCGCAGCCTGCACAGCGGTAGTTCTGCTTCGCCACAACTATTTTCCTCCTAATGGAGCGAAAAAGGGGGAGAGAGGATGGTTAGAGACAGACAGACATAGGAGGGTTAGAGCGACAGACAAGCAAACAAAAAGGGGGAGAGGCAAACAAGAAGGGGGAGAGAAGTCAGTGTGTGTGTGTTAAGGACTCACTTGGGCGCGGGGTGGATGTTGAAGATTATCTGGGGTCGGGGCGGGGCCCACTCTAGGTTCCCTCGCACCCGGATCCTCAGCTTGTAGATGTCAGCATGCTCCCCGTCATCAGGAGAGATGGGCAGGGAGTCAGGGATGGGCAGGAGCTGAAGGGTAGAGGGAGAATACAGGTCAGTTTGTGAGAGTGTAGGTGTATGTGTGGGGGATATTGTATGTATGTGTCTATGCATGCATGTATGTGTCTGCATGCTTGTGTGTCTGTGTGAGCGTACCTTCTGCGGTGCGTCTTGCTCTGGGACCAGCCAGTCGAGCTCCGAGGCTGCGGGGAGCTGCATGCCCTCAAACTGCCTGAGCAGCCCCATGGCCACCGACTCAGCCGAGTTAGACTGGAGGAACGACGGAGAGCTGAGAGAGGGAGTAGGAAGTGTGAAGAAGCATATACCAAACACATTTCTGTGAACAACAGATCATTTCCACTACTGCAAATTATAGCCACACTATCAAACAATTGTCTAATTTCAACTACCACAAAGAATAGCCTTTTATTTTCAACTACCGCGAGCAACAGCCTAATATCAACTTCCGCAAATGACAGCATAATTTCCAAGTAGCCTACCGTGAACAATAGCTTCATTTCAACTACTGCAATCAATAGCCTAATTTTAACTACCGCTATCTAACTACCATGCCTTTTATTTTTCTACTGTTACCTCTGTGCTTGATATGGGCTTGATCGAAACCTAAACATTCTGTCTATAGTCCAGCCCACTCCACGGACTACCATTCTTCATTGGGCCAATAGGAGAAAGGGTGTGGCCAAGGTGAGATGCAGGAGATTCACACATGCAATCAATGTCAAAATATTCAATATTGGCGATAGAAGTCAGCAAACCTTGGCTAGTTGAAAACATAAGGTTTCGAGGATCATAAATCTGGTAAAGAGCTATAAGGCCTTTGGAAAATTTGTGGAAACTAGGCTATTATGGATCACTAGGCTCGGGGGATGAAAGAACTAGCATATGACCTATGTTATTGACATGGACAGGCAGGTCAGCAGACAATGGCCAAATCCATCTCTAGACACTATTCTCTATACACTTGTGGAGATGTAGACGAGACTTATCGTATCCTATCAGAGGGCAAGTTGGTGCTGTTACAAAATTGCCTAAACCTATCAAATCTCAAGTGCATAGGACAAAGGGTCTAGGGCATAGGGTCAATTTGGGATTGGGCCTACATCTACAAGGCCAGAGTGTGAGTGTGTGGGAGGAGCAGTTGTTACATAGACTCTGAGGTGAGGAACGAGCGGCCACTGGACGTCACACTGCGCTTTATGTCTGCATCTGTATATATATGAGAGAGAGAGAGCGAGAGATTAGGCTCAGTTCTTTTAAAGCACATCAATCACACTACCTAGCATAATTTGGTTCTAAAGGCAGGCATCAAATTCAGACAATCACAAATAAAAACATTTACAGCAAAAAATTTGAGGGTGGTGTTTCAGGAGAAAACTAATCTGTCCTAGATATGACAAGTCCTATAGAAGGCACAAAAGCATCAGACATTACATGTGTGGCAGAGAGTTCACATAGGGACTTTTAAAAGGTATCATATTAGTGTGCTGCTGGCGAGAGATTTTGGGCAGAATATTATGGGACATTGGAGTCAGAAAGCCTTGGCTAGTTGAAAACATGAGGGATTTCAAAGAACATGAATCTGATAAAGAGCTATAAGCCTCTGGAAAATCTCATGGAAACTAGGGTATTACGGATCACTAGGCTAGGGGATGAAAGAACTAGCATATTCAATATAGGTCATTGACAGGCAGGCCAGCAGACAATGACCCAATCCCAAATCCACAACTGCAACCCAGTTTCTGACCAATATAGTCTAGGGGTTCAGTCTAAAACTATTCTTTTGTCCATTTCAGAATATGTTCATATGTGGATTTGTGCAGTCGATGCAAATCCAAAGCCCTTCTGACAAGATCCAAAAACAACGATATGCCAAAGGGATGCTAGGCTGCAACAAATGACATAATCAGCAAGTATCCTTTTTCTTATGAAAGCCGACTACGCAGCAGCAGCATCACAAACAAAAATTTATTATCATCTTATTAACAGCTATACTTATATATAATAAGACTGTGGGAGTCATTTTGTTCGCAGTCCATTAAGCCGTTAAGTCTAGTCTCACACGTGTAATATCTGATGTTTCTTTTAATGCAAGCCAGACTATTTCTTTGCTACCACTGCAGCGTGCTAGAAATAGGCAACTTGGCAAGGTGGAATTAATATGAAGCAGTTCCTGTTTTTAGGGGGAACTCAAAAGCAGTGAGATCGCGTTGAGCACTAACACAACTGGATGTGCATCAGTGATGCAACACATAAAGCCTAAATTAATTGTTGAGTGAATCAATGGATGGATGAATGAATATTCATGAATGCCCAATAGCAGCAGTAGCTATACACTGCTGACCGCAAATGTACTAGACTACTGAAGACCCTAACCCCCATCAAACCATAGATGTCTATACACTCATCGCCGGTCTCCCTAACTCTGGAGCAGCAAAGGAACCACAAAGCACACAAGCCAGGCCAACAACTAGCTGGATTCCAAACTGAAAACCTTTTTCCCCACTTGTAGACGTCACTAAAATGACTAGGTACCAATGGGCACCAATCTGGTAGAAATTATACCAAATTAAACTGAAAGCTCAAAGGAAAAAGGTAGAGTCCATATGATGCTAACCGTGAACATCAATCACTCAAAGGCAGAGAGTAAGGGGAAATAATTGTTTTGGTAAGAGTTCTTCCTCACTTCATCTTCACACAATTCCTCACTCCACGCCACCTCCTCCTCAAAACACATTGGAGAAGGTCAGAGGGGAGGGACCTTGAACCTCGTCCTTCAATACAGTTGAGAATAGGACGGGAGGAATCGCAGAAAGATTCATTGAGAAAGAGCCATGGAATCCAGCTACATTTGTCCAGCCTTCCACATCCGTAGTTTTTGTGCCCCCCCCTAGCCCTGTCTCTTGTACCCCACACCAGATCAGATACCTGAGAAGAGGGAGGCGAGCGACAGGGAGAGGCCGCTCCTTGACACCGCCATCAGGGACTGGCCTTCACAGCCATCTGAGAGACAGAGACTACACTCAGCACTGGCTCCACACCACCAAATATACAGTGCATTTGGAAAGTATTCACAACCCTTGACTTTTTCTACATTTTGTTACGTTACAGCCTTATTCTAAAATTGATGAAATTGTTTTTGTTCCTCATCAACCTACACACAATACCCCATAATGACTTAGCAAAAATAGGTTTTTAGAAATTTTTGCAAATGTCACATTTACATAAGTATTCAGACCCTTTACCAGTATTTACCAGTCAAACTTTATTTGCCACATGCGCTAAATACAACAAGTGTAGACTTTACTGTGAAGTGCTTACTTACAAGCCCTTAACCAACAGTGCAGTTCAAGAAGAAAATATTTACCAAGTAGGCAAAAATAAAAAGTAACACAATAAGGATAACAAGGTTATATACAGGGGGCACCGAGTTAGTGTGCAGGGGTACAGGCTAGTTGAGTGACTGTGCATAGGTAACAAACAGCGAGTAGCAGCAGTGTACAGGGGGGGGGGGGGGTCAATGTAAATTGTCCGGTGGCGATTTTTATGAATTGTTCAGGAGTCTAATGGCTTGGGGGTAGAAGCTGTTGAGGAGCCTTTTGGTCCTAGACTTGGCGCTCCGGTACCGCTTGCCGTGCGGTAGCAGAGAAAACAGTCTATGACTTGGGTGACTGGAGTCTCTGACAATTTTATGGGCTTTCCTCTGATGGCATGAAGCTTGGCCCCAGTGATGTACTGGGCCGTTCGCACTACCCTCTGTAGCGCCTTACGGTCAGATGCCGAGCAGTTGCCATACCAGGCAGTGATGCAACCGGTCAGGATGCTCTCAATGGTGCAGCTGTAGAACCTTTTGAGGATCTGGGGGCCCATGCCAAATCTTTTCAGTCTCCTGGGGGGGAAAAGGTTTTGTCGTGCCCTCTTCACGACTGTCTTGGTATGTTTGAACCATGATAATTCGTAGGTGATGTGGACTCCAAGGAACTTGAAACTCTCGACCCTCTCCACAACAGCCCCGTCAATGTTAATGGGGGCCTGAAGCACCTTTGGCAGCGATTACAGCCTCAAGTCTTCTTGGGTATGACGCTACAAGCTTTGGCGTCGCTGCACAGCTATTTTCAGGTCTCACCAGAGATGTTCGGGTTCAAGTCCAGGCTCTGGCTGGGGTACTCAAGGACATTGAGACTTGTGCTGAAGCCACTCCTGCATTGTCTTTGCTATGTGCTTAGGGTCATTGTCCTGTTGGAAGGTGAACCTTTGCCCTAGTCTGAGGTCCTGAGCGCTCTCGAGCAGGTTTCATCAAGGATCTCTCTGTACTTTGCTCCGTTCAGCTTTCGCTCGATCCCGACTAGCCTTCCAGTCCCTGCCTCTGAAAAACATCCCCACAGCATGATGCCGCCACCATGCTTCAACGTAGGGACGGTGCCAGGTCTCCTCCAGATGTGACGCTTGGCATTCAGGCCAAAGAGTTCAATTTTGGTTTCATCAAACCAGAGAATCTACCCCGATTGCTCAGTTTGGCCGGGCGGCCAGCTCTAGGAAGAGTCTTGGTGGTTCCAAACTTCTTGCATTTAAGAATGATGGAGGCCACTGTGTTCTTGCAGTCCTTCCATGCTGCAGACATTTTTTGGTACCCTTCCCCAGATCTGTGCCTTGACACAATCCTGTCTCGGAGCTCTAGAATTCCTTCGACCTCATGGCTTGGTTTTTGCTCTGACATGCATATCAACTGTGGGACCTTATATAGACGGGTGTGTGCCTTTCCAAATCATGTCTAATCAATTGAATTGTAGAAACATCTCAAGGATGATCAATGGAAACAGGATGCAACAGAGCTCAATTTCGAGACTCATAGCAAAGAGTATGAATACTTAAGTAAAAAAAGTAGTTTTTTTAATACATTTGCAAAAATGTATAAAAACCTGTATTTGCTTTGTCACTACGGGGTAATGTGTGTAGATTGATGACTTTTAAAATTAACCCATTTCAGAATAAGGCTGTAACGTAACAAAATGTAGAAAAGGTCAAGGGTTCCAAATGCACTATATGACTACACACAGTAGTACTGTGTATACACACACATAAACAGGAGGAAGTAGTCACACACACACACGCGCATGAAGGCTACTTTTAGAACACACATGCAGGCAAACACACACACACATTTATCAAAGACCTAGCTACCTTGCCTCAACAGTCCAGAGAGCAATGTTAATGAATACCATTAAAAATGGGAGCCGTTTCCAGCCTTAGTGGGTAGATGAATGATATGTGGGACGTGACAATGAGGTTGTGAACTTAATGGCACACAAAGCTTGCATGATGTGTATATAATATAAACCCTTCCATCCAAGTCCACAATCCTTCCTAAGGTTCCCTCGTTCCCTCTCTCTACCTCTCAGCTCACACTCCTCCACCTCCTCGGCAGAGCCCGAGTCGGACATGTGAAAGGAATCCTGGGAGCTCCTGCAGGAGCCTCCGCTGTCTGTGGAGTGGAACACTGGAGGAAGGGAGACAGGATTAAAATCAATAGCAGCAAAATTACGACATGGGGACTAAGTTGGGAGTTGTTTGTTTGTGTGTGCATGCATCCGTGCATGTGTATGTCCAGCCATGCGTAAGCTCTTACAGTGCTGTGAGGGCGGCAGGCAGGTGCGTCGGATCTGCAGCCTGCGCAGGCGGATCTTCTGTTTTAACTGCTGGATCTCTGAGTCGCTGTCGTCGCCATCCTCCTCCTCCTCCCGCCGCCGCCGCAGGTTGCACTTCATCAGCTCGATGGCGGCAATCAGAGACTCAGAGATGCTGAAGTGGGCATTCTCCTGGAATGAGACACGCAGATGGGCGGGGGGAGTGAGGCCTTGCTGTAACACTTTCAAAATGAAGTTATGATTGATTTCACACAGTTGGAGAGGTGAGTGTAAGGGTCTCCTAAATGATACCATTCCAATTAGGTCATAACTCTCCCTATTCTCTAACTTTCTGTCCTTAGAGTGGACTCACACATTTCCTTTAAAAAGGCAAGTTCTGGGGTAAGAAACTATGGTACACAAATCCAATGCTTTAAAATGTGTGGGGAAAAGTGCACGAGTGCAGTCTTCGGGAGAATTGGAACGTTTAGACGTTCCGTTTCTAATCACTCAAAGGTCAGGGGTCAAATGATGTGGGATTATGAACCCTCCCCAGGCTCACCTTCTCCAGGTCAGCACAGCTGCCGAAGTCCTGCTCCGATAGGTAGCTGATGAGGCTCTGGCCCTCTGACGGCTTCCGGAACATGCCGTCTGGAACACTGCTGTACTGGGAGCCATCTGCAGAGAGACAACACATACATGCAGAGACACACACACACCCACACATTTTCAGCAAAGACAAGCCCCAAACACTGTATGTTGATTAGTATTGGTGTCACTGGCATATATACCTCAGGTAAGGTGATGGACATTGACAATTACATTTATTTTGCCAGCTAGGTAGTCATGTTTGAACCAGTGTACTCACTTGACTCCATATAGAGGGAGCTGGGTGTGCTGACATCACTGATGGCAGGGGAGAAGGGGCTGTAGGCCGTGACACAGCAGTCCACTCCAACCAACGATTCTGACAAACAGTACACACCGCTGATGTTAGATTGACCACAACAATGAAGGAAGATCAGTGTCATATCATCAAGGGCCAACTAGCCTGGTTACCAGATTGTTTTCTGTATTCAACATGTGTGCTAAAGTTGGCTAAAGAAAGCAGAAACAGACTTAACTGAACAGTGTCGTAGTAGCTTGACATTTCAACTTTAATATCCATTTTGAGATATGCTCAGTCAGACACCCACAAAGGATGTATCGTGAGTAAATGTATCAATGAACACATCAATGTTTTGTTATCAGCTAGGTAAATGACATCAGGGTAAAAAATAAATAATAATAAAATTAGATCAAATATGAAGTACTATATGAAGTCTCCTTTCCACTGCAAATCCAAGGCGAATATTGTGATGATACGCTTATGATTGCTGACAGTGATTCTGACCACATAAGCAACTAATACATTGAAGTTATAATGACCTTAGAAAAAAAAAGATAAAAGGTAACATTTGTAAAAAATGAATAGTAAAATCAATGAAAGACCAAAAAAAACAACATTAAAACATCACAATGTAATGAAAGTAGAGTGCATTCAAACATTATCCAACACAATGAATGAACATGGCGAGCTGTTTTGGCCTACGGTCTTGGTTTTGGTTTCACCTAAAACCAGCCAAACATTAAATCAAAGACTTAGGGTCTTGAGTGACCTTGGTTCGACCTAAAAATCAACCAAACAACAACCAAAAACAGAACAGCACAAATGAGGAACCAAAAGCAAGGCCAGAGATAAGAGAAGTGGAAGTAGGGATTTATCATGCAGGGAAAGGGGGATGAGAGAGGAAGAAGACGGAGCACAGAAGAACTGCACTGCCAACCTGCTACAGGGTCCTCTATTATAATGGTGATTTTCCTGTGGCCCCCTCCTTCACGCAGACAGAGACAGAGAGAGGAGGTTAGCAGTGAGAAAATAGAAGAAAAGGAAAAAGCACTGTGGCAAATGGCAACCGAGAAAGACAAATGTGCTGGATGTGGTCCACACCGCATAGCACTGCAACTACACACCCCCACACACTCTCTCTCTCTCCCAGGCGCTAACCTGCTGCATACACACACTCTTATACAAACACTAGTCTTGCAGCCATTAACC
Source organism: Salvelinus alpinus (assembly GCF_045679555.1). Classification (NCBI taxonomy): domain Eukaryota; kingdom Metazoa; phylum Chordata; class Actinopteri; order Salmoniformes; family Salmonidae; genus Salvelinus; species Salvelinus alpinus. The sequence continues at coordinate 5,784,740 of NC_092101.1, forward strand.
TTCAATTACTTATTTGAAATAAAAATTCACAAAGAAACATACACGTATTGGTTTGCACACACGCTCAGCAAACATACCCTAGCCTCTCACCTGCTACACACACGCAAACAAACACACACACACTCACCATGTCTATGTTTGTGGTTGATCCCCATGTCAGACATCGAGCGGATGTGCCCCTTGCTGCCCCCGCGACCCTGCCCCCTCTGTCCCTCCGAGAAGGATGACCTTCGCGGAGCGGGAGGCGGGACCACAGTCAGGGAGCTCCGCATAGGCGGCTGGACCGGAACCTCGCCACCTGATTCGCAACTCCCGCCGGGCTCGCTGCTGGGGGTGGAGCTCTGGGAGTCACGGCGATTGCAGCGTTGCACCAGGTTACCGATGGCCAGGTATTCTGGGCCGTCGTCGCCCTCGCCAGAGTCTAGGGTGTCTGAGTGGGCAGGACCTGGGGAGGCGGGCTCGGTCAGGGCAATGTGGGGGACAGCTGCCAAGGGGCGGGGAGGAGGAGTCACACCCCTCTCGCCCTCCCCCCCGGACCCTGACACGCACCCCCAAGGGGCTCCCGCGGCGCTGGCTGATGGAATAGAGTCTGTAGAGGGGGAACAAGAAGAGAGTTTCAGTCAGACTGCTTTCTGAAGAAACTTCATCAATGCTTTATTCAAATCGCATCTCCTTACACAATCAGGTCGGTGTAGACTCAGTGACCTCAAAAGCAGATACGAGGGAATTTAGGCATCAAGGGAAGCAGCTAATATAAGGTGGTTGACATTTTCTGAGACTTTCAACTAGAACTGTAAAACAACAGAGCAGAAATAATTCTTAGTGTCACTTCTATACTTCCCATATCTATCAAACTTCTGAATGTTTCTATCAGACACACCAAATGAGAGATGAGGCAGATAAGAGTTTTAGGGAATCCCTCTCCTTACAATCGCCAATAAACCACATCTCCATTTACAAATCAGGCCTGTGTAGGCTCACGGCGATCACAAGCACTGTAGTGAATTCAGCTATTGTGACTTATTGTGGACCTTGACCTTCTGAAATGATAATGCGATAACAGGAGGCACATGTCCTGCCTAACCTCCATTCACAATGCTGTTCCTCTCCTTCTCAGACTACTGCTCCATCCCTCTATCCTCCCTCTGAAATTCTACCCTACTGTACAGTTCATCCACCTCTACTTCATTCCCTGCTTTAATCTGTGTTTAATTTATTACTCTCCCCTTTCTTTCCCGTCTACCTTCCTTACACTCAATCCCTCTGCTTTCCTCCATATCTCCTGATCTGTGTTGGTGTTGCTCTCCGTCCCATGTTCTCACTCCCTACCCCAATCCCTCCATCTCTCCCTCCTATCCCTCCATCCTCACCTGTGTTGCTCTCTAATGCGGCCGACCGTAGTGGTGTCAGTGTTGGGTACCACTTTCTCTTTCCCACTCTCACACCCTCATTCCCATCCCTCACCTTCTTCCTTCCTCCATTCGCTAACCTCCCTCAGCTCCCTATTTCCTCACCTGAGCAGAGTTACCCTCTGAGATGTCCCCTGTGTTATTGCTGGCTGTGTGTCCTTTGTCTCAGTGGGAGCCTGTCTCCCTCCCTCTCTCTCTCCTATCCTCCTTCCACCCCTCACCTGAGTTCCTCTCTGAGATGACCCCTGTGTTTATGCTGTTCAGTGTGTGTCCTCTGTCTCGGTGGGAGAGGGAGCACTGGGAGGTGGTGAGCCTGTGGTTGAGCTCTTCCCTGGGGGGCCCCTGGCCCTTGCCCAGCCCGGCCCTCCAGCCTCCTCCGGCCCCAGGCAGCTCACACAGACTATGGCTCTTCAACAGGCCCCCCACACACGGAGGGCCCTTCAGAGTGGACAGCTGAGAAAGAAGGAGAAAAACAGAGGGGGAGGATTAGAGACAAATTAGAATGTGAAAGAGAGGTACAGTAAGATAGATGGTAAGAGATCAATGCAGGCACAGACAATTAGGTATAGTAAAAACAAGGGGAAAGAAAGAAAAAAAAACATGGCAAGAGACAATTTATGTGTAAGGCATAGTTGAGCTGTATCAGAAAAGAGAAGACAAATAGAGAGATGGAGGGAGAGAGATCCTCCACTAATGCTTAAGTGGATATCAGGGACAGGAACTTAAGACACCAAGATATACAGACAGAGAGTATGATTGGTGTGTATTGGTGTGTGTGTGTGTGCGCGAGGTGCCCACCTTGACAGTGTCAACGAGTGCCAGCAAACGGGGGTTGTTCTGTTCCACGGCCTCAAGATACTGAAACATGGCCGTCACATGGGGCTCTTTTAGGAGAAAGGCCTCCTCTGAGAGACAGAGAGAGGGAGAGAGAGAAGGGAAGGGGGAGAGGCGTGAGACAGAGCGAGCAACTGACCGAGAAAGGGAGAAAGTCAAGATTTTCCGTTTGAATATGAAAAATTAAAAGTGAAACGGTTATGAAGGTTATTTTATTTTCATCCAGAATCGTCGGTTACATGATCCTACAATTACCTTGCCAGCCCTAATTCCTTCATCAAGTCCACAAACTTAACTACAGTTGTCTTGGTTTAGCCGGGGCGCACACACTCACACGCAGCCTTACCGTTGTAGTACTTGCGGGTGTGTCCCTGGTGTTTGAGCAGGGGTCTGAGCTGGGCGGAGAGCAGGTGGACCTGAAGGCTGTGCAATAGCCAGCGCTCGGCCTTGTAGCCTTCCCCAACACTCTGTATACCCCTGTTTAGCACGGGCTCCAGCTTACTGAACTACAGGGCCCAGAAAGAGGCGGGAGAGAGGAGGGAGAGTAGTGAGGGTAGAGGGAGAGAAAGAGAGAGCGGAGGGGGGAGGAATAGGGGAGATTGAAGGAGGAGTGTATGGGAGAGAGAGTAAGGGGAGAGGGCAAGGGACGGGAGGGGAAGGGTGAGGAAAAATACAGAAAGAGAAAAGAGATGGTTAGAGAGATGACCACTATATAAACAGGTGAACCTGTGGCTGGCTAGCTGGCTGGCTGGACCCACCCAGATCTGTTTGTACCTTCTGTGATAATGTAACAGGCAGTAGCTGAAATCATCGAGAGACTTTTCTGAAGATACAGCAGATTGCACAAAAAACATTAGCACATCAACAAGACGGGAAAGAGGTCAGGGGCTAAAAGGTTAAAGGGCATTTGGGTTTCACAACAGTAGCATGTGAGAAGGGTGTTGATGAAGCATTACCCTGGTAAGAGTGCAAAAGTTGTGTTTATTCATTCACTAAAGCTTATCCTTGCCTCGTTTCAACTCATTGTCAACTGTGGGCCAGCCTACCATTAAGATCAGGTTTAGCATCAACTTAGAACCACTACTTATCATTAGGTTACACAATGGCTAATCACTGTATTGTTGTGACAACTATATAGATTCAACAATGTCTGTGTCCCAAATGGCACCCTATTCCCTATATAGTAAGGGGTTGCGTTAGTGTTCATAAATCTGCATTTTCATAACACAGACCTTCCGAAATCTGCATTTAAATCATTTCACCTATGTTTTATATAGAAAGTCAATCATATTTTTTAAATTTTCAATAGTGATCAGGGGCGTGCAACTATAGTTTTTTCACGGAAAATACATTAGGCACAAATACACATTCGGCAGAAAATAGCTTCATTTTCAACGCTATTTGGCTGGGAGCCAAATGAGCTTACAATGAAAAGACAAGGTCTTTTTTTGCTAAATGATGCATGGCCATCATATTTTCTAATGTTTATCATAGAAAGAATGTAGCCAGCTACATTTCCTAATGTTTTGCTTCAAGTTAATCTTGCATTTTCCCAGAGAAAAACTAGCTGGCTACACTGAGAAAAGTACCCGGAGAAAAATAGCTACACATCAGTCAGAGTGCTGTCTTCTGATAGAATGATGTTTCTCTCATCTGAGGGGAGAAGGGCAACTGAAGCACAACGTTTGTCTGATGAAAAGCAGAAATTACAGTAAGAAGCATTTTAGATCTGCATTTACAAAACACAGCAAGATATTTCTTATGCATTTATTTTAAAAAATCTGTGTGAAAAACACAGAATTCTGCATTAACGCAACCCCTCATAGTGTCCTACTTTTGACTAGAGCTCAGAGAGCAATAGTCTATGTGCCGGGGGGCTAGATTTATTATAGCTGGTGTAATTCTCCTGTCTTTCCTGGTGTCCTGTGTGAATTCAAGTACGCACCCATCCGGAGGACCGGAGCCCTAGGACCATGCCTCAGGACTACCTGGCCTGATGACTCCTGGCTGTCCCCAGTCCACCTGGTCATGTTGCAGCTCCGCACCTGCTGTCTCGACCTCTGAATGCTCGGCTATGAAAAGCCAACTAACATTTACTCCTGAGGTGCTGACCTGTTGCGCCCTCTACAACCACTGATTATTATTTGACCCTGCTGGTCATCTATGAATTTTTTAACATCTTGAAGAACAATCTAGCCATGTACTCTTATAATCTCCACCCGGCACAGCCAGAAGAGAACTGGCCACCCCTCATAGCCTGGTTCCTCTTTCGGTTTCTTCCTAGTTTCCTGCCTTTCAGGGAGTTTTTCCTAGCCACCGTGCTTCTACATTTGCATTGCTTGCTGTTTGGGGTTTTAGGCTGGGTTTCTGTATAAGCACTTTGTGATAACTGCAGACGTAAAAGATGCTTCATAAAATATAAAAAACATCAGCTCAATTGCTTTAATTCCATTAGTTCATTTTTTGTGAGCTCAACGCTCTGTTTATCTAGAAAGAAATGAAATAATTCACGAGAGAAATTAAGTCAAGAACTTTCTTTGTGGGATGCTGGGCTGAAGGGAGTTGTAGTTTTCATTAGGCAAATATTCACCCTAGTTCAGCAAAGAAACGTGGTAATCAACTATAATGACCATAATTCATTGCGCCTGTTCTTCCCGGCTCGACAGAGACTGATAGCCTTAACACAGACCGCATGAGAGAGGAATGTAAACAACACAAAGATGAGAGGGATAGAGACAGTTCGTGAGGTAGCTCTGATTGATAGTTGTAGTTGGTAATAAGCAGTCTTGAAAGTATGCCTTATTTACTTCGAAGAACTAGTCAAACGATTTTGTCAGACAGCTCTGCAGAATACTTAGGCAGCTACTATGTGTCTTTTACTTTCGGTTTTGTACACCAGCTTCAAACAGCTGAAAATACAATATTTTTGGTTATGAAAACATATTTCAATGATTCTCTTATACTTGCGGAAATTAGGGGAACTATTAGAATTTTAGCAACCAGGAAATGGCAGAGCAATTTCAACATAGTGCACCTTTAAGGAATGAAAAATAATAAAGTAATGAAATAAAAACTAAGTAAATATTTTATTTCATAGTAATTTCCTATTAAGGTCTAGCCAATGTGGACCTGATGGAGACAATAGGATGTTTTAGCAATTGAATGTTCACTATTTTGGGCTTTGTGATTTCCATTAAAAAGCTCCAAAATAATTAGCCATTATTTTATAATGCATTTGTTGTTGACATTTTTTTTGCGAATAAGATACCAGCAATAATTTTTTTAATAACCGAGACGAACCGACTTCAAAAAGCACTAATTGCTCAGCACTAGGCTCTGGTCAAAAGTAGTCCACTATGTAGGGAATAGGGTGCCATTTGGGATGCAGCCAATGTCTGTGGTCACAACAAACTGTACTGGCTCCACCATCATATACACGGGATGATTAATCACCGTAAAGAGATTGCTAGAGTACAATACCTGTTCTACATGCGAGGCCAGGTGAGGGCTGATGTAGCGGACACAACACACAAAGGGCCAGTAGTCTTTCTGCTTGTAGTACACCTGCAACACAAAACCGGCGTTTACTACAGTACAATGGCATTGTCCTACTTATGGCCGATGAAAGGCCACAGTGTGCTGTTATGACCACATTTCCACCAGTTTTTCCCTATCCATCTTACATTTGGGTTACCAGGACAGGATAAAAACAGAACATCAGAAAACAGATTCAGAGGAAAAAGCAGTAGAACTATGAAATGTTCATTCTCAGCAGCTCTTTTGCACCCTGCCTCAAAGAAAATGCAGGGAACAAACGCTGAATTCCCACTTAGCAGAGGCTCTTACCCAGGGCAATAATATTAGTGCATTTAAATAAAGAGGCTGAAAAACAGCCAAATAATAAGGCCTTATTATTACCTTTATTGAAAACACAAATGATAGCGTAAAAGAGTTAAGAGTAAGTAAAGGAGTACTTGTTCATGAGGCCTGACCTGCTCGTGCTTGAGGCCGTGGCTGAGGATGTGGTTCATGTCCTTGTGCAGCCGCTGTAGACCCCCGTAGCGAGACCACACATTAGGGTTGTTGGTGGACACCAGGCCCTCCACCGTGGTCTTCAGACTGGAGAGCAGCTTCCAGTGTTCCCTCCTGGAAAGAGAGGAGGGAGAGAATGGAGGAAGAGAGTGAAGAGGTAGGTATAGGCTTGACTGAACTTGTCCCTCACCCAAACATTCTAGAGTAGACAGTTGAACAGAAAAATTAAAACCAGCATTGACTGACTGAGAAGAAATCACACAGTAAGAATCTGCCATAACAAACAAACTACTGTGCAATGACCCCGAATGAACCATTGTTACTAAAAACTACTGGCTGTGCACTGCATATACAGCGCCCAATGAAATGCATTGTACTAGGCTAAGTAGATATAGGCTAATTATTCTAAAGTATACTGAGACCATAGACATACAGCCTTATTCCAAAATGGATTAAATATATTTATTCAGAAATCTACACACAATACGCCATAATAACAAAGACAACAGGTTTTTAGAAATGTTAGCAAATTTATTAAAAATAACAAAACATAAATACCCTTCTCTATGAGACTAGAAATTGAGCTCAGGTGCATCCTGTTTCCATTGATCCTCCTTGAGATGTTTCTACAACTTGATTGGAGTCCACCTGCGGTAAATTCAACTGATTGGACGTGATTTGGAAAGGGACACACCTGTCTATATAAGGTCCCACAGTTGACAGTGCATGTCAGAGCAAAAACCAAGTAATGAGGTCGAAGGAATTGTCGTAGAGCTCTGAGACACGATTGTGTCGAGGCACAGATCTGGGGAAGGGTACCAAAACATTTCTGCAGAATTGAAGGTCCCCAAGAACACAGTGGCCTCCATCATTCTTAAATGGAAGAAGTTTGGAACCACCAAGACTCTTCCTAGAGCTGGCCGCCCAGGCAAAAGTGAGCGATCGGGGTAGAAGGGTCTTGGTCCGATGGTCACTGACAGAGCTCTAGAGTTCCTCTGTGGAGATGGGAGAACCTTCCAGAAGGACAACCATCTCTGCAGCACTCCACCAATCAGGCCTTTGTGGTAGAGTGGCCAAACTGAAGCCACCCCTCAGTAAAAGGCACATGACAGGCTTGGAGTTTGCCAAAAAGCACCTAAAGAGTCTCAGACCATGAGAAACAAGATTCTCTGGCCTAATGAAACCAAGATTTTACTCTTTGGCCTGAATGCCAAGCGTCACATCTGGAGGAAACCTGGCACCATCGCTACAGTGAAGCACGGTGGTGGCAGCATCATGCCGTGGGGGATGTTTTACAGTGGCAGGGACTGATGATTGAGGCAAAGATGAACGGAGAAAAGTACAGAGTTCCTTGATGATAACCTGCTCAGGACCTCAGACCGGGGCGAAGGTTCACCTTCCAACAGGACAACGCAGGATTGTCTCGGAATGGCCCAGCCAGAGCCCGGGCTTGAACCCGATCGAACATCTCTGGAGAGACGTGAAAATAGCTGTGCAGTGACGCTCCCCATCCAACCTGACAGAGCTTGAGAGGATCTGCAGAGAATAATGGGAGAAACTCCCCAAATACAGGTGTGCCAAGCTTGTAGCGTCATACCCAAGAAAACTCGAGGCTGTAATCACTGCCAAAGGTGCTTCAACAAAGTACTGGGTAAAGGGTCTGAATACTTATTTCAGAAAAACCTGCTTTTGCTTTGTCATTATGGGGTATTGTGTGTAGATTAATGAACAAAAACAATGTAATACATTTTAGAAATAGGCTGTAACGTAATAAAATGTGATAAGTCAAGGGGTCTGAATACTTTCCGAATGCACTGTAGGTAAGACACTAGGTGATGTGGGCTACAACCTCCAATGGGCATAGGTTAATGGCAAACTCTTTAAAACAACAGTATTGAGTACAAAGAGTTAACATATTGTTGTTCTGGGTGAGTGAATAGAGGTCACTTTCCGCTTGTATTGAGATAGCAGCAAAATCAAAAGTGAATCTATGCCTTAAAGTAGCCTATTTGATGTTGAGGAAAAGAAAAAAGAGAAGAAAAACAGACTGAGCACAAAATCCAACAGACCAACAGACAAAATGCAAGCTCATACCCAGGACTTACTCATTTTTCCTTAAGTCAGCAGCTAGCTGGAACTCAATGCTGAAACAAACTGACACACACTCTCCCACACACACTTGGGAAAATAGTCTTGAGTAATGAGAAACAATGAAGAACAATACCAGAAGGGAGATTTTAGAAAGATCTAGTTTTCTAGTAAAAAGTATCTTATTAAAAACTTCACATTACTCATCTGCAGCAAATATGACAGAAACTAGGCTTAAAACATCCAGGGCTCATTCATGTTACAGGGTTGGAGGAGAAGGGGTTTTAAGGATGAACCTAGTGAAGTGTGTGCCACTGTTTCATGACTACTGAAGGAGTCTGTCAGTGATTATAGTTTTTTTGGTATCCATTAATGAGAGTTACAGGTTAGGTACTGTTTGGTGTAGCACAGATTAAGATCCTGTTCTACCAACCTTAAATTTTCCCATAATATATTAGTTCTTGATTTGGCCGATCTTCTTCTAAAATGTCTGTGTCCAGTTGCAGGTGGTACGTTTCAATTTAGAAGATGCTCCATTATTAAAAATAATACATTTCTATTCCATGAAGTAATCCAACAATGTGTACATCGCCAATGTATCTAATTGAAATATTCTCTCATTGATTGAAACCGGTGGGTCCACCCCAAAGTGCCCATCATCCAGGTCATGTTGACACTCACCTACAGTACTGTATCTCGATCATTGAGGGGGTTAGATTAATCTGGCCCGGGGTACACTTTACTATGGCCCGTCACATCATCAGGCCTAAACAGGAAAGGAGCGCCCTTCTTAAATCGAACAGTAATCTGCACCTCTCGGTCATGTTGTCAACAAGACAGCATAGTGCATCATCCAGAAACACACGAGAGATTCTATAAATGTTTGCATTTTCAAACTACTTTTCATTGGGAAGGAGAGTTTAAAAAAAAAATCAAAAGCAATCGCTTTTGTATGGGAAAACGTAGAATCCTACTGATTACTATAATTGAATTAGACCGCTTTTGTTTTGAGCTGCTTTCACGTCGGATAGAGCGGGGCACCTGGCTCACTCCCGGTGAATTCTATAAATACCCCTCTTGTACAGCACCTGTAATAGGGAATTTGCCATAACAAAATTGCACTTCCTTCCAGTTTGCAAGATAACTACATATCAAGTTAACGTTAGTTTAGCGTTAACTAGCTGATAATGCTAACTCAAGTTAGCTAGCTAACGTTCGCTAATTTAGTTAACACACTAGTTAACGTTAGCTACCTAGTTAACGTTACTAGTTAGCAAATACATATTGTCATGGACAGTATTATATATTGCATGTAACTGAGGACAACGTTTGAAGTTCATTGGCCAATTTCAGACTTGTTTTCATCCGTGAACAACCTTAATGTAGCTAGTTAGTTACCCAACGAGCTAGCCGGCTAAGCTAGCTAGCAAACAGCTAGCTTGGTTAGCCGATTCCCCACCTAGTCCCTCACCTGCGTTCCTCGGCTTCAGCCTCAGCCGTAATCTCCATTTCCTCGAACCGGGGGAAACCGAATACGGTATCAGCTTCCCCCAAATTCACTTCCAGTACACACAAGACACCGGCCGCTTACAGCCAGTGGCTCAACATTATCTCGTCGCATTCACTTTGGCTAGTAGGAGTGGTGACTGGTGTAGTCCAATACGAGCGCTGTCAGTGTCAAAAATTGCATGAGGCCCAAACAGAAACACAAAACCGCATGACCTCGCCATCATCAGTAGTGGGCGGGGTTGATGTTTCAAAGACTCCTACTCCTTGACACAGGTTGATTTTGAAGTGATAGATTGAGATTTATTTTTCCTAGGCTATTTATTGCAAAATAGCCTTATGCTGAATTTATAACTGTGAGTTATTCAAATGAAGATGCCTGCACATTTGCTACCTTATTCAATTATCCTCCATTCTCTGTTAAATAAAGTCAGTGACATTCAATATAAAGTTTCACATTACTATTTGTAACTGGTGGGTAATGCATTAATTACTTTTCTAGAAAATTTCAGTACAGCCTAGAACCCTGCTTTTTATGCCAAACCTGCTAATAGCTTGACAATGATGCCACCTGCTGGTGGTGAAGGGCTCTCTCTCGCACACACACACACACACACACACACACACACACACACACACACACACACACACACACACACACACACACACACACACATACACACACACACACACAATTCAGTCCCATTAAAAATCCTATTCTCCCTAACCCGTACTCTTACCCTAACATTAACCCAAAAACCTAACCTTATAACCCTAAACCTAACCCTAACCCTTAACGTACTTCTAACACCAATTCTAACCTTAACCCTAAACCCCCTAGAAATATAATTTGACCTTGTGGGGACAAACAAAACGACCCCAGTTGGTCAAATTTTTGTTTGTTTACTATTCTTGTGGGTACTTCTGTTCCCCACAAGAATAGTTAAACACATCCACATCTTTATACCATGTGTGAATAGCAATTCCTAATCTATGCGGGCCCCTGGCCTTGTGTGCCAATCACTTATTGTATGCTCTGCTCAATAAGCTGTTCATGTACATAACACACACACACACACACACACACACACACACACACACACACACACACACACACACACACACACACACACACACACACACACACACACACACACACACACACACACACACACACACACACACACACACACACACACACAAACAAACAAACCACAGACAAAAGATTATGTCCAGGAGCCACATGTATTTTGACAGCCTTACCTACAGGGGACATGCATCTCTCATCGCTGGTCATGTTGGCAAACAGAAGACAGAGAGGAAAAAACAGTATTTCATATTTTCAATTGCTGACATGTCCTACTTTGGTGAAAAGAAGAAGAAAGGGCTTTCAGTCCTATGTACAATATTCCTCCGGTGCAATTCCTCCAAGTAAATGAAATACATTTTTATTTGTCACATGCAATGGGTGTAGACTTAACCTTGAAATGCTTGTTTATGAGCCCTTCCCAACGATGCAGTTAGAAAATTATAATAAAAAGAAAAATACACAAGAGGAATAAAATACACAAGAATGGAGCTATATACAGGGAGTTCCAGTACCAGCTCATTGTGCAGGGGTGTGAGGTATTTGAGGTAGCTACAGTATGTACATGAAGACAAGGTAAAGTGACTAAGCATCAGGATAGATAATAATAAGAGTAAAATTAAGAACAGAGGTACAGCAGCAGCGTATGATGAGTGTAAAAGTGTGTTGTCGGTATGCGCGTGTGTGTTTGTGAATCTGTGTAGTGTGTGTGATTGTGTATACAGGGCCATCAGAAAGTATTCACATCCCTTGACTTTTTACACATTTTGTTGTGTTACAAAGTGGGATTAAAATTGATTTAATTGTCCTTTTTTTGCAAACGATCCACACACAATACTCTTATATCAAAGTGGAGGAAAAATTCTACAATGAAAAATAAAACACTAATATATCTGCATTAGATAAGTGTTCAACCCCCTGAGTCAATACATGTTAGAATCACCATTCGCAATGATTACAGCTGTTAGTGTTTTTGGGTAAGTCTCTAAGAGCTTTGCATACCTGGATTGTACAATGTTTGCCCATTATTCTTTTTTAAATTCTTCAAGCTCAGTCAAGTTGGTTGTTGATTTTCAAGCCTATTTAAGGCAAATCTGTAACTTGGCCACTCAGGAACATTCAATGTTTTCTTGGTAATTAAGTCCTTGTGTTTCAGGTTATTGTCCTGCTGAAAGGTGAAAGTGTCTGTTGGAAAGTAGACTGAACCAGTTTTTCCTCTAGAATTTTGCCTGTGCTTAACTGTATTATGTTTATTTTTATCCTAAAAAACTCCATAGACCTTGCCGATGACAAGCAAAATATCATGATGCAGTCACCACCATGCTTGAAAATATGAAGAGTGGTATTCAGTGTTATGTTGGATTTGTCCCAAACATAACGCTTTGTATTCAGGACAAAAAGTTCATTTCTTTGCAAAATATTTAGCAGTATTACTTTTGTGCCTTATTGGAAATAGGATGCATGTTTTGGAATATTTTTTATTCTGTACAGGCTTCCTTCTTTTCACTCTGTTATTTAGGTTAATATTGTGGAGTAACTACAATGTTGTTGATCCATCCTCAGTTTTCTCCTATCACAGCCATTGAACTGTTTTAAAATCATCATTGGCCTCATGATGAAATCCCTGAGTGGTGTCCTTCCTCTCCGACAAGTGAATTAAGAAGGATGTTATTTATAACTGTTGCGTAAATTTCAGCCAAAATGTCTGTGTGCGCCATTTCTGAAAACCTCTGTGCACATACACAAATATTGAGATGTATTATTGTGGGGGCGTAGATCAGAAAACCAGTCAATATCTGGTGTGACCACCATTTGCCTCATGCAGCGTGACACATCTCCTTCGCAGAGTTGATCAGGCTGTTGATTGTGGCCTGTGTAATGTTTCTCCACTCCTCTTTAATGATTGTGCAAAGTTGCTGGATATTGGCGGGAACTGGAACACACTGTCGTACACATCAATCCAGAGCATCCCAAACATGCTCAATGGGTCAATGTCTGGTGAGTATGCAGGCCATGGAAGAACTGGGAAATGTTCAGCTTCCAGGAATTGTGTACAGATCTTTGCGACATGGGAGTGTGTATTATCATGCTGAAACATGAGGTGATGGTGGCGGATGAATAGCACGACAATCGGCCTCAGGATCTCATCACGGTATCTCTTTTCAATCAAATTGCCATCGATAAAATGCAATGGTGTTGGTAGTGCATAGCTTAAGCCTGCCCATACCACAACCTCACTGCCACCATGGGGCACACTGTTCACGCTGTTTACAATGTTGACATTAGCGAACCGCTTGCCCACACGACTCCATACACATGGTCTGCGGTTGTGAGGCCGGTTGGACATACTGGAAAATTCTCTAAAACGATGTTGGAGGCAGCTTATGGTAGAGAAATGAAAATGTAATTATTTGGCAACAGCTCTGGCGGCCTTTTATTGTCCACAGCACAAGGGTCACAGTGTAATGGTCATGCTGTTTAATCAGCTTCTTGATATGCCACACCTGTCAGCTAGATGGATTATCTGGACAAAGGAGAAATGCTCACTAACAGGGATGTAAACAAATTTGTGAACAACATTTTAGAGAAATAACCTTTTTGTGCGTATGGATAATTCTGGGATCTTTTATTTCAGCTCATGAAACAAGGGACCAACACTTTACATGTTGTGTTTATATTTTTGTTCACTGTACATACGCATGGTTTATAAATTATGCCCCAGGTATTTAAACCTCTTCCACAGGCTAGTAAAGTAGTAGAAGCTTATTACTACCTATTTTTGTCTTAGGGATTCATGGAAACAAGCGACATGCTGTACTATTCAGTACCAGATAGTTAGTGCCAATTTATGAAGTATCAGAAAGTACAGATAGATCGAACCCAGATCGATTAGCACATAATTTCTTAGTAAATACTAGGGAAATACCAGCTAAATAATAATAAATTGCTACCTAATTCAGTTCCAAATGTAAAACCTGTATGCTCCATTTAGATAAATTGGAAACAGGTATTAGCCCCCTGGGCACTTTCCTATTCATCTCTTAGCTCTAACTTAACCATCTTGATGGAGTGCAAACTATGAATAGACCGATTTCAAAAAGATCAGAGGAATTCTGCTCTTGGAAAAGAGTGGTGTCATTTACATCATTTTTGATTTACAGACGTGGAAAAATGGCAGTATCCTCAGACGGCTGCAGCCCTGTTGGGTCCATTACGCCTGAGCAGGTGAATCAGAGATCGAATGACTGATGCCAGTGGGTGAGTCACGTTTTGTTGGCCCATTTCCTGTATTCTTTAAATAACTGTGTGTAGGCTCCACTCATGCACATACCTGAATAAACTTCCTCAACCTCCCCAGTAACAAGTCTCTGCAAAGACCAGTTTATTAAATGACTGTATAATAAAGCTATTCAGTTGAGGTAAATGGGAGCCGTGGCCGGTGACATCTCAGGCGTCATTGACTGAGCAGAGTAGTGCGTGCTCATAATCTGTCTTCATACCAACATGCATTATATTGTACTTTTCACTAGGTTTCAAAGCACCTACATTGTGGAGAGGTAACTTGTGTTCAATCTAATTTATGTTGCTCTATCAGGATCCTGGTTCAGAATATTTATAGTGAGCTCAAACTATTGGGACAGTGACACATTTGTTTCGTTTTGGCTCTGTATTCCAGCACTTTGGATTGAAATAATATAAGGACTATGAGGTTAAAGTTCAGACTGTCAGCTTTAATTTTCGGGTATTTTCATCCGTGTCGGGTGAACCGTTTAGAAATGACCGCATTTTAGGGGACCAAAAGTATTGGGAGTATTAAAGTAGTCAAAGGTTTAGTATTTGGTCCCATATTCCAAGCATGCAATGATTACATCAAGCTTGTGACTCTAAAAAGTTGTTGGATGCATTTGCTGTTTGTTTTGGTTGTTTTATAGATTAATTTGTGCCGAATAGAAACGAATCGTAAATAATGTGTCATTTAGGAGTCACTTTTATTGTTAATAAGAATATGTTTCTAAACACTTCTACATTAATGTGGATGCTACCATGATTACGGATAGTCCTGAATTAATTGTGAATAATGATGAGTGAGGAAGTTACAGATGCACCAATATCATACCCCCAAGACATGCTAACCTCTCACCATTACAATAACAGGGAAGGTTAGCATTTGCGGGGGTATGATATTTGTCTAACTTTCTTACACAAGTGAATTCATCCCAATACCTTTGGTACTCTAAAATTGAGGACTATGTACAAAAAGTGCTGTAATTTCTAAACGGTTCACCCGATACGGATGAAAATACCTTCAAATTAAAGCCTGAACCTTGTATCATTTCAAATCATAAGTGCTGGAGTACAGAGCCAAAACACAAAATGTGTCACTGCCCCAATACGTTTGGAGCACAAAACCGTACCTATGAGTAAATAAAATAGCCTAGTGTACATTAATTCAGTTCTTGTTGATCATAGAGCAAAGTATAGCAAGCAGAGATTGAGGTGAGAGATACATGTTTTGGCATCTCTATAACCTGGATACAGCACGTTTCGTACTTGTATAACAACTAAGTCAGTCATCAGTAACCAGAAGGTTGATTATTAGTCATTCATTGTAAGATGACACACAAACAAGACACAATTTGCACTGGGCAAGACATTGACATTCTTAATAAAACAGTAATTTATTTTTTGTTGCCACAACAGCACATTACAAGGGCATCGTTAAGATATTTTCTCCAAGGCTCAGTGATCATCACGTTCATACAGTACACACCTGGCATGTACATGGCATCTCCTTCAAAACAAACAAAAAAATACCCAATTGCAAAGGTAAAATCTAAGTTCATCCTGCTAAAGATTTTGGTTTGGTTCTAAGCCACAAAGAATGGTACAGGAAGCACAAAAGACATGTAACGCAGACAGGACATACCATAATATGCTCATTCAATTGTTTACCAGATTCAAGCTGGAGTTGTGAAATGTGTACAATAGTTTCCGTTAAGTTTGTAAGTTATTATAGTCTAGCAGTTTTTTTTATTGAAGTATGTGTTGGTACACTACAATCAGAATCTAAATGTTTGCATTCCTTAAAAGGTCCAATGCAGACCTTTTTTTAAATCTCAAAATCAAATCCTTTGAGTAACAATTCAGTACCTTCCTGTGATTGTTTTCAATTAAAATGGTCAAAAATAAATAAGAGCTACTTAAGCAAAGAGCAATTTCTCAAGCAAGAATTTTGCTAGGACTGTCTAGGAGTGGTTTGAGTGGGGAGGGGAAAACTGAAAATTTGCTGTTATTGGCAGAGAGGTTTGGAACTCTTTCTTATTGGTCTATTAACTAATTTACTGCATGGTGACGTCACCATGGAAAACCAAAACTCCATCCCACCAAAACAGGCTGACATTTCAGGTGGTCTTTTCAAACAGTTCTTACACTAAAAGGGCATTATAATTTTCACAGTATTATTCCAACCTCAGTGTGGAAATATAAAGTCACGTTTTTGACTGCACTGGGCCTTTAAATACAGTAACATTTGCAATTTAACAAAACTTTTTTGGTCTGCATATGAAATTCAAAACAAACATTTACATAAACAAAAAGATGGCTCAAACTTCATTTTCTGCTAGTGTGTGCTTCTGACTCTCCCTTCCTCTTAATCCCTCATTCTCGCCCCCTCTCTTTCCATTCCGTTCTCCTTCCTCTCTCGTTCTAACTGGCAGCTCTTTGTAAACGATGGGTAAAGGACAGAGCAGACTAACTTTACGTTACAATAAGAGTGCTAAATAAAAAGATGAGGTAAGAAAGTGGTTTAATTATAGATCATGCAGAACATGCTAAACAGAAACAAAAAAACTAGGAAGTAAAAAATAAAAAGAATGTGTGCATTAAAAATTAAATAATTACACAGCTTTGAGTCTTTGGTTACAAAGTAGGTTGAACAATTTCACAGCTTTTTTACCACCAGCCCAGAAAGTAAATATGTGCAATAGAATTTTTAAAACGTTGGGAAAAGTATGGCAATTGTCTTTCAATTTTGGCAACAAAAAAACTACAGCAAAAGTTTATCAAAATATAACTACCAGCGATTCATATCTCAATAAACTGGCGTTCACCTGTACAATCCCTCTATGCTTTTAATACTTTACTCTTTACAAAATGTACATTCAACCTGGATTAATTTAATGAAGTTAACTGCCTTTTAGTGTTAGCGGTGCTATGCCATGGGAATTGCCTTTTTAAAAGAACCTATTGCATTTACGGAACTACTTTTTGCATTAGACTACCAATTGACTGCCTGACAGATAATCTAACATACCAGAAACCAAAAGAGAAACTAGTTTTTTTTTAATAACATGTATTTCTGTGACATTGTTCATTTACATTATGAAAATAGTATCCCTGAAATAAATAAATGCAAACATTAAAACTGAACTAATGAAGGTATTTTTTGATTTGTGTCAAAGTGTGGTGGCTCTGGGAGAACTAGTTTTGGTCTTCTCACGGCGTGAGACACATTCTTCCTATGGTGGGGGGAATCCTTTCCTCCACCTCAGTCTCTATTTGTCGTTCTCATTCCCCCGTTCTTTTCCACTTTCTACCAACAACCCATTGTGGCGTGAGGGATAGAACAGTCAAGGGCCTCCCAGGACGTAGGATCCCCCCCACGTTTTTCGGCCTCTTTGACCACCTCCACTACCGCCCCCATGCGCCGGATTGCCTCTTACCCCCCGTGGCCCTGCACCGCACTCCTCCCTTGGCCAGCTCCCCATAGACTTACAGCGGGACACCCGGCCAAAAGAATGCTATCACAGGATGATGATTGTCTAATACTGGGAAGGCCCGACGACAGCAGCAGCACGCAAAATGAAGCATGGCTCTTCACACGAGTCGAAGACAAGGGTGGCAAACAAAAGCTGATTTTGCTTGTTATTTTTGCCTCTAAAAAAACAAATCAAATGCAGTTCTGAGCTCTTTTTTTATGTTGCAAGGCGGCGGGAGAGGCAGGGGTTGGTTGTTTGTTGGGGTCTCCTCCTCCCGTATGTCGGGGAGGTGTATTACGAGGGCATGGGATCACACAGAGGTGACGTTGGGCTGCTGTGGCAGGCTGAAAGCCTGGGTTTCACCCTCCAGGGGGGTGTTGGTATTGGTGTTATTGGTGGAGGGTAGCTGCTGAGACGGGGAGGTGCTGCCGGCAGGGCTGATTTGGGTGGACGACAGCTGGGTGAGCTGGTCCATGTTGGCCAGGGACTTGAGCACGGCGTTCTCCTGCTCAAGCTGAGAGTTCCTCTCGTACAGCTCCTTGATCTGCTCCTTCAGCACCTCCACCTCCTCCCGCACTGCGTACATCAGGTGGCTCTTCACTAGATCCTGAGGAGAGAGAGGCCTGCCATTAGCACAACAATTTAGGACCATACAGCAATGCACACACACTACAGAGATAAGAGAGATTGTGAGAGGGCTAGCAAGAGAGATATAATACCATGTCAAACATTACTCACAAGCTTTACCACTGACTTCAGGTCAAATCATGTACTTCACTTTTCAATATGTTAGTAGTGCCTAGTTAGAAGGTCAAATGACAGACTCACTCACCATTGCTTGCTCTATCTTGTTATCGATGGCAACAACACTGGCTCCGGAAGCACTGTGGAGATAAGAGAAAAATAATGTTAATATCGAAGGAATGAGGAAAAGAGAGGCCACCCTATTCCTTTGAAGATAATCATCAAATCATCTATTACACATTCAAATGTATGTTGCTCTTCCAAGGTACACTACTTGAACAAAAACATGTGGACACCTGCTTGTTGAACATCTCATTCAAAAATCATGGGCATTAATATGGAGTTGGTCCCCGCTTTGCTTCTATAATAGCCTCCACTCTTCTGGGAAGGCTTCCCACTATACGTTGTAACATTGCTGCGGGGGACAGCGTACCTTTTAAAAATAAAAATCCATTGCAAATGAGAGGCTAATAGTTACCCCTCGATAATCACCAAGTCTCGGTGTGAAAGAGCAAAATGTCATGCTCTGATGATCCCATATATCCAGTGGACACGTCATAAAATGCCGAACACTTTTCCCTTGCCGGAATAGGCTACACAATAGGCTATACAATGTTGCAAGTTCGCTGGCAACAGACCTAGTTGATTGATTTGATACAATGTTGCACTTTACTAGCTGAAGTCAAATATGGTACTGTCCATATGTAGCATGTTTTTGGTCGAAGGTTCAGGAATTGCTGAAGAAATGCAACTTCTACCTGGAGCTAACTCTGCAAATAGCACGGCTGGGTGATTTAAAAAGTAAGTCAATCAATCAATAATACTCTTAGCAAAAATGCTTATCTTTAATTTACAATATGCAGAATCTGAGAATAGAAAGGTTCTGAACTTTTTTGAAACATCACAGCTGAAAAATATATGGCAAATAGAAATTTAAACAGGATAGTGTTCAGAGATAGACAGGAGGGATTGAGTGGAGCTGAAGGATGGGATCAATAACATTGATGGAAGCCAAAAGCTGATCTACCCGGTACATTATTTTTTTATTATTGTAAAAAAAAATCTCAAGACAGATAGAAAGGTATCCATACAGGCGGAGTAGATTAATGTGATTTAAAGAACCAGAATTTTCATCACGATACTTTTACTGTTTTTATTTGTCAGCTGTGTATTTTTACTTAGCCTATTGGCCAATTCAGCATTGTCAACTATCACAGTTCCATGTGCTCATTTCTTTAACCACCAATGGCTCATGGTGTAGGCCTATCAATGTGTCCATATGGTAGAAGCTGGTGCTCTTGCATTAGTAAAAATGTTCCCTTTCGATTTTTATCATTTTAATTCAGATTTGCATAATTAACCACGTGACAATGATTTTGAGAAACAAAATTACTATTGAAATGAAACTGTTCCATGAAAATGTGAAGATCATAACTGTCATGCAGAAACTCACGCGCCGCCTATGTCAGCTATAGTCCTACCCACATTTATCAGGCATCGCGTTCTTAGAAAATGCAGTTAATATTTTCTTCTTCGCCATGATTAGCTCAGAAATTGGCAAATAGGCCTACAAACTCAAAATCCCTAATTACCCTGACACTATAGCCCACTAAGTGAAACTCCCGGACAGCAGTTGCGAGTAGCCTAATTTCATTCCATAGGCTATCGTCCATTTTACTTTGACCTGTTCTGTTTTTAGGATATGGTATGTTTGTTAACATGTTACTTCATATTCATATCGAAGCAAACATTTTTTGATAGGGCGCCATTTAGGCTATTTAATCGGAAGCACGCATATTGTAAAAAGTGTCCATGACATTCTGTAGGAGACAGAAAAGGCCACAGAGGCTATATACCCTCTACTGTATAGACTACATGATTTATGTTAGATGACTTTGACAGAGTGGTGGGGTAACACCGCAGTGTATGGACAATATGCATATTTTCCCTGCCTTTGCTCAAGTGGGCACTGCTTATAATGGGGCATCATCAGTGCTCACCTCAATAGCCCACCACTGGGTGAGACAAGTTTTCCAAGTTTTGGGGCAGAATTATGTGAGGTGTTGTTGGTGATTCTTGGTCAGTTTAGCTCGGGAAATGCTGTCCTTGACAATGTGCCGCTCCAGGCGGCCGCCTAATCCGCGAGCCGGCCGACCATCCTCCTCATTGCGCGCTCCATTGTACTGGAAAGTCATCTTTCGTGATACTGTGCTCTTTTAATAGGCATCATTAAGGCGCTGATCAGCAGCGCTTTAAATGGGAGGATGGGGGAGGATAAGCATGGGAGGATACATTTATTTTATTTCACCTTTATTTAACCAGGTAGGCTAGTTGAGAACAAGTTCTCATTTGCAACTGTGACCTGGCCAAGATAAAGCAAAGCAGTTCGACACATACAACAACACAGAGTTGCACATGAAATAAACAAACAATCAATAATACAGTAGGAAAATCTATATACAGCATGTGCAAATGAGGTAGGATAAGAGAGGTAAGGCAATAAATAGGCCATGGTGGCAAAGTAATTACAATATAGCAAATAAACACTGTAATGGTAGGATGTGCAAAGGATGAATGTGCAAGTTGAGATACTGGGGTGCATAGGCGAGCCTCGTCGGCGCACCCTGTGCAAATCCTCAAATATGATATCTAATACAATGCATACAAAACCCAAGGATTAGGGAATAAGCGAATTCCCATTAAATTGTTGTAGTGAAGAATATAAACAATTTGTGGGCGGGCAACTGGTGGTCACTGCATTCTAGAGGCAGAATAATAACATGCCACGCGAAACAGAACGGACCAAAAACGGATTGTTATTGGAAGTGAAACTTTGTATTATTTCCTGCTTCTAATGCAAATCAAATCATACGTAAATGGACTAATCTCACAACCGTGCATCTCTTTTTGATGCAAATGCACAAGAGGCGTGAAGTGCTCTCAACCACCGCGTGCAGTGAAAACTGTCCGGGAAAAATGTTTTCAAACACCATCCTCTGAATAAATATTTCTCCTTCCAGATGTAATACAATATAAAACCATACTTTTTTGTCATGTTTTATCTCGACAGGTTTGAGGATACTATTTGTTGCAATCTTTTGTTGTCTAATCGACATCACAGTCGAATACACCGCGTTTATTGTACCCTTTTTATGATGGTTCCCCATACTTCTCGTTTAAATGCCTTATCCTCATAGAAAATGCACAATGCTCACCTCGTTCAGGGCCCTCCGTCTCGTTGACACATTAAATAATCTCACGCCGCTATTTAATCCCCAAAGGTTGTCGTTTTTTGATCCTTTACAAAGACCAACGCGCAGTCGGCTGCCTTTCCTGTACGACACCGCCCTGCAAAGGCACGACTGAACAAAGGGGCGCAACACACCACTAGAAGGTGCTCTGGCAAGATAGCATTTTGTGCAGGTCTGTAGAAGTTTGTGTGATTTCAAATTTGACTGAACCAGCTAAATACATGAAACGTTATTCTTCCTCCATATTGACGGGTGAAGTAAAACTATACGGCACATGCTGTTCTGCTCCAATGACTGCGGAAACGTTTAGGTTTCCTCAGCACAAATCAAACATGAACAGCATACAGAATTTGCTGTAGATATGTATCAACTGCCCCTTTACAATTAGTACTTGGAGCAGATAAGCATGGGCTAAAGTCTTGAGTGGCCATGCTTGTGTGTGTCTGTGTCATGGTCTCTCAACTGTTGCAGAAAACTACGCCATCCTTTTCAAATCAGGTCCCGAGTATTCCAGAAATGCCGTAGACTCCTCCATGCAATGTAAACAAGGCACCTGTCAATCGTCGATGCTATGGTACTGCCTAGGCTCTGTGTGTGACTGGCAGCAGCACAGCAAGGCTATGATTGGACTTGCAGAGAGACAGTCACAACCGCCCATCAAAATGTCACACCGCATTAAAGTCACTGATGCTTCAAGAAAGAAGCCAAAGCCCTTGAATCACTGCAAAGTCGATACAAATTGTAATACAGAGGCACAACACGACCAATGAGAAAATACAGTAACACCTCTAAAAGGGACACGTTGTTCTTCTAGTAACTGATCATGGATACAAAACTAGAGCAAGTTGATAAACTCACACTCAAAAACATTGATAAAATCAAGCATTATTGACTAGTCTTTTTCATACCATAGCAAAGACAGCTACACAATGATGAGGTAATACAAATGTATCCAAATACTCAAAAGCTATTACCTGCATCGTGCTCTGTAAGAAACAAAACGTCCTGAATATGCGGGTGAGGTTCCTGGCGTGCAGGGAAGACTGTAGCTCATTTTGCAACGCATGATGCCCAAAAGTTCCCTAAACACAACTCTCAGTCATAGGTATCAGTGTTTTGATGGTTGTGTGTGTGTCGCCAGTCTTTAAAAGCCTTTTTACATCTCACATTGACTTGCTTGGGAGAATGCTAGGGGAGGAGTTTGGTGCGCTTGACATTCTCATTTGCCTTCTTGTGCAACAGGCTTATATGATCACATTTATTGACGTAAATTTTATCACACCGCATGTGTCAACCCACACCTTTATTATATCCATATAGACTGTTACTAAAATGAGTCTTAAAAAAGAAGTTTACTCATAAATCTCTTAATCTGCACATTAGATGTTCCTTTGATTTCTCTCAAAACCAAATGATGGCACTGACGTTTAAATAACTACATTACTGACTATGGATATTCAGGGTGCTAGTTAATATTTTCGGGTTGTGTGGTGCCTTTAATTTACTTTGCCTTAACTTTATTTAAAAGCTCCAATGCGCAAAACCCTTAATGTTTAGAGCACAGCATTTATTCTTTAAGTGTTTGTGGCTGACTACACATACATGAAGCAAACTGCTACAACACTATCAACTGGGAACCTATATTTCTCTATTACATTGTTACCCAGATTTTAGTCATAAGAAGATTTAAGATTGTACTCGTTACAGTGATTTAAGAGTTTTTAATATTAGCCTAATCCCATGATTAAAACTTGTTCTGTTTGTGAATTTCCTCAAATAATTAAACGAATCAAATTTCCAACTAAACTTTCCTCATGTCAACAATGTCCTCTCTGTCCAGTCTGAAGCGGTTTCGAAATGCAAACGTCCAACTATCAAAAGCAGGTATCAAAAGATGGAAAAATAAAACTGGATCGTTATACCATTTGACCTTTTCCCGGTGTCTACTCAAAAGTGGACCATTGAGGAGCTATTGTTCCTGCTGTGATGACCTACTTTCGACATACAGGGAAGAGGGGAATGTTATGCTATGCTGACAGGTCCACAATAACATGCGAAACCGCAAAATGAACTGCCCGCATTCCACATCTTTGGCCCGCCTTGATTGCAATCTGAGTGGTTGATAAACAAGGAGAGAATAATACATTCTTCCTCCTCTGAAACAACCATAACAAAACACAGTGACAGCAGTCGGCAATGTTCTGCTGTGTCTCTGCCTAATGAGAGATGGGAAAGGATGATGGGCGGGGAGGGGTTAAAAGGAAGTGGAGGGGGCAGGCACTGGCAGCCAAATCTAATTTGTTGGCAATCAGCATCCAAGGAAAACAAGGCGGCCTGTACATTTTATTCCGGGAGGGGAAATATGGGCTGTTTATATAAGAGATGGCTTGCTGTGTGTGTCACCCACAACAAGGACCTGTGCTGACCACAACAGTGCACACGTGTGTGTGTGTCAAGACAACAAACAACCCTAGGAACACAACACCCCACATTCCAGTCGCCCCGGCGGCATAAACCCCAACACCGCAAATCGAAGTCACCTCACCCCCGACGGGGCACCGGCAGAACCAAAACACCCCACATTCGGGGTTTGGGGTGCTGACCGGATAACTTGGGAGACGAAAACACAGAACACGTGCGAGGGCAGAGAGTACGGTCTCCCCTTTTCTCTCGTATGCTCACATGCTTTCGGAGACCAAAAATCCAATGTGTTAAGGGACAGACGCACAGGCACACTTCACCCTGCAAACCCATACGAACACCACACTAGGTGAAGGCAGCTGTACAAATCATACTTCAATGGCCGCTCCCCTCGGCCAATGGATCTCAAACTATGGGGGGGGGGGGGGTGCTAAGAGAAGATCTTATTGACTGACGACAAGCTGCTAGGCTCTTTCATATGCGGAGACCTTATTTATCCCCAGAGTTAACAGCATATGGGCCTCTCTAATCTTCTCAAAAGCTGCACTACAGGCGCTAGACCAGTTGATGTCAGCAGAGTCTGAGTTATTAGCCATTAATCCTCACCTAAATCAAAAGAGGAACGACTCCAGCTGATTATGAACCATGTCAAACAGAAAAAAATAAGCTTAGTTATAAAAGGTATCTTGATAAACACTTTTATATTTTGTCCATGTTCACCCAAGTCAAGAAGACTTAAAGGACAATGGTCCTGAAAGACAAATAACATTGTTATAAACCAGCTTTGCTCCTCCATTGCCTTAATTGATGGTACCCATTATTTAAGAAAGGAGCCCAGTATAAACCTGCCCGGAGGTGGGTCTCTAGGGTCCTAGGAATGCTATTGGGCTAATAATGACCTTTTCAATCAAATAGGGAGGAGCCAGGAGGAACATTTACATACAGGGTTCAAATTACTGATATGCAGGGACTCTGGGGCGTGCCCTAAAACAATGAGTCTAAACCAATGTTATTCTTACTTATTCTATATTTCGACTGCTTACATGGGTGCCCTGATTCACACTGGTGTGCCTTGAGGAACTCTCGTGTGCCACAAAACCGTTCTGAAACTTGATAATTTTTTCGATACACTCACATATAAACCCTTAGATGTATGTCGAATCTACATGGAATTTTTATTTGGGAGCACCAGTGCCGCTCAGATAATATATGAATGGTACATGATTACATCTCGATCATTGTTTCAAGTCCAGTGCGTTCAGTCTGTTACATTTATCATTTGAGGAGTGCACATCACGAGCAATGTCAGTTGTCTCATTTCACGTCGCCTGTGACAACCGTTAGCAGAGGCAAGTCTGATTAGGCTTAGCTGTACCAATGCCTCTGCCATAGAAACAAACGGAGCAGGGCTTTGTGTCCGTTGTTGCACCGCTCGTCGATAGCACAAACCGTTCAAAACTAAGATACTTATTTTAACGGAGCTATACAAACAAATATTTTTAGCACTGATTCGCAAAACGCACCTGAAAGGGGTACAGAATTATGAAAATAGTTCAAATAAAACCTATTTAATCTATAAAAAACGTTTTTCACCAAAAGAAAAATTATTTGCAGTATGGAGCAGATGAGGTCTATATAATAAATTAATTAATAAGGACATTTTTTACCATCAAGCTGTGCCCAGGTTAAAAAAGGTTGGAAATCACTGCTGTAGACTATGTTATAGATGCGATTTGCTGTAAACTATCAAAATAAAGTCGCACACTCCATATATAAACTCCCAGCAATTTAATGGGTATTTACCAACGTTTCGGCATCACTGTGCCTTCCTCAGGGTAATGTTATGAATACTTGAACCAGGTTATGTAGACAAACAGTGCAATTAGCGCAACCAATGACAATAGTGAGGGGTGTGTCATAATGAGTAAGTTAATTAAAATTAGTAAACCTAAAAAAATACAAATAAATTATAAATATATTACGCTATTGTTATCATATAGAAACATAATTTAATATTGTACATCATATTAGCATCAACATACATTATTGTTTAATTCAATTTCACATAATTGTTTCATATTTGTTACATGTAATCTTTTGGTTCTACCTCAATGTATAATGAGCATCATCAACAGGGGGAACATATTAGGTGTACGCTAATAAGCTGTAGCAAGAATATATACATTTATAAGACTTGTTAATAAAAGAAAGATTTGTTCATAAGGGCCTGAGATCTAAGTCAATATTCAGACCACTAGGGATCAATGTTTTTAGATCAGGGGTTCTTAAACTTTTTCATTCTGGGACCCAAATGAGAAATTCTGTGTTTTCCTGGGACCCAAACTTAGGAAAAAATGCAACTATATGTAAATATTGGTACATTTCATTGCCCTTATGCATAAAAAAAAAGCAATATAGACAAAAACAAATAATTAAATACATTTTCATGTTTAATTCCCCCATTAAAAACACTGTCTAGGTTGGAACTGTTGCTGTTAAAATACAATAAATAATTTAATTCTGAACGGGAATAAATGGATTGATCACATCCCACAGATGTATAACAGAACACACACACAGGCTTTTTGATCGTGCAACCTTAAGTAACAGTACAGATAAAAACTTCAGGCCGACTGTACATCTTACTGTATACATTTTTGTTGATAGAAAGTCTTGGTTGGAACTGTTGCTGAATATTTATTTTAAATTCTGAATTGGAATAAACTGATTAATCACCTCACACAGATGTAGACCAGAAAGCACACACAGTCCTAAAGAGAGGTGTGTGGCTGGTTGAAGTTTTCAACAAGCGTGTCTATTCTGGGCTCTGTTTTTGACAGTGCAACATTGAGGTCATGCTCAACATTGAGACTGTTTCTGTACTTCAGAACCCTGACTTGCATAGGTATGTGATGCCAAACTGGATCAGAACATCTACTGCTTTCTCAGTCAGGCAGGAGACCGCTTCCTGATGCAGATGAGTATTTGAGTGTTTGCCTCAAAAAGCATCTTGCTTCAATCAGTTTATTCCAGTTCAGAATAAAAAGTATTACTTGCAACAGTTGTGCCTTGCTAGTTGACTTACTTTCCCACTTTCGAAGCCCTGTTTCCTGAAGCATTCTGCCCTGTTCTGAAAGAACTCCCTGGGTTTACCGTCATGTTGTGCCTGGATGTTTGATCAGGACGTGTCGTTTTATTAATTTGTTAGTTCTGAGAGACTCATTACTAAGCACTTCCCCACACATTGTGGGCGCTCCACATCATTTCTCAAAGTTTGTAAGAAAGACAAAAAGTCATCACTGTATTTGCGTTTCATGACGATTGAGCTCAGTCAGAACTTGTGGCTAGCATGAGTCCATTTCATGACAGCGGTGAGTGATGGCGAGTGGGAATAACAAGTCAGTGGCTTGAACGACATCGCTGCAGTGTGTGGGTCGAGGAGTGATCTTCAAGAAACCTGCAGAAAATCAGATAACCGCCAAGCACACGAGCATCTCACTCTTCCTCTCCCACAGCTGCCAAACTGGGCAGGGACCGATGCTAAGCAGAGAGCGCACTGAACCGAGTTCGCAGTTGCACTTGGCCAAATCAATTCCAGTTATTAATGAAATAATTATACATTTACGTCACGACCCACCATTAACAGGTCCGCGACACACTTTGGGTCGTGTTCCATTCTTTAAGAAACGCCGTTTTAGATAGATGCGTTTTGCAACAACGGACACCAGTGCAATTCAAACCAGGTCCAAGCTTGTTTTTGAGTCTCTTGAATTGGTATGGGTCAGATACCAAAAAAATCTAATCAAATTGTATGTCACATGCGCCGAATACAACATGGGTAGACTTTACCATCTTAAGAGCCATTTCTCAAAGATGCATAGTAAAAAAAAAAATATATATATATATATATAAAAAGGAAGAACACAAGAGGAATAAAAATATAGAAGAAATAAGCTATATATAGG
Source organism: Salvelinus alpinus (assembly GCF_045679555.1). NCBI lineage: Eukaryota > Metazoa > Chordata > Actinopteri > Salmoniformes > Salmonidae > Salvelinus > Salvelinus alpinus. The sequence continues at coordinate 5,812,835 of NC_092101.1, forward strand.
GAGTACCAGTACCATATCAATGTACAGTGGTACGAGGTAGTGTGTCAGTGTAGTGTGTGTGGGTAGAGTCTTGTGAATGTGAATAAGGTCAGTGCAAAATAGGGTCATTGCAGATAGTCCGGCTTGGGGATAGATGCTGACCCGAAACTATGGTACCACTTGCCGGACGGTAGCAGGCAGAACAGTCTATGGCTTGGGTGGCTAAAGTCTTTGGCAATTTTTCACGCCTTCCTCGGACACTGCCTGATATAGAGGTGTTGGATGGCAGGAAGCTCGGCCCCAGTGATGTACTAGGACGTCCGCACCATCCTCTGTAGCGCATTGCTGTCGAGGGCGGTGCAGTTGCCATACCAATGCTCTCAATGGTGCAGCTGTAGAACTTTAAGAATCTGAGGACCCATGTCAAATCTTTTCAGCCTCCTGAGGGGGAAGAGGGGATGTCGTGCCCCATTGACAACTATGCGGGTGTGTGTGTGGACCATGTTAAGTCAGGGGTCTTCAACCTTATCTTGCCCTGGGACCCCCTCCCAGGCAAACCCATCATGCGTTAGCAAAAACATTTATTGTCTTATTATCAGGTGAATGGCAAGGAGAAGTAAGGAATGAATAGATTTGGTAGATACTGTAGTTTCATTATTTTTGACCACCCCACATTATAATTGGAAGAGGAAGTGTGAACTCTAGCATAGCCTATTAGCTAGAAAGGTCACTCCTAACACATTTTCGCTAAGAGCAGCTGGTTAAATATTATGAGTGCATAAAATAAAAAATAACAGAAATAGTTTAAAATATTGGTTTAATATATGGTTTATATAAAAAAAACATAGCACGAAAGCAACAATCAAAGTCTAGGAGAAAGGCCATAATGGCAGCCCAGCCGATAGAGGTGAGAATTAAAGCCTGAAGAGTGAACAGTTACAGTGCATTCGGAAAGTATTCAGACCCCATTTTTTAAAGGAAGAAGTTTGGAACCATCCACACTCTTCCTAGAGCCCGCCCTCCGGCCAAACTGAGCAATTGGGGGAGAAGGGCCGTGGTCAGAGAGGTGGCCAAGAACCTGATGGTCACTCTGACAAAGCTCCAGAGATCCTCTGTGGAGATGGAAAAACCTTCCAGAAGGACAACCATCTCTGCAGCACTCCACCAATCAGGCATTGTGGCCATACAGAAGCCACTCCCCAGTAAAAGGCAAATGAGGGATCTCAGACCATGAGAAACAAGATTCTCTGGTCTGATGAAACCAAGATTGAACTCTTTGGCCTGAATGCCAAGTGTCACGACTGGAGGAAACCTGGCACCATACCTACAGTGAAGCATGGTGGTAGTAGCATCATGCTGTGAGGACTAGTCAGGATGGAGGGAAAGATTAACGGAACAAAGTACAGAGAGATCCTTGATGAAAACCTGCTCCAGAGCTCTCAGGACCTCAGACTGGGGCAAAGGTTCACATCCCAACAGGACAACGACCTTAAGCACACAGAAAAGACAATGCAGGAGTGGCTTCGGGACAAGTCTCTGAATGTTTTAAGAGGCCCAGCAAGGGCCCGGACTTGAACCCGATCGAACATAGCTGTGCAGCGATGCTCCCCATCCAACTTGATAGAGTTTTAGAGGATCTTCAGAGAACAATGGGAGACACTCCCCAAATACAGCGTCACACCCAAGACTCAAGGCTGTAATCGCTGCCAATGGTACTTCAACAAAGTACTAAGTAAAGGGTCTGAATACTTAAGTAGATGTGATATTTCAGTTTCGTATTTTTTATAAATTTGCACAACATTTTTTTTTGCTTTGTCATTATGGGGTATTGTGTGTAGATTGGGGGGGGGGGAGTCAAGTGCAAGTGCTGGTTCCTAAAAAACTATTTGGGGGGGGGGGGGGGGGGGGTCGACAGAAGGAGGATTATTTAGGAAACTGTTTGAAATGGTAGATAGAGTTTCAGATGTTTTCAGTTCCATAGGTGTGGTGTGTGGGAGGAAAAGGCAGGGTACACCATTATGGGGAGCCTGGTCCTGGGGGCATGGAGCAGTTTGGTGTGGCTTGAACGTAGGCTGGGTGGAGGTTCATAGGGGGGTGGAGTAGGTCTGACAGGTAGGAAGGTCCATTTAGGGCTTTGTAGACGAGGAACATTTTATAGTAAATTCTTTGAGGAACAAGTAGCCAGTGGAGATCAGCAAGGAAAATGCAACAGTACTAAGTGTGCGTAGTTAAAATCTAGTTAAACTGTCCTTAGAAATGTGCCACAAAACCACACACATTTATAGATCTACACATTTAAAACACATACGACGCAGCACACACACACGACACAGCACACACACACACGACGCAGCACACACACACACACGACGCAGCACACACACACACACGACGCAGCACACACACACACGACGCAGCACACACACACACACGACGCAGCACACACACACGACGCAGCACACACACACGACGCAGCACACACACACACACACACGACGCAGCACACACACACACACACGAGCACACACACACACACACGACGCAGCACACACACACACACGACGCAGCACACACACGACGCAGCACACACACACACGACGCAGCACACACACACACGACGCAGCACACACACACACGACGCAGCACACACACACACGACGCAGCACACACACACACACAGCACACACACACACACACGAAGCAGCACACACACACGAAGCAGCACACACACACGAAGCAGCACACACACACGAAGCAGCACACACACAAACACACAATGCAGAAGACTATCTGCCGGTCTCAATTCCTTTGAAAGGAATAATGCCATCTTTCCATGAAAGACAACGATTGGTTGACGCAATAGAAACGATACAGAGAACGTAAGATTGGACAGCCTCAACCGCCCCTGGCCTGCACACCATCAGACAACTGGTGGTATTTTTCCAGTGCGAAATGAGAGTCACGAGCAGTGTTCCTCCCATGCCTATCCTGTAAACAGGCCTTAATAAAAAACTGAAAAGCTTGTTCACTGTCCTGTTGCAAAATCCTTGGGCGGGTGCATGTACGCACGCACAATCAGCTGCAGATGTCCCTTGCATGCTGCACTGTGAGCTTATAGGCTGCAGTGTTTCCCCTATGATTTTTCGCCGCAGCGGTGGCAAAGTTAGCGTAATTCTACAGATTTCGCCATTGGGGCAGATTATTATTATTATTTTTTTTACAGTTTTAAGGCAAGTTTCCAGTAATTCTACACATTTTGTCATGGGGCTGAGAGAGAATTTGCAGTTCTAAAGCTATGTCCTGCAATTCTACATACACTATACAATGCACTCATTAAGTATTCAGACCCCTTTACTTTTTTCACATGTTGTTATGTTACAGCCTTATTCTAAAATAGATTTTTTTGTATCCCCTCAATCTACACACAATACCCCATAACGATAAAGCAAAAAAAGGTTTTTAGAAAGTTTTGCAAATGTATATAAAAAACTGAAAAATCACATTTACATAAGTATTCAGACCCTTTACTAAGTACTTTGTTTAACCACCTTTTGCAGCGATTACAGCCTTGAGTCTCTGGAGCAGGTATTCATTAAGGATCTCTGTACTTTACTCTGTTCATCTTTCCCTCGATCCCGGCTAGTCACCCAGTCCCTGCCGCTGAAAAACATCCCCACAGCATGATGCTGCCACCACCATGCTTCAACGTAGAGATGGTGCCAGGTTTCCTCCAGACATAACGCTTGGCATTCAGGCCAAAGAGTTCAATCCTGATTTCATCAGACCAGAGAATCTTGTTTCTCACGGTCTGAGACTCTTTAGGTGCCTTTTGGCAAACTCCAAGCGGGCTGTCATGTGTCTTTTACTGAGGAGTGGCTTCCGTTCGGCCACTACCATAAAAACCATATATACCATATAGTGCTGCAGAGATGTTTGTAATTCTGGAAGGGTTTCCCATCTCCACAGAGGAATTCTGTAGCTCTGTCAGCGTGACCATCAGGTTCTAGGTCACCTCCCTGACCAAGGCCCTTCTCCCCCGATTGCTCAGTTTGCCCGGGTGGCCAGCTCTAGGAACAGTCTTGGTGGTTCCAAACTTCTTCCATTTAAAAATGGAGGCCACTGTGTTCTTGGGGATCTTCAACGCTGCTGACATCTTTTGGTACCCTTCCCCAGATCTGTGCTGACACGATCCTGTCTCGGAGCTCTACGGACAATTCCTTCAACCTCATGGCTTGATTTTTGCTCTGATATGCCACTGCCAACTGTGGGACCCTATAGACAAGAGTGTGCCTTTCCAAATCATGTTTAATCAATTGAATTTACCACAGTTGGACTTCAATCAAGTTGTAGAAACATCTCAAGGATGATCAATGTAAACAGGATGCACCGGAGCTAAATTTCGAGTGTCATAGCAAAGGGTCTGAATACTTATGTAAATAAGGTATTTTGTTTTGTAATTGTTTTAATAAATTTGCAAACATGTCTAAAAACCTGTTTTCGCTTTGTCATTATTGGGTATTGTGTGTAGATATTTTTTATTAAAAAAATAAAATGTTTTTTGAATAAGGCTGTAACATAACCAAATGTGGAAAAAGTCAAGGGGTCTGAATACTTTCCGAAGGCACTGAATATACAAAAGTATGTGGTCATCCCTTGAAATTAGTGGATTCTGCTATTTCAGCTACACCCGTTGCTGACAGGTGTATAAAATCGAGCACACCGCCATGCAATCTCCATAGACAAACATTGCCAGTAGAATGGCCTTACTGAAGACCTCAGTCACTTTCAACGTGGCACCGTCATAGAACGCCATCTTTCCAACAAGTCAAATTTCTGCCTTGCTAGAGCTGCCCCGGTCAACTGTAAGTGCTGTTATTGTGAAGTGGAAACGTCTAGGAGCAACAACAGCTCAGCCACAAAGTGGTGGGCCACACAAGCACACAGGACTGGACAGCTGAGTGCTGAAACTGGTAGCGCATAAAAAAAATTGTCCTCGGTTGCAACATTCACTACAGAGTTCCAAACTGCCTCGAAGCAACATGAGCACAATAATGGTTTGCCGGGAGCTTCATGAAATGGGTTTCCATGTCCGAGCAGCAGCACACAAGCCTAAGATCACCATGCGCAATGCCAAGCGTTGGCTGGAGTGGTGTAAAGCTCTCCGCCATTGGAATCTGGAGAAGTGGAAACTCGTTCTATGGAGTGATGAATCACGCTTCACCATCTGGCAGTCCAATGGACAAATTTGGGTTTGGCGGATGCCAGGAGAATGCTACCTGCCCCAATGCATAGTGCCAACTGTCCTCCTCCAACTAGTGGAGGAGGAATAATGTCTGGTACTGTTTTTCATGGTTCAGGAAAATCTTAACGCTACAGCATACAATGACATTCTAGATTATTCTGTGCTTCCAACTTTGTGGCAACAGTTTGGGGAAGGCCCTTTCCTGTTTCAGCATGACAATGCCACCGTGCACAAAGCAAGGTCCATACAGAAATGGTTTGTAGACATTGGTGTGGAAGAACTTGACTGGCCTTCACAGAGCCTCAACCCCATCAAACACCTATTGAATGAATTGGAACGCCGACTGCGAGCCAGGCCTATTCACTCGACCTCACTAATGCTCGTGGCTGAATGGAAGAAAGTCCCCGCAGCAGAAAGCTTTCCCAGAAGAGTGGAGGCTGTTAAAGCAGCAAAGGGGGGACCAACTCCATATTAATGCCCATGATTTTGGAATGAGAATTTCAACAAGCAGTTGTCCACATACTTTTGGTCATGTATTGTAATTTGCCATGGCTTATGTGTGCTTACGCTTTGTGAGTGACAAAAACATAACAAAATCTAATGAGGGCCCCATGCCATGACATTTTTGGAATTTTAGATTTTCCTTGACTGACAAGTTTTTATCTTTGTGATTGTTAGTTAAAAAATATATATCATACTTAAAAAGTATATAGCTCCATCATATTTTCTATTTTCGGGAGAGATACAGTAAGTAGAATTATAGATGCTTTGGATCTGAGTGGCGAAAGTTTGCTCCTCACACAAGTTAGACACTTCTGAAGTCTGCTGTAGCTATGCTGGGCTTTTACGTTGTGCTAAAATAACTTCCAGCTGGGAAGGTTGTTAAATTGCTTAGAATCCTGGGTTACCAGGGAGTGGGCATGAACCCCTTGGGCTCGTGAGGACATGAGACTAAAGAGGACGGGTATAATGTAACCATCAAACTCCATATGTGAACTCAGTGGGGAACTAGCACAGATTTGGAGGCCAGCCCATTCTACTACACTCCAATAACCACCTTGTCAAGGGTTTCACAGCTGACAAATGGCCCAGGTCAGTGGTTTGGCACTACAGCGCTCTCTTTTGTTGCAAAATCTCAGCTTTTCCTTTTCGACTTCTGCTTCACCCACTGGGTCTAAGAGGGAGTAAATCTCCATTGAATGTGGAAAAAGTAAGGCGTAAGTAGTGGTGGAGTAGTGTTACCTCCACAGTCCCACCTCCTGGTGTGAGGGCAGTAGTTAAGAGGACAAATAGTGGCTGGCTGCTAATGAGCCTCTGTATTCATCAAATCAAAGTCACAGGATCAGGTACAGAGACTCAATTAGGGCTGTGGAGCAGCTGAGGATCACTTTCAACGTTAAGATGCACTATGGGGCTACTCCCATTGATTATATTTTAAGGAGGCACCGCAACGAGATTTCAATTTAAGTAATATGTACATAAACGTTTCAATTTACATTACATCATTGCCTAACACCTTCGTTGTGGCTGGCAATGTGACATTTTTTTGCTCTGCAGCTCCAAATTTACCATAAATATCAATATTACAGGAGACACTAGCCAGTAAGCATAATTCAACAATGCAAGCAACCTTTCCTCTGAAACATATTAGCTAGCTCATTCTTGAATAATGTAACCAAACCATATGACACTCTTGAATAATGCAACAATTTACAATGGTTTATTTTCTCGTTCGTACACACATTAAATGGAGCTTGCAAGACGATACTAGCTACTGCTAGCTAACTACTGCTAGCTAGTAACGTTAGCATATCAAACATGAATGTTTACCTCTCTCATACGAATAGGTCATTATCAATAAAACGTCACAATAAGGTGCAATGCTTGATTTACCTGCTGGGGGGCAAGGAGATCCGCAGCTCCGCTAAAACCAGTAAGAACTGTGTGCCATTTTCAAGGGATTGTTAAATGTTAACTTTTGGTTGTAATATCACCTCTAGAAGAGCATAGTCAGAAATATACATTTTTGATTATTCCATGCAAAACAATTGCACAAATTTAGCTCTATCAGAGTTATAGGGCTACAGCAAGTAACTGCATGCTTTTCATAAATCAGTAAACAAACATGAATTGAATATGTAACTTCAGATAGGCTACGTGAGGGTAGCCTTAATATCTCTCAATATTGGCCACCATTACTTGGATAATTGAGTAATATAAAATAAAAATGAACTATACCTGACAAGTATGAGTGGTTTCGGTTAATTTCCCATCCTTAGTAGGCTCTGCCCGTCACGCAGTAGAAGGGCGCATTTGCCGATGTAACATTACTGTTAGCTGATAATGTTTACTTTGTAAGCTACCGGTAGAAACTTTGTACAGTTGGCTAAACAGTGGTAAGTAGACCTAATGTACTTTTTTCTCTAACCAACGTAGGCCTACCTAGCTAAGTTAGGTAACATTATCCCCCTTTCAACATTGTTTTTAAAATAGTGTTCACGATTCACGATCACGTTGACAGACATGATAGGCTACATTGACTGATTGATGGACCACGTCAAATTGGCTAACAGATCACGTCAATAAGGCTAGTTAACAAGCTAACTTTAAGGGGATAAACTAGATGGCTATATCCAAATATTGTTTGATTTGCTTGCTATCTATAGTGATGACAGTAGTCCGACTGATAACTTTACCAGGATGAGGACTTGCCAATGTCAAGCTCTTTACAAAAGCCTAATCTAAGCAAGCTAAATGACAGGTTGCTTAGCTTGCCATCTATATGCAAAATGGATCTGCCTACCCTCACATATCTGAAAATACATGATCAATTGATGTTTACTGATAATGAATAACATTCAGTTACTTGCTGTATAACTCTGAAAGAACTGAATGTGGAATAATCGGAAATGTGTAGTTCAAACTATGCTCTTCAAGAGGTGATGATATTTAAACCAAATAGTTATACCATTTATTTAACAATCCCTTGAAAACGGCACGTAGTTGTCAATGGTTTTAAAGGAGCAGACGTTAGCTTGACCATAGCTAGATAGCTAGCTCTTAGGCCAAGCTAAATTACACTTGTAGCGTATTAAAGTTAGCTTAGAAAAAAAACAGGCCTCATTTTATTAATATCATGGAAGTCATTATATGAGGTAAAGGCAAATTGCGACTGAAAATATTGATAATTTCCTGGGGAGTTGATCAGCTTCTTGTTACATAGCTAGATTGTATGGCTTTTTGCCTGGAAGGAGGCTCAGAGCACTGCAGCCAAGGGGGAAAAAACACACTTTTGAGATTCCTTTTCTTAAAGCCACAGTGACAATTTCAGAATGTAACAGGCTGTTACTGCAATTTCAGGTAAAATAAAATTCAAAAAACACGTCTCAAATATAATGAAAATGTCTACACATTCTAGCAGTTTAAAAAACATAGCTCTGCTATTATGATTTTTACTGTAGAAATATTGGACTCAATGAGACAATTCTGTTTACACTGCCCTGCTTAGAGGGGGGCAACTGTCTAAGATAGCGTTCGAGACGTGAGAAATTTGGAAGTTTACATTACAGCAGTGTCTCACGAGAATCGATACCTCTCGAGAAGCTCCTTAATCCTTTTCAATGTAAAAAGAGCCTACAGTGTGTCGCGTAACACAAGGGGTTAGGCTCTCATCTGCTTGTAGCTACTTCTTGCCCTGATGTGAATGCTGACAAGTGGGAGCTTCTCCATGTCTGCTCAGAGCCAACTGGATTGGCCCCAATGGGTGGCATGAAAAGGGCAGCAGTCACGATGTGGAGAGGTTTGCCAAGATTAAAATGTTGACGCTATACGGCTGGCAAGGTAGCGGCGTCTTCTAGGAATGGGAGCTCCTTACATAAGTTATTTATATCACCCTTTGCCATGATGACCAGCCCCCCAAGTCGTAAAGCAAAAGATTAGTGTGATTGGCTTGTTTAACGTCCATCAGGCCCCGTAGATAGAGATTTGACATTTCGCCTGCAGCGGAGGCACCATGTAATCCCCTTAAAATGATCTACTTATCGGTATGTGTGTTCCTTAACACGCTTAGAAAGGGACCTATAAAATTGATTTGAGCTTTGGAGGCCCCTGTATAAGAAATACACTATGGCCTGTTAGCAATTATACTCTGGGGTGTTAGGCCCATCTTCAAATTGAGGCTACTTCAGGAGTAGTAAGGGGGTATTGGTTGAAACAAAAACCTTATATCATTGTTGTTGTGACCGAAAAAGCATCATCATTGAATGAGCAAAACCTTTAAAGTTGGTCTATCTGAATAGTGTCCTACTAAATGCGTTAACGGACTCCATGATCACATAGGGCACTAACGAAGTGCATCAAAGGCCCCTGCGTTCTCACACAATAAAACGCTATTTTATACCTGATCTGGATCAAATCACCCTCTATACCAGACCAACGGGGGACTAGTGAGATGCAATCACTATGAATATAAATCTGTCTACTTGTATGGCCTATAATCATAAAGTATTTTATTCAGGGATATGGGTAGTAAAAAAAGAGAAGACCTCTGTTACTTTAGTTTGGGGACAAGTACATTTTGGTGCTGCCACCTTTTAAAATGATCCTGTCTAGCATGCCAACAAGTAGCTTTCCTGGAATGTTTACAAACAGAGTGAGTGTGATTGCTAATTCCGTTATGGCGGCCAAATACTTTGTCATCGCTCTGCTTTTTGCTGTTTAAAGGTATCCCATAACAGGTAGAGATGTGAGCAGAGTCACTTAAGTTTACACAACAACAGTTTTAAAGTAGCCAAAGGAAACACATGAGACCAACGCAATTTCTGTGTTGGCTTACACCAGTGGTTGCACTATAAAGTTCGAATGGCAATTATAATATAATTTAGGGATAAGCCAACGAAAACGCCATCGATGGAGACGTAAAACAGTGACTGATCTGACCCACACATCTCGTGATGGGGGAAAACAAATGGATACAGTTACATATCGGCATATAATTTGACGATATATCGTATTGTATTGTTTTGACAATATCATTTTTGCGCTAGTTGGCTGTACCTGCACAAACTCCAGTATTTTTCCTTCATTGCTTCTTCTCCATCTTTTTAAAGGGGGCCAATTTGTTTTCAACACTTTTATTTCCATGACTGATCAAAACTGTTATTCTCATGGCTCTCTCTTGTCCCTTTGCAGCAGACATATGGTGAACAATATGTTTTGAACATCAAATCGCAATACATATAGAATCATGACAATTGTAATACACATTTTATTGTTACCTAAGTATCGTGATAACATCGTATCGTGAGGTCATTGGAAATTCCCAGCCCTGCACCTACCACAAGGTTTGACATTGGTCAAAAAGTTAAAGTGCTTTTGCCCTCAAATTGCTTTTGAACATGTTTTCCCCTTTCCAACAAGTCAGACCTTGCAGAGGAGCAGAGTTAGCTGACTCCATTCAAAGGGAGGGTGGATGGGAGGAAGCTCTCAGGTTTACCTGTGGTTTGTTGGAAGAGTTGGGAATAAAGACTCACTGTTCATTACAGCAGCCCACAGGCACTTCAGCTGGATAGGGATCAAACACATAACCGGTGTACCCACGGCACACAGCCACAGCTCTTGCACAACCCGGCTACTGTTGTTTACCCCAACACAACCCATTTCAACAGCAGGTTCCCTGCTTCCCCTTTTGAAGAACAACGCGGCCATATGGACCACGCCATTCATGCTCAGCGTGGCAATCACACAAATACCTATTGTTTATTCATGACGTACAGGGCTATTGTACTGAACTCTATTGGTAAAGGTTACGGAGCCTGCGTTTTGTGACGACTGACTTTAGTTACATACAGTTGTATATTGCAATATTATATAGATATTTGACGCCCCCCCCAAATGACATATTGGTTACTGAAGGTTGTGTTAACTAGCGCTAGTCGGCTGTACCTGCGCCAAAACTCTGGATGTGTTTCATACGACAGCTTGTTCTCCATTTAATTAACCAACATGTTTTCAGCGCTTTTATTTCCCCGACTGATCAAAACTTGTTTTCTCATGCCCTCTCGTCTCTCTGCAGCAGACATATAGCGAGCAATATCGATTCGCAATACATATCGTATCGGCACCTAAGTATTGTGATATCGTGAGGTTCATTGCAATTCCCAGCCCTAGCTGACTTGTGTGTAAATAAACAGAGGTGGAAAAATCTCATCTCTTGCCAAGTGTGACAAAACAGCAATAGAAAACGTACCCCACCCTGCATGCAAACTTCTATGGCAGTGACAATACATGAAATTGAATATGGAAATTGAGAAACTATTGAGAAACACCCACCCACTGGTGCACTTTATATACCTACCACAGACCCTGTACCACAAAAGCACATTCTTCACGGGTGACCGCTCATTACATCAACCATGAGTTCAGAGTTTATGTATACGGACCATAGCTACGACGTCTCGACAAACAGACATGAATGAGATGTGTACTGCCAGCTAACCCATAAAACAAAGGTGTTTGCTCGCAGCCAATAACGTCCATGGCCGAGAGCCAAGGCACTGCAGAGGCATGAGACAGCACATGGGAAAGTCTTTCATCTTCGAAACAGGGACATGAGTAATGCATGCTCCTCTCCCACCACATCAAAACACCTGGATTCCTCTTTAACTCAATATTATCCAACATCATCACTTGTATTACCAATAGCACATTTCATTACAAAAGGAGATTCAATTATTGATTTACAATACGCATATACAGTTGAAGTTGGACGTTTACATTCACTTTGGTTGGAGTCATTAAAACTCGTTTTTCAACCACTCCACAAATTTCTTGTTAACAAACTATAGTTTTGGCAAGTCGGTTAGGACATCTACTTTTTACATGACAAGTAATTTTACAGATTATTTCACTTATAATTCACTGTATCACAATTCCAGTGGGTCAGAAGTTTGGAGGTGTACCTGTGGATGTATTTCAAGGCCTACCTTCAAACTCAGTGCCTCTTTGCTTGACATCATGGGAAAATCTAAAGAAATCAGCCAAGACCTCAGAAAAAAAACTGTAGACCTCCACAAGTCTGGTTCATCCTTGGGAGCAATTTCCAAACGCCTGAAGGTACCACGTTTATCTGTACAAACAATAGTACGCAAGTATAAACACCATGAGACCACGCAGCCGTCATATCGCTCAGGAAGGTGATGCGTTCTGTCTCCAAGAGATGAACATACTTCGGTGCGAAAAGTGCAAATCATTCCCAGAACAGCAAAGGACCTTGTGAAGATGCTGGAGGAAACGGGTACAAAAGTATCTATATCCACAGTAAAGCGAGTCCTATATCGACATTACCTGAAAGGCCGCTCAGCAAGGAAGAAGCCACTGCTTCAAAACCACCATAAAAAAAGCCAGACTACGGTTTGCAATTGCACATGGGGACAAAGATCGTACTTTTTGGAGAAATGTCCTCTGGTCTAATGAAACAGAACTGTTTGGCCATAATGACCACCGTAATGTTTGGAGGAAAAAGGGGATGCTTGCAAGCCGAAGAACACCATCAACTGTGAAGCACGGGGGTGGCAGCGTCATGTGCTTTGCTGCAGGAGGACTGGTGCACTTCACAAAATAGATGGCATCATGTGGAAGGACAATTATGTGGATATATTGAAGCAACATCTCAAGACATCAGTCAGGAAGTTAAAGCTTGGTCGCAAATGGGTCTTCCAAATGCATACTTCCAAAGTTGTGTCAAAATGGCTTAAGGACAACAAAGTCAAGGTATTGGAGTGGCCATCACAAAGCCCTGACCTCAATCCTATAGAACATTTGTGGGCAGAACTGAAAAAGCTTGTGCGAGCAAGGAGGCCTACAAACCTGACTCAATTACACCAGCTCTGTCAGGATGAATGGGCCAAAATTTACCCAACTTATTGTGGGAAGCTTGCGGAAGGCTACCCGAAACTTTTGAATCTACCAAATACTATTTGAGTATATGTAAACTTCTGACCCGCGGGGAATGTGATGAAAGAAATAAAAGCTGAAATAAAATCACTCTCTCTACTATTATTCGGACATTTCACATTCTTAAAATAAAGTAGTGATCCTAACTGACTTAAGACAGGGAACTTTTACTTGGATGAAATGTCAGAAATGGTTAAAAACGGAGTTTAACTTCATATGGCTGCAATCCCGCTACCGACAGCCAGTGAAAGTGCAGGGCGCCAAATTCAAACAGAAATCTCATAATTAAAATTCCTCAAACATACATGTGTCTTATATAATTTTAAAGGTAATCCACCAAAGTGTCCGATTTTAAATATGCTTTTCAGCGAAAGCACTACAAACGATTATGTTAGGTCACCACCAAACCACAATAAGCACAGCCATTGAAATAGAGATTCAATTAATCACTAACCATTGACTATCTTCATCAGATGACACTCATAGGACTTCATGTTACACAATACATGCATGTTTTGTTTGGTAAAGTTCATATTTATATTTTAAAAAATCTGGGTTTACATTGGCGCGTTACATTCACTAGTTCCAAAAACATCCAGTGATAGTGCATAGCCACATCGTTTCAACAGAAATACTCATCATAAATGTAGATGATAATACAAGTTATACACATGGAATTATAGATATACCTCTCCTTAATGCAACCGCTGTGTCATATTTCAAAAAATTTTACGGAAAAAGCAACCCATGCAATAATCTGAGACGGCGCTCAGAAATATAATAAAATTAGCCGCCATTTTGGAGTCAACAGAAACCAGAAAATACATGATAAATGTTTCCTTACCTTTGATGAACTTCATCAGAATGCAGTCCTAGGAATCCCAGGTCCACAATAAATGCTTGATTTGTTCGATAATGTCCGTTATTTATGTCCAATTGGCTACTTTGGTTAGCGCGTTTGGTAAACAATTCCAAAGTCACAAAGCGCGTCCACTATAACGTGACGAAATGTCCAAAAGTTCCGTAACAGTCAGTAGAAACATGTCAAACGATGTACTGAATCAATCTTTAGAATGTTGTTAACATACATCTTGAAAAACGTTCCAACCGGAGAATTAGATTGACTTCAGATGAGCGGTGGAACGGAGGTCCTCCTCATGTGAACGCGCATGGTCAGCTCGTGGCAGTGGTGACTAATTCCTGTCTCCTTCGGCCCCTCTTCACATTAGAGTCATCAGACAAAGTTCTGTTGACTGTTGACATCTAGTGGAAGCCGTAGGAAGTGAAAACTCATCCATATCTCGCTGTAATTTCAATGAGAGCTTGGTTGAAAATCTGCCACCCCCAATAAAAATCCAAACAGGAAGTGGAACTTCAGGTTTTTGCCTGCCATATGAGTTCTGTTACACTACATAATTCAAACAGTTTTAGACACTTCAGAGTGTTTTCTATCCAATACAAATACTAATAATAATATGCTAATATTAGCAACTATGACTGAGGAGCAGGCCGTTTACTCTGGGCAACTTTCATCCAAGCTACTCAATACTGCCCCTGCAGCCATAAGAAGTTAAATGTATTTGGCTAAGGTGTATGTAAACTTCCGACTTCAACTGTATTCAGTTCCAGGTGGGTAGAAGGGAAGGATTTGATACAATGTCTGCCTATACTTGCAAAAATCGACACTTATTGTTTTGTTACTAAGGCAATACAACACACACGATTCAAGTTCTCCAAGTGTTTCAATAATGCACACGTTTACTCTTCACCTTCGATACATACAGTTAAGAGTGTGAAAGTTATTTTGTCAATTTAATGCAAGTGAAAGATTTATGCTCCATAGGAGTTAGGTGTGGTCAAACAAGCCAAAACCATGTTACTGGGTCACTTCACAGTTGGTTATCGATTAGTCATTAGCTGACGCCAGTAACTCCAAACAAGACTGAACTGATACTTCACTAAGGGAGTTCCATCAATCACATCAACATAGAAAATACAGTGAGGGAAAAAAGTATTTGATCCCCTGCTGATTTTGTACGTTTGCCCACTGACAAAGATATTATCAGTCTATAATTTTAATGGTAGGTTTATTTGAACAGTGAGAGACAGAATAACAACAAAAATATCCAGAAAAATGCATGTCAAAAATGTTATAAATTGATTTGCATTTTAATGAGGGAAATAAGTATTTGACCCCTTCTCAATCAAAAAGATTTCTGGCTCCCAGGTGTCTTTCATACAGGTAACGAACGGAGATTAGGAGCACACTCTTTAAGGGAGTGCTCCTAATCTCAGTTTCTTACCTGTATAAAAGATACCTGTCCACAGAAGCAATCAATCAATCAGATTCCAAACTCTCCACCATGGCCAAGACCAAAGAGCTCTCCAAGGATGTCAGGGACAAGATTGTAGACCTACACAAGGCTGGAATGGGCTACAAGACCATCGCCAAGCAGCTTGGTGAGAAGGTGACAACAGTTTCTGTGATTATTCGCAAATGGAAGAAACACAAAAGACCTGTCAATCTCCCTCAGCCTGGGGCTCCATGCAAGATCTCACCTCGTGAAGTTGCAATGATCATGAGAACGGTGAGGAATCAGCCCAGAACTACACAGGAGGATCTTGTCAATGATCTCAAGGCAGCTGGGACCATAGTCATCAAGAAAACAATTGGTAACACACTATGCCGTGAAGGACTGAAATCCTGCAGCGCCCGCAAGGTCCCCCTGCTCAAGAAAGCACATATACATGCCCGTCTGAAGTTTGCCAATGAACATCTGAATGATTCAGAGGACAACTGGGTGAACGTGTTGTGGTCAGATGAGACCAAAATGGAGTTCTTTGGCATCAACCCAACTTGCCGTGTTTGGAGGAGGAGGAATGGTGCCTATGACCCCAAGAAACCATCCCCACCGTCAAACATGGAGGTGGAAACATTATGCTTTGGGGGTGTTTTTCTGCTAAAGGGACAGGACAACTTCACCGCATCAAAGGGACGATGGACGGGGCCATGTACCGTCAAATCTTGGGTGAAAACCTCCTTCCCTCAGCCAGGGTATTGAAAATGGGTCGTGGATGGGTATTCCAGCATGACAATGACCCAAAACACACGGCCAAGGCAACAAAGGAGTGGCTCAAGAAGAAGCACATTAAGGTCCTGGAGTGGCCTAGCCAGTATCCAGACCTTAATCCCATAGAAAATCTGTGGAGGGAGCTGAAGGTTCGAGTTGCCAAACGTCAGCCTCAAAACCTTAATGACTTGAAGAAGATCTGCAAAGAGGAGTGGGACAAAATCCCTCCTGAGATGTGTGCAAACCTGGTGGCCAACTACAAGAAACGTCTGACCTCTGTGATTGCCAACAAGGGTTTTGCCACCAAGTACTAAGTCATGTTTTGCAGAGGGGTCAAATACTTATTTCCCTCATTAAAATGCAAATCAATTCATAACATTTTTGACATGCGTTTTTCTGGATTTTTTTGTTGATATTCTGTCTCTCACTGTTCAAATAAACCTACCATTAAAATTATAGACTGATCATTTCTTTGTCAGTGGGCAAACGTACAAAATCAGCAGGGGATCAAATACTTTTTTCCCTCACTGTATATGTCCTCTTTTACTGCCTGGTTTATCTTCTAATTCAATATTGAACTTTTTTTGGGTGTTCATCTTCAGTTTTGTACGTAATAATTTTCTATGCAACAGTGATATTTTAGATAATCATCAAATCACTAAGGCTAATGGACGAGCGAAAAATACCTTGCCTGGGTTAAACGAGGTGAAGGTATTCACCAATCATCTGCTCTTCAGCTCTCCCAAACATTCCAACACAGAGCTTACAAAATATTGCGTAAGTTGCATCGTAATATGGGATATTATATAAAGTAATATCTTGATGTGATTTTCTATTTGCAGTGCTAAATCCATGGAGCTACTCTGTACACCTACGGGGCAAAAGACACTTGAATGCTGGGTCCTTGTGACTGGTATATTGCCACACTAAAAATGTCTACGGGTCCTAAAGTGTTGCCTAAATTGTGTGTGAACTGCACTGTTGGTTAAGGGCTTCTAAGTAAGCATTTCACGGTAAAGTCTACACTTGTTGTATTCGGCGCATGTTGCAAATAAAGTTTGACTTGAGAAACTCCAACCTGCCCCAACTCTTCCCACAATGCCATGCTTTCAACCATGCAAACTTAGGGATTGTCAGCCACGGCTGGTTTTTCTTCTCAGCTTCTTAACTACCTCATCAATATGCTCTCTAAAAAGACAAATTTTCCTCTATCTAGATGCCCAGATATTTGTAAGCACGGACACGATCAATATGGACACCATCCAAAGTACATATACTTAAATCAGATTTATTTTTTATGCGCTCTAGAGAACATATTACTTCGTTTTACCTGCAATCAGTACTAAATTTCAAGTCAATAAAGTTTTTCTGTAATACAATGAAGGCAGACTGTAGTTCCCCCTGGTCAACCGTGAGGGCAATATCATACACAACAGTCTCATCGGGATACAAGTGCAGGTTACACATTTTTACAGACGTGGATATTGTTAATGTAAACAATAAAAAGTACAGGACCCAGAATTCACCCCTGCTCTACACATTTCGTAATATCCATGAAACCTGATTTAACACAATCAGTAGATAGACATTGCGTTCTATATGTCAAGTCATTTTTAAACCAGTTACATGCAGCCTGGTCTAAGCCAATTGAGAAAAGCCCCCGAATTAACAGTGAGTGATCAACAGTATCGAAAGCCTTTGAGGGGTCAATGAAGAGGGCAGCACAATGTTGCCTTTTATCCATACAGTTTAACCACATCATTTATAACTTTGGATGCAGCAGAGATAGTGCTATGACCTGGTCTAAAACCCAACGAATGAACATTTAGAATACATTTAAAAGATCAGAAAGATCTGAGCTGATAATTAATCGAGGACTATAGCTAGGCAAGAAAGTTACTATTTAGATCACTAGTGTCACCACTTTTGTTAAGGGGGCCACCTTCCAAACCCTGGGGATAGTACCAGATATAATTGTGAGATTGAAAATATGGGTTAATGATTCAGCAATCAGTGAGGCAGAGAGCTGCAGCAAAAATGGATCAAGCATATGAGCTCCAGTAGATTTTTTATTTAACCAGGCAAGTCAGTTAAGAACAAATTCTTACAATGACGGCCTACTCCGGCCAAACCTGGGACAATTGTGCGCCACCCTATGGGACTGCCAATCTAGGTCGGATGTGATGCAGCCTTGATTCGAACCAGGGACTACAGTGACGCCTAATGCACTGAGATGCAGTGTCTTAGACCACTGCGCCACTAGGGAGCCCCACTTTACAGATTGTTTTCTTTTCAACAATTGACTAAGCTTCATTAGACGGTAACGGGTTAACCGTCAAATCAGCTAGAGGCTGGCAGAGGGAAAAGCGGTCGATTGACTGACCAGGGTCAACTACACCACCGTTTCTCTCAAATAAAAAGCCTGTCGAGATAAAATTATGATAAAAAGCATCACTTATCCCATTCTTCTCAATTATGATGCTAAAGTCAGACAGAACTTGCTTAGGCAGGGAAGACGTGCTGGAATTGAAATAGAGTAAGTAGAACGGGCATCCCCATTCAAGTCAATGAGGGTATAATGGGTGGACTGGCAACCATTGCGAGTGTACCCATGGGCGCAACGCAGGAAGTAAAATATGTGCTGGGATTTGTTGATTCAACTCATCTGCCATTACAAAAAAATACATTCCATTGCATGAGCCACATCAGTTATCATTTAATGAACATTCTACATTACCATGACAATTATTGCATCACAATACCAGCCAGCCATGTGAGTGTATCCATGAATTTACCAGTCAAATTGCCAGGGTTAGAGGTTCCAAGCCCATTCTATTGCTATGTGTGCTGCTGCATTCTTTCAGCAAGGCGCAACAAAGTTGCTTGTTATGGCCGAAACGGAATCAACCGCACAAATGCCCGGCAATCCCGTCTTTAGTCAGATGTTTGTTCCACACACACACAATTATTTTACAGTTATGACGGTTATTTTAATGACGTCTTCATCCATAACCGTTGGTTGCACAGTTATATGGTAATTGTGCCAGCCCAACATACACGGACATTAATGACAGAGGAAGTGTGAGCTCAGTGCACAGACTGATGACTGTGACAGGATGCAGAGTAAGTCAGCTGGATGGGGACTCAAACTACAGTGAGTGAGTGTGCTGCAGTAGGAGAGTTACTCTCATAAGAGCTGATGGATTACGCTCTGGGAGAGGGCGACATGACTCTCAGTATGGGGCCAACCTTACAGTCATACTGACTCAGGCAGCGTGTCATCTGTGCTGCTAACCATCACCCATCCCTGCCTCCGTCCTTAGGAGTAGTCAGGACACGGAGGAGGATGAGGCGGGTCACAGTCGGCAGGGTGTGGGCGGGCGTCTCGCCAAACATCCAAACACAGCGTGTGAACGGGGAGATGGGAGAGGTATCTGCACAAGGCGCTACCAGAAAGATCACAACCCTGGGCTTCGCAGTGATAAAAGAAGATCCAAGCACCTCTCAGGTAGCTGGCCAAATGTAAAAATCAGTGAAAGGTGGGCACCAAAGATGTCACACAGATTTGAAACAGCTCTACATGCCACGGGTGTTAAATTCCACTCAAATTATTTGGACATCTTTACTGGCACAATGAGTCAATCCAAGTGTGATAACAGCTACTCTATAGAGCTGGGCGATATATCAAAATAAATTCCAAATGCCTGTATTGCAAGAACCAAGTTTTTTTAATTTTATATTGTTTTTAATGTGCAATTATGTCCGCTTATTCTCATGTTGTCTCGTGTCTTTTGCTCCTTCTGCTGTGACTGTGCACCTTCCCATTTACACACACACAAGCTCCTTTGCCTGCCACTCACAACAACAAAGATGAGAGATCACTTCTTCCTCTCTGACAAGCGGTTTCAAATCGCTATTTGCATTTCAGATTTAGAGGAGAAGTTAACCTTTCTAACAATACCCTTTTAATGTCCTCAAATTACACGCAAAGCAGACATGCTGCGCTACCGCTAGCAGAATTTTTGCCAATGACCTTTATACTAGATGTCTAGTCTGTTTTAGAAATGTGCAATAAGCATAAAACACAATTATATAGGGAATTGGCAACTCATTCTAAGAAATAAGATAGGCCATTTCATTATCTTAAAAAATTAGACCGGCTAGCATGCTGTTCAAACAGCTGGAGACGGACAGAAGGGTGTGTCCATAACAATTAGACTGTTCTACCTTGTTAGCTAGCGAAGTTGGCTAAACTTGAAATATAAAAGAGCAGCTGGCTACTCACTAGCACGCAGGCTTGTGCTTAAAGTGGAATTGACAGCATTTTAACACACCTGAACAAAAAAATGTATGTAACATGGAAATTGTTGGTCCCATGTTTCATGAGCTGAAATAAAAGATCCCAGAAATGTTCCATACGCACAACAAGCTTATTAGTCATGTGAAATCCATAGATTAGGGCCTAATGAATTTATTTCAATTGAGTTCTTTATATGATCTGTAACTCTGTAAAATCTTTAAATTTTGGCGTTTATATTTTTGTTCAGTATACTTTGCCGATATGAAACAAACAGAATCATAACATCAGTCAAAAATGTAAAATTCCCAGTTTATACTATAAAACAAAACTAAGAGGTGTTGTTTGCTGCCTCCACCCATTCAATATGCACTGAATCAGTTTCAATGACTCAATATTTTGAACAAAAACAGAGGAAAGTTACTAAGGCTGAGAATTAATCAATAAAAAAAATCCGCTGAATATGACCAGAGTCAGTAAATGTCAGCAAAAAATGTAAGTCAAACGCACTAGATAACATTTAAACTGCCGAACCAGCTCTGCTAAGGCGAGTAAAATGGTCAGAGTAAGATGTGCTCTCATTTGTGTTTGGAAGTAGCTAGCAAGCTTGCCAACTTTAGCCAGTTGAATTGGGTGCTTGACTGCCGTTGTGTGAGGAAAGCTCGGATCAGCCCTACTCCTCGACCAGAGCGTCCAGTGTCAATCCTGCAGTACGCGCTCTGAACACTCGGAGAGCGAAACTCTGAATTCACGAACAGACAATCTGACAACGCTCAGCATACATTACTCTTCCAGAATTTCCACATGGATGAGGATATTGGAAATTTAATCAAAGCCCACTAGATGATAAATTGTTTATAACTCAGACAGAAGAATTTATAACTGACTTTTTCAGACATAACATACTTACAGCAGATCCCCTTATTGTATGGGACACGTTTAAATGTACCTTTAGAGGCCATGCAATTTAGTACACATCTATAAAACAAAAGCAATTTAGATCAAAAGAGCTCATATTAACAAAGGAAATTGAAGGACTAACAGTACAGTTAGATAGCAATAAAAACTGTACCATAGAGGCACAGAATAAGTTAGAGGAAAAACTAAAAGAAGTGGAGGACCTTATTCAAGAAAGATCCAGTGTAATATATTATAAAAATAAAGGGAACTGGATGGAATATGGGGGAAAATGCACCAAATTCTTTTTCAATCTTCAATATAGAAATGCTACCAAAAAAAAAAGGATTGAAACCTGTTACAAATGATGGAGTCACGCATGATTCACCGAATTGTATTTTGAAAGAGGAAGTAAAGTACTTTAATAATATGTTTTTTTTTCAGTCTCCTCCATCTCCACTAACCGAAGCTAATTGTATGGATTTTTTCCCTAATAATAATGTAAAATGTACATCTGTACAGAAAGACTCATGTGAAGGCCAAATTACAGAGGAGGAATTTCTTGATGCATTTAAAGCCTTTAAGGCTGGGAAAACTCCAGGGCTGGATGGCATACCAGTGGAAGTATACCAAACAGTTTTTGATATACTCAGAGGACCATTATTAGCATGTTTTAACCACTCCAAAATAAATGGTATATTATCAGACACGCAGGTCTGATATCATTATTACTGAAACAGGACCCAAGTGGTATATATTAAGATCCAGTCCATTTAAAAAATTGGAGGCCTCTTACACATCAGTGTTGTGATGCAAAAATCCTAGATAATGTTTGGAGCACAGAAAAATTTAAAAAGTATTGTCAGATATTATTCATCCTAATCACATGGACGATACATTGGAGATAATATAAGACAATATAATATAAGACAAGCACTGGAAACAATAGAATACTATGAAATATCGGGGACACCAGGCCTGGTTTTCATAGCCGATTTTGAAAAGGCTTTTGATAAAGTACGACTGGAGTTTTATAGAAATGCCTAGAATATTTCAATTTTGGGGAATCTTTTATTAAATGGGTTAAAGTTATACATAGTAACCCTAGGTGTAAAATAGTAAATAATGGCTACATCTCAGAAAGTTTTAAACTGTCTAGAGCAGTAAAACAAGGTTGTCCACTATCGGCATA
This sequence comes from Salvelinus alpinus, assembly GCF_045679555.1. Lineage (NCBI taxonomy): Eukaryota > Metazoa > Chordata > Actinopteri > Salmoniformes > Salmonidae > Salvelinus > Salvelinus alpinus. The sequence goes on from NC_092101.1 coordinate 5,835,466, forward strand.
TCTATTTATTATTGTCATCGAAATGTTAGCTGTTAAAATTAGATCAAACAATAATATTAAGGGATTAGAAATCCATGGCTTAAAAACAAAGGTGTCATTGTACGCTGATGATTCATGTTCTTTTAAAACCCCAATTAGAATCCCTCCACAGCCTCAGAGGATCTAGATACTTTTGCTAACCTCTCTGGATTAAAACCAAATTATGATAAGTGTACTATATTATGTCTTGGATCACAAAAAACTGCTCATTTTACATTACCGTGTAGTTTACCAATAAAATGGTCTGACGGTGATGTGAACATACTCGGTATACAAATCCCAAAAGAAAGAAATTCTCACTCCAATAATTTTTTATAGAAAGTTGGCAAAAATAGATAAGATCTTGCTACCATGGAAAGGAAAATACCTGTCTATTTGTGGAAAACTCTCCCTGATTAACTCTTTAGTCATATCACAGTTTACCTATTTGCTTATGGTTTTTCCTACACCTGGTGACATACTTTTTTAATTATATGAACAAAAAATATTAAATAGTATTTGGAATGGCAAGCAAGACAAAATTAAAAGGGCCTATCTATATAACAAATATGAATTCGGAGGGCAGAAGTTCTTAAATATTAAAGCATTAGACCTCTCACTAAAGGCATCAAAAAAGTTATACTTAAATCCAAACTGGTTCTCAAGTAAATTGGTAGGAATGTCTCACCCCATGTTCAAGAATGGCCTTTTTCCCTTTATTCAGATTACAACTGCTCACTTTCGGTTGTTTGAAAAGGAAATAATCTCCAAAATATAATTATTTTTTTAAACAAGCCTTAGAAAGTTGGTTGCAATTTCAGTTTAATCCACCTGAAAAGACAGAACAAATAATACAACAAATACTGTGGTTAAACTCAAATATACTAATTGATTTAAAAAATATATATTTTTCGATGAAATGTTTAAAAAAGGTATTTTCGTGAATGATATCATAAAAGGATGGGTGGAGTTGTCACACATGCAGCTAACACAGACATATGGAAATGTCTGCACTGCCCAAAATTACAACCAACTAATTGCACCATTACCACAAAAATGGAAGAGGCAAGTAGAAGGGGAAAAAAGTAAGGAACTTCTCTGTCGGTCCTGCATTAAAGAACATAAATGGTTAAAGAATGTGAAAATAAAAACATACCAATTTCATTTAAGGACCAAAAAAATGACAGCTGTGCCATATAAATTGCTAAATAGTTCAGAAGAGACTTGCGATGTACCCATTCCATTGGCACATGGTTTATGAAATGACACGCAAAACAATGCCGGATTCAAAACTTCAAATTTTTAAATTACTATACAAAATTCTTGCAACCAATAGAATGTTATATATATGGGGGATACAATCTTCCAAGCTCTGCAGATTTTGCTGTGAGGAGGCGGAGTCATTAGATATTTTGGCACTGTTCATATGTAGCTCGTTTTTGGTCACAGGTCCAGGAATGGCTGAAGAATTGCAATATTTGCCTTGAACTAACGCTGCAGACAGCAATACAGGGTGATTTGAAAAGCCATAGTCAATCAATAATATAATAATGATTTTAGCAAAAATGTTTCTTTAATTTAATCTGTAGAAGCTATGAGAATAGAACGGTTCTGTACTTTTGTGAAGCATCACAGCACAGTTGAAAAATATACGGCAAATAGAAATCCAAAATGGATGGTGTTAAGAGATAGATGGGATGGGTTAAATGGAGCTGAAGGGTGGGACTAATAAGATAACCAATGTAAAACATACGGGGTCTGTAAAATGCAACGATTGTGCTTTTTTCGCAAATGCGCTTTTGTTAAGTCATCCCCCGTTTGGCGAAGTTGGTCTTCACACAGTTTGCAATGAGCCAGGTGGCCCAAACTGCTGCATATAGCCTGACTCTGTTGCACAGAACGCAAGAGAAGTGACACAATTCCCTAGTTAAAAGAAATTCATGTTAGCAGGCAATATTAACTAAATATGCAGGTTTAAAAATAAATACTTGTGTATTGATTTTAAGAAAGGCGTTGATGTTTATGGTTAGGTAAACATTGTTGCAATGACAGTGCTTTTTTCGCGAATGCGCTTGTTAAATAATCGTTCGGCGAAGTAGGCTATGATTCAATGATAAATTAACAGGCACCGCATCGATTATATGCAACGCAGGACAAGATGGATAAACTAGTAATATCATCAACCATGTGTAGTTAACTAGTGATTGTTAAGATTGATTGTTTTTTTATAAGATACGTTTAATGCTAGCTAGCACCTTACCATGGCACCTTGCTGCACTCGCATAACAGGTAGTCATCCAGCCACGCAGTCTCCTCGTGGAGTGCAATGTAATCGGCCATGATTGGTGTCCAAAAATGCTGATTACCGATTGTTATGAAAACTTGAAATCGGCCTCAATTAATCGGCCATTCCGATTAGCTTCTTGTCACTATAGGGGCTGCTGTTTCAACTTGGTAAAATATCGTCCCCAAATTAAACTGCCTCGTACTCAATTCTTGCTCGTACAATATGCATATTATTATTACTATTGGATAGACAACAATCTCTAGTTTCTAAAACCGTTTGAATTATTTCTGAGTGAAACAGAACTCGTTTGGCAGCGAAATTCCTGACAGGTACTGCAAAATCTGAAAATGTTGACTCTGTTCTAGGATCAGTTTAAAACTCTGTATGTATCCTATGTGTCGACATGAACTGCATGCACCTCCCCCTGGATGTCAGTAACCAATGAGAATTGGAATGGAGTTTCTAGGCAGATCTGAGGCCATATAAATAGCTTTGGCACGAGTGGCGCACCCTTTTCAAGATTCGCCATGACGCAAGGAAGACATCAGCATGGCTTTCTGAAAAGCTCACGTTATCGCGTTAGATACATCCGGCTGTGATTTTCTTCGATATAGGTGTTAGAAACATCATAATGTAGTTTTTTAAAACCGAGTTATATCAGTTTACATGAGTATATTTCGATTTTCAGAGTTTTCTTTGTGTTGCGCTATGAACAGTTGGACACCTCTGAGCCACATAGCTAACGTTTGCTGCTAGTTCCAAAGTTGAAGAGGACATTCTACAGCCGAGCAACGATTATTATGGACAAAGGACAACTTGCCCAAGATTCTGATGGAAGTTCATCAAAAAGTAAGAGCTATTTATGATGTTAATTCGTATTTCTGTGGAAAAATGTAAAATGATTTGTCCGCCATTAATTTCGGCACTGGTCTGGCTGTAACGCACACTGTATGTCTAGTAACGTTAATTTTAAAAATCTAACACAGCGGTTGCATTGATAACTAATGTATCTTTCATTTGCTGTCCAACCTGTATTTTTTAGTAAAGTTTATGATTATTTATTGATTAGATTAGGTGCCTCTCCAAGATACTAATCACATTGTATAACCACGATTTATGCCGCTAAATATGCACATTTTCGAACAAAACCTATATGCATTGTGTAATATGATGTTACAGGACTGTCATCTGATTAAGTATATCAAGGTTAGTCAAAAATTATATATATTTTGCTGGATTGTTACGATCGCTAACCTTTGCTGCTGGTAAATTGCTTGTGTTTCTGGCTATTGTGGTAAGCTAATATAATGCTAAATTGTGTTTTCGCTGTAAAACACTTAAAAAATCTGAAATATTGGCTGGATTCACAAGATGTTGGGCTTTCATTTGCTGTACGCTGTGTATTTTTCATAAATGTTTTATGATGAGTATTTAGGTATTTGAAGTTGGTCTCTGTAATTATTCTGGCTGCTTCAGCGCTATTTCAGATTGCAGCTGCAATGTAGAACTGTGATTTATACCTGAAATATGCAAATTTTTCTAACAAAACATATGCTATACAATAAATATGTTATCAGACTGTCATCTGATGAAGTTGTTTCTTGGTTAGTGACTATTTATATCTTATTTTGGTCGAATTAGTGATGGCTACCTATGCAGGAAAAAAATGGTGAAAAAAAAAAAGTTGTGTCTTTTGCTATGGTGGTTAGCTAATAGAAATACATAGTGTCTTCCCTGTAAAACATTTAAAAAAATCGGAAATGATGGCTGGATTCACAAGATGTGTATCTTTCATTTGGTGTCTTGGACTTGTGATTTCATGAACATTTTATTATATGATATCCCTGTAGCTTTAGGCTAGGCTATGCTAGTCTGCTTTTTTGATGGGGGGGATCCCGGATCCGGGTTTGTGACTCGTTAGAGGTTAAAATCTGTCGACCTCTAGTCCTTAAGCCATTTTTTCACAACTTTGGAAGTATGCTTGGGGTCATTGTCCATTTGGAAGACCCATTTGCGACCAAGCTTTAACTTCCTGACTGATGTCTTGAGATGTTGCTTCAATATATCCACATAATTGTCCTTCCTCATGATGCCATCTATTTTGTGAAGTGCACCAGTCCCTCCTGCACCAAAGCACCCCCACAACATGATGCTGCCACCCCCATGCTTCACGGTTGGGATTGTGTTCTTCGGCTTGCAAGACTCCCCCTTTTCCTCCAAACATAAAGACGGTCATTATGGCCAAACAGTTATTTTTCTGTTTCATTAGACCAGAGGACATTTCTTCAAAAAGTACGATCTTTGTCCCCATGTGCAGTTGCAAACCGTAGTCTGGCTGTTTTATGGCGGTTTTGGAGCAGTGGCTTCTTCCTTGCTGAGAGGCCTTTCAGGTTATGTCGACATAGGACTCGTTTTACTGTGGGTATAGATACTGTTGTACCCGTTTCCTCCAGCATCTTCACAAGGTCCTTGCTGTTGTTCTGAGATTGATTTGTACTTTTTGCACCAAAGTACGTTCATCTCTAGGAGACAGAACGCGTCTCCTTCTTGAGCGGTATGGCGGCTGCGTGGTCCCATGGTGTTTATATTTGCGTACTATTATTTGTACAGATTAATGTGGTACCTTCAGGCGTTTGGAAATTGCTCCCAAGGATGAACCAGACTTGTGGAGGTCTACAGTTTTTTTTCCTGAGGTCTTGGCTGATTTCTTTTGGCACTGAGTTTGAAGGTAGGCCTTGAAATAGATCCACAGGTACACCTCCAATTGACTCAAATTATGTCAATTAGCCTATCAGAAGCTTCTAAAGCCATGACATCCTTTTCTGGAATTTTCCAAGCTGTTTAAAGGCACAGTCAGTGTATGTAAACTTCTGACCCACTGGAATTGTGATACAGTGAATTATAAGTGAAATAACCTGTCTGTAAACAATTGTTGGAAAAATTACTTGTGTCATGCACAAAGTGGATGTCCTAACCAACTTGCCAAAACTATAGTTAACAAGAAATTTGGGGCGTGGTTGATAAACAAGTTAATGACTCCAACCTAAGTGTATGTAAACTTCCAACTTCAACTGTATGTCTATATAGGTGTGTGTGTGTGTGTATATATACATACGTATGTATGTATGCATATGTATATGGATACATATATCTACCCCCAAAAATATATGGGGGTAGATATACATTTTTTTTTGCTTTTCTTTCAAAAACAAGAACATTTCTAAGTGACCCCAAACTTTTGAACGGTAGTGTGTAATATATATAAATAATAGCTGCATCACATCCGGCAGTGATTGTGAGTCCCATAGGGCGGTACACAATTGACCCAGCGTCGTCCAGGCTTGGTCGAGGTAGGCCATCATTGTAATTAAGAATTTGTTCTTAACTGACTTGCCAAATAAAAGGTTACATAAAAAAAATATATATATTTAGCGTAGGTATAATTTCACAACCTTAATTCATTAGATTATTGCTTACTGACTGTTTGAAATGCAGCGTATTTGACCTTCAGATTGTACAACAAAGCTTAGAAAAAACATGTACAAATGTTCACATCTATCTATCTATATATATATATATATCATGAATCGAGATATGATTTTTAGGCCATGTCGCCCAGCCCTGCTACTGCACATTGCAGTCGGGAAAAGTATTCAGGCCACCTCACCTTTTCCACTTTTTGTTACGTTACAGCCATATTTTAAAATGGATAGAATTATATTTTTTCCTCAATGACAAACCAAAAACAGTTTTGTTTTTTTTAGTTTTGCAAATTTATACATTTTTTAAAACTGGAATATCAGTTTTACAAAAGTATTAAGACCCTTGACTCAGTACTTTGTTGAAGCACCTTTGGCAGCGATTACAGCCTTGAGTCTTCTTGGGTATGATGCTACAAGCTGGGCACACCTGTATTTGGGTAGCTTCTCACATTCTTCTTTGCAGATCCTTTAGGTGTCTTTTGGCAAACTCCAAGCAGGCTGTCATGTGCCTTTTACTGAGGAGTGGCTTCCGTCTGGCCACTACCATAAAGGGCTGAGTGCTGCAGGGATGGTTGTCCTTCTGAAAGGTTCTCCCATCTCCACAGAGGAACTCTGGAGCTCTGTCAGTGACCATCAGGTTCTTGGTCACCTCTCTGACCAAGGCCCTTCTCCCCTGATTGCTCAGTTTGGCCGGGCAGCCAGCTCTCGGAACAGTCTTGGTGCTTCTTCCATTTATGAATGATGAAAGCCACTGTGTTCTTGGGGACCTTCAACGCTGCAGACATTTTTTGGTACCCTTCCCTAGATCTGTGCCGACACCCTCCTGTCTCGGAGCTCTATGGACAATTCCTTTGACAACATTGCTTGTTTTTTTTCTCTGACATGCACTCTCAACTGTGGGACCTTATATAGACAGGTGTGTGCATTTTCAAATCAAGTCCAATCAATTGAAATTACCACAGGTGTCCTCCAATGAAGTTGTAGAAAGATCAAGGATGATCAATGGAAACAGGATGCACCTGAGCTCAATTTCAAGTATCATAACAAAGGGTCTGAATACTAAGATATTTATGGCTTTTATTTTTTATACATTTGCATAGATTTGTAAAAAAACTGCGAAAACAGTTTTTTTTTTGTCATTATGAGTTAGTTTGTAATCAATTTTAGAATAAGGCTGTAACGTAACAAAATGTGGAAAAAGTCGAGCGTTTCTGAATACTTTCCGAATGCACTGTATATTTCCACACTACGAGGTTGGAATAACACTGATATTGTGAAAAAGATGATAATCAAATCAAATTGTATTTGTCACGTGCCGAATACAACAGGTGTAGACCTTAGTGAAATGCTTACTTACAAGCCCTTAAAGATAAACTTCTCCTTAATGCAACCGCTGTGTCAGATTTCAAAAAAGCTTTACGGCAAAAGCACACCATGCGATAATCTGAGTACAGCACTCAGCCACCAAAACAAGCCATACAGATACCCGCCATGTTGTGGAGTCAACAAAAGTCAGAAATAGCATTATAAATATTCACTTACCTTTGATGATCTTCATCGGAACGCACTCGCAGGAATCCCAGTTCCACAATAAATGTTTGTTTTGTTCGATAAAGTCCATCTTTATGTCCAAATGCCTCCCTTTGTTCGCGCTTTTAGTTCACTAATCCAAATGCACGGGCACTAAGTCCAGACGAAAAGTCAAAAAAGCTCCATTAAAGTTCATAGAAACATGTCAAACGATGTATATAATCAATCTTTAGGATGTTTTTATCATAAATCTTCAATAATATTCCAACCGGACAATTCAGTTGTCAATAGCTAATGGCTCAACTAATGGCTTTCAGTCTGACCACTTGTTGAAACAGCTCTTATTCGCTCCCCTTTCACAATAGAAGCCTGAAACAACAAGTGCAATCTGACCCCATTTACACTGGATATTGGATAGGCAATTACTTGAAAAACTACAAACCTCAGATTTCCCATTCCTGGTTGGATTTTTCTCATGTTTTCACCTGCCATATGAGTTCTGTTATACTCACAGACATCATTCACACAGTTTTAGAAACTTCAGAGTGTTTTCTATCCAAATAATATACATATCCTAGCTTCTGGGGCTGAGTAGCAGGCAGTTTACTCTGGGCACGCTTTTCATCCGGACGTGAAAATACTGCCCCTTATCCCAAAGAAGTTAAATAAAGCAGTTTTAAGAAAAATGTGTTTCAAGTAAACAGTAACAGTAGCGAGGCTATATACAGGGGGTACCGGTACAGAGTCAATGTGCGGGGGCACAGGTTAGTCAAGGTAATTTAGGTAATACGGTCATATAGGTAGAGTTAAAGTGACTACGCCCTTTTAGTGTAAGAACTGTTTGAAAGAACTGCCTGAAATTCCAGCCTGTTTTGGTGGGATAGAGTTTTGGCCTGCTTGGTGACATCAGGCAGTAAATTAATTAATAGGCCAATAATAAAAGAGTTCCAAACCTCTCTGCCAATAACAGCTAGTTTTCAGTTTTTCCCTTCCCACAGACCACTCTGACAGTCCTAGTAAAATTCTTACTTGAGAAATTGCTCTTTGCTAAGAAACAATTTTTTTCCATTTGAATTGAAAACAAATCACAGTAAGGTACTCAAATGATACCCAGAAATGATTTGATATTTAGAAGAAAAAAATGTCTGCATTGGATCTTTTAAGCCAGATCTGAGATGAGAGAAAAGCCCCCAGAAGAATTTGCAGTCAGATTTCAATTGCAGAGAAAAGACATCAGATGGCCTCTATACGTTTCACTCACACTGAGCAGCTAACCGATCGCTGCAGCTGTACATAGTCCATCGGTATATAGCCCACCCAATTTACCTACCTCATCCCCATACTGTTTTTATTTATTTACTTTTCTGCTCTTTTGCACACCAGTATCTCTACTTGCACATGATCATCTGATGATTTATCACCCCAGTGTTAATCTGCTAAATTGTAATTATTCGCTCCTATGGCCTATTTATTGCCTACCTCCTCATGCCTTTTGCACACATTGTATATAGATTCTCTTTTTTCCCCCTACTATGTTATTGACTTGTTTATTGTTTACTCCATGTGTAACTCTGTTGTTGTCTGTTCACACTGCTATGCTATATATTGGCCAGGTCGCAGTTGCAAATGAGAACTTGTTCTCAACTAGCCTACCTGGTTAAATAAAGGTGATTTTTTTTTTTTTTTCTTTTTTTTTCTGGCTTTCAGAGTTCTGTAAGTCCCCCAGCCCATATCACTCACACAGTGAGGGAAAGATACAGCCAGAGCAGGACTGGTATCATAGCCTAAACAGCCCAACACAGTAAGGGAAATTAACAAACTGATCATTCTCTCTCCAACTTTCTCACACAAACACACTCCCAGAGAGACAGGCCTAACACAGAGAGTAAAGCCTTATTCCTTAACGACACCCAGAAAGAGAGAGTACAGAGAGGATTGATGACTCAGACCCAGCTGTCTGCCATGCTTTCCACACATCCTCATTACTCACTATTCAGTCGTCATTTCAGCTCTGAGGAGACCATTTGCACAGAAACCTTCTTGTTAAGCGTCACTCCCCGTGAGTCGACTGGCTGCAACACACAGCCCTATAGTTTCTGAAAGGGCTAGATCGGCTAGCTTTTTATGTCAGTCAATGGGAATGGACAGAAAGGCAGGGTGAGGGCACAGCGACACGCCTAGCATTCATTGCAACATCTGAAGCAGTAAACAAGAGGTAGTCATTTATAGAGGCAGGTAGATTTTTTTTTTTATGGTTTTTGCTTCATCGTTTATTTTATTGCATGTTGGCAGACTGTATAGGCCTAATCTCTTGTGGACAGACTATGTAACAAGGATTTTTAAAAGTAGAAGCTCAAATTGTTTGGGTACAGACCTGGATAGTATGACAGAACTCTGCAGGCTCTCTCTGGAAAATGTTATAGTTAAGGATGGAAATTTCTGGGTTTTTGGTGGTCTTCCTAAGCCAGGATTCAGACACGGCTAAGACATCTGGGTTGACAGAGTGGGCTAACGCAGTGAATAAAACAAACTTAGGGAGGAGGCTTCTAATGTTAACATGCATGAAACCAAGGCTTTTACGGTTACAGAAGTCAACAAATGAGAGCACCTGGGGAATAGGAGTGGAGCTAGGCACTGCAGGTCGTGGATTAACCTCTACATCACCAGAGGAACAGAGGAGGAGTAGGATGAGGGTACGGCTTAAGGCTATAAGAACTGGTCGTCTAGTACGTTCGGAATAGAGTAAAAGGAGCAGGTTTCTGGGTGCGATAGAATAGATTCAAGGCAAAATGTACAGACAAAGGTATGGTAGGATGTAAGTACATTGGAGATACACCTAGGCATTGAGTGATGTCACCTGGTTTAAGCTTAGTGATGGTGTTGAACGCTGAGCTGTGGTCAATGAATAACATTCTCACATAAGTGTTCCTTTTGTCCAGGTGGGAAAGGGCAGTGTGGAGTGCACTAGAGATTGCACCATCTGTGGATCTGTTTGGGCGGTATGCAAATTGTAGTGGGTCTAGGGTTTCTGGGATAATGGTGTTGATGTGAGCCATTACCAACCTTTCAAAGCACTTCATGGCTATGGATGTGAGTGCTATGGGTCTGTAGTCATTTAGGCAGGTTGCCTTTGTGTTCTTGGGCACAGGGACAATGGTGGTCTGCTTGAAACATGTTGGTATTACAGACTCAAATCAGGAACATGTTGAAAATGTCAGTGAAGACCCCTGCCAGTTGGACAGCACATGCCCGGAGCACACGTCCTGGTAATCCGTCTGGCCTCGCAGCCTTGTGTATGTTGACCTGTTTAAAAGGTCTTACTCACGTCGGCTACGGAGGCTTGTGTCACTGGGCAGCTCACGGCTGTGCTCCCCTTTGTGGTCTGTAATAGTTTGCAAGCCCTGCCACATAAGACGAGCGTCGTAGCCGGTTTAGTATGATTCAATCTTAGCCCTGTATTGACGCTTGGCCTGTTTGATGGTTCGGTGCAGGGCATAGCAGGATTTATTGCAAGCTTCCGGGTTAGTCCCGCACCTTGAAAGCGGCAGCTTGACCCTTTAGCTCAGTGCGAATGTTGCCTGTAATCCATGGCTTCTGGTTGGGGTATATACGTACAGTCACTGTGGGGACGATGTACTCGATGCACTTATTGATAAAGCCAGTGACTGATGTGGTGCACTCCTCAATGCCATCGGAAGAATCCCGGAACATGTTCCAGTCTGTGATAGCAAAACAGTCCTGTAGTTAAGCATCTGCTTCATCTGACCACTTTTTTATTGATGGTGCTTCCTGCTTTAATTTTAGCTTGTAAGCAGGAATCAGGAGGATAGAGTTGTGGTCGGATTTACCAAATGGAGGGCACATCCAGTCTGTATGTGGAGTACAGGTGATCTAGATTTTTTTTCCGCTCTGGTTGCACATTTAACATGTTGATAGAAACTTGGTAGAACTGATTTAAGTTTCCCTGCATTAAAGTCTCCGGCCACTAGGAGCGCCGCCTCTGGGTGAGTGGTTTCCTGTTTGCTTATACAGCTGACTGAGTGCGGTCTTAGTGCCAGCATCTGTCTGTGGTGGTAAATAAACAGCCATGAAAAGTACAGCTGAAAACTCTCTCGGCAAGTAGTGTGGCCTGCAATTTATCACAATATACTCTACTTCAGGCGAGCAAAATCTAGAGACTTCCTTAGATTTCATGCACCAACTGTTGTTTACAAATATGCACAGACCACCCCCCCTCGTCTTACCAGAGTGTGCTGTTCTATCTTGCCGGTGGAGCATATATCCCTATCCATGTCGTCATTCAGCCACGATTTCGTGAAACATAGGATATTACAGTTTTTGATGTCCTGTTGGTAGGATATTCATGATCGTACCTCGTCTAATTTATTGTCCAATGATTGCACGTTGGCGAGTAGTATTGACGGTAACGGCAGCTTTCCCACTCTCCTTCTCCGGGTCCTGACCAAGTGTCCGGCTCTTTGTTCGCTGTACCTGTGTCGCTTCCTCTTGCAAATAACCGGGATGTCGGCCCTGTGGGATGTTTGGAGAATGTCTTGTGCGTCCTCCTTGTTATAGAAAAGCTAGCTAGCTGCAATCCAAGTGGCTACTCCTGGCGAACGTCTCTGTCCCGAAGCAAGCACCAATTAGCCTGGAGCTAGCCCATGTTAGGCCCATCTCCCGGCTAGCTAAAGAGGTCCATCAGCCACTCCTGGGCTACGATACCTATTTTGCCAACTGGCCTGGACCCCTTTTACTGCCGATACGGGGTACGGAGCACCGCCGATCCTTCACGACTGGACTACCGACGTAATCTGCTCGAGGGGGGTTACTCAACTGGCTCCTACGTCGCAACGTCCCCTGAATGCCCATCTGCTAGCCGCGGCCCGCTAACTCTCTAGAGCATTTTGGACTGTTAGCTGAATAGATCCATCGGCCACTATACCTATTTTGCCAATTGGACTGGGCCCCTTTGCTACACGGAACCTTACTAATACATCACGACTGGTCTACCGTAGTAACTGCACGAGGAGGCTATAATAGACTTCCTCCGTCGCGACGTTCCTCTAGCACCGGCCTGCTAGCTGTCTGAATCGCCGAATCGCTGTCTCCAGCCAGCCTAATCTACTCTACTCACTGGACCCCTATGATCACTCGGCTACGCATGCCTCTCCCTAATGTCAATATGCCTTGTCCATTGCTGTTCTGGTTAGTGATTATTGTCTGACATTATCCTGACATCCAGGATCTCGACAACAGGCGGTGTCAGAGGAAGGCCCTAAAAATGTCAAAGACCCCAGCCACCCCAGTCATAGACTGTTTGCTCTACTACCGCATGGCAAGCGGTACCGGAGTGCCAAGTCTAGGACAAAAAGGCTTCTCAACAGTTTTTACACCCAAGTCATAAGACTCCTGAACAGGTAATCAAATGGCTACCCGGACTATTTGCATTGTGTGCCCCCCCCCAACCCCTCTTTTTACGCTGATGCTACTCTCTGTTTATCATATATGCATAGTCACTAACTATACATTCATGTACATACTACCTCAATTGGGCAGACCAACCAGTGCTCCCGCACATTGGCTAACCGAGCTATCTGCATTGTGTCCCGCCACCCAGCACCCCCTCTTTTACACTACTGCTACTCTTTTCATCATATATGCATAGTCACTTTAACCATATCTACATGTACATACTAACTCAAATCAGCCTGACTAACCGGTGTCTGTATATAGCCTGTTTTTTACTGTTGTTTTATTTCTTTACTTACCTATTGTTCACCTAATACCTTTTTTACACTATTGGTTAGAGCCTGTAAGTAAGCATTTCACTGTAAGGTCTACATCTGTTGGATTCGGCGCATGTGACAAATAAACTTTGATTTGCGATGAACCAGGTGAAAAAGGTTCAGAGCTTGTGGTAGGAATCCGGGGATATGGAGAGAAAATAGGTCCGGTATGCTCTGGTTTGAATCGCATTGTGCAAACTGGCGAGAGATTTCCAAGCTAAAGGTTAGCTGATGACCGCTAGCAGTGGTTAGTTGACTACTAGCTAGTTAACTGGCTAGCTTCTGTTGGGGGATTCCAGTTCCGAAGTAAAGAAAGATACTTTAGAAAAAAAGCAGATCCACACCACATTGGGTGAGGCGGGTTGCAGGTGAGTATTTTGAAGTAGAGGTTTAGAAAAATATATGGTTCATGTCTGGTTCATCCTTGGAAGCAATTTCCAAATGCCTGTAGGTACCACACGTTCATCTGTATAAACAATAGTACGCAAGTATAAACACCATGGGACCACGCAGCCGTCATACCGCTCAGGAAAGAGACACGTTCTGTCTCCTAGAGATGAACATACTTCGGTGCGAAAAGTGCAAATCAATCCCAGAACAACAGCAAAGGACCTTGTGAAGATGCTGGAGGAAACAGGTACAAAATTATATCCACAGTAAAATGAGTCCTATAATCGACATAACCTGAAAGGCCGCTCTGCAAGATAGAAGCCACTGCTCCAAAACCGCCATTAAAAGCCAGACTACGGGTTGCAACTGCGCATGGGGACAAAGATCGTACTTTTTGGAGAAATGTCCTCTGGTCTGATGAAACAAAAATAGAACTGTTTGGCCATAATGACCATCGTTATGTTTGGAGGAAAAAGGGGAGGCTTGCAAGCCGAAGAACACTATCCCAACCGTGAAGCACGGGGGTGGCAGCATCATGTTGTGGGGGTGCTTTGCTGCAGAAGGGACTGGTGCACTTCACAAAATAGATGGCATCATTTTATCTCTCTTTGAAATATTTCCTACAGCTTTGGTCTTGGGAGAGTGGTTAGTGGAATTCGGCGGATTTATCGGTATAGAGATATCCGGAGGTAAAGCGGAGCTACCAAATTAAATAAGGCCTGGCCATTTTTGTTTGTTTTTGCCATAAGGTTTACCACACACACACATTTACTGGTTATGAATTTGGGTTAGTGCCGAGGCATCTTAAAAAGGCACACACACAGAATTTTCTGAAGTTTTTATTTTCTGAGTTTTAATTGAACATGCGAAGTATTCTGATAAAAAAATTTATTGGAGAAACTTACTGTGAACCTGGAAATTGAAATGTATGAAATGTTTTGACTGTTTTTACATAATCTAATAAAGAAAGTAACACTTCTTTGAAGGGTTTGAATGACCTTTCTAGTGTGGTTTAATAACCCTCACTGGAAAGCCAGGAGACATTGGATGATGATTTCAAGGTCATATTAATTATGTGGATGTCGATTAAGGCAGCCCCCCGCACCTCTCTGATTCAAAGGGGTTGGTTTAAATTCAGTTGAAGGCATTCAGATGTACAACCCTTTCCCCACTGAAACTTGATTAGTAACAAAAACTGTAGCCTAAAACAACTGTAGCCTTGACACAATGATGAAAATAATCATGGCCTCTAAACCTTCAAGCTGCATACTGGACCCTATTCCAACTAAACTACTGAAAGAGCTGCTTCCTGTGCTTGGCCCTCCTATGTTGAACATAATAAACGGCTCTCTATCCACCGGATGTGTACCAAACTCACTAAAAGTGGCAGTAATAAAGCCTCTCTTGAAAAAGCCAAACCTTGACCCGGAAAATATAAAAAACTATCGGCCTATATCGAATCTTCCATTCCTCTCAAAAAAAATTGAAAAAGCTGTTGCGCAGCAACTCACTGCCTTCCTGAAGACAAACAATGTATACGAAATGCTTCAGTCTGGTTTTAGACCCCATCATAGCACTGAGACTGCACTTGTGAAGGTGGTAAATTACCTTTTAATGGCGTCAGACCGCGGCTCTGCATCTGTCCTCGTGCTCCTAGACCTTAGTGCTGCTTTTGTTACCGTCGATCACCACATTCTTTTGGAGATTGGAAACCCAAATTGGTCTACCTGGACAAGTTCTGGCCTGGTTTAGATCTTATCTGTCAGATAGATATCAATTTGTCTCTGAATGGTTTGTCCTCTGACAAATCAACTGTAAATTTCAGTGTTCCTCAAGGTTCCGTTTTAGGACCACTATTGTTTTCACTATTTATTTTACCTCTTGGGGATGTCATTGAAAAACATCATGTTAACTTTCACTGCTATGCGGATGACACACAGCTGTACATTTCAATGAAACATGGTGAAGCCCCAAAATTGCCCTTGCTAGAAGCCTGTGTTTCAGACATAAGGAAGTGGATGGCTGCAAACTTTCTACTTTTAAACTCAGACAAAACAGAGATGCTTGTTCTAGGTCGCAAGAAACAAAGAGACCTTCTGTTGAATCTGACAATTAATCTTGATGGTTGTACAGTCGTCTCAAATAAAAGGAGGTCGGCGTTACTCTGGACCCTGATCTCTCTTTTGACGAACATATCAAGACTGTTTCAAGGACAGCTTTTTCCATCTACGTAACATTGCAAAAATCAGAAACTTCCTGTCCAAAAATGATGCATAAAAATGTATCCATGCTTTTGTTACTTCTAGGTTAGACTACTGCAATGCTCTACTTAGTGCTAAATACAGCTGCTAGAATCCTGACTAGAACCCCAAAATTTGATCATATTACTCCAGTGCTAGCCTCCCTACACTGGCTTCCTGTTAAGGCAAGGGCTGAATTCAAGGTTTTACTGCTAACCTACAAAGCATTACATGGGCTTGCTCCTACCTATCTTTCCGATTTGGTCCCGCCGTACATACCTAAACGTACGCTACGGTCACAAGACGCAGGCCTCCTAATTGTCCCTAGAATTTCTAAGCAAACAGCTGGAGGCAGGGCTTTCTCCTATAGCGCTCCATTTTTATGGAATGGTCTGCCTACCCATGTGAGAGACGCAGACTCGGTCTCAACCTTTAAGTCTTTACTGAAGACTCATCTCTTCAGTAGGTCCTATGATTGAGTGTAGTCTGGCCCAGGAGTGTGAAGGTGAACGGAAAGGCTCTGGAGCAACGAATCGCCCTTGCTGTCTCTGCCTGGCCAGTTCCCCTCTCTCCACTGGGATTCTCTGCCTCTAACCCTATTACAGGGGCTGAGTCACTGGCTTACTGGTGCTCTTCCATGCCGTCCCTAGGGGGGTGCGTCACTTGAGTGGGTTGAGTCGCTGACGTGGTCTTCCTGTCTGGGTTGGCGCCCCCCCTTGGGTTGTGCCGTGGCGGAGCTCTTTGTGGGCTATACTCGGCCTTGTCTCAGGATGGTAAGTTGGTGGTTGAAGACATCCCTCTATTGGTGTGGGGGCTGTGCTCTGGCAAAGTGGGTGGGGTTATATCCTGCCTGTTTGGCCCTGTCCGGGGGTATCATCGGATGGGGCCACAGTGTCTCCTGACCCCTCCTGTCTCAGCCTCCAGTATTTATGCTGCATTAGTTTGTGTCGGGGGGCTAGGGTCAGTTTGTTATATCTGGCGTACTTCTCCTGTCTTATCCAGTGTCATGTGTGAATTTAAGTATGCTCTCTCTAATTCTCTCTTTCTCGGGGGACCTGAGCCCTAGGACCATGCCTCAGGACTACCTGGCATGATGACTCCTTACTGTCCTCAGTCCACCTGGCCGTGCTGCTGCTCCAGTTTCAACTGTTCTGCCTGCGGCTATGGAACCCTGACCTGTTCACCGGACGTGCTACCTGTCCCAGACCTGCTGTTTTCAACTCTCTAGAGACAGCAGGAGCGGTAGAGATACCGTAGGTTCACCCTCGACAACTACTGTGATTATTATTATTTGACCATGCTGGTCATTTATGAACATCTTGGCCATGTTCTGTTATAATATCCACCTGGCACAGCCAGAAGAGGACTGGCCACCCCTCATAGCCTGGTTCCTCTAGGTTTCTTCCTAGGTTTTGGCCTTTCTAGGAAGTTTTTCCTAGCCACTGTGCTTATACACCTGCATTGCTTGCCGTTTGGGGTTTTAGGCTGGGTTTCTGTACAGCACTTTGATATATCAGCTGATGTTAGAAGGGCTATATAAATACATTTGATTTGATTTAAAAAGACACCCACCATGAGCACCCACTACATTTTCCCAAGAACAGGCAAACTAAATTAAAACCCACACCAAACGTAAAGAAAGGTAGCAAACCAAAAAGGTGGAGCAAAATCAGATAACAGAAAGGATTGTTTGTCTAGAAATCAAAATAGGGAGTGCCAACTAAAAGGTGTAGACCCTCCACCTCTCTCAAGACAACTGGAGCACTGGGCCAGCATAGGTGAAACCCCTTCCCACTAACGAGATGGCAACCAGCACAAGTGTAACACACACTGACTAACGAGGTGACACTAATCGGTGCTTTGTGTGGATACTGTTTGGATATGAAATAAAATGATGTAATCATGAAATTATAATGAACCTATTTTGTTTCGGGGGGAATTTATGGTATAAGAATAATAATTATATGCAATATGATAATGTGGATTCTTTATATGAAAATATGTTAATCTGTTTTTGCATATCCTGTTAAATGTTTAGCACAAAGGAATCAACGATGGAAATTAAACCTGATGAAAATTTTTAAAATCTAATTGTCTAAACCGGAACCTCAAGTCTCTCTGCCCTATCCTTGTCCTCACCGGTACACCTGCCCCCTGTATCAGCTGCTACCTTTACCCAGCGCATTCTTAAAAGTCAACCTGCCTTAAGTGGTCCTTCGGCTGGATATGGAAAGGGATACAGGTGTTCCCACGGATGGGTAACTCAATTCCTCCACCCTCAATGGGAAACCTCAGCCTGACTGTGCCATAGCTGGGCCCGGCAAAAATTAAACCTCCACTGTCTCACAACCAAGTGCGGCAAGGGCACATCCAGCAGGAGCAAGGCCTAAAGAGGAGCCTGTTTAGAGTTGAAAGAGCCAAAGGGGGAAACAGCCCCTGGTTTATTTGAAAGACAATTTGGATTGTGTATGGGTAAATCTCTCAGAAGAGATTATCCAGACAACCACAGCAGCTCTCTGCAGCAGCCTACCTGGCTCAACATCCAAGCCCTGTTCCTCAGAACATATGGAGAGCCCTAACACAAGAAGGCCTACCATTAAACCAGTCTATTGAAGACACCTCACGGAGGCGGCACATTGGGGGAACAGAGCGATGCTCTGTAAAATCCGAGATCATCCAAATGATCTCATTCAATGACAACAGAGGGCCGCTCAGAGACATGGAATTGCATGGAGGAGAGTCCCATCAGAGGCCCTGAGTGATTCACAAGCTGCCGTAGGAAGTAGAGAATGACCCATATGGATTTTTTTTAGAGCCAATACCGATTGAGGGGGGGGTCAAGGAGGCCGATATTCAATATTAAATTTGAAAAATCTGACAATTTCCCAGAGACAGCCAGTTACACAATAATGCATCAATTGAAAAATCAAAACAATACGTTTGAGTTTGTTTTTACCAATCGAACTACATAACCATGAGAATAATTGTATTTGAATGGTAAATCTCTTGACAAACTGGGTAAATTAAGATGGCATAGGCCTACTCACAATACAGGTGAATATATATTAAATAGGGATTGTGTTGCATGCATTGAGATATTGAGCTTGTTTTGGCTGATCAGTGGAGTCTACGGTGCTATAGGTGACAATTTGTTTCCCTTCCATTTCGGACTTACAGTGCATTCGGAAAGCATTCAGACCTTTTGAATACTTAGCAAAATGTGTAAAGTTACAGCCTTATTCTAAAATGAATTAAATAAATTTTTTCATCATCAATATACACACACAATACCATAGTAACAAAGTTATAATATACATTTATTAAAAATAAAATGAAAATACCTTATTTCCATAAGTAGTCAGACCCTTTGCTATGAGACTCAAAATTGAGCTCAGGTGCATCCTGTTTCCATTGATCATCCTTGAGATGTTTCTACAACTTGACTGGAGTCTACCTGTGGTAAATTCAATTGACTGGACATGATTTGGAAAGCACACACCTGTCTATATAAAAAGGTCCCACAGTCAACTGCGCATGTGAGAGCAAAAACCAAACCATGAGGTCAAAGGAATTGCCCATAGAGCTCCAAGACAGGATTATGTCGAGGCACAGATCTGCAACATTGAAGGTCTGCAGCATTGAAGATACCCAAGAAAACAATGGCATCCATCATTCTTAAATGGAAAAAGTATGGAACAACTAAAAGACTCTTCATTGAGCTGGCCGCCCGGCCAAACTGAGCAATCGGGGAGAAGGGTGAAGAGGCGACTCCGGGATGCTGGCCTTCTAGGCAGAGTTGCAAAGGAAAAGACATCTCAAACTGGCCAATAAAAAGAAAAGAGTAAGATGGGCAAAAGAACAGACACTGGACAGAGGAACTCTGCCTAGAAGGCCAGCATCCCGGAGTCGCCTCTTCACCGTTGACGTTGAGACGGGTGTTTTGCGGGTACTATTTAATGAAGCTGCCAGTTGAAGACTTGTGAGGCGTCTGTTTCTCAAACTAGACACTAATGTACTTGTCCTCTTGCTCAGTTGTGCACCGAGGCCACTTTCTATTCTGGTTAGGGCCAGTTTGCGCTGTTCTGTGAAGGGAGTAGTACACAGAGTTGTACGAGATCTTCAGTTTCTTGGCAATTTCTGGCATGGAATAGCCTTCATTTCTCAGAACATGATTAGACTGACGAGTTGCAGAAGAAAGTTCTTTGTTTCTGGCCATTTTGAGCCTGTAATCGAACCCACAAATGCTGATGCCCCAGATACTCAACTAGTCTAAAGGAGGCCAGTTTTATTGTTTCTTTAATCAAAACAACAGTTTTCAGCTGTGCTAACATAATTGCAAAAGGGTTTACTAATGATCAATTAGCCTTTTCAAATTATAAACTTGGATTAGCTAACAACGTGCCATTGGAACACAGGAGTGATGGTTGCTGATAATGGGCCTCTGTAGATATTCCACACAAAAAATCTGCAGTTTACAGCTACAATAGTCATTTACAACATTAACAATGTTTCTGATCAATTTGATGTTATTTTAAAAATGGACCAAAATGTTTTGCTTTTCTTTCAAAAACAATGACATTTCTAAGTGACCCCAAACTTTTGAACGGTAGTGTGTGTGTGTGTGTATATATATTTTTTTATTATTAAATTAATTTTAATTTGGGACAGTTCATGTTCAGTTTGGGACGGTTTAAATTGCATTTTGTGAAAATTCTGGGACTGTGATGGGAAAAGTTAAGTCTCGAGCCATGATCGTAACCAATGTAATGAAATACAAATTACATTTCTGAAATATGTAGGTGAACTTATGAGACTCGGTCAAGTCATCTGATGTAACCTACAAAAAAACAAGCAGCCCAGGACATAGGCTAGTACAGGTCAGAGGACACCCAAAGGACTCTCTGAACATTTCTAAGAATCTGAAGGGGTCCATTAGTCATCGTCAGGAGAACAGTCGTCCACTTGGTTAGTGGGCCGAGAACGATAACAAGGTCTTGACAATTTCTCTTCGGTCTTGAGACTTCCCTTTGAAATGAAGCACAGAGATACTTCACATACTGTAACCACTATGAAAAGAAGGTGTGTAAGGAAGAGTGAGAGAAAGCAAGAGAGCGATAGAATGCAAGAGGGAGACAGCAAGAGAGAGATGCCTGGCCAACAGGCACAGTTGTTTGTACATAGTCAACATTCTGGGAACCGCCTGTGACACACTATGGGGCTGATTCAATTCCAAATGTAAACTGGGTTAGTATGGACTCAAACAAGAACATTGTTGTTTTGCCTTGGGAGTTGTTTTTCTTAGAGGGACCCTTGTCAGTGGAAGCTGAAATACACACTTGTAGCTAAAACTTAACAGTGTCAGACATTTTTACTGTGGAATATTAAGGTTATTAATATGGCAAACGGCCATTCAAAATGAAAATGTTGAACTTATCTTGAACTTGGAAAGAGATACAGTTAAGCTACTGTAAACACCATTTTAGGACTATTTCCCAGATCCAAAGCAGGTCTACTATTAGGTCTTCATATTTTACACAGAGGTCAGGGGTCGTTCCATGAGGATGGAATTGAACATTTTGAATGGGCCATTTGCTGTATCAATAACCTTAAAATTCCACAGTAAAAATGTCTGATGCCGTTATAATAAGTTAGATACAAGTGTGTAGTTGCTAAGTGAAAAGGTTACCTTGTCTGCTTAGTGCAGTAACAGTACACACACTATTTAAAAAGCACATTCTAAAATAGTAATCAACATTACTCTAGGAAACACACCGTTTGAGGTCATTTTGTAAAACAGGGTTAGTGATACAGTTTCAGAGGCATTTTTTTAAACTTTATTTTATTTTAATTGTAGTTATTTTCAGTGTTGTTTTTTTTTTAGAAGATAACATATCTACAGTTGTTTGTCATGAACATGGACTGTCAAGTCATTTCCTACAAAGTTAATCAGATAAAGCATGAAAATTAAATGTATTTTTGTTATATTTTAATGTTAAAAATAGGGCTACAGCATGTTTAGAAAATATATATTTTTTTTTTGGGGCTGCATCTTTAAGTACACTAATATCATAGGCTAATTTATTTGGGGCTAATTCACCACCTACGTAAGTGGAAACGAAAAAACATATTAGCTAGATCAAACTAAATATAATACCCACTGCTAGTAGCTTGTATTGATCTAAGATATGTTTAATGTCCCACATTTTTTTGCAGTTGTAGCCTAGCGCCCAACGCAATGGCCACTGCGTATTTCGCACGCACTGCATATCAAAGCCATATCAAATATCTTAGTTGTAAAATAGTTGCTATTGAGCCCAAAATTGAGAGCTGAGAAATAACAAATACAGTGCATTTGGAATGTATTCAGACCCCTTGACTTTTTCCAGATTTTGTTACGTTACAGACTTATTCTGAAATTGATTAAATCGTTTCCCCCCCTCAATCTACACACAATACTCCATAATGACAAAGCAAAAACTGTTTGAGCTCAGGTGCATCCTAGTTCCATTAACCATCCTTGAGATTTTTCTATAACTTGTCCACCTGTGGTAAATTCAATTAATTGGACATGATTTGGAAAGGCACACACGGCTATATAAGGTCCCACAGTTGACAGTGCATGTCAGTGCAAAAACCAAGCCATGAGGTCGAAAGAAATTGTACGTAGAGCTCCGAGACAGGATTGTGTCGAGGCACAGATCTGGGGAAGGGTACCAAAAAATGTCTGCAGCATTGAAGGTCCCAAAGAACACAGTTGCCGCCATCATTCTTAAATGGAAGAAGTTTGTAACCACCAAGACCCTTCCTAGAGCTGGCTACCCGGCCAAACTGAGAAATCAGGGGAGAAGGGCCTTGGTCAGGGAGGTGACCTAGAACCTGATGGTCACTCTGACTGAGCTCCAGAGTTCATCTGTGGAGATGTGAGAACCTTCCAGAAGGACAACCATCTCTGCAGCACTCAACCAATCAGGCCTTTATGGTAGTGGCCAGACGGAAGCCAGTCCTCAGTAAAAGGCACGACAGCCCGCTTGGAGCTTGCCAAAAGGCACCTAAAGGACTCTGACCACGAGAAACAAGATTCTCTGGTCTGATGAAAGCAAGATTGAACTCTTTGGCCTGAATGAACAAGAGCAAAGTACAGAGAGATCCTTGATGAAAACCTGCTCCAGAGCGCTCAGGACCTCAGACTGGGGGCAAAGGTTCACCTTCGAACAGGACAACGACCGTAAGTACACATCCAAGACAACACAGGAGTGGCTTAGGGACAAGTCTCTGAATGTCCTTGAGTGGCCCAGCCAGAGCCTGGACTTGAACCCGATCGAACATCTCTGGAGACTTAAATAGCTGTACAGCGACGCTCCCCATCCAACTAGACCGAGCTTGAGAGGATCTGCGGAGAAGAATGAGAGAAACTCCCCAAATAAATGTGTGCCAAGCTTGTGGCGTCATACCGAAGACTTGAGACTAATCCCAAGTCAACAAAGTACTTAGTAAAAGGTCTGAATATTTCTGTAAATGTAATGTCAGTTTTTTATAAATTAGCAAAAATGTATAAAAACCTGTTTTTACTTTGTCATTATGGGGTATTGTGTGTAGATTGAGAGAAAAAAAATGTTTAATCAATTTTAGAATAAGGGCTCGGAATACTTTCCGAATGCAACGTATATACAGTACCACAAGAGATTCTTTATTTTTACCATTTTAGAATAATAGTGAAAACATCAAAACGATGAAATAACACATATGGAATCATGTAGTAACCAACAACAAAAAAATAGTTAATCTAAATATATTTTAGATTTTTCAAAATAGCCACCCTTTGCCTTGATAACAGCTTTGCACACTCTTGGCATCAGTGTATTAGTGTTTTTGTTACTTTTTCTGTGGACCCCAGGAAGAGTAGCTGCTGCTTCTGCAAAAGTTCATGGAGATCCAAATAAACAAATATAGGCTAGCCTACCAGCATACACACTCCAAGGTTAACCAAACTTCAGCACAGGAACATTCTACACACGTGTTTTGGTGTGCATCTATAGGAACCCTCTGGAGATCCCACCAAGAGTCTATAAACAGTTAGAGTAAAAGCCAGCAAGAGTCAGCCTGAACAATGAGAGATTAAGGACAGAAAAAAGCCCAACATCAACCACCCCAGGTCAGAACCGATCGAGGCAGTTGACAGAGGCGAGGCCTGGTGACTCAATCGAGCCATGTCATGTCATAGCTAACTGGGCCCCAGATCCATTGGCTATCATCGCCACCTGTCCCCTCTGTCTTTCCACTCCACCTCCAACACAGCCTGTCCTGGGCTGTGTCCCAAATGGCACCCTGTAGGGCTCTGGTCAAAAGTAGTGCTGGTTACACAGGGCTCCCCTGATGTCATGGCCGACATACGAGAACGATTAGGAAATGGGCACGGCTGTTCCCCGATGACATCACACTGGCAACAACTCGATCTGTCCACCACCATTCCCCCTTCTCTCCCTTATCATGCCAACAACTCTGTGATGCTGGCCTGGAACAAAGTCTCTCGGTAAACAATGATTCGTTTCAGGAAAATAGCATCGGGACAATACAATCAGACCTCATTTCACACACACCCCGCTATACTATAGACAATTGAAAAGTGGGTATTGGTGAGGTGGCATGCTAGGACGAGAGCCAGGAGATATTCTACACCATATAGAGAACAAAACACAGGGCTACATGCTAGGAGAGTATTCACTTCAGTTAAAGTGTCAGCTGCAAAACAATTACTTTTAGTGTCATTTATTTGAGAGCCCTCAACTCAAAAAGGAGACGTGGTAAATAAGGGGTACTGATTGTCTATAACGAAGTGGGTTATTATCCAGTATTTGTGGGTGGAGGCATCATGCCTACAAGAGCATGTGCCCCCTCAGATTTGTCCTGTAAAAAATGTTTGTTGTTTCTCTGTATACTACTAGCAACTTTATCAAGTTGGCTTTAGCTATCCCAGATAGGTTCCCAACCTCCCAACCTCATAGCTAGCTACCAAGAAGCCATTTCAGGCTATCAATAAAGTTAGAGTAGCTAGCTTGTCTAGCCATAGGTGGGACGTCCATAAGGCTAAGCTTACCCTAATGTAAACTGAAATAAATTGCCAAAATTATTTAGCCTACTCCTGTCATCATTCAAAATAGGCTACTACACCAGAAAGTATGATTTAGACACAGAGGATCATAAGCTTCTTTAAAAATATATTGTTTTAAATCGCATTGTCTACAGTCGGAAGGGCACGCAATTTCAGCAGCACGAGCGGCAAAAACCAAATAGATTATTACCGAGTTGCGACTGTCAGTGAAAAGTAGAGGCCCAGCCAGGCATATCGCAATATTTCTAAACACAATCGCGGGAAAACGTAGTTTGGAAAACAAATGGCTATTGCTGTAAAAAGAAAGAAATTCTCAACTTAATTGAGCTAACAGTATAGCCTATATTATTGGCACCTGTGGAGAGTATCGATCATATTCCCGGTGAGTGCGTATATTCACTCTATCATTGGTGGGTCAGTGCCACTTGAAAGTTTGTTTTTGGACAATAATTTCCTCCTCCAGGTTAGATGGATGTCAAATTGTATTTGTCTCCCCTTCTCGTAGGACTATGAGATGGATCAGACAATGCCATTTTTATTAATCTGTTTGTCAGTGTCAGCAAAGTAGGCTACCCTGTCATTTTTGTCATATTATAAAATATTCTGCTAATGTCTCCACCATCCAGTCATATAAAGTGTAGTAGATTTGCATGAAATATGTTTATTAAAAAAAAAGAGATTGAGTTATGTTAATAGCCCAAATTAGGACTATGCAATCTACTCATGACATTAGGAACAGTATGCCATCTTACATAAAAGTCTGCAAATGCGATAACGCACAGAATGCTTTATTATAATGGTCCATTATTATGGTGAAAATTATCTTCCCCAAACTTAAAACAACTCACTCGCCACCTGTGTCTCTAACTATCTTAGCTGGCAAGGTTGGTAGACTTTAGAAAACCAAGCAATAACTAATTGTGAAGAATAAAACTCACATAAGACTACCATTTAAATCTTTTACCCAGATTTTTGCAGAGATGGATATTTAGTTTCTTTAAAAATAGAACCACTAGTCAAGTAGGATACAGAGAGCTCAAGAGGTATGCTTAGATATGCAGAACAATGGACATTTTTATATTAGAATTAAGCATAATGATTATATGTTTCAGGTCTTTAAGAAATTCAATTCTCGAACAGGGTCATATATCCATAGTACGTGAGCTATCCTCTCGTATCCTCACGTATTTTGTTTGTGGGCACTAATGAAAAACACCAAAACTCCATGACATTTCACTCTGACGCAATGCTCCTCCCTGCCAGCCGCACTCACGCCTGCCAAACTCCAAATTTACTCTCTGAACACAACTGCAAAACATGTTTTACATACAACTAAACAATTCCAGGAATAGCATACCTCACACCAGCCTTGGCAAGGGGAGGTGTTCACTACACAATGTCGAGTGAGTATGACTGCATTGCTGCAGAATGTGATGTAAAACATGATGGCAGTCTTCCAGATACTCACCTAATCCCTCAGTGTTAATCAGTTTTCTAAAAGTTGTTTTTTTCCATCTTAACATGATGCCTATTGACACCTGTTGAGTGTGAATGCATAAACACCTTGTGTGTACACTAAAGAATACAATAAGGTTGAACATTGAGATAGGGAGTGGCCACTGGCATTTTAAATGAAATTGAAACATTCATCTTTCTTACCCATCCTCATCCCCATCCATGGGAATGGCTATCCCGAACAGACTGTTGACGGTGGGATTGGCCAGCTGCAGGCTCTCTGGGATGAAAGGCCTCATGAAATCTTTTCCCAGGGTGGCGTTGGGCTGAGGAAGGTTGTCCGACCTCCTGCGGCTGTCATCCTCTTGGCTGGTTGCGGGAAGGCCCTGCCCAGCAGATCCAGCCGTGACCCCACTGCAAACTACCTGGGCGAGTCCTCCTGGGCCTGGGGGGGTGTTGGTGGCGCTGGGCACTGTGGCAGGCACGTTCTGGACAATGGAGGCTGTGGAAGGTACGAGGACACTGCCCACTCCACCTGAAGGCAGGGGCTGACTCACAGGGTGCTGTATGGCACCCCCGGGCAGGCGAGGGGCCATCGGTGATGGACCGCTGTGCAGAGACCCAGTCAGCTCCCCGGCCTGAGCAAACAACCCCTGCACCTGAGCACTGGGGCCGTCTGGGGTGATGACAGGCGAGGGGCCCTGGCTCGCAGGAGGCCCCACAGAGAGGGAGGCCATAGGGAGGGTTTGAGTGCTGGAGCTCTGAGGCTGGTGAGGGTCCAGCTGACTGGGGAGCGTTCCAGAGGGATGAGCAGAATAGGCAAACTGCTGGGCCTGCGTGGCAAGAGGCATAAGAGGATATTTTTTCAGCATGCCACCTTGGGGCACCCCGTTGAGGCCAGTAGGGTGAAGTGTTTGGGGGACAGAGGGCTGAACGTTGACCTGGGCCTGGGATACAACTGCTGAGTAACCCATGGGCTGGAAGGCACTCCCCCCGTTCCCTATTTCGGGCGCTAGGCAGTAGCCTTGCTGCTGAGGCTCCGGAGGATGGCCATGGTGGATAGTGGAGTAGCCACTATCACCTGTGGACTCTTGAGCCTGTGTGGACAGGGTACTAGAAGCAACCACATAGTCTCCTGTGGCCCCAAG
Source organism: Salvelinus alpinus (assembly GCF_045679555.1). Taxonomy (NCBI): domain Eukaryota; kingdom Metazoa; phylum Chordata; class Actinopteri; order Salmoniformes; family Salmonidae; genus Salvelinus; species Salvelinus alpinus. Next base: position 5,862,911 of record NC_092101.1, read on the forward strand.
CCCAGTGTCCCGGTCTGCATTGTGGTCAAGGGTGACAGTGTGTTTTATGCTATCCACAGTCCTGCTCATGCCAGAGCCCTCAGAATCTCTCTCATAGAACTCTGTACATGTCCATCTGCCCCGTCTGAAGGGCTCCCCTGTACCATGGTCAAGTTTAATGACCCTGAAACGTGAACTATAGCTTACAGTGGTTGTAGTGCTAGGCGCAGTTGGGGGCGTTTGAGACACACTTGTTGGGGAGACATTCGCAGCAGGGACAGCATTGACTGTTGTCGGCTGCTGAGTGGCCAAGGTTGGAATGGAGGGCTTACTCGCGGCTGGTACAGGCACACTACCCCCTAAAAGGTTTTGATTGACATGACTTCTGCCTGTACTTCTAAAAGCGTGCCCCCCGTTAAAATGACCTGTTGCAGCCTCTTGCTCTTGAGGTAAATGTAACGCCATGACAGCAGCCTCCAGTTCCACTACGTTGTTTAAGGTTTCCTCGGATGAACTTCTGTCACATACCCCAGTGTCAATATCGGCCCGGGACAAGTCGAATATTTCTGATGACACATCCTCGGTTCTGGATTCGTCAGGGTCGTCCAGACTCTCGGTGTCATCCGTGATGCTACTGGCCGCCACCTGAGCCTGTGTCACACTTGTGATTTGAAAACAGCTCTTCTTCTTTGCTGGCATTTTTGACATGTTTATTTTGTTAGTCACTCCAGCTCTCTATTTCCAGATTAAAGTGTTAAGTATGAGCTCAATTAGTTAGTCTTCTAACTTATCTAAAGAACGCACAGTTTATAACGAGAGAAGTATGCGCCATCTTCCTTGCTCCCCTCTCCTGTTGCAGAGTGTGTCTGAGTGTAAAAACGAACAAGCACACTTCCTCTGAACTCGGACAAGGTAACTAGCTAGCTAGTCTCCGTCAGCACGAAATGTGACAAGTCTCCCGATACCACCGTCTCCTCTCCTCCGGTTCTTCCAGACCTGGCCTCCCGTGTGAGGTATTTTTACGGCCCCGGATTTGCCAGCAGGCCGCTGTCGCAGTTACTGCTCACCGGCTTCTGCCGATACTTCAGTCTGACTGGCGGGCCCCGTTTTTCACCACTCTCCCTTTTAGCTAGCTAGCCAGCTAATGTAGCTAAAAGCGAACTAGCCAAATAGCTATCGTTAGTTCTCTCCCTACACAGGAACCGGCCTGCACGACATCATATAAACAAGTCCATATCCTTCTTCAACTCGTCACATGGAATCTATATCCTCCTACGGTAGACATAAATTCCTGAATTGAAGAAAGTTCAGCTTCCCCGTCCTCGGGTTCTCTCACTCTTTAGAACTCCTACTGTGACTGAAATTCACTTACTAGCAGGCTAGCTCAAGTATGGCTCTGCTCATTCTCCACCACTCGACAAGATGGCAAAAAAAAACGCACAGCACTCTGGGAGAGTTGCGCATTGGCGTCCTGTCTATGATTGGCGTACATAAATTATTGGAGAAGTGAATAATTCGGAGGGGATACGGTGATTTACTATTATTCTGAAACAATAAGGTATCTAAAACACATTTAATATCCCCAGACACTTGTGTCTTGAGAAAAATGGAATTGTCCAAGGTAGGCTCGTGAAATTTCTGCCGACATAGACATCTACAGTGGGGAGAACAAGTATTTGATACACTGCCGATTTTGCAGGTTTTCCTACTTACAAAGCATGTAGAGGTCTGTCATTTTTATCATAGGTACACTTCAACTGTGAGAGACGGAATCTAAAACAAAAATCCAGAAAATAACATTGTATGATTTTATAATAATTAATTTGCATTTTATTGCATGACATAAGTATTTGATCACCTACCAACCAGTAAGAATTCCGGCTCTCACAGACCTGTTAGTTTTTCTTTAAGAAGCCCTCCTGTTCTCCACTCATTACCTGTGTTAACTGCACCTGTTTGAACTCGTTACCTGTATAAAAGACACCTGTCCACACACTCAATCAAACAGACTCCAACATCTCCGCAATGGCCAAGACCAGAGAGCTGTGTAAGGACATCAGGGATAAAATTGTAGACCTGCACAAGGCTGGGATGGGCTACAGGACAATAGGCAAGCAGCTTGGTGAGAAGTCAACAACTGTTGGCGCAATTATTAGAAAATGGAAGAAGTTCAAGATGACGGTCAATCACCCTCGGTCTGGGGCTCCATGCAAGATCTCACCTCGTGGGGCATCAATGATCATGAGGAAGGTGAGGGATCAGCCCAGAACTACACGGCAGGACCTGGTCAATGACCTGAAGAGAGCTGGGACCACAGTCTCAAAGAAAACCATTAGTAACACACTACGCCCGTCATGGATTAAAATCCTGCAGTGCACGCAAGGTCCCCCTGCTCAAGCCAGCGCATGTCTAGGCCCGTCTGAAGTTTGCCAATGACCATCTGGATGATCCAAAGGAGGAATGGGAGAAGGTCATGTGGTCTGATGAGACAAAAATTGAGCTTTTTGGTCTAAACTCCACTCACCGTGTTTGGAGGAAGAAGAAGGATGAGTACAACCCCAAGAACACCATCCCAACCGTGAAGCATGGAGGTGGAAACATAATTCTTTGGGGATGCTTTTCTGCAAAGGGGACAGGACGACTGCACCGTATTGAGGGGAGGATGGATGGGGCCATGTATTGCGAGATCTTGGCCAACAACCTCCTTCCCTCAGTAAGAGCATTGAAGATGGGTCGTGGCTGGGTCTTCCAGCATGACAACAACCCAAAACACACAGCCAGGGCAACTAAGGAGTGGCTCCGTAAGAAGCATCTCAAGGTCCTGGAGTGGCCTAGCCAGTCTCCAGACTTGAACCCAATAGAAAATCTTTGGAGGGAGCTGAAAGTCCGTATTGCCCAGCGACAGCCCCGAAACCTGAAGGATCTGGAGAAGGTCTGTATGGAGGAGTGGGCCAAAATCCCTGCTGCAGTGTGTGCAAACCTGGTCAAGAACTACAGGAAACGTATGATCTCTGTAATTGCAAACAAAGGTTTCTGTACCAAATATTAAGTTCTGCTTCTCTGATGTATCAAATACTTATGTCATGCAATAAAATGCAAATGAATTACTTAAAAATCATACAATGTGATTTTCTGGATTTTTGTTTTAGATTCCGTCTCTCACAGTTGAAGTGTACCTATGATACAAATTACAGACCTCTACATGCTTTGTAAGTAGGAAAACCTGCAAAATCGGCAGTGTATCAAATACTTGTTCTCCCCACTGTATGTTTGGTTAATATTGGGTCAGATACAGATCTGTCTTGATTTCAACGTCCACATAGACGGTCTTAATTTCTCCCAAAAATGTCTATGATTTGTTCAGATTATCTGAACAAATAATAGGTCCTACCGGAATAAATCTAAACAAATCATTGACATCTATGTTTCACAAGTTTGGACAGTGCAGCACAGTACAATAGAGCTCAGTAGAGTAACGTGTAGTTCAGTACAGTAGAGTACAGCACAGTATAATGTACTATATTGTACCCTACTTTACTCTTCTAATATGCTCTGCTGAATTTAACTGTACTCTACTGAATTAAACTCTTCTGTACTGTACCATACTGTACTATACTGTAATGTACTCTACTGAATAAAACTAATGTCCTGTGCGGTTCAAACTTGTGAAACAGCCTAGAGGTCTATGATTCGTTCAGATTTGGTCTGGTCCTGACCGACCAACTGTGTACTTGTTTGGAGGCAGAGCTCGTTAGAATAATAACTAGCATGCTTTGCAAGTGTTTGTTTTATGCATAGGTGGTATACGGTATATATCTTATACAGGGCTATTTGGAAAGTTTTATCAATACATGTGTACATTTGTGGCTACTTTTTAAGTAAATACCTGTAGTCAACTTGTGAAATACGTTAGGAGATAAACCAGATCACGTTCTTCATTTCACCTGTCACATTATTTTACTTTATGAGTTTACCATAGTTACCGAGAATGGTTGAGCCAGTCAAGGGTTTGTTTGAAAATAGCACAATGGGTGAAAGCGGGAGCTGGTGAATCCAGCTGTGTATTGACAGGGGTTGTGTTTTATATTGAAAGTCAACAGTGTTTTTTTTTACTTCAACAGAAGGATCAGGGACTTGCAACTATAGTTTTCCTTCACAGAAAATACATTAGTGCAACAGATTCTGCAGAAAATAGCTTCATCTTCATCAGATGACAACAGGAATGCAATGCTATTTGGATGGCAGCCACACAAGGAAATGAGCTTACAATGAAAAATAAGGCATTTTTTTCATAAACTAATTTTCTAATGTTTATCATAGAAATAATATATCCAGCTACATTCCCTAATGTTTTGCTTAAAGTGCATCTTGAATTTTACCGGAGAAAAGTAGGTTGGCTACACCAAGAAAATACCAGAGAAAAACCAGTCTGCTGATAGAATGCCCATTCATGAATTTTCATCCAAGTGGAGAAATGCAACTGAAGCACAAAATTAGTCTGATGCAGAGCAGAAATTAAAATTAAAAGCATTTTACATCTGCGTTTACAAAACGCAGCAAGAAATTTCTTACACTTTTTATATTTTTTTCCTGCATGAAAAATTAAGAATTCTGCGTTAACGCAACCCCTAAGTTTAACTTTCTAGTTATCTAAGTAAGTTACTGAATTAAGAAGGTGATGGGACATCATATTGGTTAAGCTTTCTGCCGTGTTTGAGAAGTAAATGCCCTTTGGATCTGTGCAGCTGCCACTGCTATCTTTTGATTTCCTTGCGTTTTTTCTTCTCCGTTCTCGCCCTTCTGCTCCTCCCTATATTCTCGGGGCAGAGCAGGCAGCCCTAGCCATTGTGCCCGAAAACACTGAGCTTCATTATCTGTTCACAATGCACATTAGTGACATCTGCTGGTCAGCAATAAATAACAGGGTGTGATTATGAGGTACTTTTTTTTCACTGTTTTCATCAATTTAGCTTATAATCAGTTTGAATACCATGTTCGCATCTTACATCTTGCATCTTACAAGTTTACTATTTTTCAAAAACTGAATCTATGTCATTATTTAAGACAGAAGCTTATACTATACTAAATAAAACATATTATTTGAACAACAGTGCCGAAAGTGTGCTAAACTACCAGTCAGGTGAAATGTTTTGTACAAAATCCTTACTATATTTGTAAATACGGTGTCCAATAGAGGTCGGTGTTTGAAATCGTTTTTAGAGCACATGGTTAGAAAAATCACATGATCAAATGCAGCTTCGGACATCATTGATATGAAGTACTTCTGATAAAGTGGTACACGCATCATACACTGCATCGAAGTTAGCTGCTTAGCAATTGTAAACCATTCCTCGGAGCTCCGGTATCAAACCTAACATCACTAGTTTATTCTGTTCGTCTGACTATTTTGAACATCATCTGCCAGTTTAAATTTGTTTGAAAAAGCTACAATTTCTTCAACTGTCCTTCAGAACCGAAAATTCGCCTGATTTCAACTTCCGTTAAATACATATTTTCAACGACCGGAAAATACGTATTTTCACCTTATTCGTAACCTAAAATTGACTTAACTTCAACGTCTGGAAAATATGTATTTTAGATGTCTTTCCAACGTAATTTTGCTTAGTGGGATACCTTTTGAAAGACTACGTCCTGGTTCAAGTCCGTACTGTTTTTGAATGGGCTTCAAGCTTACATCATCAAATTCATGAAAATGGGGTCATTTAATATACAGTACCAGTCAAATGTTTAGACACACCTACTCATTCAAGGGTTTTTCTTTATTTTTACTATTTTCTACATTGTAGAATAATAGTGAAGACATCCAAACTACGAAATAACCCATGGAATCATGTAGTAACCAAAAAAAGTGTAAAACAAATCGAAATATATTTTATATTTGAGATTCTTCAAGTAGCCACCCTTTGCCTTGATGACAGCTTTGCATTCTCTTGGCATTGTCTCAACCAGCTTCATCTGGAATGCTTTTTTCAATCCACAAATACAAATATCATTTTATATGTATCTTAAATGACCACGCTTTCATGAATTTGATGATAACTTTGAAGTCCATTAAAAAATATTACGGGACTTGATCCAGGAAGTATGCGGGGCTTTCAAATCAAATCAAATATTATTGGTCGCGTACACATATTTTGCATATGTTATCGCAGGTGCGGTGAATTGCTTATGTTTCTAGCTCCAACAGAGCAGTATACCTAACACTACAAAACAATACAAACAAATATCAGAACCAGCTAAGTCAGAGTCCTTAATTAATATATTTTCCTTAATTAATGTATTGTTTTGCATAAATAAAATTATGTATAAAATAATATATACAGTGGGCAAAAAAGTATTTAGTCAGCCACCAATTGTGCAAGTTCTCCCACTTAAAAAGATGAGAGAGGCCTGTAATTTTCATCATAGGTACACTTCAACTATGACAGACAAAATTAGAAAAAAAATCCAGAAAATCACATTGTAGGATTTTTAATGAATTTATTTGCAAATTATGGTGGAAAATAAGTATTTGGTCAATAACAAAAGTTTATCTCAATACTTTGTTATATACCCTTTGTTGGCAATGACAGAGGTCAAACGTTTTCTGTAAGTCTTCACAAGGTTTTCACACACTGTTGCTGGTATTTTGGCCCATTCCTCCATGCAGATCTCCTCTAGAGCAGTGATGTTTTGGGGCTGTTGCTGGGCAACACAGACTTTCAACTCCCTCCAAAGATTTTCTATGGGGTTGAGATCTGGAGACTGGCTAGGCCACTCCAGGACCTTGAAATGCTTCTTACGAAGCCACTCCTTCGTTGCCCGGGCGGTGTGTTTGGGATCATTGTCATGCTGAAAGACCCAGCCACGTTTCATCTGCAATGCCCTTGCTGATGGTAGGCTTTATTACTTTGGTCCCAGCTCTCTGCAGGTCATTCACTAGGTCCCCCCGTGTGGTCCTGTGATTTTTGCTCACCGTTCTTGTGATCATTTTGACCCCACGGGGTGAGATCTTGCGTGGAGCCCCAGATCGAGGGAGATTATCAGTGGTCTTGTATGTCTTCCATTTCGTAATAATTGCTTCCACAGTTGATTTCTTCAAACCAAGCTGCTTACCTATTGCAGATTCAGTCTTCCCAGCCCGGTGCAGGTCTACAATTTTGTTTCTGGTGTCCTTTGACAGCTCTTTGGTCTTGGCCATAGTGGAGTTTGGAGTGTGACTGTTTGAGGTTGTGGACAGGTGTCTTTTATACTGATAACAAGTTCAAACAGGTGCCATTAATACAGGTAACGAGTGGAGGACAGAGGAGCCTCTTAAAGTTACAGGTCTGTGAGAGCCAGAAATCTTGCTTGTTTGTAGGTGGCCAAATAGTTATTTTCCACCATAATTTGCAAATAAATTCAATAAAAATCCTACAATGTGATTTTCTGGATTTTTTTTTCTCATTTTGTCTGTCATAGTTGAAGTGTACCTATGATGAAAATTACAGGCCTCTCTCATCTTTTTAAGTGGGAGAACTTGCACCATTGGTGGCTGACTAAATACATTTTTGCCCCACTGTATATATAAATAATGGTGTGTGTACAGACAGTATGGACAGTATATGAATAGGAAAGGTGTGTACAGCAGTAGTTATATAGGATGCGTCTTGACTAGAATACAGTATATACAGTACATATGAAGTGGGTAAAACAGTATGTAAAAATTATTAAAGTGACCAGTGTTTGATGACTATGTACACAGGGCAGCAGTCTCTAAGGTGCAGGGTAGAGTATCAGTTGGTAGCCGGCTAGTAACAGTAAATAAGTTCAGTGCAGGGTACTGGGCGGAGGCCGGCTAGTGGTGACTATTTAACTGTCTGATGGTTTGGAGATGAAAGCTGTTTTTCAGTATCTTGGTATCCCTCTCGCATGGCTGAGGGGGCCAAGCCAAATTCCTTCAGCCTCCTGAGTTTCTTCACCACACTATCTGTGTCAATGGACCATTTCAGGTTGTCAGTGATATGCTCGCTGAGGAATTTGAAGCTTTTAACCCTCTTCCCGCCCCCATGTGGATGGGGGCGTGCTCTCTCTGCTCTCTCCTGAAGTCCACGATCAGCTCCTTAGTTTTATTGACGTTGAGGTAGAGGTTATTTTCCTGGCACCACTTCACCAGGGCCCTTACCTCCTCCCTGTAGGTAATCAGGCACTGTTGTGTCGTCAGCAAATTTGATGATTGAGACGTGCGTGGCCAAGCAGTCATTGGTGAACAGGGAGTACAGGTGGGGGCTGAGCATGCACCGTTGTGGGGCCCCCATGTTGAGGATCAGCGTGGCGGAGGTGTTGTTGTCTACCTTCACCATTTGGATCGGCCTGTCTGGAAATCCAGGACCCAGTTGCATAGAGCGGAATTCAGACCCAGGGCCCCGAGCTTAGTGATGAGGCTGAGCTGAGCTGATGTCTATTCTATTGCACAAAAATAATTGTATGCCAAATATCAGTGATATTCTACTGATGTAAACATAGCCGCTGGAAGTAGGGGTGCTGAGGGTGCTGCAGTACCCCCTGAAAAATTGGTAAAAAAAGAAAAAGTAGTGCACAAAAGTAGTGCACTGGGCCTTTAATAGTGCTGAAATAACAGACTGATATAGCGTCTGTAGCGCATGCAAAAAATAATGTTCAGCACCGTCCCTTGAAAAAATAAAAAAAATAGAATAAATACAAATAAACAGCACCTCCACCCCCAAACTACTTCCCGCCCGTGGTGAATGAAAACTAATTTTACGGAAAAAACAACCGTAGGCCTAGTTAAACTTTTCTGATGTACAGTATTTGAATATAGTCACAGTCAAACCTAAACAAAACTTGCCCTGATGAAGCATATGGTCCTTATGGATGATATTTGAAGGAAACTAAGAGTGCTTGCATTAGTACAACATTTGGAATGGGACTTATATCCTGATTGTGGTGGTCCCTGCAACTCTCAGTCCAACATCTTAGCCATGAAACAGATTTGAATGTCAGGACAAGGCCAGCTGGCACATTTAGTTCCTTGGAAGTTGTGGTAACGCAAGTTTTTGGTTTCCTATTGGCTCTGGGTATGAAGCCGTATGTTTCTTGACCGGTAAAATTTATTTTTATTTTTTTAAAGACTCGGAGAGCGGAAGAGAAAATTGTGCCTGTTCTGGGAACGTTATGTTTAAGTTGCAAGGAGGTTCTGAGAACATTTTACAATGGTTCCTTGCAGATTTTCCTGGGAGGTTTTATTAATTCTCTGACACATTTATTTGGAGGTTTTTGAATAACTTCATTAAAACTTTCACTGAATGTTTCAATAACACTGCTAGCATTTTTGGGGTAAACGTTTTTTTAAACTCCAAGCACAGATAGAAATTCATTTATTTAGGGATTAATCATGCAAACACATAAAACATTTTATTGTGACACGGCATCAGTGAGATTCAAACCTACAATCTGTTCTTCTTCCATGGAATTACTACACTGCTCCACGAGGTTGGAGCTAGCATGAAAAAATGTTTACGCATACAAAGCTGTTCATTTTAGCCTATTTAAACAGACCCCATTTTAAAGGAAGCAAGCACTCATTAAGACCAGGTGTGGCAAATTAGTGGGTGCGGCCAACACAACACACTTAACAAGATAGAGGATAGAAAGAGTTTTGTTGATGCTGAGAACATAATGTTTATGTTTTTAAAATAACATTCTTAAACCCTTCTCTGAACATTACTTAAGTTTTCTTGTAGTTTTTATGGAAAGTTTTCTTAGAGTTCTCGGAACAATTTGAGAACATGACTTTAAATAGAACCATGAGGTAACTTGTAGGAAATGTTACGCTGAAGCACTGAAATTCCCAAAGAAGAATGTTGTTTCTTAATGTTTTTGGAACAATTTGAGAATATGAATTTAAATAGAACCATGTGGAAACCTGTACTAAACGTTATGCTGAAGTACTGAAATTCCCACAGAAGAATGTTGTTTCTTAACGTTCTCCGAACTATTTGAGCAAATTCCCAATGTCAAACCAGTTGTAGAACGCTCCTAGAACATTACCAACATTGAAATGAAATGTAACATTCTGTTAAAGTAATAAAATACCAAGATATAAACTTTTTTTGCACTCACCATGCTCTAAGAAATATATGGTTCTCAGAACGTTATGTGCTAGCTGGGAGAGTTGTACTAAGGATGCTGCACTACCCCCTTCCTTCAGACAATGTTAGTCTCAGATATCCCCAAAACCTGAGATAAATAGACAACGACACAACAGTGTACCATTCAAAGATTGCAAAAGTAAACAGTCTGGCTCGGCAGACTAACAGCGTGTCAGCATGCTTCACTATTAAACCTTGTGCCTGGAATGATGGGATATACTTCTGATGGTCTCCATATTTGTGACGTCCCACTTTTGGATTCTGACTGACACCGATCTGTAAATTTGGGGATAGCCCTACTGGGACATGAACCTAGGAACTATCAGGCCAACCCCAGGTAGCACATTTAGTTCCTTGGAAGTTGTGGGAATGTACATTTTTGGTTTCCTATTGGTTCTGGGAATGAAGCCATACATTTCCTGACCCGTAAAACGGAACGTTTTTATAACGGAAGTGAAAATTTAGCCTGTTCTGGGAACCTTCATTTTTAGGTTGCAGGGAAGTTCTGAAACATTTTACTATGGTTCCCTGACGGTTTTTATCTGAAACTTATATTTTTATATTTTGAACAGCAGGTGAGCAGATGAGCTCCCACATTTTCAGCATGTTTTTAAAAAATTGATAGATTTAGAGACAAACTTAGATTTTTTGGCAGTGACATATACAGAATGCAACCCTAAACAACATAACTTTCACTCCAAATCAAAACTCCAAACTTACAACCTGATTTTGGACGTAATTACCTGGAACGCTTCCTACACCCAAGGATTATTATTCCCAAACTATACAGCAAATCCTCTGGCAAACAAACAGAAACCTGAAAAAAACATCCAACCTGGAACTGAGTGAGTAATGCTTAGTCTGAAGCTATGTTTTTTACTTTCAAAAGCCAAGAAGAAAAATACATTTACATTTTACATTTAAGTCATTTAGCAGACGCTCTTATCCAGAGCGACTTACAAATTGGTGCATTCACCTTATGATATCCAGTGGAACAACCACTTTACAATAGTGCATCTAACTCTTTTAAGGGGGGGGGGTTAGAAGGATTACTTTATCCTATCCTAGGTATTCCTTAAAGAGGTGGGGTTTCAGGTGTCTCCGGAAGGTGGTGATTGACTCCGCTGACCTGGCGTCGTGAGGGAGTTTGTTCCACCATTGGGGTGCCAGAGCAGCGAACAGTTTTGACTGGGCTGAGCGGGAACTGTACTTCCTCAGAGGTAGGGAGGCGAGCAGGCCAGAGGTGGATGAACGCAGTGCCCTTGTTTGGGTGTAGGGCCTGATCAGAGCCTGAAGGTACGGAGGTGCCGTTCCCCTCACAGCTCCGTAGGCAAGCACCATGGTCTTGTAGCGGATGCGAGCTTCAACTGGAAGCCAGTGGAGAGAGCGGAGGAGCGGGGTGACGTGAGAGAACTTGGGAAAGTTGAACACCAGACGGGCTGCGGCGTTCTGGATGAGTTGTAGGGGTTTAATGGCACAGGCAGGGAGCCCAGCCAACAGTGAGTTGCAGTAATCCAGACGGGAGATGACAAGTGCCTGGATTAGGACCTGCGCCGCTTCCTGCGTGAGGCAGGGTCGTACTCTGCGAATGTTGTAGAGCATGAACCTACAGGAACGGGTCACCGCCTTGATGTTAGTTGAGAACGACAGGGTGTTGTCCAGGATCACGCCAAGGTTCTTAGCACTCTGGGAGGAGGACACAATGGAGTTGTCAACCGTGATGGCGAGATCATGGAACGGGCAGTCCTTCCCCGGGAGGAAGAGCAGCTCCGTCTTGCCGAGGTTCAGCTTGAGGTGGTGATCCGTCATCCACACTGATATGTCTGCCAGACATGCAGAGATGCGATTCACCACATGGTTATCAGAGGGGGGAAAGGAGAAGATTAATTGTGTGTCGTCTGCATAGCAATGATAGGAGAGACCATGTGAGGATATGACAGAGCCAAGTGACTTGGTGTATAGCGAGAATAGGAGAGGGCCTAGAACAGAGCCCTGGGGGACACCAGTGGTGAGAGCACGTGGTGCGGAGACAGATTCTCGCCACGCCACCTGGTAGGAGCGACCTGTCAGGTAGGACGCAATCCAAGCGTGGGCCGCGCCGGAGATGCCCAGCTCGGAGAGGGTGGAGAGGAGGATCTGATGGTTCACAGTATCAAAGGCAGCCGATAGGTCTAGAAGGATGAGAGCAGAGGAGAGAGAGTTAGCTTTAGCAGTGCGGAGCGCCTCCGTGACACAGAGAAGAGCAGTCTCAGTTGAATGACTAGTCTTGAAACCTGACTGATTTGGATCAAGAAGGTCATTCTGAAATACACTACAAGGATATGTTTTACTTTATAAGGACTAAATGCTAAGGCTACCAAGCTTGCTAGGACAAAGAGATACAACTTCAATTAGCACGGACATGTGACGCTAGAGGTGTCGAAGCCTTTGAGCACAACAAATGGCAGGCTACCCCACCCAAATCCAGAGGCCCTGAAACTCCTCCTGCTGTTTAGAGACAATCCACTGGCATTTTCTTCACAGACATCTGCCTCCAGAAATAAAAGCTTCTCCAAAGTGGGTGTGACACCTACTCCCGTTGCCTGCTGCACTGTTGCTTGGATTCCACCTGGCAATCTGTACACCATGTGCCCTGGATGTCTACCCTCCACCCTCTCCCGATATTTTCAGTGGTATTATTAACAAACACGCCCCCATAAAGAAAATGAGAATAAAAAACAGGTTCAGCCCCTGGTTCGACCGTGATCTTGCAGAGTTACTCCACCTCAAGAACTGCATTTGGCTAACGCATACTCAGACTGACTGGCTCTCGTTCAGGCAAATGAGAAATAAGTGCACTCAGGCTATCCAGAAGGTCAAGGTTAGTTACTTTAAGGAGCAGTTCTCTCACTGTGGGTCAAACCCCAAGAAGTTCTGGAAAACGGTTAAAGAGCTGGAGAATAAACCCTCCTCCTCACAGCTGCCCATGTCCCTGAATGTTGATGATGTGGTTGTTACTGACAAGAAGCACATGGCTGAGCTCTTTAATCACCACTTCATTAAGTCAGGATTCCTATTTGACTCAGCCATGCCTCATTGCCTGTCCAACATTTCCTCATCTCCCACCCCTTCTAATGGGACTATGCCCGAGGCTTCTCCCTCTTTTTTCCCTGCCCCGCTACAAAGTTTCTCCCTGCAGGCAGTCACTGAGTCCGAGGTGCTAAAGGAGCTCCTGAAACTTGACCCCAAAAAACATCTGGGTCAGATGGTTTAGACCCTTTCTTCTTTAAGGTTGCTGCCCCTATCATCGCCAAGCCTATATCCGACCTTTTTAACCTCTCTCCTTTCTGTGGAGGTTCCCATTGCTTGGAAGGCAGCCACGGTCCATCCTTTATTTAAAGGGGGAGATCAAGCTGATCCTAACTGTTATAGGCCTATTTCTATTTTGCCCTGTTTATCAAAAAGTGTTGGAAAAACCTGTCAATAATCAGCTGACTGGCTTTCTTGATGTCTATAGTATTCTCTCTGGTATGCAATCTGGTTTCTGCTCAGGTTATGGATGTGTCACTGCAACCTTAAAGGTCCTCAATGATGTCACCATTGCCCTTGATTCTAGGCAATGTTGTGCTGCTATTTTCATTGACTTGGCCAAAGCTTTTGATATGGTAGACCATTCCATTCTTGTGGGCCGGCTAAGGAGTATTGGTGTCTCTGAGGGGTCTTTGGCCTGGTTTGCTAACTACCTCTCTCACAGAGTGCAGTGTATAAAGTCAGAAAATCTGCTGTCTCAGCCACTGCCTGTCACCAAGGGAGAACCCCAAGGCTTAATCCCAGGCCCCACGCTCTTCTCAATTTACATCAACAACATAGCTCAGGCAGTAGGAAGCTGTCTCATCCATTTATATGCAGATGATACAGTCTTATACTCAGCTGGCCCCTCTCCGGATTTTGTGTTAAATGCTCTACAACAAAGCTTTCTTAGCGTCCAACAAGCTTTCTCTACACGTAACCTTGTTCTGAACACCTCCAAAACAAAGGTCATGTGGTTTGGTAAGAAGAATGCCCCTCTCACCACAGGTGTGATTACTACCTCTGAGGGTTTAGAGCTTGAGGTAGTCACCTCATACAAGTACTTGGGAGTATGGCTAGATGGTACACTGTCCTTCTCTCAGCACATATCAAAGCTGCAGGCTAAAGTTAAATCTAGACTTGGTTTGCTCTATCGTAAATCGCTCCTCTTTCACCCCAGCTGCCAAACTAACTCTGATTCAAATGCCCATCCTACCCATGCTAGAATACGGAGACATAATTTATAGATCGGCAGGTAAGGGTGCTCTCGAGCGGCTAGATGTTCTTTACCATTCGGCCATCAGATTTGCTACCAATACTCCTTATAGGACATATCACTGCACTCTTTACTCCTCTGTAAACTGCTCATCTCTGTATAACCGTCGCAAGACCCACTGGTTGATTGATGCTTATTTATAAAACCCTCTTAGGCCTCACTCCCCCCTATCTGAGATACCTACTGCAGCCCTCATCCTCCACATACAACACCCGTTCTGCCAGTCACATTCTGTTAAGGTCCCCAAAGCACACACATCCCTGGGTTGCTCGTCTTTTCAGTTCGCTGCAGCTAGCGACTGGAACGAGCTGCAACAATCACTCAAACTCAGTTTTATCTCAATCTCTTCATTCAAAGACTCAAGCATTTACTCTTACTGACAGTTGTGGCTGCTTTGCGTGATGTATTGTTGTCTCTACCTTCTTGACCTTTGTGCTGTTGTCTGTTCCCAATAATGTTTGTACCATGTTTTGTGCTGCTGCCATGTTGTGTTACTACCATGTTGTTGTCATGTTGTGTTGCTACCATGCTGAGTTGTCATGTGTTGCTGCCTTGCTAAGTTGTTGTCTTAGGTCTCTCTTTATGTAGTGTTCTGTTGTATCTCTTGTCGTGATGTGTGTTTTGTCCTATATTTATACACTACCAGTCAAAAGGTTTTGAACACCTTCTCATTCAAGGGTTTTTCTTTATTTTTGCTATTTTGTACATTGTAGAATATTAGTTTAGACATCAAATCTATGAAATTACACATATGGAATCATGTTGTAACCAAAAACATTGTCATGCCCTGACCATAGAGAGCTGTTTATTCTCTATGTTGGTTAGGTCGGGGTGTGATTAAGGGTGGGTTATCTAGGGGAATTATATATCTATGTTGGCTTGGTATGGTTCCCAATCAGAGGCAGCTGTTTATCATTGTCTCTGATTGGGGATCATATTTAGGTAGCCATTTCCCCATTGTGCTTTGTGGGATCTTGTCTAGGTATAGTTGCCTGTGAGCACTATTTTGAGCTTCACGGTTCGGTTGTTCGCATTATTGTTTTTTCCCCTTTGAGTTTTCTATTCCAAATAAAAGGATGGAAACATACCATGCTGCGCCTTGGTCCAATCATTATGACGAACAAGGTTTTCCTCTGGGATTTTGCCTGTGCCTAGCTCTATTCTAAAACATTTCCAAGATGGCGTAGCAGTCGGACGTGTGTTTTGTCTTGTCCCGTCTTGTCCCGTGTAAATAGTCCCTTTCATAAATTTTTTCCGTATATATTTCATATATATTTTAATCACTGTTTCCATCTGCGGACTGAATATACTTTCCTGCAATCCGCCTCACCCAATGTGGTACGGATCTGCTATTTTTATACTTTAGAACCGGAACCCCCATCAGAAGCTAGCCAGCTAACTAGCTAGTAGGCAGTTAGCCACTGCTAGCGGTCTTCACTGTTAACACGGACACCAGCCAGCTTCTGCTCGGTCAATACCTGCCAGTTTGCACAGCGTGATATCCCCCCAGAGCATATCAGACTGCTTTTTCTCTACCACATCACCGGATTCCTACTGCAAGCTCTGGACCAGTACACCGGATCATCGCAGCTAGCAAGCTGCAACCTGAGTGGCTATTGCTGGCTAACGCCTCTGTCCCGAAGCAAGCCCCAGTTAGCCTTGAGCTAGCCTTCGAGTTAGGCCCATCTCTCGGCTAGCCGAAGAGGTCTTCCAGCTAATTCTTGGGCTACAATACCTCTTTTGCCAATTGGCCTGGACCCTTTTTGCCGACACTGAGCCCCACCGATCCATCACAACTGGTCTGCCGATGTAATTGTCCGAGGAGGTTTCAACAGGCTTTTCCTTTGCGACTTCGCCGTAGACCCATCTGCTAGCCCCGGCCCGCTAGCTTTCTGAATCGCCGTGTCTCCAGCTCGCCTAGCGTAGTAGCAACTACCGAACGGCTCCCTGAACCACCTATTGCTGCTCATTGGACCCTATGATCCCTCGGCTACACATGCCTCTCCCTAATGTCAAAATGCCTTGTCTACTGCTGTTTAGGTTAGTTATTATTGTTTTATTTCACTGTAGAGCCCCAGCCGCACCCTACATGCCTTAGATGGCTCTTTTGTCCCACCCCCCGGAGACCTCACCTAGCTTAATTGGTGCCTCCAGAGACACTACCGCTCTCATCATCACTCAATGCCTAGGTTTACCTCCACTGTACTCACATCCTACCATACCCTTGTCTGTACATTATGCACTGAATCTATTCCACCACGCCCAGAAATCTGTTCCTTTAATTTCTCTGTTCCCAGCGCACTAGACAACCTGTTCTTATAGCCGTTAGCCTTCAGCCGTACCCTTATCCTACTCCTCCTCTGTTCCTCTGGTGATGTAGAGGTTAAGCCAGGCCCTGTTGCCCCAAGCACCACACCTATTCCCAGGCCCCAGGTACTCTCATTTGTTGACTTCTGTAACCGTAAAAGCCTCGGTTTCATGCATGTTAACATCAGAAGCTTCCTCCCAAAGTTTGTTTTATTCACTCCTTTATCACACTCTGCCAACCCTGATGACCTAGCCGTGTCTAAATCCTGGCTTAGGAAGGCCACCAAAAATTCGGAAATTTACATCCCCAACAACAACATTTTCCGACAAGATAAAACTGCCGAAAGGGGTGGAGTTGCAATTTACTGCAGAGATCTACTGTTATACTATCCAGGTCTGTGCCCAAATGATTTTAGCTTCTACTTTTAAAAATCCACCTTTCCAGAAATAAGTCCCTCACCGTTGCCGCTTGTTATAGACCCCCCTCAGCCCCCAGCTGTGCCCTGGACACCATATGTGAATTGATTGCCCCCCATCTATCTTCAGAGATCATATTGTTAGGTGACCTAAACTGGGACATGCTTAACATCCCGGCCGTCCTACAATCTAAGCTAGACGCCCTCAATCTCACACAAATTATCAAGGAACCTACCAGGTGCAACCCTAAATCCGTAACCATGGGCACCATCATAGATATCATCCTGACCAACTTGCCCTCTAAATACACCTCTGTGGTCTTCAACCAGGATGTCAGCAATCACTGCCTCATTGCCTGCGTCCGTAATGGGTCCGCGGTCAAACGACCACCCCTCATCACTGTCGAGCGCTCCCACTTCAGCAAGCAGGCCTTTCTAATCAACCTGGCCCGGGTATCCTGGAAGGATATTGACCTCATCCTGTCAGTAGAGGATGCCTGGTTGCTCTTTAAAAGAGCTTTCCTCACCATCTTAAATAAGCATGCCCATTCAAAAAAAATGTAGAACTAAGAACAGATATAGCCCTTGGTTCACCCCAGACTTGACTGCCCTTGACCAGCACAAAAACATCCTGTGGCGTACTGCATTAGCATCGAATAGCCCCTGCGATATGCAACTTTTCAGGGAAGTCAGGAACCAATATACACAGTCAGTTAGGAAAGCAAAGGCTAGCTTTTTCAAACAGAAATTTGCATCCTGTAGCACTAATTCCCCCAAAAGTTGGGACACTAAAGTCCATGGAGAATAAGAGCACCTCCTCCCAGCTGCCCATTGCACTGAGGCTAGGAAACTCTACGATAATTGATCATTTCAATAAGCATTTTTCAATGGCTGGCCATGCTTTCCACCTGGCTACCCCTACCCCGGCCAACAGCTCTGCACCCCCCGCAGAAACTTGCCCAAGGCCCCCCAGCTTCTCCTTCACCCAAATCCAGATAGCTGATGTTCTGAAAGAGCTGCAAAATCTGGATCCCTACAAAGGAGCTGGGCTAGACAATCTGGACCCTCTTTCTAAAATGATCCTCCGAAATTGTTGCAACCACTATTAGCCTGTTCAACCTTTTTAAGGTTGAACCTCACTAGCCTGTTCAGCCTCTCTTTCGTATCGTCTGAGGTCCCAAAAGATTGGAAAGCTGCTGCGGTCATCCCCCTCTTCAAAGGGGGAGACACTCTAGACCCAAACTGTTATAGACCTATATCCATCCTACCCTGCCTTTCTAAAATCTTTGAAATCCAAGTTAACAAACAGATCACCGACCATTTTGAATCCCACCGTACCTTCTCCACTATGCAATCTGGTTTCCGAGCTGGTCATGGGTGCACCTCAGCCACGCTCAAGGTCCTAAACTAAATCATAACCGCCATCAACAAAAGACAGTACTGTGCAGCCGTCTTCATCGACCTGGACAAGGCTTTCGACTCCGCATGTCAATCACCGCATTCTTATCGGCAGACTCAATAGCCTTGGTTTCTCAAATGACTGCCTCGCCTGGTTCACCAACGACTTCTCAGATAGAGTTCAGTGTGTCAAATCAGAGGGCCTGGCAGTCTTTATTGGGAGTGCCACAGGATTTACTTCTTGGGCCGACTCTTTTCTCTGTATATGTCAATGATGTTGCTCTTGCTGCTGGTGATTCTCTGATCCACCTCTACGCAGACGACACCATTCTGTATACATCTGGCCCTTCTTTGGACACTGTGTTAACAAACCTCCAAACGAGCTTCAATGCCATACAACACTCCTTCCGTGGCCTCCAACTGCTTTTAGATGCTATTAAAACTAAATGCATGCTCTTCAACCGATTGCTGCCCTCCCCCACCTGCCCGACTAGCATCACAACTCTGGACGGTTCGGACTTCGAATATGTGGACAACTAAAAATACCAGGTGTCTGGTTAGACTGTAAAATCTCCTTCAAGACTCACATTAAGCATCTCCAATCCAAAATTAAATCTAGAATTGGCTTCCTATTTCTCAACAAAGCCTCCTTCACTCATGCTGCCAAACATACCTCGTAAAACTGACTATCCTACTGATCCTTGACTTCGGCGATGTCATTTACAAAATAGTCTCCAACACTCTACTCAGCAAATTGGATGTAGTCTATCACAGTGCCATCCGTTTTGTCACCAAAGCCACATATACTACCCACCCCTGCGACCTGTACGCTCTCATTGGCTGGCCCTCGTTACATATTTGTCGCCAAACCCACTGGCTCCAGGTCATCTATAAGTCTTTGCTAGGTAAAGCCCAGCCTTATCTCAGCTCACTGGTCACCATAGCAACACCCACCTGTAGCACACGCTCCAGCAGGTATATTTCACTGGTCATCCCCAAAGCCAACACCTCCTTTGGCCGCCTTTCCTTCCAGTTCTCTGCTGCCAATGACTGGCACGAATTGCAAAAATCACTGAAGCTGGAGACTTATATCCCCCTCTCTAACTTTAAGCATCAGCTGTCAGATCAGCATACCAATCACTGTACGTGTACACAGCCCTTCTGTAAATAGCACACCCAACTACCTCATCCCCATATTGTTATTTATAAAACATTTTTGCTCTTTTGCACCCCAGTATCTCTACTTAATCATCTGCACATCTATCACTCCAGTGTTAATGATAAATTGTAATTATTTCGCCTCTATGGCCTATTTATTGCCTTACCTCCCTAATCTTACTACATTTGCACACACTGTACATAGATGTTTCTATTGTGTTTTTGACTGTACGTTTGTTTATCCCATGTGTAACTCTATGTTGTTGTTTTTGTCGCACTGCTTTGCTTTATCTTGGCCAGGTCGCAGTTGTAAATGAAAACTTTTTCTCACCTGGCCAACCTGCTTAAAAAAAGGTAAAATAAAAAATAATGTTTATTTTATCCCCCCAAAATACCTTGTCCTTGCCGATGACAAGCATACCCATAACATTATGCACCCACCACCATGCTTGAAAATATGAAGAGTGGTACTCAGTGATGTGTTGTGTTGGATTTGCCTCAGACCTAACACTTTGTATTCAGGACATAAAGTACATTTCTTTGCCTCGTTTTTTACAGTTTTACTTTAGTGTCTTATTGCAAACAGGATGAATGTTTTGGAATATTTCTTATGTACAGGCTTCCTTCTTTTAATTCTGTCAATTAGGTTAGGATTGTGGCGAAACTAGAATGTTGTTGATCCATCCTCAGTTTTCTCCTATTACAGCCATTAAACTCTAACTGTTGTATAGTTTTTTGGCCTTATGGTGAAGTCCCTCAGCAGGTACCTTCCTCTCCGGCAACTGAGTTAGGAAGGACACCTGTATCTTTGTAGTGACTTGGTCTATTGATACACCATCCAAAGTGTAATTATTAATTTCACCACGCTCAAAGGGATATTCAATGTATGCTTTTTATTTACTAATCCACCAATCGGTGCACTTCTTTGCGAGGCATTGGAAAACTTTCCTTGTCTTTGTAGTTGAATCTGTGTGTGAAATACACTGCTCGACCGAGGGACCTTACATATAATTGTATGTGTGGGGTACAAAGATGAGGTAGTCATGTTAAACAGTCCATGCAACTTATTATGTGACTTGACAAGCAAGTTTGTAGTCCTGAACTTATTTAGGCTTGCCATACAAAGCAGTTGAAGACTTATTGAGTCAAGTTTCATTTTTAATTAATTTGTAAGAATATCGAAAAACATAAATCCAATTTGACATTATAGGGTATTGTGTGTTGGCCAGGGACAAGCAAAACTCAATTTAATCCATGTAAAATTCAGGCTGTAACATTTGGAAAAAGTCAAGAGGTGTGAAGGCTTTCTGAAGGCACTATATTTCTACCTTGTGGACACTTAAGTGATAATTGTGAGGGTGACACATGGATGATCCTTTCCTGTCTGTCTCACTATCTGCCTGGCCAACACCCATTCACAGAAGCATTGTAGACTCCAGGACATGTTAGTCACTATGCTCTATAGTGCCACACCCAAATCAAAAAAGGAAAAAGACTGCTCATTCACAGAAAAAGGTAGGAATCCAACTGTAGTAACGCGATACAATATTAAATCATATATTCCTATTATTGTTTGTCCTGTGTGTGTATACAATGTGTGTGTGTGTGTGTGTGTGTGTGTGTGTGTGTGTGTGTGTGTGTGTGTGTGTGTGTGTGTGTGTGTGTGTGTGTGTGTGTGTGTGTGTGTGTGTGTGTGTGTGTGTGTGTGTATCACAGAGCCCCAGGTCTCTCAGATGTTGGATGACATCACTGTCTCACACCATATTGCTCTTCCACTCTTCCTCTCCTGCTGAGGGATATGTAGGACAGAGAGAGAGAGAGAAAGAGACACTCACACACACAAACAGACAGAGGAAATAATAATGGCGGTGTCTAATGCGGATATGATGTGTGGTGATGGCACATTAACGACAGGACCCCTGACAGCAGCACACATCGCCAGAACAAAAGAAAGCAACACTTTTAATTCAATGACAATTGTTGGAGTTAAACAATGGCCCTCGCTACAGAGGTTTAATTAAGGGTGAGAAAGATGAGTCTGTCTGCACTTCACCTCAACGGATTTCTGTTTTTGGTTGTTGTCCCTACGGCTAGATATTTAGTATCGAAAATATCCTTACAGTGGCGTTTGTTCATTCTTTCTTAGGACATATCTACAATAGACAGGGCCTGACAGAGACAAGACAATAGTTGGAATGTTCCTTGTCACCCATGCTCACACTTTACCTGTCAAAGTAAAACTTAACTACAGTTAGTTCATTTAGCTAGTTTGTTAGCTACAGTTAGTTCATTTAGCTACAGTTAGTTAGATACAGTTTGTTAATTTAGCTACAGTTTGTTAGCTAAAGTTACTTAATTTACCTTCAGGTCATTAGCTACAGGTAATTTAGCTACAGTTTGTTAGCAAAAATGTGTTTATTTAGCTACAGTTGGTTCATTTAGCAATAGTTCTTTACTTCATTTAGCTACAGTTTGTTAGCTAGAGATATTTAATTTAGCTACAGTTTGTTTGCTACAGTTAGTTCATTTAGCTACAAAAAATATACACACACAGCCTGACCTCTTCTTTGAAGATGGGCGTAGATGTGTGTGTGTGTGAGTACATGCATGAGTATGTCCGTTGACATTGTCGGATTGTGGCACGTGCGACCTCTGAGATGGCAGCGCTGACTGCACTAATGGCAGCCTGCAGGTGTGTGAGGTAAAACAGGAACTAGGGCCCTGACTCTGCTGCGTAGTCACCAGCCTTAGAGAGCAGAGGACATCCCTAAGGGAGAGAGTGTGTGTGCATATATATGTTTGTGCGTGTGTGTGTGTGCTGCAACAGCCCCCCTCCAGGTGACAGGCTGACACCAGCCGCCCCCTGCCAGGATGTGTCACAGAACTCGGGCTAAAACAGGAAGCCCCGGTGCTCACCTCGTCATTGACAAGTTGCCCTCGTGATTGACAAGTGGGGGGCCAGGGAGGCCCCCGCGGGACCCGGCCCCTAGCTGTGTCTGAGTGGAGAGGCCACCTGGGCTGCCAAGGGGGTCCCTATCGCGTGTTACGCCTCACAGAGGGGCCGCTGCTCAGTGTCGGACCACTCGTCCAATTAACAGACAGGCAGCGAGCGGGTACATCAGCTGTACTGGTTTGATAGGGACAACGATATCACTGAGAGGAGAGAAATTTACGTAAACACACATACAACTGTGCACAGAAGCTGGACAAAAAGAAGAGCTACTGTAGAGAAAAATAAAAGTAATTTCGGCTCACTGCAGATACAAGTTCATATACTGTAGTTCAAATATAAAAATGTAGCTTACAGGTTCTTAAAAAATATATACTGTAAACAGTGCCTTCAGAAAGTATTGTTGTGTTACAAAGTGAGATTACAATTTATTTAATTGTATTTTTTGTCAACAATCTACACAAAACACTTTGTCATTTCAAAGTGGAAGAAAAATTCTAACATTTTGTAAGAAATTCATGAAAAATAAAATAGCAATATATCTTGATTTAAAGTTTTCAACCCCGAGACAATACATGTTAGAATCACCTTTTGGCAGCGATTACAGCTGTAAGTTTTCAAAGTAAGTCTCTTAGAGCTTTCCACACCTGGATTGTGCAACATTTGTACATTTATTATTTTCTAAATTCTTCAAGCTCTGTTAAATTGGTTGCTGATCATTGCTAGACAACCATTTTCAGGTAGGTTTAAGTCAAAACTGTAACTCAGCCACTTAGGAACATTCACTGTCTTCTTGGTAAGCAACCCCATTGTAGATTTGGCCTGCTGAAAGGTGAATTCCTCTCCCAGTGTCTGGTGAAAAGCAGACTGAACCAGGTTATCCTCTAGGATTTTGCCTGTGCTTAGCTCCATTCCATTTATTTTTTATCCTGAAAAACTCCCCAGTCCTTAACGATTACAAGCATACCCATAACATACCCACTATGCTTGAAAATATGGAGAGTGGTACTCAGTAATAAGTTTAATTAAATTTTTCCTAAACATAACACGTTGTATTCAGGACAAAAAGTGAATTGCTATGCCATATTTTTTAAACTATTAATTTAGTGCCTTGTTGCAAACAGGATGCATGTTTTGGAATATTTTTATTCTGTACAGGATTCCTTCTTTTCACTCTGTCAATTAGGTTAGTATTTTGGAGTAACTACAACGTTGTTGATCCATCCTCAGTTTTCTCCTATCACAACCATTAAATTCTGTAACTGTTTTAATGTCACCATTGGCCTCATGGTGAAATCCCTGAGCAGTTTCCTTCCTCTGTGGCAACTGAGTTAGGAAGGACGCCTGTATCTTTGTAGTGACTTGGTGTATTGATACACAATCCAAAGTGTAAATAATAACCTTATCATATTCAAAGGGATATTCAATGTCTTTTTAAAAATGTTTACCTATCTAACAAATAGGTGGCCTTCTTTGCGAAAACCTCCCTGGTCTTTGCAGTTTAATCTGTGTTTGAAATTCACTATTCAACTGAGGGACAATTATCTGTATGTGTGTGGTTCAGAGATGAGGTAATCATTCAAAAATCATGTTAAACACTATTATTGCACACAGAGTCCATGCAACTTATTTTGTGACTTGGTAAGCAAGTGTGTACTCCTCAATTTATTTAGGCTTGCCACAACAAAGGGGTTGAATACTTATTGACTCATTTCAGCTTTTCATTTTTTATTATTTGTAAAAAAAAAAATGAAAAAACATAATTTTACTTTGACATTATGGAGTAATGTGTGTAGGCCAGTGACAAATACGTCTAATTTCAATCCATTTTAAATTCAGGCTGAAACACAACAAAATGTGGAAAAATTCAAGGCGGGGTGTGAATAGATTACTGAATGCTTTCTGAATACATTTTACATCTCTTATCCAGAGTGACTTACAGATAGACTAATGTGTTAGACTATATTGACAAATCAATCATACTTATTTTATTTCACTTTTTGGGGAAAAGGGTGTACTGGTTCTGGGAGGGAGTCCATATCTTGTAGCCTACATGCTCACTTGTTAACAATCATGTTTAAGGCTAATATGTAGATATTTTTGAATATATAGTGTATGTGGACACCCCTTAAAATTGGTGGATAAATAATAAAGGTCGCTGACAAGTATATAAAATGCATCACACAGCCATTCAATCGACATAGACAAACAGTGGTAGTAGAATGGCCTTGCTGAAGAGTTCAGTGACTTTCACAGGATGCCACCTTTCCAACAAGTCAGTTCCTTTCTGCCCTGCTAGAGCTGCCCCGGTCAACTGTAAGTGCTGTTATTGTGAAGTGGAAATGTCTAGGAGCAACAATGGCTCAGCCACGAAGTGGTAGGCCACACAAGCTCACAGAACGGGACCCCCGAGTGCTGAAGCGCGTAGCGCGTAAAAATCGTCTGTCCTCGGTTGCAACACTCACTACCGAGTTCCAAACTGCCTCTGGAAGCAAGGTCAGCACAATAACTGTTTGTCGAGGGCTTCATGAAATGGGTTTCCATTTCCAGCCACACACAAGCCTAAGCTCACCATGCACAATGCCAAAGGAGGTCCATACAGAAATGATTTGTCGAGATTGGTGTGGAAGAACTTGACTGGCTTGCACAGAGCCCTTACCTCAACCCCATCCAACACCTTTGGGATGGGGTTGAGGTATCTGTAAATAATTGTTGGGAAAATGACTTGTGTCATGCACAAAGTAGATGTCCTAACCGACTTGCCAAAACTATAGTTTGTTAACAATAAATGTGTGGTTGTTGAAAACTAGTTTTAATGACTCCAACCTAAGTGTATGTAAACTTCCAACTTCAACTGTTTAAATTCCATTTCTTATCCGAATGAGCGGTGGTTCATGTGCAAAGTGTTACTATTACTTTGAGCGTAGGTTCCGAATGTATCCAAGTGTTCTTTCTTTGTCTCTCCCCCTAAAATACCTATCCCTCCCTCTCCATATGTGTAACAAGCCGTCATATCTTGTCAGTCCACTAGGGACTTTTATCTCACGTAAGTGTGACTGTGTATTCTGTGTTATTATTTATTTATTTAGTAAATAAATAATTAAGCCAATTTGTGTATTGCTGATTCATCAGTAAGGTTAGGGTTCTTGCAGATATCAAGGAGCATGCAACATTCAGAAACAGACTGATGAGGTAATGATTAATAAGGGACTGTTATTGATGTAAGATATATCTATATATCTTTTGAGTTTAAGTCGGGAGATAGTAACTCGTTAAACAACGTTTCCTGTGGTGCCCGAAATTCCTAATGAGTTAATTGTTATATGATTAATTTAATGGAGTAACAATTAAACATAGTTAGTAATGCAAGTCACAACCCGACATCGTTGTCTCTTCTTCCTGACTCCGGTGTATAAGGCGTGGGTGGAAGAAAAACAACATAACATTGAGTTATGCCTAATATACATATTCATATTATTTTTCCAAAATAAATTATTGTTGACTTACATCTCAAGGCCATGCATGCAAGAAGTCTTGGCCTGGTGCACACATATTTCTATGTCCGTTTCATTGAAGGCTTCAATCTGTCTTTTTGCCTGGCAACTGATTGCTTCTAGAAAGAAAGAGAAAGAACAACATGAGCTAGCTGCTAGTTTAAAGCAATGAAAGATTGTTACAAAGCATGAATTTAAGGATGGTACCAGGTTTCCTCCAGACGTGAAGCTTGGCATTCAGGCCATAGAGTTCAATCTAGGTTTCATTAGACCAGAGAATCTTGTTTCTCATGGTCTGAGAGTCTTTAGGTGCCTTTTGGCAAACTCCAAGCTGGCTGTCATGGGCCTTTTACTTCCATCTGGCCACTCTACCATAGAGGCCTGATTTGTGTAGTGCTGCAGGTATGGTTGTCCTTCTGCAAGGTTCACCCATCTCCACAGAGGAACTCTGGAGCTCTGTCAGAGTGACCATCGGGTTCTTGGTCACTTCCCTGACCAAGGCCATTCTCCCCCGATTGCGCAGTTTGGAAGAGTCTTGGTGGTTTCAAACTTATTGTAGAGAATGATGGAGGCCACTGTGTTCTTGGGGACCTTCAATGCTGCAAACATCTTTTGGTACGCTTCCCCAGATCTGTGTCTCGACACAATCTGGTCTCGAACCTCTATGGAGAATGCTGCAAGGAAATACCTAGTTAAGCTGCAGCTGGCCCAGAACAGAGCGGCACGTTTTGCTATTAATTGTAATCAGAGGGCTGGTATAAATACTATGCATGCCAGTCTCTCTTGTCTAAGAGTTGAGGAGAGACTGACTGCATCACTTTTCTTTTTATAAGAAACATGAATGTGTTGAAAATCCCAAATTATTTGCATGGTCAACTTACTGACACACACACTTATCCCACCAGACATGCCACCAGGTGTCTTTTCACAGTCCCCAAATGCAGAACAAATTCAAGAAAGCGTACAGTATTATATGAGCCCTAATTGCAGGGAACTTCCTTCCATCTCATATTGTTCAAGTAAACAGCAAACCTGGTTTCAAAAAACAGATAAAGCAACACCTCGCGGCACAACGCCTCTCCCCTATTTGACCTAGATAGTTTGTGTGTATGCATTGATATGTAGGCTACGTGTGCCTTTCATTTTTTTTATGAAGTTCTGTCTTTGAGCTGTTCTTGTCTATTGATGTTCTGTATTATGTCATTCTGTATTGTGTTTCATGTTTTGTGTGGACCCCAGGAAGAGTAGCTGCTGCTTTTGCAACAGCTAATGGGGATTCTAATAAAATACCAAAATACCAAAATTTCTTTGACCTCATGGCTTGGTTTTTGCACTGTCAACCATGGGAACTTATATAGGCAGGTGTGTGCCATTCCAAATCATGTACAATCAATTTAATTTACCACAGGTGTACGCCAATCAAGTTTAGAAACATCTCAAGGATGATCAATGGAAACACGATGCACCTGAGCTCAATTTCGAGTGTCATAGCAAAGGGTCTGAATACTTATGTAAATAAGCTATTTCTGTTTTACATTTTTAATACATTTGCAAAAAATTCTAAACAGTTTTTGCTTTGACATTATGAGGTATTGTGTTTAGATTGCTGAGGGGAAAAAAAGATTTAATACATTTTTGAATAAAGCTGTAACATAACAAAATTTGGAAAAAGTCAATGGGTCTAAATACTTTTCGAAGGCACTGTAGGTATTAAAAGTCAGCAACGTCTTCACCTAAAAATATAAATGTTTAAAATATCCGGCAAATCATTAGTTAGCTAGCTAGCTATCACATTAAATGTGCAAAAAATATGATAGCAAACGTTAGCTAGCTAAGCATCATACCTCTTGTGTCTGAGCCGTTGAATTGCGACTCTACTTTGTCTCTATACTGACGCTTAGCTTGTTTGATTGCCTTGCGGGTTAGGGTTAGTAAAACATTTAAACGTGTTAACCTTCGCAAGGCTGCCGGCCCAGACGCCATCCCTAGCCGCATCCTCAGAGCATGTGCAGACCAGCTGGCTGGAGTGTTTACAGACCTATTCAATCTCTCCGTATACCAGTCTGCTGTCCCCACATGCTTCAAGATGTCCACCATTGTTCCTATACCCAAGAAAGCAAAGGTAACTGAACTAAATGACTATCGGCCTGTAGCTGTCACTTCTGTCATCATGAAGTGCTTTGAGAGACTAGTCAAGTATCATATTGCCTCTACCTTACCTGACACCCTAGACCCACTTCAATTTGCTTGCCGCCCAAATAGATCGACAGACGATGCAATCGCCATCGCACTGCACACTGTCCTATCCCATCTGGACAAGAGGAATACCTATGTAAGAATACTGTTAATTGATATTAGCTCAGCATTCAATACTATAGTACCCTCCAAGCTCATCATTAAGCTCGGGGCCCTGGGTCTGAACCCCGCCCTGTGCCACTGGGTCCTGAAATTCCTGACAGGCCGCCCCCAGGTGGTGAAGGTAGGAAACAACATCTCCACTTCGCTGATCCTCCACACAGGGACCCCACAAGGGTGCGTGCTCAGCCCCTTCCTTTCCTCCCTGTTCACCCATGACTGCGTGGCCACGCACTCCTCCAACTCAATCATCAAGTTTGCAGACGACACAACAGTAGTAGGCCTGATTACCAACAATGATAAAACAGCCTACAGGGAGGATGAGGGCCCTGGTAGTGTGGTGTCAGGAAAATTACCTCTCACTCAACATCAACAAATCAAAAGAGCTGATCATGGACTTCAGGAAACAGCAGAGGGAGCACTCCCTATCCACATCGACAGGACCGCAGTGGAGAAGGTGGAAAGCTCCTCGGCATACACATCACCAACAAACTGAAATGGTCCACCCACACAGACAGTGTGGTGAAGAAGGCGCAACAGCGCCTCTTCAACCTCAAGTGGCTGAGGAAATTTGGCTTGGCAGCTAAAACCCTCACAAACTTTTACAGATGCACAATTGAGAGCATCCTGTCGGGCTGTATCACAGCCTCGTATGGCAACTGCACCGCCCGCAACCGCAGGGCTCTCCAGAGGGTGGTGCGGTTTGCCCAATGCATCACTGGGGGCAAACTGCCTGCCCTCCAGGATACCTACAGCAATATTTTATCAAATCATTTTTATATATTTTTTATTTGATACCTCAAGAGGTCCTACATGATCCATAGTACGACCATCTTAATATAATTCCATATGTCAGCTTAGCACCCCCCTGTCCCCAAATGTCTTAGACTCTAAAGAATTAAGCGATTCTTTTGTGATGTACAGCAACATTTTTGATGGGATGGCAATCAAATCAGTGTTGTTTTCACCAATATTTAGAGTGTCCTTTAATAGGCTGCTAAAAAGCAAAGAACCAAGTTTGTTTACATCAGTTTTGACTTGACTGACTATCATATTACACGTTTACATATACTTTCTCAAAGGACTTGACGACATGTGTTGCAGCATTGAGTGTTCATAAATGAACACAACTCCCCAGGCATTATTTGATTAAGTATATTAGTTCTGACAGTTTGTGGAAATATATCTAATTCTGCAATGAGGTTTGGTTACAATGGCACATCTCACCTTAACTGCCTGACAAACAAAGTTGCATCATCCTTACTTAGAAACGGACCCTAAAAACTTGTGTGCAGGCTCTTCCAAATAGGCCCAACTGTTTGTGTAGCTGGTCATGTTTATTTGTGCTGGTCTGAGGGTTGACTCTTGCCAGTGACTGAGAACTGTGTTACGGTTTGGTTTGGGCCCACTTTCAGAGTGCACCAGTGGTAACAAGGCAGGCATTGTGTGGCCAGCTTTTTCAGGAGAGCGGTCCTGGCCATGGTCACCTCTGACCTCTAGCCACGCACTGTGGGCTGGGAGAGCACAGTAAACAAACATAATTGACCAAAGATCACTCGGCACATTCTAAAATGTTCGGCCCACACATTCTAAAATGGTAGGCTCCAAAAGGGTACGAAGAGTCATCCCAGGTCATATCTGAAAAAGGTCAATAATAAATCATACGCATGTGGTGTTTGCGCATGGCTGATGCTTTTATTAGAAATTATTTGCTGACCAGAAAACAGAAAAATATTTGCTTTTTAAAATCTGGTATTGATTTCAGATTAACCCGTAAGGATGAGCTGAAAGAGCATTATGGGGTGTTTGGGTAGCTATTGTGAGAAAGGAAAGCTGCCTGCACAAATTACCTCTAGCTTGAGAAAAACCTTTGGGGTTGATAAATTGCCCAAGATCAAGCATATGTTGTACTTTTTAAAATAGTAAATAATGAAATAAATGATTTTTTAATAGTTAATAAGTAATTTATTGACACATATTCATGAATGTTATTATGAAGTTACCCTTACATGTTTGAGGCATGTCTTTGTCACTTTTGTACATATCTGTTTCTTTTATTTATAATCAAATGTAGTCAAATAAAATAAAATACAATTTTAATAGTCACATGCGCCGAATACAACAGGTGTAGACCTTACAGTGAAATGCTTACTTACGAGCCCCTAACCAACAATGCAGTTTAAAAAAATACAGATAAGAATAAGAAATAAAAGTAACAAGTAAGTAAAGAGCAGCAGTAAAATAATAATAGCGAGACTATATATAGACTATATATAGGGGCTACCGGTACAGAGTCAATGTGCCGGTTAGTTGAGGTAATATGTACATGTAGGTAGAGTTATTAAAGTGACTATGCATAGATGATAACAACAGGGAGTAGCAGCGGTGTAAAAGAGGGGGGACAATGCAAATAGTCTAGGTAGCCATTTGATTAGGTGTTCAGGAGTCTTATGGCTTGGGGGTAGAAGCTGTTTAGAAGCCTCTTGGACCTAGACTTGGAGCTCCGGTACCACTTGCCATGCGGTAGCAGAGAGAACAGTCTATGACTAGGGTGGCTGGAGTCTTTGACAATTTTTAGGGCCTTCCTCTGATGCTGCCTGGTATAGAGGTCCTCGATGGCAGGAAGCTTGGCCCCAGTGATGTACTGGGCCGTTCGCACTACCCTCTGTAGTGCCTTGTGGTCGGAGGCTGAGCCGTTGCCATACCAGGCAGTGATACAACCAGTCAAGATGCTCTCGATGGTGCAGCTGTAGAACCTTTTGAGGATCTGAGGACCCATGCCAAATCTTTTCAGTCTCCTGAGGGGGAATAGGTTTTGTCGTTCCCTCTTCACGACTGTTTTGGTGTGCTTGGTCTGCTAAAGCCTTAAGTCAACCCAGTTCCGTCACCTTATATTCACTTTATTATGTCATTATTATCATATTATATAATAACTGTGCAATATTGCTACTGACATTACATTTTAAGACTCATTGCTTATATTATTGACAGTTTTGAAAATGTATAAATTAAATGAAAATTCCGGTATGATGCAAAACACAGCATCATATCCTAAATGTATCGTACAGGCTGTTTTTTTGTATTTTGAAAGTTAAATATTGTGGAAACTTGATTGCTGACATGAAAAAGATTTTGGGACTATATCAACAATGGACTAATGAAACAAATACAAAAAGATACTTTTGTGCTATTTAAAATAATAGAAGTATTATGCTCTTTAACAAAAAAGTGTTTATTTCTCACCTTTGCACATACAGTATCATGCTTTCTATCTATACTGAACAAAAATATAAATGCAACATGCAACAATTTCAATGATTTTACTGAGTTACAGTTCATATAAGGAAATCAGTAATTTGACATGAATTAATTGGGCCCTGTGGATTTCACATGACTGGGCAGGGGCGCAGCCATGGGTGGCCCTGGGACAGCATAGGCCCACCCACTTGGGAGCCAGGCCCAACCAATCAGAATAAGTTTCCCCCCACAAAAGGGCTTTATTACAAACAGAAATACTCCTCAGTTTCATCAGCTGTCCGGGTGGCTTGTCTTAGACGGTCCCGCAGGCGAAGTAGCTAGATGTAGACTGAAGCTGTCTTGGGCTGGCGTGGTTACACATGTTCTGCGGTTGTGATGCTTGTTGGACGTACTGCCAAATTCTCTAAAATGATGTTGGAGGTGGTTTATGGTAGAGAAATGAACATTAAATTATCTGGCAAAAACTCTAGTGGATATTCCTGCAGTCAGCATGCCAATTGCACATTATGACATAGTATGAGAAAAAAAAAACTGTGTGGCTTTTTATTGTCCCCAGCACAAGGTGCACCTGTGTAATGATCATGCTGTTTAATCAGCTTCTTGATATGCCACACCTGTCAGTTGCATGGATTATCTTACTTACAGTAATGTAAACACATTTCTGCACAACATTTGAGAGAAATAAGCTTTTTGTGAGTCTGTGATGTTTAATTTCAGCTCATGAAACACGGGACCAATACTTTACATGTTGCGTTTATATTTATGTTCAGAATATTTTGTCTGCTTATAAGACTGATGAAGGGCTGGTGGCTAAAACCTGTCCTTATGACTGCTGCTCTAAAAAAATCAAAAGAAATAACCTGTGATTTGATCCCGTTTGATTACTTAATTTGCGTTTTCATATTGATTTATTACTTTATTTGCGTTATGAACACATTTGGTTACTCCTGGGCTACAACACCCAAAGACTTATCAACATATCGTTGTAAGAGTTGAGCCAGCCAAATGTTTCATTTGAAGCCTTGAGGCCACTGCCTTATGCTAACTTTATTTGCATTATTATGAAATTACCAGACTGATTTATATGTTTGTCAGTTTTGAATATGAATACACTTATCATATCTTTGAAAACAGACGCTGTGACTAATACACATGGCGCAATGCCAGTATTCAAGTAATGGTAAGAATGAAAAGGTTTTAGATATATGTCACGCCCTGACCATAGAGAGCTTTTTATTCTCTATGTTGGTTAGGTCGGGGTGTGACTAGGGTGGGTTATCTAGGTGATTTATACATCTATAATACTTCTTATGTTCTTCTAACAGGCCTACATGTTGTTTGAACTATTGTGTAAGACAGTTGCTAAGATGAAACTCGGCTGTTATTGTCGCAAACACTATGATTTTGAATGTAGCAGTCGAGATTGCCAGGAGATACAAATCCTACCGTTACGCTTGTTTACACTGAGGTCGGAACGCAATCATGGTTACATTAAGACACTGTGGAGCAGGCGCGAGATATGGATCGGAAAATGTACCTCAATGCAGGGATGGGATATGCCACTGTACTCCAAATTTGACATTTATCCACACTGCTCCATCAAGAAGATTGAAATACTGTTAGTTTTCCCGGAAAACTGTCCTTTTCGTCCTCATGCTAGCTAGCCACTGCAGCCATTTTGGAATGGCAATGTCAGCCAATCAGCTCCTTTGTTGTCCAATGCGACATTCCATTCCATAACAACTGTTGTGGCTACTGCTAGCTAGCATGAGGACAAAAAGGGCAGTTTTTCTTCTCGATGGAGCAGGGTGGATAAAGGTCAAATTTGGAGCACAGTGGCATATTCCATCTCTGCACTGAGGTATGTTTTCCGACCCATATCCAGGGTTGCCATGTCTGTGGTTTTCCTGACAATTATAATGTATAGGTGGCGGGTTGCGTATCTTTGGGATACTCCTAAATTGCGCTGCGGCAGCCATGGCAATTTTTTTTTAATATTAATAATTTCACTGTGACCTGCTACTGCTGACTATCAGGCAATGAGACAGGCTGTTGCTGAGTGAATGAGTTAGTGAGTGGTGGGGGAGGGCCGGAGGGGTGTGTGTGTGTTGAGCACAGTCATTGAGAGAGCGCTGCAGCAGGCGGTCATGACAAGTGATTTGAGAACAACAAACTAATTAACTAGCACTAGCTAGCTACATACTTCTCCCTCATAATATTTTTTTTGTCTTGTTTGTTGTCTCCCGAATGCCCCCAGTCCTACCAATTATTAACCTACTAGAGCTAACACAGCAAAGGAGGGAAACTGAGAAATAATCATCCAACAGTTTCAGAGAGAGGCAGAGAGGATCAAACAATGTGCTTTCTCTCTGGATATGTATCCAGGGCTCGAAATTAAAACGTTTTGTCATCCCGGGAACGATATTAAAAAAAATATACAACTACTATACATCCATAAAATCTAAAAAGCAATGAGGCTAATGCAACAGATAAGAACGTTTCGCTTAAAATGTTGATAAACTATTATTTCTTCACATTATAAGCACAGCAATGAGCATGCAGCAGTAGTCTACGAGTGATTGTTCCAAAATGCAATTAGCGGTAACGCACCATTCTAAAAAGCACACAGCACATGTGAGCGGTTTCATGTGACAGAAATGAAAATATCTGTTCGAAATGTAGAAAAGGGGGAGATCAAATTATGCAACAACATGCATGGATTGCTAATACAGTATTAGTAGAATTGTGTCTTTGCCTGCAGGACAATGAAAGGAAGTTGATTTGAAAACCATTAGTACAATAGAAATAGGTTTCAATGGCATAACCTTGAGATTTTAAACAATTAAGTTCATGGTTAAATAGTTTCAAAATGCTGACAGCCTTTGATCTGAACGAACCGTGCCTCGAGAATGTCAACAGAATCAAGCCTTAAGATGTTAATTATCCTACATTTATAATTGTCAAACATTACCAGGTGTTTAGCCTATGGTGTGGACATAAGAGGCTGTAGTCAATACGCATATAACCTAGACTACACTTTTAAATGTAGGCTAAATATTTATGTACATTTATGCAAAATATTATTTTAATGTAGGCCTTTTTAGAGACAATTTTTTTAATGTGAATTTCTGGCTCAGTTGACAGCCCCATTTATCTATTTCAGTAGTAGGCTACTCTTATTAGCCTTTTAAATCAAAGTTTAGTTTGCATTTCGGGACGATTCTGAGATGGTGAAGGAAAAAGTTATTCTCGAAGAAATCCCCATCAAAATCCATAAATTTAAGCTAAAAGATACACTACATATAGAAAAGTATGTGGACACCCTTGAAATTAATGGATTCAGCTATTTCGGCCACACCCGTTGCTGACCGGTGTATAAAATCGAGCACACAGCCATGCAATCTCCATAGACAAATATTGACAGTAGAATGGCTTTACTGAAGAGCTCAGTGACTTTCAACATGGCACTGTCATAGGATGCCAACTTTCCAACAATTTTCTGCCCGGCTAGAGCTGCCCCAGTCAACTGTAAGTGCTGTTATTGTGAAGTGGAAACGTCTAGAAGCAACAATGGCTCAGGCCCGAAGTGGTAGGCCACACAAGCTCACAGAATGGGACAGCCAAGTGCTGAAGCGCGTAGTGCATAAAAGGTCTGTCCTCGGTTGCAACACTCACGACCAAGTTCATAACTGCCTCTGGAAGCAACTTAATCTCAACAACTGGTCGGGAGCTTCATGAAATGGGTTACCATGGCCAAACAGCCGCACACAAGCCTAAGATCACCATCTGCAACGCCAAGCATTGGCTGGGATGGTGTAAAGCTTGCAGCCACTGGGCTATGGAGCAGAGGAAACGCGTTCTCCTGAGTCACGCTTCACCAAGTCCAATGGACGAGTCTGGGTTTGTCAGATGCCAGGGGAACGCTACCTGCCCCAATGCATAGTGCCAACTGTAATGCTTGGTGGAGGAGGAATAATGGTCTGGGGCTGTTTTTCATGGTTTGGGCTAGGCTAGGACTCTGGCTGCACCGGACAGGAGGGAGACTCTGGCTGCTCCTGACTGAAGCCTGTCGCTGGAGGCTCCAGACTAGAGGGCGTCACTGGAGGCTCCGGACTAGAGGGCGTCGTTGGAGGCCTCGTGCCATAACTCCTCACTGGAGGCTTCGTGCCATGGATCTTCACTGGAGGCTTCGTGCCATGGATCATCACTGGAGGCTTCGTGCCATGGATCATCACTGGAGGCTTCGTGCCATGGATCATCACTGGAGGCTTCGTGCCATGGATCATCACTGGAGGCTTCGTGCCATGGATCATCACTGGAGGCTTCGTGCCATGGATCATCACTGGAATGGAGAGAGACACAGGAGGCCTGGCTCTGGGAGAAGGCACAGGACTCACCAGGCTGGAGAGACATGCAGGAGGGTTAGAGCTTAGCACAGGCACAGGACTCACCAGGCTGGGGAGACATGCAGGAGGCCTTGTCCTTGGCCGAGGCACCGGATACACTGGGCCGTGGAGGCGCACTGGAGGTCTCGAGAAAAAAGCCTGCACAACCTGTCCTGGCTGTATGGTGACTTTGGGCTTGCACCTGCGGGGCGCATGCACAGGACGCACTGGGCTGTGCAGACGCACTGGAGACACAGTGCGCAAAGCTGGCGAAGGATAACCCGGGCCGAGGAGACGCACTGGAGGCCAGATGCGCTTACCGGGCATCATCCCTCCTGGCTCGATGCCCACTCTAGCCCGGCAGATGCGAGGAGCTGCGATGTAGCGCACCGGGCTATGAACACGTACTGGAGACACCGTGCTCTCCACCACATAGCACGGTGCCTGACCAGTACGACGCTCGCCACGGTAAGCACGGGGAGTTAGCTCAGGTCTCCTAACTGACTCCGCCAATCTCCCCGT
This sequence comes from Salvelinus alpinus, assembly GCF_045679555.1. Taxonomy (NCBI): domain Eukaryota; kingdom Metazoa; phylum Chordata; class Actinopteri; order Salmoniformes; family Salmonidae; genus Salvelinus; species Salvelinus alpinus. The sequence continues at coordinate 5,899,608 of NC_092101.1, forward strand.
GTGCCCCCCCCAAAAAAATCTGGGGCTGCCTCCAACTCCTTTTTCCGACGGCGACACTCTCCCGGCTGTGCCCATGGTCTTTTGCCGTCCAAAATTTCCTCCCATGTCCAGGAGTCCATTTTCCCACGCTGCTTGGTCCTTTGTTGGTGGGTGGTTCTGTAACGATTGTCGTCTGGAGAAAGAGAAGAGGACCAAAGTGCAGCGTGGTACGTATCCATAATACATTTAATCAAGATGAATACACGAACAAAAACAACAAAACGACCAACAAACAGTTCTGACAGGTGCAGCAACACTAACCAGAAAATAACCACCCACAAACAAAAGTGGGAAAACAGGCTACCTAAGTATGGCTCTCAATCAGAGACAACGATAGACAGCTGCCTCTGATTGAGAACCAAACCAGGCCAAACACATAGAAATAGAAAACCTAGACCTACAACATAGAATACCCACCCACATCACACCCTGACCAAACTAAAAATAGAAACATACAAAGCAATCTACGGTCAGGGTGTGACAAAACTATTAGGCTATTACCTCCCATTATAAGTGCGTTAATGCGCACACGTCAGTAGAATATAAGCGCACGTTTTCCAAAATGCAATCAATTAGCAGGAAAACACCATTCTCAAAAGTAACCGCAAATGCAATTATGCATGTAAGCCTAATGCTTTATCAGAAAGCTGCATTTTAATGGTGAAAATCATCTTCCCCAAACTTGAAACTCACATGCCGCCTATGTATGCTAGTTAGGCTTTACACCGGTCGTTAAGCGGATTAATGTGCTTAATTTTAAGACATTATTTGGCCACTTTAGTTGTAATACCAACATTATCAAAATGTATAGTCATATGGGCTAGGCTACATGTGGTGCGCGACTATGATTTGAAAAAGTCACACAAAAAAAAGGTATGCATTGTTTCTTGCCTTACTGCACATAAGCTAAGTATCATTCACATGTGATAGGCTAATATTGTCACTCATCAGACTATTCTTGATTTAATCTTGTCTTTACACATACTAAATAATATATGTGTGAAATTTGTTTTGATTTAGAATGGACCATTATCATCCACCTGTCTCGATACAGGTGCAGGGGAATAAAATATGCGTAATCTATGCACTTAAATAGCGAATGGAGGACGCTTTTCCCGTGGTTCATTTTAATGACAGCCAAGTAGGCTATTCTCCTGTTGTAAAGAGAAGCAATGTGTTTAATATTAGGAAAGTTGACAAATAAATATAGTAGGCCATGAAAACTGATGGGATCCTCCTCTTTTTAATAGAGGCCATCAAAACTCTCTTTTCTAACTCAATTGCATAGCCTATAGAAATGTTGCACAACATGAGCTCATGGGCTCTCGTTGAGTGTTTGATTCGATTTTCGATTACATTTCCATTGATGTCAGAGTGATTAGAGGGACAATAGAATGCTGATTATCAGGCAGTTAGCAAGTTTGGTAGGCTACTAATGACCATCAGCAGCATCAGAGCTTGGAGAAGCCCACTTACCGTGACAAAACAGTCAGTGAAATTTAACTAACTTATGACCTGTGTGACGGTAATATGCTCAACATAACAGCTCTATGCTGGACCGAATGGTGAGTGGGTTGAGTGCTACCCTAGGACAGGTTGCATATTCCTGGGTTAGCATAGACTGTCACGTGACTACTAGACACTCAAGGAAGATTTCAGGGCTATTTTACCATTGGAACATTCCTGATGCTGAAGATCTCTGAAGGAGTCTAGGGTTTGTTTTACCTAAACCCCTGGCACGTTTTAGCCTCATCTGTCACGCCCTGACCATAGAAAGCTGTTTATTCTCTATGTTGGTTGGGGCGTGATAGTGACTAGGGTGGGTCATCTAGGTGAATTGTATTTCTATTGTGGCCTGATATGGTTCCCAATCAGAGGCAGCTGTTTATCGTTGTCTCTGATTGGGGATCATATTTAGGTAGCCATTTTCCCCATTGTGATTTGTGATATCTTGTCTACAGTTAGTTGCCTGTGTGCACACCAGTAGCTTCACGTTTCGTTTGTGCTTTATTGTTTTTGTTTGAGTTTCGATTTATTAAAAAGATGTGGAACTCTACGCACGCTGCGCCTTGATCCAATTATTATGACGATCGTGACAGAAGATCCCACCAAAAACGGACCAAGCAGCGTGGCCAGGAGGAGTGGACATGGGAGGACATCCTGGATGGAGAAGGACCCTGGACGCAGGCCGGAGAGTATCACCGTCCAAGGGAGCAGATGGAGGCAGCGAGAGAGGAACGGCGACGATATGAGGAGTTAAGTCAACGACGGAAGCCCGAGAGGCAGCTCCCCCCACAAATTGGGGGGGCACACGGGGAGATTGGCGGAGTCAGGGTTTAGACCTGAGCCAACTCCCCATGCTTACTGTGGGGAGCGTGTGACCGGTCAGGCACCGTGTTATGCGGTGATGCGCACTGTGTCTTCAGTGTGCATTCACAGCCCGGTAAGTTCTGTGCCAGCTCCTCGCACTTGCCGTGTGAAAGGGAGCATCCAGCCAGGACGGGTTGTGCCGGCTCAGCGCTCCTGGTCTCCAGTACGTCTCCTCGGTCCAGGATATCCTGCGCCGGCTCTACGCACTGTATCGCCAGTGCGCATTCACAGCCCAGTGCGTCCTATGCCAGCGCCCCGCACTTGCCGGGCTAAAGTGAGCATCCAGCCAGGACGCGTTGTGCCAGCTCTAAGCTCCAGATTCCCAGTGCGCCTCCACAGTCCAGTAAGTCCTGTGCCTCCTCCCCGTTCTCGCCCTGAGGTGCGTGTCATCAGCCCGGTTCCACCTGTACCGGTCCCACGCATCAGGCCTCCAGTGTGCCTCCCCAGTCCAGAGCTTCCGGCGACGGTTCCCAGTCCAGAGCTTCCGGCGACGGTTCCCAGTCCAGAGCTTCCGGCGACGGTTCCCAGTCCGGAGCTTCCGGCGACGGTCCACAGTCCGGAACACACAGTCCGGAACCTCCTGAGACGGTCCACGGTCCGGAACCTCCTGAGACGGTCCACTGTCCGGAACCTCCTGAGACGGTCAGCGGTCCGGAACCACCAGCGACGGTGGTGATCCCCGCACCAGAGCCGCCATGGATAAAGACGTATCTATGAGCAGAGTAGGTACTTCGCCCCGCACCGGAGCCGCCCCCGACGATAGATGCCCACCCGGACCCTCCCCTATTGAGTCAGGTTTTGCGGTCGGAGTTCGCACCTTTGGAGGCGGGGTACTGTCACGCCCTGACCATAGAAAGCTGTTTATTCTCTATGTTGGTTGGGGTGTGATAGTGACTAGGGTGGGTCATCTAGGTGAATTTTATTTCTATGGTGGCCTGATATGGTTCCCAATCAGAGGCAGCTGTTTATCGTTGTCTCTGATTGGGGATCATATTTAGGTAGCCATTTTCCCCATTGTGATTTGTGGGATCTTGTCTACAAGTTAGTTGCCTGTGTGCACACCAGTAGCTTCACGTTTCGTTTGTGCTTTATTGTTTTTGTTTGATGAGTTTCGATTTATTAAAAATATGTTTTGCTTGTTTTAGTGTTGGTCAGAACGTGAGCTGGGTGGGCATTCTATGTTGTGTGTCTAGTTTGTCTGTTTCTGTGTTTGGCCTAATATGGTTCCCAATCAGAGGCAGGTGTTTTGTGTTGTCTCTGATTGGGAATCATATATAGGTGGTTTGTTTTGTGTTGGGGTTTGTGGGTGGTTGTTTCCTGTCTTTGTGTTTTCTCTGCACCAGATAGGGCTGTATCGGTTTGCCACATTTTGTTATTTTGTATCGTTGTAAGTATTCACAGTTTCGTTTTATTAAACATGTTGAGCACTGGCTACGCTGCGTGTTGGTCCGATCCCTCTTCTCATGAAGAGGAGGAAGGCTGCCGTTACACTTGGTCCAATCATTATGACGATCGTGACATCATCATTAGCTTAACATTTGGCATCTAAATGCGCACAAATACACCCTCTACCCGAGGGAACCAACAACTCAAGAGAGCCACTTTCACAGGTGTGAACGCCACAGAAGGACAAATTAGGGAAAACTCTTTGAGTTTCAAATTCATAACTAGCCCTGGTACTTGGTGCCATTAAGGGCTTTATAAATGCATGTTATTGATTGATTACTGCTAATGGAGTGAGCCTATGGCCATATGCAGTGTTTGTTAGAACAGTAGTGGAGGTGTGAAAGGGTTGGAGTGTCAACATTACAATAGTATAATATCTCATTGCTGAAATATGGCAGTGGAGGAAGATTCTATCCCCTGGGCACAGACTTCAGTTCAATTGGATTGGATTTAGGTTAGGTTGGGTGAAAAAATAAATATATTATCCAAGTTCCTGTACTGTCACGACTTCTGCCGAGGTCGGTTCCTCTCCTTGTTCGGGTGGCGCTCGGCGGTCGACTACGCCGGTCTTCAAGCATTCGCCGATCCACTTTTCATTTTCTATTGGTTTTGTCTTTGTTTCCCACACACCTGGTTGTCATTTCCCAATTACTGGTCATGTATTTAACCCTCTGTTTGCCCCATGTCTTTGTGTGTGATTGTTTGTTGTTCAGGTCGGTACATTTCCGGCTGGTTTTTTCCGGGTGCGGTTTTCACCCGTGCTTTGTGGCAACCGTTATTGTTCGCACATTGGTATTGTTACTTTGTGCTATTTCTTAAGTAAAGTGCGTTGTTCACTCATCTCTGCTCTCCTGCGCCTGACTTCATGCACCAGCTACACCCACCGCCTGACATGTACGTTGATGACATTTTGCAAATCCAATCAGTTTTCCACATTGATTCAACATCATCACAATGAATTTTGTTGAAATGATGTGTAAACAACTTCGATTCAACCAGTTTGTGCCCAGTGGGATATCATCCCAAAAACCACTGCAGTAGACTTGAGAACCTACTGTACATGTAACTGGTGTGAATTGGCTAGCTAGTTAATGGTGCATCTAGTAGCTTTTCAATCAGTGATATCACTCGCTCTGAGACCTGTTTCCTTTGCTGTGCAAGGACTATGGCATTTGTCAGTTGTCACGATAGTCGTAATGATGAGACCAAGGTGCAGCGTGCATAGAGTTCCACATCATTTTAATAAAGAGAAACTCACTAAACAAAAACAACAAAAGCATAAACAAAACGTGAAGCTACTGGAGTGCACAAAGGCAACTTACTGTAGACAAGATCCCACAAACACAAAAGGGAAATGGCTACCTAAATATGATCCCTAATCAGAGACAAAATTAAACAGCTGTCTCTGATTGGGAACCATATCAGGCCAACATAGACATACAATACACCTAGATGACAACAACCCTAGACATACAAAAACCCTAGACATACAAACTGGCGTACCCATCCTAGTCACACCCTGACCTAACCAAAATATATAGAAAAACTGAGATATCTAAGGCCAGGGCGTGACAGCAGTTCATATCATAGCTCTGTAGCTCTTATTAGATCAAACCGCCATGATAGAAAGAAAGCTACAAAGAAGTTGGAAATGTCTTCATTGCCATGGGAAGAAAATTCGGCTTGTCACCAAAAGCACTCACCAACTTCTACAGATGCACAATCGAGAGCATCCTGTCGGGCTGTATCACCGCCTGGTACGGCAACTGCTCCGCCCACAACCGTAAGGCTCTTCAGAGGGTAGTGAGGTCTGCACAACGCATCACCGGGGGCAAACTACCTGCTCTCCAGGACACCTACACCCGATGTCACAGGAAGGCCATAAAGATCATCAAGGACAACAACCACCCGAGCCACTGCCTGTTCACCCCGCTATCATCCAGAAGGCGAGGCCAGTACAGGTGCATCAAAGCAGGGACCGAGAGACTGAAAAACAGCTTCTATCTCAAGGCCATCAGACTGTTAAACAGCCACCACTAACATTTAGTGGCTGCTGCCAACATACTGACTCAACTCCAGCCACTTTAATAATGGGAATTGATGGAAATTTATGTAAAAATTTATCACTAGCCACTTTAAACAATGCCACTTAATATAATGTTTACATACCCTACATTACTCATCTCGTATGTATATACTGTACTCTATATCATCTACTGCATCTTGCCATCTTTATGTAATACATGTATCACTAGCCACTTTAAACTATGCCACTTTATGTTTATATACCCTACATTACTCATCTCATATGTATATACTGTACTCTATACCATCTACTACATCTTTCCTATGCCGTTCTGTACCATCACTCATTCATATCTTTATGTACATATTCTTCATCCCTTTACACGTGTGTGTATAAGGTAGTAGTTGTGGAATTGTTAGGTTAGATTACTCGTTGGTTATTACTGCATTGTCGGAACTAGAAGCACAAGCATTTCGCTACACTCGCATTAACATCTGCTAACCATGTGTATGTGACAAATAAAATTTGATTTGATTTGAAAACACAACAAATCAATTTGTGTAATGTTTCTCTTCAAAATTGAAGCCGAAAGGATTGACCTATTATTTTCAGACTATTACCACAAAGCCTGTGCGATTATATCCTACAAGTTATTTTATGCATAATAAAATAACTTGTATGCAAAGGAAAATGAATACTAAAACAAAAATAGGTCAATTATATTTTTATTTGCCCAGCGTGTGCATGAATCATAACATTTAGTGGCAGACAATAAAACTATGCTGACTGAACTGGACCCAATCTGTGTTTAGTTACCCAAATTACATTGTAATTAGCTCACAGGGATCACTTGATTCAAGTCAGTCACTATTTGGTTTGGGGCGCATATAATTGACCCCTCTCTAGAGTTCCTCCCAGAAATATGTGAAGTGACCAATTCATTCTCAAGCAGTCCTTGTGCTCCATCTATGTTGCGTTCTGCTCATAACACCAAATAACTTTTCCTGAAAAGAAATGAAACTGCAGTAACAGGCTCTGGACACTGTGTGTCGTCATTGAGCAGAGACATGTTCAACAGAGAGGAGATACCTGCTCAAAATGACCTTGTTCGAGACCATCAAAACCCCTATGTATCATGGCTAAGTTGGGACTGACTGACTTATAGACCATTTACATTTGTCTATAAGTGGTTATTTGTGATGCGAGGTGATTTATAGAGCAGTCAGTCACAATCGGCTGCAATGTCGAACGCCACAAATGTTTGGTTTAGTCCTAGATTTATGGGCATTGGCACATATCGATCACATTCCTCCATCTTTATCAGTCAATCAGATTCCATAGCTTCACCTTAAGGTCAATTAATAAAACCCAGTATGATTTTTGTCTTCTCTACCTGTAATCTTTTGGATTGGAAAATACCTGCACTCCTTCCCTGCTGTAGTGGTGAATCTGAACGTTCACTCTAAATACAAGTTGTGTGTAATGGATCTGGTCTAAATACGGCCACTTGGCTCATAGTCATGCGATTCACATGGTGGTCTCTATGACCTTGTCAGTTCACATCAAGTTCCCTCCCAGCTAGCATATAATGTCCTGAGAATCATATGCTTCTTAGAGCTTGGTGAGAGTGTGGATGTCCTGTGGTTATTTTGCATACAACCTTCCCATGATGTCCTAGGAATGGTGCAGGATACAAAAGCTCGCACATAACGTTCTGAGAACCATATGTTTCTTCTGTGGCAATTTCAGTACTTCAGCATCCCGTTTTCCACAGGTTTCCTCGTGATTCTATTTATAGTCATGTTCTCAAAATATTCAGAGAATGTTAGATGTTTTTCAGTTGTTTCAATCTCAAGACCTTCAGGCTGTTGAATAGCCATCACTAGCCGGCTACCACGCAGTTACTCAACCCTGCACCTTAGTAACTGCTGCCCTATATACATAGACATGGAATCACTGGTCACTTTGATAATTGAACACTGGTCACTTTAATAATGTTTACATACTTATTTACTCATTTGATATGTATATACTGTTCTATTATACTGTGTTTTAGTCAATGCCACTCCGACATTGCTTGTTCAAAAGTTTGGGGTCACTTAGAACTGTCCTTGTTGTTGAAAGAAAAGCACATTTGTTGTCCATTAAAATAACATAAAATTGATCAGAAATACAGTGTAGACATTGTTAATGTTGTAAATGAATATTATAGCTGGAAACAGCATATTTTTTATGGAATATCTACATAGGCATACAGAGGCCCATTATCAGCAACCATCACTCCTGTGTTTCAATGACACGTTGTGTTAGCTAATCCAAGTTGATCATTTTAAAAGGCTAATTGATCATTAGAAAACCCTTTTGCAATTATGTTAGCACAGCTGAAAACTGTTGTGCTGATTAAAGAATCAATAAAACTGGCCTTCTTTAGACTAGTTGAGTATTTGGAGCATCAACATTTGTGGGTTCGATTACAGGCTCAAAATGACAAGACACCTGATCTTAATGAGTGCTTGTTTCCTTTGAAACAAGGTCTGTTTTAATAAACTAAAATTAACAGCTTTGTATAAGTTTAAAAAACATGGCATACTAGCTTCATTCTGGTGGCGCAGTGGACAATTTCCATGGATAGAAAACAGAAGATTATAGGTTTGAATCTCACTGATGTATCACAATAAAAAAATGTATTTGTTTACAGGATTTGTGCCTAAGCAATGGAAAGTGCCTTTCCATTCTCAGAACGTTAATAAAACGTCCCAGGAAAACCTTCAGGGAACCATAGTAAATCGTTCTCAGAACCTCGATGCAAAACATAACAATTAACGTATCCAGAACAGGGGAAATGTTCACTTCCGTTCTTTGAATATTCAGGAAAAAGTTCAATTTTACCTGTCAGGAAACGTATGGCTTCGTTCCTAGAACTAATGGGAAACCAAAAATGTACGTTCCCACAACTTCAAAGGAACCAAATGTGTTAGCTGGGTTCTGACCTCAGAATGCCCCTCTCTGTTGCTCTCTGCACCAGACAAGGCCTCTATTATGCTGATATGCTGTCTGTGATTATTTGCTGCAGTGGACTGGAGCAGAGTGGAGTAGAACAGTCGTGCGCACAGGTTACTATTTATTGTTCATTTGACTTGCAAACAACTGGTGGCTTTTTTGGAAGCGAGGACAACCTTTGCTCTGTTGTAGTTGTTGTATCAGGTAGTGACACAACGCGGACTTAACAGATCATGTACTCAGTGATGCTTCATTGGAGTGAATCGAAAACATAGCTTTCAACCTTGTACTCACACAAACAAATATAGGACATGGTTGCCCTCTCAATCCTGGTGCTGGAGATCTATCCACTAAGAAGACTATCATTCACTAATGAAACCAGTGATAAACTCCTTGGTTTAGTTAGGATGGAATCCTTTAAAAGATTAACTCTGAATATCTATAAGTGTGTTTCCTCTGGCCTCTACAACTCTACAAAGATCTCTACAGGTCCCCACCTATAACCAGGATCTACAAGAGCCTCATTTCGCAATCCTCACCAGGCCCAAGGCTCTTCTGAATGTATTACTCCTAATGCAAATGTGTTTCCAAGGACAGGACTCCAGTTCTCCTTCAAATGAATCACTTCCATTCAGTCAACAGAACAGTAGACGATTACACCAGACTGTACATTATAAGACCATCGTTCCATGTAGAAAGACGATGTATATCAGTATGGTGTGTAATAAATTCATACCATCCTTCTACAAAGCCAATGAGTGTATCCTATCTATCTAAGTTATGTGGTGACTGACATCTATAACTGATTGGTTGTTCTGCATGAGTTAATGGTCTGTTACATTTACATTTACATTTTAGTCATTTAGCAGACTCTTATCCAGAGCGACTTACAGTAGAGTGCATACATTTTATGAAATTTTTTACATACTGAGACAAGGATATCCCTACCGGCCAAGAGCAGACGCTCTTATCCAGAGCGACTTACAGTAGAGTGCATACATTTTTATTACATTTTTACATACTGAGACAAGGATATCCCTACCGGCCAAACCCTCCCTACCGGCCAAACCCTCCCTAACCCGGACGACGCTATGCCAATTGTGCGTCGCCCCACGGATCTCCCGGTTGCGGCCGGCTGCGACAGAGCCTGGGCGCGAACCCAGCCCAGCCTGGGCGTGAACCCAGAGACTCTGGTGGCGCAGCTAGCACTGCGATGCAGTGCCCTAGACCACTGCGCCACCCACCTGTTGGTGGCTTGCCGCTGGTTAAGGGACAGTGAACATCAGTTGCATGGTGGCTGGTGGCTGGAACTTGGAAGGAGGAGGGTCCCCCTGGAGAGGATGTGAAAGGGGGATTCTGTGAGTACGGTCCAGGGGAGGGGGGCTGACTCTTAGGGGCACAGTCGGCTGCAGCTATCCTCTGGGCTGGTTTATGGCTGCAGATGGGTGGAAGTGGTAGAGCACATAGCCCGCCCCCCCCCCCCCCCCCCCCCTCGGTTTGCCCTGGCCTGATGTGGGGGTGAGAATGGTTGGCTTTGTTCTGGCAGGGACACATGGTTTGAGCCCATCATGCTACAAGTGAGTCCCAAGGCCTTGGAGCAGCCATGTCGTTCGTGCATGCGTGCCGTGAATGCATTTGTGTGTGCCTGTGTGATACCCAAACGTTGCAGTCATGAGCTCCCCGTACTAATAGCAAGATGGTGCCAACAGAGATGGTCGCCTCGCTTTGAGTCCTTAGGAAACTATGCATTATTTCGTTTTTTAATGTATTATTTCTTACGTTGTTAGCCCAGAAAATCTTGTGTTATTACATACAGCTGGGAAGAACTATTGGATATAAGAGCGACATCAACTTACCAACATTATGACCAAGAATACGACTTTCCCGAAGCGGATCCTTTGTTCGGACCACCACCCAGGACAATGGATCGGATCCCAGCCGGCAACCCAAAACAACGTTGCCGTTGTTCTAGTAGTGGTAGTGACTGCAGTAGTGACTGGTTATATTTTTAAAAGTAGGTAGATGGAAAGGCAGCAGCTACTCTTCCTGGCATCTAGCAACATTAAGGTAGTTATATACAATTAATAATATGACATGACATTTCATAACACTTTTCACAACACATTAAGTGTGTGTCCTAAGGCAGCTACTCTACTACCACATATCTACAATATAAAATACATGTGTACGTGTATGTAGAGTGCGTGTGTTAGCATGTGTGTGTGTATGCATGTGTCTGTGCCTGTGTGTATGTCTCTCTCTTCACAGTCCCCACTGTTCCATAAAGTGTATTTTTATCAGTTTTTTATCTGATTCTACTGCTTGCATCAGTTACCTGATGTGGAATAGAGGTCCATGTAGCCATGGGTCTATGTAGTACTGTGCATCTCCCATAGTCTGTTCTGAATTTGGGGACTGTGAAGAGACCTCGGTGGCATTTCTTGTGGGGTATGCATGGGTGTCCGAGCTGTGTGCTCGTAGTTTAAACGGGCAGCTCGGTGCATTCAACATGTCAATACTTCTTGCAAAAACAAGTGGTGATGAAGTCAATCTCTCCTCTACTATGAGCTATGAGAGATTGAAATGCATATTATTCATGTTAGCTCTCCGTGTGCATTTAAGGGCCAACCGTGCTGCCCTATTTTGAGCCAATTTCTCTCAGCCAATCAATAACCAGTCATTTGTGCCGTGCATGTTGAATTCCCTTTCCATATAAGGGTGCTGAAAGTCTGTAAAATAGCATTGTATCTGGTCAAACACAAACTTTTTCCAAAAGGTTGGTAACAGGCTGATTATTTGAGCCAGTAAAGGGGGCTTTACTATTCTTTGGTATTTTATTTTTACCTAACTAGGCAAGCCAGTTAAGAACCAATTCTTATTTTCAATAACAGCTTAGGAACAGTGGGTTATCTGCCTTGTTCGGGGGCAGAACGACAGATTTTTACCTTATCGGCTCAAGGATTCGATCTTGCAACCTTTTGGTTACTAGTCCAACACTCTAACCACTAGGCTACCTGCCGCCTGATATTACTTTTGCTTCCCTCGAGGCCTGAGGGCGCACAAACTCAGCAAAAAAAGAAACGTCCTCTCACTGTCAACTGCGTTTATTTTCAGAAAACTTAACGTGTACATATTTGTATGAACATAACAAGATTCAACAACTGTGACATACACTGAACAAGTTCCACAGACATGTGACTAACAGAAATGGAATAATGTATCCCTGAACAAAGGGGGGATGTCAAAATCAAAAGTAACAGTCAGTATCTGGTGTGGCCACCAGCTGCATTAAGTACTGCAGTGCATCTCCTCCTCATGGACTGCACCAGCTTTGCAAGTTCTTGCTGTAAGATGTTACCCCACTCTTCCGCCAAGGCATCTGCAAGTTCCCAGACATTTCTGGGGGGAATGGCCCTAGCCCTCACCCTCCGATCCAACAGGTCCCAGATGTGCTCAATGGGATTGAGATCCGGCCTCTTCGCTGGCCATGGCAGAACACTGACATACCTGCCTTACAACAGGCCTACAAGCCCTCAGTCCAGCCTCTCTCAGCCTATTGCGGACAGTCTGAGCACTGATGGAGGGATTGTGCGTTCCTGGTGTAACTCGGACAGTTGTTGTTGCCATCCTGTAACTGTCCCGCAGGTGTGATGTTCGGATGTACCGATCCTGTGCAGGTGTTGTTAAACGTGGTCAGCTGTCCGTCCTGTCTCCCTGTAGCACTTTCTTAGGCGTCCCACAGTACGGACATTGCAATTTATTGCCCTGGCCACATCTACAGTCCTAATGCCTCCTTGCAGCATGCCTAAGGCATGTTCACGCAGATGAGCAGGGACCCTGGGCATCTTTCTTTTGGTGTTTTTCAGAGTCAGTAGAAAGGCCTCTTTAGTGTCCTAAGTTTTCATAACTGTGACCTTAATTGCCTACTATCTGTAAGCTGTTAGTGTCTTAACGACCATTCCACAGGTGCATGTTCATTAATTGTTTATGGATGTTTCAAGATTTTAAAGAATTTGAAGTTAGAATAGACTGAACATGTGAAAGTTGGTTTGGTGTCTCTAGATTGAGCGGTTCAAGAATTACTGTTGGTGAGTTTATGCAAAAATTATAAATCATGCTAATTTATGCAAATTATAGTTATACTTTATAGAAGTTTGGTACAATTTGAAGTTAGGATACCGTGAACATTTAAAAGTTGGTCTTGTAGCTTAATTGACCAAGGAACAGGACCATTTTGAATAGCAACAACAATATTCCTAAATTGGGGCGTTCGGGAGATCTGGAAGTTGGTTTGATTTTAATAGCTTGAATCATTTAAGCTCTAGAACGGGCAAAAAAAATATAATAATAACAAGACTAAGACTATGTAAGAAATCTAGAGCTGTGCTTTGCCTTCAGCAAGCACATGTAATTATTTCAGAGTTTTTTGTCATTTGTATTACGCTGAGCTGAACTACAATCCAATGTATTTTGTAACAAGATATTTCTTATTTTGTATAACGAGTCATTTAGGATGGCACTAGCATTGTTGATGAAATGCAGTCTTGGGAATAGAGGGTGGCAAAGAAGGGAGTTGCAAACATAGGATCTGTGCGCCAGTATTCTCTTAGGGAGCTCTTTACTATCCCCATGAGAAGGACTGTCACCAGGAAGGTATAAATTTCACTAATTGTGGTTCCCCCCCACTCCTGGCTCTCTCTTCTCCTGTAGCTCCAAGGCATAGTGATTGGTCTCTGCTATGTCTCCCACCAGCTCCTCTGTCAGAAACAACTTGAAGCACTCTGCTTCAGATGGAAATGGCAAGGGGCGTTGCACTCCAGACTGGGACTCATCAAAGCAAACAGCAGGGCCAGGAGGGGTGAAATGGCTGGCAGCCTTCCAGCTACCACAGAACTCCTGTACTTCATCCACTGTCGGTCTGCCTCCATCACCACCAGCATCTTCAAAGGGAACTGAGACTTTGTCAGTGGTCAAGGGGTCCTCAGATTTAGGGTTCTCAATGGCTGGGGGGCAGCTCAGAATCAGAATCTGATTCCTGACTTTCAGACTCATTGTCAGAATTTTTTAAAAGCTCCAGAATTTCTGCATTTGTGAGTTGTCTCCTTTTGTAAGACATTGCTAATGCTACAGCTTAGCTCACTAGCTACATACATAAACAACAACACTGAATGGCTCAGAGTGGGAGTGAGAGGTTACGTGATTGACTGCCTGCATGCGCCATTTGTATCAATGAATCACTATCAGAAAAAAATTGGTGTGGTAACTATTGATATATTTACTGTATTATTCTCACGGTTTTCAATTCCCGGTGATAAATCATGCATTCCGATTCTTGCATAGATTGTAATGGGCACATAGTGTGTGTGTGTAAAATACTTTTTTGAAGGTTGTACTGATTATGATGAGCTAAGCTAATTCCAGCTGTGTGTGTGGAGCCATGTTTGTTGACATACAATGCATTCTGGGTTTCACGTATTCGTCTGTCGGACCAAAGATGCTATAACAAAATGAGGTGAGTAAGGGTTCACAAATGTTTTGAGAACTTCAGGAAGTGAATGGTGGGATGTTAATGATGGTAGATGACACACCCCTTCAACATGCATGCTATAAACAGACCAAACTCATTTTGTCTTCTCTTATCTTTGGTTTCTGTGAGGAAAAAAAGCATGGCTGTGCCCTGAAACTAATCATTGTCAGATTACTTTCGATTTCTAGAAAGTGTTTTACTCAATTATTTTGATCAACGGTGAGCTCACCCGTGATGTGATTAATTATACATAGTAATTGCTATTAGCTAATTCATATTGTAGTTTGTCAGTCGAGAGTTGGAAAATATGACCACTTGTGTTGCGTCAATCTTTCCTCAGTTAGCGCTAGGACAGGTTAGGATGATTGTGTTATGCTATAGATACTTCTGTGAATATCTGAACATTGCACCCAAAAATAAACTGCTCACATTTTGGACATAACTTTGTAAGTACTGTGTTTGTGTAAATAGTTTCTGAAAAAAGTGTGGCCAGCTCAAATGCTGATTGTTGCGTCATTCGAAACAGGCCGTTCTAAATAAGCGTTCTAATCACACGGGTGTGATGGTACGTCTGAAAGGGTTAAGCTGCTTCCCTGCTTCTTCTTCTCCCACCACCTCATCGCCACGGAGAGGAATTACGATGTGTGTAATCGAGAGCTTCAGACGGTGAAGATGGCATTGGAGGAATGGAGGCACTGGCTCGAAGGGAAGGAACATCCGTTCATTGTGTGGACTGACCACAAAAACCTTTAGTATCTCCGCACCGCCGTGTGCCTCAACTCCAGGCAGGCGAGATGGGCCCTGCTGTTTACCTGGTTCAACTTTTCACTCTCCTACCGGCTGGGGTCCAAGAACGTCAAGCCAGATGCCCTGTCTTGCCGCTATAACCCCACGGCTACCACCCCGGAGCCCGAGACTATCCTTCCCACCTCATGCCTGGCGACGGCACTCAGCTGGGGTATCAGGAAACAGATCCGGAAGGCGCAGCGGTCCCAGCCAAATCCTGGGGGGGCCCAGATAACCGGATGTTCGTGCCTGACGCTGTCCGCTATGTGGTCCTGGAGTGGGCCAATTCCTCCAGGCTTGCCTGTCACCCGGGCTCCCAGCAGACCCTGGCCTTCGTGCGACAACGCTTTTGGTGGCCTGCCATGGTTCCTGACATCGGTGCCTTTGTCGCTGCCTGCACGGTCTGTGTACGGAACAAGACCCCTCGACAAGCTCTGGTTGGCCTCCAACCTCTGCCCATCCCTCATCGCCCCTGGTCTCACATCTCCCTTGACACGGGTCTCCCCCTGTCTGATGGCAACACCGCCATCCTGACCGTGGTGGATCACCTTTCCAAGGCCGCCCCTTCATTCCTTTCTCCAAGTTACCCTCTGCCAAGGAGACAGCCCAGCTTATGGTGCAGCATGTCTTCCGGATCCATGGATTTCCCGTGGACATGGTCTCCGACCACGGCCCTCAGTTCTCTCACCGGTTCTGGAAGGCGTTCTGCGCCCTCATTGGGTCGTCGGCCAGCCTGTCCTCCGGGTTCCACACCCAGTCTAACAGCCAGTCGGAGCGAGCCAACCAGGACCTCGACACCACCCTTTGCTGCCTGGTCTCTGACAAACCCCAGCACCTGGAGCCAGCAGGTGGTGTGGGTGGATTACGCCCGCAACATTTGAGTGTTCCCTGGGGTATCAGCCCCCGCTCTTCCCTGAGCAGGAAGAGGAGGTCAGCAAACCTTCTGCCCAGATGTTTGTCCGCCACTGACGTCATACCTGGAGGAGAGCCCGGTCGGCCCTCCTCAAGAACAACTCCAGGTATCGACGACAAGCAGATCGCCATCAGACCCCGGCACCCCGGTATCGTCTCAGGCAGAAGGTATGGCTATCCACCCGGGATCTGCCCCTCTGGGTGGAGTCCCGCAAACTCTCCCCCTGGTTTATCGGCCCGTATCCCATCTCCAAGATCATTAGCCCCTTTGCTGTTTGTCTTCTGTTGCCCCGTACCCTTCGTATACATCCCACCTTTCATGTGTCCAGAGTCAAACCCATGTCTCATAGTCATTTGTCTCCTGTTTCCATGCCCATAGCCTCTCCCCCATCTCATCGACGGCCAACCGGCTTACATGGTGAGGCGTCTCCTGAATGTTCGCCCTCAGGGCAGGGGATTCCAGTACCTGGTTGACTGGGAGGGTGATGGCCCAGAGGAGAGGTGCTGGGTCCCCGCCAGGGACATCCAGGACCCAGGCCTCATTGCGGATTTTCAGACACCCCGGTCAACTAGGTAAGTTCCCAGGTAGGCCCCTAGTTGTTTTTTCTCTCGATCCTGACTAGTCTCCCAGTCCCTGTCGCTGAAAAACATCCCCACAGCATGATGCTGCCACCTCCATGCTTCACCGTAGGGATGGTGCCAGGTTTCCTCCAGACATTACGCTTGGCATTCAGGCCAAAGAGTTCAATCGTGGTTTCATCAGACCAGAGAATCTTGTTTCTCATGGTCTGAGAGTCTTTAGGAGCCTTTTGGCAAACTCCAAGCAGGCTGTCATGTGCCTTTTACTGAGGAGTGGCTTCCGTCTGGCCACTCTACCATAAAGGCCTGATTGGAGTGCTGCAGAGATGGTTGTCCTTCTGGAAGGTCCTCCCATCTTCACAGAGGAACTCTTGAGCTCTGTCAGTGACCATCGGGTTCTTGCTCACCTCCCTGACCAAGGCCCTTCTCCCCAGATTGCTCAGTTTGGCCTGTGCGACCAGCGCTAGGAAGAGTCTTGGTGGTTCCAAACTTCTTCCATTTAAAAAATGATGGAGGCCACTGTGTTCTTGGGGATCTTCAATGCTGCAGAAATTGTTTGGTACCCTTCCTCGGATCTGTGCCTCGACACAATCCTGTCTCAGAGCTCTACTTGTGTCGGCGCTCCATGGACAATTCCTTCAACCTCATGGCTTGGTTTTTGTTCTGACATGAACTGTCAACTGTGGGACCTTATATAGATAGGAGTGTGCCTTTCCAAATCATGTCCAATCAATTTCATTTACCACAGGTGGACTCCAATCAAGTTGTGGAAACATCTCAAGGAGCAATGGAAACAGGATGCACCTGAGCTCAATTTCGTGTCTCATAGCAAAGGGTCTGAATACTTATGTAAATAAGGTATTTCGTTTTTTTTGTTTGTTTTGAGCAAAAAATTCTAAATGCCTGTTTTCACTTTGTCGTTATGGGGTATTGTGTGTATGTAGATTGAGGAAAATGTTTTATTTAAACCATTTAAAATAAGACAGTAACAAAACAAAATGTCGAAAAAGTCAAGGGGTCTGAATACTTTCCGAATGCACTGTATATGTCTATTTTGGATATTGATAGTCATTGATGCACTGAATTCACTATATTTGGTTAAGTGAAAGAGTGTAGGCCAATTAATGAAATAATTCTGCAAATACAAAACATTTAAAAAGTGGCAATGGACACAAATTACATGTTTGTTATTTTTTTACTTTTTCATTTTATATCCATTACATTGATAATAATTTGGTACTCATCCCGGATCCGGGAGCACCCCCCACAGTAAAAAAGCTGACTAGCATAGCCTAGCATAGCGTCACAAGTAAATACTTGCATCTAAATATCATTAAATCACAAGTCCAAGACACCAGATGAAAGATACAGATCTTGTGAATCCAGCCATCATTTCTGATTTTTAAAATGTTTTACAGGGAAGACACAATATGTAAATCTATTAGCTAACCACGATAGCAAAAGACACAACTTTTTTTTCTCCACCATTTTTTTCCTGCATGGGCAGCTATCACAATTTCGACTAAATAAAGATATATATAGCCACTAACCAAGAAACAACTTCATAAGATGACAGTCTGATAACATATTTATGGTATAACATATGTTTTTTTAGAAAAATTTGCATATTTCAGGTATAAATCACAGTTCTACATTGCAGCTGCAATCTGAAATAGCGTTGGAAGCAGCCGGAATAATTACAGAGACCGACATCAATTACCAAAATACTCATCCTAAAACATTTCTGAAAAATACACAGCATACAGCAAATGAAAGCCCAACATCTTGTGAATCCAGCCATCATTTCTGATTTTTAAAATGTTTTACAGGGAAGACACAATATGTAAATCTATTAGCTAACCACGTTAGCAAAAGACACCACTTTTTTTACTCCACCAGTTTTTTACTCCATCAGTAGCTATCACTAATTCGACTAAATAAAGATATATATAGCCACTAACCAAGAAACAACTTCATAAGATGACAGTCTGATAACATATTTATGGTATAGCATATGTTTTTTTCGAAAAATGTGCATTTTTCAGGTATAAATCACAGTTTACCATTGCAGCCACTATCACAAAACTCACCCAAAGCGACTAGAATAACTACAGAGAGCAACGTGTATTACCTAATTACTCATCTTAAAACATTTCTGAAAAATACACAGCGTACAGCAAATGAAAGCCCAACATCTTGTGAATCCAGACAATATTTCAGATTTTCTAAGTGTTTTACAGCGAAAACACAATATATCGTTATATTAGCATACCACATGAGCTAACATCACCCCAGCATTGATTCCAGGCAAAAAGCGCGATAACGTTATCACCACCAAAATATATTAATTTTTTCACTAACCTTCTCAGAATTCTTCAGATGACAGTCCTGTAACATCATATTACACAATGCATATAGAGTTTGTTCGAAAATGTGCATATTTAGCATCACAAATCGTGGTTATGCTATGTAATCAGTCAAAACATGGCATGCATTCTGGCCGGCGCCATCTTGGAAGGGCACCTAAGTTTACGATTATTTATGGATTAGATTGACTAAAAAAATACAGGTTGGACAGCTAATGAAAGATGCATTGGTTATTAATGCAACCGCTGATTTAGATTTTTTAAATTAACCTTACTTGACATACAGTGTGCGTTACAGCCAGACTAGTGCCGCAATATTGGCCGAAAAATGCGTTTACATTTTTCCACATAAATACGGAATAAAATCATAAATAGTTCTTACTTTTGGACGAGCTTCCATCAGAATCTTGGGCAAGGTGTCCTTTTGTCCAAAAGAATCGTTGCTTTGTTGTAAAACGTCCACTTCAACGTCGGAACTAGCAGCTAATAGTAGCTACCTGGCACACACATGTCCAAATCCTCAAACGCAATACTACGAAAATTCCGAAAATAGCAATATACTCGCATAAACTGATATAAATCGGTTTCAAATAACTTCGTTATGATGTTTCTAACACCTATTTCGAATTAAATCACAGACGGATATATCTTAGCCCGATAACAAGAGCTATTCAACATGCCATTCTGATGTCCCCTCTTGCGCCTTGGCGAGCGACGAAAAGAAGGGACATGTCACTCCATTGCCTTTTATAAACTCTGAGAAATACGTAGAGATTCCATTCCACTTCTCATTGGTTACTGACATCCAGGGGAAGGCGGGTGCAGTTCATTTCGATCCATAGGGCACACACAGAGTTTTAAACTGATCCGAGATCAGAGCCTAGTTTTCAGACCTTCGCATGTCCTGTCATGATTTTCGCTGTAGAAAGAGTTCTGGTTCACCCACAGACATAATTCAAACGGTTTTAGAAACTAGAGATTGTTTTCTATCCAATAGTAATAATAATATGCATATTGTACGAGCAAGAATTGAGTATGAGGCAGTTTAATTTGGAGACGATATTTTCCAAAGTGGAAACAGCACCCCCTGTATTGAGAAAAGGTTAATGAAATAATTCTGCAAATACAAAACATTTAAAAAGTGGCAATGGACACAAATGACATGTTTGTTATTTTTTTACTTTTTCATTTTATATCCATTACATTGATAATAATTTTATCTCCGGTACATGCAAAGTGAAAAACATAAGCAACTGTACACCTTCATTTTTGACACATTTATTTCATAAATGTTATTCACAATTACAGTATAAAGATCTTGAAATCCCCAAAAATGTCCAGTACAAAGACAGAAGGCAGAGAAAAGTCTGATAACTTAAATAAACATTACAGAGCAACGTGGCAAGAGCTACATTCTACAGTCAAGCTTTCTCAAAGCAATTTTTTGTTGTTGTTGCGGTTAAACAGAAACTCTCTCCACATTGGCTCCAGACACCACCCTCCAGATCTATTGTGGCTTCAAAAGTCAGCAGTTGAGGGAGATTGGAGAAGGGTATGGCACGCCTCTTCAGGTTGTATAGCTTTATTGATGCCCTGAATTCATTATTAAGTTAATAAGTTTAGATTTGCTTTGACAATCTTGTTGCCATTGCTTGACCCTTTGAAATGAAACAAAAACAAAACAGTGTTACAGTTAGTATTACAGTTTAGATAAAGTTATCCTAATGTGCGTATAGAACTCCAACAATGGTACAAAGATTTCCATTACTCTCACCTGCATATTTCCACATTAAGCCACACATGAATTTGCGTTCCAGAGCAGAGTGGTAGATGATTTTCAACACATCTTTTGCCCTCTTATCCAACGCAGCGTTGAGTATTCTCTTGGACTCCAAGCTGGCAAGTGACCACCGCTACACCACATTATGTTTTTTTTCTCCATTGCTTCAATCTTTTTGTCGGTAGGCAAACAAATGCAATAAATAGTAGAAAAAGTAACGTGGCATATTTTCAAAACCGTATTCGACACAATATGGCAAATGTAAAAACCAAATTTAAAAATGACTTTTCTGTCCTTGAAACCAAGTCTACCACTTTGGTTTCTCCTCCAGAAGTTTCAAGTTGCATAACCTTAGTTCAAAATTGCATAACCTTCTGCTATCTATGCCTGACCATACTGTGATACCCTGCCATTAGATTTGGTCCTGTAGCTCCTTATTACACCCACCACTGTTCACTCTGAGGAACTTAGTCTACACTTTCTGACAGACGCCAAATAAACTGAATACACACTAATTTATGACACTTTCAATTGTAAAGCCCCAGTCTACCACTCTAAACTCCTCAAGTCAGTCTATGGTACTAATGGCATCATCCTTTGTGTCTACACATCCCAAACGAACTATGTTTTCAAAAGCATTTATACATTCAGCTGCTACAGACTGAATATTTCATCAACATGACTTATATCTTGACACAAGGCGAGAACCAGATGCAGACACAGGAGGCAGATGGTTGGAGTCTTACAATATTTATTAATCCAATAGGGTAAGGCAAGAGAATGGTTGTGGCAGGAAAGTAGTCCAGAGTCAGGCAGGGGTCAAAACAGGGAAGAGTATCAAAAAGAGAATAGCAAAAGGAGTACGGGAAAAACACGCTGGTTGACTTGACTAACATACAAGACGAACTGGCACAGAGAGACAGGCAACACAGCGATAAATACACTGGGTAAAATAAGCGACACCTGGAGGGGGTGGAGACAATAACAGGAACAGGTGAAGCAAGCCAGCGAAGCCTTAACTTCTCTAGGGTAGGGGGCAGCATTCGGAATTTTGGATGAAATGCATGCCCAAGTTAAACTGCCTACTTCTCGAGCCCAGAAGATATGATATGCATATAACTGGTAGATTTGGATAGAAAACACTCTAAAGTTTCCAAAACTGTTAAAATAGTGTCTGTGAGTATAACAGAACTGATTTGGCAGGCAAAAACCTGAGAAAAATCCATCCAGGAAGTATTTTTTGGGGGGGTTTTGTAGTTTTCTATTCAATTCCATTACAGTATCCATTGACTTAGAACTCAAATTGCAGTTTCTATGCCTTCCACTAGATGCCAACAGTCTTTAGAAATTGTTTCAGGCTTGTATTCTGAGAAATTAGGAAGTAAGAGCAGTCTGAATGAGTGGACCCTAAAGTGTCACAGAGCTTTTTCATGCGCGAGACCGAGAGAGTGCCTTTCTTGTTGACCTTTTACATTGACGACGTTATTGTCCGGTTGATATATTATCTAATATTTAGGCTAAAAACAACCTGAGGATTGAATATAAACATCGTTTGACATGTTTCTATGAACTTTACGGATACAATTTGGATTTTTTTGTCTTCCTGTTTTGACTGCGTTTGAGCCTGTGGATTACTGAAGAAAACGCGCAAACAAAACGGAGGCTTTTAGATATGAAGAGACTTTATCGAACAAAAGGAACATTTATTGAGTAAATGAATGTCTGCTGAGTGCAACCATATGAAGATCATCAAAGGTAAGGGATTAATTTTATCTCTATTTCTGACTTGTGTAACTGTTCTACTTGGCTGGTTACTGTTTGTAATGATTTGTCTAGTGGGCTATGTTCTCAAATAATCATAACGTATGCTTTCGCCGTAAAGCATTTTTAAAATCTGACACCGTGGTTGGATTCACAAGAAGTTAATCTTTAAACCTATGTAAAATATGTTTTGTTTTCTGAATTTTTATAATGAGTATTTATAATGAGTATATTTGAATTTGGCACCCAGCAGTTTCACTGGCTGTTGAAGAGGTGGGACGCTAACGTCTCACGTACCCAAGAGCGTTTAAGAAACCATGTTCTTCTGTGGGAATTTCAGTACTTCAGCATAACATTTTCCACAGGTTTCCTCATGATTCTATATAAAGTCAAGTTCTCAAAATATTCAGAGAACATTAGAAACAACTGAAAAACAGCTTCTATGTCAAGACCCTCAGACTGTTGAATAGCCATAACTAGCCAGCTACCACGCAGTAACTCAACCCTGCACCTTAGTAGCTGCTGCCCTATATCCATAGACATGGAATCACTGGTCACTTTAATAATGGAACACTAGTCACTTAAATAATGTTTACATACTGCTTTACTCATTTTATATGTATATACTGTTCTATTCTACTGTATTTTAGTCAATGCCCCTCCGACATTGCTTGTCCTCATGTTTACACTACCGTTCAAAAGTTTGGAGTCACTTAGAACTGTCCTTGTTTTTGAAAGAAAAGCACATTTTTCGTCCATTAAAATAACATCAAATTGGTCAGAAATAGAGTGTAGACATTGTTTATGTTGTAAATTACTATTCTAGCTGAAAATGGCAGATTTGTAATGGAATATCTACATAGGCGTACAGAGGCCCATTATCAGCAACATTCCCTTCACAGAACAGATGCAAACTGTCTCTAACCAGAATAGAAAGAGGAGTGGGAGGCCCCAGTGCACACCTGAGCAAGAGGACAAGTACATTAGAGTGTCTAGTTTTAGAAACAGAAGCCTCACAAGTTCTCAACTGGCAGCTTCATTAAATAGTACCCACAAAACACCAGTCTCAACGTCAACAGTGAAGAGGCACCGAACAACAGACAGGGACATTGGACCATCGAACAGGCGCAAATATGATGAGAACTACATTGATTTGCGGTTCACTTATATTGGGAGTAGTGCCTTTCCTCAAAGTACTAGCTCACATCTCTATGAAACCTTCACTCTTGCGCAGATATTTAGAAAAAAAAATGCCAATTTGAAAAATAAGCCATGGGGCAAAAAAACACATACAGACAATACCTTCATCAAACAACACTGTTTCACGACGCATCAGTGACATGGTAGGAGATGTTTTGAAACAATAACTGCTTCACATACAAGCCAGTGAATTCTAAGCGTTACAGCTGGATGAGTCAACAGACGTGGCGGGCCGAGCACAGCTCCTGGTTACGTCTGTTACGTTTATGGGGGGTCAATTAAGGAAGACATCCTCTTTTGCAAACCACTGGAAACCAGGACAACAGAAGAGGATATTTTTTAAGTACTGGACAGCTTTATGACATCAAATGGACTTTGGTGGTCAAGATGTGTTGGTATCTGTACTGATGGTGCAAAAGCCATGACAGGGAGATATAGTGCAAGCAGTTGCTCCCGACATCGCTTGCGTACACTGCAGCATCCACCGAGAGGCTCTTGCTGCCAAAAGCATGCCTGACAGCTTGAAAGACATTTTGGACACTACAGTGAAAATGGTTCACTTTGTTAAAGCAAGGCCCCTGAACTCTCGTGTTTTTTCTGCACTATGCAATGATATGGGCAGTGACCATGTAATGCTTTTACAACATACAGAAATGTGCTGGTTATCAAGGGGCAAAGTATTGACACGTTTTTTTTTATGAATACATTTTTTCTTTAATGACCACAATTTTCACCTGTCTGACCGCCACTGACAGATTTCTGGATTGGGTTGCGCTCAGAGTATCCTGCCTTGGCAAATTGTGCTGTTAAGACACTGATGCCCTTTGCAACCACGTACCTATGTGAGAGTGGATTCTCGAACCTCACTAGCATGAAAACTAAATACAGGCACAGACTGTGTGGAAAAAGACTGACACTCTCTCCAATACATCCCAACATTCCAGAGTTATGTGCATCCTTTCAAGCACACTCTTCTCATTAACCTGTGGTGAGTTATACACCATTTTTGACGAACAAATAGTTTTATATGTAAGATGGTTAAATAAAGAGCAAATGTATTGATTATTATTATATTATTATTTGTGCCCTGGTCCTATAAGAGCTCTTTGTCACTTCCCACAAGCCGGGTTGTGACAAAAACTCACACTCATTCTTATGCTTAATAAATGTATCGTATAGTTTATCGTATAACAACATTTGAGAGTGCGCTGACCCTGGTGCTAGAGGGGGTACGCAGATGGAGGTTGAATGTTTGAAGGGGTACGGGACTATAAAAGTTTGGGAACCACTGTTCTAGTCTATTCCCACACACCAGCCCCTATATTTGGTCCTGTCTTGGCAGAAGTTGGCAGAGAGGAGAGGTGTGGTGTAGTCAGGGTGGGTCCATCCATACATGACAAAGCAATGGATTGATGCTCACGAGGTGAACGAGCCACGGCCTGTCACCCCGCTATCATCTTGAAGGTGGAGACCGTACAGGTGCATCAAAGCTGGCGCCGAGAGACTGAAAAACAGCTTCTATCTCCAGGCCATCAGACTATAAAATAGTCACCACTATCCGGCCTCCGCCCAGTACCCTGACCTGAACTTAAGTCCCTGTTACTAGCCGGCTACCACCCGGTACTCAACGCTGCACCTTAGAGACTGCTGCCCTATGCACGTAGTCATTGAACATCGGTCACTTTAATAATGTTTACATACCGTTTTACCCACTTCATATGTATACAGTATCCTGTATTCTAGTCAAGACTCATCCTATATAACTACTGCTGTACACACCTTTTCTACTCACATACTGTCCATAATGTCTATACACAACATCATATTTATACTGTATATATTTATATTCCGGACCACGACATTGCTCGTTTTAATATTTCTATATTTCTCAATTCCTTTCTTTTTATTTTTTGGATGTGTGTGTATTGTTTTGTATTGTTAGGTATTACTGCACCGTTGGAGCTAAGAACATAAACATTTTCTGCAAAATATGTAGAATAAGTGGGAGGCCTCACAACCAAAAGCAGTACTATTGCTGAGTTGTTCCCTCTGGAAAAATCAAAATAAAAGTGGGTCAGCTTTCTGTCCATGACTCCTTGGCTGGCTAACTCACTCAGTTGGTTGGTTGGTCAAATTACCCCTACACAACAAGGGTGTCTTAGAAACCAACTACATGGGAAGGATATGGGTGTGGTCAGCTAACTAACAAACATTTTTTGTACAGTTCACCTTCTTTATTATTGGCTATTTGATAACAAATAGATAAGGTGAGGTGAAATTCCAGGTATTCTGGCCTACATAGAGAATATTGCTTTGTTGCTATGTGCCTCAGCACCTTTATGGAAAAACAAAGACTGTCACATAACTATGTTTCTTTCAATTGGGAGGTTAGAAGAGGAAGTTGTGTGTACATATAGAACATAAGTTGGTGATATGAGGAATAGGCCTGAACATATTACTTACAACCCTTGTATCAATCCGGGAAAAGTGAATGAACTCAGAAAACAAGCCACACCTCTGAAGTAATAGTCCCAACATGGCAATATCATGCAAATTCTCAGGGTACTTGGACTGGATGAATTCTACAAGGGGTCATGGGAAATCATTTATTATTTTTTTTACTTTTATTTAGTCAGTTAAGAACAAATTCTTATTTTCATTTAAGTTTTCAATGATGGCCTGCGAACAGTGGGTTAACTGCCTTGCACAGGGGCAGAACAACAGATTTTTTCACCTGTCAGCTTGAGGATTTGATCTTGCAACCTTTCAGTAACTAGTCCAACACTCTAACCACTAGGCTACCTGCCACCCCAATAAGCTACTACTGAGAGGCCAAGAGAGAGAGAGAGGGCCAAGGGATGAATGAATCCTCTCAGGTAAAAACAGAGACAATGGTCACATTCTACCTCTCTGGGGCAATAAAAGGCTGCCTACTCCCAAATGACTTTTTTTTTTGTGAGAGCAAATTGGAATATTTCTCTGACTCCTTCAGATGAGACTGCAGCTTGCTTGACCAATTAAAGAATCCTGGCCAGGCAAGTGCAATTGACCAGTATCATCTTTCTATGTGGACCTCTGTGAATGACTAGTGCTTTACATGGATAAATCACACACAGAACCAGTGAATGATGAGATGTGTAAAGAGGTTAGCCTGGTCCCAGATCTGTTTCTGCTACCATCAACTCCTTGTCATGACAACGAGTGACCAGCAGTTGACATGATAGCACACTGTTAATCACTTTCTCACAATATGATCGTTTTTTGTTATACGCTAAATACAGTTTCTCTCAGAGAACTAGGCAGACAATCAAAAGTATCATGCTGTTCCATGCATATGGTGATTAACAAAATAAATAGATATCTACTCCTGTTACACCCTGAGTGAGTTAATAAGTAACCAATATGTGTATTTATTCTGCATACTAAGTTTCTTGTGATAGGTCTCACACTGGCCTGGACTGCCACAAGAACTGGCTAGTTCAATCACATGCATTAAACATCAGCTAATATGGCAACCTCTAATTTCTAATAATGTGCGGGGTACACGGTGGAGGCTTATTTGTTGTTCTAAGCTGACAATTTAAAATCAAAATTGTGCTAAATGGGCTAGTTTTGTTTCTCTTAACTGTCATTAAGATCTCAGACTTGTTTGTTGTAAAATAAGTAACATTCTAAACTGAAGGAATATAATCTATCACAAAAATTAAATGTAACTCTTGCATGCTTTCAATACATAGAGTTCTAACAAATTATCGCACTAGAATCTTCTGATGATATCAACAATTTCCGATGACTGATACTTTGTAACTTTGATTCATTCCGGTAAAAGGGCATCGTGGCGGGAAAATAAGGACTACGTATGCACACGTCATATGACCAATTAAGCCTACCATTAACCGATTCGGAAACATACTGATTGCGCAAAATATCACATAAGATAGCAAACGATAGTAGTTAGCGGCATATTGACAAGTTAGTAAAATAGACACGGTCCAATTCTTTGGATCTGTAATACCCATTTTATTCATCCGCGACAACCTACGATTTGCTACGAAGTTCAACCTAACAACGACTGCGCGGAGTGATTTATTTAAGGACTACACCCAGGCGCTGCTCGAATGCAGTGGGTTCTCTTCTCTGTCAAACCCAGAAGAAAGCGGGGTCGTGACGGAACTGGGGAATTGTCGGAGGTCCCAGAATCACCGAAAAATATAGTTTACAGAAACCTCAGTGTTGTGCGAGAGTACCCGTCAGATATAGATTTTTAAGATTTTTCCATATTTGAACTAATACGCAAGTATGTCCTGGCAAGGCTACGTGGATAACCTGATGGCCGATGGCAGCTGCCAGGACTCTGCCATTGTTGGGTACACGGACGCTAAGTATGTCTGGGCATCGTTTCCCGGTGGTACATTTGTTAACATAACGGTAAGTACATAATCAAATAATTATAGACTTATCTACAAACAAAGGGAAATGCCGCCATTTTAGGCTGTTAGTTCATTTAATATGGGAGTAAGGCCTTGCCTAATGGGGAAGCCCTAGATGGAATGATAAGGTAATGTTAGGCTCGAGACAGGCATTGAATGTTGGCTAAGCTAGCACACATGGTATCCGGTGTTTTCTTGTACAGAGACTTTTGCACGTTTATTTGAATTGCAAGTGCTTAGGCTCAGAACCACAACTACATTCAAAATGTCATGGTGTTATCAATATAGCTAAGGTCTAAAGCTTTCCTTTTGAGTTAAACATTGACTGTTCAACATGAAAGTGTAGGAGGTAATCCGCTGGCTAACATGTTTAGTTAGTTATCAACACATTAGTTAGGCTAACTATCTAAACTAGAACTTGCAAATGAAACACAACCGTGCTTTCAGCAATTTGATACCCCATATGGGAAAGTTAAATGGAGACCGGTTTCCCGTCTTGTAGCGTTTACTGTTATGTCTAGCCGGCAATGCGGGCTTTGGGAGGGATGTCGGGAGCGAGAAAATTCATAAATCAGGCCTGTCACCCAGATTCGAAAGTTATTAAGCAAAAATGTTGGCTCATTACGCTGCATGCATATGTTACATGCACAATTTGCTTTGTACACTCAGCGGTATTCCGTTACATTTGTGAATCAGGCCCTCGCTCTCGCCCCTTTTGATTTCCCAAGATGGCGCCTCCACTCTGCATTTATTATTTTTTTCCTCCTGTCTACGCAATTTGATCGGATTGCAACCTAAATTGATGCACCAGCTCGAGGCAAATTGGTTGTACAATAGTTTACCATCCAATTGGCCTGCAGGTTTATTTTACATATTGCCTCAGTCTGGTCATTCGTGGGCCCTCCATTTTGTTAGCTAGCATTGATGCATGTAAATCAACTATTTAGAGTTGCTTGTGTTGTCAAAACCAGTTTAATATGTCAATTCACGCGCGTGCAGAACAATTATTCGATAGTTTTCTACATGTTCGCGGGTTAATAAACATGTACGTTTTAACTAGCTATCTTTCTAGTGTGGAACTGCGACAGGATATTACCCATAATCTAATGAATTGCGATTCCTGTATCATAGATTGCCGTGCGGATATTAGAGGGTATTTTTCAGTCAGATGATTCCTTTGGCTTTGCTAAGCTATGGTTAAACATCTAACCATTAACTGTTTGGTACCCAGGTCTGGGCACATTCTCATAGCTGTTACATTAATAAGTTGGCATTTACTCTGCTAAGTTTATGTTCAAATGTTACAGGTTGTAGGCAAGCTGTCAAATCAGTTGTCCTGCTGTGTTGCCTTGGTGAATTACGCTGGCTTCTGCTAGCCTCTAACGTTAGTGTTCTAGAGACTTCCACGAGGAGGCCAGCTTCTAGCTTTGCCAAGGCGTTATGGCATAACCTTAGCAGGCTAGCTACTTTGCTTTTTAGATGGCCTCATTGAATACGCTGAATTCCCTTCATTTTTTTCTGAAAAGGAGGGGACTGTTGTATAATTGTGCAATTCTATATGAGGGTGAGGCCTTTGTGCTGTCATTTTTATTTGGAACCTGAGAATAAACCAGTCTGCTTTCATTGAATAATTGTATGGGCAAACTATACTAAATCTGACTAGCTAGGCATCAGTTGCTGACCAGGACAGTCAAGCAATGCCTGATATGTATTGCAAAGAAATACAACTGAACTGTATTGGATTGTTTAATTACTTCACTGAACACATGATTTAAAGGATACATTCAATGGTCTAGAGTCAAATATGGACACTGGCCTATGAGAGCAGAGATGGTTACACTATTAATCTCTATCACACAGTAGCCTAAACAATTTTTCAGCATGTGTTCCTTTCTGCCTGGTAGGAAAAATGTGAACTGCAATCATTCTTAAATTGACAAGTTCTCCCAACAGTGATTCCAAAAAAATCCCATTTATTTCAAATGTCTGACTGCTTTTGGCTGCCTTTTTGTTGAAATGTTTTAATTTAACCAAATAATGCTCCCTCTGAAGCTTTGCTAGTTTTCAACCAATTTTGATTCTTGCTGTTTTAGACATTGGAGAGAATAAACAAGGTCTCACATATGCTCTTATCTTATTGTAGTGTAATGACAAATGTTTTTATGCATATGAAATTGCTTGACTTTCTAACTTTACATGCTTGACATTTGTCCATCAATGCTCATCCGTAGGTTGACGAAATCGACATCATAGTAGGAAAGGACCGAGAAGCTTTCTTCTGCGGCGGGCTGACCCTAGGCCAAAAGAAGTTCTCTGTCATCAGAGACAGCCTCCACTCCGATGGGGACTGGACAATGGACATCAGGACAAAGAGTCAAGGAGGAGAGCCCACATACAACGTTTCCATAGGCAAAGCCGGCAAAGGTAATGCCTGTCCCATTTCTTCACTGCTCAATCAAACAATTTAAGGCTCTATGTAGTGCATAGGTTTGGTTGTAATTATAGTTTGCTGTGCATGTACAATATACTGGTGTTCACCTCCTCAATATATAATGTATTTAAGGGACAGATGCAATTATGTCTGTCACATTAAATCAACAAATGCAACATTACACTCAAACGCCTTTTGGTATTTGTTTCACTGTTCAAACGGTCCTGAATGTTTTGAATGTCAGCAATCAAGTGTAAGATGTAGAACTTTGAAAATGCGTAATGGCGCTTTCTGTATTTTGAAAGTTCTGTAGCTTAAACTTGATTGCTGACATCCCAAACAGTAGACTAATGAAACATGTACCAAAATATGGTTTGAGTGGAATTTCCCTTTTAAGCACAGAGCTATTATGTATGGGGAAAGGGGGTTTATGCAGTATATTGGACTTAAGTTCAATTCCAAGTATTTTTCAGATTAAGGAAGCCAATCAAATACCATTTAATTTAAAGAATAGGTTTGTTTTCCATCAGATTGGATTCAGGGACAATATTTGATCAACTGCTAGCTAGTCAAATGAGCCACAAGTCTTGATGGGCCACCCAATTGAAGGGGAGATGCCCTGCCATTCGGAAAAACAAGATGCCTGTGAGTTGTGCCAATGTTCATTTAGCCTTTATGGTCCCTATTCTCCTATGTCCCTAGCAGCTTTAAGTCCATGACACTCCTACTTGCAATACACAACCTCTCATCTGTGTATGTTTCTGTCACAGGGCAAGCTGGGCAACCTTTTCTGAGTTCACTCTTCTGGTCTTCTTCCTGATCGAATCAACCTTGAATTGCATGCGTATTCCCTATCCCTCTGTAATTGATTCCCTTTTCCCCTCACATCAACGCTTAAGTGTCAAGTTCAGGTTATTCCCCATCACATGTTAACCCTAGTCCCGGTCAATTTAGGCATTTCCACTCTGATAGTGGCACTCAAGGATTTTGCTGCTGTTCATATGTATTGAGGAGAGGTACTACAAGCATGCTGACTGCATGTGTACTGCATTAGTGTTGGTGGTAGTGAGTAGAAGCATTCACTTTCCTATTCCTCCCTGCTGCTGGCATGCCATGTAGACTCATAGCTAAGTAGTGGATAAAGTAAAGGGTAGGCTTAGACCAGTGTTTTGTTTCTGATTTACAGAACTTGTCATTGCCACCTTTTACACCAGTTTAGAATGGAGCAATTTGTGCTGATATTGTCATAGCTTCTGACTGGGTAAAAAAGCCATTTATGGACTTTGTTAACATAAGCGGATGATTCAGACATTCCTTAGTTCAGAAGAGTAGGCTAGATGTGTTTTGTTATACTCTAGGATAATGGGCTTGAATGGTCAGCACTATTGCATAATTTGTGGGAGCTTTGCATGTTTTCTTCCAGTCCAAGGGCAGCAGCCATAATAAGAAAATGAATGCTTGCGTATTGGCCATGGACGGGGCCTCTGGTGAGCTTCCTATGTCTTCCTTCATACTAACCAGCCCTGTCCACCACCTTGTTTCGGTTTGAAAATTTCTTTAATATTCAATGATCTAACTTCACATTTTCTCAATTTCCCTTCTCTCTTTTCTTTCAGTCTTGGTTCTTGTATTGGGCAAAGAAGGGGTCCATGGAGGCGGATTGAATAAGAAGGCATACTCAATGGCAAAATACTTAAGGGATTCAGGGTTCTAGTTTTGTCTTGAATTAGCCCAAGTGTAGTAGTTGAGGAAGAGGGGAGAAGTAAAGTAAAAACACAAAATAAAAATGTTAAAGCAAAGAATGCTGTTAACATTTTCCTTTCAAGCAGTCCTATTTAAAATGAGCCCTGGCAGCGTTATTGGCAGTGCAGGGCCACATGTTTAAGACCCTGCAGTCAACAATGTAGCCCCACCTTTAGTGGGGAAAAGTGGTTTCTTATCCCCCCCACCACCATGTCTGTTCATTTCTGTGCTTTTTTTTCTTGTGTACTCCAGCATTGGTTTTAGTCATGGGAAAGGAAGGTGTCCATGGAGGGCAGCTCAACAAGAAAGCGTATACAATGGCTGACTACCTGAGGAAGTCTGGATACTAAAGCAGCCTCTGCCCAGCCTCCTAGCAGCTCACCCTTTCCACCCTCTTGCGTTTCACAGTACTTCCAGTTCTAGTTGGTAGTTGCTTCTTTTCTGCCCCCTCCCATTTTTTTTGCTCCATTTTTTTTATTTATCCCCTTTTCTCTTGTCTTTTTCCAGTCATCTTTATGCATTCACACTGTGTACTCTATTCCATTCTAGCACTACTGTTGCACCATAGTTAAAGATGAGCATGTTGTTAACAGGACATTGTGACAAATCTGTACTTATAAAGACCTGCACCATTCTAGCCAATGCTCAGTGAAAACCCTAAAGTGAAGGAAACCTAAATTAAACTGAGATTTCATATGATGGTGCCCGGTAGTTCAGACCCTTTAGCAGCCGATGCCTTTGGAGCACTTGAGCAGTAATCAAGCTCATATTGTCTTCCTTTTCTAGAGCATGTCTGGGAGGGGAAACTGCATGCATATCTTTGAGCCTACTGAAATACTGTTCCGCGTGCCCTGTAACTCCTGCCAAATGTCTGTTCCTCCCTCCCTATTTCCCATCCTGTTTGTTCATAGTAGGTGACACTCCATCAGTACTCAGGAGGCATATTCCTCCAACCACTACACCTTAAAGTCCTCCGTAGCCCCCTCTCCCAGATGGGTTTTTAAGGGGGGGAGCCCAATCCATTTTGGTATTGATTGAATCAAATGGCAAAACAACGTTGACGCAGGTAGAATCTCCTCCCACGCCCTCTTCATGACCTTTCTGACTACATGAACCCCATGGACATTCCATCGTTGCAATGGCTCAGGCACTTAAAATATTGTTTGCCAGCTCCTGTAATATTATTTTTTATTTTAAGGCTGCCATAGTAGACAGTAGATATCCCAGCATAACGATCTGGAGTGTGTCCAGTTTGAATTTCTTAGGACCAACTTTTGTTGCAGCTTGGGTATTTATACATTTGCTCTAGCTACATCATTGTGAAGGACGACTGCTAGCCTCATCTTTCTGCTGAAGGCAAAACAACACTAACATAAAACCACACTATCACATGACACCAGATAAAGCTGCAGGGGGGGGGGGGTAGTAGTTATTGGACAAAATCTGTTTCCTCATTTGTCAACTTTTTTTTTTTTTTTTTTATGAAATGAATTACTGCATTTGAAAACCCATGCTGTGTGAAGAAACAACTGTGGAATAAATTGCCTTGTTCTCTAGTCATCAACTAAGATGTGGTATCAAACTGTGTTCAGGCTCGGTACTTAATGTAATCTCCAATTGAAAATAACTTACAGTAGAAATGACACTCAATTTAATGGGAGATGGGATTGGTTGGAATAAGAACACTTTGGTTGTCTTGTGGAAACTTAAAATACAAAACATGGGTATCCTGTGCCATAAAGTAGAGATCTGTTGCTATTGTGTGATGGATTTTAACTGCTGCCCAGTAAGGGGTAATTTCATTGGCACTATTAGGGGTGTTTTAGCATCTACTCCAATGTTCAGGCCTTGTGGCATGTGTACTAATTAAAATCTTATTTGCTGATTTTTGTTAATTTCTTCCCCCTACACATTTCTTACACCTGGGATAGTCTAACACATTGGATTTCATATGCATAAACCAATAAATGCCATACATTGATTTATCACCTTGTTTACAGACCGATCAAATAAATTTATTCCAACCAGATTGATTGTATGTACTTTCTTGCTTTTCAAGTTGAAATGTTTTCTCTGTTTTGAAGGAAAGTTTGAGCCAGAGCAGCAGTTTTTATTTTTTATTATTAAATTGGAATTGGTCTGGAGGTTCCTATTACCCTGGCCTGGAGATAAATAGTTCAACTGGGATGCTCTTGGTTAATCCTTAAAGGTATGTTGCCGGTAAACACGGTGGAGATGTTTCTTTTGTAGAAAAGAACGAGGATGTTTGCTGGGTCAGTGTGGCAGAATTAGGCCTGGGAACCCCACAGGGCCTGATGGTAACATTCCAAAATATGCATTGCCTTGACAGTGGGTGTTTATTGGCTAGATCAGTGGTTTTCAAACCTCTCCTGGGGGACACCCAGATGTTTAAAAATGTTGCTGTATCCTTTAACTAGCTCACCTGATGGACTAATATAGGGCTTCGTAATTAGTTGAATACAGTGTGCTAGCTCTGAATTACCGTAGTTCAAATACATGGAAATGCTGGTGGTTCCCAAGGAGGGGTTAGAAAACCACTGGGCTAGATGGACTGAAATGATGGCTTAGGTCTGACCTTTCGTATCAGCATAGAATTGGGGAAGCAACAATTATTAAACTGGTCCGGATTCAATTGTCGACAACGCAGCTTCTGAAGGCAATTTCCGATTCAGCCAACAGGCAGCGTTTATCGTGAAGCCGATCTCCGTGTAGTGGGAACATTTTCTTAAAGCCATTTTCACAACCCGTAGTCGGATTGCATCCCGGACTAATTCGGGGTATGTGCATTTCTTTGTAGTAGACTATTGAAGACTTGATATTGATGACGTGAAGATGATGTAACCGATGGTAAATGCGTCATATCTAGTTAATGTCTTGGTTTCTGTAGAAGTAACCAAACTGGGGGAATTAAGAGTATCACAACAACTTGACAAGTGATTTGTATTGGCTTCACAGCATTCCATCAACCCTTTTGGGAATTGGCCTATATGTATAGGTTTAAATTTAAAATGTTTCTTAGAGCCCGGCTGATTGAAAGCCTGTATCAACTGATGTGGGCTTTTTACCGCTATGTTGGTATTGGCTGACCATTCCACCCGGTATTCAGTAAATGGGATGGGGGGTGGAAGAGAATCTCATGCTTATCTGAACGCTTGTTGACATTCTCGTGTTGTCACAATGTATGAAATCAACATTTTAAGCGTAGTTTATTGGACAATTGCTATTTTGGATTGCAATTTATGAGAATTCATTGTGGAAAACTATTTCCTGACTAAAACAGTATATTGGCAGCTATCTCGATGACAAAAACTTAATCTGACAAACCCATCGGCAGGGCTCTAGTTTTACAGAAAAATGAAATCTTATGCATAACCATGGTAGCAACTGAAAGGGAACAGTTTGGAGATGAATACATTATTAGACCAAAGGTGAGTGTACACAATTCGCCTGACACGAGATTGAATCCAAACATTACTGTTGATTTTGTGCGTTTTACATTTATTATACTTGTCACCGCATTTGTATATAATGACATTAGAAAATACTCTGGATACATTCCGTTACATAAGACTTCCTGGAAAATGTGGGGTAGGTGCAACATGAGATTAACAAAATTACAAGGGTTTCAATGAGAACACTGACTGGTGTCTCTAAGTGGCCACAGGCCTCCCTACGTGTGGATAGTTCCTACGCTATTTCAATGCACGGTTATGAAGTCTAAACTATAGCCATGTTTACATCCTATTGGTGACAGATTTTGTGAATATTCGAAAATCTATATAAAGAAAATATGCACATTTTCCCACCAGTAGTGTTAACTCAACTAACTTGTTGCAGATAAAAAAAATTGTGTGATGTAGTGCAGACAATGTACTTTTTCGCATATGTTTTCATGTACCGAATAAAAATCCAAAGTTCAGTGTTTCCATCGCATTTTTAACTCTGCCGTTAGTTTTGTCACAAACTGTTGGGTTGAATAGCAAGTATGCGTACTCTGGTCTTGGCATGTACACTAGCCAACAGCTCACAAATACTGCGGGTGGGCTGGTCTACATGAGATTATTGGATAAACGAGAATATTTGTATTTGTCAAACGGCAGTCAAGCATTGATCATGTCACCCAAATCAGACCATCGATATTTATTGGAAAGGAGTGTTAAGATCATCGTGCACTTTCACCATCCTGTGAAGTTCATCATTTATTTAATCTGTAGACTAATAAACTGCATGGTTTCCTGAGTCATAGTGGGAGTAGCACACACCATATAATCGTGTGACTCCAAGTTTACTTCGATATGATGGTTTTTATATCAATATTTGCACATAGGTGTTTCCACTGCCATTTCTTGCATATTACATTTTACAGACGCATAAAGATCCCACCATGTCGAACGAACAAATTAGGGTAAGTGTAACCATTTATCCCATCATAATCTAAATTTAGACATTTCTAACATATACTGCTCTAGAAAAAGTTAATATAAAATTACAGATTAATCTCGAAGTTTTGACATTTACATTTACATTTAAGTCATTTAGCAGACGCTCTTATCCAGTTAATAAGACAAATATTTGATAAAATATGTGAAAAGTCTGGACTGGGCTAAATGGGTACTGAGTGTAGTAGCCTTGAAGCCAATGGGTGTTCCAAATAAACTCACCTCTTAAATAATACATTTTAATTTCCAAATGTTCAAAACTTACAAACGGACATTTTCTTTTGTAAAATTAGATTTACACTAAAGTTAAAATAAACTGATCATTGCTGTTAACCATGACAGTATCACTTATAACAGGGGAGTGTCCACAGAGATCAGTGTGGCTTTTGTTCTTGCCATCCAGTACACACCTGATTCAATTAATCAGACTTCAGTCAAGACCTGATTAGTTGAATCAGGTGTTATTGCTTGGTTAGAACACAACCCTGCACCCACACTGGCCCTCTGTGGATAAGACGCCATGCACAAAGACCATAACACACACAACTTTCAATTATCTGAAAGCTGATTAACATTTGCTATTCTTATTAATTAGTTCAACTTGTCTTCCTAAAGCTTGTCTGAAGACAGTTTAAAATCTCCCTCTCTACTGTCTATTAAAAAGGTACAGGTGGTGGACCAAAAAATGAATCACCTGGATGAATGAAAGACAACAATGTAACAATGCCCCCACCCAAAAGTGCGTTAGTAGTTACCGACTAGTCATCTTGATAGCATTTTAATCCACCACTTGTAGGTCTTCTATCCCTGATATCCCTCAACCCTGATCTAATTCCTCTCTCTGCATCAGTGACTACCTGTCCACTCCAAACGTCTTGGAGAGAGTACAGAGGTTTCTAATCTTGGTAAAGGCACCATGGCTAGATGCACAATATGCATAACTGTAGTTTTTGTGTGTTTTAATCAACTTAAATCTGAACAAAATACAAATCTATATTAATTGAATATTAGGGATATCAACACACTATTCCCATGTGTTATCCCGGGCCTGCTGTTTTGACTCTCGCTCGCTCTCTACCGCACCTGTTTTTTTCCACCTGCTCAGCTATGATAAGCCAATTGACATTTACTCCTGAGTTGCTGATAGGGCTGTGGCAGTTATTCAATTTTGTCAGCTGGTGATTGTCATGCAAATAACTACTGGTTTCACAGTAATTGACCATTCATTAACAAACACATTTAGCATCTCCTGGCTTCCAAGCATAGCGTACAAGCCACTGATGCGGACTTTGGAACATCTATATTTTGAAAGTCTAATAAATCCATTTAATATAGCCTACACCATCACAATAAATCCATTAGACAGGTGTAAAGAAACCTTATATGAAAAAAATGTAGCCTTTTTCAGAAGAACAGAATAGCATATTCTGAGTTGTCCATATGTTAGGCCCTGAGTTGGCGGGATATGCCATATTGCTGTGTGCTACACTAGTTCATTTAGCAGACAAGATTTGCTTAGAATTCCGTGGCATTTTATAGTATGAAAAATAGGACTACAATTGAATAAAACAGAAAGGATTTTTACTAGAGCTCGACCGATTATGATTTTTCAACGCCGATACCGATTATTGGAGGACCAAAAAAAGCCGATACCGATTACTCTGCCTTTTTTTTTTTTATATATACATATATTTGTAATAATGACAATTACAACAATACTGAATGAACACTTATTTTAACCTAATATACTACATCAATAAAATCAATTTAGTCTCAAATAAATAATGAAACATGTTCAATTTGTTTTAAATAATGCAAAAACAAAGTGTTGGAGAAGAAAATAAAAGTGCAATTTGTGCCATGTAAAAAAGCTAACGTTTAACTTCCTTGCTCAGAACGTGAAAGCTGGTGGTTCCTTTTAATATGAGTCTTCAATATTCCCATGTAAGAAGTTTTAGGTTGTAGTCATTATAGGACTATTTCTCTCTATACCATTTGTATTTCATATACCTTTGACTATTGGATGTTCTAATAGGTACTTTAGTATTGCCAGCCTAATCTCGGGAGTTGATAGGCTTGAAGTCATAAACAGCGCAATGCTTGAAGCACAGCGAAGAGCTGCTGGCAAATGCAGGAAAGTGCTGTTTGAACGAATGCTTACGAGCCTGCTGCTGCCTACCACCGCTCAGTCAGACTGCTCTATCAAATCATAGACTTAATTATAATATAATAACACACAGACATACGAGCCTTAGGTCATTCATATGGTCAAATCCGGAAACTATAATTTAGAAAACAATACGTTTATTCTTTCAGTGAAATACGGAACCGTTCCGTATTTTATCTAACGGGTGGCATCCATAAGTCTAAATATTGCTGTTACATTGCACAACCTTCAATGTTATGTCATAATTATGTACAATTCTGGCAAATTAATTACGGTCTCTGTTAGGAAGAAATGTTCTTCACACAGTTCGCAACGAGCCAGGCGGCCCAAACTGCTGCATATATATACCCTGACTCTGCTTGCACAGAACGCAAGAGAAGTGACACAAGTATCCACATAATTTTACTTCCTCATGAAGCCATCTATTTTGTGAAGTGCACCAGTCCCTCCTGCAGCAAAGCACCCCCACAACATGATGCTGCCACCCCCGTGCTTCACGGTTGGGATGGTGTTCTTCGACTTGCAAGCCTCCCCCTTTTTCCTCCAAACATAACCATGGTCATTATGGCCAAACAGTTCTATTTTTGTTTCATCAGACCAGAGGACATTTCTCCAAAAAGTACGATCTTTGTGCCCATGTGCAGTTGCAAACCGTAGTCTGGTTTTTTTATGGCGGTTTTGGAGCAGTGGCTTCTTCCTTGCTGAGCGGCCTTTCAGGTTATGTCGATATAGGACTCGTTTTACTGTGGATATGGATACTTTTGTACCTGTTTACTCCAGCATCTTCACAAGGTCCTTTGCTGTTGTTCTGGGATTGATTTGCACTTTTCGCACCAAAGTACGTTCATCTCCAGGAGACAGAACGCGCCTCCTTCCTTAGCAGTATGATGGCTGCGTGGTCCCATGGTGTTTATACTTGCATACTATTGTTTGTACAGATGAACGTGGTACCTTCAGGCGTTTGGATATTGCTCCCAAGGATGAACCAGACTTGTGGAGATCTACAATTTTCTTTCCTGAGGTTTTGGCTGATTTCTTTTGATTTTCCCATGATGCCAAGCAAAGAGGCACTGAGTTTGAAGGTAGGCCTTGAAATACTTCCACAGGTACACCTCCAATTGACTCAAATTATGTCAATTAGCCTATCAGAAGCTTCTAAAGCAATGACATTTTATGGAGTTTTCCAAGCTGTTTAAAGGCACAGTCAACTTAGTGTATGTAAACTTCTGACCCACTGGAATTGTGATACAGTGAATTATACGTGAAATAATCTGTCTGTAAACAATTGTTGGAAAAATTACTTGTGTCATGCACAAAGTAGATGTCCTAACCAACTTGCCAAAACTATAGTTTGTTAACAAGAAATTTGTGGAGTGGTTGAAATACGAGTTTTAATTAGTCCAACCTAAATGTATGTAAACTTCCGACTTCAACTGTATATGCTTAATTGAATTTATGCAACTTAAATTGTAATATAAATGTTAGGCTATAAATTTAGATGTTTAATACATTCTAAGGCTGCATGATGCGCCTCTAATGATGATTTGAAAGAAGTCTCATGAAAGGCATGAGCTCAGCTCTATTTCTTGCCAAGTCTGCACACACTTCATCAGTCTCTCATTCACAATTTTACAAGCACTTGATAATATTCTCACCTATTAGACTATTATTCATTTAATTTGTTATTTTACATAGAGCCTACTAATATATGTGGAACTATTTTAGAATGGCCCACAAACAAAAACATGTAATCTGTAGCCTGCACTCGAATAGCAAATGGATGTTATGGGGGGTTATGTTTTTAATATGCAAGCATAGGTGGTGCGTCCATAAATCTAGGGGAAGCTAAACTTTCCCTAAAATAAAATTGAATTATACTGAGCAGAAATATGAACGCAACATGTGGTGGTCCCATGTTTAATGCGCTGAAATAGAAGATCCAAGAAATGTTCCTTATGCACAAAAAACATATTTTTCTCAAATTGTTGCTACAAGTTTGTTTACATCCCTGGTAATGAGCATTTTTCCATTGCCAAGATAATCCAGCCACCTGACAGGTGTGGCATATCAAGAAACTGATTAAACAGCATGATCATTACCAGTGGCTTAATTTAATCCCTCAGAAGTTTTTGGGGCATCTTAAGTTCATTAACCGGCATTTCTACTTGGGTTGTCCCTGACAAAAAATTATCTTGGTCGACCAAGAGCAGTCTTCTTTTGACCAATCAAATTTTAAAACTTGTATTTATCCATATTTAGACACACCCTATGTGTTTTAATAAAATCAACTAGGCTATACAGTGCATTCGGAAAGTATTCAGACTCCTTGACTTTTTCCACATTTTGTTACGTTACGGCCTTATTCTAAAATTGATTAAATCGTTTTTTCCCTCATCAGTCTACACACAATAGCCATAATGACAATGCAAAAACAGTTTTCAATATTTTGTGTGTGTAAATTTATTAAATAAAAAAACGTATCACATTTACGTAAGTATTCAGACCCTTTACTCGGGACTTTGTTGAAGCACCTTAGGCAGCGATTACAGCCTCGAGTCTTCTTGGGTATGACACTACAAGCTTGGCACAGCTGTATTTGGGGAGTTTCGCCCATTATTTTCTGCAGATCCTCGCAAGCCTTTCAGGTTGGATGGGGAGCGTTGCTGCACAGCTATTTTCAGGTCTCTCTAGAGATGTTCGATCGGGTTCAAGTCCGGGCTCTAGCTGGGCCACTCAAGGACATTCAGAGACTTGTCCCAAAGCCACTCCTGCATTGTCTTGGCTGTGTGCTTAGAGTTGTTGTCCTGTTGGAAGGTGAACCTTCGCCCCAGTCTGAGGTCCTGAGCAGGTTTTCATCAAGGATCTCTCTGTACTTTTCTCCATCTTTCCCTCGATCCGGACTAGTCTTCCAGTCCCTGCCGCTGAAAACTTCCCCACAGCATGATGCT
Source organism: Salvelinus alpinus (assembly GCF_045679555.1). NCBI lineage: Eukaryota > Metazoa > Chordata > Actinopteri > Salmoniformes > Salmonidae > Salvelinus > Salvelinus alpinus. The sequence goes on from NC_092101.1 coordinate 5,941,579, forward strand.
GCCACCATGCTTCACCGTAGGGATGGTGCCTGGTTTCCTCCAGATGTGAGGCTTGGCATTCAAGCCAAAGAGTTCAATCTTGGTTTCATCAGACCAGAGAATCTTGTTCCTCATGGTCTGAGAGTCCTTTAGGTGGATTTTGGCAAACGCCAAGCGGGCTGTCATGTGCCTTTTACTGAGGAGTGGCGTGTGGAGTGCTGCAGAGATGGTTGTCCTTCTGGAATGTTCTCCTATCTCCACAGATGAACTCTGGAGCTCTGTCAGAGTGACCATCGGGTTCTTAGTCACCTCCCTGACCAAGGCCCTTCTCTCCTGATTGCTCAGTTTGGCTGGGCGGCCAGCTCTAGGAAGAGTCTTGGTGGTTCCAAACTTCTTCCATTTAAGAATGATGGAGGCCACTGTATTCTTGGGGACCTTCAATGCTGCAGACATTTTTTGGTACCCTTCCCCAGATCTGTGCCTCGACACAATCCTATCTCGGAGCACTACGGACAATTCCTTCGACCTCATGGCTTGATTTTTGCTGACATGCACTGTGAACTGTGGGACCTTATATAGACAGGTGTGTCCCTTTCCAAATCATGTCCAATCAATTTAATTTACCACAGGTAGACTCCAATAAAGTTGTAGAAACATCTCAATGGTGATCAATGGAAACGGGATGCACCTGAGCTCAATTTCAAGTCTCATGACAAAAGGTCTCAATACTTATGTAAATAAGGTATTTATGTTTTTGTTTTATAAATTTGCTAAAATTCCTAAAAAACAGTTTTTGCTTTGTCATTATGGGGTATTGTGTGTAGATTGATGAGGAAATTTTTTTTTAATCGATTTTAGAATAAAGCTGAAACGTAACAAAATGTGGGAAAGGGAAAGGGTCTGAATACTTTCCGAATGCACTGTATGTTTCTCGTATGGCATCGCACTCAATAACCTTATTTGGTTCCAACTTGCACCTTTATTTTTAAGAGTGTGGGGCTAGCAGACTCTTAAGCCTGGTCCGAGATCTGCTTTTGTGCTGTCTTGCCATTTCCTATGGTCAATGTCAATTGCACAAACAGATCTGGGATCAGGCTAAGCAGAGGTGTCCATATGTAAATAAATGTTTTGATGTAATTTGAACAAAATGCATGATTGTAAACAAAGGCATCAAGGTAGGGAACCCAGCTATTATTGGCAAAAAAATCCCCTTTGTTTCAAATTCAAACTTCAGTCTGGGGATATAAGTATATTTATAATAACACATGTCAAATTATTAATTCTAAAATGATTATATCTAAAACCTTTTCATTCTTACCATTACTTGAATACTGGCTTTGCGCCATGTGTATTAGTCACAGCGTCTGTTTTCAAAGATAATAATGCAAATAAAGTTAGCATAAGTCAGTGGCAAATGAAACATTTGGCTGGCCCAACTCTTACAACGATATGTTAATAGGATGCACTTGAGCTCAATTTTGAGTCTCATAGCAAAGTGTCTGAATACTTATGTAATTAAGGTATGTTTTTTTGTTTTTTTATACATTTACAAACACACAAAAAAAACTGTTTCCGCTTTGTCATTATGGGGTATGGTGTGTAGATTGATAAACATTTCTTATTTAATCCATTTTAGAATACGGCTGTAACGTAACAAAATGTGGAAAAAGTGAAGGGGTCTGAATGCTTTCCGAATACGCCGTATAAGGCTTATGGCATAATTAGTGTAGTCTAGGACACTTGGCAAGTATTACACGGTTCAGGCTTTTTCTCATGTTCGAACCTGCATCAATTGGACACAATACAGAGCTGATTGTCAGACCAAAATGGAAGTAATAATTAATCGTCTCCATTATGTAATGGTGAGAGATCCAGGCCACCATGTTACCTATAAGTCTGATCAAAGAGATGGGGCTTTTGAAACCAATGTCACGGCCACAGAGCACAGTAACGTAGCTGGTTTATGGGCCACTGATCCACTACTTGTTCTGATCCGTCATAAAACCTCTTGACGATGAAGAACACACTTCATTAAATCACCGTAGCTTTGTGCCTCTTGATCACAAACCTCTTGAAATGGATGGAAGGCCTCAGCATTCTGTTGACAGTGTCTTTATTGAAGTGAAATTAAATTGAATACAGGCATGTGTGAGCATAAGATGTTTACAAGACATCAAATAAAAAGGCAACAGGACTCAACATAGAACAGTTCAAGTTATAGTAGAAAAAACAATTTTTACTTGTAGAACTTCCTACGTACAATATTACAATATGACGTGAAACCAAATACATGTTGCAAGACCTATCCACCAGTGGCATCATGCATTTCAGAGAAGTGGTCTGTGATGTGTCGAGAGCAGCCAAATGAAGTCTACAGCAGGCTGCTCGTAGCCGTGTAGACGCGGGAACTACCTGAACAAAACTGTTCCTCCCCACCCCCTCTGCTTGTATTACACGACTGCTGAGAGCTTACCCATAACATAGGTATGCTGTGTGTTTGCCCAATCTTCCTTTGGCTGAATGCATAACCGGTTTGGCTTAATTTTGTCTGTGCAGGTCAACGTAACATATCAGTCGCATCAAAATCATACTCTTGAGATGAGCGACTGGCTCCAGGATCTCAGGGTAGAGACCGATTGGCAAAACCCAGTTCCCATGGCCTATCGTTTCTATATATTCACATGGAAAAGGTCAGCTCAATCGATTTTATAAAAGGCTGCTGTATAGTACTTTGATTTAGATATTTCTATGCAGCAGGAATATATACAATATAACTTCTTTTTTTTTGCTTCCCCAGACTACAGATATACAGGCTACAAAATAATCAATGTTTTAAGATGTTAATTGTGGTGATCTATACATTATTTATATACTCAATGCATTCCTTCACAGTTGGTGTCAAGCATGCTCGTGCACACGAGAGCATCGAGCCCTTTCTCACAGTGAATAGAGTATAACCCTAGTCGGAGGATGTCTGCAGAAAACCACCCCATACTGACAAACCAGAGTAAAATACAGCCCAAAACACATGATGACACTCATCTTGTCATCCAGACACCATCTGCACATTGTCCCACCCTTCAGTAATCAGGTTAAAAATACAACAAAAGGAGAATTATGGTGATTTGCATTCTAAACTTGGAGGGAGATAAAATAGATTTTTATTAAACAGAGATGTAAAAATGAAACAAATCCTCTTGACCACGCCTCCAGCGTGAGTCTCTGCAACCCCATAGGGTGAGTGGGAGAGAGGGGCGGGGGACCGGCCACCTGTCTGTCAACTCAGGCCAACCAATCAGGCGCGGACTGGGTCGTGGTCGTCAGGACGAGGCTCCTGCAGCTGCACCACTGTCTCCACGGTGACCTCGCTGTCGTCGCTGGTGTCCAGGTGGTCGTCTTCATACTCGGAGGACTCCTGATCGGGCTCGGAACGTGAGGCGCCCGACATGGTGCCAAAGGAGTGGCCGCTGGTGGAGGCCAGGGAGCGCAGCAGCGGGGTGCTCTCTGACACCTCGTTCTCATCGGGCCCGCTGTCGCCCTCCTCCGAATCGGAGTCTGAGTCGCCCGCAGAGGGGACCACCTTCTGCTTGCACACAGGACACGTCTTCTTGGTCTTGGTCAGCCAGGGGTCCACACACTTGTTGTGGTAAGCTGGAGGGAGGGAGAGGACAGGGAAAAAGGTCACTACACTCACAATCATAGGCAGCATGTAGGTTTTTTCTAGGGTTGTAAATCAAAGGTACAACACACAAGGTAATCCTAAGGGTGTGCTTGTTATCTACTGAATGAATGTTGTACCATGACTATATAAGGGTGGACAATTTTGATTAGGTTTGGCTACAACACCTGGAGAGGGTAATGGGGAATTTCAAAGGCAAACCTAGCTTAATGTATTACAATACTAGGATTTAAGCTTAATAGGTTTACAAATAAGGGATTGTGGACATTTCAGGAAATAATGCTTTAAAACCAGCCATTTTCACCAAGAAAATGGCATTTAGTCTATTTAACTTCTACATTACCAGTACTGTATACAGTATTAGTATAGCTTGACAGTGTCCAGAAGCTACGGCGGTTTTCTAAGAACACTAGCGGTCAGGCCAGCTGGATATTAGATGCAGCAAAGTGAGCTGGAGCCAAATAGATGATTTTCTGGGATGATACAGACAGGCATGGTTCAGGGAACAGCACAGGGTGCAGTAGAGCCTTTCAGACTGTCTCCCACGGAGACATCACATGACCTGGTGTTTTGTACTACATTGACAAAAGTATGTCGATTTTGGAATGTAGCTCATTCCAAAATCATGGGCATGAATATGGAGTTAGTCCCCCCTTTGCTGCCTCCACTCTTTCCACTAGATGTTGGAAAACATTGCTGCGGGGACTTGCTTCCATTTAGCCACGCACATTAGTAAGGTCGGGCACTGATGTTGGGCTATTATGCCTGGCTCGTAGTCGGCCTTTCCAATTCATCCCAAAGGTGTTCGATGGGGTTGCGGTTAGGGCTCTGTGCAGGCCAGTCAAGTTCTTCCACACCAATCTCGACAAACCATTTCTGTATGGACCTTGCTTTGTGCACATGGGCATTGTCATGCTGAAACAGGATAGGGCCTTACCCAAACTGTTACCACCAAGTTGGAAGCACAGTATGCTGTAGCGTTAAGATATCTCTTCACTGGAACTAATGGGCCTAGCCCAAACCATGAAAAACGTCCCAAGACCATTATTTCTCCTCCACAAAACTTTATAGTTGGCACTATGCATTAGGGCAGGTAGCGTTCTCCTGGCATCCGCCAAACCCAGATTCGTCCGTCGGACTGGCAGATGGTGAAGCGTGATTCCTCACTCCAGAAAACACTGCTCCTCACTCTAGAGAACGCGTTTCCACTGCTCCAGAGTCCAATTGCGGTGAACTTTACACCACTCCAGCCGACGCTTGGCATTGCGCATGGTGATCTTAGGCTTGTGTGTGGCTGCTTGGCCATGGACACCCATTTAATGAAGCCCCCGATGAACAGTTCTTGTGTAGACGTTGCTTCTAGAGGCAGTTTGGAACTTGGTAGTGAGTGTTGCAACTTAGGACAGACAAATTTTATGCGCTTCAGCACTCGGTGGTCCTGTTCTGTGAGCTTGTGTGGCCTACCATTTGCGGCTGAGCCGTTGTTGCTCCTAGACATTTCTACTTCACAATAACAGCACTTACAGTTGACCGGGGCAGCTCTAGCAAGGCAGAAATTTGAAGAACATACTTGTTGGAAAGGTGGCATTCTATGACGATGCCACATTGAAAGTCACTGAGCTCTTCAGTAAGGCCATTCTACTGCCAATGTTTGTCTATGGAGATTGCATGGCGGTGTGCTTGATTTTATACACCTGTCAGCAACGGGTGTGGATGAAATAGCTGAATCCACTAATTTGAAGGGGTGTTCACATACTGTTGTGTATCTAGAGCAGTGTTTCCCAACAGCACACATTTTCTTTGCACACCAGATTCAATTCATTGAGCACTTAGTGATTAGTTGACTCATTTAAATCAGGTGTGCTTGTCTGGGGCTACAACAAAAATGTGTACTTTTGGGGGTACTTGAGGACTAGAGTTATAAAAGCAAAAAACACTGGTCTAGAGGACTGCAGTGGAGGAACACAGGTTGCTGGATGGGGGTGGAGCACAGGTTGCTGGATGGGGGTGGGGTACAGGAAGGGGAGGAATAGCAGAGGAGTAGCAGAGAGGGTTGGTGGCAAGTAGATGGGTTTAGGGTAGTAGGTTGTTGTGTGTGTGTCAGGAGGGGGTAGAGGGCATGGCAGGCCAAGCCTCACCGTGAGAGCAGGGCAGGACCCGGAGCTTGTCTCCCTCCTCGTACTCATCTAGGCATATGGCACACACATCGTAGGCGTCCCCTAGGTACAAAAGACACACGGTTCAATGGCAGAACAAAATACAGAAAAGTCCTCTTAATAAAGACATTTTAATTTACTCAATTGTGTAGCCCGTATTTATTTAAATGACGGGCTGAGTCAGACTACTGTCAACTGACTCATAGAGTGCCTTGCAAAAGTATTCACCCCCTTGGCATTTTTCCTATTTTGTTGCATTACAACCTGTAATTTAAATTTCATTTCATGTAATGGACATACACAAAATAGTCCAAATTGGTGAAGTTTTTTTTCAAAAAATGCAAAACAATTCTAAACGTAAAAGTGGTGGTTGCATATGTATTCACCCCTTTTGCTATGAAGCCCCTAAATAAGATCTGGTGCAACCAATTACCTTCACAAGTCACATAATTATTTAAATAAAGTCCACCTGTGTGCAATCTAAGTGTCACATGATCTCAGTATATATACACCTGTTCTGAAAGGCCCCATAGTCTGCAACACCATTAAGCAAGGGGCACCACCAAGCAAGTGGCACCATGAAGACCAAGGAGCTCTCTAATCAGGTCAGGGACAAAGTTGTGGAGAAGTATAGATCAGGGTTGGGTTATAAAAAAATATCCTAATTTTGAACATCCAACAGAGCACCAATAAATCCATTATTAAAAAATGGAAAGAATATGGCACCACAAAAAACCTGCCAAGAGAGGGCCGCCCTTAAAAAATAAAGGAGAGCCGCTAGGAGCTCAGATGCAAAAATATTTAGGTCCAACGTTTCGACAGACAAGCTGTCTTCATCAGGGTATAATGATGAACACTGAGGGATGACTCATTTATATAGTGTCAAAAGACACACAGGTGTCTGTAATCATGTCCGGGTGTGGCCTGATATCATTGGTTAATTCTCATACAAAAAACATAAATGGATAGCGTACGATCATAGATACAATTTAGCTACATAAGCCTACAAACATTTACAATAGCAAAATCACAAGAATGGCTTCAGATCAAAGTCTACGTTGAGACCGAAGGGAACAAGGGTCTTTCATTTAAAGATCCAGGCAGCCTCTTGTTTTAATAAATTGTCGAGGTCACCCCATCTCTAAGGGAGGCATGACATGTTCGATGCCAATATAACGTAGAGACGAAATCGAGTGGTTTTCTTCCAAAAAGTGGGCCGCAACTGGGTAAGTCGAGTTTTTGCACCTAATGGTGTTACGATGCTCCGAGATACGTACTTTTAATTCGCGCTTTGTTTACCCACATAATTTTTACCACAAGGACAAGTTATAAGATAAATAACTGCCTTAGTGGAGCACGTGATAACACCTTTGATTGGGATCTGTTTCCCTGTTTGGTGGTGTTTGAAGGATCTACATTTATAAGTGCCATTGTATTGAGCACAGCCATTACATTTGTAGTTTCCATCCAGTAGGGGCGCAAATAAATTGTGAAGGGATATCTTGGGGTGGTAAATCAGAGTTTACCAATTGATCGCTGAGGTTTCTGCCCCGCGAGAATACGACCAAGGGAAGGTCCAAAAACACATTACCGATACTATCATCGGATCTTAGAATGTGCCAATGTTTGTGAACGATTCCCATAATTTGTTCCGAGCACTTTGAATAGCGGGTAGTTAGAACGCAAGAATGCTTATTTTTGCGAGACTGACCTTGAAAAAGGTCATGTCTCGCTTTGTTTTGAATTTTCTCAATGGCAGTATTAATCTGACCATTTTTTACCCCCTCTCCTTGAATTTTCTTTGCATCTAAGCCATATTTCTGTCGAAATCTGATTGTTATTTACAAATTCTTTTGATTCGATAGAATTGGCTGTAGGGCAAACTGTTTTTCAAGGGAAGTGGATGACAACTATCAGCCCTCAACAAAATGTTACGACCAGTAGGTTTCCTGTAAAGATCAGTGTATAGAACATTATCTTCACACAAGATCAGAAGATCAAGAAAACTGATTTGACGTGTATCAGATTGAGAGAGGGCAGCCCACCAAAACTCACGGACCAGGCAAGGAGGGCATTAATCAGAGAGGCAACAAAGAGACCAAAGATAACCCTGAAGGAGCTGCAAAGCTCCACAGCGGAGATTGGAGTATCTGTCCATAGGACCACTTTAAGCCGTACACTCCACAGAGCTGGGCTTTATGGAAGAGTGGCCAGAAAAAACATATGGAAGGAGGTAATCTGGTTAGATGAGACTAAAATTGAGCTTTTTGGCAATCAAGGAAAATGCTATGTCTGGCGTAAACCCAACACCTCTCATCACTCCCGAGAACACCATTCCCACAGTGAAGCATGAGGGTGGCAGCATCATGCTGTGGGGACGTTTTTCATCGGCAGGGACTGGGAAACTGGTCAGAATTTAAGGAATGATGAATGGAGCTAAATACAGGGAAATTCTTGAGGGAAACCTGTTTCAGTCTTCAAGAGATTTGAGACTGGGACGGAGGTTCACCTTCCAGGAGGATAATGACCCTAAGCATACTGCTAAAGCAACACTCGAGTGGTTTAAGGGGAAACATTTAAATGTCTTGGAATGGCCTAGTCAAAGCCCAGACCTCAATCCAATTGAGAATCTGTGGTATGACTTAAAGATTGCTGTATATTAGCGGAACCCATCCAACTTGAAGGAGCTGGAGCAGTTTTGCCTCGAAGAATGTGCAAAAATCCCAGTGGCTAGATGTGCCAAGCTTATAGAGACATACCCCAAGAGACTTGCAGCTGTAATTGCTGCAAAAGGTGGCTCTACAAAGTATTGACTTTGTGGGGTGAATAGTTATGCACGCTCAAGTTCCGTTTTTTTTGTCTTGTTTGTTTGATAATAAAAAATATTTTGCATCTTCAAAGTGGTAGGCATGTTGTGTAAATCAAATGATACAAACCTCCCAAAAATCTAATTTAATTCCAGGTTGTCAGGCAACAAAATAGGAAAAGTGCCAAGGGGGTGAATAATTTTGCAAGCCACTGTACCTCCGCTTTCAAGTCATTTCCCTACATTTGTTTCGGACTAAGTTCTCACTCTTTCCAAAATGGCTGAAATTCCACTCCAAGCACATTCCTGCCATGTATGTGGCTACCAAACCGGGCCAAACCTTAACTGACTTGCCTAGTTAAATAAAGGTTAAAAATAATAAAATAAAATGCACTCACTTTCAAATTCCACAGCATTTTTTCTTGCCCCTTCCCTTGTGGGGAGGACGAGGTGCTGTGCTGTGAAGGGTGCCGGATATGTGGGCCAGTGTTTATGTAAACTTTAAATGAGCATGTTTTGCTGCTCCTCAGTACCCGTGCCAGGATTGCATGTAACCGTATAAGGATGGGGAGTCATGTCCACCCCCCCTTCAGTAAAGTCACAGACTCAATCTCTCCCTCTTTTTTCCTTTTCTCTGCCCCTCTCTCTTTCCTCTGTCTCATGCTCTCTTTTTCGCAGACTGTCTTTGTTGCCTGTCTCCAACTTTCTTTTTTCTCTCCGTCTGTCATTGTCACTTCTTGTCTTTATCCATTTCTCCCTCTCTGTCTGAACTTGAACACAGTGCTGGACGGGACGGGGGGGATTGGGGTGGTGAGAAAGGGAGCATTTATATAGGCATGGCTCCAGCACAAACTCAGGAAATGCTGAACTGTGGCACTGGGCTATTCTGAGTGAAGTTGAGCACTAAGCAGAAAAATACTTTGACACCACAAACTCAAAGGGTGTGTACACTGCTAAGTAAGACATACGGAATAGAACAAAGGCACATTCACTAACAGTGACATCTAAGACCTGTTCCTCACTTGTCCCGAGAAGTTCTCCAGGCATAACTCAGTTTAACAACCTGATATAGCCAAGTAGGCAAAAACACAAGTATCATACACTACATGACCAAAGGTATGTGGACACCTGCTCTTCAAACATCTCATTCCAAAATCATGGCATTAATATGGAGTTGGTCCACCCTTTGCTGCTATAACAGCCTCCACTCTTCTGGGAAGGCTTTTCACTAGATGTCGGAAACATTGCTGCGGCGACTTGCTTCCATTCAACCACAAGAGCAATAGTGAGGTCGGACACTGATTTTGAGCGATTAAGCCTGGCTCGCAGTTGGCTTTCCAATTCATCCCAAAGGTGTTTGATGGAGTTGAGGTCATGACTCTGCGCAGGCCAGTCAAGTTCTTCCACAGCAATCTTGACAAACCATTTCTGTATGGAGCTCGCTTTGTGCACTGGGGCATTGTCATTCTGAAACAGGAAAGGGCCTTCCCCAAACTGTTGCCACAAAGTTGGAAGCACAGAATTGTCTAGAATGTCATTGTATGCTGTTGCATTAAGATTTCCCTTCACTGGAACTAGGGGGCCGAGCCCGACCATGAAAAACAGCCCCAGACCATTATTCCTTCTCCACCAAACTTTACAGTTGGCACTATGCATTGGGGCAGGTATCTGATTTGTCCGTTGGACTGCCAGACAGTGAAGCGCGATTCCTCACTCTAGAGAACACGTTTCCACTGCTCCAGAGTCCAATGGCGGCAAGCTTTACACCACTCCAGCCGACGCTTGGCATCACGCATGGTGATCTTAGGCGTGTATGGAGCTGCTCGGCCATGGAAACCCACTTCGTGAAGCTCCTGACTAACAGCTCTTGTGCTGATGTTGCTTCTAGAGGCCGTTTGAACTCGGTAGTGTGTGCTGCAACCGAGGACAGACAATTTTTACGTTCTACGTGCTTCAGCACTCGGGGGTCCCGCTGTGAGCTTGTGTGGCCTACCACATCGCAGCTGAGCCGTTGTTGCTCCTACATGTTTCCACTTCACAATAACAGCACTTACAGTTGGCCAGGGCAGCTCTAGTAGAGCAGAAATTTTATACACCTGTCAGTAACGGGTGTGGCTGAAATAGCAGAATCCACTCATTTGAAGGGGTGTCCACATGCTTTTGCATATATCGTTTTTTAAACTTGTGTTCTTTATTATTCCATTGAGATTATTAATGAACCTTTTCTGTTCTTAATTTTCTGATTTCTAAAATTACATTACTACGAGAGCCTTATCAGATTTTGTAATCTTCAAGTCAAATGCCCATATCAAGCAGTTCAAGTTTTTTGGTCAGAGAGAAGCATGACAGCAGAATTCTCTGGTTGAGCAGAATTCACGGTCTGGTCATCCCTTTTCATGAAAGCATGGAATTAAACTACTCAGTCTGATCAAAGGAGCTGGTGTGGGCACATTACTCACTCACTCCATTTCCTGGAACTTTCCACTGGGTAAAGTTAGTAATGACATTACTATTTACCTCACATACATCACGTCAACAAATGTCGGAACAGACCATACATGACCATGTCATCCGAGAATGAAAAAACTGTTCTTACACAGCAGCATAAAACTAATTATTGAAGAATTTTTTATTAAACTAATTATTGAAGAATCTTTAGACAATAATGTTAATCAGATTCTATACGGTTTGATTGGCTGGTTATTATCCCATTATCGCTGATTGCGACAGACTCTTTTCAACACTACCCTTATCTGACATTGTGTTGAAGTGGCCCCTAAGGGCCTTTGGGGACCAGTAGTTTAAAAAGAGCCAGAGTGTCAATGAAACTCCATTTTGCTCCAGTCAGCCAGCCAGCATTCCTGGATCTCAGGAGGAATCACGCTCCCTTACTAAACTAATCAGAGCGAGGAGACAAGAGTGTGTGTGATGCCCACAGATCTGCACAGCTACCTACAGCTAGAGCCAACATGGCTGTAGTAAGGCTTCTTGCAGTCATCTGTGACGAGAAGGGACTGTATCTCAATACTCCTGCCTCACTGTTCACACAGTGTCAGAGCCTCCGCAGCTGCTTTCGCTCTGTGTGAGTGTGTGTGTGTGTACTCAGCCCAGGGCTGGAACAGAGCAGACGGAGGGGAGGAGCACACACAGTGACTCATCAGTCGTAGAGCCCTGGGGAGAGACGGGAGGGCAGGGGTCAGAGGGAGAGCCCGGTCCCTCTCATAAACGGGGCGATGGGGTACCATCTTAGGTTCAGTGGTTTTGGAGGGTGAACTGGAGCAAGGGAAAATTAATCTCCCTGGCTTCCTCTGTTTCTCTCTGGAACTGCTGGTTTTGAGGTTTCTGTCTGCTCTCCATCTGGTGGCAAAACCACACACACAGCTGGGCCCCTCAGTCTTAACCAGAGCCAGAAAGCCAGACAAAAAGCGCACAGTCACATGGTAAGCTTACAGTTAATTCGGAAAGTATTCAGACCCCTTCCACTTTTACACATTTTGTTACGTTACAGCTGTATTCTAAAATGGATTAAAATCGTTTTTCTTCCCTCATCAATCTACACACAATACCCCATATTGACTAAGCAAAAAGAGTAACAAAATGTGGAAAAAGTCAAGGAGTCTGAATACTTTCCGAATGCACTGTATATGAGGCTAACTTCATATGGATGATGCAAGGGCTAGCAACAAGGCTGCAACAAAATCAAAAACATAATTCCACTTTGACATTATGGGGTATTGTTTGTAACACAACAAAAATGTGGAAAAAGTCAAAGGTTGTGAATACTTTCTGAAGGCACGGTAATACTCCTCAGACTGGTATTGTGTGCTAATTACGCTGCTATTGTACATTGCATTGAGATAGGTACTCTAAGCCTATTCAGACTCCCCCCTTTCATGCCAAATTTCTCATTAGCGCTGCAGGCTAGAAGCACCACTCCTCAACGCACAGACAATACGGTAGGCCGGCTAATCAGCTAGCATCTCCCCCATGTCATACCCTGCCCAGAGAAGCCTGTGTCGCACAATTAAGGGAATGAATACACGCTTTATTCACACCACCAGAGATATAATTGCATCAGCGCACACTGCACTCCAACCAAGCCTGGAATGACAGGGAGAACAACTAAAAAGGCCTAGTGCGCTAACACTACAATGTGATACCATTAGGTTAGCATTAGCATTGCTAACACTGCTGATAATAACACAACTAACCCACAGCCAGAGGACATAGAGGCCTGTGTAGAGAGAAGTTGCTTCTAATTGTCTGTGACTTGTAGGCACTTCTGGGAGATGATGCGATTAAACCGTTGTGGCGCATGGTTCCCATCTTCGTGTAACATTTTGCAGTGGGCACAGACTGGTTCCAATCCAAAGCCCTTAGTGACAGGCCTTCTCTTTCAATTGTCCACGCACATATGTAGACAAGCGCACACAGTGCCAGTGAAGACCAGGCATCCGCTTACTGTAGGTTCAGTTAAAAAACCAGACTCAGCATCAGGTTTAGCTGAGGACGGTGGCTAAGGGCACCGTTCCCACACACACACACTGACCCCTGGTTACGGGCACCCTGCCCAAACACAGCCCGCCGGGAGAATAGACAAGTGGAAGAGAGTGAGGTCATGGAGAAAGGGAAGCAGCAGACAGAAGCACTCAGCTTTGCCTTGCTGCCGCTGCGGTCACACAGTGGTGTTAGAGACAGCTAAAAATAACCTGGGCTGGAGAACGTGAGCTCTGAGTTCTGCATAAAAGGTATAAAAAGAGGTCCGTTCGTGTCGGCACACTGTAAACAATTAGCGCAGGACGAGTCCAACGAGTGATCTAAAAGGTGGCGCCGTGATTCACGCGTGTCATCGCCCACCCCATGTAGAGAGATGTATGGGACGGCTGCAAAGCTCGGCCGCGGACGAGTGTGTATCCGGGATGGAATGGCATCCCGGATACACACTCGTCCGCCTAGCTATCCAGCTACCTCACCTTCCATGTTGAAATGGCGCCAAGCTGGCAAACCCGCTCCAGCCTATTAGGATCAACTATCAAGGTTTGGTATACTTCCCCTCAGGCCTAACAGGCCAGTCAAAAAGCAAGGAAACCCTCAGATCATTGCTTTGAATAATAAATTGTCCAATCTCGGTCATTGACTACACTTCCTCCGCTTACCTACCAGTACTTATACACTCTCCATAAGACGGCGACGTACAGGCCTTCCGGACTCCCCACAGGGCTATTCCACGCAATGCAAGCAGAGGTCCGGTGTGCAGGGCTTAAAGGGTGATTAGGTAGAGATTTGGTGTTCCCGCTTGGTATCGCCAAACACTCTGACAGAGCAATCATCCTGACCAACCTGCCCTCTAAATACACCTCTGCTGTCTTCAACCAGGATCTCAGCAATCACTGCCTCATTGCCTGCGTCCGTATTGGGTCCGCGGTCAAACGACCACCCCTCAGCACTGTCAAACACTCCCTAAAACACTTCAGCGAGCAGGCCTTTCTAATCGACCTGGCCCGGGTATCCTGGATAGCTGATGTTCTGAAAGAGCTGCAAAATCTGGACCCCTACAAATCAGCTGGGCTAGACAATCTGGACCCTTTCTTTCTAAAATGATCCGCCGCAATTGTTGCAACCCCTATTACTAGCCTGTTCAACCTCCCTTTCGTATCGTCTGAGATCCCTAAAGATTGGAAAGCTGCCGCGGTCATCCCCCTCTTCAAAGGGGGAGACACTCTAGACCCAAACTTTTAGACCTATATCTATCCTACCCTGCCTTTCTAAAGCTAAGTTAACAAACAGATCACTGACCATTTCGAATCCCACCGTACCTTCTCCGATATGCAATCTGGTTTCAGAGCTGGTCATGGGTGCACCTCAGCCACGCTCAAGGTCCTAAACGAAATCATAACCACCATCGATAAAATACAATACTGTGCAGCTGTCTTCATCAACCTGGACAAGGCTTTTGACGCCAAACCCACTGGCTCCAGTCTTTGCTAGGTAAAGCTCCGCCTTATCTCAGCTCACTGGTCACCATAGCAGCACCCACCCGTAGCACGCGCTCCAGCAGGTATATTTCACTGGTCAATGCCACTGTCAGCCAGAGAAATATGCTGAGAAGGATTATCACCACAGCAAGCAAGGTACTTGGAGTCAAACAGACAGGCCTGGATGAGATCTTTAAAGGTCAGGGCCCTCCGCAAGGCTCACAAAATAATTTTAGACCCAAGCCACCCCCTGTACCCGGACTTTGAACTACTCCCCTCTGGACGCAGGTATAGGGCACCCCTCAGCAGAAAAAACAGAACTAGACAATCATTTGTGCCAGGTGTGATATCCCTCCTAAATAGCTCGGGCTAATGTTCCTATCTACTCAGTAAGGCCAGCAGGCTAGTCTTAAAAAAGATATATATATTGGTATGTAACTGTTATGAAAGTTGTATTGTCAATTTTGTTTTGTATTTAAACGCCACTTTAAACGTGTACATGACACTGCAACAAAATTTCCCCATGGGGACAATAAAGTAAGTAAGTAAGTAACTCCTCTTTGGCCGCATTTCCTTCCAGTTCTCTGCTGCCAATGACTGGAACGAATTGCAAGAAATCACTGAAGTGGAGTCTTAGATCTCCCTCACTAACTTTAAGCATCAGCTGTCAGAGCAGCTTACTGATCATTGCATCTGTAAATAGCCCACCCAACAACCTCATCCCCATATTGTTATTTATTTTTATGCTCCTTTGCACCCCGGTATCTCTACTTGCACATTCATCTTCTGCACATCTATCCCTCCAGTGTTTAATTGCTAAATTGTAATTATTTTGCCAATATGGCCTATTTATTGCCTTACCTCCCTAATCTTACTACATCTGCACACACTGTATACAGATTTTTCTATTGTGTTATTGACTGTACGTTTGTTTATCCCATGTGTAACTCTGTGCTGGTTAAATAAAGGTGAAAAAAAAGAAAAAAAAAAAAAGAGCAAGCAGGAACACAGAGTTATGGAGTTAACTAAGAAACCTGCAGAAACTGCAGGGATGGAGTTAACTGTAAGAAACTTTTTCCTAATATAGTGTAATATTAACAGCTATACAGAAAGACTAGTATGAGGGCCAAATTGCAGAGGAGGAACTTCTTGATGCAATTAAAGCCTTTAGACCAGGGGAAACGTCAGGGCTGGATGGCATACCGGTACAGTGCATTCGGAAAGTATTCAGACCCCTAGACTTTTTACACATTTTGTTACGTTACAGCCTTATTCTACAATGGATGAAATTGTTTTTCCCCCTCATCAATCTACACACAATCCCCCTTATTAATGACAATGCAAAAACAGGTTTATAGAATTTCTATGCAAATTTATAACACATATAAAACTGAAATATCACATTTACATAAGTATTCAGACCCTTTACTGAGTACATTGTTTCAGCACCGTTGGCAGCGATTACAGCCTTCTTGGGTATGACGCTACAAGCTACAAGTCTTCTTGGGTATGACGCTGCAAGCTTGGCACACCTGTAGTTGGTGAGTTTCTCCCATTCTTCTCTGAAGATCCTCTCAAGCTCTGTCAGGTTGAATGGGGAGCGTCGCTGCACAGCTATTTTCAGGTCTCTCCAGAGATGTTCGATCGGGTTCAAGTCCGGGCTTTGGCTGGGCCACTCAAGGACATTCAGAGACTTGTCCCGAAGCCACTCTTGCATTGTCTTGGCTGTGTGTTTAGGGTCGTTGTCGTGTTGGAAGTTGTTCTCCTGATGGAAGATAAACCTTCACCCCAGTCTGAGGTCCTGAGCGCTCTGGTACAGGTTTTCATCAAGGATCTCTCTGTACTTTGCTCCGTTAATCTTTCCCTCGATTCTGACTAGTCTCGCAGTCCCTGCCGCTGAAAAACATCCCCACAGCATGATGCTGCCACCACCATGCTTAACAGTAGGGATGGTGCCAGGTTTCCTCCAGACGTGACACTTGGCATTCAGGCCAAAGAGTTCAATCTTGGTTTCATCAGACCAGAGAATCTTGTTTCTCATGATCTGAGAGTCCTTTAGGTGCCTTTTGGCAAACTCCAAGCGGGCTGTCATGTGCCTTTTACTGAGGAGTGGCTTCCGTCTGACCACTCTACTATAAAGCCTGATTGGTGGAGTGCTACAGAGATGGTTGTCCTTCTGGAAGGTTCTCCCATCTCCACAGAGGAACTCTGGAGCTCTGTCAGTGTGCCTATCGGGTTCTTGGTCACTTCCCTGACCACGGCCCCCCTGCCCCGATTGATCAGTTTGGCCGGGCGGCCAGCTCGAGGAAGAGTCTTGGAGGTTCCAAATTAATTCAATTTAAGAATGATGGAGGCCACTGTGTTCTTGGGGACCTTCAATGCGGCAGACATTTTTTGGTACCCTTCCCTAGATCTGTGCCTCGGCATAATCCTGTCTCGGCGCTCTACGGACAATTCCTTCAACCTCATGGCTTGGTTTTTGCTCTGACATGCACTGTCAACTGTGGGACCTTATATAGACAGGTGTGTGCCTTTCCAAATCATGTCCAGTCAATTGAATTTACCACAGCTGGACTCCAATCAAGTTGTAGAAACATCTCAAGGATGATCACTGGAAACAGGATGCACTTGAGCTCAATTTCGAGTCGAATAGCAAAGGGTCTGAATACGTATGTAAACAAGGTATTTGTTTTAAGTTAATACATTTGCAAAATTGTCTAAAACCCTGTTTTCACTTCGTCATTATGGGGTATTGGGTGTAGATTGATGAGGGGAAAAAACGATGTAAACAATTTTAGAATAACGCTGTGGCAAAAGGGAAGGGGTCTGAATACTTTCCGAATGCACTGTATATCAAACATGTTTCAAATGTACTTAAAGGTCCACTATTAGCATGTTTTAACCACTCCTATAAAAATGGTAAACTATCAGTATCTCAGCAAGGTCTGATTTCACTATTACTGAAACATGACCCATGTGCTAAGTATAAAGATCCAGTACAACTAAAAAACTGGAGGCCCCTTTACACTTCAGTGTTGTGATGCAAAAATCCTAGCAAAATGCATAGCACATAGAATTAAAAAGGTGTTGTCGGAGATAATTCATCCTGATCAGACAGGTTTTTTACATGGATGATACATTGGAGTTAATATAAGACAAGTACTTGAAACAATAGAACACCATGAAAAATTTTGAAAACCAGAGCTGTGTTCGAATACCCATACTATACTAACATACTGTATACTACAGACTATTAGTTCATTTTAGTATACTGTAACTGAACCATATCCTTTCAGTTGAGCGTACTACATTTTTGCCTGTCTACCGAAGTTGATGCTGTTGTTATGCAACCTCTTGTTAGCTAGTTAGCATAACAAATTACTAGTTAGACATTTTATGACAGGTGTGTTCTTAAATTCAATCTGGAGTGCCAGAGTGCGCACATAAATTCAGAGTGTTGTCAGATTGTCAGATTGTGAATTCAGACCGTTTCGCTCTCGGAGCGCACACTGGACGCTCGGGCCGAGGAGTAGGGTTGAGCGTTCTGGCCTTACAACGGCAGTCAAGCACCGAAGCTAATGTTGGCTAGCATGCTAGCTACTTCCAGACACAAATGAGACCACTCTGACCATTTTACTCGCCCTAGCAGAGCTGGTTAGGCAGTTTTCATGTTAACCAGAGCGTTGGTGACTAACTGTGCTGCTGGAAACAATTTAATTGTGTTTTTCCCCCAACGTTTACTGACACCGGCCATATTCAACGGGTGTTGAGCGTTCGTAAAGTAATTATTCTGCGCTCTGGTACACTCAGAGAGAGTGCTTTGAAATCGGAGTAGATCGCCAGAGCGAATTTACAAAAGCACCCGAATGACGGGAATAATCAAGTCAATAAACGTTGGGTAGTTAGTTAGATAGCCTATAGTTAATATACTGGCAAGTATATTAAGTAGCCAACTAACGTTCGGTAGCTAGCTAACATACCGGTACATACTGTTGTAATGATATGCTATGCGGTTTGTAAGGACAGCGTAGCTAACAAATTGTCAGCCAACATAACATGTAAGGTAACTTATTTGAAAAGTTATTACTTTATTACATTGCTCAACATTTTCTTAACATTTGTCATAATTAGTTAAAGCAATTAATTTCTATCCGCTCTCGTTGGACTTCAGCTTCATATTTTCCGCCATTTTCTTCAAATCTGAAAAAGATGTGAAGCCATGCCCATTTCCTGAAGAATTGCATTATGGGCCCTAAGTACGGCAATAGTGTCCTCTGCGTGTATACTTCATATTTTTACGAATTTAGTATGACATCAAGGAACTTTTGGCATACTAACTATATCATACTATGACCAATAAGCATGCTATATACTCAATTTACGCCACAAATAGTACGGTTAGTATGAGGATTATAACACAGCTCAGGTCTGGTATTCATAGTAGATATTGAAAAGGCTAGAATTGATATATACAGGGATGCAAACTTGTCACCTTTCGGCGAAATTCGTCGTTTTGAATCCAAAATAGGTGACCTATGTGATTCGTGTAGATCCGACGAGAAAAGTTTGGGCGGGGGGGCTTTGGATGACTACTGGCTGTATGCGAACTAGTGATGTGCACTAGGTGAAAGGAACACCACACACCCTCTTTCTCACTTTTTCAATACAGTGGATAAAAAAGGGTTACGCCAGGTGTACTCTCTGCCTGAAAGAGATCAATTATGCCAACAAAGGGTATCATGCTCTGCTGGCACATTGTAGAACAGATGTCCACAGGCAGAAAGTGTACAATGCAGTGTAGCCCAAAGATATTGCTTTTGTTGTGTTGAACTTGACAGTAACACGTGTGTGAGTGAGAGGGGATTATTACATTTTCTTTTACTCAGTAAAACGTTATTTTTGCACACATGTAGCCTTGTACACTTGATCGATGTCTACTATAGTGGCCACTATAATAGAGCAAAAATAGAATGCCTGTTTGTTTCATTCTATTTCTACTTAAAATGTTTTTTTCCCAAGTGCAATATTTAGATGTGTGTGTGGTCATACGTGTTATATTATAAAGGCTGTCATGGCTAACTGCAATATTAGTGTATTGTTTTTTCTCAAGGCTTGAGTGTCATTTAGTAAAGTCTAGGCAACAAATACATTGGACTGCTTTCTTTACATTTGTTTGGCTGTGAGTTGGGTTCACATTAACCACTTTTTATTTTACAGACAGAGACTGATCATTGTGATCAAATTTTTAGTTTAATTAGTTAAAACCTGCATTTGCCCAAGGAGGGATTTTTTCTTTTATATATGTGTTTCAGTGCAAAAAAAATGTGTCACCTTTTTGGGCCCTCACTAGTTTGCACCCCTGTATATAAATGTATGGACTTTTTTAATTTAGGAGAATCGCTTATACAATGGCTTAAAGTTATGTATAGTAACCCCAGGTGTAAAATAATAAATAATGTCTACTTCTCAGAAAGTAATAAACTGTCAAGAGGAGTAAAACAAGGTTGTCCACTGTCGGCGTATCTATTTATTATGGCCATCGGAATGTTAGCTATTAAAATCAGATCCAACAATAAATAGAGGGGCTAGAAATCCAGGGCTTAAAAACCAAGGTGTCATAGTACGCTGATGACTGAAGTTTCCTCTTAAAGCTGCAATATTGATCTGTGATCAGCCTTATAGATGATCTAGATCATTTTTCTTACCTCACTGGATTACAACGGAACTATGATACAGTTGAAGTCGGAAGTTTACATACACCTTAGCCAAATAGATTTCAACTCAGTTTTTCACAATTCCTGACATTTAATTCTAGTAAAAATTCCCTGTCTTAGGTCAGTTAGGATCACCAATTTATTTTAAGAATGTGAAATTTCAGAATAATAGTGGAGAGAATGATTTATTTCAGCTTTTCTTTCTTTCATCACATTCCCAGTGGGTCAGAAGTTTACATACACTCAATTAGCATTTGGTAGCATTGCCTTTAAATTGTTTAACTTGGGTCAAATGTTTCGGGTAGCCTTCCACAAGCTTCTCACAATAAGTTGGGTGAATTTTGGCCCATTCCTCCTGACAGAGCTGGTGTAACAGAGTCAGGCTTGTAGTCCTCCTTGCTTGCACACACTTTTTTAGTTCTGCCCACACATTTTCTATAGGATTGAGGTCAGGGCTTTGTGATGGCAACTCCAATACCCTGACTTTGTTGTTCTTAAGCCATTTTTCCACAACTTAGGAAGTATGCTTGGGGTCATTATCCATTTGGAAGACCCATTTGCGACCAAGCTTCAACTTCCTGACTGATGTCTTGAGATGTTGCTTCAAAATATTCACAATTTTACTCCCTCATGATGCCATCTATTTTGTGAAGTGCACCAGTCCCTCCTGTAGCAAAGCACCCCCACAACATGATGCTGCCACTCCGGTGCTTCACGGTTGGGATGGTGTTCTTCGGCTTGCAAGCATCCCCCTATTTCCTCCAAACATAACGATGGTCATTATGGCCAAAAAGTTATATTTTTGTTTCATCAGACCAGAGGACATTTCTCCAAAAAGTATGATATTTGTCCCCATGTGCAGTTGCAAACCGTAGTCAAACCTTTTTTAGGGCGGTTTTGAAGCAGTGGCTTCTTCCTTCCTGAGCGGCCTTTCAGGTTATGTCAATTATAGGACTCGTTTTACTGTGGATATAGATACTTTTGTACCTGTTTCTTCCAGCATCTTCATAAGGTCCTTTGCTGTTGTTCTGGGATTGATTTGCACTTTTCGCACCAAAGTACGTTCATCTCTAGGAGACAGAACGTGTCTCCTTCCTGAAGGACCACAACATTCTGGTGGAAGAACAAAATGGTTTTCGTAAATCCAGAGCCTGTATAGATCATATCTTCTCAGTCTGTACAATAATTAGAAATAGATTACATGAAGAGAAGCCTACTTTTGCATGTTTCATTGATTTTCCAGAAAGGTTTTGATTTTGTAAATAGGGAGCTTTTAACCTATAGTTTGTTAAAGACAGGGGTTGATGGGACATTTTATTAAGCAATCCAGTCTCTTTACAAAGTACCAATTGCTTGTGTGCATGTTAATGAATATCGTACAGATTGGTTTCCCACACCCTCGGGTGTTAAACAAGGAGACACCTTATCACCGACTTTGTTTATAAATTATTTGGCAAAATAAATGAAACAGTTAAATATTGGAGTAAGATATTATGATGAAATGCTAAGTATCCTTTTATATGCTGATTATATTATTTTGATGGCAGAAACTGAACAAAACCTGCAGAACATGTTATTATGTGCAGTCAATTGGTATAAAAGATGGAGACTCATGATTAACCAGACAAAAACACAGATAATGCATTTTAGAAAAGCAGCTACTAAGAGAAGTGTTTTTCAGTTTTGTTGAAGACATTCTGGAGTTTACTAGCATTTATAAATATTTGGGTATTTTTATTGATGAACATATTACCTTTCTATATGGAACATCTGCCCTGGCCGAATCAGGAAGTAGAGCTCTTGGGGGATTTATAGGAAAAACAAAACCACTCAAAGATATAGGTAATGCTACGTATTCCAAACTGTATCAGACATGCGTGTGTCCTGTTCTGGACTATTCAGCAGGAGTGTGGTGTGCCATTAGGTGTCTTAAAAACGAACATGTACATAACAGAGAAGTTCGTTACTTTTTAGGTGTCCACAAGTTTGCACCTATACTTGCAATAACAGGGGACATGGGCTGGGAACCCTGTGAGGTGAGATGGAAGGCGTGTATGGTGAGACTTTGGAATAGACTGTTGGATATGCCAACTGCCACAAATAGCTAGTAAAGTTTTCCAATGGGATCTATCCATAAGGGGAGCCCGGGCAACTGAAATGTCTGACCTTTTTCAACAGTCTGACTGTGAACATCTGTATGAAAACCAAATTAAGGGAGACATAGATATGATTTAAAAAACAACTGTTGATGCAATATGACAAAAAATGGGTGGAGGAGATTAATCATAAACCCAAATTGAGAACCTTTTGTTTGATTAAGGGTGAGTTTGTGTGTGAGAGATATATTATGTATTACCTACCTAAAAACAATAGATTGCTATGTGCACAGGTCAGATCAGGGATATTGCCTCTGCGTATTGAAACAGGTCGGTACTGTGGTGAAGTAGAAGAGGAAAGACTATGTTATTATTGTGACCTCGAAGAAATAGAGAATGAAACTCATTTTATCCTCTATTGCCCTTTCTATCACGATATATGCTTGCTCTTATTCCAGAAAGCCCACCAGATTTTTACTGCTCTAGGGATGTAATTATTGTTTGGATAACCTTATTTACTATTATGTATTGATTTATTGATTAATTTTTTCACTCTTTATGTGAAAGTTTATTCAAGTGCAGTCGCAAAAACCGCGCTGGGATGAAACTGGCTCTCATGAGGACCACCACAGGAAAGGAAGACCCAGAGGATAAGTTCAGAGGAGTTACCAGCCTCAGAAATTGCAGCCCAAATAAATGCTTCACAGAGTTCAAGTAACAGACACATCTCAACATCAACTGTTCAGAGGAGACTGTGAATCAGGCCTTCATGGTTGAATTGCTGCAAAGAAACCCCTACTAAAGGACACCAATAAGAAAGAGACATTTGTTTTTCAACAGGACAATGACCCAACACACCTCCAAGCTGTGTAAGGGCTATTTGACCAAGAAGGAGAGTGATGGAGTGCTGCATCAGATGACCTGGCCTCCACAATCACCCGACCTCAAACAAATTGAGATGGTTTGGGATGAGTTGGACCGCAGAGTGAAGTAAAAGCAGCCAACAAGTGCTCAGCATATGTGGGAAATCCTTCAAGACTGTTGGAAAAAGCATTCCAGGTGAGCTGGTTGAGAGAATGCCAAGAGAGTGCAAAGCTGTCATGAAGGCAAAGGGTGGCTTCTTTTGAAGAATCTAAAATAGAAATCATATTTAGATTTTTTTTTTTTAACCTTTTTTGGTTACTTCATGATTCTGTATGTGTTATGCATTCGTTTTGATGTCTTCACAATTATTCTTCAATGTAGAAAATAGTCAAAATAAAGAAAAACCCTTGAATAAGTAGCTGTGTCCAAACTTTTGACTGGTACAGTATGTGTTTGGATATAGTCTATCAGGATGTGATGCATGTCAAGTAACTATACTCCTGCCATGTAACTACTGTGAAGAAAAGAGAGGAGTGCCGTGTATGTAAAATGCATGTGTAGAATGTACATGTAACAAAAAAAGAAAAAGCTGTAAAAACAACGTTTATTTTTGTCTTCAGAAGAGGAGGTAGTAGTGGTTGGGCCAATAATAATAAAATATATTTTAACTGCAGCTGATGGAACCATTCCCTGGATGACTGAACTCCCTCTAATGCCTGTGGAAACTGTCCGTCAGACAAGGGTTGTCGCATAGCCACTCGCACACACCGTCTCACACAACCACACAGGGAGCTACTTAATATGCATTGCCTAGACTCTGTCAAAATCTCCTCAGTGTCCCCTGCACAGCCGATTTTTGAACAAGGGGCTTCCTACCCCAAAACCAAGCCTCTAAACTCCTTCCAAGTGTGAATACTGCCAACATTCTACTCAGGACTGACATTTGACCAGGTGCAGATCTCAGAAAAACACTATTTGCAATGCAAAAGCAGGGCCATAAATACCTCCTGAGCTGAGCGAGGGGAGAAACACAAAATGGAGAAACACTCTAAAGTCCATGACTTCCAATTAAGGAGTTTAAAATCTACCTCCCTCGAGGTAAACAGAATATGTATTTATATAGATCCTTCTCATATCTGAGATAGCGGCATTCTTAATCTGGGGAGCAGGCTCTGTGGAAAATCAAGCTGTATTCGTCTCATTAGCTCATGGCACGAAGCGCTGGAGTAGATTGAGGTGACATAACTCGTTCATAATGTCACCCGCATTGTGGCCCAGTCGTATGACACAAGGCATAGCGTGGCTAGACCCGGTGGAGATCTACGGTCAGTTTGGAGTTCTCATCTAGGTCGAGGGTTAGGGTGAGCGTTTAGGGTCAACAGTTCATTGAGGACGAAGGTCGATAGATCTGTGAGTGAGTCATAATACCATTCTAAATAATCTCATACAAGGGTAAGTGTACCTTCCGATCATAAAGCCAGGTTTCAATCTTTGTGTTGTTGACACATAGGCAGGCAAACAAACTGCCACAAAACCATTTTTAGACTCCCTCAACTTGAACCCGTGTTGAAGCAACCAGCTTTGACAGTAATCCATACGTTCACACTAAGTGAGGAAAACACAGGGGGATACCTTACCTCCTTGAACGACATTACGACAACAATACCCAGATCTCAAAAAATCAGTGTTGTCAATGCTTACGAACCAAACGCAAAACTATTGGCCCATCTCACTTCTCAATGTTGATGTCAAGATAGCTATATCCCTCCATACCTTTATTGTACTTGTGAATGGGAAGTTTCTTCAGCTGGTCCTTGCGCAGACGGCTTCTCCGAGCCCTGTGTCTGCCCTGGACGAACTTGGTGATCTGAGCGAGAAGGGAAAAGTCAAGTCAGTTGTGGAGTTATGAGTCACTTAACCTCACCGAAAATCCTGATGAATACCCCAACAGTTTTTTTTTGAACCGGGCAACGCTCTTGTACTTCAACCATGCACCCTCTTTCCAAAAGTCTGACGTCACCATTTCATTGACAGTTATTTCCGAATTAAGAGTTCTCTGCAGTTAAAAAATACCTCAACCAGTACTCAAAATAATTGTATGGGCGTTTCAAATAATTACGTTTATCACATTCTTGTGTCAATTCTTTAGGAAGTAGGATGATTTGGGTAACTGACTCTGCTTTTTAACTAATCAGACAGATCGAATGAGCAAGTTCTCTGTTATTTGTTGCCTAGATAAATAAAATAAATAAAAACATGTTTTGGTTGTAGCAGGCTTGATGATATCATCTTCATACACACGGGAAACTGTTGAGCGTGAAAAACCCAGCAGCGTTGCAGTTCTTGACACAAACAAGTGCACCTGGCACCTACTACCATACCCCGTTCATAGGCACATACAGTGCATTCATAAAGTATTCAGACCCCTTGACTTTTTCCAAATTTTGTTACGGTACAACCTTATTCTAAAGTTGATTAAATAAAACATTTTCCTCATCAATCTACACACAATACCCCATAATGACAAAACAAAAACAGGTTTTTAGAATTTTTTGCAAATGTAATTAAAAATAAATAACGGAAATATCACATTTACATAAGTATTCAGACCCTTTACTCAGTACTTTGTTGAAGCACCTTTGGCAGCAATTACAGCCTCAAATATTCTTGGGTATGACGCTACAAAGCTTGGCACACCTGTATTTGGGGAGTTTCTCCAATTCTTCTCTGCAGATCCTCTCAAGCTCTGTCAGGTTAGATGGAGAGCGTCTCTCCAGAGATGTTCAATCGGGTTCAGGTTCTGGTTGGGCCACTCAAGGGTATTCAGAGACTTGTCCCGAAGCCACTCCTGCGTTGGGGCTCCTGAGTGGTGCAGCGGTCTAAGGCACTGCATCTCAGTGCTAGAGGCGTCATTACAGACCCTGGTTAGATTCCAGGCTGTATCACAACCAGCCGTGATTGGGAGTCCCATAGAGTAGCGCACAATTGGCCCTGTGTCGTCTGAGTTAGGATTTGGCCAGGGTAGTACATAAGAATTTGTTCTTAACTGACTTGCCTAGATAAATAAAGGTAGAATAAAAAAAGAAATAGTCTTGACTGTGTGCTTAGGGTCGTTGTCCTGTTTGAACCTTCGCCCCAGTCTGAGTCCCTGAGCACTCTGAAGCAGGTTTTCATCAAGGATCTCTCTGTACTTTGCTCCATTCATCATTCCCTCGATCATGACCAGTCTCCCAGTCCCTGCCGCTGAAAAACATCCCCACAGCATGATGCTGGCACCACCATGCTTCACCGTAAGGATGGTGCCAGGTTTACTCCAGACGTGACGCTTGGCATTCAGGCCAAAGAGTTCAATCTTGGTTTCATCAGACCAGAGAATCTTGTTTCTCATGATCTGAGAGTCCTTTAGGTGCATTTTGGCAAAGTCCAAGCGGGCTGTCATGTGCCTTTTACTGAGGAGTGGCTTCCGTCTGGCCACTTTACCATAAAGGCCTGATTAGTGGAATGCTGCAAAGATGGTTACTCAGTTTGGCCGGGTGGCCAGCTCTCGGAAGAGTCTTGGTGGCTCCAAACTTCTTCCATTTAAGAATGATGGAGACCACTATGTTCTTGGAGACCTTCAATGCTGCAAACATTTTTTGGTACCCTTCCCCAGATCTGTACTTTGACACAATCCTGTCTTGGAGTGCGACGGACAATTCCTTCGACCTCATGGCTTGGTCTTTGCTCTGACATGCACTGTGAACTGCGGCACCTTATGTAGACAGGTGTGTGCCTTTCCAAATCATGTCCAATCAATTGAATTTACCACAGGTGGACCCCAATCAAGTTATAGAATCATCTCAAGGATGATCAATGGAAATAGGATGCACCTGAGCTCAATGTTGAGTGTCATAGCAAAGGATCTGAATACTTATGTAAATAAGATATGTCTTTTAATTTTTAATACATTTGTAAAAATGTCTAAAAACCTGTTTTTCACTTTGTCATTATGGGGTATTGATGATATTTGTTTTTTAGTATAAGGCTGTAACGTAACAAAATGTGGAAAAAGTCAAGGGGTCCGAATACTTTCCGAATGCACTGTAAATCTTTTGTCTTCACCATTCATCCTCTGAATGCCACTCATGCACAATTCACGTCTCAATTGTCTCAGGGCTTGAAAATCATTCTTTAGTCTATCTCCTCCCCTTTCTCTACACTGATTGAAGTGGACTTAACAAGGGACAATAATAAGGGATCATAGCTTTCACACTGATATACATGGTCAGTCTATTTCATAGAAAGAGCAGGTGGTCTTAATGTTTTGTATTCTCAGTGTACATAAATGAATGAATAAACTTTATTGACATGTTGAGAAGATAGTGCATTTGTCTACCATGAAAACGACGATGAGGATGAGGCAGATTCCCACAATGATGAGGAAGGGGATCAGGTAGTATTCCAGAGGCAGGCTGAAGTCCGGCATGAGGACCACATGACCCCTGGGAAAAAAACAACAACAGCGCCATTATGGAGATTGAATTAAGTGTTTATGACTGACGATTAGATACACTCCAAATAATAGTGACCTACAAGGAGTCCTTACGATTGGAGCGTTTCGACAAGGTCCATCATCTATAGCATGTCACACGAGGCAACTCATTTTCATTTTACACCTCATGACGTCCTGTCACATAAACGCCCTCCCATCTGACTAATGTGATTTCACACTGTGAAATAATGGGTAAGACTTCACTCACTGTCATCATTATTTTCCAAATACATATAGGCAAATTCAGTTAATATTTCTATAATAACATTTTGTGAAGAACGTTGCAACATTTCCAGGCAATTGACTGGAAATGTACTATTTTGGTATGTCTGCATGCCAGGACAAAAGAGGTACTAACCCGAATGTATGATTGGTATCAGAGCAAAGAAAGAGGTCTATTACTGACAGCATGGTGGGATGAAAAAACAGTCATTCCCTGATTATCCACTGTTCTCTGCATAGCTCTGGGAATGTGATGACAGCATGAAGCAGATCTGCTTTACGATGCCAGCACGTCAATTGAGGCCATTATGACATAGTAATGTAACACAAAGATAAAAATATCATATTATGTCGTCTTTCCACTGCATTCATAGAATAAATAAATATATTATATAAAAAAAAAAATAACGCTGACAGATTTATTTGGACAGGATTCTTAGACAGTATGGATAGAGTACGCCAGTTTCGATGCCTCCGGCTTGAATTAGCCTTGATGTTGATAGACATGGAAATTAGATTTTGGTCCGCAACTCACCCCTTGTCATACGTGTAGTCCTTTTTCAGGGACTTGGCAGTCTCTTCGCTCACAAACACTGATGGAATGTCAATCTGCTTCAAAATATCCACTGAAAGGGAAAAGAGAAGGAAAAGCTATTTATACATGAGGTGGCCACATATTGATGCCCATCATAAAATAAAATCTAGAACATCATGAAATAACAACACGTTCGAAGGAAGAAATGAAGATTCGAGTCAGTTATCGGTGAAAGATACAAAAATAGAAAGAACGGTATGTTTGTCGAGGCACTACATTATAACATCTGGCATTTCTGAAATCATTTATTTAGACAGACCATAACTATGGCGAACCACAGATCTTTAAAGTTGTTAGATGGGGTAATTTCCAGGGTCTATGTGACCCTTTGAGCCTGAAACGGACTGGCATAGGGAATTTTGGGCAAATGCCTAGTGGGCTGATCCATCTTTAGGCCAATGGGTAATTTTTTTAAAATATTGAGTCTGTTAAGAAATGTTATCATTATTTTTGGGGGCAGAATTACCATTTTGGCTAATGGGCTGCTGTCCCATTCAGACACCAGCCCAAAGTAGTTTAGTAGAACGGACAATTTGCCCGTGGTGCGCTGATTTATTATTCCAGTCTGCCCCTGCGTTGAGGCTGATGCCCACTTGTGCCACTGTCTTATATATGATTCTGCTCATGCACGACTGTGGGCATATTGTGGGTATATTACTAGTTGGTAGGGCCCACAGAACCCCGGTGACATAAAGCTCTTGGATGGCTGATAAGTTAACAAATGGCTCGCTGACCAACGTTTGAAAAGAACCCATTCGACTGGATGATCCGTCCTAGACAATTACCAGCACGGGGTCCTGTCTTGATTATTCATCATACATAGTCATACACCCCAGAGCAAGAGGCGGGAGACGAGCGACAAACTACGTAAAGAATAAGCTGTTGAGAAAAGAGAAACTGTACAGATATCCCTCCTCCCAAAAACGTAATTTGATGGTAGATAGGGCACTGTGAATTTCCGGGCCGATCGAGCCGTTTGGACAGGGTTGAACTGTTTGGCGACGTACTGAAAACCAGAGCACCACATTCCTCCACAACGACACAAGAGTCGGAATTGGTGCTATGGCTGCAGTATCTCTAAGTCCCAGCGAGTCCGAAAGGTCCTCTAGGCTCAGGTTTTGGGAATCAAAGCTGTATTGACCCCGAATGAGGAGACGCATGAACAGACGACTGTGTGCAGTGCTGCTGCACGTCTGTGTTTTTGTTTGTGTGTGCAGTGCAGAAGAGAAGGATTGGAAGAGAGGGGGGAAACTTACGATCATTGGATCCCATGCTGATTAAGTCATCAGAGTCCACGTTGTGAACAATCGCCGCCTTGTACCCGGCCTTCTGGGCGTTAAGGACCTGCGGGAGACAAAACCTTTGTGTTCATTGTGTGTGTGTGGTTCCTATGGATCAGTGTGTGTTCAGCCAGCCCATCCCACCTAAATATCTTTGTACTGTATCCATTCTGTGACAGCTATCTCCGTAACTCAGTGCATCATGGTCACCTAATAATCCCCAGTTTATAATTGGCTCATTCATCCCCCTCCTCTCCCCTGTAACTATTCCCCAGGTCGTTGCTGCAAATGAGAACGTGTTCTCAGTCAACTTACCTGGTAAAATAACGGTAAAATAAATAAAATAAAATAAAAAACTACTTTGTAACTGACATCACTTCAGGACAGGGAGTGTGTGGTTCAGTTGAATATTTGTCAATGTCCATGCATTTGTATACTATGTGCGTATAATGATAATGACATGCTATATGGACACACCACCACATGAAGGAGAACAAGGCAAGACTTTGCATAGCATGTAATGTAGCTGAACACATAGCATTCTGAAAGAAATCAATGGCTAAAATAACTTATTTGACATAGTAGCTTGTAGAGGGTATGTAATCAGTGGTGACCCATCATTCAGGGCAGGTGGGGCAGAGCAGAGGCCCACCTGTTTCGTTAAATTATAAAATGTTATTCTGGCATTAATTCGTGTCACATATCAGTTCAGCATACAATGTAAAAAAAACAATCCTTGAGTTAATAAAGCAGCATACAAACTTGGTCTATTTCTTGAGTAAGGCAGCTCCAAAATGCATTGGTTTCAGCCTAGCTCAGTGCTTTCTGTGGTGGAGGAGCAGCCAGCAAAAACCCAGAGCATAGGCGTTGTTAATCTTATCTGGTTGTGCCGTGATTGGCTCAGGGTTCTGTCACTCATGGGGACACTACGTCACCACAGAATCTACTGGAGAGATAGGCAGTTCAACCCCGCTTGTGTGCTGCCATAGATTTACCGTAAAAGTTCCCTTCCAAGAAGGCTTAAGGTCATTGGCCACATATAAAATGACATCAAATCACATTATATCTCCCGTAGCTTTGATTGGACTGATCATGTCAACAACATACTTTCAAAATCTTAGCTAGCAAATTAGCTAGCTAGATAAGCAGTCATCATCATGAATCACGTTGAAGATCTACTGGCAAATGCTTTTCAATCCTTGTCATATGACGAGAAATTAGAGATAAAATGTCTCTGTGCCATTGGACATAAAGGTCACACAACAAGTCGGAAATTGCAAATTCGACAATGAGAGGTTTGGAAGGAAGCAGTGGCTGACTGAGTGTTGCTTCCCCTGCCTGCTTTTCGGTGGAGAAGGTGTGTGGTCCAAGTCTGGGTTTAAGGATTTAAAACATCTGAAAGTCTCTCAAAACATGAGAATTGTGCATCACATGTAGACAATGCTGTTAACCTGAGATTACTGGGAAAATCAAACATTGTGGCTCAGCTAGACATTTGGACGAGCCATGTCCTTCACAACCAACAAACGGAGGAGAATAGGTACATGCTTGCCAGAATTATAGCATGCATTAAATTGTGTGGTAATTGTGAGACAGCACAAGGGCCATGACGAGTCAGCCGACTCCTTGAACTCAGGCATTTACAGGTGTATTTTTGAGAGCATGCGTGAAGGAGATTACTGGCTACAAAGGCATTATGACGACCAACCCCTTAAGGGTACATTAAGCACGATCCAAAACAAACCTTTGGATTGTATGTATCAAGTGTACAGAGAAGCTATAGCTAAGGAGGTGTCTGAGACTCCTTTTGCATCTGTACAAGCAGACTGACGTCTCCTGTAAATCACATATGGTAATAGTGCTACGCTACATGTTATCAGACCACAGTGTGTGTGTGAGCTTTTTGGAGTTTGTAGAGGTGAAGGACAAACAAAACTGGTGTTTGCCTCTCCAACACCATCAAACAAGTCCTAGCGCCACTGGACGTGAAGGAGAAGCTGGTTGCACAAACTTACGATGGGGCAGTGGTGATGAGTGGTAATGCACGTGGTGTCCAAACGCTACTTAAGGAGACTTACCCAAACGCGCAGTTTGTGCACTGTTACGCACACCAACAGAATCTAACACTTCACCAACTCTGTGCAGGGCGAGTAAGTGTACTTACAAAGTGTTTTTTTGCAGACCTATCCTACTTTTTCACCTTTTTCTCGCTCTCACCTAAAAGACTCTCCACTCTCGCGGAGTCAGCGAACAGACGGGTCCCCCAGGCCACAGGGTACACGATGGAACTTCAAAAGCAGAACCTTCAATTCTGTGTGGGAGGACCGTGAGGCACTGGCCCCCTAGATGGAATGAGATCACCATCAGTGAGGCATATGACCTGTCCATGAAACTTAAGGATCACACATTTCTGCAACTGCTCAAGTTATTTTCTTTGGTCATGTCAGAGGTGGATGTTTAGTACAACGTAATGCAGAAACGAACCATTGACGCAGCAGGAAATGCCGGAGCAATCGGCAACTTCAAGGTGAACATTAAAAAAATTGGCGAGCAAACTGATGAACTGGCCAAGAGGACATGTTGATGCCACTGAACCAGGGCAGAGAAACCTTAACACTGCGCCTGTGATGGAGGCATGCGACACAATCGCTGCTCATGTGCAAGAAAGGTTTTCTGAAAGTGACCACTTAATTGTGGCAAAGTTGGTAGACAACTAGTTTTTACCCCAATATGAACATTCCTTTCCGACCGCAGAGCTCCAGTGTTCTACCAAGCTATGGCCCGTGGGAAACGGAGCTCTCTACCGGCATGAGAACGGTGCTGTCCATCCCTACCAGAATCCTGAGCTGCACACTAGAAAGATGTCACTTTCTTTACTGAAATCACTCTACGAGAACAACCTGCAAAAGGCTTTTGTCTGAGACGGTCTCTTTTCTCAAAATCATTATCACCACTAATCCGATGACAACCGCTGAGCCAGAGAGAAACTTTTACACCTTTAAAATGATTTTTAAAAAACCTACACACGCAACACCATGGGCCAGAAAAAGTTGAATGTATTGGCCATGCTGTCAATCCAGCATGACTTCATCCAGAGAATACCAGACTTTGATGACAAAGTAATTGAGAAGATTTCCCACAACCAGGACCGCCGTGCCACCTTCCTGTTCATGTGAGCACAACACAACAACGGTGAGTCCAAAAATATATTTTGTATGCTGCTGCATAAATAATGTAAATGCCAGGGAGATATGTATACAGTATAATATTCTGGTATCATCTTCTGTAGCTATGCTAAGCTAACAAAATGTATTGTTCATTCAGACAAAGAGGATGAGAGAAGAGATGGTTGTTTGAGGGAATCGAGATGCTAGCAGACATTAGCGCAGGGCTGCCTTTTTGTTTGTCACTGGAATTTTCTGCACTCTGTGTGTGTGAGTGTACACATGTTTGTGTTGAGTGCAAAGCTGTATAAGACCCAGTATTTGCCTGTGAGGGTGTATTGTGTGTGTGTGCATCAATGACTACAGTGTGTCTGCAACCGCGAGTGTCTACGCAGGAATAAATACTTTTTGTGTGTTCTGAGAGCTACCGCAGGCCACAGTGTGTACACGTCTGTGTGTGCGTTTGTGTGTGAACGAACGTCTGTGCGCGCGCATCTGCGTGTGTGTGCTTCTTGGTTTGTGTCTCCATATGTATGAGGCTGTCTTTGAGAAGAGCCAGCAGATGATTCCTGTCGCAGTCTCTCCCCCATCCCCTTCATTCCCACAGCATTAAAGTCTCCTATGAGAGAGAAAGTCATCCCCCACAGAGGAGACGAATGCAAAACCATTGAGGCCCTGCTAAGAAACTGGAATCTACATAATCCTATCTTGACTGTGACAACAGGAGATTCGTCACAAACATAAAAACGGAGATAACAGATGATTTGTGTACTCAAAATTGTGACTGTAGGCGGTTAGTTACAAAAACGCTGTTTTGGTATGATATCTTGAGCTAAGAATGCTGCTAGTGTTTTGACAACTCTATGATGGTGGCGGAAGTAAGGAGCCTGACTTTGGGGCTATGTTTTTTGTATTCTTATACGTGTTTTTTTCATGTTCTTTAAGGGTTGTAAGTGTCCTTGTTTTTCAGTGTAATCGTGAGAAGCCCCTCAGGCTGCTTCACCTCTGATGCCAGCATGCGGTCTGCATGCAATCTGAGAGGAATTCAACCTCTACTGGCTCACAGAATGTTTGCATGGGCAGAGATAAGGACATTCAGTGCATTCCTCTCAGACTGCAGGACGAGAGAGAGAAAGAAAGAGAAAGAAGATGAAAAGAGAGGGGGTGCAAATCAGAGCCCACCAAGACACAAACCTTCACATTGATAAATCGATAGCATGCATACGCACGCATGCATGGATGGACACACAACCACACACAGCAAATCGCTATTTTCTTGATCCCAGACTGAAGGCACAACATGTCTGCAAACTAACGACGGAGCAACAACAACATCCTCGATCACAATTTAACAGCACTTATTGTGCTTGTTAATTACTGTAATCCCCGGGAGAAAAATCATATCAAATAAAAAATAATATATGTCACATGTACGAATATAAGGGGTGTAGACTTTACCATAAAACGCTTGCTTATGAGCCCTTCCCAACGATGCAGAGTTTTAAAAAAAAGATGTAAAGAAAAATTTAAATAGTAACACAATCAAAAGCACACTCCATTAATGATGCGCTTCCATTGCTGTTAGCTTGACAGTGTCTTTATTGAAGTCTATACCTCTCAACCGAGGTCCAATGGCAGACACAAAATCTTTGAGTCTAAAGGATAACTGCAATACTAAATGGACATAGTGTCTTTATGATGCCTTTGCGAAGGGTTAATAAGCTGCGTATGATGCAATATAGAGTCTGGACCATCTGTGTAGCAGATATAGACTCTAGCGTCCTGATGTGGTGGTGACACAGTGGGGTGCAATGTGAGCTTTCGGGCAAGCATCTGCACATGCTTCCGTTAAGTATCAGCATGTGTGTTTGTGAATGGATGTGTGAATTTATAAATCACAAGTAACTGCGTCAACCAAGGAATATTTATTGGTGGTCACTGGTCAGTCACCAAAGAAATGTGTTAGCCATCTCCCGTGCACGGAGGACTGTTGACGATAAATGACAAATTCACAAAATAATTGTTATTTTCTTCTCTGCTTTTTATCCCATTTCCAGGTTCACTTTCAGTGCAGTGAAGTCAGCTAAAACTTTTGAATTTAGCAAAAATAATCATTTAAATATATGTTTTTTAAGCTCCCATGCAGTGTTTTTAATTCAATTTTTAAATCATCACTGTATGACTAATAAACAACTGTGAGTGTTCATGAAAAATAATTTAACGAGTCCGACGCAAAGAATATACTGCTTTCTAAGGGAACAGGCCCAAATCCCTGTCATTTGCGTGAAGAAAAGATTAAGAAAAAGGGGGCGGAGGTCGGGCCTTCGAATTCTGAGAATTCGTAGGCGAATGAGTAAACCCCCACTGCCATCCGTTCTATTGGCCAACGTGCAATCATTGGAAAATAAAATCGATAATCTACGACCAAGATTATCCTACCAACGGACATTAAAAACTGTAATATCTTATGTTTCACCGAGTCGTGGCTGAATGACGACACGGATAATACAGAGCTGGCGGGATTTTCCATGCACCGGCAGGACAGAGAAGCTGCATCTGGTAAGACGAGGGGTGGGGGTGTGTGTCTATTTGTCAATAACAGCTGGTGGCGATGTCTAATATTAAAGAAGTATTGAGGTATTGCTCGCCTGAGGTAGTGTGGTCTACAGTTTATCATAAGGTACTCTATCTACCAAGAGAGTTCACATCTATATTATTCGTAGCCGTCTATTTACCACCACAAACCGATGCTGTCACTAAGACCGCACTCAATGAGCTGTATACGGCCATAAGCAAACAAGAAAATGCTCATCCAGAAGCGGCGCTCCTAGTGGCCGGGGACTTTAATGAAGGCAAACTTAAATCCGTTTTACCTCATTTATACCAGCATGTCACATGTGCAACCAGAGGGAAAAAAACTCTAGACCACCTTTACTCCACACAGAGAGATGTATACAAAGCTCTCCCCCGCCCTCCATTTGGCAAATCTGACCATAATTTCATCCTCCTGATTCCTGCTTAAAAGCAAAAACTAAAGCAGGAAGTACCAGTGACTTGCTCAATACGGAAGTGGTCAGATGGCGCGGATGCTACGCTACAGGACTGTTTTGCTAACACAGACTGGAATATGTTCTCGGATTAATCCTATGACATTGAGGAGTATACCACCTCAGTCATCGTCTTCATCAATAAGTGCATCGACGACGTCGTCCCCACAGTGACCGTACGTACATATCCCAACCAGAAGCCATGGATTACAGGCAACATCCGCATCGAGCTAAAGGCTAGAGCTGCCGCTTTCAAGGAGTGGGACACTAATCCGGACGCTTGTAAGAAATCCCGTTATGCCCTCAGACGAACCATCAAACAAGCAAAGCGTCAATACAGGATTAAGATTAAATCCTACTACACCGGCTCTGATGCTAGTCGGATGTGGCAGGGCTTGCAAACTATTACGGACTACAAAGGGAAACCCAGACGCGAGCTACCCAGTAACGCGAGCCTACCAGATGAGCTAAATGCCTTTTATGCTCACTTTGAGGCAAGCAACACTGAAGCATGCATGAGAGCACCAGCTGTTCTGGACGACTGTGTGATAACGCTCTCGTTAGCTGATATAAATTCTTTAAACGGGGCAACATTCAGAGAGCATCCTGACCAGATGCGCCATCGAGAGCATCTTGACCGGTTGCATCACCGTCTGGTATGGCAACTGCTCGGCATCTGACCGTAAGGCGCTACAGAGGGTAGTGTGTACGGCCCAGTACATCACTGGGGCCAAGCTTCCTGCCATCCAGGACCTATATACTAGGCGGTGTCAGAGGAAAGCCCAAAAAAATGTCAAAGACTCCAGTCACCCAAGTCAGACTGTTTTCTCTGCTACC
Source organism: Salvelinus alpinus (assembly GCF_045679555.1). Taxonomy (NCBI): domain Eukaryota; kingdom Metazoa; phylum Chordata; class Actinopteri; order Salmoniformes; family Salmonidae; genus Salvelinus; species Salvelinus alpinus. The sequence goes on from NC_092101.1 coordinate 5,978,524, forward strand.
ACACGGCAAGAGTACCGGAGCGCCACGTCTAGGACCAAAAGGCTCCTTAACAGCTTCTACCCCCAAGCCATATGACTGCTGAACAATTAATCAAATGGCCACCTGACAATTTACATTGACACTAACCTGTACCCCCGCACATTGACTCGGTACCGGTACACCCTGTATATAGCCTCGTTATTGTTAACACAATAAATTATCTTTTATTATTTTTTACTTTAGATTATTTGGTAAATATTTTCTTAACTCTTTCTTGAACTGCACTGTTGGTTAAGGGCTTGTAAGTAATCATTTCACAGTAAGATCTACACTGCATCCGGCGCATGTGACAAATAAAGTTTGATTTGATTTTTTGATTTGGTAAAAAAAAAGAATATGTATTTCTCTGAATCTCCTTTTTCCATTAAAATGCTCATTCGAATCGTGTGGGCAGATAGGATCATCTAGACTAGTCTACAGCCTAACCCGCTTACCTCGTTAAAGTGGGAGGATACATATGCAAATAAAAATATGAATGGTCATTGGTCAGAATAATCAGATCGCAGGGTTTTTTATAGATCAAAAACTTAGGTGGTGGGCATGGCAATGGGTACAGGATTTTAGAGAACCGGGTTAGACATGGGGTTAGACATTTTTATATATTTAAGCCAATTACCTGCAATTCTACACATTTCTGTCACACCCTGGCCTTAGTATTCTTTGTTTTCTTTATTATTTTAGTTAGGTCAGGGTGTGACATGGGGTATGTTTGTGTTTTTGTCTTGTCTTGGGTGGTTGTAGTGTCTAGGGGGATTTTGTTAGAGTGTATGGGTTTGTGTTGAGTGAATGTGTCTAGCTATGTCTATGGTTGCCTGAGTGGTTCTCAATCAGAGACAGATGTTTTTCATTTGTCTCTGATTGGGAGCCATATTTAAGGTGGCCATAGGCATCATGTATTTGTGGGTAATTGTCTATGTGTAGTGTTTGTGTCAGCACTATCTGTATTATTAGCTTCACGGTCGTCAGTTTTGTTATTTTGTTAGTTCGTGATTAGTTGTTTGTTTCTTGTTTGTTTTTTCTCTCTTCTTAAAATAAAGAAGATGTATTTTGCACACGCTGCGCCTTGGTCCTCTCTCTCACAGCAAGACGATCGTGACAATTTCTCCATGGAGCTAATCGAAATTGTTTCAATTTTAAAGCAAATCTCCTGCAATTCTACACATTTTGCCATGGAGCTGAAAGAAAATGTTACCGTTTTAAAGCTAATTTCCTGCAATTCTATGCATTTTGCCATGGCTAACGCTTTGTTCTTTTGATCAAACATAACAAAATCAATACTGTTAAATTCATTGTTTTGAGAATTTTCAATTCTCCCTGACTCTAGCTTTTATTGTGGTGATTGTTAGTTCTCAGATTATATTATAAAAAATATATAGGTCCATTATCTTTTCTACATATTTTAAATCTTGTTTTAGTCAGTTAAGTTTACACTGAAAGCATCTTTCCAGCCCGCCCAAGGATTTCAATGGCAGAAAAATCCCTGGATCAGATTGTGATATTATGTCAAAACTCTATCCCACCTGAACAGGCTGAAATTCCAGGCAAAAAAACTCATAGTGTGGAAATATATATTTATAAACAAGGAAATCATGTTTTTGACTGCACTGCCCCTTTAAGTATTTTGTATGTGTATTGGATAGCGAGAGAGAGAGCTGAAATGTAGGAGAGAGAGCGTGCTGAAAGAGCAGTGGACCGGATTCGAACCTATGCTGACAGCGATACATCGTACATGTGCACCCTTTTAACCTTCAATGCCAATTTGATCAAGATGTGGTTTACTAGATAGCCTAATTAACAGAACTTTGCAATTAACAATAATTTCATTAACTGTGCCTTGCTTTTTCTGCCTCAGTGCTCTAAGTACTCGCTCATACCAGAAAACATATGAGGGAGAAATTAGAGCACTGAGCAGAAAAAGCAATGCAATGGTATGGAATGGTATATTTAAAAAGGTAACACTAGTAATTCATTTCCCAAATGTAGTCATTTACTCTGCACTTATTACTTAATTACCATGTGGCTACAAAACAGTATCCTAGGTATTTATCTGGTTATGTTATAGTCCAAAAACACTAACCAGAAAGTGTAACAAATGTAATGTTAAAGTTGAACTTAGGGGAGGGAAAACTGATCTCGTATCAGTTTTGAAGGGTAGAGGTAACCGGAGCATTTGCAGCGGTGGTAGTGTGTGTCTGTGTGTGTGTGTGTGTGTGTGTGTGTGTGTGTGTATTCATGAGAGTCTACAACATGTTGTAGTTTTCCAGTGCAGGAGCAGAGGAGTTAAGAGGAAGCTTATCAGACATCTCTCTCATTGGTCATGGATTGATGGAGCTGTATAAACTGTGCCACCTGGAGATGCATGACTAACTAGTGCAGTACAGTTAACCCTTGGAGTGCCACAGTATATGGGTAGGGCAGAGAGTGCAGAAAGTTGTATAGTAAAATCAAAGACTACTGCAGAAACTATGAAAATATAAAGGTTCAGAACTTTTGTGAAACATCACATTTGTGAAAAATATATGACAAATGGTGTTCAGAGATCGATGCGAGGGGTTGAGTTGAGCTGAAAGGTGGGACTAAAAATATCCGTAAAAAGTATATAGGTTCAGAACATTTGTGAAACAGCACAGTTGAAAAATAAACTCAGCAAAAAAAGAAACGTCCCTTTTTCAGGACCCTGTCTTTCAAAGATAATTCGTAAAAATCCAAGTAACTTCACAGACCTTCATTTTAAAGGGTTTAAACACTGTTTCCCATGCTTGTTCAATCAACCATAAACAATTAATGAACATGCATCTGTGGAATGGTCGTTAAGACACTAACAGCTTACAGACGATAGGCAATTAAGGTCACAGTTATGAAAACTTAGGACACTAAAGGGGCCTTTCTACTAACTCTGACAAACACCAAAAGAAAGATGCCCAGGGTTCCTGCTCATCTGCGTGAACGTGCCTTAGGCATGCTGCAAGGAGGCATGAGGACTGCAGATGTGGCCAGGGCAATAAATTGCAATGGCGTCCCACAGTACGGAGTAAAACAGCGCTACAGGGAGACAGGACAGACAGCTGATCGTCCTCGCAGTGGCAGATCACGTGTAACAACACCAATTCTCTCCATCAGTGCTCAGACTGTCCGCAATAGGTTGAGAGAGGCTGGACTGAGGGCTTGTAGGCCTGAGGTAAGGCAGGTCCTCACCAGACATCACCGGCAACAACGCCGCCTATGGGCACAAACCCACCGTCGCTGGACCAGACAGAACCAGACACCAGACCGGCAAAAAGTGCTCTTCACTGACGAGTCGCGGTTTTGTCTCACCAGGGGTGATGGTTGGATTCGAGTTTATCGTCGAAGGAATGAGCGTTACACCGAGGCCTGTACTCTGGAGCGGATCGATTTGGAGGTGGAGGGTCCGTCATGGTCTGGGGCGGTGTGTCACAGCATCATAGGACTGAGCTTGTTTTCATTGTAGGCAATCTCAACGCTGTGCGCGTTACAGGGAAGACATCCTCCTCCCCCTTCCTGCAGGCTCATCCTGACATGACCCTCCAGCATGACAATGCCACGAGCCATACTGCTCGTTCTGTGCGTGATGTCCTGCAAGACAGGAATGTCAGTGTTCTGCCATGGCCAGTGAAGAGCCCGGATCTCAATCCCATTGAGCATGTCTGGGACCTGTTGTATCGGAGGGTGAGGGATAGGGCCATTACCCCCCTGAAATGTCCAGGAACTTGCAGGTGCCTTGGTGGAAGAGTGGGGTAACATCTCACAGCAAGAACGGGCAAATTTGGTGCAGTCCATGAGGAGGAGATGCACTGCAGTACTTAATGCAGCTGGTGGCCACACCAGATACTGACTGTTACTTTTGATTTTGACCCCCCCCCCCTTTGTTCAGGGACACATTATTCCATTTCTGTTAGTCACATGTCTGTGGAACTTGTTCAGTTTATGTCTCAGTTGTTGAATCTTGTTATGTTCATACAAATATTTACACATGTTAATTAAGTTTTCTGAAAATAAACGCAGTTGACAGTGAGAGGACGTTTCTTTTTTGCTGAGTTTATATTGCAAATAGAAATCAAAACTAGATGGTCTTCAGAGACAGATGGGAGGGGTTTAGGGTAGTTGATGGATGGGACTAAAAACAAACAAAAGATAACTAATGTAAAATATACTTTGTCAGTAAAATGTATATAGTATGTATAAGCTGGAAGTAGAATCTTAAGTGTTGTTAGCTATTAGTTTACTCCAATTGGGGGAGGTGTGGCAGGGTTAGGGGAAAATAAAACATAAAATATTTCAATATAGATTTTATATAGCACCAGTCAAAGGTTCGGACACACCTACTCATTCAAGGGTTATTCTTTATTTTTACTATTTTCTACATTGTAGAATAATAGTGAAGACATCAACACTATGAAATAACACATATGGAATCATGTAGTAACCAAAAAAAGTGTTTTAAAAAATCTAAATATATTTTAGATTTTTCAAAGTAGCCACCCCTTGCCTTGACAGCTGTACACACTCTTGGCATTCTCTCAACCAGCTTCATGAGGTAGTCACCTGGAATACATTTCAATTAACAGGTTTGCCTTGTTAAAAGTTAATTTGTTTAATTTCTTTCCTTCTTAATGCGTTTGAGCCAATCAGTTGTGTTGTGACAAGGTAGGGATGGCATACAGAACATAGCCCTATTTTGTAAAAGACCAAGTCCATATTAATGGCAAGAACAGCTCAAATAAGCAAAGGGAAATTACAGTCCATCATTAATTTAAGATATGAAGATCAGTCAATCTGGAAAATGTCAAGAACTTTGAAAGTTTCTTCAAGTGCAGTCGCAAAAACCATCAAGTGCTATGATGAAACTGGCTCTCATGAGGACCGCCACAGGAAAGGAAGACCCAGAGTTACCTCTGCTGCAGAGGATAAGTTCATTAGAGTTAACTGCATCTCAGATTGCAGCCCAAATACATTCTTCAGAGTTCAAGTAACAGACACATCTCAACATCAACTGTTCAGAGGAGACTGCGTGAATCAGGCCTTCATGGTCGAATTGCTGCAAAGAAACCCCTACTAAAGGACACCAATAATAAGAAGAGACTTGCTTGGGTCAAGAAACACGAGCAATGGACATTAGACCGGTGGAAATCTTTCCTTTGGTCTGATGAGTCCAAATTTGAGATTTCTGGTTCCAACCGCTGTGTCTTTGTGAGATGCAGAGTAGGTGAACGGATGATCTCCACATGTGTAGTTCCCACCGTGAAGCATGGGAGAGGTGGTGTGAAGGTGTATAGGTGCTTTGCTGGTGACACTGTCAGTGATTTATTTAGAATTCAAGGCACACTTAACCAGCATGGCTACCACAGCATTCTGCAGCGATTCCCGCCATCCCATCTGGTTTGCGCTTAGTGGGACTATCATTGGTTTTCAACAGGAAAATTACCTAAAACACATCTCCAGGCTGTGTAAGGGCTATTTGACCAAGAAGGAGAGTGATGGAGTATTGCATCTGTAATGGGTGCGTGCTGGTGGCAGGGAAGTCAGACGCAGGAGAGTGAACTTGGTATAAACGGAGCAGTTTAATAAATGGAAAAAAAACTCAGAAAACCAAAATATACAAAAATAATATAAGTGGGACACCAGAACATTACTTGCACAATAACATACAACAAACAATCACCGACAAATACATGAGGGGGAACAGAGGGTTAAATACACAACATGTAATTGATGGGATTGGAACCAGGTGTGATGGAAGACAAGACAAAACCAATGGAAAATGAAAAATGGATCAGCGATGGCTAGAAGGTCGGTGACGTCGACCGCCGAACACCGCCCGAACAAGGAGAGGGACCGACTTCGGCTGAAGTCGTGACAGCATCAGATGACCTGGCCTCCACAATCACCCGACCTCAACCCAATGGAGATGGTTTGGGATGAGTTAGACCGCTAGAGTGAAGGACAAGCAGGCAGCAAGTGCTCAGGATATCTGGGAACTCCTTCAAGACTGCTCGAAAAGCATTCCTCATGAAGCTGGTTGAGAGAATGCCAAGAGAGTGCAAAGTTGTCATCAAGGCAAAAGGTGGCTACTTTGAAGAATCTAAATTATATTTTGATTTGGTTACTTTTTTGGTTACTACATGATTCCATATGTGTTATTTCATAGTTGTGATGTCTTCACTATTATTCAACAATGTAGAAAATAGTAAAATAAAGAAAAACCCTTGGATGAGTAGGTGTGTCCAAACCTTTGACTGGTACTGTATATATTTACAAAAAATATGTATGGGGGATTGGAAATGATGCAGACAATTACATTGATGGAAGCCACACTATCTGCAATATTAAAGCTGATCTACCCCTAAAAAAATATGATTTAAAAAAAGAGTACTCTCAGAGTAAGGTAAATGAAGAATATGGAATGTTTAAGTACTGCTCTAATGAGTCAAACACACCCACACGACCTTACGCGAGACAGTGGGCACAACAGTGGGATCCATAGCCTTGGTGGTGAGACAGAGACAGCTGACAGCATCAGTAATGACTGCCGCATCGGGGTGTGTGTGTGTTGCTGCGTTGGAAGCCAGCACTGCTGAATCATGGCTCCTCAAACGGTGGTGCAGACAACAACCAACGTCTCCTGGACTGGAGTTGTCATCCTCTCCTGGCCAACTGAGGCTCTCTCTGTTCCCATCCCCTCCCCCTACTGTTTATACAGCAGCTACACATCAGTTCCTCTCTTCACTAGGCTGGATTCACACTCCTTGATCTCTCTCTCACTCTCTTTCTCTTGCACTTGCTCAGTCTGCCATCTCTCACGTTCTCTCTCTCTCTCCTTCTTTAGTTCTCCCTCCCTTTCCCTGCATCAACGTCTTGTCCTCCATGCCAATTCCTCTACTTTTATCCACCCCTCCCTCTCTCTCTCCGTTCTCGCTCTCTCTGCATTAACCCCTTTTGCCTTCCCTGCCAATTCCTCTCGAGACTTTTCTTCATCTCTCTCTCTCTCGCCCTCTCGCTCTCTTGCTCATTTGCTTTTAGGAAGAATCTGGTGCAAAGTGGAGCTTGGTTTCAAGGTTCAGACTTCTGACTAGATAAGAGCTATTCAAACTGCAGGAAGGGGCTTTGCAACTGATAATACTACAGCACTGAAACAACCGTGCAAGTGTGTGTGTGTGTGTCCGCCACTCCGTGGAGATGACGTCACAAGGCCACATGTCATTAAGGTCAGGGGAGCAGAGCAGCAGCGCAGACTGTGTTGATACGAAACAGCACGGATACATAACAACAGGGACACAACAGGAGATAAGTCACATCCTGGCTCGCGCTCCCCTGATCCAGACTAGTCATACACATAGGCTATGTGTACTTTTATATGTTTATGGGAAACTGTCCCAAACTGTCATAAAACACAATAGATGTCAGGCTAGTAGAGTAGGCTAAAGGGGAATCCCGTTGTCATTCTCTCTATAGGTTTAATGAAATGAGAGAGAGGGAGGGAGACAAAGGGACAACAGGGCTACTCTGCCATTGTGGATCAGGCAAACACGTGTGTGTGTGTGTGTGTGTGTGTGTGTGTGTGTGTGTGTGTGTGTGTGTGTGTGTGTGTGTGTGTGTGTGTGTGTGTGTGTGTGTGTGTGTGTGTGTGTGTGTGTCTGTGTCTGTGTGTGTGTGTGTGTCACGGTAACCAGCGAGAGCGTGCGAGAGCACGTAATTGTATAACACAACCATTGTGTGCCTGCGTGAATGTATATTGAGAGTGTATGAGTGTGTGATGTGTCGTGTGTGTCAAGAGAGTGGCAGGAAAAGGGTTGGTTCGCCGGCTGGAGGGAGGATGGAGGGACTCTTTTGACACAGGCGGACAGGGGTGAGGGGGGTCGGAGAAAGGGGGGCGGTGTGGGTGGGTGGGAGGGGGGCGTGTAGTGTCAGGTTTCCTTCCCAGTCTCCTTCCCCCACAGCTGGGGTCAGATGGGTCACCAGCGAGCCCCCCCCTCTCCCGCTCCTATTTCAGAGGCCCAGCAAGCAGGAAGTGTTAACCTTACCCCCTCCTCCTCCTCTCGCTTCTTCCCCACTTCCCCTTTAGCTACGAGCCCTCTCCCTCGGGAGGCTGGAGTTCTAAAAGGAGCAGCAGTGCTGGAATCCCCTTCGCCTCCCACACGCACACACACATACAGTGCATTCGTCAAGTATTCAGACCCCTTGACCTTCTCCACACTTTGTTTTACGTTACAGCCTTATTCTAAAATTGATGACATAGATTTTTTCCCTCATCAATCTACACACAATACCCCATAATGACAAAGCAAAAACAGGTAATTGGAAATGTTTGCGAATGTATAAAAAATTAAATATGACATTTACATAAGCATTCAAACCCTTTACTCAGTACTTTCTTAAAACACCTTCGGCAGCGATTACTGCCTTGAGTCTTCTTGGGTACGACGCTACAAGCTTGGCAACCTGTATTTGGGGAGTTTCTCCCATTCTTCTCTGGAGATCCTCTCAGGCTCTGTCAGGTTGGATGGGGAGCGTCGCTGCACACCTATTTTCAGGTCTCTCCAGAGATGTTCGATCGGGTTCAAGTCCGGGCTCTGGCTGGGCCACTCAAAAACATTGAGAAACCTGTCCCAAAGCCACTCCTGCATTGTCCTGGTTGTGTGCTTAGTGTCGTTGTCGTGGTGGAAGGTGAACCTTGGCCCAGTCTGAGGTCCTGAGCAGTCCGGAGCAGGTTTTCATCAATGATCTCTCTATACTTTGCTACATTCATCTTTGCCTTGATCCTGACTAGTCTCCCAATCCATGCCTCTGGAAAACATCCCCACAGCATGATACTTCCACCACCATGTTTCACCGTAGGGATGGTTCCAGGTTTCCTCCAGACGTGACACTTGGCATTCAGACCAGAGAATCTTTTTTCTCATGGTAAGAGTTCTTTAGGTGCCTTTTGGCAAACTCCAAGCGGGTTGTTATGTGCCTTTTACTGAGCAGTGTCTTCCATCTGGCCACTACCATAAAGGCCTGATTGGTGGAGTGCTGCAGAGATGGTTGTCCTTCTGGAAGGTTGTCCCATCTCCACAGAGGAACTCTAGAGCTCTGTTAGAGTGACCATCGAGTTCTTGATCACCTCCCTGACCAAGGCCCTTCTCCCCTGATTGCTCAGTTTGGCCAGGCTGCCAGCTCTAGGAAGAGTCTTGGTGGTAACAAACTTCTTCAATTTAAGAATGATGGAGTCCACTGTGTTCTTGGGGACCTTCAATGCTGCAGACATTTTTTTGGTACCCTTCCCCAGATCTGTGCCTCGACACAATCCTGTCTCACAGCTCTATGGGCAATTCCTTCGACTTCATGGCTTGGTTTTTGCTCTAACATGCACTGTCAACTGTGAGACCTTATATAGACAGGTGTGTGCCTTCCAAATCATGTCCAAACAATTGAATTTACCACAAGTGGACAACAGTCAAGTTGTAGAAACATCTCAAGGATGATCAATGGAAACAGGATACACCTGAGCTCAATTTCGAGTCGCATAGCAAAGGGTCTGAATAGTTACAGTTGAAGTCAGAAGTTTACATACACCTTAGCCAAATACATTTAAACTCAGTTGTTCACAATTCCTTACATTTAATCCTAGTAAGAATTCCCTGTCTTAGGTCAGTTAGTATCACCACTTTATTTTAAGAATGTGAAATGTCAGAATAATAGTAGAGAGAATGATTTATTTCAGCTTGTATTTCTTTCATCACATTCCCAGTGGGTCAGAAGGTTACATACACTCAATTAGTATTTGGTAGCATTGCCTTTAAATTGTTTAATTTGGGTCAAACGTTTTGGGTAGCCTTCTACAAGCTTCCCACAATAAGTTGGGTGAATTTTGGCCCATTCCTCCTGACAGTGCTGGTGTAACAGAGTCAGGGCTTGAAGGCCTCCTTGCTCGCACACGCTGTTTTAGTTCTTCCCACACATTTTCTATAGGATTGAGGTCAGGGCTTTGTGATGGCAACTCCAATACCCTGACTTTGTTGTCCTTAAGCCTTTTTGCCACAACTTTGGAAGTATGCTTGGGGTCATTGTCCATTTGGAAGACCCATTTGCGACCAAGCTTCAACTTCCTAACTGATGTCTTGAGATGTTGCTTCAAAATATCCACATAATTTTACTCCCTCATGATGCCATCTATTTTGTGAAGTGCACCAGTCCCTCCTGCAGCAAAGCACCCCCACAACATGATGCTGCCACCCCCGAGCTTCACGGTTGGGATGGTGTTCTTCAGCTTGCAAGCATCCCCCTTTTTCCTCCAAACATAACGATGGTCATTATGGCCAAACAGTTCTATTTTTGTTTCATCAGACCAGAGGACATTTTTCCAAAAAGTACGTTCTGTGTCCCCATGTGCAGTTGCAAACCGTAGTCTGCCTTTTTTATGGCGGTTTTGGAGCAGTGGCTTCTTCCTTGCTGAGCGGCCTTTCAGGTTATGTCGATTATAGGACTTGTTTTACTGTGGATATAGATACTTTTGTATCTGTTTCCTCCAGCATCTTCACAAGATTCTTTGCTGTTGTTCTGGGATTGATTTGCACTTTTCGCACCAAAGTACGTTCATCTCTAGGAGACAGAACGAGTCTCCTTCCTGAGCGGTATGATGGCTGCGTGGTCACATGGTGTTAATACTTGCGTACTATTGTTTGTACAGATGAACGTGGTACCTTCAGGCGTTTGGAAATTGCTCCCAAGGATGAACCAGACTTGTGGAGGTCCACAATTTTTTTTCTGAGGTCTTGGCTGATTTCTTTTGATTTTCCCTTGATGTCAACCAAAGAGGCACTACATTTGAAGGTAGGCCTTGAAATACATTCACATGTACACCTCCAATTGACTCAAACGATGTCAATTAGCCTATCAGAAGCCATTACTTAATTTTCTGGAATTTTCCAAGCTGTTTAAAGGCACAGTCAACATAGTGTATGGAGTGTGGAGTGGTTGAAAAATGATTTAATGACTCCAACCTAGGTGTATGTAAACTTCCGATTCAACTGTATGTAAATAAGGTACGTGTTTAAATGTTTTTATACATTTGCTAACATTTAAAAAAAACTGTTTTCGCTTAGTCATTATGGGTTATTGTGTGTAGATTGATGAGTTAGAATAAGGCAACAAAATTTGGATAAAGGGATGGGGACGGAATACTTTCCAAATGCACTGTACACTCTCCAGTTCACCCATTAAAGCTAGTAGTCGCCTCACTTGATCACCTGCACCCCATCCATTTACATTTAAGTCATTTAGCAGACGCTCTTATCCAGAGCGACTTACAAATTGGTGCATTCACCTTATGATATCCAGTGGAACAACCACTTTACAATAGTGCATCTAACTCTTTTAAGGGGGGGGGGGGGGTTAGAAGGATTACTTTATCCTATCCTAGGTATTCCTTAAAGAGGTGGGGTTTCAGGTGTCTCCGGAAGGTGGTGATTGACTCCGCTGACCTGGCGTCGTGAGGGAGTTTGTTCCACCATTGGGGTGCCAGAGCAGCGAACAGTTTTGACTGGGCTGAGCGGGAACTGTACTTCCTCAGAGGTAGGGAGGCGAGCAGGCCAGAGGTGGATGAACGCAGTGCCCTTGTTTGGGTGTAGGGCCTGATCAGAGCCTGAAGGTACGGAGGTGCCGTTCCCCTCACAGCTCCGTAGGCAAGCACCATGGTCTTGTAGCGGATGCGAGCTTCAACTGGAAGCCAGTGGAGAGAGTGGAGGAGCGGGGTGACGTGAGAGAACTTGGGAAAGTTGAACACCAGACGGGCTGCGGCGTTCTGGATGAGTTGTAGGGGTTTAATGGCACAGGCAGGGAGCCCAGCCAACAGCGAGTTGCAGTAATCCAGACGGGAGATGACAAGTGCCTGGATTAGGACCTGCGCCGCTTCCTGCGTGAGGCAGGGTCGTACTCTGCGAATGTTGTAGAGTATGAACCTACAGGAACGGGTCACCGCCTTGATGTTAGTTGAGAACGACAGGGTGTTGTCCAGGATCACGCCAAGGTTCTTAGCACTCTGGGAGGAGGACACAATGGAGTTGTCAACCGTGATGGCGAGATCATGGAACGGGCAGTCCTTCCCCGGGAGGAAGAGCAGCTCCGTCTTGCCGAGGTTCAGCTTGAGGTGGTGATCCGTCATCCACACTGATATGTCTGCCAGACATGCAGAGATGCGATTCACCACCTGATTCACCATCCCACACCACCACACACTCCCACAGAGTGGCATGTCTACCCCGGGACATCAAACCCAACACTCACAAGCTCTCAGACTGCCCCGGACACTCAACAGAGTGTGCATTACTGTATCTCCCTTTATGTCTGATGGTACTCAGAAACAATCCGTTTTCATTCACTTGATCACATGGTACTGTTTAGCGCAATGCTAAAAAAAACACATATGCTGCGAAACATTTCCAGCCATTTTTTTACCTCCCTCTGCTCCCCTATTTTGAGCCAAAATAGATTCCTGGATTCCTCCTTTGTTTCTCTGACATTTGAGCTTCTGGTACAGTTAAAAGTCTGGGAGCTGTACAGCTTTGGGGGTGGACGGGGGTTGTATTGTATCCTTTTTCTGTACCCCCCCCCCCACCTGCTTGATTGGAGATTTATTAATGGTCAATCAAAAGCCTGGAGGCCAACGTAAGACATTAACCCATTCTCTCTCACACACACACACACACACACACACACACACACACACACACACACACACACACACACACACACACACACACACACACACACACACACACACACACACACACACACACACACACACACACACACACGCCCCTCCTCAAACCTAAGGTCCGTCCACCTACATTATGTCCCTGCCCTTTCCTGAACGCAGTCTCTTGCGCATGCCAGTCCCTCCCCAGCTCTTAGGTAACTCAACTGCTGTAAGAGAACACATCTGTCTGGCTGATCCTGAGTCAGGATCGGTGGCTCTGTGCTGTTTGACTATAGGTAGGAGTTGAAATTCAAGGACTGATTCTACATCAGATCTTAGAGCCAGACTTTCTGCTAATGCTTTGTAAACCTTTGACATCTGCTGTTCTGTGGTCCAGGGGAAGAGTGGGATATTAACTGACTTTGATTTGGGACTGAACTGACTGTATCGGCTGTTCTTAGATCAGTTTGTCTGAAATGCTGACTGATAAGGGGTTCAGTTTGTATCATGGAACAGGCTGATCTGAGGTCAGGCTTAGTGTGTGTGCTAGCGTGTTTGTCTCTGGCTGATGCACGGCGAGCTGGAGAGGGTAGGGGGGCATCCGGTTTCAGTCCTGCCTCGGGAACACCTCGCTGTGTGGTGTGTGTGTGATGCAGAAAGGCCTTATAAGGCATGGAGCGGGAGAGGGACAAGGGAGAGAAAGCCCCACACTACAGCCAGACCGCCTGTTCTAGAGATCAAATCAATTAATCTCCCTCTAGCTTTCATTCTCTCCCACTCACTCTCTTGACATCTATCATAGAATCCATTACTCCTTACATCTCATAACCCCTCCCCCACTTCCACCTCTTCCCTCCATCAATCCATATATACTTCTATCATTAGCCTAGACTCTTCACTCATTTACAGTGCATTCGGAAAGTATTCAGACCCCTTGACTTTTCCCACACTTTGTTACGTTACAGCCTTATTCTAAAATAGATTAAATCGTTTTTTTCTCTCATGAATCTACACACAATACCCCTTAATGACAAAGCAAAAACAGGTTTTAGACATTTTTGCAAATGTATTAAAATAAAAAAACAGGAAAAAGTTATTTTCATAAGTATTCATCCTTGAAATGTTTCTACAACTTGACTGGAGTCCACCTGTTGAAAATTCAGCTGAAGGACATGATTTGGAAAGGCACACATCTGTCTATATAAAGGTCCCACAGTTGACAGTGCATGTCCGAGGCACAGATCTGGGGAAGGGTACCAAAAAAATTCTGCAGCATTGAAGGTCCCCAAAAACACAGTGGCCTCCATCATTCTTAAATTGAAGAAGTTTAGAACCACCAAGACTCTTCCTGAGCAATCGGGGGAGAAGGGCCTTGGTCAGGGAGGTGACCAAGAACTCGATGGTCACTCTGACAGAGCTCCAGAGTTCCTCTGTGGAGATGGGAGAACCTTCCAGAAGGACAACTATCTCTGCAGCACTCCACCAATCAGGTGAAAAATAGGAGAAAAATAGTGAAAAATAGGAGAAACTCCTCAAATACAGGTGTGCCAAGCTTGTAGCGTCCTACCTAAGAAGACTCGAGTCTGTAATCGCTGCAAAGGTGCTTCAAAAAAGTACTGAGTAAAGGGTCTGAATACTTAAAATACTACATTTGAAAAAAATCTAAAAACCTGTTTTTGCTTTGTCATTATGGGCAGGGTTGGGTCAGTTATTTTCTAAATGTAATCTGTTACAGTTACTAGTTACCTGTCCAAAATTGTAATCAGCAATGTAACTTTTGGATTACCCAAACTCGGTAACGTAATCTAATTACATTCGGTTACTTTTAGATTACTTTCCCCTTAAGAGGCATTAGTAGAAGACAAAAATGTATGTTACCAACTGAATGACATCTATTGCAGGATAAATCAATGTTAAAGTTTACATAGCTGGCCATATATGGATGTTAAATTTTACTTTATGGGTTGGTTATGTAGGCTTCTTCCAACCCATCGCTTTCTGCTACATATAATAATACGATTAAATTATATCTTTACATAAAAAAAACAAAGCCTATCAGAATTCCAGTCATTCCAATAAATGTTATACTCCTTTATCTTCAAGAATAGGACTTGGAAGTATAGATTAGCCAAATTGTTTTACCCGAGCATGACCCCAAAACTAAGGATTTATTATCCAGCCCTACTCTGTTGTTTATGATTTTGTTGTCAATGAGGACTGATTGGACTCATTGATTCGAGTTGAAAAATAAATAATGGCATTCTTTGAGCACTACTGAAAAGTGTGATTTACATGTGAAAACTGAATGCCATATGCTGCATTTGCTAAAGGCCTATTGTTGACCTTTTTGTTGGTGACACTTTGATATCTTGATAATATGCAGCTGTTTAAAGGGCAAATCCACAGATGAAACAATAACAAAATGGGTGCCTCTGTTTTGGTAAAAAGCTGAGGGATGTGGCTGGAAAAATGTAACCACTCTCAGATGAATAGACAGAGCTATGGATGCAAGGACAGAGACCATCCATTATATAAAAATAATTGTTTGTTATTACTGTAAAACAAGCTTATATTTTGGGTTCTCATGGAGTGTGACAGTTAAACTAAGCTCATGTGGGATTTATAAATTATATTCTTCAAGAATCAATGGAGATATATATATATATAAATAAAGTGTATAAGTCCAAAAAGTGATGTAGCAACTACAGATTGCCCCTTCATGTCTATCAAAAGTATACAAGTTTGAGCATGTGTCCATTAAACCTATGGATTTATTTATTTTTATCAGAATGAATTAGATTGAGCAATAAAAGCCCCCCATAGGCTTGGATTAAAAGTAATCCTCGAAGTAATCATCTAGTTTTTCAAAAGTATCTGTAATCTGTTTACAATATTTTTGCTGGTAACATAACGGATTACAGTTACCGTTTTTTTGTAATCCCTTACATGTAACGGATTACATTAATCCGTTACTCCCCAACTCTGATTATGGGGTATTGTGTGTAGATTAAAAACAATTTAATCCATTTTAGAAAAAGGCTGGAACGTAACAAAATGTGGAAAAAGTCAAGGGGTCTGAATACTTTCCGAATGCACTGTCCTACTCCTTGTATCCTTCCACTTCCCCCTCCTTCTCCATTCCTAATTTCCTCGCTCTACTCCTGTTCGCTGCACACGGCCTCACTTCAAGGTTGGATGGATCGAGTGGTGCTCTCCACAGCTCCTGGGATTTATTAGGAAAACAACTCCTCCTCTCGACTTTGAGCGCGCCACACACATACACACTTTCCGCAGACAGACACATTAGAGTCGAGAAGTTTTGGAGTGCCGTACCGTAAAAACTAAATGGCTCCTTTGTTGCTGAGAAGAAAAAAATAGGCCTAATATCCCGCTACACTCAAGTCTTCCTGGATTTCCCATGCATAAAATGTTGTAACTCGGGAATAAGAATTTATGCTTTCCCCCTTCTTAAAGGAAAAAAAAACATGCCCTCCTCTCTCGTTGGTTGTGATGTTGGCGCAAGGTAAAGGTGTCTTTTCCATACCATGTTAAAACGACAACAATGCTTTTATTTGCATTTCTGCAGAGAGCTGCTGAGGGCACCCAGTTAATGCACCACATCAGTAGACGAACCAGAGAAGCAGGGGATGAGCGGAGGGGGGGAAGGGGGGATTGGAAGGAGGGAGAGATGGTTCAGTGCCAGCACAGGAAGTCCTGACTGGGCAACAGCTATTTCCTGTGTACTGTGCTGCATGTAAGAAGGGCTCGAGGTAGCAGTTGTGCCTAAGTATAGATCTAGGATCAGCTTTCTCAATCCCATCCCTAACCATATCCATCAGGAGGTAAAAAAAGGAAACTGACTCTGGATCAGTACTCAGAGACCGAGTGGCGCAGCGGTCTAAAGCACTGCATCTCAGTGCAAGAGGCGTCACTACAGTCCCCGGTTCGATTCCAGGCTGCATCACATCCGGCTGTGATAGGGAGTCCCATAGGGGACAATTGGCCCAGCATCGTCCTGGTTTGGCCGGGGTAGGCCGTCATTGTAAATAAGAATTTGTTCTTAACTTACTTGTCTCGTTAAATAAAGGTTAAATAAAAAATTAAATACAAATAAATTACAGGCAGCTTCATTATAGACCATAAGGGAGCCTTTAGGTAGGAACTACCTTCAACCACAGATCTAGGATCAGATTACCCTACCCCCAATCGTAACCCTAACCATTAGACGGATGCCAAAATATCTAATCTTGTGTACGTGGTTAGCAACAAATTATACACCACATGGGGAGGTTTGTGTGATTGCGATGCACCCTACCTTGATGTCAAAGTTGCAGTCGAAGCGCCTGATGAGCACGATGAAGGCACCAGTGAGGTTGTCCCGAATAGGGGGCGGGTCAATGGGTTCGCAGGCATTTTCGGGCCGTGCACCAATCAGGAAGCCCTGTGGGTGTGACATCACAGTACAGTTAGAGCATCAGTTATGTGTCTATCACTCAATTGAACAACACCCACAAAACAGGTCAAGTAAAAGAAGAGTGTGGGAGTAGGAACAAAAAGTAGAATCATCACCACACACAGAGGAAATGTGGTGGTGTGCATATTCATAGTTGCTCTCCTCAACAGAAACTGGAACCTAAATAACAATTCTCTGGAAGGTCAAACATCTCAAATGAAATCCATTGGAATCTAGAGAGAAATGGTGAATCTGCAGGCTGGTGAGAGACTGAATAAAGAGAACAGAAATAAGAATTAAAAAATAGGCTTAAACAATTCAAAATGGCTACAGCAATAACAATACAGAGCCAGAATTATGTTTAAATTAAGAAACATAATGCTTTATTCAAACCCTCCCTTGCCACGGGATTAGTAAGGCAATGTCCCAAATGGCACCCAATTCCCTATTTAGTGCATTACTTTTGACCAGGGCCCACAGGGTCAAAAGTAGTGCACGAAATAGCTAAGTCCCAAATGGCTCCCTAAATCCACGGTAAAGTCCACAGATGAAACAAACCCAAACAAGAGATCATATCTTGGCATTGAATTCTTCTGGTTGCCCAAGATGTCCTGTGCTGCAGGACGAGAGAGACAGCGAGGAGAGAGAGAGAGAGCAAAAGGGAAAGACAGAGAGGATAGGATCAGCCCAAAAGCCAAAGACAGCTCAGAGTTTGGCTGCCACTGTTTGAGATAGCTAACCATATTGGCACCTAAAGTACTTCTGTTAGAATGCTATTTTCAACAGAATATTGGTGCCAACATGGACTGTGGAGTCCACACAGAGCACTGCATTAATGAAACCTAGCAGGTCCTACAGCTCTGGGAGTCTGGGACCCGCCTCGGGCATGACTCGGCCTGTCAGAACACAGCCAAAGGGGCAGGCCCAAGGCCGAAGCCAATCACCTGCAGGCCAGCTGAGAATGACAGAGATACTGTCCAATCACAAGCATACTTCCTGAATTTGAGGGCCTGCTGCTGTCCAATGATTAAGGTTCTGTTCAAGTGTTTCCATGTAGGGAGAGATGTCCCGAGGTGTCTTCAGTGAGTGAAACGTTCATAACATTGCAGACAGAAATGTAATAAATAGAGCTGACATAATTCATTAGCTTCACATTGAACGATAACCGTGTTATGTGGGGATATGTTGATTTTATCATATTTGTCCCGTTTCCTTGCACTATTAAATCCAGTGTAATGCGTTTTCATATCCTATCAGGTGCAGATGGTAGTCAGGGGTGGCAGGCTAGTCAGAGATAGAGATGAGGCCTATGTCCCAAATGGCACCATATTCCCTTTATAGTTCACAACTTTTGTTGTTGTTGAGCCCTATGGAGTCTGGTCAAAAGTAGTGCACTATGTAGGCAATCGGGTGCCATTCAGGACACAAACAAGGTGTAAATTGCTGCGGGATTTGGTGGGGGTGGCCCCATGACTCGGCAGCTACAGTCAGCTGTGAAAGTGATGAGTTCATTTTAGTGGAGGAGCTAGAGTTCGCTCTCTGGAGCAGTGCCAGTGCAGAGCGCTTCAAAAAGGACCCAGCCTTCCCGGCTCGTCAGCCCTTTTTGTTTTTCTGTGAACACAGTGCACGTTGACACGCACACAATGCTGAGACTGGTAGGTGTCCCTCAAAAGGAGTGTGTGTGTGTGTGTGTGTGTGTGTGTGTGTGTGTGTGTGTCTAAATGGTACCTACACACCTATCGCAAGCTGCCATTCTCTCCAAATGACAGGAATGGACAATGAAACAGTAAAATGTATCAAACATACCATCACTTTTCAATAGGATGGATAGAAAGTCCAAAAGCTTTTGTTGTTACATCCTTGATTTCATACAAAGAGATGGTGAAGAACTGGCACTGGAAGCCGTTGTCTACTTTATCTGGACTCCTGTTTTCAAAAAGGAAAACAGACTAGAAATCTCCCTGGATACCTTCCGCAAAGCCTGCTATGACGATGCCACTCTCATATTTTCACGTGGTTCAAAACAAGCTACAATAGCGCCCCCTGTTGGCAATGGACCCACAAAGAAACCCAGAGGGAAGTCCCTAACCACAACCGTACAGAGCATTGTATAATTGAGGAGGAATTCAATAAAACACCTTCAAGTTCAACAACCAACTGTTGGTTCCAGATTTTGAAACCCGGGGCCAATGTTGGTGAATCATTGCCTAAACATATAGACCTAGAAGAGGAACCATTTCAATTCCGGAGGTGGGTTTTCTCTTCAGCATAGTGATTCAGTTTTCAGTGACTTTCCACTCTAGAGGAGAGCGTGACTAGATCATGCCACCGATTAAGCCTTTACCCCTCTCCTAAACCACCACCAACACCTCCTCCTGCTCCTCCTCCAGGGGTGCTGTAGTATGGCTGTGGTATGTAGTATGGCTGCCCTCTGCTACTGTACACCCAAACATGATCAAAAGTATGTGGACACCGGCTTGTTGAACATCTCATTCCAAAATCATGGGCATTAATTTGGAGTTGGTACCCCCTTTGCTGCTATAACAGCCTCTTCTCTTCTGGGAAGGCTTTCCACTAAATGTTTACACTGGTGTTGGGCGATTAGGTCTGGCTCGCAGTCGGCGTTCCAATTCATCCAAAAGGTGTTCGATGGGGTTGAGGTCAGGGCTCTGTGTAGGCCAGTCAAGTTCTTCCACACCGATCTCGACAAACCATTTCTGTATGGACCTCGCCTTGTGCTGTACCATTAATATTTCCCTTCAACAGAACTAAGGGGCCTAGCCCAAAATGTGAAAAACAGCCCAAGACCATTATTCCTCCTCCACCAAACTTTACAGTTGGCACTATGCATTGGGGCATAGTTCTCCTGGCATCCACCAAACCCAGATTCGTCCGTCGGACTGCCAGATGGTGAAGAGTGATTCATCACTCCAGAGAACGCGTTTCCACTGCTCCAGAGTCCAATGGCGGCGAGCTTTACACCACTCCAGCCGACGCTTGGCATTGAGCATAGTGATCTTAGGCTTGCTCGGCCATGAAGCTCTAGACGAACAGTTCTTGTGCTGACTTTGCTTCCAGAAGTAGTTTGAAACACAGAAGTAAGTGTTGCAACCCGGGGACAGATTATTTTTTACACGCTACGCGCTTCAGCACTCGGCGGTCCCGTTCCTGTGAGCTTGTGTGGTATACCACTTTGCGGCTGAGCCGTTGTTGCTCCTAGACATTTCCACTTCACAATAACAGCACTTACAGTTGACCTGTGCAGCTCTAGCAGGGCAGAAATTTGACGAAGTGATTTGTTAATAATAATGAGGCAGGAGGGGACGCCTACTGTGCTATTTTCTTTGTTTTTTCACATTGTTTGTAACTTTTTATTTTATACATAAAGTTGCTGCTACCGTCTCTTATGACCGAAAAGAGCTTCTGGACATCATAACAGCGATTACTCACCTTGAACTGAACAAATATTTTTTCTTTAACGAGTCCGACGCGAAGGATGTACTGCTTTCCGGAAAACAGGCCCAATCCTTGTCATTAGCATGAAGAAAAGGCAGAGATACCAAAGGAGAAGGTCGGGGTGCCTTGTTAGGATTCGTAAGCGAGTAAGTAAATCGCCTTTACCATGGGTTCTATTGGCCAAAGTGCCACTGGAAAACAAACTCGATGATCTACGGTCGAGACTATCCTACCAACAGGAAATTAAAAACTGTAATATCTTATGTTTCACTAAGTCGTGGCTGAACGACGACATGGATAATATACAGTTGGCTGGGTTTTCCGTGAATTGTCAGGACAGAACAGCTATGTCTGGTAAGATGAGGGGTGGTGGTGTCTGTCTATTTGTCAATAACAGCTGGTGCGCGATGTCTAATATTAGGGAGGTCTCGAGGTATTGCTCGCCTGAGGTAGAGTACGTCATGATAAGCTGTAGACCACACTATTTACCAAGTGAGTTCCAAACTATATTATTCGTAGCTGTCTATTTACCACCACAAACCGATGCTGGCACTAAGACCACACACAACGAGCTATAAGGTCATAAGCAAACAAGAAAATGCTCATACAGAAGTGGCGCTCCTAGTGGCCAGAGACTTTAATGCAGGCAAACTTAAATCAGTTTTACCTCATTTATACCAGCATGTCACATGTGCAACCAGAGGAGAAATAAAACATAGACCACCTTTAATCCACACACAGAGATGCATACAAAGCTCTCCCTCGCCCTCCATTTGGCAAATCTGACTATAATTCTATCCTCTTGATTCCTGCTTACAAGCAAAAACTAAAGCAGCAAACACCAGTGACTCGCTCAATACGGAAGTGGTCAGTTGATGCGGATGCTATGCTACAGGACTGTTTTGCTAGCACTTACTGGAATATGTTCCGTGATTCATCCTATGGCATTGAGGAGTATACCACCTCAGTCACCGGCTTCATCAATACGTGCATTGACGACGTCGTCCCCACAGTGACCATACGTACACATCCCAACCAGAAGCCATGGATTACAGGCAACATCCGCATCGAGCTAAAGGCTAGAGCTGCCGTTTTCAAGGAGCGGGACACTAATCCGCTTATAAGAAATCCTGCTATGCCCTCAAACAAACCATAAAAACAGGCAAAGCCTCAATATAAGACTAAGATTGAATCCTACTACACCGGATCTGATGCTCTTTGGATGTGGCAGGGCTTGAAAACTATTACAGACTACAAAGGGAAACCCAGCCGCAAGCTTCCCAGTGACGCGAGCCTACAAGATGAGCTAAATGCATTCTATGCCTGCTTCGAGGCAAGCAACACTGAAGCATGCATGAGAGCACCAGCTGTTTCAGACGACTGTGTGATCGCGCTCTCCGTGGCCGATGTGAGCAAGACCTTTAAAGAGGTCAACATTCACAAGGCCGCGGGCCAGACGGATTACCAGGGCGTGTACTCAGAGCATGTGCGGACCAACTGGCAACTGTCTTCACTGACATTTTCAACCTCTCCCTGACAGAGTCTGTAATACCCACGTTTCAAGCAGACCACCATAGTCCCTGTGCCCAAGACCACTAAGGTAACCTGCCTAAATGACTACCGACTCTTAGCACTCAACACTGTAGCCAAGAAGTGCTTTGAAAGGCTGGTCATGGCTCACATCAACACCATCATCCTGGAAACTCTAGACCCACTCCAATTCGCATACCGCCCCAACAGATCCACAGATGATGCAATCTCAATTGCACTCCACACTGCCCTTTCCCACCTGGATAAAAGGAAGACCTATGTGAGAATGCTGTTCACTGACTACAGCTCAGCGTTCAACACCATAGTGCCCACAAAGCTCATCACTAAGTTAAGGACCCTGGGACTAAACACCTCCCTCTGCAGCTGGATCTTGGACTTCCTGACGGGCCACCCCCAGGTGGTAAGGGTTGGCAACAGCACATCTACCACGCTGATCCTCAACAACGGGGACCCTCTAAGCACACACTCCCCCAGGAGTGCGTGCTTAGTACCCCCCTGTACTCCCTGTTCACCCACAACTGCGTGGCTAAGCACGACTCCAACACCATCATTAGGTTTGTTTACGATACAACAGTGGTAGGCCTGATCACCGACAACAATGAGACAGCCTATATGGAGGAGGTCAGAGACCTCAACAACCTCTCCCTCAATGTGAGCAAGACAAAGGAGTTGATCGTGGACTACAGGAAAAGGATGGCCGAACAGGCCCCCATTAACATTGACGGGGCTGTAGTGGAGTGGGTCGAGAGTTTCCTGTTCCTTGGTGTCCACATCACCAACAAACTATCATGGTCCAAACACACAAAGACAGTCGTGAAAAGGGCAGGGGACTGAAAAGATTTGGCATGGATCCCCAGATCCTCAAAAAGTTCTACAGCTGCACCATTGAGAGCATCCTGACTGGTTGCATCACCACCTGGTATGGCTACTGCTCGGCATCCGACCGTAAGGCGCTACAGAGGGTAGTGCATACAGCCCAGTACATCACTGGGGCCAAGCTTCCTGTCGTCCAGGACCTATATACTAGGCGGTGTCAGAGGAAGGCCCAAAAAATTGTCAAAGACTACAGTCACACAAGTCATAGAGAGAACAGTCTGCTACCGCACGGCAAGTGGTACTGGAGCGCCAAGTCTAGGTCCAAAAGGCTCCTTAACAGCTTCTACCCCCAAACTATAAGACTGCTAAACAATTAATCAAATGGCCACCCGGACTATTTACATTGAACACCCCCCACCTTTGTTTTTACACTGCTGCCACTCGCTGTTTATTATCTATGCATAGTCACTTTACCCCTACCTACATGTACAAATTACCTTGACTAACCTGTACGCCTGCACATTGACTCGGTACCGGTATCCCCCTGTATATAGCCTCATTATTGTTATGTAATTTTATTGTAACTTTAAAAAAAAGAAAAAAAGACTAGTTTATTTAGTAAATATTTTCTTAACTCTATTTCTTGAACTGCATTGTTGGAAAGGTGGCATCCTATGACGGTGCAATGTTGAAAAGTCACTGAGCTCTTCAGTAAGGCCATTCTACTGCCAATCTTTGTCTATGAAATTGCATAGCTGTGTGCTCGATTTTAGACACTTGTCAGCAACGGGTGTGGCAGAAATGGCCAAATCCTCTAATTTGAAGGTGTGTCCATATACTTTTGTATATATAGTGTATCTGGATACAGGCCTCGCTCGGCTCTGCTGTGAGGAAATGGTTGTTTCTCCTATGTAGTGTACTACTTTAGACCAGAGCCTTATGGGCCCAGGTCAAAAGTAGTGCACTATATAGGGAATAGGGTGTCATTTGGGACGTATCCTGGGAGTGCCAGCACCAGGGCTCTAACACAGTGGCATAGATAGCAGCGACTGGGCTGTGCTGAAATGTAAGTCATGCTCCAGGCCAGAATCTGAGTGCATGGGGTTCAGTCTCTAAGTAGGCTACAAAAAAATTACCTTTTGTAAATGCACTGGCTCGGACAAAAACAACAAGGGATGAAAATACCCACACACTGACTAAAGCACAGGTAATGTTAGAGAAATGTATAACTTTTCACCGTGGATTGGTTGTATAGATTTTGGCAGTAGATCTGTGGACAGGAAATCGGTCAGCATGATCTTGCTCAAACCAGCACAGAATTATTCAAAACGACTTTGTTTATAAGTTATTTGACGAGTTTTCAGAAAAGCAGAGACCACCTAAAATAGGTCAGGAGCAATGGGCATTAGTTCACCATTAAAGAGATCTGTCTTTATGTACTGGATGACTATGAGAACACAGAGATAGTCAGTCAGTCCATCTAGGTCCGGCTTAGCTCCCAGTCTTTGTCAAGATCTCACCCTCAGCTCCCTCCATGTTTTGCACGGGAATGACGTTGTACATAGCCACAGCGCCCACTCCAAAGACGCGGGCCGAGTCCAGCTACCGCCCTCCACTTTCCCAGGCCACTCCCCTTCCTGCATCCAGAGCATGGACTAGTCACAGATCTGACATGACTGGATAGGAGAAATCAGGGGTTCCAATGCATAGCCTACGGCAATCTATTCGTTTAGATCAGTGATTAGGCTACCCCAAAGTAAACAGGGCCTAATCTAACACCAGTTTTGCTTCCTCAGTTTAGCTTGGTTTTGGTTGGCTTGACCAGTTTTGCTTGGTTTGTATGGGCATGTGCCGCATCATAAACTTTCCACAGGAAACGCTGGTTTCGATGTTCAGTCTATATTTAAGAAGAGTGGAAGTCAGAGGATGCCACTTGATTAGAATGAGGAACATAACATGAAAAACATACTGTTGCCATTCTGTTTACCAAAAATTTATAAAGGGGTGTTTTCAAGGCCAGGGATGTGAAACTCTCCGAAATGTTGCAAATAGAAAGAGAATTAGAGCTGACATGATTCCCTATTCTATCTGACAGACAATCGTTTCTGTTCTAAATTATACATTTCATTTGACACGTTCTGTAATGTTACATCCCGTTTTGGACAGACCAGATTTCGCAGGGGAACCTCTCTGTTAATCCCTGCTAACAATAACGAGCAGTTATGAAGTTCCTGGGACATCACGAAATGGCCGCCTAAAGTCGTCAGGACGTTGTGTCATGGTCCTCTGGAGGTTTTGTCTAGTTCTCGGTTTGGCCCGAGGACAGTTTAGGATGTTCTTGGGACATTGTGTATGGTTCCCTGGAGGTTTTTGTCTAGTTCCTGGTTTGTCCCGGGGACGTCACCTGATGGTCTCAAATAAACGTCCCCCTCCCCCCCCAAATAAGAAACGTTGTACCTAGGGCATGTGGTCCATCAAGGCCCTGATTGGTGAACCACTGATCCATTCACAGCTCTTGACTTTTGGCAAGGGACACCCACACAAATAGTGCTTTTAACAGTGTTTTCAACTGACATATTTTACACAATTTGGCCAGCATTACAGTGTGTCTGTTTATTCATACCAAAATTATTATTTAGCATGTCCTCACAATCTCTTGGTTCACGGCATTCCAATTGTCCTGCCACGCCACCATGTCGGTACCACTAGCTAGGTTTCCATCTAATTGGCGAAAGATTTTCATGTTAATATTCTAAAATCTGCATAAAGAAAATACAAACATTTTCCCACCAGTGGTGTGTTTCCACCAAACTGACTTGTTGCAGATAAAAAGCAGTGCGTGATGACGTAGTGCACAAAAATGTAGTTTTTCATGTACCGAATAAAAATATAATGTTGCATTAAATAGAAAATGTGCCTACTCTGGTATTGGTGCTCTAGCCAACAGCTCGCAGATACTGT
Organism: Salvelinus alpinus; assembly: GCF_045679555.1. NCBI lineage: Eukaryota > Metazoa > Chordata > Actinopteri > Salmoniformes > Salmonidae > Salvelinus > Salvelinus alpinus. The sequence goes on from NC_092101.1 coordinate 6,004,494, forward strand.
TGGGTAGGCTGTGTGGGTAGTCTACATGATGAGATTATGGATAAGAGCAAGACTGTTATTTTTGTCAAAACGGCAGTCAAGCATCTTTTATCATGTCACCAGAATAAGACCCTTTTATTTATTGGAAAGGAGCATCGAGCTCATGCCATGCACTTTCAGCACCCTGTGAAGTTCATCATAACTTATTGTGGAGAGGCCATTGTGGAGAGGTTGGAGTCTGTTTGATTGAGTGTGTGGACAGGTGTCTTTTATACAGGTAACGAGTTCAAACAGGTACAGTTAATACAGGTAATGAGTGGAGAACAGGAGGGCTTCTTAAAGAAAAACTAACAGGTCTGTGAGAGCCGGAATTCTTACTGGTTGGTAGGTGATCAAATACTTATGTCATGCAATAAAATGCAAATTAATTACTTAAAAATCATACAATGGGATTTTCTGGATTTTTGTTTTAGATTCCGTCTCTCACAGTTGAAGTATACCTATGATAAATATTACAGACCTCTACATGCTTTGTAAGTAGGAAAACCTGCAAAATCGGCAGTGTATCAAATACTTGTTCTCCCCACTGTATATATACACACAGTATGACTTTACTCGAATAAAAACTGTGGATGGAAACGTGGTTACTAACTGATTTCACCTGTAGAACTACTCTTACACTTTGCACTTCAAAGTAAAACCCAGCTCTGTTAAAATAACACTGAAGAAAAACTATGACATTCATCATAGTGATTCAGGAGTAACATTAAAACAGAATAATATGCTCCACAAACATTAGATATTTATACTAAAAACCCCAAACTCAAATTGTTGAGATAATTAAATGAGCGAATAGTCAGATTAATTGATCATTAAAATAGCAGTGCAGAAGTCACTCTTTTTGTTAAGTGCAGAAAAGTATTATAGGGGATGAATGTGTAAGGAACTTTGGAAATTCTACTGACTTCATGGTGCAGCACAAAGATCAGCATACACCAAATCCAGAAGTTGTGAGTTCAAATCTCATGTGCGGTCACATTGAAAAGTCAGTAAGTACTACAGTGGTTGCTCCACTAAAAGTTTTGCAATTATGCTGCGGGATTTAGAGGTAATTTGTGGTTTAGTGCGGAACCCTGCGTCACCACTTCATTGCTCCAGACAAGCGCAAGGGGGGGTTAGAGCACTGATTATGTTTTTGGGTCCTACTGTGTCTCTAACTGACAATGAATGGGCGACATAAACATAAATAGAAACTGATAATTGTGCACGACTTCAGTATTACTTACTAAAACTGTTGTTACACTAAAGTTTTTATTATTTAATTTTGGTAGGATTATTTTGCTCTTACTGTAGTACTGTAGCCCACTCCCGACCGGTCACGTTGTACAGCGCCTGAGTGGCGCAATGTTCTAAGACACTGCATACAGTGGTTCCTCCTTTAATAAAAGTTGAGTCATACTACGGCACACCTTTCGTGCTGCCGCAGCATTCTGTGGCACGTCGTTTAATTGTCAGCCATTGTTTCTGTTAGTGCTAGTTTGACCCCAGAGGGCATCTTTGAGAAGCATTTGATAGTCTTCCATATTGGCATTACCAGAGACGGGGAGGGCACGCGGGAGACCGGGGTTCAATCCCCCGACGGGGAGGAAGGAGTAAGCTGTCCTTGTAAATAAGAATTTATTCTTAACTGATTCCATATGTGTTATTTCATAGTTGTGATGTCTTCACTATTATTCTACAATGTAGCAAATAGTAAAAATAAAGAAAAATCCTGGAATGAGTAGGTGTGTCCAAACTTTTGACTGGTACTCTCTTAATTAATTTGATTAATAGTATGGTGTTTCTATTCCATAAAAAAACTAAAAACCCTCTGGGTTTCTGTTAGGATGGAACGGAAAATATGGCAATGTACAACGTGACGCTCATAAATTCAGAGCATTGTCAGTTTGTGAATTCAGACCGTTTCGCTCTCGGAGCGCACACTGGACGCTCGGGCCGAGGAGTAGGGTTGATTTGAGCGTTCTGGCCTTACAACGGCAAGTCACCCAAGCTAACGTTGGCTAGCTTGCTAGCTACTTCCAGACACAAATGAGACCACTCTGACCATTTTACTCACCCTAGCAGAGCTGGTTAGGCAGTTTTCGTGTTAACCAGGGCGTTGGTGACTAACTGTGCTGCTGGAAACAATTTAATTATGTTCGTAAGGACAGCGTAGCTAACAAATTGTCAGCCAACATAACGTGTAAGGTAAGTTATTTGAAAAGTCATTACTTTATTACATTGAGTAGCAAGCTACCGCGAGGACGCGCCCTATCGACTCTGCGGCTTGAGCATGCTTTTGGTGCACAGTCGGAAGCGTGCTGGACTTCGGGCAAGAAGGTTGAGGGTTCAAAACCTGCTCCCTGCTTGTTTCATTTGAAGTCGTGCACAATTATCAGTTTATTATTTGTTTTATACTGCCCATTCATTGTCAGTTTGAGACCCAAAAGCACAATCAGTGCTCTAACTCCCCCTTGGTCGTTAGGGCAAATCTGGTCTGTGATAGGACAGGGATTTTTCACACCTAGCTCGGCTATTAGACTATTATTTAGTAAAGGTTGAATAGTCTATTGTTCAGCTATTAGCCCCCCTCCCCAACTTGCAACAAATGGATGTCTTTTTGTCGAGAGCAAAACTTTTTTATTTTGAATCATAAATAATTGTTCTGAAAGCAAAAACGAGGCTTTAAAGTAAAACATTTTTTTGCAATCAAATATTTTGTAATGGAGCGCAAAACTGCATTTTATTCCCCAAAAATATTTAGAGAACAGAAAATGTATTTGAAAACATGTATTTTTTTCAAGATACAACAGGTAAGTATATTATTTTGTAATATTGCATATTTCCCATCACCTAATGAACAACCACAATACCAGTCTGGTGTTAAGCTTTCTGTGCTGTATTGATGTATCCTGAAAATGACATCTGAAAATGACATCGGTCATATCTCATTTATTGTTTCCATATCTACAAAAAATATGCTATTTTCTTTACTTTCAGAGCGCGAGCTGATCAAGGGGTCGAAAATGTACATATTGCCAGATGTTCACTGTCCGAGGAACAGGCCGTGGAAGCTTTATTGCTGGCAAAAGTGTCCATAACCATAGATAATTCAACTGTTCTGTGTTCTTTTTCTCTATTCCTCTCTGCCTATCTTGTTGTACATGGAACCTGTCTCACATGCAGTTTGGAGGAAGAAGGATACCTTGACCTTCCGAATTCTATCCACCTCTTCTGTGCGGGTTATGTGTTCCTACCTCGTCTGCGGGCAGATCTGCAGCATTTCACAGAGTTGGAATAATCACCCTTTAAGTACAGAGGCGAACCTGACACCTCACCAGCTGTGGCATATCGGAATGCTCCAAACACCTGTACACATTTTTGGTTTTGCCTTAGCACTTAGCACAGGATGGGCCGCAGAGCCGCGCACAGAAGACAGACCTAGCCCATGGGGAAGGGAGGAGGAAGTGGGATGGGGGTGGACGTTCCTAGGCCCCATGCTCTTCTCAATTTACATTAACAACATAGCTCAGGCAGCAGGAAGCTCTCTCATCCATTTATACGCAGATGATACAGTCTTATACTCAGCTGGCCCCTCCCCGGATTTTGTGTTAAATGCTCTACAACAAAGCTTTCTTAGTGTCCAACAAGCTTTCTCTACCCTTAACCTTGTTCTGAACACCTCCAAAACAAAGGTCATGTGGTTTGGTAAGAAGAATGCCCCTCTTCCCACAGGTGTTATTACTACCAGTGAGGGTTTAGAGCTTGAGGTAGTCACCTCATACTTGGGAGTATGGCTAGGTGGTACACTGTCCTTCTCTCAGCACAAATCAAAGCTGCAGGCTAAAGTTCAATCTAGACTTGGTTTGCTCTATCATAATCGCTCCTCTTTCACCCCAGCTGCCAAACGAACCCTGTTCAGATAACCATTCTACCCATGCTAAATTACGGAGACATAATTTATAGATCAGCAGGTAAGGGTGCTCTTGAGCGGCTAGATGTTCTTTACCATTCGGCCATCAGATTCACCACCAATGCTTATAGGACACATCACTGCACTCTATACTCCTCTGTAAACTGGTCATCTCTGTATACCCGTCGCAAGACCCACTGGTTGACGCTTTGAGATATCTACTGCAGCCCTCATTCTCCACATACAACACCCGTTCTGCCAGTCACATTCTGTTAAAGGTCCCCAAAGCACACACATCCCTGGGTCGCTCCTCTTTTCAGTTCGGTGCAGCTAGTGACTGGAACGAGCTGCAACAAACACTCAAACTGGACAGTTTTATCTCAATCTCTTCATTCAAAGACTTAATCATGGACACTCTTGCTGACAGTTGTGGCTGCTTTGTATGAGGTATTGTTGTCTCTACCTTATTGACCTTTGTGCTGTTGACCCAATAATGTTTGTACCATGTTTTTGTGCTGCTACCATGTTGTGTTGCTACCATGTTGTTGCCATGTTCTGTTGCTACCATGCTGTGTTGCTGCCTTGTTATGTTGTTGTCTTAGGTCTCGCTTTATGTAGTGTTGTGTCTCTCTTGTTGTGATGTGTGTTTTGTCCTATATTTATATTGTATGAATTTTTTTATTTTTTTAATCCCAGGCCACCGTCCCCACAGGAGGCCTTTTGCCTTTTGGTAGGCCGTCATTGTAAATAAGAATTTGTTCATAACTGACTTGCCTAGTTAAATAAAAGGTTAAATAAATAATAAATAAATAAAACTCCGCCACACTGGGTAGCGCAGAGCAACACTTTAAGGTGTCCGCCATCTGCACGGCACAGGTATCTTGTAATGTGCTGTTAAATGTGGTGTAGGTCTTATTTATTTAAAGAGCATATTGAAGTTAGAAGCCACAGCATTTGAAGCAATAGCCTACAACCGTTTCGCGCTGCTCTGAGACAAGCATGGGGACTGGTCTTGATAAATCAATGAGACAGTTATTTTCACTGAATCTCTGTTTGGGTATTGGTTAGACTACAATTATGGTACAGAAATGTTATGCTCTTAGTGTTACGTTTATTTAACTTGGCAAGTCAGTTAAGAACAAATTCTTATTTCCCCGTCGGGGAATTGAACCCCAGTCTCCCACACGACACAGGGATTCTTTAGCTAAATAGCCCAGTACTGTAGCCTACTCCCGACAATCATATTTTCTGTTCCATCCTAACAGAAACCCAGAAGGTTTTTAGGTTTTCTTGGAATAGAAACACCATAATATTAATCAAATAAATTAAGCAACATTTCTTAAAATCAGTCCCATATACTATGTTCTTATAAAAAAAGTTTCAAATTCTCTAGTACAGCCACTATTGAAGGCTATCAAACGCTTCTCAAAGATGCCCTCTGGAGGTCAAACTAGCATTAACTACCAGTGGTTGGCACTTAAATAACTTGCCATAGAATTCTGCGGCACCATGCAAGCTGTGCCGCATTACGCTGCAACTTTTAAAGGACGAACCACTGTAAGTGATCATGTCAAATAATAATATACTATTGCCATTGTTTAAAGATTTTTACACTATTTTAGCTGAACAGGGTACCACTTACATTAAAACCCCGATACCATTCCTTATAATGGTTTGGGGCACCTGGGACAATCAAGGGAGCTTCAGGGGACCATGACACAATGTCCCAAGAATGTCATAAAAACATCCTCGGGGACATCCCCGATACAAACCGAGAACTAGACAAAAAAAACAGGGGTCCATGACAAGGTCCCAAGAATGTCCTAAAAAGTCTTCATGGCCGTCCCTGGGAAAAACCGGGGACGTTTTCTGTTGCAAAACGTTTCACAAAGTATTAATTTGCGTGCCCTAATGAACACGACCAGGGTTTAGCTCCTGCTTGGACCTCCCCAATCGTCTCAGATCTGCGACGGAGACTAGACAAGGTTTAGCGAGGAGGGAAGGGGACAGATTTTTGGGAGTTAGACGCAGCCAGACAGAGTTCTGGGTAAGTGCACCCGACGACACAGATCAGCACTCTGCTGGCAGGATAAGCAGGGGCCTTGACAGTAGACCGGGATACAGTCAACACGGTTGACACGCTACAATCACAAACCAGTTTGTTAACACAGCAGGACAGGGCTATGGTCCAAACACTGAAACACTGCACACCGATACGACCACAACCGCAGTAGGGAGACCTGCTGAAGCCAAACGGCATTGGACCGAAGATGTAGAGACCATATTGTTTGTACAAGATGGAATGAGAAGTACAATGTGGAACAATATGTCAAAGCAACATGATGAGGCCTAGGGTGTTGGTCACCACGCTTGCCTTCCTAAAAGCCACAGTGCATCCACACAGAGCCTGGCAGAGAGTTCAAACGGGTGGGTGAAGTGGCTGGGCTTCGCTCCAGTCAGAGGGGGGTGGAGAGGCTGGGCTTCGCTCCAGTCAGAGGGGGGTGGAGCGGGGGAATGAGAAAGAGCGGTAGAGTAAGAGAGTGAAAAAGGTCCAGTCGCCAGGACCACAAATACAAATTCCATCTAGACACCATCGCCCTAGAGCACACAAAACACTATACATACCTTGGCCTAAACATCAGCGCCACAGGTAACTTCCACAAAGCTGTGAACGATCTGAGAGGCAAGATGGGCATTCTATGCCATCAAAAGGAACATAAAATTCAACATACCAATTAGGATCTGGCTAAAAATACTTGATTCAGTCATAGAGCCCATTGCCCTTTATGGTTGGGAGGTCTGGGGTCCGCTCACCAATCAAGATTTCACAAAATGGGACAAACACCAAATTGAGACTCTGCATGCAGAATTCTGCAAATATATCCTCCATGTGCAACGTAGAACACCAAATAATTCATGCAGAGCAGAATTAGGCCAATACCCGCTAATTATCAAAATCCAGAAAATAGCCGTAAAATTCTACAACCACCTAAAAGGAAGCGATTCCCAAACCTTCCATAACAAAGCCATCACCTACAGAGAGATTAACCTGGAGAAGAGTCCCCTAAGCAAGCTGGTCCTGGGGCTCTGTTCACAAACACAAACACACCCCCCAGAGCCCCAGGATAGCAGCACAATTAGACCCAAGCAAATCATGAGAAAACAAAAAGATAATTACTTGACACATTGGAAAGAATTAACAAAAAAACAGAGCAAACTAGAATGCTATTTGGCCCTAAACAGAGAGTACACAGTGGCAGAATACCTGACCACTGTGACTGACCCAAACTTAAGGAAAGCTTTGACTATGTACAGACTCAGTGAGCATAGCCTTGCTATTGAGAAAGGCCGCCATAGGCAGACATGGCTCTCAAGAGAAGACAGGCTATGTGCACACTGCCCACAAAATGAGGTGTAAACTGAGCTGCACTTCCTAACCTCCTGCCCAATGTATGACCATATTATAGACACATATTTCCCTCAGATTACACAGATCCACAAAGAATTCGAAAACAACCCAATTTTGATAAACTCCCATATCTATTGGGCGAAATACCAGTGTGCCATCACAGCAGCAAGATTTGTGACCTGTTGTCACAAGAAAAGGGCAACCAGTGAAGAACAAACACCATTGTAAATACTTATTTATGCTTATTTATTTTCTTTAACCATTTGTACATTGTTGTTACAATGTAATGTTTACTGTTAATTTTTATTGTTTATTTCACTTTTGTATATTATCTACCTCACTTGCTTTGGCAATGTTAACACATGTTTCCCATGCCAATAAAGCCCCTTGAATTGAATTGAGTGAGTAAGAGAGAGACAGAGAAAAAGGGGATTGATTGCTTGGTTTCTCTAATGATTGCCTCGCCTGGTTCACCAACTACTTCTCTGATCGAGTTCAGTGTGTCAAATCGGAGGGTCTGTTGTCCGGGCCTCTGGCAGTCTCTATGGGGGTGCCACAGGGTTCAATTCTTGGACCGACTCTCTTCTCTGTATACATCAATGATGTCGCTCTTGCTGCTGGTGATTCTCTGATCCACCTCTACGCAGACGACACTATTCTGTATACTTCTGGCCCTTCTTTTGACACTGTGTTAACAACCCTCCAGGCGAGCTTCAATGCCATACAACTCTCCTTCCGTGGCCTCCAATTGCTCTTAAATACAAGTAAAACTAAATGCATGCTCTTCAACCGATCGCTGCCTGCACCTGCCCGCCTGTCCAACATCACTACTCTGGACGGCTCTGACCTAGAATATGTGGACAACTACAAATACCTAGGTGTCTGGTTAGACTGTAAACTCTCCTTCCAGACTCACATCAAACATCTCCAATCCAAAGTTAAATCTAGAATTGGCTTCCTATTCCGCAACAAAGCATCCTTCACTCATGCTGCCAAACATACCCTTGTAAAACTGACCATCCTACCAATCCTCGACTTCGGTGATGTCATTTACAAAATAGCCTCCAAAACCCTACTCAATAAATTGGATGCAGTCTATCACAGTGCCATCCGTTTTGTCACCAAAGCCCCATACACTACCCACCACTGCGACCTGTACGCTCTCGTTGGCTGGCCCTCGCTTCATACTCGTCGCCAAACCCACTGGCTCCAGGTCATCTACAAGACCCTGCTAGGTAAAGTCCCCCCTTATCTCAGCTCGCTGGTCACCATAGCAGCACCTACCTGTAGCATGCGCTCCAGCAGGTATATCTCTCTGGTCACCCCCAAAACCAATTCTTCCTTTGGCCGCCTCTCCTTCCAGTTCTCTGCTGCCAATGACTGGAACGAACTACAAAAATCTCTGAAACTGGAAACACTTATCTCCCTCACTAGCTTTAAGCACCAGCTGTCAGAGCAGCTCATAGATTACTGCACCTGTACATAGCCCATCTATAATTTAGCCCAAACAACTACCTCTTTACCTACTGTATTCATTTATTTATTTTGCTCCTTTGCACCCCATTATTTCTATCTCTACTTTGCACTTTCTTCCACTGCAAACCAACCATTCCAGTGTTTTTATTTTTATTAACTTGCTATATTGTATTTACTTCGCCACCATGGCCTTTTTTTATATTTTTATTTATTTATATATATATTTTGTTTGCCTTTCACCTCCCTTACCTCACTTGCTCACATTGTATATAGACTTATTTTTCACTGTATTATTGACTGTATGTTTGTTTTACTCCATGTGTAACCATGTGTTGTTGTGTGTCGAACTGCTTTGCTTTATCTTGGCCAGGTCGCAATTGTAAATGAGAACGTGTTCTCAATTTGCCTACCTGGTTAAATAAAGGTGAAATAAATAAAAATAAAATAAAAAGAGAGATAAACAGAAAGAAAAAAAACAATGAATGCGCAAGAGTGACAAAGAATAAGAGAGGGAGAGGACTGAGCGGGTAAGAAAAACAGAGAGAGAAGGAGAGAAAGCTAGAGAGAGAGTAGGCATGCCCTCATCGCTCAGCCTTTATAATCAGATGCCTTACGCAAGTAAGCCTGGCAGGCTGAACACATACAGTGACAGACGTGACCCCTGCCTATTTACTAGAACTCAGAGGGGAGGGGCTGAACTCATCAGTTGGCACCGCCGTCCCTCGTCCTAGCCCACCCCAAACTGGGTTGCCTGGGGGAAATACTGTCACAACAGCAGGTGGGGGCATTGCCACCATGGAGCCAGCAGACCTGCAATACCACGTCAGGCCATGCTCCAATGGTCTTGAATTATACCCTTTTCGTACTAACGTGCCGAAACGACCTGTACTGTGCTGGTTTAGATATGTTCTCTTCACATGGTCTTTTCCAGCATGGTTCCAGAAACTATGGTGGATGTGTAACCAGGCCAGAACAGTTTGGCTTGGTTTAGCTTGACTTGGCTCAGTAGTGTGAAAAGGGTATTAGAAAGCTAGCTTCCTTTCCTAGCCTCCTTTCCTTCATGACGACTGAACTGTGAGGACTTGAAAGGTGCACGCACAATGGTGAAATCCTATACAGACCTTGATTCACTAATCAGTTGTGAAGGAAAGGATACAGGGAAAGGAAGCTATTTCAAACTTCCGGCGCCGAAAAAGAGATGGCCGCCTCGCTTCGCGTTCCTTGGAAAATATGCAGTATTTAGTTTTTTTATGTGTTATTTCTTACATCGGTACCCCAGGTAATCTTAGGTTTCATTACATACAGTCGGGAGGAACTACTGAATATACGATTAACGTCAACTCATCATCGTTCCTACCAGGAATATGACTTTCCCGAAACGGATCCAGTGTTTTGCCTTCCACCCAATACAATGGATCTGATCCCAGCCGGCGACCCTGTGCGACGCCGTAAAAGGGGAAAACGAGGCGGTCTCGTGGTCAGGCTTCGGAGACGGGCACATCGCGCTCCACTCCCTAGCATACTACTCGCCAATGTCCAGTCTCTTGACAATAAGGTTGATGAAATCCGAGCACGGGTAGCATTCCAGAGAGACATCAGGGATTGCAACGTGCTCTGCTTCACGGAAACATGGCTAACTCAAGGGACGCTAACGAAGTCGGTGCAGCCAGCTGGTTTCTTCATGCATCGCGCCGACAGAAACAAACATCTTTCTGGTAAGAAGAGGGGCGGGGGGGTATGCCTTATGATTAACGAGACGTGGTGTGATCATCATAACAACACACAGGAACTCAAGTCATTCTGTTCACCTGATCTAGAACTCCTCACAATCAAATGTCGACCGCATTATCTACCAAGGGAATTCTCTTCAATCATAATCACAGCCGTATATATTCCCCCCCAAGCAGACACATCGATGGCCCTGAACGAACTTTATCTGACTCTTTGTAAACTGGAAACAACACACCCTGAGGCTGCATTCATCGTAGCTGGGGATTTTAACAAGGCTAATCTAAAAACAAAACTCCCTAAATTCTATCAGCATATCGATTGTGCTACCAGGGCTGGAAAAACCCTAGATCATTGTTATACTAATTTCCGCGACGCATATAAGGCCCTCCCCCGCCCCCCTTTCGGAAAAGCTGACCACGACTCCATTTTGTTGATTCCAGCCTACAAACAGAAACTAAAACAACAAGCTCCCGCGCTCAGGTCTGTTCAACGCTGGTCCGACCAATCTGAATCCACGCTTCAAGACTGCTTCGATCACGCGGATTGGAATATGTTCCGCATTGCGTCCAACAACAATATTGACGAATATGCTGATTCGGTGAGCGAGTTCATTAGGAAGTGCATTGACGATGTCGTACCCACAGCAACGATTAAAACATTCCCAAACCAGAAACCGTGGATTGACGGCAGCATTCGCGTGAAACTGAAAGCGCGAACCACTGCTTTTATCCAGGGCAAGGTGACCGGAAGCATGACCGAATACAAACAGTGTAGCTATTCTCTCCGCAAGGCAATCAAACAGGCTAAGTCCCAGTACAGAGACAAAATCGAGTCGCAATTCAACAGCTCAGACACAAGAGGTATGTGGCAGGGTCTACAGTCAATCACGGATTACAAAAAGAAAACCAGCCCCGTCGCGGACCAGGATGTCTTGCTCCCAGTCAGGCTAAACAACTTTTTTGCCCGCTTTGAGGACAATACAGTGCCACTGACACGGCCCCCTACCAAAACCTGCGGGCTCTCCTTCACTGCAGCCGAGGTGAGTAAAACATTTAAACGTGTTAACCCTCGCAAGGCTGCAGGCCCAGACGGCATTCCCAGCCGCGTCCTCAGAGCATGCGCAGACCAGCTGGCTGGTGTGTTTACGGACATATTCAATCAATCCTTATCCCAGTCTGCTGTTCCCACATGCTTCAAGAGGGCCACCATTGTTCCTGTTCCCAAGAAAGCTAAGGTAACTGAGCTAAACGACTACCGCCCCGTAGCACTCACTTCCGTCATCATGAAGTGCTTTGAGAGACTAGTCAAGGACCATATCACCTCCACCCTACCGGACACCCTAGACCCACTCCAATTTGCTTACCGACCCAATAGGTCCACAGACGACGCAATCGCAACCACACTGCACACTGCCCTAACCCATCTGGACAAGAGGAATACCCATGTGAGAATGCTGTTCATCGATTACAGCTCAGCATTTAACACCATAGTACCCTCCAAACTCGTCATCAAGCTCGAGACCCTGGGTCTCGACCCCGCCCTGTGCAACTGGGTCCTGGACTTCCTGACGGGCCGCCCCCAGGTGGTGAGGGTAGGTAACAACATCTCCACCCCGCTGATCCTCAACACTGGGGCCCCACAAGGGTGCGTTCTGAGCCCTCTCCTGTACTCCCTGTTCACCCACGACTGCGTGGCCATGCACGCCTCCAACTCAATCATCAAGTTTGCGGATGACACTACAGTGGTAGGCTTGATTACCAACAACGACGAGACGGCCTACAGGGAGGAGGTGAGGGCCCTCGGAGTGTGGTGTCAGGAAAATAACCTCACACTCAACGTCAACAAAACAAAGGAGATGATTGTGGACTTCAGGAAACAGCAGAGGGAGCACCCCCCTATCCACATTGACGGGTCAGTAGTGGAGAAGGTGGAAAGTTTTAAGTTCCTCGGTGTACACATCACGGACAAACTGAATTGGTCCACCCACACAGACAGCGTTGTGAAGAAGGCGCAGCAGCGCCTCTTCAACCTCAGGAGGCTGAAGAAATTCGGCTTGTCACCAAAAGCACTCACAAACTTCTACAGATGCACAATCGAGAGCATCCTGTCGGGCTGTATCACCGCCTGGTACGGCAACTGCTCCGCCCACAACCGTAAGGCTCTCCAGAGGGTAGTGAGGTCTGCAGAACGCATCACCGGGGGCAAACTACCTGCCCTCCAGGACACCTACACCACCCGATGTCACAGGAAGGCCATAAAGATCATCAAGGACAACAACCACCCAAGCCACTGCCTGTTCACCCCGCTATCATCCAGAAGGCGAGGTCAGTACAGGTGCATCAAAGCAGGGACCGAGAGACTGAAAAACAGCTTCTATCTCAAGGCCATCAGACTGTTAAACAGCCACCACTAACATTTAGCGGCCGCTGCCAACATACTGACTCAACTCCAGCCACTTTAAAAATGGGAATTGATGGAAATGATGTAAAAATGTACCACTAGCCACTTTAAACAATGCCACTTAATATAATGTTTACATACCCTACATTACCCATCTCATATGTATATACTGTACTCTATATCATCTACTGCATCTTGCCATCTTTATGTAATACATGTACCACTAGCCACTTTAAACTATGCCACTTTATGTTTACATACCCTACAGTACTCATCTCATATGTATATACCGTACTCTATACCATCTACTGCATCTTGCCATGCCGTTCTGTACCACCACTCATTCATATATCTTTATGTACATATTCTTTATCCCTTTACACTTGTGTGTGTGTATAAGGTAGTAGTTGTGGAATTGTTAGGTTAGATTACTTGTTGGTTATTACTGCATTGTCGGAACTAGAAGCACAAGCATTTCGCTACACTCGCATTAACATCTGCTAACCATGTGTATGTGACTAATAAAATTTGATTTGATTTGATTTGGACCTATAGATAACTGCCAAAATAAAGGAAACACTTGAGTAAATGAGGGATACAAAGTATATTGAAAGCAGGTGATTCCACACAGCTGTGGTTATTGAGTTAATTAACCAATTAACATCCCATCATGCTCAGGGTCAAGTATAAAAAATCCCAGTTGCCCATTATTTTGGCAACAATGTCTAGAAGAGATCTCAGTAAGTTTCAAAGGGGGGTCTCAAAGGAGTATAGGGGGTTTAAAGTGTTAAATTAAATTAATTAGTTAATTAAAGTTGACTGTGCCTTTAAACAGCTTGGAGAATTCCAGAAAATTACGTCATGGCTTTAGAAGCTTCTGATAGGCTAATTGACATAATTTGAGTCAAATGGAGGTGTACCTGTGGATGTATTTCAAGGCCTACCTTCAAACTCAGTGCCTCTTTGCTTGACATCATGGGAAAATCAAAAGAAATCAGCCAAGACCTCAGAAAAAAAACTGTAGACCTCCACAAGTCTGGTTCATCCTTGGGAGCAATATCCAAACGCCTGAAGGTACCACGTTCATCTGAACAAACAATAGTACGGAAGTATAAACACCATGGGACCACGCAGCCGTCATACCGTTCAGGAAGGAGAGACGTTCTGTCTCCTAGAGATGAACGTACTTTGGTGCGAAAAGTGCAAATCAATCCCAGAACAGCAAAGGACCTTGTGAAGATGCTGGAGGAAACAGATACAAAAGTATCTATATCCACAGTAAAACAAATCCTATATCGACATAACCTGAAAGGCCGCTTAGCAAGGAAGAAGCCACTGCTCCAAAACCGCCATAAAAAAGCCAGACTACGGTTTGCAATTGCACATGGGCACAAAGATCGTACTTTTTGGAGAAATGTCCTCTGGTCTGATGAAACAAAAATAGAACTGTTTGGCCATAATGACCATCGCCGAAGATCACCATCCCAACCGTGAAGCACGTTGGTGGCAGCATCATGTTGTGGGGGTGCTTTGCTGCAGGAGGGACTGGTGCACTTCACAAAATAGATGGCATCATGAGAAAGGAAAATTCTGTGGATATATTGAAGCAACATCTCAAGACATCAGTCAGGAATTTAAAGCTTGGTCGCAAATGGGTCCTCCAAATGGACAATGACCCAAAGCATACTTCCAAAGTTGTGGCAAAATGGCTTAAGGACAACAAAGTCAAGGTATTGGAGTGGCCATCACAAAACCCTGACCTCAATCCTATAGAACATTTGTGGGCAGAACTGAAAAAGCATGTGCGAGCAAGGAGGCCTTACAAATCTGACTCAGTTACACCAGCTCTGTCAGGAGGAATGGGCAAAAATTCACCCAACTTATTGTGGGAAGCTTGTGGAAGGCTACCCGAAAAGTTTGACCCAAGTTAAACAATTTAAACGCAATGCTACCAAACACTAATTGAGTGTATGTAAACTTCTGACCCACTGAGAATGTGATGAAAGAAATAAAAGCTGAAATAAATCATTCTCTCTACTATTATTCTGACATTTCACATTCTTCAAATAAAGTGGTGATCCTAACTGACCTAAGACGGAAGTTTTACTAGGATTAAATGTCAGGATTTGTGAAAAACTGAGTTTAAATGTATTTGGCTATGGTGTATGTAAACTTCCGACTTCAACTGTAACTTATAAATGAGCTTAGTTCAACTGTCGTACCCCGCCAGAAACCAAAATTTTAGCTCATTTTACTCCAATGTATGTAAACAAAGTAAATGTAAACAAACACTATATAACCTCAAAACGTGGTTACCCTGCAAACAATAATGAGTCATTAGGAGGTCCCTGGGACGTCACGGAATGGTGGCCTAAATTCATCAGAATGTTGTGTCATGGTCCCCTGGAAGTTTTGTCTAGTTCCCGGATGGTCCCGGGGACGTTCCTGAGGATGTTTTTAACACTTTCTTGGGACATTGTGTCGTGGTCCCCTGGAGGTTTTTGTCTAGTTCCCGGTTTTAAATCTCAGCTCTGTTAAAAATACATGGAAGAATAACTATTATATTTATCATATTGATTCAGGAGCAACATTAAAACAGAATAATCTGCCCCACCATCAACTATACTGAAAACCCATACTCAAATTGCTGAAATAAGTAAATTAAATCAATGAAAGAATAGTCAGATTAACTGATTAAAATAGCAGGGCAGATGGAACTCTTTAGCTAAATGCAGAGATGTATTATAGGTAATGAATGTGTAGGGGACATCTGAAATTCTAATTACTGACTGTTGGCGAAGCAGAAAGAACTGCATACCTCAAATCCAGAGGTTGTGAGTTCAAATCCCAGGTGGGGTCATATTAAAGAGTCAATACTAATAATAATGGCGCCGGAGGGGATGGCTGCTGTTTTACCGGCTCCTAACCAACTGTGCCATTTTGTATGTTTTTTCACATTGTTTGTAACTTATTTTGTACATAATGTTGCTGCTACTGTCTCTTATGACCCAAAAGAGATTCTGGATATCAGAACAGCGTTTACTCACCTTGAACAGTACAAAGATTTTTTCTGTAATGAGTCCAACGCGAAGGATATACTGCTTCTCTGAGAACAGGCCCAAAACCCCAACATTCGCGTGAAGAAAATACGGAAATAAAGGGGGCAGAGATCAGGGTGCCTTGTGAGAATTCGTCAGCGAGTGGGTAAACCGCCTCTACCATCCGTTCGATTTTAATGCAGGCAAACTTAAATTAGTTTTACCTTATTTCTACCAGCATGTCACGTGCAATCTGAGGAAAAAAACTCTAAAGCACCTTTACTCTACACACAGGAGACGCATACAAAGCTCTCCCTCTCCCTCCATTTGGCAAATCTCACCATAATTATACCCTCCCGATTGCTGCTTACAAGCAAAAACAAAAGCAGGAAGTACCTGTGACTTGCTCAATACGGAAGTGGTCAGATGACGCGGATGCTACGCTTCAGGACTGTTTTGCTAGCACAGACTGGAATATGTTCTAGGATTCATCCAATGGCATTGAGTATACCACCTCAGTCACCGGCTTCATCAATAAGTGCATTGACGACATCGTCCCCACAGTGACCGTACGTACATATCCCAACCAGAAGCCATGGATTACAGGCAACATCCGCACCGAGCTAAAGAGCTTCCGCTTTCCAGGAGTGGGACAGTAATCCAGACACTTATAAGAAATCCCGCTATGCCCTCAAACGGATCATCAAACAGGCAAAGCATCAATACAGGACAAAGATTGAATCCTACTACACCGGCTCTGATGCTCGTAGGTTGTTGCAGGGCTTGAAAATTATTAGCGACCCAGTGATGGGAACCTACCAGACGAGCTAAATGCCTTTTATGCTCGCTTCGAGGCAAGCAACACTGAATCATGCATGAGAGCACCAGTTGTTCCGGACGACTATGTGATCACGCACTCTTTAGCCGATGTGAGCAACGAACTTGAAACATTGTACCAACTATTAACTTGGGTCCAGCCCGAAGCTTGTCATAGCGAACTTGCAACATTGTATAAAATATTCCCTCTCCAGTGAGCTCAGGACAGACACAGCTGTAGGCTAAGAAGCAGATAATAAGCAGTGCTTGACTTGGAGCAGAGTAACACCACCTCAAATTTTCAACTGCTTTTCTACTGCTTGAGCTCCTGTTCCTCTAGCTCAAATGTATTGTGGAGCTCCTGGACCTAAATATAAACCGTGCCAGTACCCAAAATGAGTACCGGAACCTGTTTTAGTCCAAGTTAAGCACTGACGTTTCCACTGGATCAGAGAATGACATTTTTCCCTTTCATGCTGAGTGGTTATCGAAAGAAAGAGAGCTGGAAAGATTTTTCAAATACATTGAAGAACTAATGTAATTCTTAATGGATGTAAAAACAGACTTTGTTTGCTTGCTGTTTGAGGTGAAGAAAACATTACTTTGAGAAGCTCCACAGGTCGTTAGTGGTGGTGAGTTAAGCCAATCAGAACTCCTATCAGATCCCCAAATGGACACATGTATATGCCTACATTTGCGCGCAGACCAGGTAGCATATAGGCCTACTTCTATGCGTGCAGGTCCTGACTCAACATCGTCAGGAGAGCTCCAAAAAAAAGACAATGACTAAATTGACAGAACTAGTAAATGGAATTAAATAAACCAAAACTTGTTTCTCACAAGTGTAGCATAGGTTGTGCACTCTGCAAACAATGTGTCTACTCCGACAATGAGAAAAAGAAGACAGGAATATAATATTGAAATGACCGTAACCAAAGTAACAAACATTGTAGATTCGATATTATAGGAATGAACGGTAAAAGTACTACTGGTGATATGTAATGCGGTATTAACCTATTTAATCCCATCAGTCACAATAGTGACCGTAAAAAACGTTTCCAGTTATAAGGCTCTAAAACTTTTACTGAATGATCTATCAATGCATTTCCAGCAAATATTGAAATAATAAAGGGTCTCAATGAAAGATGTGCAGTGTCACATGTTTAGTGTAAATTGTCACATGACCAGAGCTGTTTACTTCCTGGTTGCACCATGAGAAGAGGATGGCTGCATCAAAGCTCCCAAACAAAAGGTTAGTAAAGTATGTTAACATAAAGATAGGACAAAGATTTTTGGTACACATCATCTTTAAGGTGTCTAGTATTGATACATGCATTTGCAATTACTCAACTTTGTTCAGTGTGGTCATAGAATGTGTAAACATGTTGACGGCAACAATAGTGACCCGTGGGATATCACAGTGCATCTAGGTATACACATACTGATACACATACATAGGTCTTGTTCTACCTAACTTTCTACTCTGTTCTTTCTTTTAGTTTCACTTTGAGTCAAGTTCGGGATATGTTAGATCTAGGTGACTGCTCAGACAAGGCATGCAACATTGCAGTTATCCCTCAAAATGAGAAAGATGCTGTCCTGAGTGATTGTGATAGCGATGGGTCAGATATGGACTATGGACAGGCCATTTGCCAGCCAGGCTGTTGAATGCATATGCTGAACCTATGCAAACAGATCATGACAGGAACAACGTTATCAGTGATGATGACCTACCCCTCACCCCCCCCATCCACAACCTCCCCATCACCCCCCTCCATTGTTGATAATGAAGAGCCAAGGGCCTCTACCCGCCAGAGGGTCCAGTCAGAAGAGCCAAGGGCCTCTACAAGCCATAGATGTTAGCCAGAAGAGCCAAGGGAAAGCTACAGGTGGCCAAAAATAAAAATTAAGTGTTCAAACGATCGTAGAGGCCTGCCACCACTGTGATTCCAAAACACATAGTATACAGCCCAAATATGCAAAAAATTGGCACGAAACCACTGAGCCACGGAAGGAGGTCTTTACTGGCTGCTACTGTTGAAGATCAGGCAAGATATGATATAGCTTCTCACTGGCCAATCAACACGATGTACCGGTTCCAGAGAAGTCGTCATTGTGACAAACGTACTATGCATGTGAGAAATGCAAAGTGCCACTGCACATTGAGTGCTTCAAGATATACCATGGACAGTAGAAAAGGAGAGTGAATGAAAAAGGGCTGAAAAAGACAATACAAGAAAAATAGAAAAGTCGTTAAAGGGTGAGGAGAAGCAGTACAACGGACTCTAGGAAGAAAAGAAAAGTCGACGAAAAAGACAATCAAAATGACTGAAATGTTTTTGGAAAAGAAGTTCAATTGATTCAAGACATACTGTATGACAGTAGGTCTGACTGATCACAGTTTAAAATAGTTATGCACAAACTAATCTTGCACTTGGTTCTGAAGCCTACCTCTATGATATATATATATATATATATATATATAAGCACTCATTGTGCAGTGGCGCTTTTTATATAAATAATTGTATTTTGTTCAGTGTAGGCCTCTACTTGAATGCATATTCTACAGGCTACCTCTATCCTAAATGTTACCTTTATGTTCAGTGGGAATGAATCACACGACTGCTATACAGTTGTTAGTGAATGTTGCACTAAAATGTCACAATGACAATGTTACAATGAATATTGCACTAAAGTACAAGTTCAAAAGTTACAATATTAGTGTTTCAATACATGTTGCACTAAAGTAACAGAGTTACAATGTATGTTACAATAAAGTAACAATGTTGAAATACGTTGATGGTTGTTTTTTTTGTCTTTGCTCTCAGTATTCATATCGGTGTTGTAAAAGGGTTTTTGATGTGTAAAATAGTCACAGTAGAATGTGAAGGGGCATTCTAGAGGCAATACTGGGGACTGCTAATGACAGATTTAAATGTCTTAATAACTGGGCTGGGATTTATAAGAACTTTGATAACTGCATAGGAGAAATATGTTAATTTAGTATAGGTAACATTATCCCACCGGTGACCATAAAACACACTTTTTCACCTACTTTTCCATAAAAATTTCGAAAAATAATGATTGACTACTTCAAAGAGTTACTAATGACACTTGATTTGGATATTTTCATGTCTGGGAAAAATTCGGGATTAAATGGGTTAATATACACTAACAATCAAACACAAACAATTCACACAATTAAGCAATGAAACCATGAATGTGCAGAATTTCCATTGTTCATCTGGGTGCATGGTCAATCCGACATCTGCATTGGCCATGCAGCACTTACGGTCGTGATATGGCCTCAGCAGAAGTCAGGTCATTCATAATTCTTGCATTTCGCAGAGCAGTGCAGAGCTATTGTCAAGGAAGTGAATTTGTGTTTATACAGGATGTACCGCCCACACCTACCGTCAACCAATCATGTCAATGCGGAACTATAGAGCCCTCCACATTTGAAAAAGATTTGGGAGGCACATGGCGATGAGATACAGAGCTGGATTTGTTTTCTGCATGCCTCCGCAATTGCGTCACACCCTCCATATGGAGTCTCCGACCACATTTTCAAATCAAGCATAAATTGGATTTTAGTCTAGGCCTCCTCAATGGATGAGTTCACTGAGATGGGCACAAATATATACAGTACCAGTCAAAAGTTTGGAAACACCTACTCATTCAAAAGGTTTTTCTTTATTTTTACTATTTTCAACATTGTAGAATAATAGTGAAGACATCAAAACTATGAAATAACACATATGGAATTACGTAGTAACCATGTAGTAATCATGTAGCTTTCCCAACAGTCTTGAAGGAGTTCCTACATATGCTGAGCACTTGTTGGCTGCTTTTCCTTCACTCTGCGGTCCAACTCATCCAAACCATCTCAATTGGGTTGAGGTCGGGTGATTGTGGCCAGGTCATCTGATGCAGCACTCCATCACTCTCCTTCTTGGTCAAATAGCCCTTACACAGCCTGGAGGTGTGTTTTGGGTTATTGTCCTGTTGAAAAACAAATGATAGTCCCACTAAGCGCAAACCAGATGGGATGGTGTATCGCTTCAGAATGCTGTGGTGCCTTGAATTCTAAATCCATCACAGACTGTGTCACCATCAAAGCACCCCCACACATCACACCACCTCCTCCATGCTTCACTGTGGGAACCACACACGCAAAGATAATGCGTTCATCTACTCTGCGTCTCACAAAGACACGGCGGTTGGAACCAAAATTCTCAAACTTGGACTCATCAGACCAAAAGACAGATTTCCACCGGTCTAATGTCCATTGCTCATGTTTCTTGGCCCATGCAAGTCTCTTCTTATTATTGGTGTCCTTTAGTAGTGGTTTCTTTGCAGCAATTCGACCATGAAGGCCTGATTCACACAGTCTTCTCTGAATAGTTTATGCTGAGATGTGTCTGTTACTTGAACTCTGTGAAGCATTTATTTGGGCTGCAATTTCTGAGGATGGTAACTCTAATGAGCTTATCCTCTGCAGCACAGGTAACTCTGGGTCTTCCTTTCTTGTGGCGGTCCTCACGAGAGCCAGTTTCATCGTAGCGCTTGATGGTTTTTACGACTGCACTTAGAGAAACTTGCAAAGTTCTTGACTGACGTTCATGTCTTAAAGTCATGGACTATTTGCTTACCAAATAGGGCAATCTTCTGTATACCACTCCTACCTTGTCACAACACAACTGATTGGCTCAAATGCATTAAGGAAAGAAATTAGACAAATTAACAAGGTTACACCTGTTAATTGAAATCCATTGCAGGTGACTACATCATGAAGCTGGTTGACAGAATGCCAAGAGTGTACAAAGCTGTCAAGGCAAAGGGTGGCTACTTTGAATAATCTAAAATACAAAATATATTTTGATTTGTTTAACACTTTTGGTTACTACATGATTCCATGTGTGTTATTTCATAGTTTTGATGTCTTCACTATTATTCTACAATGTAGAAAATAGTAAAATAAAGAAAAACCCTTGAATGAGTAGGTGTGTCTAAACTTTTGACTGGTACTGTATATTAGTCGACAGGTCGATTGTTTGGTCGTTAAGCAGTTGGTCGACCGAGATTGTTTTAGTCGAGCAATAACAAATATATATAGATATTTGTTATTGCTCGACTAAAACATATATATTTGTTATTGTTCGACTAAAACAATCTCGGTCGACCAACAGCCTAACGACCAAACAATCGACCAGTCGACTAATTGAGGTCAGCCCTAAACTCAATATTAGGAAGGAGTTCCTAATGTTTTGTACACTCAGTGTATATGCATTAGTGATCATTTTTGATAATCAATTCACTCTTACACATTTTTTTGTTTTACATTAGAATGCCAATCTCAGAAAAACTATCTCAAGAAAAAATGCCGCCGAAAATTGGATTCCATGCTTATCGTTCATATTCTGATGATGGTTATACTTTAACTTGTGTCAATGGCAGTGAAATGACTGGGTATGTAAACAGTCAACGTATGGACCATTGCTGTACCCACCTTGAGTCCATCGCTGGGCAACCGGTACCCAAACCGTGCAGGCAGGTCATCAAAGTTTCCTGTTTTGTTGTCAAATGTGTACTGAAAGAGAAATAAGAATACAAATCGTATCATGAACTACTTGGTGGTGTTAATAACTAGAAGCTCCAAGCACAGAGCCAAAATATATTTTCTGTAAGCCAGTGAGTCAGTCAGTCAGTCTGTCTGAATGTCTGTAGACCACATCTGTCTGTTTGTGTATCTGTCTGTCTATCTGCCTTCCTGCATGCCTGCCCACCCACGCGCCTGTCCGTCTCTCAGTCTGCGGGACTCACGGCAGAGATGTCGGCCTCGACAGGCAGCAGGTTGAGGAAGGCAAAGAGCTGCACGGTGAAGATGGTGTAGATCTGTGTGGCGGACAGCATCAGCATCCCCAGGGAGAACAGCATCTTGCATTCCGAGCTGCGCCAGTCGACTGACACACACCTGCACAGACTGACACACGGATGGACTGTCCCAGTGCTGGCGGCTCTCACACCTGCAGAGTGTACACACATGCACAAACACAGGTTTGTCACTTTCTGTAGGCCTACATCTGCTCTCCCAACCTCCCACAGAACAGAAAACATAAACACACCACACCTAGGTTCAAATACCTAGGTCATTTACGGCAATCTATGTTAACTTATACTCATTTATACTTGAATAACTTTTGGGGATTTTTTTCAGATATATAGTATTCATTTTTATATCTGTGTCCATATTGTGTATTTGTTTCTAGTGGATAGACCACGTGGTTTAAGAAAAAAATGCCTAATTAATGATTTGTTTTTTTCTAATAAACCACGGAATAATTTTCCGTTGAACTCTGCAACTTTTCCAACTATTTACTTTTTTCACAACTGCCACCAGTTTGGCGCCAAAACATTTACAAAAAAGACAAATTTACAGTAAAATAAATAAAAGTGTGTTAAAAAAAATCAATGTTGAAACCGTCATACATGTCACGATTGTTTGTAGAATTAACGGACCAAGGCGCAGCGTGCGTAGAGTTCCACATGTTTAATTAATGAAACTCACCAAAACAATACAGAACAAACGAAACGTGAAGTCAAATGCAGTGCTCACAGGCAACTACACACAAACAAACAAGATCCCACAAAAACCCAATGGGAAAAGGCTGCCTAAATATCCCCAATCAGAGACAACGATAAACAGCTGCCTCTGATTGGGAACCATACCAGACCAACACATAGACATATAATAACCTAAATAACCCACCCTAGTCACACCCCGACATAACCAACATAGAGAATAAAAGGCTCTCTATGGTCAGGGCGTGACAGTACCCCCCCCCCCCAAAGGTGCGGACTCCGGCCGCAAACCCTGACTCAATAGGGGAGGGTCCGGGTGGGCATCTCACGTCGGGGGCGGCTCCGGTGCGGGGTGAAGTACCCACTCAGCTCGCGGATATGGAACCGGGTAGAACGCCGTGCCCGGACTGGGCATCGGCGTGGAGGAGGGATTGTGGAGAGGGATTGTACGCCGCAACCGGACTGGGCACCGGCGCCGAAGAAGGCTCCGGCCATGGAGCTGAGTTGACCTCCGTGCCTGGACTGGGCACCGGCGCAGAGGCAGGCTCCGGCCTTGGAGCGGGACTGGACGCCGTGCCTGGACATCGGCACCGAGGAAGGCTCCTGCCATGGAGCGGGACTGGACGCCATGCCTGGACTGTGCCTGGTGCGTGGGGCCGGCACTGGTGGTACCGGACTGGTGACACGCACCTCAGGGCGAGCGTGAGTAGCAGGCACAGGACATACCGGACTCAGCCATCTCACGTTTGTGTGGTAGGGGAGATCTGCATGACCCGACTGTCTCTTCGAGACAAACTGCCTGTGGTTTAAAGATTTTGCTCTTATAAAGTTTACCACTTTAGTGACTGTATCCACAACATGGCTCATTTTCAGAACACATTTTCCTAGCAACTCCTGATGAATAATGTAATGCAGGAAAATTCTTTTCTGATCTGGGTTCAGCTCAGCTACTTGATCTTGTATCCTTTTCAAAAGGCCAACGTTTTTTCCTGTCAAGTTTGGGCACCCATCAGTGGTCACACTGGATAAGTTTTCAAAACTCAGTCCCAGCTTTGCCACACACTTATTAACCTCCTCCAATAAATATTTCCAAGTGGATGTGCTCTTCATTGACTGCACTGAAGCAAGCTCCTCTGTAATTTAAAAGTCTGGGGTTATGCCTCATAAGAACATCAACAACTGCTTCGTGTCACATGCACCACTGCTCTCATCCAGGGCCAAGGAAAAATAGGTGAAATCGTTTACCTCGTCTTTCAACTGTTTTTCCATATTCTCTAAGATGTCCTCAACAAACCGTGTCACTGTTTGTCTTGATAGGGAAACATTTTCAAACAGCTCTTTCTTGTCGGGGCAAAGTCTTGCTGCAGAGTCAATTAAACATTCTTTAATCAATTCGCCCTCAGCAAATGGCTTGCTATATTTAGCAATTTTGTGGGACAGTACATAGCTATCTCTAGCAATTCCGTCGTTTGCTGAATGCAGTTTTGTGAAAAGTCATTGATGCTTTTGCAACTGAGAAAGCAACTCTTTGGATGCACTTGCCCTCTGCTCAGAAACATATTCCTATATTTCTCTGCATGCTTCGTCCGGAAGTGTCGCGACAAGTTGTAGTCTTTCAAGACAGCGATGCTCTCTTTGCACACTAAGCACACAGCTTTCCCTGATACCTCAATAAATATAAATAATTAATGTCCACTCTTGCTGGAACATCCTATATTCATTGTCTACTTTCCTTTCCTTTGAAATCTTTTCGAAAACTCACTTTTGCGCAATTTCTAGCTAGCTACTATTTGTAACTGTGACGTGTGTCAGCCTGTCTGTCCTCGTGCAGTTATTCATATGTGCCTTCAAAATAAATGTCCCACAAGCGGTGGGAGTTAAATCGTTACACAAAGGCGAGTATTCATTGGGCTTTTAACTTGAATAACCTTCGTTTTTCAAAACAAATTCTTTATGTGATCTGAGCATGATTCCGTGGCCCGTATTGAATCACGTCGCGGGCCGTATACGTGCCCCCGGGCTGGCCTTTGCCCAGGCTTGGACGACTTGCTGCGATTGATGGAACCATGAATTCTGCTCTCTACCAAAAAATCCTGAAGGAGAATGTCCGGCCATCAGTTCGTGACCTCAAGCTGAAGCGCACTTGAGTTCTGCAGCAGGACAATGATCCAAAACACACCAGCAAGTCCACCTCTGAATGGCTTAAAAAAACAAAATGAAGGTTTTGGAGTGTCCTAGTCAAAGTCTGGACTTGAATCCGATTGAGATGCTTTGGCGTGACCTCAAAAAAGCGGTTCATGCTCGAAAACCCTCCAATGTGGCTGAATTAAAACAATTCTGCAAAGAAGAGTGGGCCAAAATTCCTCCACAGCGATGTCAAAGACTCATTGCCAGTTAGTGCAAACGCTTGATTGCAGTTGTTGCTGCTGAGGGTGGCACAACCGGTCATTATGTTTAGGGGGCAATTACTTTTTCCACATAGGGCCATGAAGGTTCGGATAGCTTTTTCCCCTTAATAAATAAAATAAAAACTGCACAAAACTGCATTTTGTGTTTACTTGGGTTATCTTTGTGTAATATTAAAATTTGTTTGATGATCTGAAACATTTAAGTGTGACAAATGTGCAAAAAAATAAGAAATCAGGAAGGGGGCAAATACTTTTTCACAGCACTGTAGATACTTGTGAAGATGCTGGAGGAAACAGGTACAAAAGGTCATTTGCTGTTGTTCTGGGATTGATTTGCACTTTTCGCACCAAAGTACGTTCATCTCTAGGAGACAGAACGTGTCTTCTTCCTGAGCGGTATGACGGCTGCATGTCCCATGGTGTTTATACTTGCGTACTATTGTTTGTGCAGATGAACGTGGTACTTTCAGGCGTTTGGAAATTGCTCCCAAGGATGAACCAGACTTGTGGATGTCTACAATTTTTTTTCTGAGGTCTTGGCTGATTTCTTTTGATTTTCCCATGATGTCAAGCAAAGAGGCACTGAGTTTGAAGGTAGGCCTTGAAATACACCCACAGGTACATCTCCAATTGACTCAAATGATGTCAATTAGCCTATCAGAAGCTTCTAAAGCCATTACATAACTTCTGGAATTTTCCAAGCTGTTTAAAGGCACAGTCAACTTAGTGTATGTAAACTTCTGACCCACTGGAATTGTGATACAGTGAATTATACGTGAAATAAT
Source organism: Salvelinus alpinus (assembly GCF_045679555.1). NCBI lineage: Eukaryota > Metazoa > Chordata > Actinopteri > Salmoniformes > Salmonidae > Salvelinus > Salvelinus alpinus. The sequence goes on from NC_092101.1 coordinate 6,031,070, forward strand.
ACGTCTGTAAACAATTGTTGGAAAAATTACTTGTGTCATGCACAAAGTAGATGTCCTAACCGACTTGCCAAAACTATAGTTTGTAACAAGAAATTTGGGGAGTGGTTGAAAAACGAGTTTTAATGACTCCAACCTAAGTGTATGTAAACTTCCGACTTCAACTGTACGAATTTTTGCCATATTAGCATTGACATAAAATTTGGCTTTGGTGGTATTACGGAAACCGATGTATTTGGAAATAGCCACTGGATGATTTTTCAATACCATGGAAACTATTTTTTAAAAGTTTTTCCCCATACATTTTAATATTTGTAGATACTTTTTAAGGAAATACATGCAATCAACTTGTGCAATACATTAGTAGATAAAGCAGATTGCGTTTTTAATTTCACCAGTCACATAATTTTACATTATGAAGCTTATCGTAGTTCCCCAGACCAGTTGAGTCAGTCACCTGTTTGTTTTTAAATAGCACAACCGGAGCAGGTGAGTCCAGCTGTGTATTGACGGGGTCACGTTTTATATTGAAAGTCAAGTGTTTTTATGCTTCAATAAAGTGATCAGAGATGTGCAACTATAGTTTCCTTCACAGAAAATACATTAATGCAACACATTCAGCAGAAAATAGCTTTTCATCAGATGACAACAGAAGTGTAACGCTATTTGGCTGGCAGCCACACAAGTAAATTAGCTTACAATGAAAAAGCAAAGTATTTTTTGCAAAAACGATGCATGGCAATCATATTTCTAATGTTTATCATAGAAATCATTTAGCCAACTACATTTCCTGTTTTGATTAAAGTTAATCTTACATTTTAGCTGAGAAAAGTACTGGAAAAAGGTAGCTACACATGAGAATTCAGTTAAGGGCATTCTGAGTGGATAAGTGCAACTGAAGCACAAAATGAGTCTGATGCCGAGCAGAAATTACAATAAGACACATTTTAAATCTGCATTTACAAAGTTAACCTTTATTTAACTAGGCAAGTCTACAAAATGCAGCAAGATGACACTTTTATTTTTTTTGCGTGACAAAAATCTGAATTCTGCATTAACGCGACCCTTAAATTGAACTTGCTAGTTGATCTAAGTAATAGGCTGAATTAATAAGGTGACGGGGCATCATATATTGTTAGCTTTCTTCCATGTTTAAGAAGTCAAAGCCCTTTGGATGAGTTATTTGTACAGCTGCCACTATCTTGATTTCCTTGCGTTTTTTCTCCTCTCCATTCTCCACAACCTTCTCCTCTTCCCTGAACAGAGCAGGCAGGCCCGTTGCACTAGCAACTGTATCCTATACATGCTGCTCCAGAGCCAGTACTGCTCTTCCTTCAGACAAGCATGTCAAAACTTTTTTCATTTGTATGTCTCTCGTTCACAGTCGCTTGTAAATGTCCAAACTCACCAAAAATGACATGACATTCAGTAGCTTCTATGTATAACTTTATGAGCTGTATTGCCTGTCTTTGCAATTAGTTAATTTTCATCTCGTTAGCATATGTAGCTAGCAGCCTCCATTGAGATGCGCTATTACTTGTGCTAATTTTGTTAGCATTCTGGTAAAAGATGCCCAATTGGGTTTTTGCCTTTTTGGCGCCCCCTTGTGTACTTCGGTCACATTGATGCGAGTGCATCATTTGAGACGTTGTCAGCCAATCCATCTATTTCAAAGAGCTCTCCATAAACCACATCCAGTGGGACGGATCAAGGCATGTTGCACTGGGACACATTTTAATACGGAGATAGGCCTCATTTTATGGTGGTTCTGTGTAGTTATTGCAGTTAGTTAAGTTTATTGCAGTTAATTTTGTCTTCGACTTAATAAGTAAAATATCTTTGAGTAGCAAACAGGTAAACGAGTCGCAGACAGTTCGAAATAGAAAATATTCTGGCTGAGGGGGGCATTGTTTACTACCTGAATTCTTTGGATTATCTGGTTACTACCAGTGTTTGAATAAATTGTGACCGACCGCCTTGATTCGGTGTTATGTAGGAAAATTTGAACTGGTGTTTTTTTACATTGGATAAAAGCTGAGACACAGAGCTACAAACTGGAATCTCATACACTGCATTTGAGGAACAATGGGAAAGTAATTCTGCTTTGAAGTTTGATAAACTTGTAACCTCACTTTTGAGAAAATGGCCTTTAATTGTTTTGGTACCTACTGGAGAGCTCTCCTTTATCTACATCCATTCAGCATTGTTCACACCCATCTCTTTAAGGATTCACATGTGAGGTCATGTGATAAACAGTGAGTAGTGTAGTAAAGATTAAGACTAAAAGTGGTTAAAGTAGTAGCCTACAATAAGGAAAAATTCCAGGTAAACACAGTGTCCAGATAAAACATTTTATAAGTATTAGATCACGCTTACCCAGACACACCTGTCTAAATTGATGGGTAATGTGAAATAAATGCTATAACCCCCAGCCACATCTTGCTAAGTGGATGGGTCTCTACAGAAGGTGTAAATAAATAAATTAAATGTAAATGGTACAGCCAAATGCTTACTTGCATAGTAGCAATATCAGAAACAGATAGTGTCAATATAAAGGAAATAATATACAGTACAGCACAATATCAATGATAGATGAGGTTAGTGTTTGCATACAATCAGGGGTAAAGTCCCTGAGCAGCAGGATAAAAAAAAAAAAAAAGAATAGTAGCAGCAATGTGTTAGGAGAATCATGTCATGGAAATTCAGTATTGAGAGAGACTGTCATTTCTTGAAACAATCATTTTTATTTAATATCAATTCATTATTGCAATAATGAAACCGTCGACCCCACACGCTGAAGCGTGTTGCAGAGTGCTTAACTGATAATGAAAAAAAATGATGTTATATAGGACCTAAAAATGCTTAGTCTGGTTCCAACTCCCATAAGCCACCTTGTTCATCTCCTGGTTATCTACACAGGATATTGTTATACTTCCAACCCGGCTTAGGTTTCCCAGATGCCAGGATGATCAGACAATGAGGCATTGTTCTAAACTCTTCCAGGCTATCTCGGGTCACACACATACCACATCTTGTCTATAGAATGCCAACTTCAGGTAATTATCACCAAGTCATTGTCAGCCCAAGCTATCTCTAGCAAAACACATTTACTTGACCATACGCCCAGACTAACTGCAGGAAACCATCTCCTTACAGAAACACAGAATTAAACAGAACAGAAATGTCCTACTATTTGTTAAGTATTAATTGCTAACTATTAACATCAAACAAATCAAATGTTATTTGTCACATGCGCCGAATACAACCTTACAGTGAAATGCTTACTAAAAGGCCTAACCAACAATGCAGTTTACAAAAAATACAAAAAATAAAAAATACCAACAAAAAAAATTGGAATCAGAAATAAAAGTAACAACCAAAAGAGCAGCAGTAAAATAACAAGGCTATATAGAGGGGGTCAATGTGCGGGGGCACCGGTTAGTTGAGGTAATTGAGGTAATATGTACATGTAGGTAGAGTTAAAGTGACTATGCATAATTTATAAACAGAGAGTAGCAGCAGCGTAAAAGAGGAGTCTGAGTCTTATGGCTTGGGGGTAGAAGCTGTTAAGAAGCTTTTTGGACCTCGACTTGGTGCTCCGGTACCGCTTGCCGTGCGGTAGCAGAGAAAACAGTCTATGACTAGGGTGGCTGGAGTCTGACAATTTTTAGGGCCTTCCTCTGACACCGCCTGGTATAGAGGTCCTGGATGGCAGGAAGCTTGGCCCCAGTGATGTACTGGGCTGTACACACTACTATCTGTAGTGCCTTGCGGTCGGAGGCCGAGCAGTTGCCAAACCAGCCAGTGATGCAACCAGTCAGGATGCTCTTGATGGTGGAGCTATAGAACCTTTTGAGAATCTGAGGAACCATGCCAAATCTTTTCAGTATCCTAAGGGGGAATAGGTTTTGTCGTGCCCTCTTCATGACTGTCTAGGTGTGCTTGGACCATGTTAGTTTGTTGGTGATGTGGACACCAAGGAACTTGAAGCTTTCGACCTGCTCCACTACAGCCCCACCGATGAGAATGGGGCTTGCTCAGTCCTCCTTTTCCTGTAGTCCACAATCATCTCCTTTGTCTTCATCACGTTGAGGGAGAGGTTGTTGTCCTGGCACCACATGGCCAGGTCTCTGACCTCCTCCCCTACAGTCCGTCTCGTCGTTGATCAGGCCTACCACTCTTGTGTCATCGGCAAACTTAATGATGGTGCTTGAGTCGTGCCTGGCCGTGCAGTCATGAGTGAACAGGGAGTACAGGAGGGGACTAAGCACGCACCCCTGAGGGGCCCACGTGTTGAGGATCAGAGTGGCAGATGTGTTGTTACTAACCCTTACCACCTGGGGGCGGCTCGTCAGGAAGTCCAGTTGCAGAGGGAGGTGTTAAGTCTCAGGGTCCTTAGCTTAGTGATGAGTATTGAGGGCACTATGGTGTAGTAGTCAATGAATAGCATTCCCACATAAGTGTTCCTTTTGTCAGGTGGGAAAGGTGTTCCTTTTGTCAGGTGGGAAAGGGCAATGTGGAGTGCAATAGAGATCGCATCATCTGTGGACCTGTTAGGGTGGTATGCAAATTGGAGTGGGTCTAGGGTTTCTGGGATAATGGTGTGGATGTGAGCCATGACCAGCCTTTCAAAGCACTTCATGGCTACAGACGTGAGTGCTACGTGTTGGTAGTCATTTAAGCAGGTTACCTTTGTGTTCATGGGCACAGGGACTATGGTGGTCTGCTTGAAACATGTTGGTATTACAGACTTAGACAGGGAGAGGTTGAAAATGTCAGTGAAGACAAGACTTGCCAGTTGGTCAGCGCATGCTCGGAGTACACGTCCTGGTAATACGTCTGGTCCTGCGGCCTTGTGAATGTTGACCTGTTCTTACTCACATCAGCTGCGAAGAGCGTGATCACACAGTCATCCGGAACAGCTGCTGCTCTCATGCATGTTTCAGTGTTACTTGCCTTGAAGCGAGCATAGAAGTAATTTAGCTCGTCTGGTAGGCTCGTGTCACTGGGCAGCGCTCGGCTGTGCTTCCCTTTGTAGTCTGTAATAGTTTGCAATCCCTGCCACATCTGACGAGCGTCGGAGCCGGTGTAGTAGGATTCGATCTCAGTCCTGTATTGATGCTTTACTTGTTTGATGGTTCTCGGGGGGCATAGCTGGATTTCTTAAAAGCTTCCGGGTTAGAGTCCCACTCCTTGAAAGCGGCAGCTCTACCCTTTAGCTCAGTGCGGATGTTGCCTGTAATCCATGACTTTTGGTTGGGGTATGTACGTACAGTCACTGTGGGGACGACGTCATCGATGCACTTATTGATGAAGCCAGTGACTGATGTGGTGTACTTCTCAATGCCATCGGAAGAATCGCAGAACATATTCCAGTCTGTGCTAGCAAAACAGTCCTGTAGCTTAGCATCTGCTTCATCTGACCCCTTCCTTATTGACTGAGTCACTGCTGCTTCCTGCTTAAATTTTTGCTTGTAACCAGGAATCAGGTAGAATTATGGTCAGATTTGCCAAATGGAGGGCGAGGGAGAGCTTTGTACACGTCTTTGTGTGTGGAGTATAGGTGGTCTAGAGTTTCATCTGGTTGCACATTTAACATGCTGGTGGAAATTTGGTGAAACGGATTTAAGTTTCCCTACATTAAAGTCCCCGGCCACTAGGAGCGCTGCCTCTGGATGAGCATTTTCCTGTTTGCTTATGGCGGTATACAGCTCATTGAGTGTGGTCTTAGTGCCAGCATCGGTCTGTGGTGGTGTGTAGACAGCTACGAAAAATACAGATGAAAACTCTCTTGGTAGATAGTGTGGTCTACAGCTTCTCATGAGATACCGTGAATATAGATATTGTGAACCAGCTGTTGTTTACAAATATACATAGAACCCCACCCCTTGTCTTACCAGAGGCCGCTGTTTTATACTGCCGATACAGTGTAAAACCCACCAGCTGCATGTTGTTCATGTCATCGTTCAGCCACGACTCGGTGAAACATAAGATATTACAGTTTTTAATGTCCTGTTGGTAGTTTAATCTTGCTCGTAGGTCATCAATTTTATTTTCCAATGATTGCACGTTGGCCAATAGAACAGATGGTAGTGGGCATTTACTCGCTCGCCAACGAATTCTCAGAAGGCAGCCCAACCTCCGCCCCCTTTTTTTCCTTCTCTTCACGCAAATGACGGCGATTTGGGCCTGTTCCCGGGAAAGAAGTATTTCATTGTCGTCGGACTCGTTAAAGGATAACGCTTTATAATCGCTGTTTTGATGTCCAGAAGTTATTTTCGGTCATAAGAAATGGTAGCAAAAACATTATGTACAAAATAAGTTAAAAAATAAGTTACAAACAATACAAAAAGACGAACAAAATAACACAGTTGGGTAGGAACACGTAAAACATCAACCATCCTCTCCGGCGCCATTCTTCTTATCACAGTCATTTGAATAGAGGCACTGCAGATAGTGCTGATGACTGGGAATCCATCCGAACCACGCATGAACAAGGGAATCTATATTCGGGGGGCCCGACTCTGTCCTGCCCTTGACTTTGGTGCAGGGCGTGTGATGTCAATAGCCTCTTCGTCACAAAACTCCCTGATCTTCTCAAAAAGATACGTTTGTCTAGCTGTGTCCAGTTCAGGTGGTGCTTGTACAGGCAGACCATCTATGGGAGGAAGGATGTCAGCGTTACGCAGCAGCTGAAACCTGTTCCCGACGGAGTACGAACGCTCCTTGGTGACAACACCAGGCTCCAGAGCACCGAAGCTGTAAAACAGGAAATAACCAAAAAAAATGATGTGAGATCAATAAAAGTAGTGCCAATCATGTTGGAGGTAAATTAAATAATCAAAACATGTTGTTTATGCTTTACATACCAAGTGTTGTCATCGATTCCATGTAGAGACACCACGTCGCTGCTTTTGTCACATGGGATGTCAGCAGCTTTCCACCGTTTGTGTCCTGGGTGGCATCCTGGTAATACTATTGCATTGTCCTCTGCGTAGTTGTTGATAAAGTTCAAAACTTGCTGCAAGTCCTCATGCTTCAGCTGTAACCTGTGCTTGCTTGGACCAGCTCTCTTTTTGATGGGAGGCATTAGACCATTCTCCTTGTATGACTGGTGGAGGAGAGTCAGGCGTGTTCTACTGATGCTGAAAGACAAATTCCAGATATAAATATTTTGGCATTATTATACAATAGATAGCCGTAATCACCGTCAGTCACACATGGCTAACTTGATGGGTCATGTAATCATCTGGCGAAGTGGAGTCTTTTGTTTAGACATGCTAGCTAAACAATGAACCATAATCCTAATCCATAGAGTACTAGCAATACAAACCGATTGTCATAGCTAGCTAAAGGTTAACCAAATAGGTTCAATGTTAGCTAGTTAGCTAGCTAAGATTAGGCTATAACTAGTAATGCGAAATGGCATTCTGAGATAACATTACTACACACAGATCATAAACGGAATGTTAGCTAGCGAGCCAGCCATCTAACATCAGCTAGCTAACAGTAGGCTTTAACTTGCAATGAAAACAACTTTGACAAAATTAGAAACGTATAATATCTGAAACTGTAGCTAGACTCTTACCTGTATACATGGATGAACACTTCACGGCAGACTGCAACCCCTTTCATAAATCCTGTGTAGTTTCCGTTTTGTTGGTACAGCTTGCTTGGCCCGTTGTTGTGTCAAGTCACTCTGGTTCACACTGACCGTGTGCAATGCCATAAGAATCATCTTAATCTTTAGCCCCCTCCCAAACTCTGACCATTTTACTCACCCTAACAGAGCTGGTTAGGCTGTTTTTATGTTATCCAGAGTGTTGGTAACTAACTGTGCTCCTGGCAACAATTTAATTATGCTTTTTTGCCGACGTTTACTGACACCAGCCATATTCAACGGATGTTGAGCATTCGTAAATTAATCAGTTATTCTGCGCTCTGGCCCACTCAGACAAGAGTGCTCTGAAACAGTTTTTGCAGTGACATTCTATTGAAATGGACACTTACATAGAAGTCTTTTGTTAAGTTTTACTACACAATTTAAAAAAAATAAACATTTTAAAGTCGCATTAGACAGGATTACCTACACATACTGACCAGCTCAAATAGACAGAAGCATGCTATATGGCAGAGAAATCCAAACTCATCTCTTGGCATGTCCATCCCACTCATTATCTCAGCCAATCATGGCTAGCGGGAAGGTTGCTCCCTTTTTCTGTGGCTAAACTAACTAGGCTCATAATTTAACAATTTTATTCGTATTTACAGATGGCATTCAAGTTTGTTATTAAGGCATACGAAAGTTCACATGTTCGAGAAGGCATTTCTGCCCTAAAAACTATTTTGATAAATAAAAATAAGTTTACGTTCAAATGGCTCTCCTGTGAAGTAGTGACCCGCAACATACGCCTAGTTCCCTGAAAAGGGTCAAAATTGTGCTCGTTGACAAAACAGACCTGGGATGCCTTTTCATACAGATTTATTTGACAAAGATCCACAGTGGGTCTGTCTGTGTATGTAGCGTGATACTGGAGACAGGTTTATAATTGCGGTGAATGTCATCTATTCATTTACTGTTAGGCTTTAGGATTTCTGAGTATCAGCCATACTGTAGGTAGAAGTCAGGGAAACAACAACTTGTTCTCACTTGAGGATAAAGCATTGCTATTGTTCTGCATGACTCAGGCACTCTTTCAATTGTCTTGTCAACCGAGCAACACTACTTATTTTGCTCAACTAAAGCGTGAAATATATTGTCTTTATATTAAAAGATTGGCCTGGCTGACATGAAAATTACATTAAGGGGAAAGGATCCACAGAAAGAGGTTGATTATCTTTCTACGAATCGCTTTATTTGCAATGCTGGCTGCCATGGTTAACACAAACGCAGGACATTGAATGCTACCTGAACTGAGTAACATAAGTACAGTATCCCAGCTATGTTAAATATGTGTGTGTGTGTGTGTGTGTGTGTGTTAGCCAGATTATCCCGTGTCCACAGCAACACTATTTATTATTCCTACACACCAAGAAACTTCAATTCCATTACTTACCATGCCGCCTTTAGGAAAAGACATCTGACCATAGGGTCTTGAAGTGTTCGTACTTTCTATAGTCATTATGGATATTGTCTGAACTTACTGGTCATCAATACTGCACACTGCCAGAGTATGTCTCAGATTAATGTAGTTGGTTTTAGCTTTTCTATCAATTAATGACTATTTGAATAAACATTCTTTATTCTGTTGGTGTGTGTACTTTTATGCGTTTGTGTGACGGAGCAAATCATTTAACAACACCTTAATTCAGCCTATTGGATCGTTATATTCTGCAGATTCTGAACAGTCATCTAACAATTGGAAGGATTAGACATTTCTAACATATACTGCCCTATTTTTTAAGGAAAAGTGAAGCTAAAATGGAAAATGTATCTCTCATGTGAAGTTGTACGACTTTACTTTTTGTAACTGACAATTAACCTGTCAGTCTATGTCGTTGTTTTTTGTTTTGAATTGTTTACGTGTTCACTATGCAGGGGAAATGGTAAGACAAGCGGAACTACGTGGCTAAGAACTGTTGTAACGGGGATTATTATCACAGCAGCACACTTTGAGTGAAGGCAATTCCACCCTGTATTAGCTAGGTTTTTTGTGTCTTCGACTGTAGTTCGTAACGATTGAAGCGTGTATGTTAGGATGGTAACGTTATAATAATTAAGGATGAAGCGTGAATTCATGCCGGGAATAAGAAGTGTGATGTTTTTGATTTCCTCCCTTCTGTAATAAGCAGCCAATGAGGTATTTTACCTTTATTCATGTGTTTAATCTGATACTGTTATATCTCCGGCTAAACTGTTTATGTATGTAAGCACTTCAGAGTTATATCAAGCTAATAAGTTACTCATAAGACAAGAAAGTTGCAAGAGTGTGCTTAACCGTATTTTAATTTACTTTATAGTTCTCACGGAAGGTGACATTTCTGACTAAAACTACAGAATAAAACTGCCAGTTAAAATCATGGAACAGTTGTGCTTGTGGTTACTGGAGGGAGCTACACTTTTTATTATAAAATATTTGAAAAGTCTGGATTGGATTTAATGGGTACCGAATGTAAAATAAATAGACCATAGTGGCGAAATAATTACAATATAGCAATTAAACACTGGAGTGATAGATGTGCAGAAGATGAGTGTGCAAGTAGAGATACTGGGGTGCAAAGGAAAATAAATCAAATATAAAATAGTATGGGGAATGAGGTAATTGGATCGGCTATTTACAGATGGGCTATGTACAGGTGCAATAATCTGTGAGCTGCTCTGACAGATGGTGCTTAACGTTAGTGAGGGAGATATGAGTCTCCAGCTTCAGTGATTTTTGCAGTTCGTTCCAGTCATTGGCAGCAGAGAACTGGAAGGAAAGGTGGCCAAAGGAGGAATTGGCTTTGGGGGTGACTAGAGATATAGATATACCTGCTGGAGCGCGTGCAACGGGTGTGCTGCTATGGTGACCAGTGAGCTGAGATAAGGCGGGGCTTTACCTAGCAAAGACTTATAGCTGACCTGGAGCCAGTGGGTTTGGTGACGAATATGAAGCGAGGGCCAGCCAACGAGAGCATACAGGTCGCAGTGGTGGGTAGTATATGGGGCTTTGGTGACAAAACGGATGGCACTGTGATAGACTGCATCCAATTTGCTGAGTAGAGTGTTGGGAGGTTATTTTGTAGATGACATCGCCGAAGTCAAGGATTGGTAGGATAGTCAGTTTTACGAGGGTATGTTTGGCAGCATGAGTGACTCCTCAAATTATGTTCTCAAAGGATCAGCAATTGGCAGCCAAGTGAAACAAAAAAGATTGTACTGTCCAGATGCATTTTTTAAACAAAAGCTAGCTAGCCAAGCCTAAAAGTGTTAACCTGTCAGTTAAAATACATGGCTCAAAAACACCAGCTAAATGCAATAAAACCTCAATGTTATCAAAAACAAAATAGCTGATTAAAAAACAATTAAAAACACTTAAAATATCTAAATATGTACACATTTACAGGAGCTCTGTGCTTAGGCTGCAACTAGGGCGCCATGGCAAATATATACAGTGGGGAGAACAAGTATTTGATACACTGCCGATTTTGCAGGTTTTCCTACTTACAAAGCATGTAGAGGTCTGTAATTTTTATCATAGGTACACTTCAACTATGAGAGACGGAATCTAAAACAAAAATCCAGAAAATCACATTGTATGATTTTTAAGTAATTAATTTGCATTTTATTGCATGACATAAGTATTTGATACATCAGAAAAGCAGAACTTAATATTTGGTACAGAAACCTTTGTTTGCAATTACAGAGATCATACGTTTCCTGTAGTTCTTGACTAGGTTTGCACACACTGCAGCAGGGATTTTGGCCCACTCCTCCCTACAGATCTTCTCCAGATCCTTCAGGTTTCGGGGCTGTCGCTGGGCAATACGGACTTTCAGCTCCCTCCAAAGATTTTCTATTGGGTTCAGGTCTGGAGACTGGCTAGGCCACTCCAGGACCTTGAGATGCTTCTTACGGAGCCACTCCTTAGTTGCCATGGCTGTGTGCTTCGTGTCGTTGTCATGCTGGAAGACCCAGCCACGACCCATCTTCAATGCTCTTACTGAGGGAAGGAGGTTGTTGGCCAAGATCTCGCGATACATGGCCCCATCGATCCTCCCCTCAATACGGTGCAGTCGTCCTGTCCCCTTTGCAGAAAAGCATCCCCAAAGAATGATGTTTCCACCTCCATGCTTCACGGTTGGGATGGTGTTCTTGGGGTTGTACTCATACTTCTTCTTCCTCCAAACACGGCGAGTGGAGTTAGACCAAAAAGCTCTATTTTTGTCTCATCAGACCACATGACCTTCTCCCATTCCTCCTCTGGATCATCCAGATGGTCATTGGCAAACTTCAGACAGGCCTGGACATGCACTGGCTTAAGCAGGGGGACCTTGCGTGCGCTGCAGGATTTTAATCCATGACGGCGTAGTGTGTTACTAATGGTTTTCTTTGAGACTGTGGTCCCAGCTCTCTTCAGGTCATTGACCAGGTCCTGCCGTGTAGTTCTGGGCTGATCCCTCACCTTCCTCATGATCATTGATGCCCCACGAGGTGAAATCTTGCATGGAGCCCCAGACCGAGGGTGATTGACCGTCATCTTGAACTTCTTCCATTTTCTAATAATTGCGCCAACAGTTGTTTCCTTCTCACCAAGCTGCTTGCCTATTGTCCTGTTGCCCATCCCAGCCTTGTGCAGGTCTACAATTTTATCCCTGATGTCCTTACACAGCTCTCTGGTCTTGGCCATTGTGGAGAGGTTGGAATCTGTTTGATTGTGTGTGGACAGGTGTCTTTTATACAGGTAACGAGTTCAAACAGGTGCAGTTAATACAGGTAATGAGTGGAGAACAGGAGGGCTTCTTAAAGAAAAACTAACAGGTCTGTGAGAGCCGGAATTCTTACTGGTTGGTAGGTGATCAAATACTTATGTCATGCAATAAAATGCAAATTAATTATTTAAAAATCATACAATGTGATTTTCTGGATTTTTGTTTTAGATTCCGTCTCTCACAGTTGAAGTGTACCTATGATAAAAATTACAGACCTCTACATGCTTTGTAAGTAGGAAAACCTGCAAAATCGGCAGTGTATCAAATACTTGTTCTCCCCACTGTAACTATTATAGTAGTAGCCGTGTATAACCACCACCGAGCTGTAGGCCTAAGAGCGTGTCCTGTTTAGTCTTAATATCATAACTTACTTAGGTCTAGATTTCAATATATAGGCTACTGTATCAATCAATCAGTTAATCATTGGTTCATGTCATCACACAGCATACAAGTCATTCATGCTTTGAAATGCAATCCAGCATTTTAGTTTTAAAATGAAATAACAAAGCGAGCTTTGGAAAATTAGCCGAAACAATAAATAAACTGCATTTCACAAATGCATGAAACTTTTTTAGTCTTTGCTGTAATGGATTTATATATATTTTTTTAATTTTCAATAGAACAGACTCTCTGGTACACTTATAATATATTTAGTGTCATTTGCACTGTTCCAAATGGTCCCCAATTGTTATGGGTGTAAACTAACAGCACCTGTTTGGCACACAATAGTCATGCAGCACTTGCTCCTATACCCTCCTTTTTCTTGATCCCCAGTAGTTTCCATAACTACATCAAATGTCTTCCACACATCTGACTTCCCCTTTCCCTCCTGAGCAACTGGTATCATCTTATTAACCATTTATTTAGCATCAGTCATCTGAGTCAGTGCAGTACAAGTTGAGAGCCCTTCCCTATATGCATGATGAAAGTCAGTAGTTAACCTCTTTGAAAAATAGCACTGCATTTTTTTTAAACACAACTTTCTCCATCAATTTACTAAGAACAGGCAGCAAACTGGTTGGTTGGCTGTTAGAGACAGAAAAGGGTGCTTTACTATTTTTAGATAGTGAAATTATTTCAGCTTCCTTCCACGCCTGTGGACACACACTCCTTTAGATGTTAGTTAAGTGCATAGCAAATAGGGGTGGCAATAGTCTGCTACCATTCTCAATAGTTTCCCATCTAGGTTGTCTATACCTGGTAGCTTACTGTACATTACTGATGGATAACAATAGTTTTTCCACCTGTTCCACACAAACTTGGCCTAATTCAACACAATCCCTCTCTTTCATTATTAGATCTTCAATACACAAATATGATGGTTCACAGTTCAATGTTGTCATTTCACTTCTCAGTTTGTCTACTTTACCTGTGAAATAGTTATTGAGATTTTAGCTATATCAAAAGGTTTTGTTATAAATGACCCATTAACTTTAATGAACGATGGAGATGAATTGGGTTTTCTGCCCATAATATCATTTAAGATGCTCCAAAGTCTTTCCACAACATTTCTCAATTGACAGTATTTCAACCAATCAGCTGAGCAGCCTGACTTGATTCATCATCGATCCAGGCGGCTCTCTAACAGTTCTCACAGTTATGCACCTGTTAAGAGACTGTTTGTCAACAATTGGCAAGAATCATTTTACAAATACTCCATGCATCTGGATTCTGCTCCTTATACACATCAGACCAAGATAAATGTTTAACATCTTCAACAAAAGAGTATTGACAAAAGACTTAGTATGATGTCTTATATATAACTTCAGGCCCTGCCTTTCGTACTTTGTCTTTCCTTTTTATCCCATGGGTGTTACAAATAAGCCGACCTCTTAAATACTCTATTTAAATTCATTTCCAAAATGTTAAAATGTATAAACTGACATTTCTTATGTAAAATTAGATTTATATGAATCTCCCCTAAAGTTATTCAAATAAACTGATCATTGCTATTCATCAGGTTTATTTGTTTCTAATCTTGGTAAATGGCTAGATGCATAATATAACTGTAGTTCTTGTGTTTTAATCAACTTAAATCTGAACAAAAAAAACAACATATTTACGCTCAGGTTTATTGAATGTTAGGGATATCAACACACTATCCCCATGTGTTTCAATGCAAACCAGGCTTAATAGGCGCATACTGTGCTTAATTAGAACAACAGTGATTTATGGTGAAAAAAGTCAGAATAACAAAGTCTACTCATAAAATATTTGGAAACCGATGGTTTGAGGTTTAAATACACACTATAGACTAAAATATAATACAAAGTTAGTATTGATCCTATTGAACAATGCTTATTTATTGACATTTACATTCTGAATAGAGGTAGTGTTTTTGGTGCTACTGTACCCTTTAAAAGCCTACCTGAGATAAATGTCAAATTTACAAAACTGGCATCTATGTCTAACAATGACAGGATCATTTAACAGTAAAATAAGACAAAATGCAGAAAAAAATGTACGCTCTGAATGCCTGAAATCTATTATGTTGTTGTAGTTGACCTATTTATGTTGCTACTGTACTGTGTGACTGTGACATGCACGACTGCTAGCATGAAAATAGCAGTCGTGCAATACATAGTAATTCATGCCCATGAAATATGCTATCATGTGCACTCAAAAAGTGTTATATATGTAAGCAATAAGGCCCGAGGAAGTGTGGTATAGGGCCAATTTACCACGGCTAAGGGCTGTTCTTATAAACGATGCAACGAGGAGTGCCTGGACACAGCCGTGAGCTGTGGTATATTTGCAATATATCACAAAACCCGAGGTGCCTTATTGATATTATCAACTGGTTACCAACGTAATTAGAACAGTAAAAATAATTGTTTTGTCATACCTGTGGTATACGGTCTGATATACCACAGCTGTCAACTAATCAGCATTCTGGGCTCGAACCACCCAGTTTATAATACCTATTACTCATTACTTCTTTCAACAATAACAAATTGCTTTACATATTACTCCCTGGGGAAAGTAATTTGATACACTACTCGTTATATAACTTTTGCGTTACACTCCAAAACACTGTGTATCCTCACTCAATTTAAACAATGTCAAAATTATGTAGGCCTATACACCAACACAAGTATCTTAAATTACCATGGATAAGGGCAGCATTTTCTCTACTACATACCCAGTTACAAGCTTGTTCAGCTCTCCAAGGGTTACAGCCTGTCCTACTGAAAGATTAAAATCGAGCCTTGACTGTTTGGATGAGGTAGGCCTACAATCATCTTCAGCAGCAGTGGTCAGGTCTCAGGGGTCTTTCGCTATAAGTTGTGTTTTGGCGGGTGCTTCAAGAAATTGGAAGTAGTGTTTCAAGCAGTTTCTCACTTGGGCACAGTTTACAGTAATACTCTTGTCAGTTTGTCCTACCAAATCGAAGTAATGGGAGTACTTCCATGCTGAGAAAGTCAATGTTTTAGATGCTTCTGCCATTTTTCATCTCCCTCACTAGTAGTGCGTGCCTGCGTAATCAGGAACTTGGTGAGGACGAAAACAATTAGAATCTGAGGCAAGGGGATTTTTAAATATTGCTCCAACAGAGAGGGAATAATAATCACCAATATTTATTTGGATCAATAACTGTAATAGGAAGGGAATGATAAAAGTAGCAAAAACTTTTTTTGATCAGTGTTATTACTCAAACTGGAACAATAACTAAGTTATATTATTACTGTAACGCTTTAACCCCAACACTGCACATGGCCTTATTGGATGACAACCTATTTAGTTAGCCAAGCTATAATTTGCCTTTGGTGTTCTTCATTTGGCAAGTGAGAACTTGCGAGCTAATGTTATGCTGGTCACAAATCCTCTATCTAGCTAACATAAACACAGTGGCAAAGTGGAAAATCTGGTCCTACCCTGTTTCGCAAGCTATTGCAAGCCTTCTAAACATACCCAATGTAGCAAACTGCAATTATTAGCACGCTAAAATACAATTAGGCAACTGTTAAATTTGAAGACAGAATATATTCTGACCCCTACACATGCTTAAAATTGCACTGGGTTTGGACATACTTCCTTAGTTTAAAACACTACGGATATGGCTCAGAAAACGTACCTCAATCCAGGGATGAGAAATCGCGTTCTACGCAGATTTGTCCCATTATCCCAATTGCAAATTGTAATACAGTACAGGGATGAGAAGGCCATTTTTCAAGTTACGTTTTCCGAGCCATATCTCGCGCCGACTCCGTGGTGTCTTAATCTAAACAGGAAATCTGTTCGACCCCAATGCAGCTATAAACAATCTTTACTGGCTAACGTTACATTATGACATGACTCGAGTCTAGCCACAAGCATAGCAATCAACGCTAGCTACAAATGCTACAACAGTTAGCTAGAGCGTGAATCCTTACCTTTAAATCAGACCGAAGTTTCATCTGGTTTAAAAAAAGATGCGACTAATATGGATATTACAATAATTTACTATCTATCAATAGAATCGCAATAATTTCCAAAAATGTAATTCCGTTAGTTAGACATGTCAGTACGACAGAATGTCAACAATAATCCCTAGCTAGCTTCTTCTTCTTGTTCTTCTTCTATGATATAATGGTGGTCCGCAAACAAAAGTTAAAGGTGCATACCGTCACCAACTGTGCTGGAGTGTGTGGTAAATCACAGTTTAACTTTGCTGCAGGAGGGGCTGGTGCACTTCACAAAATAGATGGCATCATGAGGGAGTAAAATTATGTGGATATATTGAAGCAACATCTCAAGACATCAGTCAGGAAGTTAAAGCTTGGTCGCAAATGGGTCTTCCAAATGGACAATGACCCCAAGCGTACTTCCAAAGTTGTGGCAAAATGGTTTAAGGACAACAAAGTCAAGGTATTGGAGTGGCCATCACAAAGCCCTGACCTCAATCCTATAGAACATTTGTGGGCAGAACTGAAAAAGCGTGTGCAAGCAAGGAGGCCTACAAGCCTGACTCAGTTACACCAGCTCTGTCAGGAAGAACGGGCCAAAATTCACCCAACTTATTGTGGGAAGCTTGTGGAAAGCTACCTGAAACGTTTGACCCAAGTTAAACAATTTAAGGGCAATGCTACCAAATACTAATTGAGTGTATGTAAACTTCTGACCCACTGGAAATTTGATGAAAGAAATAAAAGCTGAAATAAATAATTATCTCTACTATTATTCTGACATTTCACATTCTTAAAATAAAGTGGTGATCCTAACTGACCTAAGACAGGGCATTTTTGCTAGGTTTAAATGTCAGGAATTGTGAAAATTGAGTTTAAATGTATTTGGCTAAGGTGTATGTAAACTTCCGACTTCAACTATAGGTCCTGGATGGCAGAAAGCTTGGCCGCAATGATGTACTGGGCCGTACGCACTACCCTCTGTAGCGCCTTATGGTCAGATGCCGAGCAGTTGCCATACCAGGCAGTGATGCAACTGGTCAAGATGCTCTCGGTGGTGCAGCTGTAGAATTTTTGTTGTTGTTGTTGTACTTTTTACCCTTTTTCTCCCCAATATCGTGATATCCAATTGGTAGTTACAGTCTTGTCCCATCGCTGCAACTCCCGTATGGACTCTGCAGAGGCAAAGGTCGAAACACGGCCCTGCCAAGCTGCACTGCTTCTTTACACACTGCTCGCTTAACCCGGAAGCCAGCCGCACCAATGTGTCAGAGGAAACACTGTATAACTGGCGACCAAAGTCAGCGTGAATGCGCCCAGCCTGCCACAAGAGTCGCTAGAGTGTGATGGGACAAGAACATCCCTCCTTTTCCTATTGTCCACGATCAGCTCCTTTCTCTTGCTCACATTGAGGGAGAGGTTGTTGTCCTGGAACCACACTGTCAGGTCTCTGACCTCCTCCCTATAGTCTGTCTCATCATTGTCGGTGATCAGGCCTACCAATGATGGTGTTGGAGTCGTGCTTGGCCACGCAGTCGTGGGTGAACAGGGAGTACAGGATGGGACTAAGCACACACCCCTGAGGGGCCCCAGTGTTGAGGATCAGCGTGGCAGACGTGTTGTTGCATACCCTTACCACCTGGGGGCAGCCCGTCAGGAAGTCCAGGGTCCAGTTGCAGAGGGAGGTGTTTAGTCCCAGGGTCCTTAGCTTAGTGATGAGTTTTGTGGGCAATATGGTGTTGAACGCTGAGCTGAGTCAATGAACAGTTTTCTCACATAGGTATTCCTTTTGTCCAGGTGGGAAAGGGCAGTGTGGAGTGCGATTAAGATTGCGTCATCTGTTGGGGCGGTTGTCACGCCCTGACCTTAGAGAGCCTTTTTATTCTCTATTTTGGTTAGGTCAGGGTGTGACTAGGGTGGGTACTCTAGTTTGTATATTTCTATGTTGGCCTGGTATGGTTCCCCATCAGAGGCAGCTATCTTTCGTTGTCTCTGATTGGGGATCATATTTAGGCAGCAGTTCCCACCTGTTGTTTGTGGGATCTTGATTTTGTATTGTTGCCTGTTAGCCCTATAAAGCTGTACGTTTCGTTTTGTTATTCTTTATTGTTTTGTTGCTGGTTCACATTAATAAAAATGATGAACGCCTTCCTCGCTGCACCTTGGTCTAATCCTTCAAACAACGATCGTTACACCTAGGAAGAAACCTAGAGAGGAACCAGGCTCTGAGGGGTGGCTAGTCTTCTTCTGTCTGTGCCGGGTGGAGATTATAAGAATAGGCCAGGACGTTCTTCAAGATGTTCAAACGTTCATAGATAACCAGCAGGGTCAAATAACAACAACAGTGGTTATAGATGGTGCAAAAGGTCAGCACCACAGGAGTAAATGTCCGTTGGCTTTTCATAGTCGAGCATTCAGAGGTCGTGACAGCAGGTGCGGTAAAGAGAGAAAGGGAGAGGATCGAAACAGCAGGTCTGGGACAGGGTAGCATGACTGGTAAACAGGTGAGGGTTCCATTTAGTTGCAAGCAGAACAGCAGAAACTGGATCAGCAGCACGACCAGGTGGACTGGAGACTGGGACAGCCATGAGTTGTCAGGCCAAGTAATCCTGAGGCATGGTTCTAGGGCTCAGGTCCTCCGGAAGGGGAGAGAGAGAGAAAGAGAGATGGGAGAATTAAAGGTAGCATACCTAAGATCACACAGGATACCATATAAGACAGGAAAATTACAACAGATATGACAGACTGACCTTAGCCCGACAACACATAGACTATTGCAGCATAGATACTGGAGACTGACGGGGGGGAGTTGTGGGTCAGGGGCCACTCCCCTTCCAAAGTTACCCACGGACAGGGTAAACCAGGCAGGATACAACCACACCCACTTTTCCAAAGCACAGCCCCTACACCACCAAAGGGATATCAACAGACCACTGACTTACTTGAGACAAGGCAGAGTATAGCCCACAGAGACCCCCCCACCCCCCCCCCCCCCCACCCACACGAGCCCAAGGACAGGAAGGAAGATCACGTCAGTGACTCAACGCACTCAGGTCGAGTATAGAAAAAAAGCCTGTCATGACGTGATGCACCCCTCCTAGGGACAGCATGGGAGAGTGCGAGCAAGCCAGTTACTCAGCCCCTTTAATAGGGTCAGAGAATCCCAGTGGAGAGAGAGAGCCGGCCAGGCAAAGACACCAAGGGTGGTTTGTCACTCCAGTGCCTTGCTGTTCACCTTCACACCCCTGGGCCAGACTACACTCAATCATAGGACCTACTGAAGAGATGAGTCTTCAGTAAAGACTTAAAGGTTGAGACCAAGTCTGCATCTCTCACGTAGATCGGCAGACCATTCCATAAAAATTTAGCTCTACAAGAGAAATCCCTGCCTCCAGCTGTTTCCTTAGAAATTCTTGGAAAAAGGCTTCTCTTGAAATATTTGTTTATATGTTCGTCAAAAGAGATATCAGGGTCCAGAGTAACGCTGAGGTCCTTCACAGTTTTTTTTGAGACAACTGTACAACCATCGAGATTCATTGTCAGATCCGACGTCAGATATCTTTGTTTCTTGGGACCTAGAACTAGCATCTCTGTTTTTTCAGACTTTAAAAGTAAAATATTTGCTGCCATCCAATTCCTTATGTCTGAAACACAGGCTTCCATGGAGGCAATATTGGGGCTTCCCCATGTTTCATCTTAATGTACAGTTGTGTGTCATCGGCATAGCAGTGAAAGTTAATATTGTGTTTCCGAATGACATCACCAAGAGGTAGCATATATAGTGAAAACACTAGTGGTTCTAGAGCAGAACCTTGAAGAACACCAAAAATTACTATTGATTTCTCAGAAGACAAACTATCCACAAAGACGAACTGATATCTTTCCGACAGATAAGATCTAAACCAATAGACCAATTGACCAATCCACGTAGACCAATTACGGTTTCCAATCCCTCCAAAATAATGTTTTATTAAATTTTTTATTTAATCTTTATTTAACCAGGTAGGCCAGTTGAGAACAAGTTCTCATTTACAACTGTGACCTGACCAAGATAAAGCAAAGCAGTGCGACAAAAACAACAACACAGAGTTACACATAAACAAACGTACAGTCAATAACACAATAAAAAAAAATGAAAAATCTATGTACAGTGTGTGCAAATGTAGAAGAGTAGGGAGGTCGGCAATAAATTGGCCATAGAGGCGAAATAATTACAATTTAGCATTAATACTGGAGTAATAGATGTGCAGATGATGATGTGCAAGTAGAGATACTGGGGTGCAAAAGAACAAGAGGGTAAGTAATAATATGGGGATGAGGTAGTTGGGTGTGCTATTTACAGATTGGCTGTGTACGGGTACAGTGTGTGACGATCGATGGTGTCAATTTCGGTTTAGGAACACAAGACAGACACAGAGTATTGGTCTGATGTTATTCATAGTTAATTTACCACCTTCACGAGTGCAATGATGGGGTTTCATATACATTATTTGTCTTCAGGAAGGCAGGGAGTTGCTGACCAAAAGCTTTTAAAAAAATGTATTGAGAGGAATGGGAGATTCGATATAGGCCGATAGTTAAAAAAGAAAAATCTGGGTCAAGGTTTGGCTTTTTCAGGAGAGGCTTTATTACTGCCACTTTTAGTGAGGATAGGGAGCCATTCATAATGTTCAACATAAGAGGGCCAAGCACAGGAAGTAGTACTTTCAGTAGTTTAATTGGAATAGGGTCCGGTAGAGAGCTGAAAGGTTTAGAGGCCATTACTATTTTTGTAAATGTGTCGAGAGTGTCAGGATTCAAAAACTCTATAGATTGTGTCTCCATAGATTCGATGTTTTGGATGTTGTATGCAAACTCAGGACAACAGAGGTTTGGAGAAATATGAGGATCTAATGCTGAGGGACAAAATTGTGATTAGCATCTCATTTCAGACAACCCTAGCTAAGGCCATAGATGTTTGCAATATAAGTTACGTCCACTCAGGCTAAGGCTATATCAGCTACCAGTAGCACAGAACAGTTTGTGCATGCTACGGAAAAAAAGGTTGCCATGTTACGCAATCAGTGTGCAGCATACAACGACTTGTGGAAAAACACACAAACCAAAGAGGTGTCACGCATTCAATGTTCTAAAAGATGTGGCATTGGAAATCACTACTAGGCAGAGAGGCCTGTGTGCAGCTTCACCTCAGAAAAGTTGAAACAGTTGCAAGCCATGCTACGCCACGCTCAAAGGAGGATCTACTCAAGCGCTATGCATCTGTGTTCAAAGGACTCGTGAGTTTCTAGGCCAGCATCACATCTACATTGGTCGAAAAAGTCCCTCCTGTTGTTTATGGATGTAGGAAAATCCCATATGCTGTGCTTGACAGGCTGAAAGAGACATTGGTCAGCAAAGTTTAAAAAAAACATCAGCGTGGGTGAGCAGTCTAGTCATAGCTGAAAAGAAAAATGTCTCTTAGGGTATGCCTGGATCCTAAGGACCTGAACAAGCCCATACAGAGCCAACACTTCTCTATTCCCACCTCAGCGGACGTGCAATGCAAACTAGCAGACATGAATATCTTCACTATCCTAGATGAGCCGGATGGGTTTTGGCAAATCAAGCTGGATAAGGAATCAGCTGGTCTCTGCACATTCAATACCCCATGGGGGAGGTACCAGTATAATCAGTTTCAGTTTGGCATAAAAAGTGCCAGATAGGTATTTCAGCAGATTGACTTTGATGACATTGATGGTGTCTATGACCGTATTCTATAGCAGGTGATGGACATATCCATCCGTCTAACATTATACAGTACATGGTGCGTGAAGTGAAGTACATGGGCACATCATCAGCGCAGATGGGGTGTCAGAAATCACACAAATTCCCCCACCAGAAGACAAAAACTGTCTATTACTATCACTATTACTGGGCATGACACATTTCCTAACCCAGTATAACCCATATGAAGCCGCACTCACTGCACCAGTCAGAATGCTCCTCAGGAAGGACATGGCATGGCAGTGGCACCCAGAACAACAAGCAGCACCGTAGCGACTGAAAATGGCCATCTCCACTGCTGAAATTCTTCAATCGACAGGAAGAGATTGAAATACAAGCTGATGCATTCAAATATTGGACTTATCCTGATGCAAGGTAAACAGCCTATAGCCTTTGCATCCAGACCTCTGTCTGGGGCTGAACAATATTATGCCCAGATAGATAAAGAACTCCTAGCAATAGTGTTTCACCAGTATGTCTATGGTGTCCAGGTCAGAGTTCAATCCAACCACAAACCACTTCAGTCTGTAATCACCAAGCCCATCAGAAAGGGACATATATGTATTTTATTTCTTTTTTAAATTGTACCTTTATTTAACTAGGCAAGTCAGTTAAGAACAAATTCTTATATACAATTAGGGCCTACCCAGGCCAAACCCGGACGACGCTGGGCCAATTGTGCACCGCCCTATGGGACTCCCAATCACAGCCAGATGTGATGCAGCCTAGACTCGAACCAGGGACTGCAGTGACGCTTCTTGCACTGAGATACAGTGCCTTAGACCGCTGCACCACTCGGGAGCCCTTCAAAGGGTGCTGCTTCAAATACAGAAATAGGACAGTCACATCGTCTACACCCCAGGTAAAAACATGTTAATAGCAGTACCCCAGACTGCCACACATGAAGAGTGTGACCTCAGTGACGAGAAAGTAATTTATGCAGTCTCCACACATGAGCCACTGGAGGGCGCTCTTTTGTAACAGCTGAGAGCAGTCACAGAGAAAGACAGCAACATGCAGCTGCTGAGGAAGATGGCTAGCCAGACAAGAAGAAAAGTGCACCACTGAAAGCACCACCCTACTGGCACATCAGAGACTATCTTTACATTGATGATGGACTACTCATGGTAAAGAAACATATTAAAATTTCCATTGACTTTAGAACCGAGGTACTTAAGGGGCTAGGTGGGATGCTAGCGCCCCACCTCGCCAACATCCGGTGAAATTGCAGAGCGCGAAATTCAAAATACAAAATTCGTAATATTAAACATTCATGAAAATACAAGTGTCTCACATCGTTTAAAAGCTTAACTTCTTGTTAATCCAGACGCTTTGTCAGATTTCAAAAAGGCTTTACGGCAAAAGCATACCATGCGATTATCTGAGGACAGCGCCCCGCATACAAAAGCATTACAAAAAATTTCCAAACAAGCAGAGGCGTCACGAAAGTCAGAAATAGCGATAAAATAAATCACTTACCTTTGAAGATCTTCCTCTGTTTGCAATCCCAAGGGTCCCAGCTACATAACAAATGGTTGTTTTGTTCGATAAAGTCCTTCTTTATATCCCAAAAAAGTCAGTTTAGTTGGCGCGCTTGATTCAGTAATCAACCGGTTTCCCTCGTTCAAAATGCATACAAAGGAATCCCAAAAGTTACCAATAAACTTCGTCCAAACAAGTCAAACAACATTTCTAATCAATCCTCAGGTACCCTAACATGTAAATAAATGATACAATTTAAGACGGAGAATAGTATGTTCATTACCGGACATAAATAACAAAGTGCGCGCCACAATACTACAGCCAAAATGGGAGCCACCTAGAAAAACTATAAATTCTAGCAAATTTTTCAAAAAACAAGCCTTAAACTCTTTCTAAAGACTGTTGACATCTACAGGAAGCCCTAGGAACTGCAATCTGGGAGGTATTCCATTGATATTCCCATAGACAGTGGTGACCTCGAAAAAGAATTCTGGATGGATTCTCCTCTGGTTTTCGCCTGCCATATCAGTTCTGTTACACTCACAGACATTATTTTAACAGTTTTAGAAACTTCAGAGAGTTTCCTATCCAATACCACCAATCATATGCATATCCTAGCTTCTGGGCCTGAGTAGCAGGCAGTTTACGTTGGGCACCTCAGTCATCCAATCTTCCGAATACTGCCCCCTATCCCTAAGACGTTTTAAGATGCTCCACACTGCACATCAGGGCATCAAATCAAATTGTATTTGTCACATGCGCCGAATACAACAGGTGCAGACCTTACAGTGAAATGCTTACTTACAAGCCCTTAACCAACAATACTTTAAGAAGTTAATAAAAAATAAGTGTTAAGTAAAAAATAGATAAGTAAAAAACCGCAGCAGTAAAATAACATGTGAGGCTATATACAGGGGGTACCAGTACAGAGTTAATGTGCAGGGGCAATGGTTAGTTGAGGTAAATGAGGTAATATGTACACTAACTTAAAAAAAATTGGTGTCACTTAGAAATGTCCTTTTGGTCCATTAAAATAACTTCAAATTGATCAGAAATACAGTGTAGACATTGTTAATGTTGTAAATGACTATTGTAGCTGGAAACGGCAGATTTCTTTAAATGGAATATCTACATAGGCGTACAGAGGCCCATTATCAGCAACCATCACTCCTGTGTTTCAATGGCACGTTGTGTTAGCTAATCCAAGTTTATCATTTTAAAAGGCTAATTGATCATTAGAAAACCCTTTTGCAATTATGTTAGCACAGCTGAAAACTGTTGTTCTGATTAAAGAAGCAATAAAACTGGCCTTCTTTAGACTAGTTGAGTATCTGGAGCATCAGCATTTGTGGGTTCGATTACAGGCTCAAAATGGCCAGAAACAAAGAACTTTCTTCTGAAACTCATCAGTCTATTCTTGCCAAGAAACTGAAGATCTCGTACAACGCTGTGTACTACTCCCATCACAGAACAGCGCAAACTGTCTCTAACCAGAATAGAAAGAGGAGTGGGAGACCCCGGTGCACAACTGAGCAAGTACATCATTTATTTTCTTTATCTTTATTTAACTAGGTCAGGTCAGTTAAGAACAAATTCATATTTACAATAACGGCCTAGGAACAGTGTTCAGGGACAGAACGACAGATTTTTACCTTGTCAGCTCGGGGATTCGATCTAGCAACTCTTTGGTTACTGCTCCCACGCTCTAACCACTAGGCTACCTGCCGCCCCCATTAGACTGTTCAGTTTGAGAAACAGATGCCTCACAAGTCCTCAACTGGCAGCTTCATCAAATAGTACTTGCAAAACACCAGTCTCAACGTCTACAGTAAAGAGGCGACTCCGGGATGCTGGCCTTCTAGGCAGAGTTGCAAAGAAAAAGCCATATTTCAGACTGGCCAATAAAAATAAAATATTAAGATGGCCAAAAGAACAGACACTGGATGGAGATATGGCTTTTTCTTTGAGATAGTATGCTTATTGGTCATAGTATGGATATAGTTCGTTTTCAGATTTGATGAAAATGGCGGAAAATACGCAGCCGAAGTCCGACGAGAGCGAATGCAAATTCATTGAACTGACTAACGACAAATGTTTAAAAAATGTTGAGCAATGTAATAAAGTAATGAATTTTCAAATAAGTTACGTTACATGTTATGTTGGCTGACAATTTGTTAGCTACGCTATTCTTACGAACCGCATAGCGTTATAGCAGTATGTACCGGTATGTTAGCTACTGTAGTTGGATACTAATACATCAAACTTTCCAGGCAGTATATTAACTATCTGCTATCTAACTCACTAACCAATGTTTATTGACTTGATTATTCACATCATTCTTAACTCAGTGGTATAGTCTTTGTGCGTTTCAATGGACATAGTTAATTCTGGCTATCTACTCTGATTTCAGAGCACTCTCGTGAATCGTTAGACATGGCCGGTGTCAGTAAACGTCGACAAAAAAAGCACAATAAACTGTTGCCAGCAGCACAGTTACAGTCACCAATGCTCTGGATAACATGAAAACAGCCTAACCAGCTCTGCTATGGCGAGTAAAATGGTCAGAGTGAGGTGTTCTCTCATTTGTGTCTGGAATGCTCCGAGAGCGAAACGCTCTGAATTTACAATCTGACAACGCTCTGGATTTACAAACGCCCAGAGCGCTCTCTGGCACTGCAGATTGAATTTAGGAACACACCCGAAATCGTAAAATGTTTAGCTTGTCATTTGTTATGCTAACAAGCTAGCAAGAGGTTGCATAGAAACAGCATCAACGTCCGGTAGATAGGCGAAGCTCTATTACGCTCAACTTAAACGATACCATTAGTTTACAGTGTACTAAAATGAACTAAAAGTATATAGCATGTAGTATATACTCATTAAATATGTAGTATATAGTATGTTAGTATGGGTAATCGAACACAGCCGTGTTTCAGCGAGCTCCCGTGGCATTCGTTAATTTCTCTCTTTTGACGGCTATTTCTCAAACGTTTCTGACAACATGCCCAGCAGAACTACTAAGAACTCGACCAAAACCACCACCCCGTAAATGTGTAGGATGAACTAACACCATTGCGGATCCAGGCACAATGGCCCTGGTGATTCAAAAGATGACTGACAGATTACTTTAGTAATGCTATGTCAAGATAGGAACGGTCTTGGAAGCAACAGCAGGCCAGTCACCGAACTACAGAAGGTTGTCAAGCGTGTTGATGAGGTGGAAGGAAGAATTGCTACTGTGGAAACTTCAACTACATCAATGGACACTAAGATGAAGGCACGTGAGAAACAGGTGCGCGAAATGGCGGAGCACATTGATGACTTGGATAATCGAGGACGCAGATGCAATATCCATGTGGTGGGACTCCCGGAAAATGCTGAAGGGACACGTTCAGTTAAATTCTTTGAGGAATGGATTCCTGGCTACCTACAAATGGATACTAAGGCTGGATGTGTGAAGCTGTATAGAGCCCATGCTCTCAGACATCGATACCCCGCTCCCAACCAGCCCCCACGGACAGTGATTATAAAGTGCCACAACTCCCTCGACAAGCATAGTTGCGGCCAGACGCATCGGATCTGACAGTATTTGACGCCAAGGTTCAAGGGTCTCATTCTTCAATGATTACTCCACGGCAGTTGTACAAAGATGCAAAGCGTTTGATGAGGTGAAGTCTCACTCAAGAGAATGAAGATGGACTAAGCACTGCTGTACCCGGCCACATTGATTATGGTCAACGGAACGCCTAAGAAGCTTTAAGCTTTGAACACACCAACAACGTCATTGCATTTTGGTACACCAGAATTACATTCATTTCTAATGAAACGCTGCGTTTGCCTTGCAGCATTGCGTTGCAGAGGCAGTTGCAGTGCATTTGATGTGGTGCATTCATTGGATTTATCGAACGTATGCGTCAAACTGTATGCCGTAGACAGCTTGACAGAAATGGTAGCAGAAGGTGAATGTTGAACTTTTGTTGCATACATATCCAGATGATGCTGCATACTATTTTGCGCAAAAACGCTGTCGGTGTGTTCAAAGCGTAACGCTTCCACTTCTGTCAAGCCAACTACGCATACAGTTTGAGGCGTTCGATAAATCCAACATATGCACACCGAAAGCACTGCAACTGCCTCTGCAACTCAATTCTGCAAGACAAGTGCAGCATTTCATTGGAAATGAATGTAATTCTGGTGTACCAAAATGTATTGACGCGGTGTGTTCGAAGCGTTACACACCTGAAGAGGTTGCTGCGTTTATTGACTCTCTCGGCTAAATAACTTTAGGCTGGGACTTTGCAGCATTGGATAACTTTTCTTTATTCAAATCTGGTCATGAAGCAGTGATGTGAGTTCTCAAGTGCTCTTGAGAACATTTTTTATTGCATTATTTTTATTGCTACAGTAACTGCCACCATAGCTCAGACTGAGATCTATGTGAATCTATATTGGTGCCCAGGCTTGGTCTTAGTTGGAAGAGCCTCAATCTCCTTTTATTGATTTTCATTTTCATATGTATAAATGACGAGGCTATAGAGTGGTTATGCAGACTTAAAAGTCTACATTGGAGAGTTGAAATCCCCTGCATGTTAGCTAGCAGGAAAACCCCCTTTTGGAACTTTACATGTTTATTTTTTGGGTGTAGTATAGTTCGGGTTCAGGGTTCATATAGTTTGTTTAGGCTCAGTGAGAATGGGGAGAGTTCAACACATGGGGAAAGGTATCACCCTTTCTTTACAATAGGATTCATTCTGAATATTGGTTGGTCAACGTGCAATGGCAGGTAACAGACTGCGTTTATGTACATGGAACGTTAGAGGGAGCCATAATCCCATTAAAAGGAAAAAAGTACTATTTACAAAAATATATGTAATATATCTGTTGCAAGAAACTCATTTGGACGATAAGGAGCATCTGAAATTGCAACATGGGGGGTTTGGTCAAGTGTTTTTCTCATTTACATCAAATAAGTAGAGGTGTGGCAATTCTTGTGAAAAAGAACCTACCACTTAAGGTGTTGAATTGTGTCAAAGATACATTTGGTTGTTTTGTTATAATTTAAAGGTACTTTACAAGGGCAGGACATTTCTATAATGAATATTTACTTCCCCCCTGCCCACCCCCCTGATTTCTAGACTTCTCAGAATTAAACTCAGACACTGCAGTGGTTGGAGGAGATTTTAATTGTTTGTTGAACCCCCTTATTGACAAGTATCCCAGCAGCATAGCGTCACCCTCTCCTCAAGCTAGGTCGCTTAAAGTTATTTGTGATGATCTGGGGTATGTTGATGTCTGGAGAACCTTTCATCCCTCCAACAGAGAGTTCCCCTTTTTCTCTGCACCTCATGGATGTCAGACTAGAATAGATTACTTTTTTATGCCCAGGACGTCTTTGCAGTCTGTTTTATCTGCTAACATAGGAAGCATAGTCATATCTGATCATGCTGAGGTGTTCCTGGACATAAAACCCAACAGGGGCACCCAATCCATCAAGACATTGGAGATTGAATACAACCATTCTTCAAGACCAATACCAAGACCATATCAGTCCTTAAATCAACATTGGACTCTCTCCTAACACAGGATGCTGAAAATAAAAATTGATTTGTCAGGCAAAAGTTTTATGAACATGGCGATAAACCAGGAAAATATTTGGCGTACCTAGCTAAAAAGACAGCAGACTCCCAGTCAATTGCTACTATTACTGATTCTGATGGCAACTATTTATATACAAATAAATGGATACATGAGTAATTTAAGAAATGTTATGCAAATCTTTATACCTCAGAACTGACAAATGATGCACCCAAACTAATGGAGGACTTCTTTTCTAAGACTGAGCTCCCTACTATTTCCGAAGAACAGAGTTCTCTCCTTAATGCCCCTATTACCAAAGAAGAGATAATGTTTGCAATTGAGAATCTGCAAAATGGTACGGCCCCAGGACCAGACGGGTTCTGTAGTGAGTTCTATAAGGAGTTCCATGGCCTGATCCTTGAGCCATTGCTTGATATGTTTAACCACACATTTTCAAATGACCGCCTCCCTCAAACGCTGACATAACGCTAACATATCACTTATTCTCAAAAAGGGAAAATGCCCAGAGTCTTGTTCCTCGTATAAACCTATTGCCCTTCTGAACGTGGATAGACAATTTCTTTCTAAAATCCTAGTCACATGACTATTGCCACTAATTGTGAAAGGGGACCAAACTAGCTTCATTAAGGCCTGTAACTCATGTAATAATGCTTCTTAATGTTATTCAAGCTTACCAACGAAGTGCTGTGGATGGTCTTGTGCTCTCCCTAGATGCTGAAAAAGCAGTTGACCGTGTGGAGTGGTCCTACCTATTCTTTGCTCTGACTAAATTTGGCCTAGGTGACAACTTTATAAAATGGGTTAAGGTTTTATATATATATATATATATATATATTTTTTTTTTAAATGCACCTTTATTTAACCAGGTAGGCCAGTTGATAACAAGTTCTCATTTACAACTGCGACCTGGCCAAGATAAAGCAAAGCAGTGCGTCAAAAACAACAACAGAGTTACACATAAGCAAATATACAGTCAATAACACAATAGAAAATCTGTATACAGTGTGTGCAAATGAAGTAAGGAGGTAAGGCAATAAATAGGCCATAGTGGTGAAGTAATTACAATTTAGCAATTGACACTAGTGACAGATGTGCAGATGAGGATGTGCAAGTAGAAATACCGGTGTGCAAAGAGCAGAAAAAAACAAAAAACAAATATGGGGATGAGGTAGGTAGTTGGTTGGCTATTTACAGATGGGTAAGCTGCTCTGACAGCCGATGCTTGAAGTTAGTGAGGGAGATGTAACTCTCCAACTTCAGTTTTGCAGTTCGTTCCAGTCATTGGCAGCATGGAATGACCAGTGAGATATACCTGCTGGATCACTTGCTACGGGTGGGTGTTGCTATGGTGACCAGTGAGCTTTACCTAGCAAACACTTATAGATGACCTGGAGCCAGTGGGTTTGGCGACGAATATGTAGCGAGGACCAGCCAATGAGAGCATACAGGTCACAGTGGTGGGTAGTATATGGGGCTTTGGTGACAAAACGGATGCCACTGTGATAGACTGCATCCAATTTGCTGAGTAGAGTGTTAGGGGCTATTTTGTAAATGACATCGCCAAAGTCAAGGATCAGCAGAATAGTCAGTTTTACGAGGGTATGTTTGGCAGCATGAGTGAAGGAGGCTTTGTTGCGAAATAGGAAGCCGATTCTAGATTTAATTTTGGATTGGAGATGCTTAATGAGTCTGGAAAGAGAGTTTATGTCTAGTCAGACACCTAAGTATTTATAGTTGTCCACATATTCTAAGTCAGAACGGTCCAGAGTAGTGATGCTAGGCGGGCGGGTGTGGGCAGCGATCGGTTGAAGAGCATGCATTTAGTTTTACTAGCGTTTGAGAGCAGTTGGAGGCCACGGAAGGAGTGTTGTATGGCATTGAAGCTTGTTTGGAGGTTTGTTAACACAATGTCCAAAGAAGGGCTAGATGTATACAGAATGGTATCATCTGCGTAGAGGTGGACCAAAGAATCACCCGCAGCAAGAGCGACATCATTGATGTATAAAGAGAAAAGAGTCGGCCCGAGAATTGAACCCTGTGGCACACCCATAGACTGGCAGAGGTCCGGACAACAGGCCCTCCGATTTGACACACTGAATTCTATCTGGGAAGTAGTTGGTGAACCAGGCGAGGCAGTCATTTGAGAAACCAAGGCTGTTGAGTCTGCCGATTAAGAATACGGTGATTGACAGAGTCGAAAGCCTTGGCCGGGTCGATGAAGACGGCTGCACAGTACTGTTTTTTATCGATGGTGGTTATGATATCGTTTAGGACCTTGAGCGTGGCTGAGGTGCACCCGTGACCAGCTCGGAAACCGGATTGCATAGCGGAGAAGGTACGGTGGGATTCGAGATGGTCGGTGATCTGTTTGTTCACTTGGCTTTCAAAGACTTTAGAAAGGCAGGGCAGGATGGATATAGGTTTGTAACAGTTTGGGTCTAGAGTGTTTCCCCCTTTGAGGGGGATGACAGCGGCCGCTTTCCAATCTTTAGGAATCTCAGAAGATACGAAAGAGAGGTTGAACAGACTAGTCATATGGGTTGCGAATTTTAGGAAGAGAGGGTCCAGATTGTCTAGCCCAGCTGATTTGTAGGGATCCAGATTCTGCAGCTCTTTCAGGACGTCAGCTGTCTGGATTTGGGTGAAGGAGAAGCAGAGGGGGGGGGGGGACTTGGGCCAGTTGTGGGGGGTGCAGAGCTGTTGGCCGGGGTTGGGGTAGCCAATTGGAAAGCGTGGCCAGCCGTAGAGAAATGCTTATTGAAATTCTCGATTTTCGTGGATTTATCGGTGGTGACAGTGTTTCCTAGCCTCAGTGCAGTGGACAGCTGAGAGGAGATGCTCTTATTCTCCATGGACTTTACAGTGTCCCAAAATATTTTGGAATTAGTGTTGCAAGATGCTAATTTCTGTTTGAAAAAGCTAGCCTTTGCATTCCTAACTGACTGTGTATATTGGTTCCTGACTTCTAGTGCAGTGCGCCACAGGATGTTTTTGTGCTGGTCAAGGGCAGTCAAGTCTGGAGTGAACTGAGGGCTATATCTGTTCTTAGTTCAATTTTTTTTGAAAGGGGCATGCTTATTTAAGATGGTGAGGAAGGCACTTTTGAAGAACAACCAGCTATCCTCTACTGACGGGATGAGGTCAATATCCTTCCAGGATACACGGGCCAGGTCGATTAGAAAGGCCTGCTCGCAGAAGTGTTTTAGGGAGTGTTTGACAGTGATGAGGGGTGGTCATTTGACCGTGGACCCATAACGGACGCAGGCAATGAGGCAGTGATCGTTGAGATACTGGTTGAAAACAGCAGATGTGTATTTAGAGGGCAAGTTGGTCAGGATGATATATATGAGGGTGCCCATGTATTTGGTTATACATTGAGACTTATTTTTCTAAATACCCCTTGCAGGATCTTTTCTTTTTCAGAAGCTTCAAATCAAAAATTACTGCAATAATCCAGGCTTGCTGGATGCTGGCTTTAACATTTGGCTTAATAAGGGCATAGGCAGACTAAATGATTTATTTGCTGATAAGATTTTATTGTCATTTGACCAGATGGTTGAGAAATATCTCCCAAAGCAGAACTTTTTCCACTTTCTACAAGTAAGACATTATATTTTGAAGAACACCACCTTGTTTGGCAACCCTGATGTGTCTGTCATTGAAAGAATGCATTTTTTCTCAAAGGAAAATATCTACGTTTTTTTTAATGATGCTTTAAGGTCCTTTTCTACTGTTGACACACAGAGGGCCAAGCGAGTGTGGGAGAAAGAATTGTCTGTTACTATTGACGAGGAGATGGGGGAGGACATTTGTAGATATGCAAAAACAATATCTCTGTAATCGTACTAGAGCAATCCAATTAAGAATAATACAAAGATTGCATGTATCCCCAAATCGCAGACATCCTTTAAGCTCCTCCTCTTCCTCTTCTCCTCAGTGTCATAAATGTAAAACTGATACAGGCACCCAAACACATTGTTTATGGTCATTTTCCAAATTACAAAGATACTGGTCTAATGTTCTTCAAGAAATGATTAGATATTTTTCAGGTAACTCATCTGACACACTAGACGCTGCCAGTACACTGTGAGTCTCTCTACTCTGAAACACGCTCTACTCTCGAACACATACATCTACAGTTCATTGCCAAAAACGATTCAACAACTTCAAACAGACTCTGACCTGTCCAATGAGCCAAACTGATTAAGCACGCACGCACGCACGCACGCACGCACGCACGCACGCACGCACGCACGCACGCACACACACACACACACACACACACACACACACAGTAATTAGAATCCATTGAACAGCTTTAAGTGAAACAGTCTACTGTGTGCTCACCCTTCCTCTGTCTCTTTCTATCGCTTTCTCTGGGTCGTCTGTTGCTGTCTCTCATCTGCCCTGATCTGTTGCTGTCTCTTAGTATTCTATGTTGCTGTCTCTTGTTTACCCTCCTCTCTCATCCCCTCCTGGTTGTAAAATGTGTAAAAGTAAACAATTTTTTTAATAGTAATTTCACAGGCTTTTTCACCTCACCAGCAAATTCTTTGTAAACCATGTTTAACTTTTTCACTGTCTGTATTTCACCTCTTATAATTTGTGCAAATAAATACAACTCATTAGAATCTATAGAGCAGCTTGAAGTGATACAGCCTACTGTGTGCTTAACCCACCTCTGTTCTCTCTCCATCTGCCTTCTTCTCTCACTTTCTCTGTGTTTTGCCTATTGCGGTCTCAGTGTCTTGTTTGTTACTGTCTCCTTTGTCTAGCCTCTTCTGTTATGGCCTGTTCTGTTCTTCTGTTGTCTCTCCATCATATCATATTCTTCTGTTGCTGTCTCTGTCTTTTCTGGTTCCTCTCTCCATCGCCTATTTTTCAGTTGCTGTCTCTGTGTCTTGTCTGGTGTGTCTCTATCCTTTTCTTCTGTTACTGCCTCTGTGTCTCGTCTGGTGTCTCTCTCCATCATCTATTTTTCTGTTGCTGTCTCTGTGTCTTGTCTCACGTGTCTCTTTAGCTTTGCAATCCAAAACGGTCAAGGAGATACTGGGGTAGCTTAACTTGTTTCGGGCCTGTGTTTTGGTCACCTAAATCCTCCTCTTCTCTACCTCTGGCTGCTCCTGTTCTAAGTGCTCCAGTGGCCTGCTGTTCTCATTTGTCCTCCTTTGCTCATCTGAAAGGTAGCAAGGTAGAGGTGCAACATGTAATTTTAAAGGGTGACTGCGCTTTCTGATTTGTCCTCGTTTTAGATGTGGTTCATTAAGTGTGTGGTTTGATGTGGGTTCTTGTGTGTGTGTTCACAGGTGAGAAGAGTTAGCTAAAGTATTTTTTACTTAAGTTCTTTATACCACTGGATAAATATTGTCCAACTGCATGAACTTTACAACAACCATGTGATCAAAGGTCATGAAGTTTAGACTGCAGTCAACTTACATTGGCTGTAGTTCAAACTCATAAAAGACACACCCTCGTCTTATGCCCTTGGGGAAATCCCCTTCACCATCTTGGAGGGTGGTCCAAATGATTAGCCAAGCAAGGGAAGTTTGCGAGTGAACAATTATGTTCACTCTGGGGCCTGAAACTCCCCATAATTCAATTTGTGATGATTGTACATCCGCTAAGAAAAGTCAGCCAAAACTTAAAACCTCAACGTCAATATGGAGTCAACATACAAGTGTGAGTAAAAACGAATGTAAATAATTTCATAATTGTGCTACTAATGCACAAACATATCTCGTAAAAGTTATGTTTTTGTTTGATTAGCTTTTGGAAATTGTAGAAGAATAAAAAATCCTTCTTCAGAAGTAGCTTGGCAGGCTAATGTTAGTTAGCTGAATAATTTGCTAGCTATCATACAGTAGGTGTATATTAATAATTATATAGTTAATATAACTAGACATGCAATCATAATTGACTGTAGCACATATAAAGCACCCACAAGCTACCGATGGTGGGATGAACAAGTGACGAATTTCCGGGCAAGAGTGATCTATTTAAAAATCATTCCTTCCTCCCTCACCTCTTGCCCTGCAAGTGTATACTCGTCAGACGTCATGATACGTCATCATAAATGTCCACTTAATTTGAGGGCTGAGGGGATAGGGTGTCTTTTAAGTGTTTGGAATGCTGCCAGTTTCTGCAGTTGCTCCTCACCAGCTGCCACTTGCAGCCATCACCTGCATTGTGGGAGGCACTATTTGTCAACCAATCATTCGGGTGTTTTTGTTTGATCCACGAGAACGGGGCGAGATGAAAGATGTGACTGAAACAGGAAGCAACTTTGCCACAATTCAGATGTATACAGTGGATATGTATTATGTACAAATGAATGTGAAATTTGAATCTTTCTCTCCCAAATTGATAGTAATGTACACACATATCTACAGTTTGTGAGTGTGTGATATGGGGGTTGGAGACATGTTTATTTCGACATTACAAAGAAAAACGTTTATAAACAATGGCAACACTAACATGTTGCACTGTGCCTTGCTGTTTAAAAAAATCACCTGTGTCCGACTTTCGGCTGTAGCCTAGTAGATGGACCTCCCTGACTTCACTCCTCGACTTTCAGCCTTACCACTCAAACAAGCCCACAGTTTCTACCTATCTTCATACTGCCAGAGAGGAAGAGAGAGGCAGGCAGAAAAAAGGACTGCAGTCCAAACAGGTTATTTGTACCCCCTCAGCCCTTGTGCTAGCCACTTTCCCTCGGGGATTCCGAAACCGGATGCAGTTTGATTGCCATCTTAAGGGGTGGTCCAAATCACAAACATTGCCCCCTCGACCCTTGATTTAGCTTGAGAGGGCGAGTGAACTACTATGGTCATTTGCGGGGTTGATATGACCCACAATCAATGCAAACTGTAGTCACATGTCAAACTCTGATGGCTGCAAAGTGTCAATGCAAACTGTAGTCACATGTCAAACTCTGATGGCTGCAAAGTGTTTTCGGCATGTCAGAAAAAATAATGAAACTTACTTACTAAAATATATATATATATATATATATATATATATATATATATATATATAGAGAGAGAGAGACATTGATTTTAGCATTTGCAAATTGTCTTAGTCTCTTAGTGAGGAGCCTATAAAACGTAGCTAGCCAGCTATGGGTAACTAGCTAGGGCACATGACATCCCGATAATTTTGAGAAAAAAACACTTTATATCGGAGTTGTCTATTCATGACATAGGAGGTGAGGAGGTTGACGTCAACAACCCTAATCAAATATTCAAAAATATGTTACAATAATGAGATGTATCCACCAATCCAAAGAAAGGATAGGGGGGAGCTAGACAGCCCGCGGTGCCGCTTTGTGGACAACGACTCCCATTGTAATGGCGGAGTCGAGACGTATCTTGTCAGAATATCAATGAACTTTGATACTATAGTGTATTTGCCTATATTCTCGCGATGATTACAAAATAAGAAGTTTCGGCGACAGATGCTTTTTACCGCCAGTCGCCACACACAGACAAAAAAGCGCACAGGCGGTGTCTGGGACATGCCAGTAGTTTCAATAGTTTCAGCTATCGCGTGTGTTTACAAGGCAAGCAGGAGTTTGAAGTGCAGGCAGAGTTGCAGCTTGAACTGGTTCTGCTTTTTGAATCATAAACGCAACGTTTACTAAATAGAGGTGCAGCGCGTAGCAGCTAGTTTTGAACATTGACAACTTCGCCAGTGACCTAGCGCATGTGGAATGGCAGCTTCCCGGCCGATAAAAGGCATTCTGAAGAACAAGAACAGCGGGACAGGCATCAAGGTGGGCCCGGCCGAAGAAGTACCAGTAGAGACTCCAGAACAAGCGGCACTTGGACTTCTCGAGGATGACCCACAGTGAGTAGATAGTCAGTTAGCTAGCTTAGAGTCTTGACACGGACAGTCAGGCTAGGTATCTATGGCTAGCTAAGTGAGCTATTCCAGTTTGTTAGGCTTGGGTGCTGCCCTGACTAAAAACGTTATGGACTTGTTAACGTCGTCAGCAATGTTCCAGGGGTTGCACATAATTAACTAGTTGGCCAGTAAGTTGTCATGCTTGCTTTTCTGATGTCCTCATCTCGTTCTTTCTATGGCTGTTAACGTTAGTTGGCTAACGTTACCGTGCCAGTTAATATTTGCTAACCAATTTACTAGTTATTTTGCCCAAGACGTTAGATAGTTAGCAACAATCACAATGTCTGCTTATCAGCTGAGAAATGCTAAAGTATCTAAAATCTTATCCGGCTTCTGACCTGTAAACAAGTGTAAATGTGGGTGTGTCATCAGGCAACTTGTTTTAAAGGTTGGTGAATGGGCTGGTTGACTGGCAGTTGGCATTTGGCACAGCCATTTTTACCAGCAAAAAAACAACTTCCATATTTAGAATAGGAGAATCGAATGAATGGGCTGCTGCAAGAGCTCTTTTTAGAGCGCCCGGTTTTAAAGCTAATTTCCTGCAATTCTACATTTTCACATGGCTTATGTCCAGGGTGGAATATTCTATATATTTTTTAGTCACCGGTCAGCTGTATTCAGGATTCTTTTAAAGTTGAATAGATGGGTTAGCTGACAATGTCAGAAACTATGCGCACGCTTCAATGGGGCAGAAGCCCATGTGTTGTGATTCTTGATGGCTAGATAGCTAGCAACAATGACAAGAAGCTGCCATTTGGGGAATCGTAGGTGGTTTGGCTCAGCTAGTTTTATCTTGTTATTGATTAAAAAAAATATATATATATTTTTTATAAAGCTCTAACTAACTATGTATTTGAGACAAGTGCTCATTGTGCAAATGTATTTTTTTCCAATAAACATTGGAGATGAAATATAGTTTACATGTCAACAATCTGTGTCTGTTTTGCCACATAGTTGTGCATGGGTTGGTTTTGTTGTTAAACAACCAACCCGTCTATACACACTCAAAACTCGACGACTTGGTTTGCGGTTACTATTTGGGCATGACATTTAGAGTATGCTATATGGGGGACATTGAATTACATTGTTTTTTTGGTTAGAATATGTTAATATTAATGGTTGGTGGCAGTGGCTAACCATAGGATAACTTAGTCACTCCTTGTTCATAAGAAACCAACATGTAAATATGTAATTAATTTGGGTGAACTATCCCTATAAAATAGGACTGTAGAAAATTCTGCCTAGAGACGGTCCTTCAAGAGGTTTGGCCGCCAACCCCTGATCTGTGTTTCTCAACTACTGGTGCTTTGAATATGTTAATGTGGCAAATTACCCCACATTCAAGAAAAATCTAATGAATATCAATCTAAAGGTGGTTGAGGCTGATTTGCAAACCGTGGCTATCATCTTACTCTACATGGACAAGGCATTTATGCGTAGCAGCTTGTGCACAATACTAAAATGACATAACAGGATATTTGAGGTAAGATGCATTAGTCAAATTATAATTTTTTGCCCATTGTAGGAGATGGGAATTGTTC
This sequence comes from Salvelinus alpinus, assembly GCF_045679555.1. Lineage (NCBI taxonomy): Eukaryota > Metazoa > Chordata > Actinopteri > Salmoniformes > Salmonidae > Salvelinus > Salvelinus alpinus. Next base: position 6,070,149 of record NC_092101.1, read on the forward strand.
TAATGACTAGGCCTATCAGCTATTGTGAAAGACAATATTTAAAATAGTCTCCTGAAGACAAGATGACAGTCTAAATCTGACCCGCTCTACACCCAACCAAAATAATTTTTCAATGTGTTATCCCCCCACTAGAATCAGTTACATATTTGGGTTCTCAATCTGTTTCGGCACAATGTTCATAATAGTTATCAGGTCACACAAAAAAAACTGCATTCAGCATGAATTTTCTTAATTGTTACAGCCTAATGAACCTTGTGCTAAATTGACAATGACTAAACGAGGTGATATTTGATAGAGCAGTCTGACTGAGCGGTGGTAGGCAGCAGCAGGCTCGTAAGCATTCATTCAAACAGCACTTTCCTGCATTTGCCAGCAGCTCTTCGCTGTGCTTCAAGCATTGCGCTGTTTATGACTTCAAGCCTATCAACTCCTGAGATTAGGCTGGCAATACTATAGTGCCTATAAGAACATCCAATAGTCAAAGGTATATGAAATACAAATGGTATAGAGAGAAATAGTCCTATAATAACTACAACCTAAAACTTCTTACCTGGGAATATTGAAGACTCATGTAAAAAGGAACCACCAGCTTTTATATGTTCTCATGTTCTGAGCAAGAAACTTAAGCGTTAGCTTTTTTACATGGCAAATATTGCACCTTTACTTCTCCAACACTTTGATTTTGCATTATTTAAACCAAATTGAACAGGTTTCATTATGTTTTTGAGACTAAATTGATTTTATTGATGTACTATATTAAGTTAAAATAAGTGTTCATTCAGTATTGTTGTAATTTTCATTATTACAAATATATATAAAAATCGTCCGATTTAATCGTTATCGGCTTTTTTTGGTCCTCCAATAATCGGTATCAGCGTTGAAAAATCATAATCGGTCGACCTCTAGTTGCATTACACTTACTGCATTGGCGACCAACTTCAATGAAAATGCAACACTTAAATGTAGCTGGCTGTCTTCTATAAGTTGTCTCCTAGAGTGATAAAGTAATTTTTGCCAGATTCCGTGTGGTTTTTGAGCTGTGCTAGTTGTATTTTTTTTATTAGTTGTCTCATTCCTGGAATTCCCCAATGGGCTCGGAAGGGACCAGGTAGAATGTGCAACGGGTAAAAAATGTAAATCGCACAGCCAAGTTGAAGGGTTGCAAAATGCGACTAAATGGTCGCAGTCTGGAACCCTGCTTATGATAGATAGTTAAATGAAATATCTAAATAAAGTTGCACACCATGTATAAACTCCAATCAATTTAATGGGTATTTACCAACGTTTCGGCATCACTGTGCCTTCCTCAGGGTAATGTCATGAATACTTGAACCAGGTTATGTAGACAAACAGTGCAATTAGTGCAACCAATGACAATAGTGAGGGGTGTGTCATAATGATTTAAGATAATTAAAATGGTTTATGGCATATTAAATATTAGGTTATTGTTATCATATAGAAACATAATTGAATATTGGACATATTAGCACCGACATATTGTTTAATTCAATTTCACAATTGTTTCGTATTTCATATTTGTTACATGTAAACTTTTAAACAATTGTGACATTGAATTAAACAATGTATGTTGATGCTAATATGATGTACAATATTCAATTATGTTTCTATATGATAACACTAGCGTAATATATTTAATATGCCATAAACTATTGTTTTTTTAAGTTTCACAAATTAATTTTAATTAACTTAATCATTATGACATACCCCTCACTATTGTCATTGGTTGCACTAATTGCACTGTTTGTCTACATAACCTGGTTCAAGTATTCTTGACATTACCCTGAGGAAGGCACAGTGATGCCGAAACGTTGGTAAATACCCATTAAATTGCTGGGAGTTTATACATAGTGTGCAACTTAATTAATTTTTTAAAGTTTATTCGCCGTTAGTCAGCACCTCCACATGAACACATTTTTCTGGGTGTGCGCCAGCTCATGTTTTTTAATCCTAGATATTTCATTTTAGAAATTTTTTACATTTGAATGTCTATTTCAGACTAACATCCTTAACAGAGGTTGGAACATCAATAACGGTCGTTTTTGATTGTCATTTCCATTATTACTTTAGCAATCTCTTCAAAATGATCATTTTGTGTTCAGCCAAGCCTTTCCTCCGCAATGGCTATCCATGTTTTGATCTAAGACTTAAACTCAGACTTTTACCAATATGGGACCGACCGGCTCGATTCGGTGTTATGTAGCAAAATTTGAAATTGTGTTTTTTACATTGGATAAAATATATTTTGGTACCCATCGTTCACACCCTCCTAAGCTTTAGCACCACCCATCTCTTTAAGGATTTACATGTGAGGCTTCCAAAGATTCCAAGACTAAAGGCTGGCTTATATTACGGTTGTGTTCGTACATTTTTAATCTGGAGTGCCAGAGTGTGCTCTGGGCGTTTGTAAAATCAGAGCGTTGTCAGATTGTCTGTTCGTACATTCAGAGCGTTTCGCTCTCGAAATGCACACTGGATGCCCTGGCCGAAACGTAGGGTTGATCCGAGCGTTCTGACTTAACAGCAGTCACGCACCCAAGCTAACATTGGCTAGCTTGATAGCTACTTCCAGACACAAATGAGAGAACAGCTCACGCTGACCATTTTACTCGCCCTAGCAGAGCTGGTTAGGCTGTTTTTATGTTATCCAGGGTGTTGGTGACTGCAACTGTGCTGCTGGCAACGCTTTTTAATGACCCTTTTTTTGGCGGGGCAACGTTTACTGACACTGGCCATATTTAACGGGTGTTGAGCGTTTGTAAATTCGTTAGTTATTCTGCGCTCTGGCACACTCAGACGAGAGGGATCTGAAATCGGAGTAGCTAGCCAGAGCGAATTTACCAGCTATGTCTATTGAAATAGATACTTGCATAGTGGAGTTTTTTTGTTAGATATGTAGCTAGCTAGCAAAACAATGAACCATAATCACAACTCATAATGTTAATACCTTGCATGAATCTGCAGGTAGCTAACCAACTAGGTTCAATGTTAGCTAGCTAACATTAGGCTATAACTAGCAATGCAAATAGCGCTGAGATACTAATAATATTACTACACAGATCATACACCTAACGTTAGCTAGCCAGCCAGCTAACGTTAGCTAGGTAACAGTACACTTTAACTTGAAATGAGAATGACTTTCTGACATTTAGAAACATGTAATATCTGAAAATTTTGCTAACTAGACTCCCTTACCTGTTTTACATGGATGCTTTTCCCTCTGTCACAGATTCCATGGTTGCCCTTAGTTTGAAGATATAATCTGGATACAAGTGTTTTATACAACACCAGACTTCTGTGTGTTCTCTTTTTGACTGTATGCATATTTGCAATCAAACGGCAGAATTATCATACTATCATACTCTAATTCCACCGATTTCAAAGCTCGGTCCTCCAGAAAGTGGAGAGCAACACTTATGCAGTTCTACTAAGTGATATCTTTTCAAAAAAGCAGTATTAGAAAGGATTACCTAAACATACTGACCAGCTCCTATTATAGACCGACGTGTGCTACATGACAGACCAATCCGAACTCATCTCTCGGCATATCCAGCCCACTCATTATCTTAGCCAATCATGGTTAGCTTGAAGGTTCCTGACTTTTTCCATGGCTAACCCAACTAGGCTCGTAATTTAACAATTGTATTCATATTTACAGATGGCATACAAGTTTGTTATTAAGGCACATGTGCATTTAGATAAAAAAGAAAAGTTTACGTTCAAATGGTGCTACTGTGAAGCAATGACACACGACATATGCCTATTTTCCTGAAACTAGTCACATGTTCAATTTACCCCAAAAAGCTTGCCCATGTCATGAAACATCCATAACATCTGTCCATTTTTGCTTTATTTTTCCAACATGCCCATATGTAGAAGTCCCCTTTTTGGGGTATACACTCACTCCAAGGGGTACAATACACATCAAAAGTTTTGTTTCTATTTTGTATGTCAAAGTTGTGATTTTGTGTGAAAATGTAACACCCATACTGCTGGAATCGCCCAGATATAGATCTGATAAGTCACTGACAATCTATTGTGTAGTGAAAAAGTATGTTTTTCCTGTCATGCATCCCATGGGATGTAGGCCTACATATTATGAAACATTGCTTAGCCTAGTGGTTAGCGCGTTGGACTAGTAACCGAAAGGTTGCTCGATCGAATCACCGAGCTGACAAGGTAAAAATCTGTCGCTCTGCCCCTGAGCAAGGCAGTTAACCCACTGTTCCCCGGGCGCCGAAGACATGGATGTCGATTATGGCAGGCACACGCACCTTTCTGATTCAGAGGGTTTGGGTTAAGTGCAGAAGACACATTTCAGTTGAATGCGTTGTTGTACAACTGACTAGGTATCCCCTTTTTAGAGTCAGGCTTGCTGAGGTACAGTAGCCTAACTGAGCAGTATGCATATGTGCCATATCCAATGATTTGCCATGTTCGTCTGAGACACAGCAGGACAGGGCATGATTGATTTAGCCCAGTGCCATCGACACAGTCAAACTGCCTGCTGTGTGCTTGACTTATTGAGAACCTGTGTGCGCATGTGCAGGAGAGGTGTCTGTGTGAGTTAGCAGCTAGGAGAGGCTCTACAGGATTACTGCAGCAGGTAGTAGATTTATTGCCCTCTTCCCCCCTGCCTTTCTCTCTCATGATGGAAGGCCTCTCCCTCCATAAACACGCCCACGAGGCTCCTTTATGACAGGAGAGGGGAGCGCCAGCAGAGACAGTTTAACGGCTGTATTTGGCACAGTCTCCAAGTCCAGACTGTGATGGTAAAGAGGATTCCAACCAGAAGCACGGAGAGCCTACAATTTGTACCTTGGAAAGTACATTCCTTAGCAGGACTGCTAGGTGCACACTCGAGGAAGCAGTTACCTTTAACCACAGATCTAGGGTCAGACTACACTACCCTTAGTTGCTTAGTCCTAACCTTAACCATTAAGGGAATTAAATGTCTGACCCTGTATGTTCGGTTAGTGCCAACTTCTACCTTCTCCTAGGGCCACAACTTCTATTTGTCCTTTCCCCCAAAATGTACCTTGAGCTGTGTCAGAATAGACCCTGACCTCTTTCGCACCTGAAGGAAAAGCACTTCCTCCACACACCCACTTATTCAGTCACCCTCAGGCCACCGTCATTTTCCGAACAATTACTAATTGAATTGCAGAGAATAAGACCCTTTTTATTTAATTGCCACATTATTTGTTTCCAAAATACACAACGGGAGTGAGAACTGGGGCACAGTGGAGTCCTATATTAAATGTGACAGGTCTCTAGGGTAATATCTTTGGTTGGTTTTAAATGCCACCCTGAGCTCTCCTCTCTGGTCCCATTTCTTTCAGGAAGAAGTCACAGAAATGGGACGAGATGAACATACTGGCAACGTACCACCCGGCAGACAAGGACTACGGGATGATGAAGATTGATGAGCCTAGCACACCCTACAACAGGTGAGTTGCCCCATTCATTCTCATGAACAGGTAAGGACATAGTTACCCAGAGACTGCAAAAATTGCTTCCCAGTATTGGGAAAAGATAGAACTGTGCCGAAAAGTGTTTTGGATTCATGTTAGAGGGTAAATCCATTTGAATTCAATCACTTTTTGACAGTACCTTTTTTTGATTTGAACGAAACCTTCCATAAATATTTGCCAATTGTAGAAGTACTCAAGGTTACTTTTTGGACCTGAATGCCAAAACCATTCACGAGATAAAGGTGTTCACCTGTTTTGCATACACCACCATACCATGAGAAATCTTTGTCTTCATCACTGGAAAAGATAAACAGTTGAAAAATAGTTTCCCAATAAAACAAATTGATTTTTTTTTTTACCTCTATGGCTCAGTGTCCCTAAACCGGGACAGCTGTTGCTCAAATTGCGATAATGTGAATAGAATGACATTGTAAACAGCCAATTCCCGGGACATAGACATGTCTTATGTGGGCAGAAAGCTTAAATTATTGTTAATCTAACTGCAGTGTCCAATTTACAGTAGCTATTACAACAACAAAAAGACTATGCTATTGTTTGAGGATAGTGCACAACAACAAAACACTTATCATGGCAACTGGTTTGATACATTCACCTCTGAAGGAAAATAATGCACTTATATTCAGTAATCTTTTTTAAATTATTTTTTAAATTATAAAATTTTCTCCCCTTTTCTCCCCAATTTTCGTGGTATCCAATCGCTAGTAATTACTATCTTGTCTCATCGCTACAACTCCCGTACGGGCTCGGGAGAGACGAAGGTCGAAAGCCATGCGTCCTCCGAAGCACAACCCAACCAAGCCGCACTGCTTCTTAATACTGAACTTTCCAAGATGGCTTAGCAGTTCAGACGTCATTTCTGTCCTCGTATTGTCGTGTCCTGTATATATATATATTTACACCTTTCTTCGCATATCTTTTATATATTTTATTATCCAAGAACTCAACTACAAAAGCTTTCCTGCAAAAGCTTTCCTGCAACCCGCCTTACCAATTACAAAAAAAAAGTATTATTTACCTCAAATCTGAAAATCCACAGTGGAAGCTAGCCAGGGGCTAATCAGAAGCTAGCCAGAAAGCTAACCAGAAGCTAGCCAGAAAGCTAACCAGAAGCTAGCCAGAAGCTAATCTGAAGCTGCCCAGAAGTTAGCTGGTTTGCTGGCTAGCGTTGGTGTTTCAGCTGCCCACGTTTTGTGGTCATCAGCTATTCCTTTAGCTCGATAATCTACCGGCACTTTTGTGCAACGCGACTCGGACCGGAGCATACCGGGCCTTTTTTCTCTCTCAGTTTCCCCGGATTTCAGCCGCAGGCTCTGGACATTTGCACCTTGATTTCGCAGCTAGCTAGCTGCAAACCATGTGACTATTGGCTAACGTAGATCCCGGAGCAAACTTAAATCATTCCGGAGCTAGCCAGCTGAGGAGTTCCATCAGCCATTCCTGGGCTACAGTCACCTATCCGGACCCGTTTTTTTTTTTTTTTGCTGCAGATACGGAGCCCCACCGGGCCTTCACGACTGACTGCCGACGTTATCTGCCCGAGGGAGTTATCCAACTGGCACCTCCGTCGCGACGTTACCTGAACGCTCATCTGGGGCCCGCTAATCGCTAATTTTTTTCTTGGGTCACTATATCTATTTTGCCAATTGGATTGATCCCCTCTACCACACGGAACCCCACTAATCTACCGACGGAATCGCACGAGGTGTCTAAAAATAGACCTCCATCCTATGCTATCTTGCTACCGATAGCCATCTACCCGGCCAGCTGTCTGGATCGCCGTGACCCCAACCAACCTCTACTCACTGGACCCTTATTGATCACTCGATTAAGCATGCCTCTCCTTAATGTAAATATGCCTTGTCCATTGCTGTTCTGGTTAGTGTTTATTGGCTTATTTCACTGTAGAGCCTCTAGCCCTGCTCACTATACCATATCCAACCTTTCAGTTCCACCACCCACATATGCGATGACATCACCTGGTTTCAATGATGTTTCTAGAGACAATATCTCTCTCATCATCACTCAATACCTAGGTTTACCTCCACTGTATTCACATCCTACCATACCTTTGTCTGTACATTATTCCTTGAAGCTATTTTATTGCCCCCAGAAACGTCCTTTTACTCTCTGTTCTAGACGTTCTAGACGACCAATTCTCATAGCTTTTAGCCGTACCCTTATCATACTCCTCCTCTGTTCCTCTGGTGATGTAGAGGTGAATCCAGGCCCTGCAGTACCTAGCTCCACTCCTATTCCCCAGGCGCTCTCTTTTGATGACTTCTGTAACCGTAATAGCCTTGGTTTCATGCATGTTAACATTAGAAGCCTCCTCCCTAAGTTTGTTTTGTTCACTGCTTTAGCACACTCTGCCAACCCGGATGTTTTAGCCGTGTCTGAATCCTGGCTTAGAAAGACCACCAAAAATTCTGACATTTTCATCCCCAACTACAAGATTTTCAGACAAGATAGAACGGCCAAAGGGGGCGGTGTTGCAATCTACTGCAAAGATTGCCTGCAGAGTTCTGTTTTACTATCCAGGTCTGTTCCCAAACAACTTGAAACTTTTAAAAATTCACCTCTCTAAAAACAAGTCTCTCACCGTTGCCGCCTGCTATAGACCACCCTCTGCCCCCAGCTGTGCTCTGGACACCATATGTGAACTGATTGCCCCCCATCTATCTTCAGAGCTCGTGCTGCTAGGCGACCTAAATTTGAACATGCTTAACACCCCAGCCATCCTACAATCTAAGCTTGATGCCCTCAATCTCACACAAATTATCAATGAACCTACCAGGTACCACCCCAATTCCGTAAACACGGGTACCCTCATAGATATCATCCTAACCAACTTGCCCTCCAAATACACCTCTGCTGTTTTCAACCAAGATCTCAGCGATCACTGCCTCATTGCCTGCATCCGTAATGGGTCAGCGGTCAAACGACCTCCACTCATCACTGTCAAACGCTCCCTGAAACACTTCAGCGAGCAGGCCTTTCTAATCGACCTGGCCGAGGTATCCTGGAAGGATATTGATCTCATCCCGTCAGTAGAGGATGCCTGGATATTTTTTTTAAATGCCTTCCTCACCATCTTGAATAAGCATGCCCCATTCAAGAAATTTAGAACCAGGAACAGATATAGCCCTTGGTTCTCTCCTGACCTGACTGCCCTTAACCAACAGAAAAACATCCTATGGCGTTCTGCATTAGCATCGAACAGCCCCCGTGATATGCAACTTTTCAGGGAAGCTAGAAACCAATATACACAGGCAGTTAGAAAAGCCAAGGCTAGCTTTTTCAAGCAGAAATTTGCTTCCTGCAACAAATTCAAAAAAGTTCTGGGACACTGTAAAGTCCATGGAGAATAAGAACACCTCCTCCCAGCTTCCAACTGCACTGAAGATAGGAAACACTGTCACCACCGACAAATCCACTATAATTGAGAATTTCAATAAGCATTTTTCTACGGCTGGCCATGATTTCCACCTGGCTACCCCTACCCCGGTCAACAGCACTGCCCTCCCCTCTGCTACTCGCCCAAGCCTTCCCCATTTCTCTTTCTCCCAAATACAGTCAGCTGATGTTCTGAAAGAGCTGCAAAATCTGGACCCTTACAAATCAGCCGGGCTAGATAATCTGGACCCTTTCTTTCTAAAACTATCTGCTGAAATTGTTGCCACCCCTATTACTAGCCTTTTCAACCTCTCTTTCGTGTCGTCTGAGATTCCCAAAGATTGGAAAGCAGCTGCAGTTATCCCCCTCTTCAAAGGGGGGGACACTCTTGACCCTAACAGCTACAGACCTATATCTATCCTACCCTGCCTTTCTAAGGTCTTCGAAAGCCAAGTCAACAAACAGATTACCGACCATTTCGAATCCCACCATACCTTCTCCGCTATGCAATCTGGTTTCAGAGCTGGTCATGGGTGCACCTCAGCCACGCTCAAGGTCATAAACGATATCTTAACCGCCATCGATAGGAAACAATACTGTGCAGCCGTATTCATTGACCTGGCCAAGGCTTTTGACTCTGTCAATCACCACATCCTCATCGGCAGACTCGACAGCCTTGGTTTCTCTAATGATTGCCTCGCCTGGTTCACCAACTACTTCTCTGATCGAGTTCAGTGTGTCAAATCGGAGGGTCTGTTGTCCGGGCCTCTGGCAGTTTCTATGGGAGTGCCACAGGGTTCAATTCTTGGACCGACTCTCTTCTCTGTATACATCAATGATGTCGCTCTTGCTGCTGGTGATTCTCTGATCCACCTCTACGCAGACGACACTATTCTGTATACTTCTGGCCCTTCTTTTGACACTGTGTTAACAACCCTCCAGGCGAGCTTCAATGCCATACAACTCTCCTTCCGTGGCCTCCAATTGCTCTTAAATACAAGTAAAACTAAATGCATGCTCTTCAACCGATCGCTGCCTGCACCTGCCCGCCTGTCCAACATCACTACTCTGGACGGCTCTGACTTAGAATATGTGGACAACTACAAATACCTAACTCTCCTTCCAGACTCACATCAAACATCTCCAATCCAAAGTTAAATCTAGAATTGGCTTCCTATTCCGCAACAAAGCATCCTTCACTCATGCTGCCAAACATACCCTTGTAAAACTGACCATCCTACCAATCCTCGACTTCGGTGATGTCATTTACAAAATAGCCTCCAAAACCATACTCAATAAATTGGATGCAGTCTATCACAGTGCCATCCGTTTTGTCACCAAAGCCCCATACACTACCCACCACTGCGACCTGTACGCTCTCATTGGCTGGCCCTCGCTTCATACTCGTCGCCAAACCCACTGGCTCCAGGTCATCTACAAGACCCTGCTAGGTGAAGTCCCCCCTTATCTCAGCTCGCTGGTCACCATAGCAGCACCTACCTGTAGCACACGCTCCAGCAGGTATATCTCTCTGGTCACCCCCAAAACCAATTCTTCCTTTGGCCGCCTCTCCTTCCAGTTCTCTGCTGCCAATGACTGGAACGAACTACAAAAATCTCTGAAACTGGAAACACTTATCACCCTCACTAGCTTTAAGCACCAGCTGTCAGAGCAGCTCATAGATTACTGCACCTGTACATAGCCCATCTATAATTTAGCCCAAACAACTACCTCTTTACCTACTGTATTTATTTATTTATTTTGCTCCTTTGCACCCCATTATTTCTATCTCTACTTTACACTTTCTTCCACTGCAAACCAACCATTCCAGTGTTTTTATTTTTTATTTTTTTACTTGCTATATTGTATTTACTTCGCCACCATGGCCTTTTTATATTTTTATTTATATATATATTTTGTTTGCCTTCACCTCCCTTATCTCACCTCACTTGCTCACATTGTATATAGACTTATTTTTCACTGTATTATTGACTGTATGTTTGTTTTACTCCATGTGTAACTATGTGTTGTTGTATGTGTCGAACTGCTTTGCTTTATCTTGGCCAGGTCGCAATTGTAAATGAGAACGTGTTCTCAATTTGCCTACCTGGTTAAATAAAGGTGAAATAAATAAATAAATAAAATAAAAACACAGCGCGCCTCCAACCCGGAAGCCAGCCGCACCAATGAAACGCTTAGTAGAACTCTGTACTGAAGCACTTGCCTTGATTTAAAAAAATTGTGCAATGTCGTGTTGCATCATTACAAATGTACTGTTATATCTTATTAAATTGTTGACTTTTTATTAATTCACATTATTAGACACTTTCTGATGATTAAAATGAGTGTAAATCGTAAAACAGAATTTGGAGAAGAAAGAAATCTGGATTTCATAGGGCCCTAGCCCTGTCTGGGTTATGAGCCCCCCCCTGCCATCTGCCAAGGCCGCTGCGTAGAAGGTCACCCCTGTGACACTGTTCTGTCCTTCTCTCCCTCCCCCTCTCACTTTACCTCACTCGTTCTCTTTTTCTCTCTCCCTCCACCTCAGGATGGTGGAGGACGAAGGGGCGCACAGCGACTCAGAGGGCAACGTGCCCAACGTGGACGACCTGGCCTCGAAGTAAGTCAACATCGCTGACTGGATAGGTCTGGGAGAGAGGAGGATATTGTTCCTCAAAGGTTTGGAAGGTTATGACCCCTATTGAGGGCCACATCAGAATTTCAAAATTCAGCGGATTTTCTGGACAATTTGTTTGTCAAAAGTAATTTGCCCACCAGAGGAAGGGCAGTTATTTTTTAAACTTATAGGTCCATTATCATTTCTACATACTTTCTATCTATTTTTTTTCAAACCTCCCCCGGGTCAGATTGAATGCCTATGTTTCCCACCCCTGCTATAGGAGGAGGGTAGTAATGCAGTAATCTGGGCCTTATGAGACTGAAGGTGGGGACTCTCACTATGGTTTATGGCTTGGATATACTGTATAACAGAATGTACTCTTTGTATATTATCTGGATTTTAACTATTTGAGGTCAAGGGCATTTGATGTCCCGCCGTTAACATGGAGTATAGGCCGAGATGGAATTTCGCTCTTCTGTTGACCCTCGAACCAGTTGAGTTTACAGTAGAGGTGTAAACTGAATCACTCACTTTCTATTGCTCCTTCGCTCGGTTCACTTTCTCTCTCCTCTCTTCCCCCCAGATTGGCAGCGGCAGAGGGAAAGGAACCGCGCTTCATGAGAGAGGAGGAGGAGAGTAGTGAAGAAGAGGAAGATGAACTAACCCCAGAGGATCAAGGTGGGCTGTTTCCCTCTTCCCCCTCTTTGTCGACCTCCTCTCATCCCTACCTTGTCTCTATTCCCATTGGGCGTCTGGCCCTGACCTTTCCCTGACCTCTCCATGTGTTGTCATGTCAAGCCCTGTGTGCTCTAATAATGGATTCTCACAGCTCAGTGGCCACGAGCACGGCCAATGGTCCAAACGGAGCTCACTCCCGGAGACTGTTCCAGTTTACTCTGGTCCATTTTGGCTCCAGACCCACATGTCTCTCTCCGCCCTTTCCCACATTTTTATCTCTGCAGTACAGGGAAAAGCCAGAGCCGAAAATATAAATTCTCCCAAAATACTGAAACGTGTGTGTGGTACATTGATGTCGATGTCATCACTATGTAGGTTATAGTGCTTTACTAGGTGTCCAGACAGACACGTCATAGAACTTTAATAGAATGTTCAATACCATAGAACATTGCAAATATGGTGCTTTTTTCTACCTGTAATAGCAACCTTGTATACACTACATTACCAAAAGTATGTGGACAACTGCTCATCGAACATCTCATTCCAAAATCATGGGCATTAATATGGAGTTGATCCCCTCTTTGCTGCTGTAACAGCCTCCACTCTTCTGGGAAGGTATTACACTAGATGTTGGAACATTGCTGCAGGGACTTGCTTCCATTCAGCCATGAGCATTAGTGAGGTTGGGCACTGATGTTGGGCGATTAGGCCTGGCTCGCAGTCTATGTTCCAATTCATCCCAAAGGTGTTCAATGGGGTTGAGGTCAGGGATCTGTGCAGGCCAGTCAAGTTCTTCCACATCGATCTCGACAAACCATTTTTGTATTAACCTCGCTTTGTGCATGGGGGCATTGTCATGCTGAAACAGGAAAGGACCTTCCCCAAACTGTTGCCACAAAGTTGGAAACACAGAATTGTCTAGAATGTCATTGTATGCTGTAGCGTTAACATTTCCCCTCACTGGAACTAAGGGGCCTAGCCTGAACCTTGAAAAACAGCCCCAGAACATTATTGGCACTGCATTGGGGCGGGTAGCATTCTTCTGGCATCCACCAAACCCAGTTTCGTCCATCGGACTGCCAGATGGTGAAGCGTGTTTCATAACTGCAGAGAACGCGTTTCCACTGCTCCAGAGTCCAATGGTGGCGAGCTTTACCTCTCCAGCCGACGCTTGGCATTGTGCATGGTGATCTTAGGTTTGTGTGTGGCTGCTCAGCCATGGAAACCCATTTCATGAACTCCTGAAGAACAGTTCTGACGTTGCTTCCAGAGGCAGTTTTGAACTCAGTAGTGGGTGTTGCAACTGAGGACAGACAATTTTTATGCGCTTCAGCACTCGGCAGTCCTTTTGTGAGCTTGTGTGGCTTACCACTTCACAGCTGAGCTGTTGTTACTCCAAGGCGTTTCCACTTCACAATAACATCACTTTCAGTTGACTGGGGCAACTCGAGCAGGGCAGAAATTTGACGGTGCCACGTTGGAAGTTACTGAACTCTTCAGTGAAACCATTCTACTGCCAATGTTTTGGCTATGGAGATTGCATGGCTGTGTGCTCGATTTTATACACCTGTCAGCAACGAGTGTGGCTGAAATGGATAAATCCTCTAAATTGAAGGGGTGTCCACATACTTTTGTGTGTATAGTGTATGAGACCTGGTAAAAAGCACTCATACATACTATTCATTAGAGTTAGATGGGTCATCAACTTAATATAAAATGTATTTAATATTAGATTATTTTTTAGATTTTCAAAAGTATGAGTGACCTGAATTTGAAGTAGTTATTCCCTCCAGTGTGAATCTACCAGTATAGTGGTGCCCTTGCAGGCTAGCATGCAGGACAGACCCTTTGTGCCAATCCTTTTTCCAGTTGACCAACTCTCAGTAAATATGCACAGCCCCCTATTTTATTTATGCTGCAAGCACCGGAATGGAGTTGGTTTAGAATTCTACCTGAATGGTGTTGCTTTAGTTTTGATCAGACATCATTTTACTTTAAAATTAGTTGGATAAAATGTGTGCTTGGAACAAACAGTGGAATTGATTGCAGTGACCTTGATGTCTAGTAGTAATTGTCTACTAAAAATAAGCCTTGCCTGCCTCTTACAGCACCGTGTGCGTCTGCAAGTCAGCTTTGAAAATGTCTCTGTGTAGCAGTAGTTTGATGCAATATGCCTTTGAATTGGAAAGCAATTATTATATTTACAGTTTTTCATTTCTGAACCATGTCCTTGAAAGTAGATTAGATTTTACTGGAACTGTTCAGCCAGGATCCTCATAAAAATAGTTTGAGGTATTTGTCCTTGAAGTGCCATTGGAGGACGAGCGTGTTAACTCTCTCCCTTCTCTTTAAACTGAAACCCCCCTTTTAGCTTTTGAACGCTCCATCTGAGCCTCCCCTAATGTAGCTCTATTGCTCTATTTTCTCCACACGGAGGAAGCATGATGTTTACACGTCTGAGTTGTGGCTCTCCTAGCCTCCCTCTGCACCACATACCCTCCGTCTTCTTTCTCTAGCTTTCTCTCTCTCTCACTCATACTCTCTCACTCAATCTCCCCCTCAGCGAAAAAGAAGCAGTTTCAAATGATGAGGAAGATGCATTACAACGAGGGCCTCAACATCAAGATGGCCAAGCAACTCATAGCTAACGAGTTGGCGGAAGAAGAGGACGAGGACGAAGAGATGAGAGACGAAACGGAGGACATCAACGTAGACTCGCCGCAAGACGGTAAGAGAAATGGGGGTACTCAGAAATCTTATAATGGCAGGGCATTTCACATGGTGACTAATCAGAAAAAGAAAATCGGGAGCTCTCACCAGTTAAATCCATTGATGGCGATAAAATGCTTGATTCACCAACGGTTGGTCATCGACACTGGGAGCTTTATTTATTTTTTTGAGCAGCAAGCCGACAGCATGCTAGGTATTGATGGGTATCAACAGCCAATTCAGCACGGGCTGGAAGCTATAGCGAGCCTCAATTGGCCAATCGCCCCATCATATCGCCAAGCATATGCACAATGGCTGGATCAAATCCCCGAGGTGACAAGTTAAAAATCTGTCGTTCTGCCCCTGAGCAAGGCAGTTAACCCACTGTTCCCCGGGCGCTGAAGACGTGGATGTCAATTACGGCAGCCCTCTGCACCTCCCTGATTCAGAGGGGTTGGGTTAAATGTGGAAGACACATTTCAGTTGAATGCATTCAGCTGCACAACTGACTAGGTATTTCCCTTATATTTAATGTTCACCTTTCAAGTTTTTACTAGTTGTATGTACAGGATACACATGGTAAATACTCCAACTAAATGCATACTTGCAGGTTCCTTCTTGACAATGCAACAATAAGAATAAAAACAAAGTAAATGGCTCAGAAGACATTTAAGCATAACAAAGTCAATTTGATTCTTGGAGGGTTAGATAAGTGTAAGCTCCACACAGAAGGTTACTGGGCCCTGATTTAGTAGGCCATCCAAATGTCAGAGGTCAAACAGTCCTCAGCAAGGGATTGGTGTGGTAAACTGTGGATAATGTTGAAAGTCTTAGTACTGGACTTAGCAATGTCAACAGTCTGAAATGAGAGCTGTTCCCACTCCTATAGGACTACTAAAATATGAGCATTTCACCTGTTGTTTCTCTGTTAGATTTGATGTTGTATTAATTAACACTTAAGGTGATTTCACTCACATAGCTCTCTTTGGATTACAGCTCTGGATTCCTAGAGGAGGACGCGCCACCTCTCCTGTCCCGGCTTCTGAAACATTTAAGAGACACTTAGCCAGACAGTGCCGGGCCATAGAGCAGACGGACACCGCTTCACAATCTTCCCTCAAACAACCCCTGTTCATGCGTGTGTATATTTCCCAGTAACACTGAAATGCAAAGCATTTTGACCCTGCTGGTTGCTTCTCTTCATTGCCAAGAGTCCCTCACAAAAAGTTGTCATTGCCTCAAAGGAACCAGACCTCAAGGAACTGAGACCTAAAGACTGTTATTATCAGTGAGGACTCCTGCCTTGCTCGCTCGCTGCCGTCTCTGTCCCGGCTCCTCTTGAGCACCTGGCGAATGCTGTCAGAAAGAACAGCAGCACCCATTGGGTTTCTCATTGGATGAAAGTGGTGGATAATTATGCTGACGGTGGTGGAGGTAGGAGGATTTTTGTCTTGTTCCTTCTGTCCCCATACCTGTTTTTGTTTAATTTTTTTATATTTTTTAACTACCACCAGAACCTTCATTGGGGAAATCTGAAACCTTGATGAGCTAGCTGCTGTTTTTCGCCTCAATTTCCTCCTCCGTTCCGATCTTGGATTTGGTGTTATCTGGAATGGATATAGGAACGGCAGACTGCATTTTTAACCAGCCCACAGGGCATCTCGATATCTAAGGTGACCAGCATTCGACTCAGTCCTACACATATTTACACCCACTATAGGATTTGGTACAGACGCATGTGCACAGACTAATAGGAATAGCTAAGTTTCCAACAACGTACCATTATCTTAATATGGCGGCTAATGTACTGACATTGACAGCTAAACCTATTTATTCTCATGCAATAAAATGATATTCATTTATTATATATTTCCTTGTGATAACATGCATAAGGTCATTTCACACAGGACTACTGCATATCAAAATTGATATGCAGATGGTCAGGTTTGCCATTATACTTATGGAACCCAGCTGTATTAAGCATGGCTACTAAAGCCTTGTGGCCATCAGCACTAATGCGACGTTTGCTCACTAAGCTAATGAGGGATAGCATTGGGGAAATGAACCCCAGAGAAGGTTTGTACTACTGATAAGCAGGGGTGTATTTACTAGGAACCAAACAGCTACAATAGCAAGGGATTAATCTGCACTTGTCCAATAAGAAAAGATTTTTGCTACGGTGTCCACTAAGGAATACACCCCAGGACTGTGTCCAATACAATATCAATAAGACGGGGTGTGTAGGTTGAACGGCAAGATTTCTGGGATATGTACTGTAGTTGATATTATGCTCACTGACATTTTGTATGGTATTGTAGCATGTGCTTGATTAGGAACAATTAACCCCCGTTGTTGCGACCTGCTACCTTGCTGATAAAAGGAGTGATATCTGGGCAACCAAGACAGTTAGCTATTGTGTATTATTAATTTCTTCTATGACTTTTGAATCATAGCACCTTGATCTACATGTGAACTTTTGAGAACCACAGTCCTCCCATGATGACTAAGTTTCTCTTTTCTTTTTATGGGCACACATCAGGACATGTAGAAATGGGTATCTTTTCTCCTCAGAACTAGACTTGAGCCCTTTCGTTTCACCTGTCTTAATGGCTATAAGAGGCTATCCATTGGATTCTGTCCTTACAATCTCAAAAGCTCACTACTGGATCCTTTTGGAAAATACAACACCCACAGGAAATACTGACTGATACACTGCATGACTGTTCCCACTTTGATTTTTACATTTTTTTAATCATGTCTATGTTTAGGGAAGATTTATTGACAAAAACCAACAAGTTAATTTGAGTAATTATTTTAACTTATGAATAGCTTTTTGTAAAAAAAATAAAAGTTGTATAACATTAACTATTGGTCGATACTACAAGGCAAATGTATGTATATACATGTCTCTAAGTGAATAGGCTACGCTCAATTTTACCCGTGCAGGTCAACGGCTTGGATTCCCCTGCCTATTTGTTGTTTTGCTTAATTTTTACCATGTTTTCTTGACACATTTCAGTTGAACAACTGACTAGGTGTCCCACCCGCGTTCCCTTTCTTTACTAGGGACAGTGGACTAAGATTCTATCTCACATGATCATTTATCTGTCCCCAAATAATGTCCCCAAATTGTTTTGAGCTCTTAAATGTGCACGTTCTTAAAATCCTAAGAATGTTTTATTTTTGTCTCACATTAAAATGTTATTTTATGAACCCATTTGCTTTTTTTTGTCTTGTTTAATGTGGCCCTTCGTTTATTATTTACTCTGTTTTTGAACCAGGTACCTTTTTCAGAAATGCCATGTACTTCTGTGTGGCCACTAGATAGCAGTAGTCTACAATAAATCTGACTTTCATGTTGACTGTAATAATATAAGTGGAACTGCTGAGTGTAAAGGTTTCTAGTTCTCTGGCTTCATATTCTCTAGTTTGTCATTTGCATAATAATATATTGGCAGATACAGCAGTTAAGGGTAGATTTCATATATTTAATTGAAAGTTAAATATGCACTGTGTGTACCACTAATCCTCATCACTATCTGTTACATTTTCTATATTGGCTGAATCAAGTTGTCAATAAGGTACAGTAGGAGTAGAGTACATGGAAAAAAAAGAAAAAAAAAGTCCAGCCTCTAATCCTGAAGAGAGCATTCTCATTGGTTGTTTCAAGTATCACTCACGTGCGTTTTTCATGGATCGGGAAGCAGTAGCACTTGTCTTGACACGATTATATAATATGTCGATTCAGTTTGTACTGTTTTGTGTGGAAGAAACGCCTCCCACTGGCTGCTATCACCTAGCTAGTGAAGTGTTTTTTTTTTCTTCCATTTTGAATTTGACTAAATTATACCATTTTTGGTATAACGTTATATTTAAGTATTTATTTTACTTGTTTATGGTTACATCGCTAGCCTATTATTAGCTAGCCAGCCATACAGGCTAGCTGGCCGAGGTCTTGTGGATTGATAGCCCAGCTAGCGTTAGCTAGTAGCGGGTAGCCAAGTCCAGGGCATACAGCAACTGCTTTTAATCCTGTTTTTACTTGTTAAAGAAAATGAAGATAACGGTGGAATTCGAGGAATGTCTCAAAGACTCTCCAAGATTCAGGTAGGCTAAGTGACCTCCTCTTTGTTCCTACACGACAAGTCATGGTTTTATGACGGTACCTGCTAGGAGCATGTGTTCCGCGTCCAAAACGACCTCCGTAATCGTTTGATGCTACCACCTCACCTCAATGTAAAAATCTGTCGTTCTGCCCCTGAACAAGGCAGTTAACCCACTGTTCATTGAATATAATAATTTAACTGACTAGCCTAGTTAAATAAAGGTAAAAAAAGAAAGTTAAACATGGATTCCATCTTGTCTCGCATGTCGCGAATACCTGGCATTATTTTTTTTACACAGTATACAAAACAGACAAGTTTACACACATTTAAACAAATGCATAGCTTGTTAAGGCTTCACAGGCAATTTAGGATGAGCTTTGGACAACCATTTTCAAATGTATGCATTCACCATTTTTACAGCTGCAATAAGTAACTTTTTGAGCAAACCCACCAAATGTAGACACATTTATTCTCATTGAAAGCAAGCCTAAGAGACTTATGTTCTGTTCTATTTCCTGTTAATTCTGTTCTATGTGCGTTATTTCAAAAAACATATGCGGTCCCAAGATCTGTCTGAAACAATCTTGGTGCAAATACAATAAATTTGTTACCATTTTCAATTTGACAACACGCATCTATTTTGAATCTTGACAGTACCTGCCTGGTTAACTGAATAATAACAATTAACACTTCAGACTTTGTTAGTGACAATATTTTATTTTTCAATCCCATACCGCATTCAAATTAATGTTAAAACCTCTACAGGATCCGTGGGATGGTTGAGCTAAAGTAGGCTAATGGGATTAGCATGAGGTTCTTAGTAACACGAACATTTTCCAGGACGTAGACATATCTGATATTGGCAGAAAGCTTAAATTCTTGTTTATCTAACTGCACTGTCCAATTTACAGTAGCTGGTACAGTGAAAGAATACCATGCTATTGTTTGAGGAGAGTGCACAGTTATGAATTTAACGTTATTAATAAACCAATTAGGCACATTTGGGCAGTCTTGATAGAACATTTTGAACATAAATGCAATGGGTCATTGGATCAGTCTAAAACTTTGCACATACACTGCTGCTATGTAGTGGCCAAAATCTAAATTGCGCCTGGGCTGGAATAATACATTATGGCCTTTCTCTTGCATTTCAAAGATGGTACAAAAAAAGCATGTTTTTTTCTTTGTATTGTCTTTTACCAGTTTTAATGTGCTATATTCTCCTGCATTCATTTCACATTTCCACAAACTTCAAAGTCTTTCTTTTCAAATGGTATCAAGAATATGCACATCCTTGCTTCAGGTCCTGATCTACCGGCAGTTAGATTTGGGTGTATCATGTTAGGTGAAAATTGAGAAAAAAAGGGTTAGATCCTTAAGAGGTTTTAATACGTTTAGAATTCCAGTATACTTTTGCAGGAGTTTCACGCTAATCGGCCCCACAATTGACCCTTCGCTAAGCCCCGCCCCCCTTGGTTACTGTTGCAACCTTGGACAACATTTTCCGGGGAAGCCCAATTCAACCACTAGCGAAATCCCCTCACAATTATCTCAGGCTCTACATTTCAGCAATCACAGAAGCAAGTTAAATTATTTAGCCATTTAAACATTTCCTTGTCTAAAAATAACTCAGTTTTTGTCATAGCCCTCACTGGCTTTCATTTGATTTAAACATGAGCTTATCCGAGATGTCGGACTTGACGACAATCGCTATCCATTGGAGCGCTGCAATTGATTGCCCAAAATTTCCACTAGATAGCACAGCCACAAAAGCAAAATTGTCTATCGTAAAAATGTATGTACAATATTTTATATTTTTGAGGAAAGATTTTAGGGTAGGGACATTCTAAGGATTCCGGACAGCACTAACCGAGCTAGTTCGCTCAAACATTGAGATCTATTTTTGGTTTTGATTTGGAGGGGTGTGGTAACATCAAACAATTGGATTGAATACGTTCTTGGGCATTGCCTTTCCACCAGAACAATCTACCGATTATGGATACCGTCCAACGCGGGACATGTGCTGCTATAACTTGTACAATCATTGGCCGAGTACTAATCTTGCAAGCTTCTATGTAATGCCTTACTGTTAAGATAACTGTACTTAATGTTATTAACTGTATACGTGACAGCGAGCTTCGTAGGGCTAGCTAAGTAAGTGAAAATAATTGTCCTATTAATTTCCACTGTCAGGGTCAACTCCCAGTTTTACCTGCATTATCACCTCAGTATCACAAGCCCATATTTTCTTTGACTTGGGTCATGGGATGGGATGTTGTCATGCCAAGTGCCAACAAGGGAATATCAAGATAAACATTCAGAGAGATGCCTCAACTGGCCACCATAAAGTAGCAAGTTTTAGCTAACATTGCAGCTTGGTTCTAGGTTTTCAACAGTGTTGTCATTGTTCTTGAAAGATATAGGCAGTTGACAATTGATATCTCTCTAATATAGGCTAATGCACTGTGCTTGCTTCGAAGGAGATGTACATGTGTGCCTTGCCTGCCATGCAGCCATTAAGGGATTGACACCTGATGTCGTCTCATTTCTAGCTTTTTTCCCAATGCATACTCTCTTGCCCTATTGCCTAAAGTAAACTTTGCTCAAATTAAGTGTTATTTCATCCTATTCAGTCAAGCTTGGGCTTTCCAAGCTTTGAGAAAGGGCCACCCTCCCCTCTGTCCCCTCTCCCTCCCTCTGCGCTGAACACTATTCTTACAAAATGAGGAGCAGATGTTAGAAAGTTGTTTGCAGCAAACTTGGAGAGAGGCTTTTTTATTTTTTTCATCAAGGATCAGCTTGTGGGATGAACAAAAGCCTTCCAATCAGCTGAGCGTGAAACGATGACTGGCACAAACTCTGGCTGGCACTTGTCGTGGTGGCACCTGTGCTTTCGTCTGGCTCCTTCACAAGACTTGTGATTTAAAATCCCTGCCCTATCTTTCTCTTAGGCAAACTAGGCTATATAATATGACTGTGAATCAGCTGTGAATGATGCCTACACTCCCTCATTACCTACAGTGATTCTCTTTCCACCTTCAGCAGCTTGTTTAAGGAAAGATAATAAATATTCTATGCGATGTTGCTGTGATCCCTTGAATCACAAAGCTTCTGTCATACGCCCACTGACAAAGTTAGACCAGGTTTCTACTGAGGGTTATCGTTTCCATTAGTCCTTAACCTCAGCACCGCTGGGGTTCATTGTGGTTAAGGATTTACCAAAGATCCTTAAACAACATACATTTTTTCCACTTTGACCACCATTGCATCACTCTCTCATTTTTCCATCGTGTTTGAATTGGCAGAGAAAAGGACACAGAGAGAGCTGGAGAGTAATGGATGAAAACGGATGCAGACCAGCGAGGAATAACTCTGTCTCTTGACATCTGTTTCCATTTGTGTGTGTGCTTTCAACTCTGTGCCAGTGAAATTGGAGCCCCCAAATGTGGGATGTTTTTTCCCCAAGTCGGTAGGCTACACCCCACATTCCCTCCTCTCTAAGGTCTCTTTTTAGATGTAGCAAAAGTTATCATGTAGCCCTGAAACCTGTTTTCAACAACTGGTCTGGGACTTGGATGCAAATTCTGCTGATTCTGTAGACCTACTGTAATTTGCATTACGCTATGAGATTGCTGAAATATCAACTCTAGCAGCCTATTGCTCACTGAAAGATTTTCACTACAGTTATACTGGCTCCTCTTCAAATATGCAACTTGAAATTCCCTGAAGAGTAGGCCTATCATAAGTCATCTTTTCTCTGAACTGTGGAATTTGGTTCTTATCTGTTTTACAGATTAGGCTAAACACAACGAAACTTTCCTACAAAGTCATTATTAAAGTTGTCCCCCTTCATCCACAGTACAGTGGCAATGACAGTTGGGCCTAGACTAGACAATGTGTCAGTTATGACTGACTTTGAACCACATTTAAGGCTTTAAAGAAGTATAAAAGCACAGTAAAAATGGTTGAGAATTTAAATAATTTTTGTGACTTTTGTTTTGCACCCATTCATTTCAGCCTATATCAAGCACTTGAGGTTGTCTTTCATTTAGCAATTATGGATTGTCCTTTTATGTTCTCTCTCCTCTTTACCCTGTTAAAATGCGGTGTAATTGAAAGTAATTCAGAAACCAAGCTTGGCAGAGTGCCATTTACATGATGACATTGGCCACTCGATAGTGGTAGCAATTTGTTCTGCCTCATTGATGAACCCACAGTTGGCACCTCATCACTAGCCTTGATAATGCAGAGGACAGCGCCAGATACTTTAACCTTAGTTCAAGAACGTTAATGGTGGGCTAGTCACTGGACTAACTGTAGTTAGCTTTTCAGGTTGTCAACAAGAAGGTCTTTGGCTCCCTTCAGGTGATCTCATTTGCACACCCAATATAGCCTCAGCCTAATCTACGATTCCCTCGTGACTTTACGGGATACCATTAGCAATGAACACACACAACACATGTTTTAATAAGACTAATGAGCAGCTGGGACACTGAGTAGAGTAGCTTATTCATCGTTCACTAACCTTTTAAAAAGGGTGTCCTCAAGGTGGAGGTTAATGTAGGTATGACTGACTTTTGGGTGTGCCTCTGGATATAGCCTACAGTTGAGCAGATCTCTTGAGACATTGTTGTCTGTCAGCCTATTACACTATTACAAGAGGTGGGATCATGGGAATCCTCGTCAGAGAGTTCTGGGTGGGGTTAGAGGACATGGTAGTCTATTCAAGCTATCTTTGAATGTTTGATCTGCTTAAACTATTCTGTATTGGTTTGAAGTATTGTGATTCATTTTATGTTGCAGATTTTTGTTTTTGTTTTCTACCTGATGTACATTGAGCGTTTATTATGGTCCATGTTGTTGTTTCACTCTTGAACTGGCACCCAAGTTACTGTAAATGAATCACGCTTGTGGTGTTCCCATTTAGTCGACTGGTCGATTGTTTGGTCGATCGAGATTTCTTTAGTCGCGCAGTAGCCAAAAAATATCATGGTAAACAAGACACTTGTCTGATTTGCGCTGAGTGGACTGATCCATTGTGGAGGCCATGGGGATGGCACAGTCCATCAGTCTAAGATGTGCTACTGAAATTGTATATGGTTATATTACATAACAAAAATTATATTATTTTGTAACAAATGCGCGTTCTCCCTTGTTGGATAGCGGTTGCTGTCCACAGTTCTGAAACGTATCAGCGCGCTGTTGAATTGGCGCCTTTTCCTAGACTGTGTTGTTATGTCCATAATAGCAACGTTAAGCAGCGTATTGGGGTTGAGAACCAATAGGCAGCAGCATAATGAGATGAGAAAACAGCCCGTGCCTTATTGTCTAAGAAAAGTGATGAAAGAGGAAACCTGAACTTAATTAGGCCTATAATCAATAGCCTTACTGTTAAATGTGCCTGGCTTTATAAATCATCAATATATCTACAGAAATAAGACAGATCCTGCTTCTGTTGCCTGTTTGAGTGTTTGTTTAATAGCCTACTGATTCCGTTAACACCAATCCCCACGCAACATGTCAAGTAAATAATTTCACAAATTCGGCTGTTTTTAATCTTTTGTTTTGCTGTAATAAAGGCTGTATGCTTTTTTTTCATTAGAACAGCCTCTAGTATTATTTATAATTTATTTAGTGTTAACACGGTTCCAAATTGTCTGAAATTATATTTATTATAATAACCTATATTTCAATACTTCTATAGTGTATCAATCAATTAATTAATTCATGTCATCACACAGCATACGAGTCATTCATGATTTGAAATGCTATGAAGTATTTTAGTTTTAAAATGAAATAAAGCGAGCCTTCAATAATTTGCTGAAACAATATATAAACTATTTCATTTCGGGAATTGCATTCACAAATGAGTGTGACTGTTTTTATTCTTAGCTGTAAATTTTTTTTTTAAATCCTTTCTTACAAGACTTTCTGGTATGCTTATACTTTAAGGTTTACGTTGTTCCAAACGGTCAGAGAAAATTATATTGTAATCTATACAGCACCTGTTTGGCACACATAGTATGCACTCAGCACTTGCTCCTTACCTTCTTCTTGATCTCCAGTATTTTCCACAACTAGTCACATTTATTCCACACATCTGACTTTCCCATTACCTCCTGAGCGACCTATAAATATTCCTCTGTATCGAGTTTATTTGTCACGTCCCCTGCATCCATTTTGCTGTCACGTGTTAGTGTTTAGAGTTTGTTATAAGCACGGCCTGCCCGCTTATTAGGCAAGATTGACAAGGGCGGCATTTTCTGAGCTAAATTGACCAAGACGCACCTCCAACACACACAACCTCACGTAATTCTGCCCAAAAACAATGACAATTTCTCTCAACCAGTGGCATATGGGCTTTTTAGGTGAGTGCTGATGCCACCCTTTGGCAAGCAGTGCCCACTTTGTTAAAGGCAGGGGTGCAAAATATTTTGCTTGTCCGTTCCCAGCATGCCTCTCCAGGGTGCTGTTGGAGAGACGTATCTCTGCAGCACTCCACCAACGTTCAGTTCAAAAATGATCTAACATAAATCATGTAGCAGATATCGGAAATAGTAGAAAGAGTATGTGGCCTTTTCTGTAGCATACAGGCTGGAGATAAAATTAATGACAATGTAATGACACGGACACTTTTTACATCATGCAGGTTTCTCAGATCAAATAGCCTAACCTAAATGGTGCTCAATTCCCATCCCCCAAAATGCGTTGTCATGTTAAAAAAGCAACATATCCTAAAAACAGGATAGGTCAAAGTGAAATGGACAATCACAACTGTTGTCCAAGAGTTTCAAGCCATTGTCATGATTAGTGGTTTCAAGTTTATCCCTAAAGTTTTTGACAAGCTGATCATATTGAAAATAAAATACTTCTGCATTTCCCACTGTGTAAACGCATTGCAAATAGACTCGCGTTAACTCCGTCACCAGCAAAGCACCATCAAACCACTTCCTCCATGCTTTCATGGTGGGAGCCACACATGCGGAGATCATTCGTTCACCTACTCTGCGTCTCACAAAGACACAGTTGATGTTGAGATGAGTCTGTTACTTGAACTCTGTAGCATTTATTTGGGCTGCAATTTCTGAGGCTGGTAACTCTAATGAACTTATCCTCTGCAGCAGAGGTAACTCTGGGTCTTCCGTTCCTGTGGCGGTCTTCATGAAAGCCAGTTTCATCATAGCGCTTGATGGTTTTTGCGACTACACTTGAAGAAACATTCAAAGTTCTTGACATTTTCCGGATTGACTGACCTTCATGTGTTAAAGTAATGATGCATTGTCGTTTCTCTGCTTGTTTGAGCTGTTCTTGCCATAATATGTACTTGGTTTTTTACCAAATAGGGCTATCTTCTGTATGCCACCCCTACCTTGTCACAACTTATTGGTTCAAACGCATTAAGGAAATTCCACAAATTTACTTTTAACAAGGCAGACCTGTTAATTGAAATGCATTCCAGGTGACTACCTCATGAAGATGGTTGAGAGAATGCCAAGAGTGTGCAAAGCTGTCATCAAGGCAAAGGGTGGCTACTTTGAAGAATCTCAAATATAACATATTTTGATTTGTTTAACACTTTTTGCGTCACTACATGATTCCATATGTTATTTCATATTTTTGATGTCTTCACTATTATTCTACAATGTAGAAAATAGTAAAAATAAGAAAAACCCTTGACTGAGTAGGTGTGTCCAAACTTTTGACTGGTACTGTTATGGTTGTTTTTTTACACTTGCGGGAACCCCCCCCCCCCCTTATCAACACATCCCCACTCTAACAATGACAGGATATACGCCACGGCACAGGGGCTCGGCCTAGTCCTGCATTTTTCAATTGAGCGTCATAGAGAAAGAAGTATGAAGAAGAAGTATGAATGTCATCATTTGCCCCTTAAACCCCACTCTCGGCTCATAATATTCTACAGGATATTGGTCCTTATAAGTTGTCAGGAAGAGCCTGTGCAACACGCCATTTGATTTGGGAGATCTTTTGAAGTACTACTCAGATTGGTGCCTCAGATTCACTGTGTCAGGCCCCACATAGGAGGACATTGTGTGTGTGTGTGTGTGTGTGAGACTAGGCCTAAACTTTTGAACTACCTCACTCCCACTCTAAGGCTAACACACAACTCCCTCTTGGCAAACAGCCAACAAAACTCAATTTAAGTAGCCATCGCCTTTCTCTGGAAACCCTCAATGAGTCAGTGTTCCTAATGGTTTGTACACTCGTTATGGCCATTTGATTCAGTCCGAGCCTTTGTGGTGTGGGCATAGGAAAGTAGGATGGCCGAATGTAAACAGTCTATCCAGTAGGCTATTCATCATGACTATCAAACCAATGTTTATTAGTTGCGTACACAGTTTAACAGATGTTATAGTGGGTGCAGCGAAATGTTTGTTACTGGCTCCTAACAATGCAGTAACATGTCAAACAAGTACACAATCAATAATACAAAATAAAAAAATCAAATGCTAGAACGAATCCAATTAGCCCAAATAGCACTGTAACAGGAGTCCAATTTCAAGCTATACGTATATACAGTGCATTCGGAGTATTCTGACCCCTTGACTTTTTCCACATTTTGTTGCGTTACAGCCTTACTCTAAAATTGATTAAACATAATTCTCAATCTACACATTACCCCATAATGACAAATCAAAAATAGGTTTTTAGAAATGTAAGCAAATTCATAAACTGATACCTTATTTACATGTATTCAGACCCTTTGCTATGAGACTTGAAATTGAGCTCAGGTGCATCCTGTTTCCATTGATCATCCTTGAGATGATTCTATAACTGGATTGGAGTCCACCTGTGGTAAATTCAATTGATTGGACATGATTTGGAAAGACACATCTGTCTATATAAGGTCCCACAGTTGACAGTGCATGTCAGAACAAAAAACAAGCCATGAGGTTGAAGGATTAGTCCGTAGAGCTCCGAGACAGGATTGTGTCGATGCACAGATCTGGGGAAGTGTACAAAACATTTCTGCAGCATTGAAGGTTTCCAAGAATACAGTGGCCTCCATCATTCTTAAATGGAAGAAGTTTGGAACCACCAAGACTCTTCGTAGAGCTGGCTGCTCGGCCAAACTGAGCAATCGGGGAGAAAGGACCGATGGGCACTCTAACAGAGCTCCAGTTCCCCTGTGGAGATGGGAGAACCTTCCAGAAGGACAACCATTTCTGCAGCACTCCACCAATCAAGCCTTTATGGTAGAGGGGCCAGATGGAAGCCACTCCTCAGTAAAAGGCACATGACAGCCCACCTGAGTTTTGCCAAAAGGCACCTGAAGAACTCTTAAACCATGAGAAACAAGATATTCTCGTCTGATGAGGCCAAGATTGGCCTGAATGCCAAGTGTCAGGTCTGGAAAACCAGGCATCGCTCATCACCTGGCCAATACCATCCCTACGGTGAAGCATGGTGGTGGCAGCATCATGCTGTGGCGATGTTTTTCAGCGGCAGGGACCGGGAGACCAGTCAGGATCGAGGGAAAGGTGAACCGATCAAAGTACAGAGATCCTTGATGAAAACTTGCTCCAGAGTGCTCAGGACCTCAGACTGGGGCGAAGGTTCACCTTCCAACAAG
This sequence comes from Salvelinus alpinus, assembly GCF_045679555.1. Classification (NCBI taxonomy): domain Eukaryota; kingdom Metazoa; phylum Chordata; class Actinopteri; order Salmoniformes; family Salmonidae; genus Salvelinus; species Salvelinus alpinus. The sequence goes on from NC_092101.1 coordinate 6,098,763, forward strand.
ACAACTACCCTAAGCACACAGCCAAGACAACACAGGAGTGGCTTCGGGACAAGTCTCTGAATGTCCTTGAGTGGCCCAGCCAGAGCCCGGACTTGAACCCGATCGAGCATCTCTGGAGTGACCTGAAAATACCTGTGCAGCAACTTGACAGAGCATGGACAGCTTGCAGAGAAGGATTGGAGAAACTCTCCAAATACAAGTGTGCCAAGCTTGTAGCGTCACACCCAAGAATACTTGAGGCTTTAATTGCTGCCAAAGGTACTTCAACAAATTACTGAGTAAACAGTCTGAATACTTATTTAAATGTGGTATTTCTGTTTTTTTTATTTATTATCAATTGCAATCATTTCTAAAAAACAGTTTTTCCTTTGTCATTATGGGGTATTGTGTGTAGATGAGAAAAAAATAACATTCTAATCCATTTTAGAATAAGGCTGTAACGTAACAATGTTGAAAAAGTGAAGGGGTCTGAATACTTTCAGAACACACCATTGGAGGCTGGTGGGAGGATCTATTGGAGGACGGGCTCATTGTAATTGCTGGAATGGAATTAATGGAACGGAGTCAAATGTGGTTTCTATATGTTTGATATTGTTCCATTCCAGCCATTACAATGACCCTGTCCTCCTATAGCTCATCCCACCAGCCTCCTATGGAATGCACTGTAAGGCTGATTTTGTGCCAGCCAGGGTGACTCCACAGTAGTTTTGTATGAACATGGTGGGAAATGGGAGTTGGTGGTACAGAGTATAATAATGGAATCCCCACCAGATGGGCCCGGTTGATGTCCAGGATCAGTATTTCACACCTAGTCAACTGAATCTGAACTAGAGGAGCCTTACCCAAACATTGCCTTTGACCAGTGCCTTGAGGCTTCTTCTACCTCTAGGCCTACCTCCCCTCTGTAATGCTGAGTTGGCCTTCTGTTATTGATGTAGTTTTCCCAGGCCTGCCTGAAATGTGTATTCATGGGTCTGTTTCAGTCTCCCTCATACCACACAAAAGTCTGAATATAGCTTCTCACTCACACCCAAACTGCACTAAACACAGAGAAAGTTTTTCTCAATTCTTGCCTGTATTCTTGCTTTCTCATTCTGCAATAAAGAGCTGTTAGGTTAAACATGTAATGTTGCTTCTTTTCCAAAATTGTTCTGTCTGGCCTCTTCTGAGAGGGTAATCTTAGAATTCAAATGAAACAACCCTTTATCTATCACTTTTTGACCGCAGCCCCTTTTAACTTGATCTAAACCTTCCATACATGTTTCCCCATGCTAGAAGTGGTGAGAAAGTTACTTTTTGGAACTGAATGACAAAACATTCAGGAGATGGAGGTGCTCGAAGTTGACCCATTTTGCATAACCCACTATACCATTAGACAACTGTTTATCAACAGTTTGTTATCATTTGAAAACGTACAAATAGGGTTGTCAAACTTTTATTAAAAGTTGCCCAATTTAAATGTCCAGTGCACTCAACATGATTTTCTTGTGTTTTATATACTCAGTGGCCAGTTTATTACACCACCCCGTTCACGAAAATGGTTCACTCCTACAGACAGTGAGTGTCTTGCTATTTAAAGCAGTCAGACGAGCATTGAGGCATTCTGTTACTGGTCGATTGAACGTTAAATGGGCAAAACGAGTGACATAAGCGACTCTGAGTGTGGTATGATCGTTGGTGCCAGGCGTACCGGTTCCAGTATCTCAGAAACAGTCTGCCTCCTGGGCTTTACACGCACAACAGTGTCTCGGGTTTACCCAGAATGGTGCGACAAACAAAAAACATCCAGTCAGCGGCAGTCCTGTGGGCGAAAACAGCTCATTGATGAGAGGTCGAAGGAGAATGGCAAGAATCGTGCAAGCTAACCGGTGGGCCACAAACAGGGAAATAAAGGCGCAGTACAAACATGGTGTGTACAGCGGCATCTCGGAGTGCACAACTTGTTAGTCCTCATCACGGATGGACTATTGTAGCAGACGACCACACCGGGTTCCACTCCTATCAGCTAAAAACAAGAAGCAGCAGTTCCAGTGGGCACGCGATCACCAACACAGGACTGCTGGAGGTCATTTTGCAGGGCTCTGGCAGTGCTCCTCCTTGCACGAAGGCGGAGGTAGCGGTCCTTCTGCTGGGTTGTTGCCCTCCTACGGCCTCCTCCACGTCTCCTGATGTACTGGCCTGTTTCCTGGTAGCGCCTCCATGCTCTGGACACTACGCTGACAGACACAGCAAACCTTCTTGCCACAGCTCGCATTGATGTGCCATCCTGGATGAGCTGCACTACCTGAGCCACTTGTGTGGGTTGTAGACTCCGTCTCATGCTACCACTAGAGTGAAAGCACCGCCAGCATTCAAACGTGACCAAAACATCAGCCAGGAAGCATAGGAACTGAGAAGTGGTCTGTGGTCACCACCTGCAGAATCACTCCTTTATTGGGGGTGTCTTGCTAATTGCCTATAATTTCCACCTTTTGTCTATTCCATTTGCACAACAGCATGTGAAATTTATTGTCAATCAGTGTTGCTTCCTAAGTGGACAGTTTGATTTCACAGAAGTGTGATTGACTTGGAGTTACATTGTGTTGTTTAAGTGTTCCCTTTATTTTTTTGAGCAGTGTATCATACTTTGACTAAAACGATGATTTATTGACTTAAACCGTTGTGCAACTTCATGGGTGAACTATGGGCATCATCTTTCAGCTGAAAATAAATTAATTTCTGCTCTTGTGGGTGTTTTTAAAGGTAAAATACATATTTAAAACCCTGTTTGTAAGCTTTCAAATGGCATAACTCAACTGTTGTTTTTCAGTGAGGAAGACATGGATGTCTCGTGGTGTGGTGGGGAAGACAAAATGGGTTCACTTTTAGCACCTCTATCTCCTGAATGTTTTTGCATTCAGTTTCAGTTTCTGTCCACTTCTACCATGGGCAAACAAGTATGGAAGGTTTTGGTCAAATCAAAAGGGTTGTGGTCAAATCAAGAGGGGTGTGGTCAAAAAGTGATTGAATTCATATGGAACGACCCAGAAGAGTCTAAGCTCTTACAAAGAAAAGGTCAGCGAGTGTGCTGGTTTTGCCTGTCAGTCCCTTTCCTGTAGGGTTGATCCCAATTTAGTGGACTGGTTGATTATTTGGTCGATAGGCTGTTGGTCGACCAAGGTTTTTGTTAGTCGAGCAGTAGCAAATATAATTTTTTGTTAATGCACGTCTCTCTCCAGAATGCGCACTCTCCCGCCAATTTGTGAATATTCATTGTTTCATAACTTCATTGTGTGTATTTGTTTGCAGTTGATTGTTCGTGTCTATCAATTCCCCATTACATTTACTGTTAATTCCTATAATTTCTAATTTACAATGTTTGATTGGGTATGTTAATTTCTGTTAAATCATTCAATATATTGATATTTCAGTCTCTTACTGTTGTCATTGTCGGAGTGGACACGTTGTTTGCAGAGCGCACAACGTGTGCTACACTTGTGAGAAACAAGTTTTAGTTTTATTTCATTCCATTTATGAGTTTCATCAATTTAGTCATTGTCTTTCGTTTGGAGCGCTCGTGTCAATGTTAAGTATGGACGCGCACCTAATTACGCAAAGTAAGCCTATAGGCCACCTGTCCTGCGGGCAAATGTAGGCAAATATGGCAATTAAAGTTACTTTTTAGTTATGTATAATTTTAATTTAGATAGTCATTGTCATGCGGTTAACTTTTTAGGGATAGGGGGCAGCATTTTCACTTTGGATGAATAGCGTGCCCAGAGTGAACTGCCTCCTACTCTGTCCAAGATGCTAATATATGCATATTATTATTACTATTGGATAGAAACACTCTGAAGTTTCTAAAACTGTTTGAATGATATCTGTGAGTATAACAGAACTCATATGGCAGGCAAAAACCTGAGAAGAAATCCAAACAGGAAGTGGAAATTCTGAGGCTGGTCGATTTTTCAACTCATCGCCTATTGAAATCCCTGTGGGATATGGATCTGTTTGCACTTCCTACGCCTTCCACTAGATGTCAACAGTCTGTAGAACGTTGAATGAAGCTTCTACTGTGATGTTGAGCCGGATGGGAGCTGTTTGAGTCAGTGGTCTGGCAGAGTGCCAGGTCCTGGTCACGCGCATTCCACATGATATCGACTTGCGTTCCATTACTTCTATAGACACAAAGGAATTCTCCGGTTGGAACGTTATTGAATATTTATGATAACAACATCCTAAAGATTGATTCTATACTTAGTTTGACACGTTTATTCGACCTGTAATATAACTTTTTGAAGTTTTCGTCCGAAGTTCGCCCGGACCTGCGTGAGCGTTTGGATATGTGTACTAAACGTGCTAACAAAAGTAGCTACTTGGACATAAATAATGGACATTATCGAACAAAACAACAATTTATTGTGGAACTAGGATTCCTGGGAGTGCATTCTGATGAAGATCATCAAAAGTAAGGGAATATTTATGATGTAATTTCGTATTTCTGTTGACTCCAACATGGCGGAGAAATGTTATTTCTATCTGAGCGCCGTCTCAGATTATTGCATGGTTTGCTTTTTCCGTAAAGTTTTTTTGAAATCTGACACAGCGGTTCCATTAAGAACAAGTGTATCTTTAATTCTATATAAAACATGTATTTTTCATCAAAGTTTATGATGAGTATTTCTGTTATTTGATGTGGCGCTCTGCAATTTCTCCGGATATTTTGGAGGCATTTCTGAACATGGCACCAATGTTAACTGAGATTTGTGGATATAAATATGCACATTATCGAACAAAACATACATGTATTGTGTAACATGATGTCCTATGAGTGTCATCTGATGAAGATCATCAAAGATTAGTGATTCATTTTATCTCTATTTCTGCTTTTTGTGACTCCTATCTTTGGCTGGAAAAATGGCTGTGTGTTTTTTGGTCTTGGCGGTGATCTAACATAATCATATGTTGTGTTTTCGCTATAAAGCATTTTTAAAATCGGACACGTTGGGTAGATTAACAAGATGTTTATCTGTCATTTGCTGTATTGGACGTTTTAATGTGTGAAAGTTACATATTTCAAAAAAATATTTTTTGAATTTCCCGCGCTGCCTTTTCAGCGGAATGTTGTCGAGGGGTTCCGCTAGCGGAACGTGTGTCCTAGAAAGGTTAATCAGAATTCTGAGATACGAAGATGTCATTAAGTGAAATAACTTCCACAAAAAATGTCCATATGAAAACCATAACTAGCATGCAGATTGGGTAGACATGGTAAGATAAATTGGCATTCCACATGTGAATGGTTGCAGACTCCTTGTGTGGCCTATTACCGGCAACTTCAGGAGAGAAATGTCAGAATCTGCAAAAGCCAGCAGGACGAGGATGGTCAGGTTGTTTTTTTTTCTTCTGGTTATCTTGATCTCTGGCTCCCTCTTGAGTCAATTGTGTCTTATTTCATCAACCGGTGCACTTAAAGCATCAGACAAGCTCAATGCATATAGTTGATTTTATTAAAACACATTGGGTGTGTCTATATATGGAAAAATACATAACATATCGACCAACTGATTGGTTCGAAAGAGCAGCTGACTTTCGTTAAGCCAGAATTTGTTTTAGTCAGGGACATCCCTACTTTCTTGTTTCCCTGGCGTGGATTGCGAAATGGTAGTAGATTTGGACCCTATTACCTCTTCAGAAGACTCCCTGTGTTCCTTTTTGTTAGCTAGATGTCTTTATTTTTAGATCGCGAGAGACCGATACCTGTATTTTGTCCAAGATCCCTTTGAGAGGAAAACAGGACACCTCTATCTCCCTAGGGTTGCTTTCATCACCCATCAGCGTGAGTTCTCGTGTTGCTGGGATGGAAGCTGGACATTTTAAAGCCATTATGAAATGCAGTACAACAATTAAGACCAGCTTGTGCAAGTTAAAACCACAGTAATCAGTCTGTTACAAGGATCCTTACTAATCAACAATATTCTTCAAGTGTGCGTCCAATTTCATTATTCAGCACTGATCTTGTTGCATAGTTTCCTTTCATGCGCCTCCTATTTAAAGGATGTCTAGCTCTACAGACCTGTATCTGTAACTTTACCAATGCATTGTTACGATTGGATATCCTTTTGTCTAGGCTGTATTTCACATGGTTTCTTTGTGCTCTTCTCAGTTTTAGTGGATATGATTAACAAGCCTGTATCACCAATGGGGTCTTGCTCAGAGTGAAATATCGAATACATTTTCATGCCTGTAAATGTTCTTCAGCTTGTTTTTGGTCTTTCAGTGTTTGGAAGTATTCAGGAAATGTCGCTGGGAAGATCCTGATTGGCAAGGAGCATGAACATGATTTGCATGGTCAATGGGTAGCCTAGATGTTTCCTTCACCCTCCTCTGTAAATCCTAAAGTCTCCCTCCGGTGTCATGGTGTCTGCTGCAGTCTAGAGATTCAGTAGCCTATAGATTTTGGTCAGCAAAAACGTCATTGCGTTGCTATTATTGCTATTGTTCCATTTTGCCCTCTCACAGTTAACTTTTGACAAAGAAGCGAATCAAATGTTCTTGTTAGTTTTGTTGCTCTCAAGTTCCTGCAGTACTGATAGTGGCGTCACTATCAGTACTGCAGGAACTTGAGAGAACACTTGGAGGTTGGTTATCTCAAGGCTCAGTAAAATCCTGCTCTTTTCTTTCATTCTAATCAGTCTGCTTTGTTTTAGAATGGTTCAAGGACATTGTACTGTAAACATTGAATTTGGAGTGTCCTTGCTGAAAGGAGAAGTTCACTTTATTTGAACCAAATCTGTATTTTGGATGTCTATTGAACAAAAATATGAACCCAACATGTGAAGTGTAGGTCCCATGTTTCATAAGCTGAATTAAAATATATCAGAAATGTTGGTGTTTTGTGTCATTTTCCTATTGAAAAACCAATGATAGTCCCATTAACCGCAAACCAGATGGGATGGCGTATCACTGCAGAATGCTGTGGTATCCATGCTGGTTAAGTGTGCCTTGAATTGTCAATAAATCACAGTCAGTGTCACCAGCAAAGCAACCCCACACCACCACACCTCCACCTCCATGCTTCACGGTGGGAACCACACATGCGAAGATTATCCGATCATCTACTCTGTGTCTCACAAAGACACAGCAGTTGGAACTAAAAATGTCAAATCTGGACAGATTTCCACCGGTCTAATGTCCATTACTCGTGTTTCTTGGCCCAAGCAAGTCTCTTCTTATTATTGGTGTCCTTTAGTAGTGGTTTCTTTGCAGCAATTGACCATGAAGGCCTGATTCACGCAGTCTCCTGAACAGTTGATGTTGAGATGTGTCTGTTACTTGAACTCTGTGATGCATTTATTTGGGCTCCAATTTCTGAGCCTGGTAACTCTAACATATCCTCTGCAGCAGAGGCAACTCTGGGTCTTCCTTTCCTGTGGTGGTCTTCATGAGAGCCCGTTTCATCATAGCGTTGGTTTTTGCGACTGCACTTGAAGAAACGTTCATAGTTCTTGACATTTTCCAGATTGACTGACCTTAAGAAAAATCCATGACAGTTCGTAGAAACATGTCAAACGATGTATAGAATCAATCTTTAGGATGTTTTTATCATAAATCTTCAATAATATTCCAACCGGACAATTCCTTTGTCTTTAGAAATGAAAAGGAACGCAGCTCACTCTCACGGCCGCGCTCATGGCATTCTGCCAGACCTCTTATTCAAACAGCTCTTATTCGCTCCCCCTTCACAGTTGAAGTCTGAAACAAGGTTCTTAAGACTGTTGCCATCTAGTGGAAGCCTTAGGAAGTGCAATCGGACCAAATTTTACACTATTTTGGATAGGCAAAGACTTGAAAACCTACAAACCTCAGATTTCCCACTTCCTGGTTGTATTTTTTCTCAGCTCTTTGCCTGCCATATGAGTTCTATTATACTCACAGACATCATTCAAACAGTTTTAGAAACTTCAGAGTGTTTTCTATCCAAATCTACTAATAATATGCATATCTTAGCTTCTGGGCCTGAGTAGCAGGCAGTTTACTCTGGGCACGCTATTCATCCAAGCTACTCAATACTGCCCCCCAGACATAAGAAGTTAAACTCGTAACTTAAAAAAAAATCATCCTTGGCGTGAGTGGTTTCCTTGCTTTCCGGCAACTTAGTCAGGAAGGACCCCCGCATCTTTGTAGTGACTTGGTGTATGGATACACCATCCGAAGCCTAATTAGTTAACTAATTATCTTCACAATGTCTGCTTTTAATTTTTTTCCCATCTACCATTCGTGCCCTAGTCTTTGTGGTTGAATCTGTGCATGAAATTCACTACTCGACTGAGGGACCTTACATATTAGGGGTGTGAACGTTTAAATGACATTGGGGTCGTTAACGTTTAGAAAAAATCAGTAACTGAAAAATTATCAAATCAAAATTAAAGTCACATTGCAGTTATCACAAAACTACCACTAACAGGCCCCGGTGTATCATCATAAAGGGATACATTGGAATTATACAAATACCTAATACAATAAAAGATATGCGTCTTTCAAATTATTTGCGACGGATATAAAGAGCTCCGCTAGGGCTGGGTGATATATCAATAATTATCACTACTTCCCTCTAACGATATAAAAATGTTTAGATTCATTTTCGATAATGTCGATATAGAATAATTAGGTACAACAGTCCATTTCACCTCTGTGACGCAGCAGGAACATGCGGAGAAGTGACAATATGCACGGAGAGGTATATGCCCACTAAAAACCACTTAGCACCTCGAGTGATGGAGTAGCCACTATTAACCACGGAAAATGAGTAATGTCGGCGATAACAGTGGCAGTGATAGCCATGGAGTAGGAGCAGCTTCCAACAAAGAAATTATTGATTAAACGTGTTAATCATTTGGAATTGTGCTGTAGACAGGTGGCTACGAAGTCTGATAATACGACAAACCTTTTTCAACATCTGAAGCAAAATCACTCTTTGGAACATGCAGGAAGTTTGAGTTTGCGCCACGGCATTGATAAACGCCCCTCAAGCACCAGCCGATCTAGGGATGTTTGCCCGAAGCAGTCAACACTGTCAGCGTTTATGCCCTACAAACAAACATTGAAAAGACAAAGACATCACAAATGCTATTATGCATTGCTAAGGACATGCTACCAATTAGCACAGTCGAAAAGGAAGGTTTCAAGAGGCTTATCAATTTAATTGACCCCAGGTACGTGCTCCCTGGCCACAAACATGGAAACATTTTCCCTCGAGTATAATTTTATGTGTAGCTCACATAATAAAAAAATGTAACCTTTATTTAACTAGGCAAGTCAGTTTAGAACAACTTCTATTTACAATGATGGCCTAACTGCCTTGTTCAGGGGTAGAATGACAGAATCGGGGATTTGATCTAGCAACCTTTCGGTTACTGGACCAACGCTCTAACCACGGTTTGTTCAGGCATTCTTGAGTTTGACGCAGATATGCACCTTTTTAAACATTATTTGATCAATATTGCGATAATTATCGTTATCAAATGAAAAAATATATAGATATCGTGATAACTTATTTGCCATATCGCCCAGCCCTAGGCTCCGCACATCTTTAACATTTGGAAAAATGGCAGTGTGACAGGGAAGCGACAGCAATGAAATAGGCTACTTTGAGAAGGTGATGAAATAAACATTTTGCAAGGTGGAATTGCGCTACAGTGGCAGTACATGTGCAATACTGAAAGGGACAACCCAACCCGTTGCTGGCACAGTGCAATAAGGGACAGAGTGAGTAAATCACAGTGCTGATTAACAAAATTATTGCAGTTGATATGCAGCCATGGTCAATGGTAGAGGATGTCTGTTTCAATAGCATAATGGAATATCTAGAACCAGACTACAAGATGCCATGTTGTAAAACTGTGATGGCCCTGATGGAGAAATTGTGCAATGATTGCTCTGCAAGTACAAAGCGCAAGCTCTCAAACACCATCCGTGGGCAGCAGGTAGCCTAGTGGTTAAGCGCGTTGGGCGAGTAACCGAAAGGTCACTGGTTCGAATCCCCAAACCTACTAGGTGAGTTGGTGGGGGACATCATTAAGGTGAGCGCCGTCTGGTAGGGTTTCGTCTGGGTACCACAGCCACAAATTCAAAAGTGGCTATATCGGGGAAAAAATGCTTAAACACTTTTTTTTTTAGGTTAGTGTAAATCATATAGTTAGCAGTGTGGTTAGATTTAAAAACACATTTTAAGAGGAGAAATTGTAGAAATGGGCAGGATTTGTGGCTGCAGTAACTAGTGATGACCGGTAGGTAGATAGCCAGGACTGCGTTAGATTCAACTGCATTGCCCCCTCACGGTCAAATGCAGAACCACATCTGAATTGTGAATTCACATAATTTGTGTTTATTTTTTAAACATTTAAATCAGTGGTAACCAACCTTTTCTGAGTCAAGATCACTGAGCCTACATCTACCGCACAGATTATAATTTTTTTGAACGTGATTTGAACATGAAAAAATGTAAGCCTATGCAACATTAACCTATTAAAAACCGTTCTGTAGCAATGAGGTTTGTTGTAGGCTATGTGTCCAATATATTGTCACTGCATGCTTAATTTGCCCTGCCAATATTAGTCTCAGACCATTTTGAAATTATATTTCAACATTTTAGTTATATGATCATGCTGGTAATCGATCATTTGTTGTATTATTTGTGAGGCACAGCTGAGTGGGCATATTAAATAGATTTTTTATGGCCTGCATCTGATGGGGAGTGAGAGAGCAGCGGTGTGGCTGCCTCTCACCTGACTCACCGTCCTTCCGCTCTCCCTCCCTCCGCAGAGAAAAGGGGACACAGTGTTACAGCTGATGGTGAAACTCAAGTCGTGCTGCATTATTTCTGCCTCATGCACCAATTCATGTTGTTAATTCGATGTCCAGATAAAGTGAGATATTACTCGATATAAAAAGAGACAAGCCGCTAATAATAACGCAAGCTTCTCTAAACACTTTGCTACACTCATTCATTGCAGCTGCAGTGCTGGTTGTAGCATGGGTCGAAGTAGGGAGAACACACATTTTATGGCTTATAAATGTGTTGAACAAAGTGTTGACAGTGCTGAATAACTTAAACAGCAGTTTGCTGTATTCATTGAGTCTCTCTCTAGTCATGGTTTTATATGTTTTGAAATCTTACAGTATCAACTTTTCTGCACGCTTGAGGCTTCTTTTTACAGTCTATGGCTCGAGGAAACTGCAGACACGGTGATCTGAGCTATCTGATTGGCCAGCGGTAGGCATGTAGGTGCACTTGATTTTGCTCTCTGGGCCTGCCAGGTAAGCGCAGTTCTGCCTTCAGACACATGAAATGGTTAAGATGGAAACACTATGCCTTTCTGGCACTAGGGCTGCTGAATCAAGTGCACCTATCACCAACAGCACAAGAAAGAAAAAGACAGATGTCTTAGTGTGGAAATGATAAGAAATTAGTGAAGGAAATTGATAAATGCTGAAAATTATTTTGGGGTGAAGTTTGATTGAACAGTATAAAACAGATAAAGTCCCATTTTTGAATGGGTCATTCAATTTGAAAATGTGTCATTGGCTTTGATACTCTGATCGGTTAGAAATGATCCAATCACTGATGACTTTGATTTGTACAGCACCCCTCATTTTGATATCGCCACAAATGACTTCAATGATGGAAATATCAGACTGAAGTACACTATATATACACAAGTAAGCAGTTCTGTTTTTGTTTCATCAGACCAGAGGACATTTCTCCAAAATGTACGATCTTTGTCCCATGTGCAGTTGCAAACCGTAGTCTGGCTTTTTTATGGCGGTTTTGGAGCAGTGGCTTCTTCCTTGCTGAGCTGCCTTTCAGGTTATGTCGACATAGGACTCGTTTTACTGTGGATATAGATACTTTTGTACCTGTTTCCTCCATCTTCACAAGGTCCTTTGCTGTTGTTTTCGGATTTATTTGCACTTGTTGATTAGGGGCTCGTAAGTAAGGATTTCACTGTACCTGTTGTATTCGGCGCATGTGACTAATACAATTTGATTTGATTTTGATTTGAGTGTGAGTTTTTGTCACAACCCAGCTTGTGGGAAGTGACAAAGAGCTCTTATAGGACCAAGGGCACAAATAATAATACAATAATAATTATCAATAATAATAATCAATAATAATCAATAATTATTAGTCTGTCTTAAATAATTTTCCACACAGTCTGTGCCTGTATTTAGTTTTCATGCTAGTGATTGCCGAGAATCCACTCTCACATAGGTACGTGGTTGCATCAGTGTCTTAACTTCTTGTGGGCAGGGGCCAGCATTTTCACTTTCGGAAAAATAGCATGCAAAAATTCAACTGCCTGCTACTCATCCCCAGAATATAATATATGCATATTATTAGTAGATTTGGATAGAAAACACTCTGAAGTTTCTAAAACTGTTTGAATCATGTCTGTGAGAATAACAAAACCCTGAGGACAAACCATTCAGAATTTGTATTTTTTTGATGTCACTGTCTTTTCAATCAGATTTTTTAGAGACACCAGATTTTTAACTGACTTGCTTGCAGTTCCTACCGCTTCCACTGGATGTCACCAGTCCTTGGAAATCGGTTGAGGTTATTCCTTTGTGTACTGAAGAAGTAGGGCTATCGTAAATGAGGGTCACATTAAGTAAATTTTTGGAGAGTCACGTTATGAAAAAAGTTGCGTCAGTTTGGTTTCGTTTTGTATTGAACACAGATCATCCCGTCTTCAAATTGATCGATTATTAACGTTTAAAAATACCTAACGTTGTATGACAAAAGTAGTTTGAAATGTTTTGGTAAATTTACATGTAACTTTTGATATATTTTGTAGTGACTTGGCGAAAGTTGGAAGCTGTGTTTTTCTGGATGAAACGGTCCAAATAAATTGACATTTTGGATATATATCGACGGAATTAATCGAACAAAAGGACCATTTGTGATGTTTATGGGACATATTGGAGTGCCAACAAAAGAATTTCGTCAAAGGTAAGGCATGATTTATATTTTATTTCCGCGTTTTGTGTCGTGCTTGCAGTGTTGAAATATGCTACTCTCTCTTTGTTGACATTGTGCTGTCATCAGATAATAGCATCTTATGCTTTCGCCGAAAAGCCCTTTTGAAATCTGACATGTTGGCTGGATTCACAACGAGTGTAGCTTTAATTTGGTATCTTACATGTGTGATTTAATGAAAGTTTGATTTTTATATCATGTTATTTGAATATGCCGCGCTGTATTTTCCCTGGCTATTGGCCGGTGGGACGTCTGCCCCAGAGAGATTAACAGCATGATTTGCCAAGGCAGGATACTCTGAGCGCAATCCAGAAATCTGGCAGTGGCTTCTGATTAAATAAAATTTTCACAGAACCGCATGTTGCAATTTCGATGAGGCTCTCTTGTTCAGATATCGGTAAGTGGACTGGAGGCAAGGCATGAAAGGGATAACGAATCCAGTTGTTTGTGTCATCCGTTTCGGGAAAGTACCTGTGTAATTGCGCACCCAGCTCACTCAGGTGCTTCGCTATATCACGTTTGACATTGTCTGTAAGCTTCATTAATTTGCACACATAAAATCATACAATGATGTAAATACCTGAGCGTTGACCTTGTTAATGCAGACAGAGAAGAGCTCCAATTTCTTAATCATAGCCTCAATTTTGTCCCGCACATTGAATATAGTTTGCTGAGAGTCCCTGTAATCTTAGATTCAGATCATCCAGGAGAGAAAAAACATCACCCAGATAGGCCAGTCATGTGAGAAACTCGTCATCGGTCAGACAAGTGAAAATTGTGGTCAGTAAAGAAAACTTTAAGCTCGTCTCTCAATTTTAAAAACGTGTCAATACTTTGATAACCAGCGCACTTCTGTATGTTGTAAAAGCGTTACATGGTCGCTGCCCATATCATTGCGTAGTGCAGAAAATACACGAGAGTTCAGGGGCCTTGCTTTAACGAAGTTAACCATTTTCACTGTAGTGTCCAAAATGTCTTTCAAGCTGTCAGACATTCCCTTGGCAGCAAGAGGCTCTCGGTGGATGCTGCAGTGTACCCAAGTGGCGTCAGGAGCAACTGCTCGCACGCGTGTTACCACTCCACTATGTCTTCCTGTCATGGCTTTTGCGCCATCAGTACAGATACCAACATGAGCAGCAGGTACATTTTGCTACATGCGGACCGTTAGTGGAATTCCCGCGAGAGAGTACCGGTTAATGTGATTCGATGTTAATTATTTGACTAGGCTAGGCTGTATTTGACATTGTGTTGTTTTTTTCGTGGACACTAGATGGTTTAAAATTTTTTGGGGGAGTGAAACGAGGTTACTCAGCCGAGAATAAAACCTCACCCAAATCTATAGCCCTGTTAAAAAAAAAAAAAAAAAGTGAATCATATTTTTATTTGGTGTACCCCAGACAGCATTGCTCGTACCCTGTACCCCAGATTTGGAATACCTGTTCTAGAAGATTCTGTGCTTCCAACTTTGTGGCAACAGTTTGGGGAAGGCCCTTTTTTGTTTCATCATGACAATGCCTCCGTGCACAAAGCGAGATCCATACAGAAATGGTTTGTCGAGATCAGTGTGGAAGAACTTGACTGGCCTGCACAGAGACCTGACCTTAACCCCATCGACCACCTTTGGGATGAATTGGAACGCTGACTGCGAGCCAAGCTTAATCACCCGACATCCATGCCCAACCTCACTAATGCTCTTGTGGCTGAATCGAAGCAAGTCCCTGCAGCAAAGTTCCAATATCCTAGAGCAGCATTTCCCAAACTCAGTCCTCGGGACCCACGTTTTGGGTTTTGCTACACAGCTGATTCAAATGATCAAATCTAGGCGATTAGTTGATTATTTGAGTCAGCTGTGTAGTGCTAGGGCAAAAAACAAAACGTGCACCCCTTGGACAGTGCACCCCAAGGACAGAGTTTGGGAAACCCTGTCCTAGAGATGAGCATTCCCAGAAAAGTGTTATAGCAGCAAAGGGAAGACCAACTCTCTATCAATGCCCATGAGTTTGGATTGAGATGTTCGACCAGCAGGTGTCCACATACAGTGGAAGAATTCAGTCTGAGTTGTCTTCATACCGTAAAAATTTCCCAAAATATTGCGATATATTTTGGTCATCCCTTATCTGTCAGTTATATAGGCTAGTGGTAATAGGAGCAGCAACTTAAGTGGTAGGTAGCTGTAGCAACGGGGGATTGTTAAACATTTTCACTGTAAACTTAACCTAGATTACTAAAAATGATATAAAGTATGTAGAAAAGATAATGTAGCTAAATATTTTAAGTAAGATCATCTTCGAGAACTAGCAATCACCAAAATAAAAACTGATCGGAGAGAATCTAAAATTCCTAAAATGATATGGCATGGTGCCCCATTGATTTTATGTTTGTGTCACTCTAATGGCATAAGAACACGGCATAAGCCATGGCAAAATGTGTAGAATTGCAGGAAATTTGCCTTCAAACAGCAAAACATTTCTGAGGCAAAAAAAAGTCCTAGAGGAAACACTGGCGATGTCCAAATACCCATACTTACGTAATAAATTGTAGGTAATTTGAAAATCATGTATACTTTAAATGCCCGGATGTCATACTTATTTCGGCTTTGACAACAGCTTTTCAATTAGATTTGGGGATGTGCTACCGAGATCAACGAATGGCGGGAAACAACGTAATCGCGCATGACACATTCTCAGTATGCGGAAATAGAATGTGTTATATGTGAATTTTCAAAATCGAGTGGTTTAAATGCCAGGATGGTATACTAATTTTGTCTCTTCATCTCGTAAAATTCAATGCACACTTTTCCACAACGCATTGGAAGAGTTGGGCTGCGTGTGGTAGGCTCTAGTTCTCTTCAAGTAGCCAAACAACTACTAGGCTACTTAATTGGGAAGACGCTGAATAGTGAAGCTTCTGCGGTGGTGTTCAAATGTAGGCTAACATGCTGACCAGACCGGACACATCGCGTGCGCGAGCGTCGCAAAATAAATTTAGAAATCCATGTTATTCAATTATTGCACCCACACTGCTTGCGCGCGCCAACGAGCGTCTGCGACGCCAAGGGCTAAAATAGAAGTCGTTCCTATTTCTGACGCAGATCGCGCTGAAAGTCATCTCCTCATTGGTTTATAGAAGCCAGGTACCCACGTGCCATCTCCTCATTGGTTATACCCACGTGGGTGATTGAGAGACCAACTTTGTTGTCGTGGTAATACAATGAAAGTTTAGATGCGATCACCATATAAGTTCAAAGATGAAAAAGCCTGGAAGGAGGAGAGATGACTAGAAACGATTCGGTTGGCCGTTTTATGTGTGGATTAATTGTCGGAGTAGAGGTCCTTGTGCATTTCAGGTAAAATAACAACTCAATGTTTATATCCCAGGACAAATTAGCTAGCAACAGTAAGCTAGCTAAATAGGACAAATTAACGTTAGCTAGCAGGTGCAAGCTAGCTAGCTAAATTGCCATACATGTTTAACTTGTTATGGCTGCAGGGGGCGTATTGAAAAACTGGAAAATATGTGCAAATTTTCAAACGGCCTCTTAATAAATTTTTGCTCTTACAATATGCATATTATTATTACTATTGGATAGAAAACAGTCTCTAGTTTCTAAAACCGTTTTAATTATTTCTCTAAGTGGAACAGAACTATTTTTACAGCCCATTTCCTATCCGGAAGTGAGATTTCCAAAATCGATGTCGCTCTTCAAGCCC
This sequence comes from Salvelinus alpinus, assembly GCF_045679555.1. Taxonomy (NCBI): domain Eukaryota; kingdom Metazoa; phylum Chordata; class Actinopteri; order Salmoniformes; family Salmonidae; genus Salvelinus; species Salvelinus alpinus. The sequence goes on from NC_092101.1 coordinate 6,115,491, forward strand.
TTGTCTATAAAAGGGCATGTCACTTAGGACTGTAGAAACACGTCATACGCCTTCCTCTGGGTGTCATGCGGAAGTGAGAGAAGAAATCACTTGATTATCTCGTCCTGGATTTGAACACAACCTCTTGGAGTGAGTGTTGCGCAGTTTATTTTTCTTTCTGGGCGCGAAGTAGGACCTGGACTCGGCTCCTGGAAAACACTCTGTAAAGGTGAATATGATCTCTGGCTTCGATTTTATTTGATACATGTCACAATATCATCCTAAAGTATGTTATTTCAATATAGTTTAATTATATTATTGAAATGTATTCTGGACTTTAGACGTGATGCGACGCAATAATTTTTTCAAGATGGAGAGGTTAGCGTCGCACTGCCAGTGTGCTTGCTAATTCAAGAGGGAAATTGTTCGTTCTGGATCGAAATAAAGACATTTCTGAACAAAGGACCCCTTGGAGAACATTCTGATGGAAGATCAACAAAGATAAGGACCCAATTTGGGATGCTTTTTCATATATCTGTCGAACTGTGCTATGCTACCGTTTGCCTTGAGTCAATGCTGTTGTGATGTTAGCTATTGTAGTAAGCTAATATGACGTTATATTGTGTTTTCGCTGTAAAACACTTCAAAAATTGGAAATATTGGCTCTATTCACAAGATCTTTCTCTTTCATTAGCTATCCACCATATATTTCTCTGAAATGTTTTATGATGTGTAATTAGTAGTTGACGTTGGTGTCTGTATTTTCTCTGGCTACTCCCGTGCGATTTCTGACTGTAGCTATGATGGTAGCAGTAATGTAAAACTGATTTATAGCTAAAATATGCACATTTTTTGAACAAAACATAGATTTATTGTGTAACATGTTATAGGACTGTCATCTGAGGTAGTTTTTTCTAGGTTATTTAGGTTGGTTCTAGGTTAGTTAGGTTGGCTTGTGCATGCTACTTGCATCCTACTTGTGCTGTGAAAAATGTCTGTCCTCCTTTTTTATTTGGTGGTGAGCTAACATAAATATATGTGGTGTTTTCTCTGTAAAACATTAAAAAAATCGGACATGTTGGCTGGATTGACAAGATGTTTATCTTTCAAATGCTGTATTGGACTTGTTAATGTGTGAAAGTTAAATATTAAAAAAAAATAGATTTTGAATTTCGCGCCCTGCACTTGAGCTGGATGTTGTCATAGGTGTACCGGCGTCGGGCTGACGTCGGGCTGCAGCCATAACAGGTTAATGCTTTTCGACCTGTCCCCAAATTAATGTCATTGGTTCAGAGTTAGTTTTGATATTTTAACCTGCGTGTCGTGATCGCGTTTGGTGTGGGGGGGCAAAATAAATTAATGCACGATGGCGCACGCGCGCAGCCGGTTTGGGTTCCGTGTAAGTCGTTTTTGTTGTCCTTAAAATAATCACAAGTATTGCATCGTAGGCTATATCTTTTAAATTTTTTTACCCAAATTGGATTTCTGTTTTCTCATTGAAAAGTGTTTCTTGTTCTCTTGGCCTTCGTCAGAGCTTTTAAACTAAAATAAAAACACAACATGCAACAATGTCAATGATTTTACTGAGTTACTGTTCATATAAGGAAATCAATTCATTATGCCACAATCTATGGATTTCACATGACTGGGCCCAACCACTTGGGAGCCAGGCCCACTCACTGTGGAGCAAGGCCCAGCCAATCAGAATTAGTTTTTCCCCACAAAAGGGATTTGTTACAGACAGATATACTCCTCAGTTTCATTGAATGTGATAGGCTGCATATAACCAGCCTGAGTAGGCCTATAATTTAACCCCTATTATTTTCAGAGAAATTAATCGATTTGGAAATGAGCTATTTTCCAGCTTGTTAATGCGATGCATGTCTGTTGAATTTGGAAAAATCCACCCTCAATCGGCGCTGACCTTCCTACTGAACCAGTAAGGAGCCGCTACTGCGTTCCAGCCGTGGCATACTGCATACTTTTTACTAAACACTACTTGCAAAATAGTATACGATGACTACATGGTATGCAGTTTAAGTACAGTGTGTACAGTTGAAGTCGGAAGTTTACATACACTTAGGTTGGAGTCATTAAAACTAGTTTTTCAACCACTCCACAAATTTCTTGTTAACAAACTATAGTTTTGGCAAGTCGGTTAGGACATCTACTTTGTGCATGACACAAGTAATTTTCCAACAATTGTTTACAGACAGATTATTTCACTATAATGCACTGTATCACAATTCCAATGGGTCAGAAGTTTGCATACACTATATTGACTGTGCCTTTAACCTCTCTAGGCTAGATGGGATGCTACCGTCCCACTTGACCAACATCCAGTGAAAGTGCAGGGTGCCAAATTCAAACGACAGAATTGTAAATATTTAATATTCTTGAAAATACACATGCAATATGTCAAAATAAAGCTTAACTTCTTGTTAATCGAGCCACGGTGTCAGATTTCAAAAAGGCTTTACGGCAAAAGCAAACCATGCGATTATCTGAGGACAGCACCCCATCAAACAAACACAGACAATCATATTTCATCCCGCCAGGCGCGACATAAAACTCAGAAATAACGATATAATTTATGCCTTACCTTTGAAGAGCTTCTTCTTTTGACACTCCAATATGTCCCATAAACATCACAAATGGTCCTTTTGTTCGATTAATTCCGTCGTTATATCTCCAAAATGTCCATTTATTTGGCGCATTTGATCCAGAAAAACACCGGTTCCAACTCGCGCAATATGACTACAAAATATCTAATAAGTTACCTGCAATCTTTGTCCAAACATTTCAAACAACTTTCCTAATACAACTTTAGGTATTTTTTTAACGTAAACAATCAATAAAATTTAAGACGGGATAAACTGCGTTCAATAGCAGATAAAAACAAAGTGTTGCGAGCTTTCAGGTCAAATTCCTCAACCACAACAGTACACTAGACTCGACCCTCGTTCTGAACAGCCCTACTTCTTCAATACACAAAGGAAAAACATCAACCAATTTCTAAAGACTGTTGACATCCAGTGGAAGCTATAGGAACTGCAAGCAAGTGCCTTAGAAATCTAGATCCACATAGAAAACTCATTGAAAACACTGTCACCTCAAAAAAAAGAATTCCTGGATGGTTTGTCCTCAGGGTTTCGCCTGCCAAATAAGTTCTGTTATACACAGTCATCATTCAAACAGTTTTTGAAACTTCAGAGTGTTTTCTATCCAAATCTACTAATAATATGCATATCCTAGCTTCTGGGCCTGAGTAGCAGGCAGTTTACTTTGGGCACGCTTTTCATCCGGACGTGAAAATACCGCCCCCTAGCCTAGAGAGGTTAAACTGCTTGGAAAATTCCAGAAAATTATGTAATGAGTTCTGAAGCTTCTGATAGGCTAATTGACAGCATTTGAGTCAATTTGAGGTGTACCTGTGGATGTATTTCAAGGCCTACCTTCAAACTCAGTGCCTCTTTGCTTGACATCAATGGAAAATCAAAAGAAATCAGCCAAATTGTAGACCTCCACAAGTTTGGTTCATCCTTGGGAGTAATTTCCAAATGCCTGAAAGTACCGCGTTCATCTGTACAAACAATAGTACGCAAGTATAAACACCATGGGACCACGCAGCCGTCATACAGCTCAGGAAGGAGACGTGCTCTGTCTCCTAGAGATGAACGTACTTCGGTGCGAAAAGTGCAAATCAATCCCAGAACAACAGCAAAGGACCTTGTGAAGATTCTGGAGGAAACAGGTACAAAAGTATCTATATCCACAGTGAAACGAGTCCTATATCGACATAACCTGAAAGGCAGCTCAGAAAAGAAGGAGCCACTGCTCCAAAACCGCCATAAAAAGCCAGATTACGGTTTGCAACTGCACATGGGGACAAAGATAGTGCTTTTTGGAGAAATGTCCTCTGGTCTAATGAAACAAAAATAGAACTGTTTGGCCATAATGACCATCGTTATGTTTGGAGGAAAAAGGGGGAGGCTTGCAAGCCGACGAACACCATCCCAACCGTGAAGCACGGGAGTGGCAGCATCATGTTGTGGGTGTGCTTTGCTGCAGACTGGTGCACTTCACAAAATAGATGGCATCATGAGGGAGTAAAATTATTTTTATATATTGAAGCAACATCTCAAGACATCAGTCAGGAAGTTAAAGCTTGGTCGCAAATGGGTCTTTCAAATGGACAATGACCCCAAGCATTCTTCCAAAGTTGTGGCAAAATGGCTTAAGGACAGCAAAGTCAAGGTATTGGCAATCACAAAACCCTGACTTCTATCCTATAGAACATTTATGGGCAGAACTGAAAAAGTGTGTGCGAGCAAGGAGGCCTACACACCTGACTCAGTTACACCAGCTCTGTCAGGAGGAATGGGCCAAAATTCACCCAACTTATTGTGGGAAGCTTGTGGAAGGCTTCCCGACACGTTTGACCTAAGTTAAACAATTTAAACGCAATGCTACCAAATACTAATTGAGTATGTAAACTTCTGACCCACTGGGAATGTGATGAAAGAAATAAAAGCTGAAAGAAATAATTCTCTCCTATTATTCTGACATTTCACATTCCTAAAATGCAGTGGTGATCATAACTGACCTAAGACAGGGATTTTTTCCTGGGATTAAATGTTAGGAATTGTGAAAAACTGAGTTTAAATGTATTTGGCTAAGGTGTATGTAAACTTACGACTTCAACTGTATTACGCTAGTATGGGTTTTTGGACCCAGCCACTGAGTAGTAATAGGTAGAACTGTTATTGCCTTGATGTGTCACTGAATTCCTGGTTCTAAGGTGATGTCTGTGAACTTCCCTCATTAGTGTGACTCTCGCTCTCTGCTCATTATACAGATATACTTTGGGCATTCTCCAAGGCTGTGAGGCAACGTCCAAGATTTCATTAGCCAGAATCCCTCCTATTTTATCATCCGTAAGCACTTTCACAAGTTCTCCCTCCAGGCCAGAGTTTCATATCAAAAGAAAACTTTCACATTCTTGTGGCTAGACAGAGCATGAAAGTGGACCAATTAATTTACATTTGGGTTAGATGGCAGCTATTGGGATTTTTTAAAAGGAATTGACTAGAACAGATCACCAATGACTACTTACAAATGAGAAATTATCTTTTTACAGTCTTTGGCCTTAAGCCTAAATTTATCAGGCCTAAATATTGTTAGTTGTGGCCAAGCGTAGGCTACTTTGCTTGTCATCGCAATTAAACATTTTTGTAATTTAGGCCTATGCCCATGTCATCTGTCTCCCATTGATATTTTCCAGGAGGCATAGCCATTCAACTCAACCTTTAATAAAAATAAAAAAAAGAAGATAAGTCAATGAAATGGCATTTGTCTGTGGCTGCCTAGACAGTCATTTTGATTTAGTTACCCTTTTAATGCAAGTGTGCACCAGCAAGAAACTGTTATTTTGGTTAGCAATGTTTCTGTCGTGCTTTTGTGATTGCAGAGTTTGTAAAACAAATAGCCACAGGATTGATGCAGGCTACTTTGTAGTTTACATTTACACGAAACAAAAATATAAATGCAACATGCAACAATTTCAAAGATTTTACTGAGTTAGAGTTAATTTAAAGTCAGTCAATTGAAAGTCAGTCAATTGAAATAAATTAATTCGGCCCTAATCTATGGCTTGCTATATGACTGGGAATACAGATACGCATCTGTTGGTCACAGATACAGTACCATAAAAAGGTAGGGGTGTGGATCAGAAAACCAGTCAGTATCAAGTGTGATCACCATTTGCTTCAGGCAGCGTGACATACTGTGCCTTCGGAAAGTATTCAGACCCCTTGACTTTTTCCACATTTGTTACATTACAGCCTTATTCTAAAATGTATTAAAAAAAAAAACTCATCAATCTACAGTCGTGGCCAAAAGTTTTGAGACTGACACATTCATTTCCACAAAGTTTGCAGCTTCAGTGACTTTAGATATTTTTGTCAGATGTTACTATGGAATACTGAAGTATAATTACAAGCATTTCATAAGTGTCAAAGGCTTTTATTGACAATTACATGAAGTTGATGCAAAGAGTCAATATTTGCAGTGTTGACCCTTCTTTTTCAAGACCTCTGCAATCTGCCCTGGCATGCTGTCAATTAACTTCTGGGCCACATCCTGGCTGACGGCAGCCCATTCTTGCATCAATGCTTGGAGTTAGTCAGAATTTGTGGGTTTTTGTTTGTCCACCCGCCTCTTGAGGATTGGCCATAAATTCTCATTAGGATTAAGGTCTGGGGAGTTGCCTGGCCATGGACCCAAAATATCAATGTTTTGTTCCCCAAGCCACTTAGTTATCACTTTTGCCTTATGGCAAGGTGCTCCATCATGCTGGAAAAGGCATTGTTCATCACCAAACTGTTCCTGGATGGTTGGGAGAAGTTGCTCTCGGAGGATGTGTTGGCACTATTGTTTATTCATGGCTGTGTTCTTAAGCAGAATTGTGAGTGAGCCCACTCTCTTGGCTGAGAAGCAACCCCACACATGAATGGTCTCAGGATGCTTTACTGTTGGCATGACACAGGACTGATGGTAGCGCTCACCTTGTCTTCTCCGGACAAGCTTTTTTTCCGGATGCCCCAAACAATCGGAAAGGGGATTCATCAGAGAAAATGACTTTACCCCAGTCCTCAGCAGTCCAATTCCTGTACATTTTGCAGAATATCAGTCTGTCCCTGATGTTTTTCCTGGAGAGAAGTGGCTTCTTTGCTGCCCTTCTTGACCCCAGGCCATCCTCAAAGTCTTCGCCTCACTGTGCGTGCATATGCACTCACACCTGCCTGCTGCCATTCCTGAGCAAGCTCTGTACTGGTGGTGCCCCGATCCCGCAGCTGAATCAACTTTAGGAGACGGTCCTGGCGCTTACTGGACTTTCTTGGGCGCCCTGAAGCCTTCTTCACAACAACTGAACCGCTCTCCTTGAAGTTCTTGATGATCTGATAAATGGTTGATTTAGGTGCAATCTTACTGGCAGCAATATCCTTACCTGTGAAGCCCTTTTTGTGCAAAGCAATGATGACGGCACATGTTTCCTTGCAGGTAACCATGGTTGACAGAGGAAGAACAATGATTCCAAGCACCACCCTCCTTTTGAAGCTTCCAGTCTGTTATTCGAACTCAATCAGCATGCCAAAGTGATCTACGGCCTTGTCCTCGTCAACACTCACACCTGTGTTAACGAGAGAATCACTGACATGTCAGCTGGTCCTTTTGTGGCAGGGCTGAAATGCAGTGGAAATGTTTTTTGGGGATTCAGTTCATTTGCATGGCAAAGAGAGACTTTGCAATTAATTGCAGTTCATCTGATCACTCTTCATAACATTCTGGAGTATATGCAAATTGCCATCATACAAACTGAGGCAGCAGACTGTGAAAATTAATATTTGTGTCATTCTCAACACTTTTGGCCACGACTACACACACTACCCCATAATGACAAAGCAAAGACTGTTTTTAGAAATGTTTGCAAATTTGTAAACAAATACCTTATTTACATAAGTATTCAGACCCTTTGCTATGAGACACGAAATTGAGGTCAGGTGCATCCTGTTTCCATTGATCATTCTTGAGATGTTTCTACAACTTGATTGGAGTCCACCTGTGGTAAATTTAAATTGATTGGACGTGATTTGGAAAAGCACACACCCGTCTATATAAGGTCCCACAGTTGACAGTGCATGTCAGAGAAAAAACCAAGCCATAAGATCTAAGGACTTGTCCGTAGAGCTCCGAGACAGGATTGTGTGGAGGCACAGATCTGGGGAAGGGTGCCAAAATATTCTGCAGCATTGAAGGTCCCCAAAAACACAGGGGCCTCCATCATTCTTAAATGGAAGAAGTTTGTAGCCACCAAGACACCAAACTGAGAAAGGCCTTGGTCAGGGATTTGACCAAGAACCCGATGGTCACTCTGACAGAGCTCTAGAGTTCCTCTGTGGAGATGGGAGAACCTTCCAGAAGGACAAACATCTCTGCAGCACTCCACCAATCAGGCCTTTTATGGTAGCGTGGCCAGACGCAAGCCACTCCTCAGTAAAAGGCACATGACAGCCCACTTGGAGTTTGCCAGAAGGCACCTAAAGACTCTGACCATGAGGAACAAGATTCTCTGGTCTGATGAAACCGTTGCGTTCTTTGACCCGAGTGCCAAGCGTTACGTCTGGAGGAAACCAGGCACCATCCCTACGGTGACGCATGGTGGTGGCAGCATCATGCTGTGGGGATGTTTGTCAGCGGCAGCGACTAGGAGACTAGTCCGGATCGAGGCAAGGATAAACGGAGTGAAGTACAGAGATTTTTGATGAAAACCTGCTCCAGAGTGTTCAGGACCTCAGACTGGGGTGAAGGTTCACCTTCCAACAGGACAATGACCCTAATCACACATCCAAGGCAACACAGGAGTGGCTTCAGGACAAGTCTCTGAATGTCCTTGGGTGGCCCAGCCAGAGCCCGGACTTGAACCCGATCAAACATCTCTGGAGAGACCTGAAAATAGCTGTGCAGCAACGCTCCCCATCCAACCTCACTGAGCTTGAGAGGATCTGCTGAAAATAATTGGAGAAACTCCCCAAATACAGATGTGCCAAGCTTGTAGCGTCATACCCAAGAAATCTTGATGCTGTAATCGCTTTCATTATGGGGTATTGTGTATAGATTGATGAGGGAAAAAATCTATTTATTCACTTTCAGAATAAGGCTATAAACTAACAAAATGTGGATAAGGTCAAGGGGTCTGAATACTTTCCGAAGGCACTGTATCTCATTCGCATAGAGTTGATCAGGCTGTTGATTGTAACCTGTGGAATATTGTCCCACTCTTCTTCAATGGCTGTGCGATGTTGCTGGATATTGGCAGGAACTGGAACACGCTGTCGCACACGTTGATCCAGAGCATCCCAAACATGCTCAATGGGTGACATGTCTGGTGGGTATGCAGGCCATGGAAGAACTGGAACATTTTCAGCTTCCAGGAATTGTGTACAGAACCTTGCGACATGGGGCCGTGCATTATCATGCTGAAACATGAGGTGATGGCGTGGATGAATGGCACTACAATGGGTCTGAATATCTCGTCACAATATCTCTGTGCATTCAAATTGCAATCGATAAAATGCAATTGTGTTCGTTGTCTGTAGCTTATACCGCCCCATACCATAACCACACAGCCAACATGAGGCACTCTGTTCATGACATTGACATCTGCAAACCGCTCACCAACACGACACTCTGCCATCTGCCCAGTAGAGTTGAAATTGGGATTCATCCGTGACGAGCACCCTTCCCCAGCGTGCCAGTGGATGAGCTTCCCTGAGATGGTTTCTGACAGTTTGTGCAGAAATTCTTCAGTTGTGCATGCATTCCCATGGTTTAATTTTCTGGCAACATCTCTGGTGGACATTCCTGCAGTCAGCATGCCAATTGCACTCTCGCTCAAAACTTGAGACATCTGTTGCGTTGTGTGACAAAACTGCACATTTTAGAGGTGCCTTTAATTGTCCCCGGCACAAGGTGCACCTGTGTAATGATCATGCTGTTTATTCAGCTTCTTGATATGTCACACCTGTCAGGTATATGGATTACCTTGGTAAAGGAGAAAGGCTCAGTAACAGGGATGTACATACTTTTTTTTTTTAAGTAAGCTTTTTTGTGCATATGGAACATTTCTGGGATCTTTTTTTTCAGCTCATGAACGATGTTGCGTTTGAAGATCTTTGTTCAGCATGACATAAAGGTTTTTGGGAAAGCCTTTCCATCTACCAGAAGATGGTTGTCAATGCATTATCAATAGCGCTAACGGCTACACAAAGTGGTAGAGAAACGTGTGCACACACAGACGCACAGACATTTAAGTGCCATTAGCTCTTCAGAAGTTTAAGGAAAATGCGTATCACTGATCCGTGTTGTTATCATCTTGGGCAAAATAATGAATGTTCTTATAAGTTCAATACATTTGGTTGATTTCCAACTAAGTTCATTACATTTTGAAATATTGTTGAATCTGTTTTAATGTCTGGATTCTCTGCAACACAGATTTTGTAGGGCCCTGGGGATTGTCCAATTTAAAATAGGCCACCACACTCTCTCCTCCTACGGGCACCATATTCCTTATTTAGTGCACTACTTTTGACCAGGGCCCTAACTAGTATTTTCGGTAGGTGAGGTAGAATCTATGGCTTCAGCTGGAATGTGCAGTCTACCATCATATTTGATATCGGTCTATAATGCATTGTGGAAGTAGTCACCAGTGGCAGCCCATGTCAAGCTATAACTGCCCAGCAGAATTATTGTAAAGCAAACAGGGTGGGTGAAGTGACAACGCAATCATAGCTCTTTGGACTCAGCCAGCTCCTTATGAGAGAAACTAATTTCGAAAGCTCTGACTGTGAGGATGCATGCATCTGTAAAGAGGCTTGTACAACTCTCGACTGTTTGTGTTATATTTAGAGTTCGGTGTAGATGCATAAAATAGTTGTTTGGCTCCATTTTTTGGGGGGGCCGGTAGCCAGAAAATATATTTTGAACATAATTCCATTCTATTACTACTTAGTGTCATTGCTGTCTATCTGTGCATGTCTTTCACAAACACACAGCCAGACACAGAAAGACAGGCACACGCACAATTTCAGTGAGATGGTTAAAATACCCTAACATGTTCAAGGGGAGCAGGGGCTCCTCTTCAAAGCATCCTCTGACTTTGGGACGAGTTGACAGAGACATGCTTGCATCTCGTTATTCTCACTCCGTGGCCAGATGTTGTGGCATAGCGGTGCTGTGCGGGACATGACAGCCATAGAAACAGCTAGAGGGGGTTTGGATGGACCCTCCCGCCTGGTCCACCCTGGGTGTCACTGTAATCCCACCCCCATCTTCATTTGATTATGCTGGGTGCACCATACAATCCCAATGGCAGCACATTCAACTAAAACGACTAAAACGACCCCGGGGGAATAAGCCCGTATTCCTCAATCGCTTTTTCAGACCGTCACTGATTCCTATCGGTGCCTCATTGTCCTGATGAGGAACCATAGCTAGGATGTGTGGAGAGAACAAGATAAGCTTTCACTGCAGTATGTGTTCGCAGGACTGTGGAAAAACCCCAGGCCGGGACTACAATTCTGCACTCAGTAACCCATGTTCTTTTCACTCTATTTTCATGCCATAGGCTTTGTGCCTAATTACATCAGTAGTTTAGGCCTTAATTAACGATTCTGATACTAGGCCGCATTGCAGAATGTCTATGTTCTGCCACATTTTTATCCCCACCTTGTTATCTCAGGACTCAGTATGCCATCTGGGATAATACCTTGAGCAGACATACGGCCAGGTTTGTCTGGCCAGCAACAGCCAAGAAGGGGGAGGGTCTGAACTCAAGGTTGCTTGAGCATACAGTCAGCACTTTGGCTGTGCTGCAGCCTGCATAACGGCGGGAGATCATACTGACTCAAATCTCTAGCCACTTAATAATAAAAAATTGGATGTAATAAGTGTATCACTAGTCACTTTAAACAATGCCACTTTATATAATGTTTACATACCCTACATTACTCATCTCATATGTATGTACTGTACTCTACCATCTACTGCATCTTGCCTATGCCGTTCGGCCAACGCTCATCCATATATTTATATGTAGATATTCTTATTCATTCCTTTACACTTGTGTGTATAAGGTAGTTGTTGTGAAATTGTTAGATTGCTTGTTAGATATTACTGCACGGTCGGAACTAGAAGCACAAGCATTTCGCTACACTCGCATTAACATCTGCTGACCATGTGTATGTGACCAATAAAATGTAATGTGATTTTGAGATCATTCCCTTGATATTAAGGAGAGGCTTGCTGGGTGCCATAGTCTTAATATGGAGCTCCAGAATAGATTGAAAGTGATTCCTCAAATGACGCCTATGCTTGGTCCTCTTTATGTTGTGAACTTGTGACGTTATATCAGGGTTTTCAACTCCTACCCTACGAGGTCTGGAGCCTGCTGGTTTTCTGTTCAACCTGATAATTAATTGCTCTCACCTTGTGTCCCTGGGGGGGCAGCTTCTTTTACTGGGGTGTGTGTCGTAAGGATAAGGAGCGATCACCTTCACCAGACAAGATCTGCCTTTATTCTCTTGCAAATAGATTGGTAAGACACTGCAACGAGCTAAGCTTGTACTGTGTCCATCTTCCATTCTACTATCTGTTCATTTTAGATATGGTGAGGCCAAAGTGCTAACATCACAAGCAAATGCATTTGTGGGGGATTTATCAGTGTTCTGTCGCAATGGTCTCCAATTTCTTTCAAGGACATGTCCCCAATATGCAACAAGTAGGGCTGGACAGCATTGTGCATAATTCTGAGCTATTGCTCTGCTGTTCTGAGCTACTGCTGTTCCCATAAGGGCTCAAGTCTGTCCGTCTAATGGAGATTCTCAAGCGACACCACTGTTCTTAATAAAACCTTGAGATGCTGTTATTCCAGTTTCCGTTTCCTCTCCTGTGGCATTCTGCTGCTGCTGCTCCAAGTATATTGTTCCCAGGAAGGCCAAGCTGTGTCATGTTTATTCTAGCAAAATGCCAGATATAGGCCCGTGGCGTTGTGGCATCTCTCAATCTGGCCGTGTGTGTGCAGGGTTTTTTCTGTATCAAAAAGGGGCTTAGGTGGTATGGGTGCGATCAGCCCAGCTGAATTTTAGAGAACGTTTTAGATAACCCCGTCTTGGAGGTGTAGCAAAATCTGTGAATTTAAGGCAATTTCCTGCAACCATACACATTTCTCCATTGAGCTGAGAGACATTTCTGCAGTTTAAAAGCTAGTTTTCTGTAATTCTATGCATTTTGCCATGTCTAATGCTATGCTATTTTGCCCAATCAAAATAACAAAATCAATAATGCTAAATTCATTGTTTTGGGAGTTTTCAATTCTTCCTGACTGTCTAGATTTTATTTTGGTGATTGATAGTTCGCAAAGATAATATTATAAAAACAGTATACATTTATATTTTCTACATACATAAATAAAGGTTAAATAAATAAATAAAATAAATAAAATACTGGTTTTTGACATTTAATTTTACACTGAAAGTGTTTTTCCATCCCGGAAATGTCAAAAGTTTGAATACACCTACTCATTCAAGTATCTTTCTTTATTTTTACTGTTTTCTACATTGTAGAATAATAGTGAAGACATCAACTATGAAATTTATTTTTTATTTTATTTTATTTCACCTTTATTTAACCAGGTAGGCAAATTGAGAACACGTTCTCATTTACAATTGCGACCTGGCCAAGATAAAGCAAAGCAGTTCGACACATACAACAACACATAGTTACACATGGAGTAAAACAAACATACAGTCAATAATACAGTGAAAAATAAGTCTATATACAATGTGAGCAAGTGAGGTGAGATAAGGGAGGTGAAGGCAAACAAAATATATATATAAATAAAAATATAAAAAGGCCATGGTGGCGAAGTAAATACAATATAGCAAGTAAAAAAAAAAACACTGGAATGGTTGGTTTGCAGTGGAAGAAAGTGTAAAGTAGAGAGAGAAATAATGGGGTGCAAAGGAGCAAAATAAATAAATAAATACAGTAGGTAAAGAGGTAGTTGTTTGGGCTAAATTATAGATGGGCTATGTACAGGTGCAGTAATCTATGAGCTGCTCTGACAGCTGGTGCTTAAAGCTAGTGAGGGAGATAAGTGTTTCCAGTTTCAGAGATTTTTGTAGTTCGTTCCAGTCATTGGCAGCAGAGAACTGGAAGGAGAGGCGGCCAAAGGAAGAATTGGTTTTGGGGGTGACCAGAGAGATATACCTGCTGGAGCGCGTGCTACAGGTAGGTGCTGCTATGGTGACCAGCGAGCTGAGATAAGGGGGGACTTTACCTAGCAGGGTCTTGTAGATGACCTGGAGCCAGTGGGTTTGGCGACGAGTATGAAGCGAGGGCCAGCCAACGAGAGTGTACAGGTCGCAGTGGTGGGTAGTATATGGGGCTTTGGTGACAAAACGGATGGCACTGTGATAGACTGCATCCAATTTATTGAGTAGGGTTTTGGAGGCTATTTTGTAAATGACATCACCGAAGTCGAGGATTGGTAGGATGGTCAGTTTTACAAGGGTATGTTTGGCAGCATGAGTGAAGGATGCTTTGTTGCGGAATAGGAAGCCAATTCTAGATTTAACTTTGGATTGGAGATGTTTGATGTGAGTCTGGAAGGAGAGTTTACAGTCTTTTTTAAATTTTATTTCACCTTTATTTAACCAGGTAGGCTAGTTGAGAACAAGTTCTCATTTGCAACTGCGACCTGGCCAAGATAAAGCATAGCAGTGTGAACAGACAACACAGAGTTACACATGGAGTAAACAATAAACAAGTCAATAACATGGTAGAAAAAAAGAGAATCTATATACAATGTGTGCAAAAGGCATGAGGTAGGCAATAAATCGAATAATTATAATTTAGCAGATTAACACTGGAGTGATAAATCATCAGATGATCATGTGCAAGAAGAGATACTGGTGTGCAAAAGAGCAGAAAAGTAAATAAATAAAAGCAGTATGGGGGGTGAGGTAGGTAAATTGGGTGGGTAGTTTACAGATGGACTATGTACAGCTGCAGCGATCGGTTAGCTGCTCGGATAGCAGATTTTTAAAGTTGTTGAGGGAGATAAAAGTCTCCAACTTCAGAGATTTTTGCAATTCGTTCCAGTCGCAGGCAGCAGAGAACTGGAAGGAAAGGCGTCCAAATGAGGTTTTGGCTTTAGGGATGATCAGTGAGATACACCTGCTGGAGCGCGTGTTGCGGGTGGGTGTAGCCATCGTGACCAGTGAACTGAGATAAGGCGGCACTTTACCTAGCATAGCCTTGTAGATGACCTGGAGCCAGTGGGTCTGACGACGAACGTGTAGCGAGGGCCAGCCGACTAGGGCATACAGGTCGCAGTGGTGGGTCGTATAAGGTGCTTTAGTAACAAAACGAATGGCACTGTGATAAACTGCATCCAGTTTGCTGAGTAGAGTATTGGAAGCTATTTTGTAGATGACATCGCCGAAGTCGAGGATCGGTAGGATAGTCAGTTTTACTAGGGTAAGTTTGGCGGCGTGAGTGAAGGAGGCTTTGTTGCGGAATAGAAAGCTGATTCTTGATTTGATTTTGGATTGGAGATGTTTGATATGAGTCTGGAAGGAGAGTTTGCAGTCTAGCCAGACACCTAGGTACTTATAGATGTCCACATATTCTAGGTCGGAACCGTCCAGGGTGGTGATGCTAGTCGGGCGTGCGGGTGCAGGCAGCGAACGGTTGAAAAGCATGCATTTGGTTTTACTAGCGTTTAAGAGCAGTTGGAGGCCACGGAAGGAGTGTTGTATGGCATTGAAGCTCGTTTGGAGGTTAGATAGCACAGTGTCCAAGGAAGGGCCGGAAGTATATAGAATGGTGTCGTCTGCGTAGAGGTGGATCAGGGAATCGCCCGCAGCAAGAGCAACATCATTGATGTATACAGAGAAAAGAGTCGGCCCGAGAATTGAACCCTGTGGTACCCCCATAGAGACTGCCAGAGGACCGGACAACATGCCCTCCGATTTGACACACTGAACTCTGTCTGCAAAGTAGTTGGTGAACCAGGCAAGGCAGTCATTAGAAAAACCGAGGCTACTGAGTCTGCCGATAAGAATATGGTGATTGACAGAGTCGAAAGCCTTGGCCAGGTCGATGAAGACGGCTGCACAGTAATGTCTTTTATCGATGGCGGTTATGATATCGTTTAGTACCTTGAGCGTGGCTGAGGTGCACCCATGACCGGCTCGGAAACCGGATTGCACAGCGGAGAAGGTACGGTGGGATTCGAGATGGTCAGTGATCTGTTTGTTGACTTGGATTTCGAAGACCTTAGATAGGCAGGGCAGGATGGATATAGGTCTGTAACAGTTTGGGTCCAGGGTGTCTCCCCCTTTGAAGAGGGGGATGACCGCGGCAGCTTTCCAATCCTTGGGGATCTCAGATGATACGAAGGAGAGGTTGAACAGGCTGGTGATAGGGGGTGCGACAATGGCGGCGGACAGTTTCAGAAATAGGGGGTCCAGATTGTCAAGCCCAGCTGATTTGTATGGGTCCAGGTTTTTCAGCTCTTTCAGAACATCTGCTATCTGGATTTGGGTAAAGGAGAAGCTGGGGAGGCTTGCGCGAGTAGCAGCGGGGGGGGCGGGGCTGTTGGCCAAGGTTGGAGTCGCCAGGAGGAAGGCATGGCCAGCCATTGAGAAATGCTTGTTGAAGTCTTCGATTATCACGGATTTATCGGTGGTGACCGTGTTACCTAGCCTCAGTGCAGTGGGCAGCTGGGAGGAGGTGCTCTTGTTCTCCATGGACTTTACAGTATCCCAGAACTTTTTGGAGTTAGAGCTACAGGATGCAAATTTCTGCTTGAAAAAGCTGGCCTTTGCTTTCCTGACTGACTGCGTGTATTGGTTCCTGACAGTTGCATATCGCGGGGGCTCTTCGATGCTATTGCAGTTCGCCACAGGATGTTTTTGTGCTGGTCGAGGGCAGTCAGGTCTGGAGTGAACCAAGGGCTATATCTGTTCTTGGTTCTGCATTTTTTGAACGGAGCATGCTTGTCTAATATGGTGAGGAAGTAACATTTAAAGAATGACCAGGCATCCTCAACTGACGGGATGAGGTCAATATCCTTCCAGGGTACCCGGGCCAGGTCGATTAGAAAGGCCTGCTCGCAGAAGTGTTTTAGGGAGCGTTTGACAGTGATGAGGGGTGGTCGTTTGACCGCGGACCCGTGGCGGATACAGGCAATGAGGCAGTGATCGCTGAGATCTTGATTGAAGACAGCAGAGGTGTATTTGGAGGGCAGGTTGGTCAGGATAATGTCTATTAGGGTGCCCATGTTTACGGATTTAGGGTTGTACCTGGTGGGTTCCTTGATGATTTGTGTGAGATTGAGGGCATCAAGCTTGGATTGTAGGACTGCCGGGGTGTTAAGCATATCCCAGTTTAGGTCACCTAACAGAACAAACTCTGAAGCTAGATGGGGAGCGATCAATTCACAGATGGTGTCCAGGGCACAGCTGGGAGCTGAGGGGGGTCGGTAGCAGGCGGCAACAGTGAGAGACTTATTTCTGGAGCGATTAATTTTTAAAATTAGAAGTTCGAACTGTTTGGGCATAGACCTGGAAAGTATGACAGAACTTTGCAGGCTATCTCTGCAGTAGATTGCAACTCCTCCCCCTTTGGCAGTTCTATCTTGACGGAAAGTGTTATAGTTGGGTATGGAAATCTCAGAATTTTTGGTGGCCTTCCTAAGCCAGGATTCGGACACGGCAAGGACATCAGGGTTGGCAGAGTGTGCTAAAGCGGTGAGTAAGGCAAACTTAGGGAGGAGGCTTCTGATGTTGACATGCATGAGGCCAAGGCTTTTTCGATCACAGAAGTCAACAAATGAGGGTGACTGGGGACATGCAGGGCCTGGGTTTACCTCCACATCACCCGAGGAACAGAGGAGTAGTAGGATGAGGGTGCGGCTAAAGGCTATCAAAACTGGTCGCCTAGAGCGTTGGGGACAAAGAATAAAAGGAGCAGATTTATGGGCGTGGTAGAATAGATTCTGGGCATAATGTGCAGACAGGGGTATGGAGGGGCGCGGGTACAGCGGAGGCAAGCCCAGGCACTGGGTGATGATAAGAGAGGTTGTATCTCTGGACATGCTGGTCTCAATGGGTGAGGTCACCGCATGTGTGGGGGGTGGGACAAAGGAGGTAACAGAGGTACGGAGAGTGGAACTACAGGGTCCATTGCAAACCAAAACAATGATAATGATAACTAGCCTGAACAACAGTATGCAAGGCATATTGATATATGAGAGAGACATACAATAAGGCATAAAGTGATTGCAGGTCTTGATTGGGAGAGCTAGCTAAAACAACAGGTAAGATAACAGCAGCAATAACAGGGTGCTAGTCTAACACAGCAACAACAGGTAAAAATGGCGACGACTCGGCAGAGAGGGTCGGATTAACTACACACAGATCCTGAGTTAAAGCACAGAGCCGACAGATAAAACACAAATAAACAGAATGGAGTACCGTGAATTAATGGACAGTCAAGCATGCATCAGCTATGTAGCCAAGTGATCATAGTGTCCAGGGGGCAGCCGTAGATGGAGCAGGGAGGCCTCCACTAAGCTAGCACGCGGCGTTTAAAGTTAGTAGCCCGGGGGGTGGTCTGCTCAGACGGAGGGGGTCTGCTCAGACGTGGTCGTGTCGACAGAGAATCCAAGCCGGATGGCGAAAGAGAGGTTGTGAATTATAGAATTGTGTTTGCTAACTGGTGCTAGCTTCGTGGCAGTGGCGCTAGCTGCGCTAGCTGCAAGCTAGCTGTGAGGATCAGAAGTAGTGGCTCAGGGATTACGGCAGGAATCCGGCGTTGTTGTCGAGAGACAGTCCGATGCTGGTAAATTGGTGAGTAATATCCAGGCTAATAACAGGGCTGGTGTCTGTGCAGAAGGTAAAAGCTACTAGCAGCGGCAAAAAAATGGCTAAATTAGCTTGTAGCTGATTTAGACCAGTTGTGATGGATTGGCAGGGCTCTGTGTCGGCAAAAAAAAGGTCCAGTCCAATTGGCAAAGGAGGTATTGTAGCCCAAGAATTCGCTGGTAGACCTCTTCGGCTAGCCGGCAGATGGGCCTAGCTCGAGGCTAGCTCAAGGCTAACTGGTGCTTGCTTCGGGACAGAGGTGTTAGCCAGTAGTAGCCACTCGGTTGCAGCTAGCTAGCTGTGATGATACGGTGTAATTGTCCAGAGCTTGCGTCAGGAATCCGGTGATGTGGTAGAGAAAAAGCAGTCCTATATGCTCTGGGTTGATATCGCGCTTGCAGACTGGCAGGTATTGGCCCGGTATTGAAGCTGGCAGTGTCCGAGTTGAGGGTGAAGACCGCAGCAGTGGCTAACTGACTACTAGCTAGTAGCTAGTTATCTGGCTAGCTTCTGATTGGGGTTACGGTTCTAAAGTATAAAAAAATAGCAGGTCCGTACCACATTGGGTGAGGCGGAATGTAGGAATGTATATTCAGTTCCTAGATGGAAAGTGAAATTAAAATATATACGAAATGTATACGAAAAATACGAAGACTATTTACACGGGACAAGACAAGACAAAGACACGTCCTACTGCTACGCCATCTTGGATACCGAGTCTAACCAGACACCTAGGTATTTGTAGTTGTCCACATATTCTAAGTCAGAGCCGTCCAGAGTAGTGATGTTGGACAGGCGGGCAGGTGCAGGCAGCGATCGGTTGAAGAGCATGCATTTAGTTTTACTTGTATTTAAGAGCAATTGGAGGCCACGGAAGGAGAGCTGTACGGCATTGAAGCTCGCCTGGAGGGTTGTTAACACAGTGTCAAAAGAAGGGCCAGAAGTATACAGAATAGTGTCTAGTAGTGAAATAACACATATGCAATCATATAGTAACCAAAAAAGTGTTAAACAAGATACTTCAAAGTAGCCACCTGTTGCGTTGATGACAGTGTTGCAAATCTTGACATTCTCTCAACCAGCTTCACCTGGAATGCTTTTCAAACAGTCTTGAAGGAGTTCCCTCGTAAGTTGGCTGCTTTTCCTTCACTCTGCGGTCCAACTCATCCCAAACCATCTCAGTTGGGTTGAGGTCGGGTGATTGTGGAGGCCAGGTCATCTGATGCAGCACTCCAATGCTCTCCTTCTTGGTCAAATATCCCTTACACAGCCTGGGAGTGTGTTGGGTCATTGTCCTGTTGAAAAACAAATGATAGTCCAACTAAGCGCAAACCAGATGAGATGGCGTATCACTGCAGAATGCTGTGGTAGCCATGCTGGTTAAGTGTGCCTTGAATTCTAAATAAATCACAGACGGTGTCACCAGCAAAGCACCATCACACCTTTTCCTCCATGCTGGGAACCACACATGCAGAGATCATCCGTTCACCTACTAAGACATGGCGGTTAGAACCAAAAATCTCAAATTTGGACTCATCAGACCAAAGGGCAGATTTCCACCGGTCACTGGCAGTGCTCCTCCTGCTCAAAGGCGGAGGTAGCGGCCCTGCTGCTGGGTTGTTGCCCTCCTACGGCCTCCTCCACGTCTCCTGATGTACTGGCCTGTCTCCTGGTAGCGCCTCCATGCTCTGGACACTACGCTGACAGACACAGCAAACCTTCTTGCCACAGCTCGCATTGATGTGCCATCCTGGATGAGCTGCACTACCTGAGCCACTTGTGTGGGTTGTAGACTCCGTCTCATGCTACCACTAGAGTGAGAGCACCGCCAGCATTCAAAAGTGACCAAAACATCAGCCAGGAAGCATAGGAACTGAGAAGTGGTCTGTGGTCACCACCTGCAGAACCACTCCTTTATTGGGGGTGTCTTGCTAATTGCCTATAATTTCAACCTGTTGTCTATTCCATTTGCACAACAGCATGTGAAATTTATTGTCAATCAGTGTTGCTTCCTAAGTGGACAGTTTGATTTCACAGAAGTGTGATTGACTTGGAGTTACATTGTGTTGTTTAAGTGTTCCCTTTATTTTTTTGAGCAGTGTATATATATATACACTACCGTTCAAAGGTTTGGGCTCACTTAGAAATGTCCTTGTTATCCATGAAAACATACATGAAATGAGTTGCAAAATGAATCGGAAATATAGTCAAGACGTTGACAAGGTTATAAATAATGATTTTTAATTGAAATAATAATTGTGTCCTTCAAACTTTGCTTTCGTCAAAGAATCGTCCATTTGCAGCAATTACGGTCTTGCAGACCTTTTGGCATTCTAGTTGTCAATTTGTTGAGGTAATCTGAAGAGATTTCACCCCATGCTTCCTGAAGCACCTCCCACAAGTTGGATTGGCTTGATTGGCACATCTTACATACCATACGGTCAAGCTGCTCCCACAATAGCTCAATAGGGTTGAGATCCGGTGACTGTGCTGGCCACTCCATTATATACAGAATATCAGCTGACAGCTTCTTCCCTAAATAGTTCTTGCATAGTTTGGAGCTGTGCTTTGGGTCATTGTCCTGTTGTAGGAGGAAATTGGCTCCAATTAAGCGCCGTCCACAAGGTATGGCATGGCGTTGCAAAATGGAGTGATGGCCTTCCTTCAAGATCCCTTTTACCCTGTACAAATCTCCCACTTTACCACCACCAAAGCACCCCCAGACCATCACATTACCTCCACCTTGCTTGACAGATGGCGTCAAGCACTCCTCCAGCATCTTTTCATTATTTCTGTGTCTCACAAATGTCCTAATTTGTGATCCGAACACCTCAAACTTAGATTCGTCTGTCCACAACACTTTTTTCCAATCTTCCTCTGCCCAGTGTCTGTGTACTTTTGCCCACCTTAATCTTTTCTTTTTATTGGCCAGTCTGAGATATGGCTTTTTATTTGCAACTCTGCCTAGAAGGCCAGCATCCCCGAGTCGCCTCTTCACTATTGACTTTGAGACTGGTGTTTTGCGGGTACTATTTAATGAAGCTGCCAGTTGAGGACTTGTGAGGCATCTGTTTCTCTAACTAGACACTAGTAATGTACTTGTCCTCTTGCTCAGTTGTGCAACGGGGCCTCCCACTCCTCTTTCTATTCTGGTTAGAGCCAGTTTGCCTTGTCTTTCTGATCAATTTCATGTTTTTTTAATGGGCAATAATGTTGCTTTTCTTCCAAAAACAAGGACATTTCTAATGACCCCAAACTTTTGAATGGTAGTGTATATTAGGTTGATTAAATGGTAGAAAAAGTATCTTCCCTTTTTCCTCTGCTTTTCGCTTCCTTTCTTCGTCTGTCCTACGCATTGCCCCACCTTCACGTGGAATGCTAATTTCAGTCTGACTAACCTTCCAGTGCAAAGCAATGTATCGACTGTTCATTTTCCCTTGTAGCTTGTTTGCCATTGACTGTTTTATCTATTGAAATGTAGCAGCCCCTTCTGCCAGTAGAGTGACTGAAATGTGTTGTTTTTCTCCTCATAGGGCCACTGTAGAGGAGGTGGAGGGGGATGTCGGGGAACTGGAGTCCAAACTTGACAAGGTGAGTAGGGTCTAGTTTTTGAGTAGGCTTGGGCGGTATACCGTACATACAGGGGTATTTAGAAATAGCCACAGGATGGTTCAAAACTATTTATTTGTAACGCTCGTCGTTGGAATGAGAAGAGGAGGACCAATGCGCAGCGTGGTAAGTATCCATTTTAATAAGAATACTTGAACTATGAACAAAAACAATAAACTGACAAACGACCGAGACAGTTCCGTATGGTGAAACACAGGCACAGAAAATAACCACCCACAAAACACAAAGAAAAACAGGGTACCTAAATATGGCTCCCATTCAGAGACAACGACTGACACCTGCCTCTGATTGGGAACCATACTAGGCCAAACACAGAAACAGACAACCTAGACATACAACATAGAATGCCCACCCACATCACACCCTGACCAAACAAAACATAGAAACATACAAAGCAATCTATGGTCAGGGCGTGACATTATTTTAAGTTTTTTTAATATATTAGAATATTTGTTGCTAGCCTACTTAGTCAACTTGGGCAATATGTTAAGAGATAAATCTGATTGCATACTTCATTTCAACTGTTACTTTGTTTTACATTATAAAGCTTACCGTAGTTCCTCAGAACAGATGAGCCAGTCAGGTGTTTATTTTTAAATAGTCCAGCTGTGTATTTGGTTTAACTTGCTAGTTAGCTAATTAAGTGGCCGAATCAATAAGGAGTTGTTTTGTGTTTTTAGCGGCTCCTTGTGTACTAATACGGTACTACCATAAATCCTGGGATGAGGGAAGGACAGTATGACGATATGAACATTCGGATACCGCTCAACCCTAGTTTGGAGCAATGATGATGGAAATCCTATTGTTTGCATTATGAACCACTCCCTGTTTATAAAAACCCTGTGTCTCGGTCCCCTATAACTGGCCTGAGATCAGTACGAGATCACACCGAGTGAGGGGGTGAGAGTCAAGAGAGGTGTGATGAAATCCCACTGGTAGGTCTATAAAGACCCTGCAGCCAGTCACTGGAGTATTTCAATGGTTTGTTGGTGGAATTTACTTATTTTTTGCAAGTTCACTCACTGATCCTGGATCTCCTGTGATTGCCACTGCATTTTTCTAGTCTCCCACCCTTTGGTCATCATGTATCGGACTCATTCCATACCCTGGTGTCACTTCCCTGTTGCGTTGTAGTGGAAGGATCTGCTCCAGATGGGTTTGGTGTGACAGCAGGGTGGAGGCTAAAGTTCAGTCTTTTCTTAGAAACTAAGCCTTGCCATTGAGATAGAGAAAGCCCTCCACACAGCCAAGTTGAATATTAAAACAACACAGGCTTTATTGGGCCAATATTAAGTCTCTTGAAGCACATTTCCCCTTGAATGTAAAGTAAATACACTTCAGACAATAACATCCCCTCATTCCGATAATTTACTATGGTGAAATTGTCTAAATCAGGGATGGGCAATTGGCGTCCCCCTTTTGTAGGCCCGCGGACCAATAAAAAAAATTACAAAACATTTTTTTTGGGGGGGCTCAGTCGGGGTCTCATTTGTACTGTTACACAAGGTGCAATTTCAAATTTGGTTGTGCATCAGCAGTCACTTAAATAGCCCATGTCAGCATTTTTTTTTTTTAGATTGGTAATATAATAATGGTCTAGCGGCCAGCTATCTAAACATGTAATAAGCATGGTTGAATTACCGACCGGGGTGGGGCCCATTTGATAATTAGTTATCATATTTAAAACTGCAAACATTTGCCTCCACCCTGTGACAAAATGTGTAGAATTGCAGGAAATGAAGCACGTGAAAGCTGGGGACCTCTTTAAAATAGTGGCCAGTCAACTCTGTTTTCACACACGATTGCGCAATGACTGGGATTATCAGAACATATGTTTCGCTAAGCTCTGTAGGCTTGGGCGCTCCAACACTGTTCCAGGGGTCCTATGCGCTTAATTATTTGGTCACATTAGTTTTGATACTAACCTTATCAAAACATATAGGCCTATGGGCTAGGCTACATGAAACATGCGACTATGATTTTTAATATAGGCCATCAAAACTATTGTTTTCTCATGCAATTGCATACCCTATAGAAATGTTGAGCATTATGGGCTTATAGGATCACTTATTTCATTCCATACATCAACCAGCTATGAGGAGCTGGCTCTTGCTGCGCAACAGGTTACCCTATATTCTGCTCAAACTCTAAATGCCAGTGTTCTCATGAAGGTTTGAATTTCTATTTCATTTGCATTGATGTCAGAGTGATTAGAGGGACAATGGAGCACTGAGCACCAGGCCATTAGCAACTGGTCATTAGCAAGTTGGGTAAGCTACTAATGACCATCAGCGGCATCAGAGCTCGGTTTTGGAAAAGCCTAGTTACCGTGACTCAACGGTCAGGTGGAATTTGACTGCGGGCATGACTCATGACTGCAGGTGTGGAGGTAACGTAACGACCCTATTTGTGAGCAGCAGTCAATGATGGCAGTAAGGGAAGTGAGCAGCTTTCTTCAGGTGGAAAATGCTAACTAAGCAAAGGTATCACAAGTGTCCTTGAAAATTAGGCATATAGCCTGTCCAATTTCACCTTAAACTACAGAATCTCAACTGAAGTCTCTCGCTTTTGGTCATAGACCCTGTCATGGAGTGAGCCTGTTTCTCGTAAGCACTAAAGCTATCAGACAGACCATAGTGGAACATTTAGCCTCTCTGCTTCCTTGCTTACTCTTGTGTAGGAGTGCATGGATAAAGTCCAGGGTGTGTTTGTGGGATTACTTAACATTGAATTATGTCTGCCCCCAATGAGTCAGAAAAAAGTGTTAAATGTAGAGGGTTGCTTGTTAGCCTAATTACTGGTAGCTGGTTTCTGGTGAAGTCATGTTTGCCCAAGCAAACAGCTGTTTCATTTTCAAACCTCTGAATTGTTTTGTTTATGTATCAAACTGTTATCTTTTGTCAGGAACAAATTTCCAGTGTTAGAACACAGAACAGTGTCTTAAAGGGATGGCATGGAAAGCAAGCACTATTTCATCCATTAATCACTTCTGTCATCCCTCTCTCTCTCCTCTCTAGCTGGTGAAGCTATGCATCGGGATGATCGATGCCGGCAAGGCCTACAACACTGCCAATAAACAGTTTGTCAATGGAATCCGCGAGCTCGCTGCAAGCTCCACCAAAGATGAAGTCATCGAGGTAAAAGAGCTACAGTAACCTAGCTTGAGCGTCGCAAGTCAAAACTGACCGTTTATATTGTTAGAAAACCGCTGGTGTCCTCAACTATGTCCCTTTAGGCTTGTGGGGCTCCTCTGTTATTTTCTCACACACATTTTTGCGTTGAGTGGCCTGCATTTCCGCTCCTTCTTTGTATACTTCCTGGATCTGAAGTTCAGCCACAGTGCATTTTTCTGAAAGAATGTCCCTATTGTTGAAGAATTTTCCCTGAAGGCACCATTGTTGCTCAAATGGCTAAAGCGGCGTAGCAGCACACGAGCAGGGTATTCAACCAGGGTCTGCGGAGGTACTGCAGGGGTCTGCGGAAAAAATTATTAATAAATAAAAAAAAAGTATTCTTTCTAATGATGTGAACTTTATTTCTAAACTCCTAATATTGAGCAAATTACACTCATTGGAGTCTATGACACAGGCTTTGAAAAAGCACCCACGAGTACAGGGCACGGCAAAGCTTTCTTGACGTGGCCATACATTTTTGCCAACAAATGGCCCACCTTTGTTTAACTAGTTAAACGGCTGCTTTTAGCGTCAATATGTTTGAATATACATTTTTCTAGCTAATAGGCTATGTTCCAATTATGTGGGGAGGCCAAAATAATGAAACTATCTACCAAATCTGTAAATTTTAAAATGTTGATTACTTCTCCTTGCCATTATCATTTATCAGATAAGATGTGAAAATTCTTAACGCTTAACATGGGGGTCCCTGGGCAAGAAAAGTTTGAAGACCCCTGCACTAGAGCATTTCCTCATACACATACCTCAGTCACTGTTAGTAGGTTTTACTAGTCTGGAATTCAGTGTTTATTATACCCTGTCACTCATAACGGTGTGTGTCTGAGATGGTGTGACTAGTTCATACAATAGGACTATTTTACATTGATGGATAGGTGTATCATTTATGGATAATACATTTTACGCTGAGACTGATGTTTTACATAGAATTGTTCTATCCCATGTGTCTGTACATATTTATTTACTTTATCTCTGTTTTACACTTTTCTTTTTCCTCCCACAGTCCAGTCTCACAAAGTTTGCCGAGAGTCTGCAGGAGATGATCAACTATCACACGGTAAGGCGACATTTGATGTGAAACAGAACTTGGTGTGCTATACAGTACCTTTTTATGTTTTACAGCCTGAATTTAAAATGGATTACATTGAGATTTTGTCACTGATCTACACACAATAACCCATAATGTCAAAGTGGAATTATGTTTTTTAGAAATGTTACAAATGAATAACAATTTAAAGCTGAGATGTCTTGAGTCAATACGTATTCAACCCTTTTGTTATGGCAAGCCTAAATACGTTCAGGAGTAAAAATGGACTTAACAAGTCACATAATAAGTTGTATGGACTCACTCTGTGTGCAATAATAGTGTTTAACATGATTTTTAAATTACCCTGTTCCCCACACATACAATTATGTGTAAGGTCCCTCAGTCGAGCAGTGAATGTCAAGCACAGATTCACCCACAAAGACCTGGGAGGTTTTCCAATGGTTCGCAAAGAAGGGCACCTATTGGTAGATGGGTTAAAAAAAAGGCAGACAAGGCCTCCCGGGTGGCGCAGTGGTCCAAGGCACTGCATCGTAATGCTAGCTGTGCCACCAGAGACTCTGGGTTCGAGCCCAGGCTCTGTCGCAGCCGGCCGCGACCGGGAGGTCCATGGGGCGACGCACAATTGGCCTAGCGTCGTCCGGGTTAGGGAGGGTTTGGCCGGTAGGGATATCCTTGTCTCATCGCGCACTAGCGACTCTTGTGGCGGGCTGAGGGCAGTGCACGCTGACCAGGTCGCTAGGTGTACGGTGTTTCCTCCGACACATTGGTGCGGCTGGCTTCCGGGTTGGATGCGCGCTGTGTTAAGAAGCAGTGCAGCTTGGTTGGGTTGTGTTTCGGGGGACGCATGGCTCTCGAACTTCGTCTCTCCCGAGCCCGTACGGGAGTTGTAGCGATGAGACAAGACAGTAACTACTAACAATTGGATACCAAAAAATTGGGGAGAAAAAGGGGGTTTAAAAAAAAGGCAGACATTGAATATCCCTTTGAGCATGGTGCAATTATTACACTTTGGATGGTGTATCAATACACCCAATCATGAAAAAGATACAGGCGTCCTTCCTAACTCAGTTGCCGGAGAGGAAGGAAACTGCTCAGGGATTTCACCATGAGGCCAAGGGTGATTTTAAAACAGTTGGAGTTTAATGGCTGTGATAGAAACCTGAGGATGGATCAACAACATTTGTTACTCCACAATACTAGCATAAATGACATAGTGAAAAGAAGGAAGCCTGTGCAGAATACAAATATGACTTAACATGGATCCTGTTTGCAATAAGACACTAATACTGCAAAAAATATGGCAAATAAATTTTACTTTTTGTCAAGAATAAAAATATTTTGGGCAAATCCAACACAATACATAACTGAGTACCACTCTTAATATTTTCAAGCACGGTGATGGCTGCATCATGTTATGGGTATACTCCTCATCGGCAAGGTGTCGTGGCAGAATCGGATTTAGCTAAGTAACAGATAGATAAGATGTTATTTTCATCATATGCTTGTGAGATACTTGTCATTAGAATCTTCTGAGCTAGGGATTGGTAACTTGGGGCCAGAGAGGGGAGAGGTCAGGCGTGTCTTCATATGTCAATGTATCTGTTAAACCATGTGGTGCTAAGTAGAATATTAGAAGGGGAGGAGGACAGAGTGGAATGTTGGTTTCTTATGGGAACGTTGTTTGTAACTATTCCTAAACCATGGGATGGAGTTATTAATTCGGAAACCAGTTAGTTATCTCATACAATGTCTGTACGCCAGTCGCTCCCTACTTTTCTCATAGGGGGAAGGAGTTTGGCCGTGTTTGGAACCATTGTATGTCCCCTCTGAGGTTGCCCTTATCTTGACCTAGTATTTGACCTAAGGGGCTCACTGTCTGATTTTGAGTTTGTCCAGGTTTGGGAGTATCTAGAAATGACAATTGATATATGCCATTGGATGAGGTAATGTTTTGGTAGACAGTGAAGTATCAAGCATGAGATTTAAACCTTGTCATGGGAGATCAAACTGAACGATGATTTATAGCTGATGCTGTCTAGCGATAGGATACTCCTCTTTCGGGTAAAGGATTCTTTGTAAGTTGAGAGGGGTGTATCTTGGCTATAAATGAAACTAAGAATTGTTTTGTAAGCACTCTCAGAGAATTCATTTATAGACACTGAATTGATCTGTGAGTCATTAAAGGGCTTTGGTGAAGCTTGTATATATATTAAAGATGGAATATATAATTTAACTCTGACTTGTGTGTGGTTGGCTCTCTCTCTCTCTCTCTATTGAGTAATACAGGAAATTACCACGACAAAGGACTAGGATGTTTTTTGGGGGATAAAAATAAACGGAGTAGCGCTAAGCACAGTCAAACTCCTAGAGGAAAACTTGGTTCAGTCTGCTTTTTAACAGAAACTGGGAGACATATTCACCTTTCAGCAGGACAATAGCCTAAAACACAAGGCTAAATATACACTGCAGTTGCTTACCAAGACGTCATTGTATGTTCCTGAGTGGCCTAGTTACAGTGTTGACTTAAATCGGCTTGAAAATCTGGCATGGCAAAACTTGAAAATGGCGGTCTAGCAATGATCAACAATCAACTTGACCGAGCTTGAAGAATTTTTCAAAGAATGTGCAAATATTGAACAATCAGGTGTGAAGTTCGTACAGACTTACCCAGAAAGACTCACTGCTGTAATCGCTGTGCAAAGGTGATTCTAACATGTATTGACTCTGGGTTGAATACTCATCTAATCAAGATATTTTAATGTTTTAATTCCCCCAAAATGTTTGTTTCTTCCACTTTGATGTTAGAGGATTTTGTGGAGATTGTTGAAGTAAAAAACAGTTAAATCCATTTTAATCACACTTTGTAACACAACAAAATGTGGAAAAAGTCAAGGGGTATGAATACTCTCTGAAGGCACTGTACATGATATACAGCAGGTTTTATTGACTAAACTAAACACGCACTTGTATCGTCTTTGGCTTGTGTGTCTAACCCAAAGACCACAAATGTCCAGTTAAGCAGTGTTTTCCACAACTACATAAAGTAGCCTGATACCTACCCCCCCGCCTTCTACTGCCTTGATTCCATCTGAAATACACAGCGAAAATGATTGAATACTGGGGCTCAGTCATGGTCTCAACTTAATGTTGAGTTAGAATAGTAGAATACACAAGGTGCAATTTCTGAAATGTGGTTGTGCATCAGCAGTTTTGTTATGTCAGTCACTAATAGTCATTCAATTAGCCCATGTCAGCTAAAATGTTTAAGATTGGTAAGTTGGTATAGCCAGCTATTTAAACTTGTATTAATCATGGTCAAATGACTGACCGGTGGGCTCCCCTTGATTTTCTTTAGTTTCTCTCACTCCGATATCAAATTCAAAACTGCAAACATCTCGACACCCTATGGCAAAATGAGTAGAATTGCCGGAAATTAACAAAAACTAGATTTTTTTCCCTTCTCTCTGCTGTTGAGGGGGACCACTAAAATGTTTTGCTCACAAGATCCCCCTGGCCCCCCCAAAAAATGTTTACTAAGGTCCCCTAAGAGGCTAGGGCAGGCTGACTGCATGTGTGGGTATGGATGTGGGTACGCAGACCCGCGAGCCACTGCGGCCCCTCATGATGAGTTCAGAGTTTTTGTGACCCCCACCTCCATCAAAGTTGCCCATCCCTGATTTAGTTGATTCCTTAAGGTCAATAAACGCTTGAATATTGTTGAATTCTGTCTTAATGCCTGTATTCCGTGAGGTCCCTAATTATCTGATTTGTATTAGAATGAGGGGGGGGGGGGGTACTGCTAAGCTATATGCAATTGTTTTAAGAAGGTCATACCAAGGGTAATTTTGCTATTAGAGTTTGAATTTTAAGACCCCTTGAAATTTCAAAAAACAAATGTATATATATTTTTTTACCTATAATTTTTATTTGGGCTTACCGCTATTAGCCCATACAAACGCATTGAATAACAGATTCATAAATAATAATACAAATATAAAAAGAAAGTCTGTTCTGAAGTGTCTGTCCTATATCTGAGAGATATGAGAAATATCAGGAAACGTATTATTATTATTTTTTGTATTTTACCCACTTTTTCTCCCCAATTTCTTGATATCCAATTGCAATCTTGGCTCATCGCTGCAACTCCCCAATGGTCTCGGGAGAGTCGAAGGTCGAGTCATGCGTCCTCCCGAAACATGACCCGCCAAACCGCACTTCTTAACACACACCCGCTTAACTCGGAAGCCAGCTGCACCAATGTGTCGGAGGAAACACTGTTCAACTGACAACCGAAGTCAACCTGCAGGCGCCCGGCCCACCACAAGGAATCGCTAGAGCGCGATGATCCAAGTAAAGCCCCCCCCCGGCCTATTTTTTATTTGTAGATGTATTTAACCCCTTATTTTAGTCACTAAACAGTCTCCATATATATATATACTTCCATAAATTATTTTCAACTGGAGATTCAGACTGGACTTGAAAGACTTGTGGGCGTCCTAGAGCAAGACAACCGACATGTTTATGAGAGTCTCACCTTTCCACAGAGGGTTCATATTAGTGTGTAGCCCAAACTGTTCGGACACTACAGACAAAAGTTGGCAGATTGGCTGCCAGTCCCAAGACGCTATCATGTTGGTGAGATTCTCATCTTTCCATAGAGGGGTAATTTATTTTTGTTAAAAAATTTAATTTTTAAATTTATTTAACCATTATTTAACTAAGCAAGTCAGTTAAGAGCAAATTCTTATTTTCAATGACGGCCTACCCCGGCCAAACCCGGACGACGCTGGGCCAATTGTCTATAGAACTCCCAATCACAGCCGGATGTGATACAGCCTGCATTTGAACCAGAATCTCTTGCACTGAGATGCAGTGCCTCGGACCGCTGCGCCACTCGGAAGTCCGAGTAGGCCAAACCGTTCGGATGCTACGCACAATTTTGTTAGAAGACAGATTTTCAGGATGTCTCATGGTCTGACAAACACCGCTCTAGCTCTGTCACCTTTCACCACAGATGTGGAAGTGCGACATAGTGCGATTGAGACGTATCCAAAGCAAAAAACATATCAGGTTATTAAGGGATTTAAAAAAATTGTGCTAATTAGATTTCTGCAGGGGTGCAGACTTCGACCTTAGGGGATTAATATTATCACTATGCTAATGTCAACATGAACAGAGTGCCCCATGGTGGGGTTATGGTATTGGCAGGTATAATGTACGGACAATGAACACAACTGCATTTTATTGATGGCAATTTGAATGCCCAGAGATATGTGACAAGATCCTGAGGCCCATTATCATGCCATTCATCCACCGCCATCACCTCATGTATCAGCATGATAATGCACGACCCCATGTTGCAAGGTTCTGTACACAATTCCTGGAAGCTGAAAATGTCCCAGTTCTTCCATGGCCTGCATACTCACCAGACATGTCACCCATTGAGCATGTTTGGGATGTTCTGGATCGACTTGTAAGGCAGTGTGTTCCAGTTTCCGCCAACATCCAGAAACTTCGCACATCCATTGAAGAGGAGTGGGACAACATTCCGTAGGCCACAATCAACAGCCTGATCAACTTGATGCCGAAAGAGATGTGTTGCGCTGCATGAGGCAGATGGTGGTCACGCCAGATACTGACTGGTTTTCTGATCCACTACCTATTTTTAAGGTATTTGACCAACCGATCAGTGGCGGTCAGTGCCTTTTTAGATGAGGGTGGATGATCTTTTTTTTTTTATGAGCATGGTCTTATTTCGGTTACAGCATATTGGATGACTGTCATTCTAATTCCATTCACCCAGCTCAATGTAACATCGATAGGTTTAGGCTACTACGTGATACTTGAATTTTCCCTATATCCATCATGAGGTTGCTACAACCTAGCCTATGAATGAATGTAGGTGCACAGGTCGAGAAATTTGAGTAATCAAGGTAATTATCTAGCTGATCTAGGGTGTAATCATTAGTCCAACAGTTGCAAACAGGAGCCGGCTACACCATGGTGTTACCCTACAGAGGCCTGTTCAGGATACTGTAGGCCTTCATTGCAAAACAGTGTGTTTTAATCAATTATTTGGGGATGTACTATATTTAGTATAGCTTTATTTAAAAAAGGATAACTCTTAATATCTGTATTCCCAGTCAAGTGACATCCATAGATTAGGGCCTAATGAATTTATTTCAGTTGACTGATTTCCTTATATGTAATATAATATATTATATATATTATATATTATATATTATATTATATATATATTATATATTATATATTAATATATTATATGTAACTCAGTAAAATCTGGCACCCCAATGGTGGAACAAACTCCCTCACGACGCCAGGTCAGCGGAGTCAATCACCACCTTCCGGAGACACCTGAAACCCCACCTCTTCAAGGAATACCTAGGATAGGATAAAGTAATCCTTCTAACCCCCCCCCCCCTTAAAAGAGTTAGATGCACTATTGTAAAGTGGTTGTTCCACTGGATATCATAAGGTGAATGCACCAATTTGTAAGTCGCTCTGGATAAGAGCGTCTGCTAAATGACTTAAATGTAAATGTAAAATCTTAGAAATTGTTGCATGTTGTATTTATATTTTTGTTCAGTATAAGTATTAGCTTTTAAAACCATTAAATCTGTTTTATTTTATATTTTGGACCAGAGTGAGGCTATCGCTCCAGTAGCCTACCTATGCATTGAGGAGGATTCACTACCTTCATCGAATGTTTTCATTATTTGTCTGCAGATAGGGGCCAAAAGGCTTACCAGCTTATCA
This sequence comes from Salvelinus alpinus, assembly GCF_045679555.1. NCBI lineage: Eukaryota > Metazoa > Chordata > Actinopteri > Salmoniformes > Salmonidae > Salvelinus > Salvelinus alpinus. The sequence continues at coordinate 6,148,607 of NC_092101.1, forward strand.
GCCGTTTCCAGCTTCAATAGTCATTTACAACATTAACAATGTCTACACTGTATTTCTGATCAATTTGATGTTATGTTAATGGACTAAAAAAATAGCTTTTCTTTCAAAAACGAGGACATTTCTAAGTGACCCCAAACTTTTGAACGGTAGTGTACATCAATTTGTTTTATGTTTTCTCTAAATAAGCATGGTTGTACAATCAAACAGTCAGCAGTAATGAAATTAATTCAGGGCTTGTGAAGTTATACCTAGGCTAAATATAAGCCTTCCACAACCACAAGACCCACTAATAATTTAATAATTTTTTTCAAAATAGTTTAACCTGTTTTGTATTGCAATCACTGATCTGGCTTTCAAGTCTATGAAAATGCCCTTTTTTGATACAAATTTAACTAGAACCATGCATAATGTACATTCACTAATAATGACTAACTTCTTGTAGCAAGCATTAGGCTATAGAATATTAACACAGGTCTCATCAACAATTTCTCAAGCCCATGTGCTAGTGATTAGCCAGCTAATCTTTATATTTCAATTGTAGCCAACTTCGATCTATTTGCTAGCTAACCAGTTTGAACAGTTGAATTGTTATGAAAACACCTTTTGTCTGTCTCCAACTGTTTGAAAAGTATGTTAGCCTGTCCACTATGTTCAGATGTTGAAATCAAATGGCCTACCTTATTTCTCTTGAATGAGATCGAGCTGCCAAATCCGAATATAATTGTGTTTATGCTTATTGCACATTTTTTAAAACACAGACTAGACAGCTAGTATAACAGTCTTTGTCGCGTACCGCTAGCAGCATTTTAGCCAACCTTAGCATTCAGTCATTTTCCAGAATCAATGTTCATTGATACTCTCGTTTTAGTAGTGTCTGCTCTGCGTGCAATTTGAGTAGTTGGGACATATAAACAGGGTATTGTTAGAAAAGTCAACTTTCCCTTCTATTACAGCGTGTCAATATGACTGATTCTGTGGGACCGAACCTCAAATGTCAGAGAGGAAGATGTCATCTCTCAACTTTGTTGGCGTCAGAGACAAGGGGTGGGGCTTGGTGTGTGTGTAAACCATAGAGGAAGTGGCGACGCTAAAATCTGTCCAAAATAAGGCTAATGCATTTCTATGGGCTTTTTTTGGACCTACAGTAAGTTTGTCGCCTGCCTTCCCACCTTTGGGACAACGACTCCAATTGTTATGGCGATGACGTCCATCTCATCATTATATACTGTTCTCTGGTGTAAATGGGAAGGTGCACAAAGGAGCGAAGGAGACGAGACCAAAAAATAAAATACAACATGAGAACAAGCGGACATCAATCATGAAAAATAACTAAATGTTGATTCTTGCGATACAGGCATTTGGAATATCACGCAAAAACATACATTCATATTAATTGAATTAATTTGATATATCGCCCGGCCTTACGTCAAACCAACAGTGTTTCCCTGTCATCGCTCACTTTGTGACTGTCAGGCGCATGTCCAATCAATAGATCGCTAGAAGATGCATATCGTTCATTCTAGCGGGAGAGCCTCTCTGACTGACTTTTTTTTCCTGACTTGCGAATTGTAAAATGTTAAATTTTAAGTGGATTTAATTTAAGCGGAAGAAGTACCTGGCTGAAAATGTGTGTTACTGGCTTTATAGCCGACAGCCGGCGCTAGTCTAAAACACTGGTTAAGTGTCCAGTGGGTGGTTTTAAGAGTGGGACATTACATTTTTTTGTAATTTTTTGGAAAAGCAGAAATGCCCAAACCATAACCAAATCTTGCTCCAAATGTATAACCACATGTAATCTGGAACAAGCTTCCTGCCTTCTCTCAAAGACCTCCCCAGCCCTTTCTGTTCAAGACTCCATAGTCCCTTCTTAGTGTCCTACCCCCTTTCTCCCCATACCCTTAAACCCCATCAGGGTAGTGCAGAGCCTGTGACTCAACACTGGAGACCTCCCTAGACCCATTTTAGTGTCCTACTCCTTAAACTAAAGGGTCTGAGACTGACTCAACATTGGAGACCTCCCTTGTCCCTTCTTAGTGTCCTAAGTCCTTTGTTAAAACTTGTAATATTCATCTGTATGCAGACAATACTGTTATGTATGCCATTGCCCCAACTGTAGACCAGGCGTTATTAGAGCTGCAATCTGACTTTGCCTTACAAAATGCCCTAGTTGGTTTAAAACTTGTATTTAATGTGGGCAAGACTAAATATATGTTCTCTAATTCTCGCAAAAATGTTTCAGATGGACTACATATTTATTAATTGAATGGTTCTCCCATCGATTGGGTTCCCCCCTATAAATATCAGAGCTTTTGGATTGACAAGGATTTAACGCCTAAAAAAAACGTACTGATGGGTTAGTTAAAAAGCAAAGATTTAAAGTGGGCTTATTTTAATTTGATTTTTTTTACAGGAAGCAGATTGTACAGTCAATTTTCTGCCAGTACTTGACTATGGTGATGTAACGGATGTGAAATGGCTATCTAGTTAGCGGTGGTGCGCGCCAATAGCCTTTCAATCGGTGACGTCACTTGCTCTGAGGCCTTGAAGTAGTGGTTCCCCTTGCTCTGCAAGGGCCGCGACTTTTGTGGAGCGATGGGTAACGATGCTTCGTGGGTGACTGTTGTTGATGTGTGCAGAGGGTCCCTGGTGTGCGCCCAGGTCGGGGCGAGGGGACGGACTAAAGTTAAACTGTTACAGTGACACCATTACCAGAATGCAGCAGCCACTACTCTTAAACCTCTGGATGCCGTCTACCATAGCACCCTTCGCTTTATCACAGGTGACATTTTTAATACTCATCACTGCATCCTGTGTATAAAGGTTGGCTGGTCCTCATTTAAAGTCCCATAGATCACTTCACTATTCCCTTTTTGTTTCCGAGTTACCTAACTTCATTGTTGAAGTATGAAAAATCAGTTACCGATCCCGTTCACAGGGTTGGTTACCCCTTGAGGTTCCTCGGGTAAATCCGCTTTTAGTTTTAATGCGCCTCACTGCTGGAACAACTTGCAAAACTCATTACAATTAGATGTTCAGGTGCTACTCAGGCAGTTTAGGGTGTTTAATTGAGGACCTAGTAGCTGAGGACTGTAACTGTCATACATTTTGTGTTTTGTATTGATTGCTGTTTTGTTTTACATTATATTGGTTGTTGTATTGTTGTGATCAGGGCACCATTGGGAATGAGACCATGGACTCAATGGGTTTTCCCTGAATAAATAAATAATAATAATACATTTAAAAAACCACGCTTCCTTAACCCTAGAGCCCTCAAACTCAACTCTGAACCTCGAAGCCAGTTCCACTGCATTTTTTAAATGTTCCCCTCTAATCAGGGACTAATATAGACATGGGACACCAGGTGAGTGCAATTAGAACAGGGAGAACATAACACCAGCAGGCTCCGAACCTCGTAGGGTAAGAGTTGAATACCCCTGCCCTAACGTCTGAGACCGTGACTCATCACTGGAGAGACCTCCCTAGTCCCTTCTTAGTGTCCTTCTTCCTCTCTATACTCCCTAAACTCCTGAGGGCCACAGATCTAAGACCGTGACTCAACACTGGAGACTGCAGTGAGATCAGCTGACTGATGGTTATAGTTTGCCATTCAGCGTTAACCCGAGCACATGATCCTTTAAGCACAGAGCCGAATCTGTTTGTCACCAGAGCACAGTCATATTGTCTGGCCCTGCATCAGCAGGCTTAACACCATGAGGGCTTCAACGTCGATGTCTCTGATGCTAATTTGGCTGGCTGTCTGTTTGAAGGAGGTAGAAGTTTTATGAGTCTGTGGCCTCTAACTAGTGAGAATGAACACAGCAGCACAGCATGTCATTATTGAGCTGAAACCAGTAGGCTGTTGTGCTGGTGTGCATTAAAAAAGTACTCCTGAAAGGTACAAAGTCAGCCCGATCTATGCTGATTTTTTTATGTGTTTTGTGAGCCCACCTTTGAAGTAAAAGTACACACCCTGGTTTGAGGTGCTAACTTGCAGAACACACACACCATTCCCTGTAAAGAAATTTGTTTCATACATACTTCAGCTTGTAATAATTAAAATGCGAAAAGCTTGTGACTGTTACCCGGTTGCATAAAGTACTAATCAGTCATGTTTCTCTGCTTTATAGATTTTGTTTGACCAGGCCCAGCGATCAGTCAAGACCCAGCTTCTAACTTTTGTGAAGGAGTAAGTAGGTCGAAATGAATGCTCCCTTACCATATCACTGCTAGTTGTATTCTTATTGTACACAATAACAATGGACAGTGTCTCTATTCAACATTCAAATGATTTGTGATAGATCATGGTCTAGGACTAAAATAACTAAGGAAGGAAATGACATAAATAAATTCACACAGCACAACAGCACAAGGAGGAATCTCAGTCACACAAACATCACATGAATATGTATGAGGCGATCGGCGGCAGTGTATCCGATACGATAAAGGATGGGATGAGACACGGTCTGCGACGCAATGTGGAATACTATATTATTTGCTCACTATTAAAGGTTATGTAAAAGTACAGCTTCTAAATGTTTCCTAACCTATTAGCTAATGCACCCACATTTTCCCAGACAGTTTGCGTAAGAGTTTAAGCCTGCAGGGAAACCTCATTTGTTTCATTATGCAGGATTAGCCCGCTGCCTCAGCCTTTGCTCACACCACACTCGGGCTAAACTCCTACATCAGCATTCTGCCCTATAAATGAAGAGCTCAAAAGCATGTTCCCAAACAATTACTCACTCCTTCTGTGATCCAAACGTGACTTTATTTCACTCAAGCAGTACAAGCCAACGAACAAGATGTGGGCACTTGAGTTTAAGTAGTGTCCTTTGTCCCTTCGTTTGGAGTAAATAGTGTCCTCATATCTGTGCCAATTCTTTCTAAATGTACAATTCACATTGCGAACACTAGCAAATGATTCAAGTTTGAACATTGAGTTCCACTTGGAAGTTGTGTCAGGGTGCATGTGAGGCAAATTTCCAAATGGTCGTTAATTGCTTTGTCAAATGATACTGTACTTGCTGGTTACAAATCACCCCCAAAGCCTTTTGTAGACACATTTGTGAGAGAAATTAGATTTTTTAGGGCAATAGCTTCCCTTTAGTCATAGACCTAATAAACTGAGAAGACCTTTAAATAGACATAGACGATATACTTATTCCTCTAATGATTGACATTAACTAGATTGTTTGTTCAATGTTTCCCATTTCTTCTTTCCGGCTTTGTGAGTGGCTTCATTCCACTCACAAAGGCGATAATAAGAAATGGGATCCTTGCTTCTTGCTTACCTGTATTTGGACGATTATGCCATTGTAGCCACTTGCTCTGGTTGTTTTTCAAACCGTGTAAAAACCACAAAACCTTCTCTATACAACTTGTACAACCAAAACATGACTACAAAGAAACAATTGAATGCCAACGAAAGAAAGGTCTATACACCTGGATTTGAAGTTTCCAAATTAGATAAAGTACATTTGTATTAGATTGACAAAGATTTAGCGGAGGTGTGACTTCCTCATTATCATACCTATTTCTTACTTATGTTTCACCTCCCGCCCTTAGGGACCTACGTAAGTTCAAAGAGTCCAAGAAGCAGTTTGACAAGGTGAGCGAGGAGAAGGAGGCGGCGCTGACTAAGAATGCCCAGGTGCCGCGCAACAAGCAGCACGAGGTGGAGGAGGCCACCAACATCCTGACGGCCACACGCAAGTGCTTCCGCCACATCGTCCTCGACTATGTCCTTCAGGTACAGATCCAGGATCAGCTTACTTTAGAAATCCTTAACTTGACCTTTAGAGAGTAAACATCCTTAAACTGACCTCAGATCAATTTCTTAGCAACATCGGGGTGCATGTTTTTGTTTCAGCCCTGCTCTAAAACTTGGTTCAGCTAATCAAGATTTTGCTGAGCAGTTGATTGATTTAATCAGGTGTGACAGTGTTAGTCTGGAACACTAGACCGTACTCTCCAGGACTAGGGTTGGTGACCCCTATTGTTCAGTAGCATTTTACGTATGTTGAGTGGTCTGGCACAAGGGTGAGTTTACCCCCCATTCCAAATTTGATGAAAGGCTGTAGCCTGAAAATAAAGGCCAGCTATCAATTCTGTCCATACAATGCCATACAGACCCTGTTTGGAGGCTTTAACACTTGGGTATATTCCGTCTACAGGTCCAACACCAACAGAGTAATTTTCACAGAGCCTCAGTCTATTTTTCTTCTGATAGATACCAAAGTGGTATAGGCCTTTATTTCATACTATTCTGAAGTTCCTGGCTTGTCAAACCCATATGGCTCTACAGTTTGTGCTATGTTCCCCCGATGGCTAAGCTGACCTTTCACAATGGAGAGTACAGTCATGTATACAGCCGTACCTTCATTGCCTGGTCTTCTCCTGGGCTGCTGTAATGTTGATGAATGGGCCATGTTGTCTGATAAGGGGGCCAGGCAGCTTAGCATTAGCTATAACTTGGGTTTCATAGTGTTGCTGTGAATGGGGAAGTGGACTGCATTTACTAGCACATAGGGTTGCACATTTTGGGGAATATTCAGAGGTGGAAACTTTCCGTGGGAATTAACAGGAATATATGGGAATTAACGGGAATATATGGGAATTAACAGAAATATATGCAAATTAATATTCATACCGTTTAAATGTAGATATTTTTGCATTGGATATATTTACCATATCATATGGAGACAGAAACATAAACATTTTACCCTATCAGAAGTAGACATAATTACAAATTATTAAATACTTCCAACAGAAGAATATTTTTTTTTTTGCGAATTTAACTTTAATTAAATGAGGTGACTCGTCACATGGGATGATTTCACTGAACAACAAAAGAAAGGGAATATTGAATGATCCCCAATGATCCATTGCATCTCACAAAAAACATTTTCAACATACATCTATAAAATTATAGTCTAAAAACTAAAGCTTTGGTTGTCTTCCTCTCAGGCTTCCATGTCTTCTCCCTGGACCTCCTCAATGTCTACCTCTTGAACATCAGACTCTGAGGCCTCATCTGCACTGTCACTTTCCAACCTTGTTGAGGATGGCTAGTTGTCAGGCTCAAAAAGCCTCAAATTTGCCCGAATGGCCACCAATTTTTCAACCCTTATATTGGTCAGCCTGTTGCGTGCTTTGGTGTGTGTGTTCCCAAACAAGGACCAGTTGCGTTCTGAGGCGGCTGATGTTGGTGGGATTTGAAGGATGATGGAGGCAACGGGGGAAAGAGCCTCAGATCCACAAAGTCCCTTCCACCAGGTGGCTGATGAGATATGTTGGCACGACTGCCATATTGCATCTCGATCCCAAAGCCTTTGCTTGGAAGTGTACTTCGCCAGACTGCCAAGAACCTTACCTTCATCCAGGCCAAGGTGGCGAGACACAGTAGTGATGACACCATAGGCCTTGTTGATCTCTGCACCAGACAGAGTGCTTTCGCCAGCATACTTGGGGTCCAACATGTACGCTGCAGCGTGTATGCGCTTCAGGCAGAAGTCTTCATTCTTTTTGATGTATTTCAGAACTGCATTTTCCTCTGCTTGGAGCAACAGTGAAGTGGGCAGGGCAGTACGGATTTCTTCTCTTACATCTGCAAGCAGAGTCTGAACATCAGACAGGATGGCATTGTCTTCCTCAATCCGTCCAATGGCTACTGCTATAGGTTTCAGGAGTTCCCGGCTGCTTACCACTCACTCCCAAAATACATCATCCAGGAGGATCCTCTTGATGGGGCTGTCCATATCGGCAGACTGTGATATGGCCATTTCTTGGAGAGACTCCTTTCCCTCCAGGAGACTGTCAAACATGATGACAACATTACCCCAACGGGTGTTGCTGGGCAGCTTCAATGTGGTGCTCTTATTCTTCTCACTTTGCTTGGTGAGGTAGATTGCTGCTATAACTTGATGACCCTTCACATACCTAACCATTTCCTTGGCTCTCTTGTAGAGTGTATCCATTGTTTTCAGTGCCATGATGTTCTTGAGGAGTAGATTCAATGCATGAGCAGCACAGCCAATGGGTGTGATGTGAGGGTAGGACTCCTCCACTTTAGACCAAGCAGCCTTCATGTTCGCAGCATTGTTTGTCACCAGTGAAAATACCTTCTGTGGTCCAAGGTCATTGATGACTGCCTTCAGCTCATCTGCAATGTAGAGACCGGTGTATCTGTTGTCCCGTGTGTCTGTGCTCTTGTAGAATACTGGTTGAGGGGTGGAGATTATGTTGCTAATTATTCCTTGCCCACGAACATTTGACCACCCATCAGAGATGATTGCAATACAGTCTGCTTTCTCTATGATTTGCTTGACCTTCATTTGAACTCTGTTGAACTCTGTATCCAGCAAATGAGTAGATCAAGCATGTCTGGTTGGAGAAGTGTATGCTGGGCGAAGAATATTCAGAAATCTCTTCCAATACACATTGCCTGTGAGCATCAGAGGTCAGCATTTCTCTGACTACATTCCTCCATTGAGTCAAAAAATCTTCTGATTCCAAGAGGACCATGAGCTGTTGCTATCGTTAAGGTGTCTGATTCATCATTTTCACCTCGAATTGAAGTAGAGGGCCTTTTGTCAGAGGTTGCTTGTTGTGAGCGCTGAGGGAACTTTATGCACTTGGCCAGATGATTCTGCATCTTTGTTGCATTCTTCACATATTATTTGGCACAGTATTTGCAAATGTACACAGCTTTTCCTTCATTAGCTGCAGTGAAATGTCTCCACACATCAGATAGTGCCCCTGGCATTTTCCTGTAATGATTCGGAAAAAAAATGTTAAAAAACCCCAAATACAATTCCATGCACAGATAAATAGTTAAGCAGTTACATTAAACAACTCCTTTGTAACAATAAAAAATAAAAACGAAACATGTATGGAAACAGGTGAATTAACACTCTTCAGTTAGCAGGCTGAAGCAAGCTAAACCCCACATGGTAGTAAAAACTAACTAGCAGAAATTGTTAACAAGTAAAAAATTATTTAAACAGATTTTGCTGTAGGCTACTGTTTACTAGTTAACAAAAACTCATGTATTGCATATAAAATACACTGCTCAAAAAAATAAAGGGAACACTTAAACAACACAATGTAACTCCAAGTCAATCACACTTCTGTGAAATCAAACTGTCCACTTAGGAAGCAACACTGATTGACAATAAATTTCACATGCTGTTGTGCAAATGGAATAGACAACAGGTTGAAATTATAGGCAATTAGCAAGACACCCCCAATAAAGGAGTGGTTCTGCAGGTGGTGACCACAGACCACTTCTCAGTTCCTATGCTTCCTGGCTGATGTTTTGGTCACTTTTGAATGCTGGCGGTGCTTTCACTCTAGTGGTAGCATGAGACGGAGTCTACAACCCACACAAGTGGCTCAGGTAGTGCAGCTCATCCAGGATAGCACATCAATGCGAGCTGTGGCAAGAAGGTTTGCTGTGTCTGTCAGCGTAGTATCCAGAGCATGGAGGCGCTTCCAGGAGACAGGCCAGTACATCATGAGACGTGGAGGAGGCCAACAATCCAGCAGCAGGACCGCTACCTCCGCCTTTGTGCAAGGAGGAGCACTGCCAGAGCCCTGCAAAATGACCTCCAGCAGGCCACAAATGTGCATGTGTCTGCTCAAACGGTCAGAAACAGACTCCATGAGGGTGGTATGAGGGCCCGACGTCCACAGGTGGGGGTTGTGCTTACAGCCCAACACCGTGCAGGACGTTTGGCATTTGCCAGAGAACACCAAGATTGGCAAAATCGCCACTGGCGCCTCGTGCTCTTCACAGATGAAAGCAGGTTCACACTGAGCACATGGTACAGACGTGACAGAGTCTGGAGACGCCGTGGAGAACGTTCTGCTGCCTGCAACATCCTCCAGCATGACCGGTTTGGCGGTGGGTCAGTCATGGTGTGGGGTGGCATTTCTTTGGGGGGCCGCACAGCCCTCCATGTGCTTGCCAGAGGTAGCCTGACTGCCATTAGGTACCGAGATGAGATCCTCAGACCCCTTGTGAGACCATATGCTGGTGCGGTTGGCCCTGGGTTCCTCCTAATGCAAGACAATGCTAGACCTCATGTGGCTGGAGTGTGTCAGCAGTTCCTGCAAGAGGAAGGCATTGATGCTATGGACTGGCCCGCCCGTTCCCCAGACCTGAATCCAATTGAGCACATCTGGGACATCATGTCTCGCTCCATCCACCAACGCCACGTTACACCACAGACTGTCCAGGAGTTGGCGGATGCTTTAGTCCAGGTCTGGGAGGAGATCCCTCAGGAGACTATCCGCCACCTCATCAGGAGCATGCTCAGGCGTTGTAGGGAGGTCATACAGGCACGTGGAGGCCACACACACACTACTGAGCCTCATTTTGACTTGTTTTAAGGACATTACATCAAAGTTGGATCAGCCTGTAGTGTGGTTTTCCACTTTAATTTTGAGTGTGACTCCAAATCCAGACCTCCATGGGTTGATAAATTTGATTTCCATTGATAATTTTTGTGTGATTTTGTTGTCAGCACATTCAACTATGTAAAGAAAAAAGTATTTAATAAGAATATTTCATTCATTCAGATCTAGGATGTGTTATTTTAGTGTTCCCTTTATTTTTTTGAGCAGTGTATATACATTTGTTTTTTTATATTTCAAGGGGTCTTAAAATTCAAACTCTAATAGCAAAATTACCCTTGGTATGACCTTCTTAAAACAATTGCATATAGCTTAGCAGTACCCCCCCCCCCCCCTCATTCTAATACAAATCAGATAATTAGGGACCTCACGGAATACAGGCATTAAGGCAGAATTCAACAATTTTCAAGCGTTTATTGACCTTAATAAGGAATCAACTAAATCAGGGATGGGCAACTTTGATGGAGGTGGGGGTCACAAAAACTCTGAACTCATCATGAGGGGCCGCAGTGGCTCGCGGGTCTGCGTACCCACATCCATACCCACACATGCAGTCAGCCTGCCCTAGCCTTTTAGGGGCCCTTAGTAACATTTTTTTGGGGGGGTGAGCAAAACATTTTAGTGGTCCCCCTCAATAGCAGAGAGAGAAAAAAAATCACGTTTTTGTTAATTTCCGGCAATTCTACTCATTTTGCCATAGGGTGTCGAGATGTTTGCAGTTTTGAATTTGATATCGGAGTGAGAGAAACTAAAGAAAATCAAGGGGAGCCCACCGGTCAGTCATTTGACCATGATTAATACAAGTTTAAATAGCTGGCTATACCAACTTACCAATCTTAAACATTTTAGCTGACATGGGCTAATTGAATGACTATTAGTGACTGACATAACAAAACTGCTGATGCACAACCACATTTCAGAAATTGCACCTTGTGTATTCTACTATTCTAACTCTCAATATTAAGTTGAGACCATGACTGAGTGTGACTCCAAATCCAGACCTCCATGGGTTGATACATGCAGTGTATATTCACCCTACCCCATATTGTAATCAAAACTTACCAGAAAGCATGTAGTCCTTGGCTCAGACAGTAGTAGTGTGGGCTCAATAACATCTCATTAGTGTGCAAGATCTTGAGAATCAGCTGTACATGTGATGGAAGAGTGCACTACACATATGATGGAAGAATGCATGCATGGGGTTGCAATTCCATTGAATTGGGGATAGTTTAACCATAATATGCCACAAGACCTAGAATTGCCTTATGTGTATCCCACAAAAAACGTTCACTTTTATAAGCCAGATTTGTTGATGAATTTAAGCAAAATTCCCCAAATTCCAGGGCTTAACTCCCCATGGAAAATTTTCGGAAAATTTACTGGAAAGTGTCCGACCCTTTGCAACCCTACTAGCACGCACGTTTTACAATAACAGCATGTTGTTCTTTTCCACACGAGAGTCAGCAGCATGTCTCCAACTTCTTCCTTAGCAGCTATAATGGAACATTTAGATGTTTACCAATTGACACGGACACAGTTCTTTAAGTTGCTCAATGTCCTCTCAACTGCCCAGTCTGAAAACAACCTTCCACTGGTCTCAAACCCTTCAGCTTTTGCAGACGTATGAAAGAAAGTAAACGCAATAGTAGAAGCGAGGAGAGTAGAATTGAGTAGATGCAATAAACCTATCCCGTTCCTAGGGCCTTCTTCTACCTATCCAGTTCCTACCACATCTACAGTGATGTAGTTCTGGCTAATTCTACACTATTCATGATGCCCATTTAATGGGAACCAATGAACTTTAAATGCATTTGAAGTTCATTGGTGTGAACTAGGATGAGTATTTGATTCGATCATTTCACGAGTACAGTGCTCTCTTTTTCTCATATACACACACGCTCACACACAGTGGTGACCCAATCTAACTGAGCTTTTCTTTCTACCCACACAGATCAATGTACTCCAGTCTAAGAGAAGATCGGAAATCCTCAAATCGGTAAATATTGTTTTCTATGAAAATAACCATATGAACTTAACTGTTGTTCCCATGTGTTTTGCCTCGTGTACGACAACTCTGATTAGTACGTTCCTGTCCGTAGATGCTGTCCTTCATGTACGCCCACCTGACCTTCTTCCACCAGGGTTACGACCTCTTCAGTGAACTACAACCTCTCATGAAACAGCTGGGGGGACAGGTAGGCCTTTAACCCTTTTTTTCTCCCATTAAACTGTAACTGTATCTCCACCTGGCCCATCCAAACGCATAGTGGTTCTTAAACCTCTTCTCGGGGATCTCCAGATGTTTTACAATTCACCTAGTCAAGGGCTTGATGATGATAAGTTGCCAAGTTGAATCAGGTGTGCTAGCTCTGGGGGGATCCCCGAGGAGAGGTTTGAAAACCACTGTCCCCTCAGTGCTAACACACCTGATTCAACTTGGCAGCTTATAATCAAGCTCTTACTCTATACAGAAAGGTAAAGCCATGCCAGTCAACGCTTTTCCTCCCTGCCAAGGAGTTGAACTAGGGTGAAAAGTAATTGCTTCGGCCCACAAACCAAACTTGTTGTCCATTTTGCTGGGTGCACACATGTACAAAATGTGCCCTAGTTTAGTTCAGTGGCACTAGGTGGGGCCAACCAACATTAGGCCTGTGGCCAGTGATGATGCACTTTCATTGTGTGTGTCATGGTCACTGGAAGTGCCGACCTGGTGCGACACTATCATGATCCTTCGGTGCCGATACTGTATGTATTGCAATTCGATATTGCTCACTATATGTCTGCTGCAGAGAGAAGAGAGAGCATGAGAAAACAAGTTTTGATCAGTCAGGCAAATAAAAGTACTGAAGAGTTTGTTGGCTCACTATTTAAAAAGAAGATGGAGAACATGCTATAGGATAAAACATACTGGAGTTTCGGCTCAGGTACAGACAACTAGCACAAGCTAACGCTACCTACAGTAGCAAATGTTAGTAATTGGCACTCGGTGGGGTGAAATATGGAGTGAAATATAGATGTAATATCATCCAAAAAGAATATGTAACTATCGACCCCCCCCCCCCCCATCACTGGTCAGATATATCAGCAGCTTCCTCTGGACCAGGGGGAGTTTAAACTAGGGTTGGGCGATATGGCCAAAGTATCATATCACGTATAATTTTTACATTGAAGGTTTGACAGCATTTTATGTTTTGTGAGTAGTGCGTGACCCTAGGGGGGCGCACTACTCTCTGGTACACTACTCTCTACTCTCTGGTACACTTATTTAGTGTTTACATTGTTCCAAATGGTCAGAAAAATTATTATATTGTAATCTAACAGGAACTGTTTGGCACACATAATACTCATGCCACACTTGCTCCTATACCTTCCTTTTTCTTGATCTCCAGTAGTTTCCACACTTATATCAAATGTCTTCCACAGATGTGACTTCCCTTTTCCCTCCTGAGCAACCAGTAAACATTCCCCCATTTCAAGTTTATTTTTCACATCCTCCGCATAAATGTTGCTGTCGACATTACTGTGTTCAGAGTTTGTTTTAACCGATTTATTGATGTGATTATGTTAGGCATTTTATATTTTTATCTTTATTTAACTAGGCAAGTCAGTTAAGAACAAATTCTTATTTTCAATGTTGGCCTAGGAACAGTGGGTTAACTGCCTTATTCAGGGGCAGAACGACAGATTTTTACCTTGTCAGCTCGGGGATTCGATCTTGCAACCTTTCGGTTACTATTCCAACACTAACCACTAGGCTACCTGCCACCACACCTATAGGTCAGGCCCTATTGGTCACATGCATGCAATACTTACATGTTTCATGTAAAGAGAGGAAGGGTATGGAATGTGTTTCCTAAACAATTTAGGGATTTCAGTAACTGAACTTTTCATATCAGGAACTGAAAGATTGAAAGCGAATGTCTTTCCAAGATTCTTTTAGCCCAGGTTGAATAATGAAATGTATTTTTTTTTTTTACACTCAGAAATGAATGAATGAATTTACCATGACTATTCATCAGTCAAATGTCAGAACCAATATGCACACTGTGTAACTAGTGACTGATTTTCTACATGATGACCGAGTGAAAGGGAACAAAGATGCACAACCACCACCCTAGTGAGTCGTTTGAATTGTAAGACCAAGTCAGTCGGTGGTCGTGCAGTGGGTGAGTCAGAATCACAAGGCCTACTTCTGAATGGACCAGTTACAGTGATATAGCCTACACATAGAAATAGAATGACCAGAAGGGACTGTAATTCTGTGTTTATGGATATAGTCACATGTACTGTTAAAATCCACTAGAAGCTGTAGTCTGGTTGTTATGGAGAAGGGGGAAAACATTTCCAATCCAGCTGTCATTCCGCAAACCTGCCCACTTTTTGCTAAAACAAAACAAAATATGTCCCCAAATATGTATCTCAGCTCCAGAGGCATCTAGTAATGGGCTTTAGTTGTCGGTAAAGGGAAAAGGGGATACCTAGTCAGTTGCACAACTGAACGCATTCAACCGAAATGTGTGTTCCGCATTTAACCCAACCCTCTGAATCAGAGAGGTACGGGGGGCTGTCTTAATCGATGTGCACATCATCGGTGCCCAGGGAGCGGTTGTTGTTGGGGGTTAACTGCCTTGCTCAAGGGCGGAACAGCAGATTCGAACCAGTGACCTTTCGTTTACTGGCCCAACACTCTTAACCGCTAGGCTTCCTGTCGCCCAGGTTTAGTGTGAGTGGAGTTGGATCCTGATTTAGGCTCCTTAGAATAATTTATTCCATAGTATCGGCTTGTCTTGTATGAATTATGAAATTAGGCCTATGCTATGCTGCACTTGTGGCGAATCTGTGCTGTAATTGTGCTCTTTGTTTCAATAAAGCCCCCCAGATTGCCTCTGATGACATTAATGTATGTCTTTTTCATAACGTTACTTAGTACTGGGTTTATTGGAGTATAGATTCTGTGGAGTGTTAGCTAATCCTCCTCAGTGTATTCATTCATTTATAAACATGTTGTTTAATAAGTTATATCAGTGAGGTTGTTTATGCTTTAATTTACAGCCCTGGTATTTACTTAGACATTGCATGAAAAATGGTTATTACAAATCGACTACCTACTTTTTGATTCTTTGGGGTTCATTGAAACTCTAAACCTACTGTAAGTAATAGGTTGTTTCTTAGTTCATACCAAGACTAAAACAGAACTGTAAAATAAAGTGTAATGTCCCATAGTTCCCTTAGGTTAGATCGTTTCTGTAGGTTGTGATGATACAGGAGTTCCGTTAGACACACATTTGCTGCGTCCTGGTTCCTTTCTCGCCAAATGATCTTTGTTACCAGATAGCGTTTGCTTGAGATGAGTTATCATAGATGCTGATTTAGGCTGTTTGTGGCCGAGAACCCTCCCGACGCGGAGACTAGAATTACACTGATGTAGGAAACAAACTCTGGGGTCATCCAACGACCTAGTCAAACAGTCTTCAAGTTCCTCCATCTGAAGGAGGAGAGCTCATCTCGTAGTGGAGCAGTTCTTTATCCAAGGGACACCTTTATGGTCCAAGTTTGAAAGAGAGCATACAGACTACGGACTGCAATATTGCTTTCATGCAGTGTTTTCAGAACAGTGCTAAATTAAGGACAGCAGATGAGTAGAGGAAGCCACTTCAGATAACCAAGTATTTTGCATATGAACTCTATTTCTAGGGGAAACTGAAAGTTAATTAGCAACTACAGACACAAAAACCCGTACAAACTAGCCTTGAACCCTTTTACTGTAGCTAGAGAGGATATGGGGCCTACTGGGGATTGTGGGGAACAGACCGGGATCGTGTTCATTAGGCACAAAACGTTCAGATATCTGACTGAAATAGGGAGGGACTACCTGAACTTGTCCAATAAGGAACGGTCATATTCTTTAGACTATTGCAACCTGCTTAGAAATATGGCACGCACACACTTGATGGTTTCAAACAATCCTAACCTGTGCTCTGTGTGTTTCAGCTGGACCAGCTGGTGGTGGATGCAGCCAAAGAGAAGAGGGCCATGGAGCAGAAACACTCCACCATTCAACAGAAGGTAACACACACACACACACACACACACACACACACACACACACACACACACACACACACACACACACACACACACACACACACACACACACATACACACACACAGAAACGTGACTCACCTTTTTTGGCACACTTGCGCTATACACTGAGTGTACAAAACATTAAGAACACCATCCAAATCTTGAGTTGCACCCCCACTTTTGCCCTCAGAACAGCCTCAATTTATCGGGGCAAGGACTCCGAAAGGTGTCAAGCGTTCCACAAGGGATGCTGGCCCATGTTGACTCCAATGCTTCCCAAGTTGGCTGGATGTCCTTTGGCACTGGCAGGATAGAGTTTGGGAAACCCTGCTCTAGCTAACCTTGAGCGTGCACACACACACCCTCCCTGTCTCTAGCCTTGGGGAGCTCTGGTTTAAAACAGTGATTTGACTGAGGTCGATCCTTTTCCCTCAGCCATAAAGCCTTTCTTATCGCACTCTAACCCATTCTATGAAAGGATCAGCCCTGAAACTGGGATTTTCAGAAAGCCTCACCAATATACCCCCAGTTACTAATCCACTTCTGCCCTTCTTCACTCTAATGCATGCAGTCATATAAATGGAGGATCTGTCATTCTACTTCTTTGAGTACAGCATGTATTGTAATGAAAAAAAGTAATTATTAACGACTATCTATGAGGTATTTTGTCATTGTATTTTGTCACCCCCTTCACTTCTGTACCTATCTACTCACTCTAATACACACACTATCATTATATTTATCATTCTATTTCTATGCAAACAGTATGAATGGTAAATTCATTATTTAATTAATGATGACTATTAATGGTTTATTTAGCGCTATGAAACACAGAACTGCAACTTACTAATGTGTTGTGGAACACTAGAACTGTAGAGGAGTCATTGGGCAGGCGTTGATAATGGGATCTCACAGGCTATGTCCTAAATGGCACCCTAATAAGTCACCGACACACACCATGCTTTATTCAAGTGGGTCGGACGCTTCGGGGCTCACTTACCAAACGACAGGGATACGTTTCACCATCTATCCCTGTTCGCTACTCTCCCTGTAGATTTAATAGATGCTCCCCAGCCCGTGGCTGCAACCCATGTGGAATTCCTAGTCTCTGGCAGCTTTTAGAACTGCCGATTTGTGGTCAATAAGGCTGCCCTTAAGTCCCTACACTCTTTGGCCCTGATGGAGTCATGGATTACCCCAGAAAACACTGCTACTCCAGCTGCTCTCTCGTCATCTGACTGTGTTCTCTCATAATCCGATAGCGTCTGGTCGTGGTGGCACTGGGCTACTAACTTCTCCTAATTGGAGATTTTTTCTTTTCCCTCTCTCTCACCAGTATCTCCTCATTTGAATTCCATCTGGTCACTGTTACTTGTCCACTCAAGCTTAACATTGTTTTCGTCTATTGCCACCAGGTGTCCTTGGAGAGTTCTCGATAAGCTAATTTCCCGACGATGGCTCACCAGTCATCGTACTGGGCGACTTTAAACTCCCGACGCCTGACTGCAATTAATTTCTTTCCAACTCTTTCTTTCCACTCCTTTCAGGGTTTCATGAAAATCCTGGAAAAGTAATGGAATTTTGAAATGGTGTTTTCCAGGCCTGGAAAAGTCTTGGAAAATTATAAAATCAGAAAGGTTTTGGAAAAGTCAATGAAAATTAAATAATTTCAGTTCATGTAATTTATTTAGGTACTGTTTTTAAATATTTTATGAATCAAATAAAAATATCAGCCAGAATCGGAATGACACTTTAGCGTGTCTGTGTTAGCGAGTATCACCTGCATGCATGTGTGGGCCGAGACGAGTGGGCCGTTGCTCAAGGAGAGAGAGGCAGTCGGACAATATGATAGAGAACAGACTAATAAATAGGTAGCCAATTCAAAACATATCTTGTAGTTAAATGTTTTCGTCATGACCCAAAAACTTTCCACCGACACTTGCGAGTGTGGGCTTGCTTCAGCTGAATAGCCATTTGATCTTTGATATATTAAATGAGTGAATTATTTCAAAAAGCATAAAACGTATTTGGTTGTAATGTTGCATTGTTGTACATCAAGGGTGGTTAACCATCCTCCAGGAGAGCTAATGGGTGTGCAGGCTTTTATTCCAGTGCCCCTCTAACAAACCTAATTTTAGAAATTAGCTGCTCAACCGGACCTTGATAAACTGGCCCTGTGTTTGTGCAGAGCTTGATCAAAAGCCTGCACACCCAGTACCTCTCCAGACTGAGGGTAGACCACGGGTTTTATACTGTTGCCTAACAGGTGTTCTACTTTGGGGGGGGGTAAAAGTGATGGAAAAATCATGGAAAAGCCATGAAATTCCATCTGTCAAAATGTGTATGAACCCTGCCCTTTACTCTTTTGACCCCTTTCCCAGTCCCCTTCCACTCACAAGGCAGGCAATACGCTTAACCTCATCTTCACAAGAGGCTGTTTCCCTTCTAACCTCTCTGCAACCCCCCTCCATGTCTCGGAACACTACTCCTCCAACCCTCCCCACTCGGCTCCTACCTAGATGGTCATGCGCCGCCGCAATCTTTGCTCTCTCTCTCCCACTACTGTCTCCTCTTCTATCCTATCCTCTTTTCCTTTGGCTTAATCCTTCTCCCTCCTGTCTCCTGACTCTGCCTCTTCGACAGTACTCTTCTCCCTTTCCGCATCCTTCGACTCCCACTGTCCCCTTTTCTCCCAGCCGGCTCGACCTTCCCCTCTTGCTCCAGTGGCTGAGTGACTCACTGTGTGCTTACAGAACAGGGCTGGGTGGAAATGGAGGATAACTAAACTTCTGAAGGACCTATCATCCTTCCACTCCCCCTTCTGTACCTTCTCTTCCTCTGTATCGGCTTCTAATGCCACTTTCTATCACTCTAAATTTCAAGCTTTTTTCCACTTCCTTCTCCCTCCTCCCGCTCTGTGGACGACTTTGTCAACCACTTTGGAAAAAAGGTTAACAATATCCGTTTCTCATTCTCTCAGGCTACTGAGCCCACTGATCCCACTCACACAGAACTACCCTACGCCTTGACCTCTTTCTCCCCTCTCTCTTTCTAGATGATATCCTGTGACTAGTGATGTCTGGCCGCTCGACAACCTGCCCACTTGACCCCATCCCCTCCTCCCTTCCCCACACCATCTCTGGAGACCTTTGCCCATTCTTCATTTCCCTCAACTCATCCCTGACATCAAAAACTACAGACCGGTATCCCTTCTTTCTTTTCTTTCCTAAACACTTGAGCCTGTTGTCTCCGACCAACTCTCTCATTGTCTCGCTCAGAATGATCTTCTTGACCCTAACCAGTCAGGCTTCAAGGCGACTCACTCAACTGAGACCGCTCTCTTCTGTGTCACGGAGGCTCTCCGCTCTGCCAAAGCGAACTCTCTCTCCTCTGCGACTAAATCTAACTGCTCCATTCGACATCGTGAACCATCAGATCCTCCTCTCCATTCTCTCAGGGTTGGGTGTCTCAGGTTCTGCACAATCCTGGATTGCATCATACCTGGCAAGTCGCTCCTACCAGGTGGCGTGAAGAGGATCTGTGTCTGCACCACGTGCTCTCACTACTGCTGTCCCCCAGGGTTCGGTTCTAGGCCCACTCCTTTTTTCTCTTTACACCCTGGCAAACTTCTCAGCTTGGATGTCGGCCCACCAGTTCAAGGTCAACCTCGACAATACATTTACATTTACATTTAAGTCATTTAGCAGACACTCTTATCCAGAGCGACTTACAAATTGGTGCATTCACCTTATGATATCCAGTGGAACAACCACTTTACAATAGTGCATCTAACTCTTTTAAGGGGGGGGGGTTAAAAGGATTACTTTATCCTATCCTAGGTATTCCTTAAAGAGGTGGGGTTTCAGGTGTCTCCGGAAGGTGGTGATTGACTCCGCTGACCTGGCGTCGTGAGGGAGTTTGTTCCACCATTGGGGTGCCAGAGCAGCGAACAGTTTTGACTGGGCTGAGCGGGAACTGTACTTCCTCAGAGGTAGGGAGGCGAGCAGGCCAGAGGTGGATGAACGCAGTGCCCTTGTTTGGGTGTAGGGCCTGATCAGAGCCTGAAGGTACGGAGGTGCCGTTCCCCTCACAGCTCCGTAGGCAAGCACCATGGTCTTGTAGCGGATGCGAGCTTCAACTGGAAGCCAGTGGAGAGAGCGGAGGAGCGGGGTGACGTGAGAGAACTTGGGAAAGTTGAACACCAGACGGGCTGCGGCGTTCTGGATGAGTTGTAGGGGTTTAATGGCACAGGCAGGGAGCCCAGCCAACAGCGAGTTGCAGTAATCCAGACGGGAGATGACAAGTGCCTGGATTAGGACCTGCGCCGCTTCCTGCGTGAGGCAGGGTCGTACTCTGCGAATGTTGTAGAGCATGAACCTACAGGAACGGGTCACCGCCTTGATGTTAGTTGAGAACGACAGGGTGTTGTCCAGGATCACGCCAAGGTTCTTAGCACTCTGGGAGGAGGACACAATGGAGTTGTCAACCGTGATGGCGAGATCATGGAACGGGCAGTCCTTCCCCGGGAGGAAGAGCAGCTCCGTCTTGCCGAGGTTCAGCTTGAGGTGGTGATCCGTCATCCACACTGATATGTCTGCCAGACATGCAGAGATGCGATTCACCACCTGGTTATCAGAGGGGGGAAAGGAGAAGATTAATTGTGTGTCGTCTGCATAGCAATGATAGGAGAGACCATGTGAGGATATGACAGAGCCAAGTGACTTGGTGTATAGCGAGAATAGGAGAGGGCCTAGAACAGAGCCCTGGGGGACACCAGTGGTGAGAGCACGTGGTGCGGAGACAGATTCTCGCCACGCCACCTGGTAGGAGCGACCTGTCAGGTAGGACGCAATCCAAGCGTGGGCCGCGCCGGAGATGCCCAGCTCGGAGAGGGTGGAGAGGAGGATCTGATGGTTCACAGTATCAAAGGCAGCCGATAGGTCTAGAAGGATGAGAGCAGAGGAGAGAGAGTTAGCTTTAGCAGTGCGGAGCGCCTCCGTGACACAGAGAAGAGCAGTCTCAGTTGAATGACTAGTCTTGAAACCTGACTGATTTGGATCAAGAAGGTCATTCTGAGAGAGATAGCAGGAGAGCTGGCCAAGGACGGCACGTTCAAGAGTTTTGGAGAGAAAAGAAAGAAGGGATACTGGTCTGTAGTTGTTGACATCGGAGGGATCGAGTGTAGGTTTTTTCAGAAGGGGTGCAACTCTCGCTCTCTTGAAGACGGAAGGGACGTAGCCAGCGGTCAAGGATGAGTTGATGAGCGAGGTGAGGTAAGGGAGAAGGTCTCCGGAAATGGTCTGGAGAAGAGAGGAGGGGATAGGGTCAAGCGGGCAGGTTGTTGGGCGGCCGGCCGTCACAAGACGCGAGATTTCATCTGGAGAGAGAGGGGAGAAAGAGGACAAAGCACAGGGTAGGGCAGTGTGAGCAGAACCAGCGGTGTCGTTTGACTTAGCAAACGAGGATCGGATGTCGTCGACCTTCTTTTCAAAATGGTTGACGAAGTCATCAGCAGAGAGGGAGGAGGGGGGAGGAGGGGGAGGAGGATTCAGGAGGGAGGAGAAGGTGGCAAAGAGCTTCCTAGGGTTAGAGGCAGATGCTTGGAATTTAGAGTGGTAGAAATTGGCTTTAGCAGCAGAGACAGAAGAGGAGAATGTAGAGAGGAGGGAGTGAAAGGATGCCAGGTCCGCAGGGAGGCGAGTTTTCCTCCATTTCCGCTCGGCTGCCCGGAGCCCTGTTCTGTGAGCTCGCAATGAGTCGTCGAGCCACGGAGCAGGAGGGGAGGACCGAGCCGGCCTGGAGGATAGGGGACATAGAGAGTCAAAGGATGCAGAAAGGGAGGAGAGGAGGGTTGAGGAGGCAGAATCAGGAGATAGGTTGGAGAAGGTTTGAGCAGAGGGAAGAGATGATAGGATGGAAGAGGAGAGAGTAGCGGGGGAGAGAGAGCGAAGGTTGGGACGGCGCTATACCATCCGAGTAGGGGCAGTGATACACAATACACAGCTGCTCTTCCTCCCGGGCAGTGTTCATTTTGGAACTCTTTTTAGTCTATCATTTTTCTGCTTAACATCCTATTCTCTTCCCAACAGAATAAATATGAGGGGGGGGGGAAATTAAATATATATATACACTGCTCAAAAAAATAAAGGGAACACTTAAACAACACAATGTAACTCCAAGTCAATCACACTTCTGTGAAATCAAACTGTCCACTTAGGAAGCAACACTGATTGACAATAAATGTCACATGCTGTTGTGCAAATGGAATAGACAAAAGGTGGAAATTATAGGCAATTAGCAAGACACCCCCAATAAAGGAGTGGTTCTGCAGGTGGTGACCACAGACCACTTCTCAGTTCCTATGCTTCCTGGCTGATGTTTTGGTCACTTTTGAATGCTGGCGGTGCTTTCACTCTAGTGGTAGCATGAGACGGAGTCTACAACCCACACAAGTGGCTCAGGTAGTGCAGCTCATCCAGGATGGCACATCAATGCGAGCTGTGGCAAGAAGGTTTGCTGTGTCTGTCAGCGTAGTGTCCAGAGCATGGAGGCGCTACCAGGAGACAGGCCAGTACATCAGGAGACGTGGAGGAGGCCGTAGGAGGGCAACAACCCAGCAGCAGGACCGCTACCTCCGCCTTTGTGCAAGGAGGAGCACTGCCAGAGCCCTGCAAAATGACTTCCAACTTGCCGGGGACATTAAAAGGCCACTCGAAAATGTGCAGTTTTGTCACGCAACACAATGCCACAGATGTCTCAAGTTTTGATGGATCGTGCAATTGGCATGATTTCTCCATCACTGGCAAGACCTCTCCATCACGCACGGTTGACAAATCCACTGTGTCCTCCTCTCAGAGTGCAAAGAACCTTGGCATGACCCTGGATAACAGCCTGTCGTTCTCTGCAAACATCAAAGCAATGACTTCGCTCCTGCGGGTTCATGCTCTACAACATCTATGTAGAGTACAACCTTTCCTCACACAGGAAGTGGCGAAGGTCCTAATCCAGGCACTTGTCGTCTCCCATCTAAACTACTGCAACTCTCTGTTGTCTGGGCTCCCCGCTTGTGCCACCAAACCCCTGCAACTTAGCCAGAACGCCGCAGCCCGCCTGGTGTTCAACCCATGTCACCTCGCTCCTCCGCACACTCCACTGGCTTCCATTTGAAACTTGCATCATCTTCAAGACCCTGTTTACCTACGGAGCAGCAAGGGGAACTGCCCCTCCTTACCTTCAGGCTATGCTCTCCGTGGACACCTGCTCATCGAACATCTAATTCCAAATTCATGGGCATTAATATGGAGTTGGGCTCTCTTTACTGCTATAACAGCCTTCATTCTTATGGGAAGGCTTTCCACTAAATGTTTGAACATTGCTTCCATTTATCCACAAGAGCATTAGTGAGGTCAGGCACTGATGTTGGGCGATTCGGCCTGGCTCGCAGTTGGCGTTCTAATTCATCCCAAAGGAGTTCGTTGGGGTTGAGGTCAAGGCTCTGTGCAGGCCAGTCAAGTTCTTCCACATCGATCTCGACAAACCATTTCTGTATGGACATCGCTTTGTGCACAAGGGCATTGTCATGCTGAAACAGGAAAGGGTCTTCCCCAAACTGTTGCCACAAAGTTAGAAGCACAGAATCGTTTAGCATGTCATTGTATGCCGTAGCATTTAATATTTCCCTTCACTTGAACTAAGGGGCCTAGCCCAAACCGATATTTATCCTCCGCCAAACTTTACAGTTGGCACTATGCATTGGGGCAGGTAGCGTTTTCCTGGCATCCGCAAAGCCCAGATACGTCCGTCAGACTGCCAGATGGTGAAGCATAATTTATCACTCCAGAGAACTTGTTTCCACTGCTCCAAAGTTCAATGGCGGCGAGCTTTACACCACTCCAGACGCTTGGCATTGCGCATGGTAATCTTAGGCTTGTGTGGGGCTGCTTGGCCATGGAAACCCATTTCATAAAGCTCCTGACGAACAGTTATTGTGCTGACGTTGCTTCCAGAGGCATTTTGAAACTCGGTAGTGAGTCTTGTACCCGAGGACAGACGATTTTTACTCGCCAAGTGCTTCAGAACTCGGCTGACCCGTTCTGTGAGTTTGTGTGGCCTACCTCTTTGCGGCTGAGCAGTTGTTGCTCCTAGACGTTTCCACTTCACAATACCATCACTTACAGTTGACCGGAGAAGCTGTATCAGGGCAGACTTTTTACAAACTGACTTTTTGTTAAGGTGGCATCCTATGATGGTGCCATGTTGAAAGTCACTGAGCTCTTCAGTAAGGCCATTCTACTGCCAATGTTTTGTCTATGGTGATTGCATGGCGGTGTACTATATTTTATACACCTTAGCAACGGGTGTGGCTGAAATAGACACATCCACTAATTTGAAGGGCTGTCCACATTTTTTATATAAACTGTATATATAGTTGTATATTTACATTTACATTTTAGTCATTTAGCAGACGCTCTTATCCAGAGCGACTTACAGTAGAGTGCATACATTTTTACATACTGAGACAAGGATATCCCTACCGGCCAAGAGCAGACGCTCTTATCCAGAGCGACTTACAGTAGAGTATATAGTTGTGTGTGTGTGCCAGATTCTTTTTGGGATCCTTCAAAGTAGCCACCCTTTGCCTTGATGACAGCTTTGCACAATCTTGGCATTCTCGCAACCAGCTTCATGAGGTAGTCACTCAACCAAATTGGGATGATTTGAACCGCAGAGTCAAGGAAAAACATCCAACAAGTGCTCAGCATATGTGGGAACTCCTTCAAGACAGTTGGAAAAGCATTCCAGGTGAAGCTGGTTGAGAAAATGCCAAGAGTGTGCAAATCTTTCAACAAGGCAAATGGTGGCTACTTGATTTGTTTAACACTTATTTTGTTACTACATGATTCTATATGTGTTATTTCATAGTTTTGATGTCTTCACTATTATTCTACGATGTAAAAAAGTAAGAAACCCTTGAGTGAGTAGGTGTGTCCAAACCTTTGATTGGTACTGTATACAGTGCTTTCGGAAAGTATTCAGACCCCTTGACTTTTTCCACATTTTGTTACGTTACAGCCTTTTTCTAAAATTGATTAAATCGTTTTTTCTTCTCATCAATCTAGACACAATACCCCATAATGAGCTCTGTCAGGATGTATGGGGAGCGACACTGCACACATATTTTCAAGTCTCTCTGGCTGGGCCACTCAAGTCCGGGCTCTGGCTGGGCCACTCAAGGACATTCAGAGACTTGTCCCAAAGCCACTCATGCGTTGTTTTGGCTGTGTGCTTAGGGTCGTTGTCCTGTTGGCTCTGGAGCAGGTTTTTATCAAGTATCTCTCTGTACTTTTCTCCGTTCATCGTTCCCTCAATCCTGACTAGTCTCCCAGTCCCTGCCGCTGAAGAAAACCCCACAGCACGATTCTGCCACCACTGTGCTTCACCGTAGGGATGGTGCCAGGTTTCCTCCAGATGTGACGCTTGGCTTTCAGGCCAAAGAGTTAAATCTTGCTTTCATCAGACCAGAGAATCTTGTTTCTCATGGTCAGAACGTATTTTAGGTGCCTTTAAGCAAACTCCAAGAGGGCTGTCATGTACCTCTTACTGAGGAGTGGCTTCCGTCTGGCCACTCTACCATAAAAGCTTGATTGGTGGAGTGCTACAGAGATGGTTGTCCTTCTGGGAGGTTCTCCCATCTCCACTGAGGAACTCTGCCAGAGTGAACATCTGGTTCTTGGTCACCTGTCTGACCAAGGCCCTTCTCCCCCAATT
Organism: Salvelinus alpinus; assembly: GCF_045679555.1. NCBI lineage: Eukaryota > Metazoa > Chordata > Actinopteri > Salmoniformes > Salmonidae > Salvelinus > Salvelinus alpinus. The sequence goes on from NC_092101.1 coordinate 6,174,876, forward strand.
GCTCAGTTTGGCCAGGCAGCCAGCTCTAGGACGAGTCTTGGTGGTTCTAAACGTCTTCCATTTAAGAATGTGTTCTCGGGGACCTTCAATGCTGCAGAATTTTTTTGTACCTGTGCCTTGACACAGTCCTGTCGTCTCTGTGCTCTACGGACGATTCCTTCCACCTCATGGCATGGTTTTTGCTCTGACATGCACTGTCAACTGTGGGACCTTATAGAGACCGTGGACTCCAAGTTGTAGAAAATTCTCAAGGGTGATCAATGGAAAAAGGATGCACCTGAGCTTAATTTCGAGTCTCATTGCAAAGGGTCTGATACTTATGTAAATAAGGTATTTCAGTTTTTTATTTTTAATACATTTGCAAACATTTCTAAAAAACAGTTTTTGGTTTGCCATTATGGGGTATTGTGTGTAGATTGATGATAAAAAAAAATATTTTAGAAAAGGGCTGTAACGTAACAAAATGTGGATAAAGTCAAGGCGTCTGAATACATTTCGAATGCATATATCTAAAAAAAAAAAAAAAATTGTTTAAAAAAGGAACACAATGGATAAGTTTCACTGGAACCTGTTTTTGTGCATGAGTGAGTTTGTTGGGATTTGTTGTGTGTGAATGTCTGTGTATGTATCTACTTCCAAGTTTGTTTGCCTGTCTGGCCTCTTAGTATGTCTGTCAGTCTGTGTCTGTATGTAAATCTCTTTCCAGCTCCATTTGTTGTGTCTGTGTGTGCATGTCTGTCTGTGTGTGTGAGCGGAACATGGCGAGCAGCAGCTTGCTCTCCAGCATGAGCAGCACTTCCAGCCAGGGAGCCCTCTCATTCGTGGCCCGTGCAAATTTACGCTCATCCTTGTGCGTCTTGCATCCCAGCGCCCTCCCTGTTCAACCCCCTCCCTTTTACTAGATGCTATTTTTATGTTGTTTCGCTCCCTCCCTCTCTCTTTCTGCCAGTATGTATCAGCAGTTCTAACCTCTCCTCTTTTTCTTCCACCTCTCTCCACTGTTCCCCAGGCTGCTCTGCAGGTAAGCCTTTTTTCCTCTGTGTATTTCTGTGCTATTTCGGTTCTTTCTGCATGTTGATTGTCTGAAGTCATCATGATATATTATTGACACATACATGACTTGACCGGGTTAAGACCACTTAGTCCTCGTCACAGGTATGCGCGTGTCTGTTGAAATCCATGCATGTCGGCTGTGTTATATACCAGTCATTCATTCACCTAATGTGTTTATGATACAGCATATTGCGACAGTCTAGTCTTTATGCCTTACTGCAAAGGGAATGTGAGAGGCAAGGCTGATATCGGTCTAATTGCAACGTTGCAGAACATTACGAAAATGTGTTGTGCTAGCCGGGATAGGCTGAATCTATAACATACTAGCTAATTGCTCAGTTGAAATATTCGCCTAGACTCATGTGCATTTCATTTCCTCATGACTGCGGTTTTTAGAGTGTGCTTAGTATGCCTTATATCTGCCTGTGTGAATTATTAATACATTTCTAGAGGTCTCCATCGTGTTACAGATTGTCCCCTTTTGGACAGAGGGGGGCTCTAAGTTTAGCTCAAAGTATTAGCTTTTCTGCTTCTCAGAGGAGGAGGCAGTGGATTGTGAACTGGAAAGGGTTCATTTTGGTTTTGTGGTTTGTGTATGCTGCAGGAGAAAACATGAGTCTATATACATACTCACACAATGGGAGAAGTAGAGTACATGGCTCTCAAATAGAGGCTGTATAAATGTTTCATGCTGGAGCTAATCTGCATGGGGTTCGGTTGGTTATTCTAAACCCATTGCGCAAGCCAGCATCGACCTGCACACACACACACACACACACACACTCGCATCCCAATGAGTTCGCATGCCGCTGCGGCCTCAGCGGAAGGGGGAGGTGCCAAACTCAGCCAGCAGCAATGACGAGTGTTGATGAGGGACGGACAGACACACACAGGGTAAGGAGGGAGGCTTGTTTTGGAGAGAGGGAGCTAGTCCGAGTGTGACAGGGCTGTCACTTGAGATGCTGCGGGAGGACAGGCAGAGGTAGCTTCCACTAGCTAGCCATTGTCAAGGTGACTGGGACACCGACACACACACTGACCTGCTGTCACAGACATGAAGATGAAGATCTTCAGCAGATTCCACTATGTGTGGTATCTGGTGAGTCCGCTGAAAGAAGGGGGCAAAACATGTTTATTTTTAGCTTCATATGGCTCTGTGCCATGGTCATGCTCTCTGTTGTGTGTGTGTTCAACTGTCTCCTCTTTCTCAGTTTCTCAGCCCTTTCTCAGTCTTCTGGTGTTACTCTTTTAGGAGGTGACAGAGGTTGAACCTTTTCCCGATGGACGCAGCTTTTGCGCGTGGAGGTCCTCCGTATGTAATAATTGATTTTCATTTGCTATTTGGTTTCCATTGACCCCCCCCCCCCCCGCCAACTCCCTCCTCTTCTCCCTGCATAACCAGAGTGATTAGGGATTCCATTGTCATGCTGTACATTCATGTGGTTTTCTCATTCTAAAGTATGTCTCCCACGGTTTACCTTCTGACTACAAAGCAATAGCCTGGTCCCAGATCTGTTTGTGCTCTCTTGCCAACTCCTTGTCACTCATGGTTCAGTTGTCAAGACAGCCCAATTGGATCTGGGATCAGGCTAAAGAAGCATGGGTTTGACGTCTGCTTACATGTGAGTTCTGAGCTCTGGTTGTTGTCATTACTTGGGCTCTGTTTAACACCTTTATTACTTCTGTTCCTTGAAGCAATATCCTGTCTGACATGGATGGATTGATGGATTGATATACTGTATGATGCAACCCATGCTTTCACCTATCCAATCGTGTCAGATCATTTTTTTATTTTTTTATTTACAGGGCCACGTTTTGCCCACACAGTCGATTATTGCCTTGTCCTTTGAACGGTTGGGGATTGGATTCTATGTCCCTTGTCTGTCTTGAGTCCTGGCTGTAGGGCTGTTTTACAGTTGTATGGCTTTGTGTGTGGGTATTGTGGACAGGATCCAGGTTTAGTGGTGTGTATGTAGAGAGATGCCATGTTTTTATCCCTGCCCCAAAGTAACAACTATTTTATTCCTTTCCAGGGCACATGCTGGGACAGAGGCCTTGAATAATACATATAGCCTAAAAATACGTCTTAGAGAGTCTGTTTGAGTAGGCTACACACTGTTACATTGTAAAAGGATTCCTTAGTTTAAGTGTACTATACAGTGTACACACTAGAGTACATTGTTTTATGGTTGGGTGATATTAAGATAGTATCATCTATCGACGATGATTGAGAGCCATTGTTGATGGTGAAGACATTGTGATATGACAGACGATGGATAGCCTATTTTAACTTGACTGCCTATAAAATCTCGCACAGCAGGGCAGCACACAAGTGACATTCCGAGTAATTTGCCTATTCCTATTTGCTATAACCTATTTCAATAAATATGTTGTATACAGAATGCAAGAGAGGAATGTAGGGTGAGCAGAGAATTCCACCAAAGCAGCGCAAAATGTCGAATCATAAAATATTGTTTCTCTCTGTCAGATTATAGCCTAAACCATACTGTGGGGTCTGGAATTATTGGATCCCTTGATAAAGAAGAGCAAAAAAGACTATAAAATAAATACAAATACTGTATTTGTATGCTATTGTATACTTTATTATTTTTATATTATTTTATACTTATGCAATTGCTCAGAGAAAGATTTTGTTTAACAAGTAATAAAAAATAAATACAAAAAATCTAAGGGTCAAAATGATTGTATCCCCTGCAGAAGGTGAGCTAGCTTGAGGGCCTCGGGTGCGACCACCCCAAGTCCCAAAAAATTGCTGATTTTTATTTGTTTGACCGTTCGGGACCTTTAAATCTAATTCCCATGTAAAATAGCCTTTTGAGTGACTAAAATATCACCCATCATATTTTTGGGGGATAGCAATGCTAAATAATTGAGAAAGTATTTCTAACTACCAGGAAGTTTGAAAAGACCGGCTGAGTGGGCGGGGAGCTTATATTCATGAGTTCGCAGTTCTTTGACAGTTCTTTGAAACGCCTATGTCAAGAAACTTGGATGCAGTGTTTCAGTAAAATCATCTCAAGCAAATATGGTGATACACAAAGCAAGTCAAGCAACATGGAAATTACATCAATGATGTCCATTTTTTATACATCTCCCGTTTGGCTCTTGTGATGCGGTTCACAGCAGCAGTTTTGAATGAACCCCCCCGCTTTGTTCCATGCTGGCTGTAGACCTAGCTAGCCAGTAACTAGCTAACGTCAGACACGGATGAAAGGGGAGACATATACAGTGGGGAGAACAAGTATTTGATACACTGCCGATTTTGCAGGTTTTCCTACTTACAAAGCATGTAGAGGTCTGTAATTTTTATCATAGGTACACTTCAACTATGAGAGACGTAATCTAAAACAAAAATCCAGAAAATCACATTGTATGATTTTTAAGTAATTAATTTGCATTTTATTGCATGACATAAGTATTTGATACATCAGAAAAGCAGAACTTAATATTTGGTACAGAAACCTTTGTTTGCAATTACAGAGATCATACGTTTCCTGTAGTTCTTGACTAGGTTTGCACACACTGCAGCAGGGATTTTGGCCCACTCCTCCCTACAGATCTTCTCCAGATCCTTCAGGTTTCGGGGCTGTCGCTGGGCAATACGGAGTTTCAGCTCCCTCCAAAGATTTTCTATTGGGTTCAGGTCTGGAGACTGGCTAGGCCACTCCAGGACCTTGAGATGCTTCTTACGGAGCCACTCCTTAGTTGCCATGGCTGTGTGCTTCGTGTCGTTGTCATGCTGGAAGACCCAGCCACGACCCATCTTCAATGCTCTTACTGAGGGAAGGAGGTTGTTGGCCAAGATCTCGCGATACATGGCCCCATCCATCCTCCCCTCAATACGGTGCAGTCGTCCTGTCCCCTTTGCAGAAAAGCATCCCCAAAGAATGATGTTTCCACCTCCATGCTTCACGGTTGGGATGGTGTTCTTGGGGTTGTACTCATACTTCTTCTTCCTCCAAACACGGCGAGTGGAGTTAGACCAAAAAGCTCTATTTTTGTCTCATCAGACCACATGACCTTCTCCCATTCCTCCTCTGGATCATCCAGATGGTCATTGGCAAACTTCAGACAGGCCTGGACATGCACTGGCTTAAGCAGGGGGACCTTGCGTGCGCTGCAGGATTTTAATCCATGACGGCGTAGTGTGTTACTAATGGTTTTCTTTGAGACTGTGGTCCCAGCTCTCTTCAGGTCATTGACCAGGTCCTGCCGTGTAGTTCTGGGCTGATCCCTCACCTTCCTCATGATCATTGATGCCCCACGAGGTGAAATCTTGCATGGAGCCCCAGACCGAGGGTGATTGACCGTCATCTTGAACTTCTTCCATTTTCTAATAATTGCGCCAACAGTTGTTTCCTTCTCACCAAGCTGCTTGCCTATTGTCCTGTAGCCCATCCCAGCCTTGTGCAGGTCTACAATTTTATCCCTGATGTCCTTACACAGCTCTCTGGTCTTGGCCATTGTGGAGAGGTTGGAATCTGTTTGATTGTGTGTGGACAGGTGTCTTTTATACAGGTAACGAGTTCAAACAGGTGCAGTTAATACAGGTAATGAGTGGAGAACAGGAGGGCTTCTTAAAGAAAAACTAACAGGTCTGTGAGAGCCGGAATTCTTACTGGTTGGTAGGTGATCAAATACTTATGTCATGCAATAAAATGCAAATTAATTATTTAAAAATCATACAATGTGATTTTCTGGATTTTTGTTTTAGATTCCGTCTCTCACAGTTGAAGTGTACCTATGATAAAAATTACAGACCTCTACATGCTTTGTAAGTAGGAAAACCTGCAAAATCGGCAGTGTATCAAATACTTGTTCTCCCCACTGTATGTGTCTTTGCCATAGATGAATAGCGTAAACTTTTATAATTGCTGGAACCCTATAGTCGAGTAGCTATATAAACCACGCCCGTCCGCAAAGACAACTTTTCCGATGTTGGTTAAAATTAAAAGGAAGTACTTATTTAAATTAAGTAAGAGAATATCATGTTACCATTGGTGTATTAAAATGACAGTTAGGGTGATGCCACCCTATCCCCTTAATAATCCGGCCTCCTGAATCCAAGGATGGGAGGGTCTCAGTATCTTTAAGATCCAATTTTATCACTGTAGAAGCAACAGTCATTTTTCATACTTTGGTCATCATAGAAAATGCATCATTTCGGCTGTATTTCTGTATTTTGAAAGTTATAGATCTTGACGACGTGTTTGCTGACATGCAAAACAGTTTGGGACTATATCAACAATGGACTAATGAAACAAATAACAAAAGATAGTTTTTGGGTGGAATTTTCCGACTATCTTGTCTAGCTGTTTTTAAAAAGTAGGCTATATTCCCTTCTCTCTCCATTCGATAGGCTATGGTATGCTTTCTCTCGGTCAAACAATGAATGAATTTTAAGGAGTTCCATCTCAAAAACTTTTTGGAATACCCTCAAAAACGAAAGGTAGCCAGGGGACTATATCGATAGCCTATATAAAAATCGAATGAGAAGTTGAATCAAGTTTAAGCTTATTAAGAAATAAATTATCCGTGTGGGGTATAAAAATCACTCCATGCGAGGTTGAAAACCAAGTGGACAATCCTCCTACTAGACCTATCATAAAACCTTTAAGACAAGTTCAAGTTATGAACAGTAGGCCTAGCCTATTTCCCAAGTATTGTAATAGCCTAAGACGGTGTTGTCCTAAATTTGCCCCTTTCAAAAAGAACAAGAATGAAAGTCTGAGTCTATAGGCCTACTAGGTGGAAAAGAGGGTGTGTCAAACCAGGAAATCGCTAGGCTGAGGTGTTTAGCTCCAGGCCCTTTTGCTCAGGTTACAGTGCAGAATCTAATCTGGCTGTGAAGACAAACACACACACCGCTATCTGTAAGTATAGGCTGAGAGAGTGATGATGAAGCACAACACAGTGGTCAAACTCCTATCCAGATGAGCCAACGGCGTTTTGCAGACCTTACAGACTCGGGAGCAATTGGGCCAAATATAGGCTAGTGGAACCAATATCTGACAGTATGAAGACGGCAGATTTGACCATGACAATCTTAGGAAGTGCCTTGTAATCTCCATGTCGTGCTAATAGTCATTTGGAGCTGAGGATTACTTCCATCATTTCCACTTTGATGTTTATAAGCCTACAAATTATAGTAATATGTTTCAATCCCCGATTGACTGCTTCAAGGACTGTTTCATTGACTCCTATAGTTTGTCTTCAAATGTTTCCCACAACAATCCTTGGAATTGAACAGTGAATTAATAGAAGTTCAATCGTTCCTCCAACACCCTGACTGTTTGTGGTGTCTAGTGTTACAGAGGAAAGTTTGGCAGGGGTGAGATCTAGCTCATGACAATGGTGGCTAGCCTGTCGGGTTATGGGGTTGTCGGTGGCTCTTTCAGAGAGAAGTCAACTCTGCCCCAGACCACAGGTGTTAGTTAGTTTACTGTTGCTGATAACAAGGATGAGGATGCAGCAGACACACTGAAAGGATGCATCGTCACAGAACTAGAATGGCGTCCCCATTCAAGTCAATGATGCCGTAATGGGTGGACTGCCAACCATTTTAAGAGTCATTCCCTCGTCCTTCTGTGTGTTTTCTAGGCCTGTATCTCATGCCAACTGAACATGACCCTGGATTACCGTAGCTATCCCTGTCAGTATCTTTCTTTGATCAACATCTGATCTCACCTAGGCCTAAATCAAATAAACCTGTATGTTTGACCATCATAGGGTCAATGACTTGAGAGTACAGAACACTATATGTATGTTTGTATGTGTGTATGTATGTACAGTGCCTTCGGAAAGTATTCAGACTAATTTACTTTTTCCACAATTTGTTACGTGACAGCCTTATTGTAAAATGTATATTTAAAAAATAAACATATCATCAATCTACACACAATAACCCATAATGACAAAGCGAAAAAAAACGTATTCAGACCCTTTGCTACGAGACTCGAAATTGAGCTCAGGTGCATCCTGTTTCCATTGATCATCCTTGATGTTTCTACAACTTGGAGTCCACCTGTGGTAAATTCAATTGATTGAACATGATCTGGAAAAGCACACACCTTTCTATATAAGATCCCACAGTTGACAGTACATGTCAGAGCAAAAACCTAGCCATGAGGTCGAAGGAATTGTCCGTAAAGCTCAGAGACAGGATTGTGTCGAGGCACAGATCAGGGGAAGGTTACCAAAAAAATTCTACAGCATTGAGGTCCCCAAGAACACAGTGTACTCCATCATTCTTAAATGGAAGAAGTTTGGAACCACCAAGACTCTTCCTAGAGCTGGCCACCTGGCCAAACTGAGCAATCGGGGGAGAAGGGCGGTCAGAGAGGTGACCAAGAACCCGATGGTCACTGACAGAGCTCCAGAGTTACTCTGTGGAGATGGGAGAACCTTCCAGAAGGACAACCATCTCTTCAGCACTCCACCAATCAGGCCATTATGGCAGAGTGGCCAGACGGAAGCCACTCCTCAGTAAAAGGCACATGACAGCCAGCTTAGAGTTTGCCAAAAGGCCCCTAAAGACTCTCAGACCATGAGAAACAAGATTTTCTAGTTTGATGAAACCAAGATTGAACTTTTTGGCCTGACTTTAAAGCGTCACATCTGGGGGAAACCTGGCACCCTCCCTACGGTTAAGCATGGTGGTGGCAGCATCATGCTGTGGGGATGTTTTTCTGCGGCAGGGACTGGGAGACTAGTCAGTATCGAGGGAAAGATGAACAGAGTAAAGTACAGAGATCCTTAATGAAAACCTGCTCAAGAGCGCTCAGGACCTCAGACTGGGGCAAAGGTTCACCTTCCTACAGAACAACGACCCTAAGCACACAGCCAAGACAATGCAGGAGTGGCTTCAGGACAAGTGTTAATGTCCTTGAGTGGTCCATCCAGAGCCCGGACTTGAACCCGATCGAACATCTCTGTAGAGACCTAGAAATACCTGTGCAGGTGCTTCAAGCTTGTAGAGTGATACCCAAGAAAACTCGAGGCTGTAATCGCTGCCAAAGGTGTTTCAAAAAAGTATTGAGTAAAGGGTCTGAATACTTTCCAAATGAACTGTATACAGTTGAAGTTGGAAGTTTACATACACCTTAGCCAAATACATTTAAACTCAGTTTTTCACAGTTCCTGACATTTAGTCCTAGTACAAATTCCCTGTCTTAGGTCAGTTAGTATCACCACTTTATTTTAAGAATGTGAAATGTCAGAATAATAGTAGAGAGAATGATTTATTTCAGTTTTTATTTCTTTCATCACATTCCCAGTGGGTCAGAAGTTTACATACACTCAATTAGTATTTGGTAGCATTGCCTTTAAAATTGTTTAACTTGGGTCAAACATTTTGGGTAGCCTTCCACAAGCTTCCCACAATAAGTTGGGTGAATTTTGGCCCATTCCTCCTGACAGAGCTGGTGTAACTGAGTCAGGTCTGTAGGCCTCCTTGCTCGCACATGCTTTTTCAGTTCTGCCCCAACATTTTCTATAGGATAGAGGTCAGGGCCTTGGGATGGCCACTCCAATACCTTGACTTTGTTGTCCTTAAGCCATTTTGCTACAACTTTGGAAGTATGCTTGGGGTCATTGTCCATTTGGAAAGACCCATTTGCGACCAAGCTTTAACTTCCTGACTGATGTCTTGAGATTTTGCGTCAATATATCCACATAATTGTCCTTCCTCATGATGCCATCTATTTTGCACCAGTCCCTCCTGCAGCAAAGCACCCCCACAACATGATGCTGCCACCTCCGTGCTTCACGGTTGGGATGGTGTTCTTTGGCTTGCAAGCCTCCACCTTTTTCCTCCAAACATAACGATGGTCATTATGGCCAAACAGTTCTATTTTTGTATCTTCAGACCTGAGGACATGTCTCCAAAAAGTACGATCTTTGTCCCCATGTGCAGTTGCAAAACGTAGTCTGGCTTTTTTATGGCGGTTTTTGAGCAGTGGCTTCTTCCTTGCTGAGCGGCCTTTCGGGTTATTTCGATTATAGGACTCGTTTTACTGTGGATATAGATACTTTTGTACCCGTTTCTTCCGGCATCTTCACAAGGTCCTTTGCTGTTGTTCTGGGATTGTTTTGCACTTTTCGCACCAAAGTACGTTCATCTCTATGAGACAGAGCACGTCTTCTTCCTGAGCGGTATTACGGCTGTGTGGTCCCATGGTTTTATACTTGCATTTGGAAATTGCTCCCAAGGATTAGCCAGACTTGTGGAGGTCCACAATTTTTTTCTGAGGTCTTGGCTGATTTCTTTTGATTTCCCCATGATGTCAAGCAAAGAGGCACTGAGTTTGAAGGTAGACCTTGAAATACATCCACAGGTACACCTCCAATTGACTCATATTATGTCAATTAGCCTATCAGAAGCTTCTAAAGCCATGACATAATTTTCTGGAATATTCCAAGCTGTTTAAAGGCACTGCCAACTTAGTGTATGTAAACTTCTGACCCACTGGACTTGTCATACATTGAAATAATCTGTCTGTGAATAATTGTTGGGAAATTGACTGACTTGTGTCATGCACAAAGTAGATGTCCTAACCGACTTGCCAAAACTATAGTTTGTTAGCAAGGGTGGAGTGGTTGAAAAACAAGTTTTAATGACTCCAAGCTAAGTGTATGTTAACTTCCCTACTTCAACTGTATGTACTGTACCCGTCAAAGGTTTGGACTCCCTCATTCCAGTTTTTTTGTGTGTGCTATTTTCTAATAGTGAAGACATCAAAACTATGAAATAACACGTATGGAATCATGAAGTAACCAAAACATTGTTAAACAAATCAAAATATATTTTATATTTGAGATTCTTCAAAGTAGCCACCCTTTGCCTTGATGACAGCTTTGCACTCTTGACTGCTTTTCCTTCACTCTGCGGTCCAACTCATCCCAAACAGCGGCAGTTAGCCTAGTGGTTAAAGCGTTGCGGCAGTAACCGAAAGGTTGCTGGATCGAATCCTTGAGCTGACAATTCAGTTAACCCACTGTTCCCCGGTAGGCCGTCATTGTAAATAAGAATTTGTTCTTAACTGACTTGCCTAGTTAAATAAAGGTTAAATAACAAAAACCCATCTCAATTGGGTTGAGGTCGGGTGATTGTGGAGGCCAGGTCATCTGATGCAGCACTCCATCACTGTGTTTTGGGCCATTGTCCTGTTGAAAAACAAATGATAGTCCCACTAAGCACAAACCAGATGGGATGACATATCGCTGCAGAATGCTGTGGTAGCCATGCTGGTTAAGTGTGCCTTGAATTCTAAATAAATCACTGACAATGTCACCAGCAAAGCACCCCCATACCATCACATCTCATCCTCCATACTTCACGGTGGGAACCACACATGCAGAGATCATCCATTCACCTGCTCTGTGTCGCACAAAGACACTGCGTTTGGAACCAAAAATCTCAAATTTGACCTCATCAGACCAAAGGACAGATTTCCATTGGTCTAATGTCCATTGCTCGTGTTTCTTGGCCCAAGCAAGTCTCTTCTTCCTATTGGTGTCTTTTAGTAGTGGTTTCTTTGTAGCAATTTGTACCATGAAGGTCTGATTCACGCGGTCTCTTCTGAGCAGTTGATGTTGAGATGTCTGTTACTTGAACTCTGTGAAGCATTTATTCGGACTGCAGTCTTAGGTGCAGAGGTAACTTCAGGGTCTTCCTGTCCTGTGGTTTTCCTCATGAGAGCCAGTTTCATCATGGTTTTTGTGACTGCACTTGAAGAAACTTTCAAAGTTCTTGACATTTTCCGGGTTGACTGTTTCATGTCTTAATGTAGTGATGGACTGTCGTTTCTCTTTGCATAGTTGAGCTGTTCTTGCCATAATATGGACTTGGTCTTTTACCAAATAGGGCTATCTTCTGTATACTGACCCTACATTAAGAAGGAAAGAAATTCCACAAATTAATTTTTAACAAGGCATAAAAAGAAAAACTCTTGAAAAACCCTTGAATGAGTAGGTGTGTATGTATGTATGTATGTACGCTACCGTTCAAAAGTTTGGGGTCACTTTTAAATTTCCTTGTTTTTGAAAGAAAAGCGCATTTAAAATAACATCAAATTCATCAGAAAGACAGTGTAGACATTGTTAATGTTGTAAATGACTATTGTAGCTGGAAACGGCAGATTATTTTTCATGGAATATCTACATAGGCATACAGAGGCCCATTATCAGCAACCATCACTCCTGTGTTCCAATGGCACGTTGTGTTCGCTAATCCAAGTTTAGCATTTTAAAAATCAAATTGATCATTAGAAAAACCTTTTGCAATTATGTTAGCACAGCTGAAAACTTTGTTCTGATTAAAGAAGCAATAAAACTGGCAGTCTTTAGACTATTTGAGTATCTGGAGCATCAGCAATTGTGGGTTCGATTAAAGGCTCAAAATGGCTAGAAACAAAGACTTTTCTTCTGAAACTCGTCAGTCTATTCTTGTTCTGAGAAATGAAGGCTATTCCATGCGAGAAATTGCCAAGAAACTGAAGATCTCGTACAATGCTGTGTACTACTCCCTTCACAGAACAGTGCAAACTGGCTCTAACCAGAATAAAAATACTGAACAAAAATATAAATGCAACAATCAACAATTTCAAAGATTTTACTGAGTTACAGTTCATTTTAAGGAAAACAGTCAATTAGAACCTTATCTATGGATTTCACATGCCTGGGAATACAGTTATGCATCTGTTGGTCACAGATACCTTAAAAAGAAAGGTATGGGCGTGGATCAGAAAACCAGTCAGTATCTGATGTGACCACCATTTGCCTCATGCAGCGCGACGCATGACCTTCGCATAGCGTTGATCAAGCTGTTGATTGTGGCCTTTGGAGTTGTCCCACTACTCTTCAATGGCTGTGCAACGTTGCTGGATGTTGTCGGGAACTGGAACACACTGTCGTACACGTCGATCCAGAGCATCACAAATATGCTCAATGGGTGACATGTCTGGTGAGTATGCAGGCCATGTAAGCACTGGGATATTTTCAGCTTCCAGAAATTGTGTAGAGATCCTTTCGACATGGGGCAGGCCGTGCAATATCATGCTGAAACATGAGGTGATGGCGGCGGATGAATGGCACGACAATTTGGCCTCAGGATCTTGTCACGGTATCTATGCGCATTCAAATTGCCATCAATAAAATACAATTGTGTTCGTTGTTCGTTGCTCATTCCATAACCCCCCCGCCGCCATGGGGCACTTTGTTCACAACGTTGACATCAGTGAACTGCTCGACCACACGACACCAAATGGTCTGCGATTGTGTGGTCGGTTGGGCGTACTGCCAAATTCTCTAAAATTAAATTGGAGGCGGCTTATGGTAAAGAAATGAACATTAAATTCACTGGCAATATCTCTTGTAGATATTCCTGCAGTCAGCATGCCAATTGCACGCTCACTCAAAACTTGAGACGTCTGTGGCATTGTATTGTGTGACAAATCGGCACATTTTATAGTGTTTTTTGGGGGGGCCCCAGCACAGTTGCACCTGTGCAATGACCATGCGTATTAATCAACTTCTCGATATGCCACACCTGTCAGGTGGATGAATTATCTTAGCAAAGGCGAAAGGCTCACAAACAGGGATGTAAACACATCTGCGCACCAAGTTTGAGAGAAATACGCTTTTTGTGCGTATGGACAATTTTTGGGATATTTTATTTCAGCTCATGAAACATGGGACCAACACTTTACATGTTGCTTTTCTATTTTTGTTCAGTGTAGTAGCTGGCTCGTTTTGCCTCTAGACTTTCCCCTAACCCTGGACCAAGTTTGGGAAACCCTGCTTTGGAGCATAAATACCATCTGGGATATAAACATGTATGTCTCCCCGGGATAAGCTACTACCGCACTATTCATTAACTATGCGATCGAAAGCACCCCATTTGACCGTCATGTCTCGGGCCAGGAAATGGATAGAACCCTCTTCAGTCACAGAGGAAAACACAGGGATAATTTCTAAAGATTCACCTTAACGTTTCAATTGCTAAACATGATCACATTATATAGGTAACTTCTGATCATTGCATAGCCTACGTGATAAGAAAGTAACAGTTTACAGGGAGACGCACAACAATAGGTTTCCGCGCCAAACCAGTTGCCGGTGCTCCAAACTCTTATACATGTTTCTTCTTTTACTGATGATCAGCAACAATCAGTAGGACATCGCTAACCCACTTTATTATAAATAAATATATGTGCTCATCAACCGTAAATCATCTGGTTATTCATATAAGCATGTCTTTAGATTAAGTGACGGAGGACATTGGACCATCGTCACACTGGGTGAGGGAAATGCCGCGTTCAAAACAACTGGGAACTCAGAGTTCGGTGCGTTCAAGACAACAGGGACCTTGAAAAAAAACGAGCTCCAACTGGGGATTTTTTTTTTTTTTTTTTTTACTTGTCATCCAACTTAGAATTCCAAGTCAGCTCCTGTATAAACAGAGTTATGGTAATGTGGCTGTATTGTCTTTCACGAGGTCACAAACATGAAACAAAACGGACCGGGTCGTAGCTGGCTTCTCCACCTACCGTTTACACATTCTCCAAAACATGGATATTGTTCAGTTCTCAAGTTCTGTGATGTAGAAGAAGTTCCTTTGTTCTCTCTGTGTCTCTTTCTGCATGGCCAGGAGGAGAGAGTCTCCTCCAGGAATTTACGACCTGAGATAACAGAACCTGGGTGTAGGAGGTTGAGAGGGGGAAGCCACTCACTATACCCAAAGAGGGCCACGTCATGACAGTCTATACAAGCAAGTCAAACACCCATGAGTCCAAATCTACTCCACATCTCCAAATCATAAAACTTGTCATATACAGTGTCAATATTTATGTCACTGTTTGTTACAAGATGACATGTCGTCATAGCCTGGGTTGTTCTGAACAGAATGAGCCTATGAAGGACATTTGCCTCAGCAAACGCACCTGAATGCGCTCATGACTACTTTCTATGGACACCAAAATTACGATCTGTTTCTCCGAATAACCTTGTGAAAGCCTAACACCGTAAGATCGTATGTTGACAAGAGATCAAGCACACCTGACCCAGATTGTGATTTATAATGTACCGTTTTTGTACAACAACAGAAATTGTGTGCATGGCGGGGATGCAGGGTTGTGTTCCAAAATAATGCTTGCTCTAGTTCCTCAACGACACAGCTCAGAGAGCTCAAAAAAGTACCTTATAGTTGAAGATTTCTTTGTCATAAAAGTGCATTGAAATTGCTTAGGTGTATGGCCACTTGGAGACACCAGTCAGTCATCTCACTCAAACCCTTGTAATTTTTTTGTCTTATGTTGCACCTTCCCCTACATTTTTCATGTTACTGAATGTATCCAGAGTATTTTAAGATTTCGTTATCAACAAATGTTACGAAAAGTACAGTCAATGTAAAATGCACAGAAAGTGAACAGTGTAATATTTGGATTCAGACTTGTCAGGTAAACTGTTGTGTACTCACCTTTGGTTAACAACAAAAAATCCCATTATCTCCAAACTGTTCCCTATCAATTGCTACCATGGATGCATTTTCATATTTGTTCTGTAAGAAACATTTAAATTTAGCCCTATATATATAGGCCAATTCCCACGAGTGCAACGGGTGAACGCCCACCGTAGCAAAACGGGCATTTCTTATTAAACTAGCTGGTGATACCTCCTTGTTCTGGACCCCAGATGTGTGGCTCAGTGGCACAGAGTACTGAGTCACTCATCGTCCTCAACTGGCCACCCACAGTGAATCAGGATCAGACTGTTTCTGTTGACACTCCTGACTGACTCTCTCTTGCAGGACTTCTCGAATGACGACACCAAGCTGGAGTACAATGTGGACGCAGACAATGGCATCGCGATGGAGGGCTACCTGTTTAAGAGGGCCAGTAATGCCTTCAAGACATGGAACAGGTCAGCTGCAAGAAATTATGCTCTTATTTCTTCCCTCATTCTCTGACATTCCCTCTTTTTTTCTCTCTCTCCTTCTCCCCCTTGTCTCTCTCTTTATCGTTCTCCCCCGTTTCTCTCTCTCTTTCGCTCTCTCTCTCTCCCTTCACCTTCCCCCCCTGTCTCTTTCTGGTCAAGCTGATATGTCCCCGAGCACAGCTTCACCAGTGCACTAAACTCCACAATACATGTCCAGTATGTTGAACATGCATGGAAGAAGTAATCTTTATGTCCTCTAACTGTATGGTGATTAGGGTGGAGAGGTGATAATTCTCTGTTTAGTATGAATCCGCCCATGGCCCTAGTCAGCCAGGTGGGAAGGATGGATGGAGGGAGGTAGGGATGGATAGAGGGAGGGATTCAAGCTGCTGAGGCGGCGTCTCCATGGCGATCAATAGTGACATGTGGCGTAGTCAACTGACACCACGGGGAGCGCTGCCTGATTGGCGCATGGCTCTGTGTGCTGCATGGAGTTAGCAAGTAGACCTCCAGCTCTTTATTGTCCTGTAGCCTCCAAAGCCATTCCCTGTACTGCAAGTTGGATGTCTCTGGAACCATGCCTTTTTAGAATAACTTGTAATATCTAATCAACTATTTGTCTCAGGCAAACAATTGGGTTTCAAATGTTACAAAGTTAAATGTTACCACACACAACCTTTTCCCCAATATTTTCTGTCAAACCATGACAAACAGCATAGTTTTCTAGAATAGGAATCCAGGATTTAAAAACCATATTATCAGGTCTAGGGACATTTAATCTATATATTTATATTTCATTAAATCTATAACCATTTCAATTTACTTTCTTAACTAACTTGTTTCTCTGAGAATAGTTGGAATGCTAGCATGCATTTCAGAGTCAACCTTCAGCCTCTGAGATAAATGCGATAAATTGTGTCACCCGTTTACTTGTGACCGTGACTGCTGGTGTGATCTCCTTTCAGGCGCTGGTTCTCCATTCAAAACAATCAGTTAGTTTACCAGAAGAAATTCAAGGTAAGTCCGATGACTCCAGCAGTGTCCCAAATGGCACCCTATTCCCTATAGGCCCTGGTTAAAAGTAGTGCACTTAATAGGGCCATGTTCTGTTAAAATCTCCACCCGGCACAGCCAGAAGAGGACTGGCCACCCCTCAGAGCCTGGTTCCTCTCTAGGTTTCTCCCTAGGTTCTGGCCTTCGTAGGGAGTTTTTCCTAGCCACCGTGCTTCTACATCTGCATTGCTTGCTGTTTGGGGTTTTAGGCAGGGTTTCTGTACAGCACTTTGTGACATCGGCTGATGTAAAAAGGGCTTAATAAATACATTTGATTGAAATAAATTTGATTGATTTAGAATGCAGACTCCAACTGCACCACCCACCATCAAATATACACTACTGTTCAAGTTTGGGGTCACTTAGAAATTTCCTCAACTGGCAGCTTCATTAAATAGTACCCGCAAAACACCAGTCTCAATGTCAACAGTGAAGAAGTGGCTCCCGGGATGCTAGCATCCATCCCGGGAGCCACTTCTTCACAGTTGACATTGAGACTGGTGTTTTGCGGGTACTATTTAATGAAGCTGCCAGTTGAGGACTTGTGAGGCGTCTGTTTCTAAAACTAGACACTCTAATGTACTTGTCCTCTTGCTCAGTTGTGCACCGGGGCCTCCCACTCCTCTTTCTATTCTGGTTATAGCCAGTTTGCACTGTTCTGTAATGGGAGTAGTACACAGCGTTGTGCGAGATCTTTAGTTTCTTGGCAATTTCTCGCATGGAATAGCCTTCATTTCTCAGAACAAGAATAGACTGACGAGTTTCAGAAGAAAGTTCTTTGTTTCTGGCCATTTTGAGCCTGTAATCGAACCCACAAATGCTGATGCTCCAGATACTCAACTAGTCTAAAGAAGGCCAGTTTTATTGCTTCTTTAATCAGCACAAAGTTTTAAGCTGTGCTAACATAATTGCAAAATAGTTTTCTAATGATCAATTAGCCTTTTCAAATTATAAACTTGGATTATCTAACACAACGTGCCATTGGAACACGAGTGATAATGGGCCTATGTAGATATTCCATAAAAAATCTGCCGTTTCCAGCTATAATAGTCATTTACAACATTAACAATGTCTACACTGCATTTCTGATCAATTTGATGTTATTTTAATGGACCAATTTTTTTTTTTTTTAAACAAGGACATTTCTAAGTGACCCCAAACTTTTGAACGGTACTATACATGTTTCACTTCCAGCCCAATATTCCCCCTACATTTTTTATGTCATGAAGTAGCGTTGAATAAGGAGCACAGTTAACAGATGATGAGTTTGTGGAATGTGGAGGAAAACAATTCACTGCTGCTGGTTACAATGTGAAATCAGAATCTATGAAGCATTTCCATTTGAGCATGTGTGTCAGAGCGCTGTGTGTGTGCAATTGTATCTGAGTTGTGTGTATTGTGCATTGTAGTGTGTTCGTTTTACTAAGACTGTGTGTGTTCTCCTTACCCAGGATAATCCCACAGTGGTGGTGGAGGACTTGCGGCTATGCACAGTCAAACACTGTGAGGATATCGAACGCCGCTTCTGCTTTGAAGTGGTGTCCCCCACCAAGTGAGTACACACACACACAATATATTGCACATACAGTTGAGGTCGGAGGTTTACATACACTTAGGTTTTTCAACCACTCCACACATTTCTTGTTAAGTAACTATAGTTTTGGCAAGTCGGTTAGGACATCTATTTTGTGCATGACACAAGTCATTTTTCCAACGATTGTTTATAGACAGATTATTTCACTTAGAATTCACTGTATCATAATTCCAGTGGGTCAGAAGTTTACATACACGAAGTTGACTGTGCCTTTAAACAGCTTGTGAAATTCCAGAAAATGAGGTCATGGCTTTAAAAGCTTCTGATAGGCTAATTGACATCATTTGAGTCAATTGGAGGTGTACCTGTGGATGTATTTCAAGGCCTACCTTCAAACTCAGTGCCTCTTTGCTTGACATCATTGGAAAATCAAAAGAAATCAGCCAAGACCTCATAAAAAAATTGTAGACCTCCACAAGGCTGGTTCATCCTTGGGAGCAATTTCCAAATGCCTGAAGGTACCACGTTCATCTGTACAAACAATAGTACGCAAGTATAAACACCAAGGGACCACGCAGCACGTCAAACCGCTCCGGAAGGAGACGCGTTCTGTCTCCTAGAGATTAATGTACTTTGGTGCGAAAAGTGCAACTCAATCCCAGAACAACAGCAAAGAACCTTGTGAAGATTCTGGAGGAAACAGGTACAAAAGTATCTATATCCACAGTGAAACGAGTCCTATATCAACATAACCTGAAAGGCCGATCCAAAACCGCCGTAAAAAGCCAGACTACTGTTTGCAGCTGCACATGGAGTCAAAGATCATACTTTTTGGAGAAATGTTCTTTGGTCTGATGAAACAAAAATAGAACTGTTTGGCCAAAATGACCATCATTATGTTAGGAGGAGAAAGGTGGATGCTTGCAAGCCGAAGAACACCATCCCAATCGTGAAGCACGGGGGTGGCAGCATCATGTTGTGTGGGGGTGCTTTGCTGCAGGAGGGACTGGTGCACTTCACAAAATAGATGGCATCATGAGGAAGTAAAATTATGTGGCTATATTGAAGCAACATCACAAGACATCAGTCAGGAAGTTAAAGCTTGGTCGCAAATAGGTGTTCCAAATGGACAATGACCCCAAGCATACTTCCAAAGTTGTGGCAAAATGGCTTAAGGACAACAAAGTCAAGGTATTGGAGTGGCCATCACAAAGCCCTGACCTCTATCCTATAGAACATTTGGGGCAGAACTGAAAAAGCGTGTGCGAGCAAGGAGGCCTAGAAACCTGACTCAGTTACACCAGCTCTGTCAGAAGGAATGGGCCAAAATTCACCCAACTCATTGTGAGAAGCTTGTGGAAGGCTACCCGAAACGTTTGACCCAAGTTTAACAATTTAAAGGCAATGCTACATAATATTAATTGAGTGTATGATAACTTCTGACCCACTGGGAATGTGATGAAAGAAATAAAAGCTGAAATAAATCATTCTCTCCACTATTATGACGTTTCACATTCTTAAAATAAAGTGGTGATCCTAACTGACCTAAGACAGGGAATTCTTACTAGGATTAAAAGTCAGGAATTGTGAAAACCTGAGTTTAAATGTATTTGGCTAAGGTGTATGTAAACTTCAGACTTCAACTGTATACAGTGCATTTGGAAAGTATTCAGACCTCTTCCCTTTTTCCACATTTTGTTATGTTACAGCCTTACTCCAAAAAAATATATATGTTCATCAATATACACACAATCCCCCATAATGACAAAGCGAAAACAGGGTTTTAGAAATGTAGTAGTCAGACCCTTTGCAATGAGACTCGAAATTGAGCATCCTTGATGTTTCTACAACTTGATTGGAATCCACCTGTTATAAATTCAATTGATTGGACATGATTTGGAAAGGATCACACCTGTCTATATAATTTTCTAATTTTTCCCCCAGGTAAGTTGACTGACAACATGTTCTCATTTACAGCAACGACCTGGGGAATAGTTACAGGGGATGAATGAGCCAATTATAAATTGGGGATTATTAGGTGACCGTGATGGTTTGAGGGCCAGATTGGGAATTTAGCCAGAACACCGGGGTTAACACCCCTAGTCTTACGACAAGTGCCATGGGATCTTTAATGACTTCAGAGTCAGGACACCCGTTTAACGTCCCATCCGAAAGACAGCACCCTACACAGGGCAGTGCCCTGGGGCATTGGGATATTCTTTTTAGACCAGAGGAAAGAGTGCCTCCTACTGGCCCTCCAACACCACTTCCAGCAGCACCTGGTCTCCCATCCAGGACCAACCCTGCTTAGCTTCAGAAGCAAGCCAGCAGTGGTATGTAGGGTGGTATGCTGCTGGCTTATAAGGTCCCACAGTTGTCAGTGCATGTCAGAGTAAAAACCAAGCCATGAGGCTGAAGGAATTCAACGTAGAGCTCAGAGACAGGATTGTGTCAAGGCACAGATCTGGGGAAGGGTACAAAAAAAATTCTGCAGCATTGAAGGTCCCCAAGAACAGGGTGACCTTCATCATTCTTAAATGGAAGAAGTTTGGAAGCACCAGTACTCTTCCTAGAGGGGGGGGGGGCGGGGGCCTTGGTCAGGCCCTTCTGCAGCACTCCACCAATCAGGCCTTTATGGTAGAGTTGCCAGACGGAAGCCACTCCTCATTAAAAGGCACATGACAGCCCACTTGGCATTTGCCAAAAGGCACCTAAAGGACTCTGACCATGAAAATCAAGATTCTCTGGTCTGATGAAACCAAGATTGATCCTTGATGAAAACCTGTCCCAGAGCGCTCAGGATCTCAGACTGGGTCGAAGGTTCACCTTCCAACAGGACAGCGACCCTAAGCACACAGCCAAGAAAACGCAGGAGTGGCTTCGGGACAAGTCTCTGAATGTCCTTGAGTGGCCCATCCAGAACCTGGACTTCAACCCTATCGAACATCTCTGTAGAGACCTGAAAATAGCTGTACAGAGATGCTCTCCATACAACCTGACAAAGCTTGAGAGGATCTGCAGAGAAGAATGGGAGAAACTCCACAAATACAGGAGTGCCAAGCTCGTAGCGTCATAATCAAGAAGGCTCGAGGCTGTAATCAGGTGCTTCAACGAAGTACTGAGTAAAGGGTCTGAATACTTATGTAAATGTGAAATTGTTTTTTACATTTGCTAAAATTTCTAAAAACGTTTTTTTGCTTTGTCATTATGGGGTATTGTGTGTGGATTTATGAGGGGGGAAATTATTGAATCCATTGTAGAATAAGGCTGTAATGTAACGAAATGTGGATAAATTCAAAGGGCCTGAATACTTTCCGAATTCACAGTGCCTTCAGGAAGTATTCACACCCCCTTGACTCCTTCCACATTTTGTTTTGTTACAGTCTGCATTTAAAATGGATTAAATTGAGATTTTCATTTGTCACTGTCCTATACACAATACCCCATAATGTCAAAGTGGAATTATGTTTTTCAACATTTTTACAAATGAATGAAAAACTGAAATGTCTTGAGTCAATTACTATTCAAGTTGAGGATGGGTCAACAACATTGTAGTTACTCAACAAAACGAACATAATTGACAGTGAAAAGAAGGAAGCCTGTATAGAATAACAAATATTCAAAAAATGCTTCCTGTTTTGAAATAAGGCAAAAACTGCAAAAAAATGTGGCAAAGAAATGTCCAGAATATAAAGCGTTATGTTTGGTGAAAATCCAACACAACACATCACTGAGTACCACTTCTCATATTTTCAAGCATGGGTTTATTTTCAAGCGTCATGTTATGGGTATGCTTGTCATCGGCAAGGACTAGGGAGTTTGTTATGATAAAAAGAAACGGAATAGAGCTAAGCACAAGTAAAATTCTAGATGAAAACCTGGTTGTCTGCTTTCCATCAGATCTTGGGAGACAAATTCACTTTTCAGCAGGACAATAACTTAAAACACATGGCCAACTATACACTGGAGTTGCTTACCAAGATGACATTGAATGTTACTGAGTGGCCTAGTTAGAGTTTTGACTCAATTTTCAGCCAGGTGTACAAAGTTGTTAGAGACTTACTCAGAAAGACTGCCAAAGGATATTTTAACATGTATTGACTCAGGGGGTTGAATACTTCTACTCATGAATACTCAGTATATATTAGTGGTATTTTTCAATTTTTCTGTAATTTAAAATAAATAAATAATTATCCACTTTGACAGAGTATTTTGTGTAGATCATTGACCAAAAAAAACACACTTTGTAACACAGCAAAATGTGCAAGAAGTTTAGGTGTGTATACATTTATAGATACAAGTGCACTCAGAAATGCGCACACACCGAGAGGGAGACACACACATACACAAACGCGCACACACACAGCGACACATAGTGAAGAGCTCCAGTAGCAGGCCAGGGGACAGGCTGATGTCTCTTTGTGTCCCTCCCCTCTCAGGAGCTGTATGATGCAGGCGGACTCTGAGAAGCTGAGGCAGGCCTGGATCAAAGCTGTCCAGAACAGCATCGCCACCGCCTTCAGGGAGCAGGGAGAGGACGCTGAGGTGAGTCACCACACACTGGGTTAACTTATGCAATCCATCCATTATCTCAATGTCAGGACGAAAATAATCAGACATACTTTGTAGACAAAAGATGTGAACAAAAATAAAGGATATCCCTCTAGTGTGCTGCAACCCCTCTGTGTGTTTGTGCGTATCTGTCTTGCCTGACAAATCTATGTGGTCTGTGACAATAGGCAATAAAGTAATCTTCTTCTAGAGAGTGAGTGTGTGTGTGTGTGTGTGTCTTGTGTATAACATCATGTACTCGACTTTCCACACCAGAAGCTGGACCGGAAGTCTTCCACGTCGACTGGCAGCCTGGAATCAGGCGGCGAGCCCAAAGAAAAGTCACTAAAGGGGGAGAGTGCCCTCCAGAGGGTCATGGTCATTGGGGGCAATGCCTGCTGCTGCGACTGTGGCCAGCCTGACCCTCGCTGGGCCAGCATCAACCTGGGCATCACCCTCTGCATCCAGTGCTCTGGAATACACAGGTACATTCCTATCACTGCAAATACTACACACCAAGGCACTACTGTATACAAGTACCAAACTTCATATGTATTCACCAACGTACTATACCGAAGTACCATCAAGATGACACTGAGATAATACTTTGGACTTATCTTACAATGGTATTATAAAGGTACTATACAACAAGGTACTAGACTGGTGCTATACAACAGTACAAATGTTCAACGTTTTGTTACTAGATGGAAATAATAATACAAAAAATCAAAGGCTCAGCAAATTTGGCCCCAAGTACATTTTGGACTGTACTCTCTTACTGACTGTACACTCCCACCTTGTGGCCACAGCACACACTACACCCTCAATGGACCAGCATGTAATGCAAACTACACAGCCTTTGGAGCTGTGTGGAGTCATTTAGTTATTTTTAGACAATATCATTGATGTTTGAGTTGCTAACAGACTCTCCATCTGCAGGAGTCTGGGGGTCCATTTCTCCAAGGTGCGCTCGCTCACCCTGGACTCATGGGAACCGGAACTACTCAAGGTGAGAAAAGAGAGAGAGAGTGGGAGGAGGGTTTGCCTAACAGATGGGCCTAAAGGTGTCCACATGCTTCCCAGACGAAACAGTTCCTACATATATTATGACAACATTTTGTGACATGTTTGTCTACGCCCCTTTGCCGGTGATTGGTCAACAGTAGGGATTCTTCAATAAAGTCTTTGTTGTCATTCTATTGAGAAAAACTGAACCAAACAACAGGTGTAAAATTGCGTGAATTAATGACAAATTTCTTGAGTTATTTTAGATTAATTCAGACTATTTTGAGGAAGTGTATACTGGCTGCGGCGTCTCAAAATGGACAAACAGTATTATTGCCGCTTTTTTTTCTTGTTTTTCAAGCTAAGTTCTTTTAAGGGAGTATGCAAGAACACTTGTTTGGACGGGCGAACTGAAGCATGCAGAAGTCTTAAGGCAGCTTACATACTTAATTGTCTCTTTCAGACTTTCACATACTCAGACTCTTTTACATTCATTGGTGACAAATAAATGCTCAAATGTAATGGTTACAGATTACAGCGGACTTCACGTCATGACTTTATGGCTACGTTTACACAGGCAGCCCAGTTCTGATCTTTTGCCCAATTATTGAGGGGGAAAATCTGACTTGGGCGGCCTATATAAACACAGCCAAAACGTCATGACTTAACCGACTTTTTATATGTCATGATTTTACATGCCTGACTTTATATGTCACTTTACATTAAATGTGGCATGTTGTCCTCTGAATGTGCTGGTTAATTTTGACACATAGTAACTTTATTCCTTGTTTGTTTGTGTGTGTGTGGTACACAGCTGATGTGTGAGCTGGGGAACGGGGTCATCAACCAGATCTACGAGGCTCGGAGAGAGGAACTGGGAGCCAAGAAGCCAAGGCCAGCAGACCCCAGGTACGGTACTGCAACTTCTCTGTCTACCATCATGGAGACAAGGGTGGCGATGGTTAACGTTAACCATTGGTTTGGCCATTGATTGGATTGATTGATGATGACGAATATTAACATTAAAGGGACAATTCATGGCACTTGCAACATTAGAGTTGTGGATTATTCATCCATGAACCTCATTAAATAAACACTGTACAGCTAGTCGATTTGGATAAAAGCATCTGAAAAATTACATTCTATTTCTATTAAATAAATAAAGGGTAGCCCCACATAAGTAGCAAGTGTGATACTACAGCATGTGTGTAATAGTATTGCTCAAAGACTGCCATCTTTCCTTGGGTTGCCAGATTGGTTTAATTTGTTGAATTCACTCTCAAGATTGCTTGCCGTATTTGCCTGGGTTGCCAGATTTGTTCAGTTTGTTGAATTCACTTTCCCTCTGCATCCCATGTCTTTCCCCAGGCAGGAGATCGAGGCCTACATCAGGGCCAAGTACGTGGACCGGCATTTCGTGCGGCGCCCGTCTGACGAGGAGCTGCGCTCCAAGGTGGTGTCCCTGTCCAAGCAAGAGAAGAGGCTGAGCAGCAGTTCGGAGCACCTGCCTCCCCGGCCGCCCCCGCCCACGCCCAAACTCCGGCCCGCCTCCAATTCCTCAAGTCAGTCAGGTAGGTGTCAACAAGTCCCGGATCCAGTCTCTTAAAGGTGCAGCACAAAAACGCCAATCATAGCACCTGTTCCTCTTCCTCTTTGATTTTACACTTGCGAAGACCCCATCCCTCTCAGTCCTCCAAAACAAAAACAATCAAGCATTAGGGCCTGTTACTGTTGTTATTATTATTGACCAAAAATACAGTACCAGCTATGGAGTGTGCCTTTTTAAAGGTACGGCAACAGAATTGCGCTACACTAGTATAATAGAACAACACCATGTCATGCTCAGGACACACAACAGAAGGCACCTTCTCTCCCATCTTCTCTCTTTTTGCTCTCTCTCTTTGAGGTAGCCTAGCCTGTAGTCTTAACTGCTTGTGCTTCTATCCTCTCCTTTCAATCCCTCTCTTCTCCACCCTCCTCCGGCTGCTCTGTGCTTCTGGACTAACCCCTTCCCCCTCGCTGCCTTTTATTCTTTCCTTCCTACCCTTCCACCTCGTGCCCTTTACTCTCCGACACCATCCATTGTCCTTGCCTAGCTGCCACCAAGGGCTTGGAGGCCCGCCGTGACTCTCTCTTCTGTCCAGACGAGCTTGACTCGCTCTTCTCCTACTTTGACACCTCCGCCAAGCTTAGGAGCAGTAAGTACGGTTCTGTGTGTTTCGCTCTCCACCTCCCTCCACCCATCTGTACTCACCGCTCAGGCTGTCGACTAATACCCATTCCATCCCCCTAACACAACCCCAATCTCACTCTCTAAATGGATAGTGCAGTCATCTTGAATGTATTGGTGTGGAGCATACCATGTGTTCCTCTCAGGGTTGTCTCATCACGTGGTTGTGGTTAGTGACTTGTTTAGGGGTTATCGTGGCTGTGGGGTCAGCCGGGAAATGGCTTCACTGGGTGTGGTGGCCAAAGTACACTGACTTCTCTAACCACTTGGTTGAAGTTGGTGAATGTGTGTGCGCTGTTGTGCTGTTGTGTAGTGACTGTGAGTGATTGTGACTGTTTGGTCCCCCGCAGTAAGAAGTGCGGACAGTGGCATCCAGAACAGTGCTGATGGGAGTAGGGAGATGCTGGCCACCATCCCCTCCACAAACAGCCTGGCTGAAGCAGGTAAGACACATACACACCAGCCTGATGAGTCTCACTTGTACCCAGCCTATAGTGAAATATAGCTAGCTGTTCAATAACCCTATACATGTGCACACATTGAAACTGGAACGCCATATCTTATTTAAATTCCTTTATTTAAATATACTTCTGATTGCCATGACAACAAACAATTTACACCTTGATAACTCCTGATAACCCTTTTACTCCCTCTCTCTTTTTCTACCCCTCCCCCCACCCCCAGAAGCTGCTGAGGCGCCTCCCATGACTATGCCTGCCACCCTGCCCCCTCCGTCGCCCTGTAAGGAGGTGGTGGTGTTCTCGGAGCCCAAGGAGTACTCCCCGGGACTGCAGCTGTACTGGGCCTCGTGTGCACGCAGCCTGCCTGACATGGCCGAGGCCCTGGCCCACGGAGCAGAGGTCAACTGGGTCAACACCGACAACGATAAGAGAACCCCGCTCATCATGGCTGTGCAGGGGGTGAGATGGATGGATAGGATACTTGAGTATTGTGGACAGGCATGGGGAGTGTGTGTGTTCTTCGTGTGTTAAATGGACTGGTCCTTTTCTAAACATCTGTCACCTGTATGCGTGTGTAAATTTGCATTTCATACCTATTATTCCAGGGCTCTTTGGTGACCTGTGAGTTCCTTCTCCAAAATGCGGCCAACGTGAACCAGCAGGACGCCCAGGGCCGAGGACCACTTCACCACGCCACCATCCTGGGTCACACTGGGTCAGTCTCCCCCTCACTACTTACCACTACCACATCCTCCACTCTTTTACTAGGCCCGTTAAAGACCCCATACAATGACTGCTCTTATAGAGTAGACATTAGAGGCCTGTACAAAAAATACAGCTCCAGCATTAAAGGTCTGTTATTCCTAGACGATTTCACTTGGCTTAATAAGATAAGACTGCTTCTTTGACTCCATCTCAGTCATCTGACCTTTTTTTATGTGTTTTGGTTTAGATTAAAGCCATTATGTCAAGCCTCCGCTAAGGCGGTTTGTAAATGATTTGACCATAATAGACCAGGGTAGTATTTGAGGTTATTTGTGTTTGAGGTTAATTGTGGTGACCCAAGTTGACAGTCTATGATCTTTAAGTTCATGTTGGGGTAAAATTTATTGGTCCTTTTGAATTTTTGTTCTCCAATACAGTCAAGTGTGTTTATTCCTGAAAAGAGGAGCCAATCAGAAAGCGGCAGACATTGAAGAGAAAACGCCACTATCCATGGCAGTGGACGCTGCCAATGCAGACATTGTCACATTGTGAGTGTTGTGCCTGTTGGCCTTTTTTAATAGAATATATACAGTAGATACTGGATACGTAAAGTGCGTTTATTTAAAAATATATAATGGATACCTGTAACCTTTAAATAAAAGCTAACATTCTGTGTTTGCATCATTAAAATTGTACCGTACACGGGTTGGCAAAACATGAAAGAATTAAGTGACTGTTCTTTCCCCATATCAATCTCTTAACTTTTGTTCAAATCTCGCTCCACCCTCCCTTTTTCCCAGGCTGCGATTGGCCAAGATGAATGAGGAGATGCGGGAGGCGGAGGGGCCCTACATGCAGTCAGGTCAATATTCCACCAACAGCCCCACCGAGATGCAATACAGGAAGTGCATGCAGGAGTTTATTAACCTGCAGCTGGATGAAGCCTAGAGACAGTAGAGCCCAAACAGACAGACAGGACTGGCATCATATCTTTAATAAGCAGACATTTGATGTCCTGTGTTGTTGTTCAATACCTCTATGAAGACTCAGGTCAGCCAGGTGGTAAGCTAAGCTGCATCTTGTGTCTGGAGAAAGGTGCTAGACTTTTATTTACGTGACCGGGGTCAAAGCCATTCGCCGTAGAGCCAGTGTTTTGACTAGTGAACAGCGGTGTCTCGCTGCTCCTTTGAAGTCGTGGCTCTTGTTGTCTGATGCGTTCCAACTTTCAAACAGCCATGTCTTTATTAGTTGCAATGTCTATTCAAAGAGAACTTGCAACAGAGGTCGTCATGACTATCAAATAGCAGTCAAGACTATGTTACGTCAGTCTTGACTATCAGGCAATAATCCTGACTTTTTGAATGACAGTTTTGACAGTCAGACTGTTGAGTAGCTAGCAGTGTTGCCATGCACCAGGTGTGATTATTAGTGATTTACCTTAGAGAATATTTATATGCATATTCCTGATATGCTTATGCAATATTTCAGTGTGTTACATGCTTGTATGTTTCCCACAGTGAGTCTTAAATTCCTGTGTAAAAGACCTTGTCTTGTTTGACATTTTTATCGTTACAAGGAAGTATTAATCTTGGCACATTTAATTTTGTGAAATTGACTTCGGAAAGAATTTATTTTAAAACAACAATTGGATCCATATAAGCATAAAAATTGTTGTAAATTATGTATTGTACATAAATATACATACATTTCTATATCATAACAGTATTAAGCAGAATAGGAAGTAAAGTTGAGAGAGATTCTCTGAAGTAAAACAACACTGCGTGAGTGCTGTGGCTTCTGTGCTTGCATCCTTGTATTAGTTTTTTTTGTATTGTGTGGTATTTTATACACCTGTTTTAAGCTTTGATTTGATTGTTAGTCTACCTGGTTACAGTATGATGCCTGTCAAAATTGAACATTTTCCCCCACTGGGAATCCTGTTCTTTGTCTGACTTTTGACAACATTAATTGACTGTCCTTAATGTTAGCTGACACTATTTAGGGTGTGAATTTAAGTTTAGATATGGGATATCAAGGTGGTAGAGGGCAGTAGTATAGAAAAGTATCCATATTTAACCATTTACATTATTTTACCACATACTAGTTATATAATTACCTTAAACTTATTGGAGTTTAGAAGAAAAAAATGTCAATATAGAACAGTGTGAAGCTCACTCGAGTATTGTTGGAAAATAATGAATGAATGAAATGTACCGCTCTTTCATTCTTCATCTCCCCGCTCTCGTAGTCTGTGCCCCTGGCAATGCCCCCGGGCCAGATGGGTAATTTAAAGGACAAAAAGCACTTTTATCAGACTGCTCCTAGAAGTCCATATAAGACTCCCCTTAGCACTTACTGAACCCTGATCCTGGCCAAAGGGGATGGATACCAGCTGAAAGAGAACACACAGAGACTATGTTGAGCAGGTTGGACAGCCCAGAGGCAAGACATGTACCTCCCCCTTGGTTGTCTGATATATGTCAATGGTGGTCTCATGTAGTCCTGCTCTGTGACCCGCCAGTGTGTGTGAGTGTGCACTGAGGAGATTGATTTTAATGATTGTGATGAATAGCGCAGTTCCTGAAAGGTTTTGTCTATAGGCCTTTGTATGTCGGATTCAGTCTTTGACGATTATCACGTCACACTGTGCAATGTTACCAAATTGGCCACGTCAGCAGACATAGGCATCGGTGTATTTTGATCTGCGCATGAACCAGCACACTGCTTTTCCGCGAGTGAAGTGAGTTCGGAAAAACTGGAAGTATGCCAACTTTATATGTCCAAACAGGCTTTCCCAAAATAAAATGGACGCTGTGGTAGAACGTTTATTTTGATTGCTGATTTTGTGCATTTATCAAAATCCCATCAGGTAGCCGGCTTTCAGATGTCATGTAAACAAGATTATTAGGGAAATCGTTCTTCTTGCACAGCATGTACATGTTTAAATCGAACAATTATATTAATCTGACTAATCACAATAATATTAATCATTAGTGCTGGCTGTGTTCCTATTGGTCTGTCACCGTGGATCGGCTCATAACACCAGCCACACTACAGGATAAAGGCCCCCAAAAAGTTGGTCGGAGCCTACGACTGCATGTAGTGGTACTTAATTGGCAGACCCTACGTGCCAAGACATCCGACAATCGTTTACGACCTAAGAATTTGCCCACGACTTGGAAACTTTGTCGGGGGGTGACAAAATCATGACATAAGATGGGTAAAATCGTAGTCTGCAAAGGCCTTAAGGCTAGAGTTTGCAGTGTGTGTCTGACAGGGTAAGGAAACAACTTGTGCAATTACCTCTGGTGGCCACAAGAGTGCTGCATTTAGAAATTCCCCCCTATTCACCGAATGAGTGGAATATACTGAGGGCTAACAGTTGCGTTTGAATAGCAGCCTAGGTGACAGCATGTTGCTCTTTGGACTTGACGTAATGTAGGCTACTGGATATTTTTCCTCACTATGTAGATTCAGTCAATGACCATAGATTATTGGACCTGTAACAAGAAGGATACTTGATTGAATACGACTGTCCACGTACCGTTTTCCTCAATATAACTTCTGTCATGCTTTAAAAAAGCGATGTGAGTGATTATTATTGCCTTAAGGTCAAGAGCAAATACAGTAGTGTGGATACAGTAGTGTTGATTACAAAGACAATGTTTAACACTTTGTTAGTGAAGGAACCTGAAGTGTATGAATGGATCCAATTGAAGTGTGGAACGAGGCTGTCTTGTTACTTAGTCTTTCTTTAACTTCACTTTTCTTTGTTCTGTACTGTTCTCTTTTTTCCTCTCTCTCCTCCCCGGAGTTTGTGCCTTTCTTCTGTTCTCTCGTTTCTTTTGGGTGCTGAGGCCAACACAGCTGTATTTTTGTACATAAATCATGCACTTTAAATACAATACAGTTGCTAACAAAACTAATCTTGTGGTCATTTTTTCCCGCATCACAATTCACTGCAAAGAGAGGGCTCCTTACCTTGGTATTGCTTCAGGCCTTCACACTGCTCAAACATTGTGGTGCTGCTTCTTTCTTTCATTCTGTCACCTCTTTCTCCTCCACATAATGTGCTTTCTCTCTACTGAGCCACAGTGACACTTTAACAGGTATGGCCAACTTCCTATATTTCTTTCCCTCGCTCTTCAAACCCCTCACCTATATCATGTGCATGCATGTCTGTGACAACCGTTTGAGCTCTCAAAAACTTTCCTTCCGCAGTCTTGCGTTGTATTATACAATAGCAACTTGTTTTCTGCTCTGTAAGTCTCTGCTAGTCTTTTACTTACACTGTAATGGTTTACTTTGTACTTGCAGGAGATGAAACCTACCAAGACATTTTCCAGGACTTTTCCCAGATGGCGTCAAACGACCCGGAGAAGCTGAACCGCTACCAGCAGTACGACTCGCAACAGAGGCCATGAGGGAGATGCTACAACTCAGGAGGACCCGCCTGGAAGTGTGCAGATAGGTCCGCAATTCTAACGGGGTGTGCTCAGCACCAGACGGCCGTTTCTCCAGAACCTCAATGGTGAAGGTGTCTGTCATATATCGCTTTTTAATGGTCTACATTTTTACCCCTCGAGTAAAAAATACATTTCAATGTGGTGTTTTGTTGTTGATCCATAATAAGCACCTTTTGGTAGCATGTTTTCATAGCATTGATCTATTGTATATTAAGCTACAAGCGAGATTCATGATGTCACAATGTTAAACATTAAGGTTAATGGTCATCCTCCAGGTTAACATATCCTGCCATCTTACTTAATTGCACAAGGTCCCACTTTCCTAGTCTTAAGTCATCACTGATGTTTACAGTGAAACTTTGAGTCGATGTAGAGTGCACGTTGCTGGTTTGTCACTCTTCCGATAAAAGCCCATAATGTGGCACATGCAAAGATTTTGATAGTGGGTATTTTTGATGACAATACTTGTGATTTTAGGGGTAAAAATGAATTGTCAGATACCAGACTAGTTATCTGTTTGTGTGGGGTAGTGTTTTTGTTTTGTTGTGTGGGGGAAAACAAGCCTTATGATGTTTTGGAGTATCATTTCATATTCAATCTCATTTTGGGATTGAACCCGGAAGCCAGCCGCACCAATGTGTCGGAGGAAACACTATACAAGTCAGCGTGCATGCGCCCGGCCCGCCACACGAGTCGCTAGAGCGCGATGGGACAAGGACATCCCGGCCGGCCAAACCCTCCACTAACCCGGACGATGCTGGGCCAATTGTGCGCCGCATCTCAGTTGCGGCCGGCTGCGACACAGCCTGGGATTGAACCCGGGTCTGTAGTGACGCCTCTAGCACTGCCTTAGACCGCTGCGCCACTCGGGAGGCACTGTGTTTGGCCCTTTCTGTATGTTCATGTTTGAGTTTAGGTCCCCATATTGTAGTACCCGCTGTTTCTGAAATTCAAACTCAAGTATTTTTGCCTCCTGCTCATTGGATAGCAAAAAACAACACCTACAAACAATCAGTGTAGAGGAGGAGACCGGTAACCTTTTACTGCACTGGGCTAAATCATGGTAATCTTAAACAAATCTACAAACCTCATGGTTATGGGCTTAAAAACAATACACCTGTATGTACCATGTCAGAGTTTAAATGTATTAAATTGAGTTTATATCCCAATATTACACACACACACACACATCACAAAACTGTTTGAGATACACCAGATGTGTGTTTATAATTATGAAAAATATTAACATTCCACCCATGAGGCCAAAGGTGCTTTTGGTCATTGACTGCAGGAAAGTGCTACAGAAGGATTTCTGAGACTTGGGTGAATGGGCAAGACAAAATATTTAAGTGCCTTTGAATGGGGTATGGTAGTACTTGAGTGTTTCAAGAACTGCAACGCTGCTGGGTTTTTCAAAAATGTCCAGTGTGTATCAGGAATGGTCCACCAACCAAAGGACATCCAACTGTGGGCTGTGGGAAGCAACGGAGTCAACATGGGCCAGTATTCCTTTAGAATGCTTTCGACAACTTGTAGAGTCCATGCCCCGACAAATTGAGTCTTTTCTGAGGGCAAAGGGGGGGTGCAACTCAATATTCTGTGGATACATACTACTGTCACTCTTTTCGGCATTGCATTTACAATACGAAGAGCTCTTCAGCCCGTTATACCTGGTGCTAACATGCTTCCTGTGTCCGTATCGGCTCCACATTCTGATTATGCCCACATTTTTATACCTGCCAAAAAAAAAAGATTCCTGACTACTTCTGGATGTAGTCTGGAACGTAACATTTCTTTGACTCTCACCTATAAAAACCCACCCACTGACCAGTCGCTAGGCTCGGCCCACTGAGCTTTCATCCAACCAATCAATTCATCCCTGAAGGTGGTCAGGAAGATCTGTTCTTCAAATTGTCTATACCTGTCTAAAAATGTGGGCACAATCAGAATGTGGACAAGATCAGGACATGTTATCAGCAGGTATAAACGGGGCTATACTTAATACAACATGGGATATCTCTTGTACAGCTTTTGTATATGCCTACGTTAAATATAAAGTAGTGGTACCAGAATAATTAAATAAGCTCTTGTAAATGCTGTTCATTTTCTTAAATTTTGTCTTTTTATATTTTCTCTCCCTATACCACTCATATGTATACTATCCATGTAATTAAGGACTATATTACACTTACTGCAAATAGTGGACTGAAAATGTATTGCTGAATATTGAATTGTTTGTTTGCTTGTTTGTCAGATTGATTTTATAAATACATTTTCCGTTGTGATTTTGTCTTCATGAATTTCAACAACAATTACAGCAATAATTAAGGGCTTTATCATACACAAAATTGAGTTTGGCTTCCATATTAAATGTCCTGTCCTCATTTTATCCCTGATACATTGATGTTATCGGTTCCTTCTGAGAAATGTCACCCACTCTCTTCCAAGCAGAGTCCTTACCTCATGAAGGATTTATGTTCCTCCATGGAAGGCAGGCGAATACAAACAATGCATGTGTCTCAGCCTCACAACAGTGGTCACAGAGAAAGGATCACCACGTCGGCAACATAGTGAACATACAGGTAACTGCCAAAATAAAGGAAATAATTGAGTAAATTAGGGATACAACGTATATTGAAAGCAGGTGGTTCCACACAAGTGTGTCTCCTGAGTTAATTAACATCCCATCATCAGTTGCCCATTATTTTAGCTGAGAATGACTAGAAAAAGAGCTTGACTTGAAAGAGGGGTTTCAAAGGGTGTCAGAATCCAGCTCTCAACCTAATTGAAAACCTACATTTATTTATTCATTTTTTATTTAACTAGGCAAGTCAGTTAAGAACACATTATTTACAATGATGCCTACCAAAAGGCCTCCTGCGGGGGCTGGGATGTATAGAGTGCAGTGATGTGTCCTATAAGGAGCATTGGTGGCAAATCTGATGGCCGAATGGTAAAGAACATCTAGCCGCTCGAGAGCACCCTTACCTACCGATCTATAAATTACGCCTCCGTCATCTAGCATGGGTAGGATAGTCATCTGAATCAGGGTTCGTTTGGCAGCTGGGGGTGAAAGAGGAGTGATTACAATAGAGGAAACCAAGTCAAGATTTAGCTTTAGCCTGCAGCTTTGATGTGTAGCCTCTAGCCATACTCCCAAGTACTTGTATGAGTTGACTACCTCGAGCTCTAAACCCTCAGAGATAGTAATCAGACCATGGGGAGAGGGGCATTCTACCGAACCACATTACCTTTGTTTTGGAGGTGTTCAGAACAAGGTTAAGGGTAGAGAAAGCTTGTTGGACACTAAGAAAGCTTTGTTGTAGAGCATTTAACAGCCAGGGAGGGGCAAGCTGAATATAAGACTATCATCTGCATATACATGGATGAGAGTTTCCTACTGCCAGAGCTATGTTGTTGATGTAAATTGAGAAGAGCTTGGGGCCTAGGATTGAGCCTTGGGGTTCTCTCTTGGTGACAGGCAGTGGCAGAGACAACAGATTTTCTGACTATACACTGCACTCTTTGAGAGAGGTAGTTAGCAAACCAGGCCAAAGACCCCAATACTCCTTAGCCGGCCCACAAGAATGGAATTGTCTAGCGTATCAAAAGCTTTGGCAAAGTCAATAAAAATAGCAGCACAACATTGCTTAGAATCAAGGGCAATGGTGACACATCCATAACCTGATCGGAAACCAGATTACATACCAGAGAGAATTCTATAGACATCAATAAAGCCAATCAGTTGATTATTGACAGGTTTTTCCTACACTTTTGATAAACAGGGCAAAATAGAAATAGGCCTATAACAGTTAGGATCCGCTTGATCTTCTGCTTTAAATGAAGGACAAACCGTGGCTGCCTTCCAAGCAATGGGAACCTCCCCAGAAAGAAGAGACGGGTTAAAAAGTTTGGAGATAGGTTTGGTGATGATAGGGGCAGCAACCTTAATGAAGAAAGGGTCTAAACCATCTGACCCAGATGATTCTTTGGGGGTCAAGTTTCAGGAGCTCCTTTAGCACCCCGGACTCAGTGACTGCCTGCAGGGAGAAACTTTGTAGCGGGGCAGGGGAAAAAGAGGGAGAAGCATTGGGATAGTTGCATTAGAAGTGGTGGGAGATGAGGAAATGTTGGACGGGCAAGGAGGCATGGCTGAGTCAAATAGGAATCCTGACTTAATGAAGTGGTGATTAAAGAGCTCAGCCATGTGCTTCTTATCAGTAACAACCACATCAACTTTAAGGGACATGGGCAGCTGTGAGGAGGAGGGTTTATTCTCCATGTCTTTGACCATTTTCCAGAACTTCTTGGGGTTAGACCCACAGAGAGAGATCTGCTCCTTAAAGTAACTAACTTTGGCCTTCCAGATAGCCTGAGTGCACTTATTTCTCATTCGCCTGAATGAGAGCCAGTCAGCCTGAGTATGTGTGTGCCGAGCCTTTCGCCAAATGCAATTCTTGAGGTGGAGTAACTCTGCAAGATCACAGTCAAACCTGTTTTTAATTCTAATTTTCTTTATGGGGATGTGTTTAACAATACCACTGAAAATATCAAAAAAGAAGGTCCAAGCGTCTTCGACAGAGGCCAGTTTCTGAAGGAAGGCTTGCTCATTAAAGTTTCTTAGCAAGCGTCTATGACAAATCAGGACAGGTCGTTTCAGCTGAGCAGCCATTACGAACACAGGTTGTAAAACAGTGATCACTAGGGTCATTACAGAAAACACCAGACTGATACCTATCAGGATTATTTGTGAGGATAACATCAAGAAGAGTAGCCTTTTCTGGGTGTTTGGAGTCATATCTGACTAGACCGGACACACGCGTTTGCCATCGCGCGCATGTTGATTTTGTCTATTCCGACCAGACGGGACTAGGACACGCAGGTTGAAATATCAAAACAAACTTTGAACCAACTATATTAATTTGGGGACACGTCGAAACACATGAAACATTCATGGCCAATTAGCTAGCTTGCTGTTGCTAGCCAATTTGTCCTGGGATATAAACATTGGATTGTTATTTTACCTGAAATCCACAAGGTCCTTTGTAGATTTTTAACCCATTTTGTTTTCTCTACTCCGACAATTAATCCACAGATAAAACGGGAAATCTAGTTAGTTTCTAGTAATCTCTCCTCCTTCAGTCTTCTTCTGTGGACTTTATATGGCGGTTGGCAACCAACTTGTATTACCACCACCACCAACTGGACTGGAGTGTGGGTCTCAATTCATCGGTCAATCATCCACGTGGGTATATGCTCCTAAAAAGGTGGGACTTGCAGCGTGTCACTCGTCAAAAATAGAACCAAGTTCTATTTTAGGGCCTGGCTACGAGGAGCAATTTGGATGAAATTATTGAATAATGTGTACATTTATTTTATAACGCGAGCGGTGTGGTCAGCATATTATGGGAGATTCTGGAGCGGCACCTGAGGTAGCCTTTTCCACCACCGTCAACAAAACACCAAATAATGGAATTTCTCGTGGAAGAATGGTGTCGCATCCCTCAATAAGGTTCCAGACACTTGTAGAATCTATGCCTGGGGTGTCAAACTCATTCCATGGAGGGTCTAGTGTCTGCAGGTGTTTACTTTCAATTAAGCCCTAGACAACCAGGTGTGGGGAGTTCTTTACTAATTAGTGACCTTAATTCATCAATCAAGTAAAAGGGAGGAGAAAAAAACTCGCACACACTCAGTCCTCAGTGGAATGAGTTTGACACCTGTGATCTACGCCAAGGCTCATTGAAGCTGTTCTGGTGGCTCGTGGTGGCCCAATGCCACATTAAGACACTTCCGGTTGAGGTTTCCTTTACTTTGGCAGTTACCGGTACATCCCTGATGGCTTACCCACTTAAATAATTACACTTCGTTTATTTCACCTTGTGCAAAAATGTAAGGCATTCAGTCCTCTATTCCTCCGATGAGCTATGGTGTGTTTAGTCGTGTTACAGGGGAATGGTTTTGGAACAATCACAAAGTGTACTGCTAGCCTGGTCACATAAGTGTATGTGCTATTGGCAATGGAATTACATCTGCTGTGTAGGCCTGTTACTCATAGTTCATTCTTTGGTACTGTATGTAAAAAATAAAAGGAAAAATAAAGGAAAAATCACATTTTGAAAAAACAAAACCAGAATTTGTGAGCCTGGGGAAACGGTTATTTAAGAGCACGGTTATTTAACCTGATACCACAATGCCGACTCAACCTGTATAGATGTACCTGTCGAGGTCTAGACACAGTTTGTGGTGGTAAGGCCATCTGTCCAGTCTGTACCCAGCCCCAGGTCCTAGATCCTAGGCTTTTTTTTTTGAGAAGTCTGCGCTCGGCTCCCCTGCAGAGAGGCAGAGGGCCGCTGCTGGAGACGTTTCCTCTCCATAAAAGAGAAATGTGCACAAACGCAAAGAGGCCAAGCTCCATTAATGTCACTCACCCAGTCACAACATCCAATGGTCTCCTCGGTACGCTGAGCCTGCCAGGGACTACAGCTACCTGGGCAGAGACTGGCTCGACACACTCAGTTTTCCACCACAAAACAACAGAAAATGGCAACAACAAAAAAGAAAAGAGCAGGACCAGCTCAACGCTTTTACACTGTGATTTTACTATTAGATGTTCAGTGTTTCTTTTGGGGGAAAAAAACCATTGAAAAGGTATAGTTTCACCATATTAAAAAAAAGTTGTTTTGTGTGTCCTAATCACAAATAATAATCTCCGCAAATGATTTTGTCAAAGCTACAAAATAAGTAGGGTTTTACAATGATGGTGAAAACTTCTGGGGTTAAGTGGGTTAAAATCTTCCTAGAATTCAGAGGGACATGCCAAAATGCAGAATTTTGGCACTTTAGCAACTTTGTATTCATATTAAAAACAGATTCATTGAATGTTACATGTGGTCTATATTAAAGGGCACTTCATTTAATATAACAGGCACAAAAGGGCCTCATTTCGAGGAACGACCCTTTTATACAACACTGCAGATTATACACACACACACACTTGTACACTTAAGCTTACTTTTGCTCTTCAAATATGCAAAAAGGAGGATCCTTACCCCTCAGGATAAAGCCAACTGTCACAAGAGCAGGTAATAACTTAATCTACTGGAACCAGAGGCAGAGACTGAGGCCTCATAGACAATGGCTTGACAGGACACAACTCCTGGTCAGACCTTGATGTATCCACCTCATTAGCGGTAGGCCTCAGTTCTCTTCACCTCTAACTCCCGAGATCCACAGCTCAACAAGCTAACAGCACTAACGGGTAGACTGCTCATGAGTTCACTCAGAAAGAATGGCTAGGGTTTCATATTTTGGAATGGGCTTGCGAGGGGAATCCAAACAGTCCTGCCTGTATTTTCTAAATGCTGATGATGAATGGACGGCCAGGATGAATAGGCATAGTGTTGCAGGCATTCTTTCACACCGCAAATCCTTCGTCCTCCACCATACTCCCTTACAAAGAGGGGGGATGAAAAGTGGAGGACGTGTAGAATATTATACAGTCCTTCCACCCCCTCTTCCTCTCACTTGCTACTTCATTCTGCAGTTCAGCTGTTTATGTCTAGGTTCCCAGAATGGGCCGGCACTGTTGCCCCTCTCGTTTAGAGGAGACTTTTTATGAGAGAGGGCTTCCCGGAGGCCTGTCCTTCACACCCCAGTGAGCAGCCAGCGGTCAGCCTTTCCAGCGGGCTGCTCCAGCTAGGAAAATTGAGTCCACTCATCACAGGTCTGGCCTCCAGCTGTTCAGAGGATCCCAGAACACCCCTCTCTGCCAGGGGTGGGGAACCCAAGCTGGAGAGAGTGAAGGCTGGCAAGTCTAGCCCTAGTGACATCCCTCCTTTGG
This sequence comes from Salvelinus alpinus, assembly GCF_045679555.1. NCBI lineage: Eukaryota > Metazoa > Chordata > Actinopteri > Salmoniformes > Salmonidae > Salvelinus > Salvelinus alpinus. Next base: position 6,214,732 of record NC_092101.1, read on the forward strand.
GTCAATCAGCTTTTACCATACAACTTTTATGGAAGTATGATAGATACACTACATAACCAAAAGTATGTGGACACCTGTTCATCGAACATCTCATTCCAAAATGATGCGCATTAATATGGAGTTGGTCCCCCCCTTTGCTGTTATTACAGCCTCCACTCTACTGGGAAGGCTTTTCACTAGACGTTTGAACATTGCTGCGGAGACTTGCTTCCATTCAGCCAAAAGAGCATCAGTGAGGTTGGGCACTTATGTAGGGCAATTAGGCCTGGCTCGCAGTCGGCGTTCCAATTCATCCCAAAGGTGTTCAATGGGGTTGAGGTTAGGGCTCTGTGCAGGCCAGTCAAGTTCTTCCACACTGATCTCGACAAACAGTTTCTGTATGGACCTCACTTTGTGCATGGGGCAAACCATGAAAAACAACCCTAGACTATTATTCCTCCTCCACCAAGCTTTACAGTTGGCACTATGCATTCGGACAGGTAGCGTTCTCCTGGCATCCGCCAAACTCAGATGGCAGAGCTCCAGACTTCCTCTGTGGAGATGGGAGAACCTTCCAGAAGGACAACCATCTCTGCAGCACTCCACCAATCAGGCCTTTATGGTAGAGTGGCCAGACGGAAGCCACTCCTCAGTAAAAAGGCACATGACAGCCCGCTTGGAGTTTGCCAAAAGGCACCTAAAGGACTCTCAGTCCATGAGAAACAATATTTTCTGGTCTGATGAAACCTAGATTGAACTCTTTGGCCTGAATGCAAAGCGTCACATCTGGAGGAAACCTGGCACAATCCCTACGGTAAAGGATGGTGGTGGCAGCATCATGCTGTGGGGATGTTTTTCAGTGGCAGGGACTGGGAGACTAGTCAGGATCGAGGGAAAGATGAACGGAGCAAAGTACAGAGATCCTTGATGAAAACCTGCTCCACAGCGCTCAGGACCTCGGAAGGTGAACCTTCACCCCAGTCGAATAGGACAAGGACACTAAGCACACAGCCAAGACAACGCAGGAGCGGCTTTGGGACAAGTGTCTGACTGTCCTTGAGTGGCCCAGCCAGTGATCGAACTTGAACCCGATCGAACATCTCTGGAGATCTGAAAATAGCTGTGCAGCGACGCTCCCCATCCAACCTGACAGAGCTTGAGAGGTTCTGCAGAGAATGGGAGAAACTCCCCAAATACAGGTGTGCCAAGTATGTCGCGTTATACCCAAGAAGACCTGAGGCTATAATCGGTGCCAAAAGTGCTTCAACAAAGTACAGAGTAAAGGGTATTTTGCAGCAATAAAAAAAAAAAAATGTTTTTGCTTTGTCATTATGGGGAATTGTGTGTAGATTGATGAGTGAAATTTAATCAGTTTTAGAATAAGGCTTTCACATAACAAAATGTAGTAAAGGGGTCTGAATACTTTCTGAATGCACTGTAAGCCCTTCATAAACAAGGGAAAGCTATCTCGCGTGAGCACAGCCACTCTTGTGATGCAAACTAGGCCGTAACCTCCAGAGAAAAAGCTGCAGGTTAAAGAAGAGCACTGAACTCAGTTGCACGTTTATTGTAACTAGGGATAAAGTAAGTATGCATGGCTTGATTTTGTTTTCATGTGAAGAACATTAGCCAAGTCCTTCAGAAGAAATGATGATGCAGGCATGCAAACAAACCTCAGCATGATGAACATGCAGTTTCATGCTATCATCACTTCATGATGGGTCATCTCTTCATGTTTTTCTTGATTATCCTTGTTCCAATGGTATGTCCGATGCACTCTGCCCTCTAGTTATCAGAGATACCAGGCCACATCAGCCAAGATCCACAACATCCCACCCATTACATCTCAAGTCTCATCAAGAGGAGTCAAAACTGTCTGTCCTGTCCAGAGTCCCATGAACCACCTACACGTCACTTGCTGGCCCATAAGTCAAGCGAATATGCTGGGAACCCTGCATTCAGCTCCATAGCCACACACTCAATTTCACAACCCTCCTCTCCGAAGACTACTGGCCCATGCTGATCTGGTGGGTCTGCTCGTTTGCCTAAACAACATGAGTATGCTGTTGAGCCGCCGTCCTTTCATCGACACTTACTCACCAACGTTCCAGCAGACGTGACTACACAGGCGAGAACCCCAAAAGGTATGCACAGTGCTACTCGTTCCTTCCATTTCTCCTCCCCTGCCCTCATTTGTTTGTCAGTTTGCTGACAGGCAGTGGAGGCGCCGGTCTACTGCCTGCCCATAACTTCTCCCCAGGGTTCACAGCTTGGCCTGGCTGGACGCAACCTCAGAATTATTATTTTTCGCCTTGTATGGTGTTGTGATTTTGCCCCCATAACCCACCAATTTTAGAAAAGGCCGATGTTGCTCCGGATATTGATTCATAAAGACAAGTTCCTGGTTTAGAACTTGTTAAGGTAACAGGAAGAGTTCATGAGGTCACAGAACAAGGTCATGGTTAGAGTTGATATAGAATTATAGAACCTATAGAATTATTCCATGTGGCAATACTGGGGTAATAAAAAGGTTGATTACTTAAGTGATGATGGAGAGGGTTTGTGTGCGCACGTCATTAATCTGTTCAATTACTTGGTCAGATAAGTGAGCACCAAGGACAGGATGTTGAGGAAGAAGAAAACAAGCAAAGCTGAGATGAAATAAACATTAAAGTCAATGTTAACTATTTAAAATGTATGAGTTTCTTCCAGGAATTGAGATGATTTCCCACTTTTTCCCCCAGAAATCTACAATATCCCACCCGCATAGAACAGACATACGGGAAGTGAAACGTTGGCAGTCCGCTCATCTTTTGGAAACAGGGTGGAGAGAAGGCAGGCTCATAGTGTGACTAAACATTTCCTCCTGTCAGTTGGGGAGTACAGGGTGTTATAGCGTCCTGTGTTGTTTGAGGTTATACCCCTCAAACCCACAATTTGGCCCATGTGACTAGCTCAGTCTATAATTAGAACAGGATTTCGATAGTTCATTAGTTAAGGAAGGGCGGCATCTACAATCTCATTAGTTGTGTATTCCCAGATGGTGAATGATGATAGCAACTGTACCTCAAAAAGAATAGAGACCGGATTCACATGAGTAAAGATTTAGGAATGAGGAACTCTCACTCTCAATAAAAGGCTATTATGAAGACATCCATGACTTAATATCTGGGCCAAAAACATACTGGTAATATTACTGACAAGCCATTTCATTAATGGGAATTGACAGCTACAAAACATTTCTGACAAGGAATTAACGAGTAGCACTGGACTTTTCCGCTAGTTTTTATGGATACAAATTTAAGTACCAATACTTTTATCCCCAGAGTACCATATCATGCAGAAAAACTGCCCATTATTATCGTTTCCCAACAGCTTAACATTCCCTCCATAATAAACATGCATTCGAGTCGTTCCACAAAAAGAGTGCCTTTTGCATCCCTTTGATATTTTAAGTATAAACTGTGCTCCAATATCGCATTTTAAAAGCCTGTTATATTACATGAAGTGTCCTTTAAAATAGACCACATTTAGAATTCATTAAATCAAAATTTAGCATTTTGACATGTCCCTCCGTGCATCCTCTGACTTCAAGGAAGATTTCAACCCATTTATTCAAGTTGTCACCGTCATTGTAAAGCCCTAGTTATTTTGTGGCTTTGACTGTCATTTCTGAAGATGATTATACATTCCATGTGATTAGTGATGCATTTATGTCCGTCCCTCAATGAGCTGACAGAGGTTTTGCACTGTTTCGCTATGGCTTTAGTCATCAATCTAGCAATAGGGTCATATTTTATTCATGTAGTAGTGTTCCGCCACCCTCTAGAAAGCTATGACCTTTGGCTTTCACCTGGAATTGTTAATTTACATCTGAGAAGAAAAAAACAAACTTTTCAACCCATATAATCTAGTACACAAAAGATATGATAAAATATTTTTTTGGGGGGGGTGAATGAATAAGCCTTTCATACTTTAGAAAATGTCCATATATAGTTATAATCTGTTTTAGGAACATCTACCTAAAATATTTCACCTTAATTACTTTACCAAACATATCATGACATTAGTGATAGTCAAAATCTGTGAACGTCTAATTCAACAATTGGGACATTTAAACAGCGTGCGTCCCTCCTATAGACAAGGGGAGAACGGTTATGGAAAGGGATCCATTTTGTCATTCTGAGCATATGCAATGTGTCTGCCTCAGACGTAAAACAAATGTTTGACTTGCACACCAAATAACTTATTTTAGGTTTAAGGAAGTGTGTAGGTCACATTCTTTATTGTAGAGCTATGAAAGTGTATGAAAGTATGTATTTAGATCTGCCTGCAATTCAACGATTGCTTTGCAATATCTATGGCTTGAAGCAGTCGATCTGGATTTAAAAAAAATCTACTACTACGTTACCTGAAAGGGGACCACCCCTTTCAGGTAACGTAGTAGCGTAGTGATCTAAATCGATGTAATGATGCAGCCGACCACCAGAGGGAGGCAAATACAAGTTTACATGGTCCTAGGAAGGTCTGGATTGCTATCTTCGGACGTATAAAACAGTGGGAAATCAATAAAATAAGTAATGTAAACATATAGATATTTAAGTAGTACCCGATTTCGCGGGGAATGCCAGTTTAAGAGGTTTTTAAGGTCAACCCTGTTACGTGAACTATCGATTTAATACGGTGAAACTATTTTCAGTAGAAACATTGAACATCTATAAATCATAGTGTAAAAGCAGGTGAGCTGGTTCTAATCTTCTTTGACATTTTCTGGTGGAAAATGGAGCGCATCGAGCATAACACGTCAACCCTGCCAAGCTAGCAATGAGGAATCGGCCCAGAAGTGGCCCTTTTCCAGCAAACTGGATGTAGTCTATCACAGTGCCATCCGTTTTATCACCAAATTCCCATATACTACCCACCACTGCGACCTGTATGCGCTCATTGGCTGGCCCTCACTACATATCCGTCACCAAACCCAATGGCTCCAGGTCATCTATAAGTGTTTGCTAGGTAAAGCCCCGCCTTATCTCAGCTCACTGGTCACCATAGCAACACCCAACCATAGCACACACTCCAGCAGGTATATTGCACTGGTCATCCCCAAAGCCAACACTTCCTTTGGCCGCCTTTCCTCCAAGTTCTCTGCTGCCAATGACTGGAACGAATTGCAAAAATCTCTGAAGCTGGAGTCTTAGATCTCCCTCTCTAACTTTAAGCATCAGTTGTCTGAGCAGCTTACAGATCACTGTACCTGTTCACAGACAATCTGTAAATAGCACACCCGACTACCTCATCCCCATATTATTACTTACCCTCTTGCTCTTTTGCACCCCAGTATCTCTTCTTGCACATCATCTGCACATCTATCACTTCAGTATTAATGCTAAATTGTAATTCGTTTCACCTCTAGGGCCTATTTATTGCCTACCTCCCTACTCTTCTACATTTGCACACACTGTACAACGATTTTTCTATTTTGTGTTATTGACTGTACGTTTGTTTATGTGTAACTGTGTTGTTTTTGTCACACTGCTTTGCTTTATCTTGGCCAGCTCGCAGTTGTAAATGAGAACTTGTTCTCAACTGGCCTAACTGGTTAAATAAAGGTGAAATATCTTTTTTTAAATTCCGGGGGGCCGGAACTGATTGAATCGGCCCAGAATCGGGTGTCGGACTCAGCCCGGAATCAAAATTAATGACTGCCCAGAATCGGCCCATGTACATCGGGCTGTTTCCGTCTACCGGAATTCAGCCAAATTTGCCGGCATCTTACCAGAATCCCCCCAGAAGCGGCCCGATGCAAATTTAAGCAAATGTATACAAAATTACCCAATTTAGTAATTTTAAATATTATTATACATATAAATTATACCCATCCACAAAAAAAACATTTAGTCTCGGAGGAAACACCATACACCTAGTGACTGTGTTAGCGTGCATGAGCCTAGCTCGCCACAGGAGTCACTACAGCGCGATGGGACAAGGACATCCCGGCCGGCCAAACCCTCCCCTAACTCTGACGACGCTGGGCCAATTGTGCGTCGCCTCATGGGTCTCCCGGTCGCGGCCGGCATGGGTCTCGAAATAGCATTTATAGAAACGCAGTTTGCCCTGCGACGCAGTGTCTTAGACCGCTGTGCCACTCTGGAAGTTCCATCCACAAAGTTTTTAATGTTTATCAATTGCCTTGCACAAAGTATCAAAATACTACACAGGACTCCTAAAGAATTAAATTTAAATGTTAATTGTATTTTTTGACCACAGAAACAATGAGAAAATATGGAAAAATAAATACATGTTAATTATATAAAGCAGCCCGTGTAATCATCTCCCAGAGAGTAGCCCAATTGGCCCGAGACCCAAGTAATACCTTTGGGCCAGATAACCCTCACCAGAATCGGCCCGAGACCCAAATAATATATACAGTTGAAGTCGGAAGTTTACATACACTTAGGTTTGAGTCATTCAAATTTGTTTTTCAACCACTCCACAAATTTCTTGTTAACAAACTAGTTTTGGCAAGTCGGTTAGGACATCTACTTTGTGCATGACAAGTAATTTTTCCAACAATTGTTTACAGATTATTTCTGATTATTTTATTTATAATCCACTGTATCACAATTCCAGTGGGTCAGAAGTTTACATACACTAAGTTGACTGTGCCTTTAAACAGCTTGGGAAATTCCAGAAAATTATGTCATGGCTTTAGAAGCTTCTGATAGGCTAATTGACATTTGAGTCAATTGGAGGTGTACCTGTGGGTGTATTTCAAGGCCTACCTTCAAAATCAGTGCCTCTTTGCTTGACATCATGGGAAAATCAAAAGAAATCAGCCAAGACCTCAGAATAAAAATTGTAGACCTCCACAAGTCTGGTTCATCCTTGGGAGCAATTTCCAAACGCCTGAAGGTACCGCGTTCATCTGTACAAACAATAGTACGCAGTAACAACACCATGGGACCACACAGCCGTCATACCGCTCAGGAAGGAGACGTGTTCTGTCTCCTAGAGATGAACGTACTTTGATGCGAAAAGTGCAAATCAATCCCAGAACAACAGCAAAGGACCTTGTGAAGATGCTGGAGGAAACAGGTACAAAAGTATCTATATCCACAGTCAAACGAAGTCCTATATCGACATAACCTGAAAGGCCACTCAGCAAAGAAGAAGCCACTGCTCCAAAACTGCCCTAAAAAAGCCAGACTACGGTTTGCAGCTGCACATGGGGACAAAGATCGTACTTTTTGGAAAAATGTCTTCTGGTCTGATGAAACAAAAATAGAACTGTTTGGTGATAATGACCATCGTTATGTTTGGAAAAAATCCCAACCATGAAGCACGGGGGTGGCAGCATCATGTTGTGGGGGTGCTTTGCTGCAGGAGGGACTGGTGCACTTCACAAAATAGATGGCATCATGAGGGAGTAAAATTATGTGGATATATTGAAGCAACATCTCAAGGTATCAGTCAGCAAGTTAAAGCTTGGTCGCAAAAGGGTCTTCCAAATGAACAATGACCACAAGCATACTTTCAAAGTTGTGGCAAAATGGCTTAAGGACAACAAAGTCAAGGTATTGGAGTGGCCATCACAAGGCCTTGACCTCTATCCTATAGAACATTTTGGGGCAGAACTGAAAAAGAATGTACGAGCAAGGAGGCCTACAAACCTGACTCAGATACACCAGCTCTGTCAGGAGGAATGGGCCAAAATTCACCCAACTCATTCTGGGAAGCTTGTGGAAGGCTACCCGAAATGTTTGACCCAAGTTAAACAATTTAAACGCAATGCTACCAAATACTAATTGAGTGGATGTAAAACTTCTGACCCACTGGGAATGTAATAAAATAAATAAAAGCTGAAATAAAATCACTCTACTATTATTCTGACATCTCACATTGTTAAAATAAAAAGTGGTGATCCTAACTGACCTAAGACAGGGAATTTTTACTCTGATTAAATGTCAGGAATTGTGAAAAACTGTTTAAATGTATTTGGCTAAGGTGTATGTAAACTTCCGACTTCAACTGTACATTTGGGCAAGATAACTCTCACCGGAATCGGCCTGAGCTCAATCCCCGCATCCTAGCCATAAGTAATACTGCCGAAGGTAGCCCAGACTTGAGCCACATGACGTCGGCCGAGTATCACTCTCAGCCTGAATCGGCCCAGATCCACTGTGCTAGCTGGGGGATTTATTGTTGATTTAAGATTAAATCATCAACCATGTTTATTTGGCACTTAGTATAGTATTTTTTTATTTAAATTTAACCTCTTGATGGGAAAACATTTTTTTTTTTATGAAGGTGAACATGTGCTCTTTATGACAATGTTAAAATTAGGTGAAATATACAGTACCAGTCAAAAGTTTGGACACCTACTCATTCAAGGGTTGTTCTTTATTTTTACTATTGTCTACATTGTAGAATAATAGTGAAGACATCAACACTATGAAATAACATATGGAATCATGTAGTAACCGAAAAAAGTGTTTTCTAAATATATTTTATATTTGAGTTTCTTCAAAGTAGCCATACTTTGCTTGGACAGCTTTGCACACTCTTGGCATTCTCTCAACCAGCTTCATGAGGCAGTCACCTGGAATGCATTTCAATTAAGATGTGTGCCTTGTTAAAAGTTAATTTGTGGAATTTCTTTCCACGCTTGCTTCATTCATTCTTGCCCAGTGACATTTCAAGAGAACTCATCTCTTCCCCAGATGGCAATGGAATAAAGAGGGCACATTTTAGGGGCCTCCCGGGTGGCGCAGTGGTCTAAGGTAGCTGTGCCACCAGAGACTCTGGGTTCGAGCCCAGGCTCTGTCGCAGCCGTCTGCGACCGGGAGGTCCATGGGGTGACGCACAATTGGCCTTGCGTCGTCCAGGTTAGGGAGGGTTTGGCCGGTAGGGATATCCTTGTCTCATCGCGCACTAGCGACTCCTGTGGCAGGCCGGGCGCAGTGCACGCTGACCAGGTCGCTAGGTGTACGGTGTTTCCTCCGACACATTGGTGCGGCTGGCTTCCGAGTTGGATGCGCGCTCTGTTAAGAAGCAGTGCGGCTTGGTTTGGTTGTGTTTCGGAGGACGCATGGCTCTCGACCTTCGTCTCTCCCGAGCCCGTACAGGAGTTGTAGCGATGGGACAAAAAAAAAAAAAAAAAAAAAAAGAGGGCACATTTTAACAGCAGCCACTCATTAAATACAAATTACCTTTAAGTCTTAACAGTTGCTTCTCATGTTAAATATCAAACGTTGCCTCCATACTGGCATTCCACAGTCTTCCATATAAACAAATAAAACCAAAACCAACTGGGGAAATAGAAATAGCCTCATTTAGTTAGTTGTCTTTCCATCAACAAGTGTTAACAGTTTGCATTATGCAGCCAAAAACCTCAGTTGCGATGTCTGTTTTTATTAATTAGACCTGTATGTCTAAGCGTAGGTGAGTATGTCCTTGTAAATTCAATGTGACTGTGTGTATCATCAAGCCCTTGGTATGGTAAGGAGTAAGCTAAACTGGGCGGAATAATGAGGCGGCCCGGCTGATGGGCAGACTGTGATGAGGAAAAACTGCTGAGAGAATGTAAACCAGCCTAAATGTGTAGGATTAGAGGGATTACGCTATGTACACGCAGCACATGCAGGAACAAAAATAAGCACACATGCTTCATTCTCCAATATATATATATTTTTAATTGAACTGACAGGAAATTAGACCATTTAACAAGAGAATGTAAAACATTCCCTGTCTGACAAAGGGGGCCAGGACAGGAACGTGTAAAAGAGGGACGGAGGGGGGACAAAGAGATGCATGCTGGGATGTCAAGATTCTTCCTGTAGAAGCCTCGTAATGCCACCTGTGGAATAGAAAGGGCAGAGCAGTTAGAAGGATACGACGTGAATAGGCTGTGTTTGATCACTAAACACCTAATTCATTGCTTGTTTTTACAAGAAAGTTATGGTAATTAGGCCTATCTATATTTCAATGTTTATTAACCCTTCTCCTACAACGTCCGTGGCCCTGCGGAAATCTAGAGATGTTTTTTTGCATGGGCTGCATCTCAATCCACCACATCCGCCGATATCACCCTTCCGCATCTGCGGCAAAAGGTGGCAGTGCTCGAGTGGTCAGACCATGAGACCTCCCAAAAACCGGTCTTCTCACGAAAAAGTCTAAAGTATCCAAATGGTTTGGCCTACAAACTATTATGAGAATTCCCACGAACACGATGGTATTCGCCATTTTGCTCTAAGACCCCCACAAGCGTCACTGGACTCTTCTGAAGTCGGTTCAGCCAATCTGCCAACTTCTGTCTGTAGTGTCTGAACAGTTTGGGTTACACACTAATCTCTCACGAACACGTACATATCAGTTATTTTGTTCTAGGACGCCCACAAACCCCACAAGACTTGACTGAAGGTCCCCTGTACCAGTTTAAAAAAAAATGAATGTAATTATATATGGAGATATTTAAGGCATTAAACTAAGAGGTTAAATAAATATATATATAAATAAAAATAAATACAAATAGCTTCCTGATCTTTGTTATATCTCAGATATAGGACAGACACTTCAGAACTATTTATTTTGTTTTATTTGGGACAATCTGTTCTTCCATGTAGTGAATCTGTTATGCAATGTGTTTCTATTGGCTAATAGCAGTAATGCCAAATTCAATGTGTGATCAAAAAAAATGTTTATACTGAACAAAAATATAAAACGCAACATGTAAAGTGTTGGTCCCATACGCTGAAATAAAAGATTCCAGAAATGTTCCATACGCACAAAAATCGTATTGCTCTCAACTTTTGTGCACAAATTTGTTTACATCCCTGTTAATGAGCATTTCTACTTTGCCAAGATAACCCTGATTCAACAGCATGATCATTACACAGGTGCACCTTGTGCTGGGGGACAATAAAAAGGCCACTTTAAAATGTACAGTTTTGTCACACAATATAATGTCACAGGAACTTAAAACTCCCTGCCTCCAGGACACCTACAGCACCCGATGTCACAGGAAGGCCAAAAAGATCAGCAAGGACAACAACCACCTGCCTGTTCACCCCACTATCATCCAGAAGGCGAGATCAGTACAGGTGCATCAAAGCTGGGACCGAGAGACTGAAAAACAGTTTCTCTCTCAAGGCCATCAGACTGTTAAATAGCCTATCACTAACACAGAGAGGCTGCTTCCTACATACACAGACTTCAAATCATTGGTCACTAATAAATGGAACACTAGTCACTTCAATAATGTCACTTTAATAATGTTTACATATCTCGCATTACTCATCTCATATGTATATACTGTATTCTATTCTACTGTATCTTAGTCTATGCCGCTCAGACATTGCTTGTCCATATATTTATATATTCTTAATTCCATTCCTTTACTTAGATTTGTGTGTAATGGGTATATGTTGTGAAATCGCGCGATATTAGTTGTTAGATATTGCCGCACTGTCGGAACTAGAAGCACAAGCATTTCGCTACACCTGCAATAACACCTGCTAAACACGTGTATGTGACCAATAAAATTTGATTTGATTTTGATGGAGTTTGTTGCCAGAGAATTGATGTTCATTACTCTACCATAAGCCAACGCCGTTTTAGAGAATTTGGCAGCACGTCCAACCGGCCTCACAACCGAAGACCACGTGTATGGCGTCATGTGGGCAAGTGGTTTGCTGATGTTAACTTTGTGAATAGAGTACCCCATGGCGGTGGGGTTATGGTATGGGCAGGCATAAGCTACGGACAACGATGTTGTCATGTTTCAGCATAATAATCAAATCAAATGTTATGCGCCAAATACAACCTTAGTGAAATTTGAAAGTATTTACTAAAATAAACTGAATACAGGGGGTACTGGTACAGAGTCAATGTTAGTCGAAGTAACTGAGGTAATATGTACATGCAGGCAGAGGTAAAGTGACTATGCATGGATAATAAATAGAGTAGCAGCAGCGTAAAAATGGGGGTACAATGCAAATAGTCTGAGTAGCCATTTGATTAGCTGTTCAGGAGTCTTATGGCTTGGGGGTAGAAGCTGTTTAGAAGCCTCTTGGACCTGGACTTGGCACTCCGGTATCGCTTGCCGTGCGATAGAGAGAACAGTCTCTGACTAGGGTGGCTGGAGTCTTTGACCATTTTTTGGGCCTTCTTCTGACACCGCCTGGTAAAGAGGTACTGTATGGCAGGAAGCTTGGTCCCAGTGATGTACTGGGCCGTGCGCACTACCCTCTGTAGTGCCTTGCGGTCGAAGGCCGAGCAGTTGTAGAACCAGTAAGGATGCTCTCGATGGTGCGGCTGTAGAACTTTTTGAGTATCTGTGGACCCATGCCAAATCTTTTCAGTCTCCTGAGGGGGAATATGTGTTGTCGTGCCCTCTTCACGACTGTCTTGGGGTATTTGGACCATGATAGTTTGTTGGTGATGTGGACACCAAGGAACTTGAAGCTCTCAACCTGCTCCACTACAGCCCAGTCGATGAGAATGGGGGCGTGCTCGGTCGTCCTTTTCCTGTAGTCCCCAATCATCTCCTTTGTCTTGATCACATTGAGGGAGAGATTGTTATCCTGGCACCACACTGCCAGGTCTCTGACCTCCTCCCTATAGAATGCCTCATCCTTGTCGGTGATCAGGCCTACCACTGTTGTGTCGTCTGCGAACTTAATGCACGGCCCCATGTCGCAAGGATCTGTAAACAATTACTGGAAGCGGAAAATGTCTCAGTTCTTCCATGGCCTGCATACTCACCAGACATGTCACCCATTGAGCATGTTTGGGATGCTCTGGATTGACGTGTATGACAGCGTGCTCCAGTTCCCGCCAATATCCAGCGACTTCGCACAGCCATTGAAGAGGAGTGGGACAGGCCACAACTAACAGCATGATCAACTGTGCAAAAGGAGATGTGTGTCGCGCTGCATGAGCCAAATGACGGTCACACCAGATACTAACTGGTTTTCTGATCTATGCCCTTACCTTTTTTTTAATGTATCTGTGATCAACATTAGAGGTCGACCGATTATGATTTTTCAACGCCGATACCGCTACCAATTATTGGAGGACCAAAAAGCCGATACCGATTAATTGGCCAATTTTTTTAAAATGTATTTGTTATAATGACAAGTACAACAATACTGAATGAACACTTATTTTAACTTAATATAATACATCAATAATATCAATTTAGCCTCAAATAAATAATGAAACACGTTCAATTTGGTTTAAATAATGCAAAAACAAAGTGTTGGAGAAGAAAGTAAAAGTGCAATATGTGCCAGGTAAAAAAGCTAGAATTTAAGTTCCTTGCTCAGAACATAAGAACATATGAAAGCTGGTGGTTCAATATTACCAGTAAAGTTAAGAAGTATTAGGTTGTAGTTATTATAAGAATTACGACGCGTCGACTATTTCTTTCTATACCATTTGTATTTCATATACCTTTGACTATTGTATGTTCTAATAGGCACTTTAGTATTGCCAGTGTAACAGTATAGCTTCCGTCCCTCTCCTCGCCCCTACCTGGGCTCAAACCAGGAACACATCGACAACAGCCACCCTCGAAGCATCGTTACCCATCGCTCCACAAAAGCCGCGGCCCTTGCAGAGCAAGGGGAACAACTACTTCAAGGTCTCAGAGCGAGTGACGTCACCGATTGAAACGCTATTAGCGTGCACCCCGCTAACTAGTTAGCATTATCACATCGGTTACACCAGCCTAATCTCGGGAGTTGATAGGCTTGAAGTCATAAACAGCTCAATGCTTGAAGCACAGCGAAGAGCTGCTGGCAAACGCACGAAAGTGCTGTTTGAACGAATGCTTACGGGCCTGCTGCTGCCTGCCACCGCTTAGTCAGACTGCTCTATTAAATATAAAATCATAGACTTAATTATAACATAATAACACACAGAAATACGAGCCTTAGGTCATTAATATGGTAAAATCCGGAAACTATCATTTCGAAAACAAAATGTTTATTCTTTCAGTGAAATACAGAACCGTTACGTATTTTATCTAACAGGTGGCATCCATAAGTCTAAATATTCCTGTTACATTGCACAACCTTCAATGTTATGTCATAATTACATAAAATTCTGGCAAATTAGTTCGCAACGAGCCAGGTGGCCCAAACTGTTGCATATACCCTGACTCTGCGTGCAATGAACGCAAGAGAAGTGACACAATTTCACCTGGTTAATATTGCCTGCTAACCTGGATTTCTTTTGATTTTAAGATAGGCATTGATTTTTATTGTTAGGTACAGTCGTGCAACGATTGTGCTTTCTTCGCAAATGCGCTTTTGTTAAATCATCCCCCGTTTGGCGAAGTTGGCTGTCTTTGTTAGGAAGAAATAGTCTTCACAGTTCGCAACGAGCCAGGCGGCCCAAACTACTGCATATACCCTGACTCTGTTGCACATCAACACAAGTGACACAATTTCCCTAGTTAAAATAAATTAATGTTAGCAGGCAATATTAACTAAATATGCAGGTTTAAAAATATATACTTGTGTATTGATTTTAAGAAAGGCATTGATGTTTATGGTTAGGTACACATTGGTGCAACGACAGTGCTTTTTTCACAAATGCGCTTGTTAAATCACCCGTTTGGCAAAGTAGGCTGTGATTCATTGATAAATTAACAGGCACCGCATCGATTATATGCAACGCAGGACAAGCTAGATAAACTAGTAATATCATCAACCATGTGTAGTTAACTAGTGATTATGTTAAGATTGATTGTTTTTAATAAGATAAGTTTAATGCTAGCTAGCACCTTACCTTGGCTCCTTGCTGCACTCGCATAACAGGTAGTCAGCCTGCCACGCAGTCTGCTCGTGGAGTGCAATGTAATCGGCCATGATTGGTGTCCAAAAATGCAGATTACCAATTGTTATGAAAACGATTAATCGGTCGACCTCTAATCAACATATGCATATCTGTATTCCCAGTCAAGTGAAATCCATAGATTAGGGCCTAATGAATTTATTTCAATTGACTGATTTCCTTATATGAACTGTAACGCAGTAAAATCTTTGAAATTGTTGCATGTTGCGTTTATATTTTGTTCAGATTTGTTTTCTTTTTTAAATGATGCTTTTCAATATGATAATTTAAAGATTTTCATGAAGACAATTCATTAATTCCTCTTACATGCAGAGCAGGAGCATTTCTAATCCCAAAAGGCATGACACTATCTAAATCCCCTAATTGTATTTATTTATTATTATATATTTTTTTACATGTTGTACAAGCCTTCATGGGAAGTAATTGGGACCAATACAAACATAAGTGTGCTGAGCCAAAACGGACAAAACAATCTATCTCGGCTCACTCTTTGCTGTGCAATTACTGCCATTACAGATGGAGGGTTTGCCCTCAGGGGAAATGGCAGTATTGTTTACATTCCATATGCACCGATGGGTGCGAGCCAGTTTAGTTAGGCATGGGAACAAAAACCCAAAGACCTGCACTGTACCATTACCTCTCTCTGCTATCTCTGTACCAGCGATGGGGCAGAGCCACTCTGTCTGAGACTGCCTCACTGCTCTGTATAGCAAATTACAAGGTAATATTAAATATTCAGGCAGCTTGATCCTGAAAGTTTGAGTTCTTACACAAAGGGGAACTAATGGTCACTGTATGTAACCCTAGGCTACAGATCCAATGGGGTTGCGGTTCTAAAATATTTTAGCAATGTGACCCATCTACAGCTTTTGGTCAACAACACCGGTATCTAACCAGCACCCACTCTTTCAGAGAGAACCCATTATGAATGACCTGCGAACCATCAATGGATCCAGATCCATCATTTGGTAAAACAGATACATACCTTTTACGTTCACTCATCGATGTACTCAAAGGACTCCGGGGCCTCTGGCTCCTGTTCCTCCTCCTCGATCTTTGGGCCGTGGGCAGAGACGGGCTCCACCAGCTCCTCATCTTCCTCGCTGGTGTCTTTCATGATGATGATGCCACCAGTGTGCAGCTGAAGACAGACAGGGGACATGGACCAATGGCATGAGCGACTGTAGGCTGTTTGACCAATGACGAGTGTCTTTTTGATCTCAAGGGCGGTGTCGTGCTGTGTTAACACCCAACACCTTGTCTGCCTCCCCGACTGATCAGTACACCCCATCAAACATCACCCACCTGCCCCACAATAATCTCAACTCAAGAGAACACACTGCACCTCATACTGTTTAAATCTCACCCACTCTCCACTGTCAACACTGACTAGCAGGCTTATGCAATAATTGGACACATTTGACAAGGTTTCACAGAAGGCTCATGTCTACGTAAATCTCTGAAGCCGAGAAGTGAGAGAGGATCTTTCAAAACAATCCACAGACGAGGTGATGGATAACAGTGAAGAGATTTATCGTGAGTGCAAGAAAGAACAGGTATTTTTTCAGTCTCTCGGTCTGCCTGTGAGGATTTTGAGGGGATGGTTGCCTCAGTCATACTCCGTTATCAAATTGCCATTGCAGTGGTTGTACTGTACATCAAGCAGCTTTGTTATCACTGTACATCAGTGTTATAGATATGGTTGTTAAAGATATGATGCGTTTCAGATCCACACTAAAGCGGCTGGCATGGTGAGCACTGCACAGGATTGATTCTAACTCCTACATTATCACTGGGCAGCTAAGCTAACACTAAACTACTTACAGACCACACTACAAGGTCTTTGAAACAGTGCTCTGATTGCCTTCTATGGAAGAGGTGAAATTAAATAGTCATGATATGGAGGGACATTCTGTGGGAGGCACACCCTGACCCTGCAACAATAGATTTATTTAGAAACAATACTCCCAAGTGGCACAATGGTCTAAGGCACTGCATCGAAGTGCAAGAGGCGTCACTACAGTACCTGGTTCGAATCCAGGCTGCATCACATCCGGCCGTGATTGGGAGTCCCGTAGGGCGGTGCACAATTGGCCCAGCGTCGTCCGGGTTTGGCCGGGGTAGGCCGTCATTGTAAATAAGAATTTGTTTTTAACTGACTTGCCTAGTTAAATAAAGGTTTAATTAAAAAAAAAATACCTCTCAAGGTTGGATACAAAAAACAAAATGTGTAATGTTTTAGAAGATCGACGAGAGCAAAGAGGCACCTGTGTCACATGATATGACCCATGATGATTGGTCTTTGCTCGACTTGTGTTGATTTTACACGTAACCAGACGATGCTCCTCTTTATAGGAGTGGGATTACGATAAATGTGCGGGTGACTGCATAATGCATATATCTCATTTTATTTACTGTGGAAACCTGTCAACACTTTGCGCGGGGCCAGAGTCCAGTGGTTTAATGCCGGCAACGTTAAGACTCAGTGGGTGATGATAGGGGTCAGATATACGGTCCAAAACCAAACAACCAGGAGTTATAATCTCAGACTAAATAGAAATAAAAGATGGCTGATAAAAGACAGCTTCATTGCTTGACCCAGAAACACAAAAAAAAAAATCACAAACACACACCAACAGTACGTACCGGTTTGAAGGGCTGGTAGCGGCACGTCTCGGGCATGTTGAGCACTTTGAGCTGGGCGGGCATCACTCTGGCTGGGTTTTCCATCAGCTGGAAGTTGGGCTCGGGCTCCTTCTTCTTCTCTTTCTCTTTCTCCTCATCTTTCTTCTCCTTCTCAGTCTCCTGTACCTCCTGAGAGTCCAACAAACACAAACAATGCTAAGCGTTTTCCCCCCTCTTCCTGAGGAAAACCCATGACTCAGTGACTACAAAATGCATTGGATGATACAATAGATGTCAATGGCAATAAGCGTCACCCCGAAATAAAGTGGGCTTTTCATGTCACACGTTTCCCGACAACTGAAAAGTTTCAACTCTGGAAGATGTGTTGATTTGGAGATGGGTGATACACCTTATCCGTTGTTGCACTTGGTGGCCAGTGATTTGTTAGGCTATTTGCAGCGCCCCGCACAAGACAATCTCAGACAGTCGGGTCTGAGTTATTGAATGGTACAAGGTCCTGTGGGGGGAGCAGCATGAAAATTAAGTTCATTTCACAAGCTTCTTTGGCCTGCCTTTTTTAGTGGGTGACTTTCCGTTTCTCTGAAATGGACACACTTTCTTTTGGTCAAGTTAGTGTGGGAGAGGTGGAAAAACTATTGTTGTTATCCATCAATAATGATAAGCCACCAGGTATAGACAACCTTGATGGGAAACTATTAAGAATGGCAGCTGTATTGCTACCCCTATTTGCTATATAATTAACCAAAATCAAAAGGAGTGTGTCCACAGGTGTGGAAGGAAGCTAAAGTAATTCCACTGCTCCAAAAAAACAGCAAAGCACCTGTTGCTGGCTCTAACCGCCGCCCTATCAGTTTGCTGCCTGTTCTTAGTAAACTGATGGAGAATTGTGTTTGACCAAACAAATTGTAAGGGCATTCAACTTGTACTGCATTGACTAAGATGACAGATGATTGGTGATTGGTGAAAATAAATGAATAATAAGATGATCGCTGGAGCTGTATTGTTAGATTTCAGCGCAGCCTTTAATAATATTGGCTTTACATCACCTGCCATCACATGGTTGGAGAGTGTTCTTCAATTGAAGTTCTTCTGACATCAGATATGTACAGCACTCTTTATTTTTTTTACAAATGATTTGCCACTGGTCTTACACAAAGCTAGAATGAATCCACACATGGCAGCACCTACAGACAGTGAGCTCACTGAAATTCTAAATAAAGAGTTAGTCAGTATCAGAATAGGTGATTAAGAATAACTTGGTCTTAAATACATATAAAACTAAAAGCATTGTAAACTCAGCAAAAAAAGGAAATGCCCTCACTGTCAAATGCGTTTATTTTCAGCAAACTTAACATGTGTAAATATTTGTATGAACATAAGATTCAACAACAGAGACATAAACTGAACAAGTTCTGAACAAGACTAACAGAAATGGAATAATGTGTCCCTGAACAAAGGGGGGGGGGGTCAAAATCAAAAGTAACAGTCAGTATTTGGTGTGGCCACCAGCTGCATTAAGTACTGCAGTGCATCTCCTCCTCATGGACTGCACCAGATTTGCCAGTTCTTGCTGTGAGATGTTACCCCACTCTCCACCAAGGCACCTGCAAGTTCCTGGACATTTCCGGGGGAGAATGGCCCTAGCCTTCACCCTCCGATTCAACAGGTCCCAGACGTGCTCAATGGGATTGAGATCCGGGCTCTTCGCTGGCCATGGCAAAATACTGACATTCCTGTCTTGCAGGAAATCACGCACAGAACGAGCAGTATGGCTGGTGGCATTGTCATGCATGGAGGGTCATTTCAGGATGAGCCTGCAGGAAGGGTACCACATGAGGGAGGAGGATGTCATCCCTGTAACGCACAGCGTGGAGATTGCCTGCAATGACAACAAGCTAAGTCCGATGTTGCTGTGACAAACTGCCCCAGACCATGATGGACCCTCCACCTCCAAATCGATCCCGCTCCAGAGTACAGGCCTCAGTGTAACGGTCATTCCTTCGACGATAAACGCTAATCTGACAATCACCCCTGGTGAGACAAAACTGCGACTTATCAGTGTAGAGATTTTTTTGCCAGTCCTGTCTGGTCCAGCGACGGTGGGTGTGTGCCCATAGGCGACGTTGTTGCCGGTGATGTCTGGTGAGGACCTGCCTTACAACAGGCCTACAAGCCCTCAGTCCAGCCTCTCTAAGCCTATTGCGGACAGTCTGAGCACTGGAGGGATTGTGCGTTCCTGATGTAACTCGTGTAGTTGTTGCCATCCTGTACCTGTCCCACAGGTGTGATGTTCAGATGTACCGATCCTGTGCAGGTGTTGTTACACGTGGTCTGCCACTGCGAGGACGATCAGCTGTCCGTCCCGTAGCGCCGTCTTAGGCGTCTCACAGTACGGACATTGCAATTTATTGCCCTGATCACATCTGCAGTCCTCATGTCTCCTTGCACCATGCCTAAGGCACGTTCACGCAGATGAGCAGGGACCCTGCACATCTTCCTTTCTGTGTTTTTCAGAGTCAGTAGAAAGGCCTCTTTAGTGTCCTAAGTTTTCATAACTGTGACCTTAATTGCCTACCGTCTGTAAGCTGTTAGTGTCTTAACAACCGTTCCACAGGTGCATGTTCATTAATTGTTTATGGTTCATTGAAGAAGCATGGGAAACAGTGTTTAAATCCTTTACAATGAAAATCTGTGAAGTTATTTGGATTTTTACGAATTATCTTTGAAAGACAGGGTCCTCAAAAAGGGACGTTTATTTTTTTGCTGAGTTTATTTGGTTCAAAATATTCTCCAAGACCTAAACCTCAACTGGAGTTGTGCATAGGGCTGTTGCGGAGACCGTATTACCCACACACCTGCGGTCACGAGTCATGTAGGCAGTCAAATTCCACGTCACCGCTAATTAGGCTTCTCCAAGCTCTGATGCTGCTGATGGTCATTAGTAGCCTACCAAACTTGCTAACTGTCTGGCACTATATTGTCCATCTAATCACTCTGACATCAATGCAAATGTAATCGAAAATCTAATCAAACACTTGAGCTCATGTTGCTCAACATTACTATAGGCTATGCAATTGTGCGAGAAAACAGAGTTACGGACTCTATAAAAAAGAGGAGGATTCCAACGGCTTTCTATAGGCTAGGCCTAATATTTATTTCTCAACTTTCCTAATATTAACCACATTGCTTATCTTTACAAAGGGAGTATAGCCTACCTGGCTGGCATGAAAATGAACTATGAGAAAAGCGTCCTCCATTACCTATTTAGGTGCATAGATGACATGCATTTTTTCCCACTGCACCTGTTTCGAGATAATGCATGATAATGGTCCATTCTAAATCAAAACAAATTTCACACATATTATTTAGTATATGTAAAGACAATATTAAATCAAGAATAGTCTGATGGGTGATAATATTAGCCTATCACGTCATGTGAATTATATATTATCACTTGTGAATGACGCCCAGCATAAGGCAAGAAACAAAGCCCATTTCTTATTACTTTTTCAAATCATAGTCGCAAACCTCATGTAACCTAGCCCATAGGCCTATATATGTTTTGATAAAGTGTCCAAATAACAAAAAATTTAGCACATTTATCAGCTTTACAAGGGGTGTAGAACCTAACTGGCATACATAAGCAGCGCGTGAGTTTCAAGTTTGGGGAAGATCATTTTCCCCACAAAAATGCAGCTTTATAATAAAAGCATTACATGCATAGTGGAACATTAATGGAACATTCGCGCTTATAGCCTACTGCCATGTGCGCATTGCTGCGCTGTAATGTGAAGAAATAGCCTAATAACATTTACAGCTAAACATTCTGATGCTGCACCAGCCAGATTGCGTAAAAAAGTTTTTGTTGATGCTAGTAGTAATTATCGCATCCCACAACTGTCCCAGGCTATGTTTGTAATATTTATTTCTAGCACAGAATAGGTCAACTTTTGTACTATGGGGGATAGTTGATTGACATAGGCTAGTGCTTTTGCTGTTCGTTAGGCCTACTCATCTTGTTGGCTGACGAAAAGTAAATGGACAGTTCTTCCAATATCTTCAATATGCACCTCGGAATTGGATAAGGACGCGCGCAGTTGCATCCCCGATTTGTCTGTCTTCACCTGTAGCCTGTGAGAAAGACCCAATCACATGATGGAGAGCCAAGTGAGTGAGAGGTGCTTAGGAGCACACAGCACTCTGGGAGTAGGTCGCGACGCAGCACTCTGGGAGTAGGTCGCGACGCAGCACTCTGGGACTAGGTCGCGACGCAGCACTCTGGGACTAGGTCGCGACGCAGCACTCTGGGACTAGGTCGCGACGCAGCACTCTGGGACTAGGTCGCGACGCAGCACTCTGGGACTAGGTCGCGACGCAGCACTCTGGGACTAGGTCGCGACGCAGCACTCTGGGACTAGGTCGCGACGCAGCACTCTGGGACTAGGTCGCGACGCAGCACTCTGGGACTAGGTCGCGACGCAGCACTCTGGGACTAGGTCGCGACGCAGCACTCTGGGACTAGGTCGCGACGCAGCACTCTGGGACTAGGTCGCGACGCAGCACTCTGGGACTAGGTCGCGACGCAGCACTCTGGGACTAGGTCGCGACGCAGCACTCTGGGACTAGGTCGCGACGCAGCACTCTGGGACTAGGTCGCGACGCAGCACTCTGGGACTAGGTCGCGACGCAGCACTCTGGGACTAGGTCGCGACGCAGCACTCTGGGACTAGGTCGCGACGCAGCACTCTGGGACTAGGTCGCGACGCAGCACTCTGGGACTAGGTCGCGACGCAGCACTCTGGGACTAGGTCGCGACGCAGCACTCTGGGACTAGGTCGCGACGCAGCACTCTGGGACTAGGTCGCGACGCAGCACTCTGGGACTAGGTCGCGACGCAGCACTCTGGGACTAGGTCGCGACGCAGCACTCTGGGACTAGGTCGCGACGCAGCACTCTGGGACTAGGTCGCGACGCAGCACTCTGGGACTAGGTCGCGACGCAGCACTCTGGGACTAGGTCGCGACGCAGCACTCTGGGACTAGGTCGCGACGCAGCACTCTGGGACTAGGTCGCGACGCAGCACTCTGGGACTAGGTCGCGACGCAGCACTCTGGGACTAGGTCGCGACGCAGCACTCTGGGACTAGGTCGCGACGCAGCACTCTGGGACTAGGTCGCGACGCAGCACTCTGGGACTAGGTCGCGACGCAGCACTCTGGGACTAGGTCGCGACGCAGCACTCTGGGACTAGGTCGCGACGCAGCACTCTGGGACTAGGTCGCGACGCAGCACTCTGGGACTAGGTCGCGACGCAGCACTCTGGGACTAGGTCGCGACGCAGCACTCTGGGACTAGGTCGCGACGCAGCACTCTGGGACTAGGTCGCGACGCAGCACTCTGGGACTAGGTCGCGACGCAGCACTCTGGGAGTAGGTCGCGACGCAGCACTCTGGGAGTAGGTCGCGACGCAGCACTCTGGGAGTAGGTCGCGACGCAGCACTCTGGGAGTAGGTCGCGACGCAGCACTCTGGGAGTAGGTCGCGACGCAGCACTCTGGGAGTAGGTCGCGACGCAGCACTCTGGGAGTAGGTCGCGACGCAGCACTCTGGGAGTAGGTCGCGACGCAGCACTCTGGGAGTAGGTCGCGACGCAGCACTCTGGGAGTAGGTCGCGACGCAGCACTCTGGGAGTAGGTCGCGACGCAGCACTCTGGGAGTAGGTCGCGACGCAGCACTCTGGGAGTAGGTCGCGACGCAGCACTCTGGGAGTAGGTCGCGACGCAGCACTCTGGGAGTAGGTCGCGACGCAGCACTCTGGGAGTAGGTCGCGACGCAGCACTCTGGGAGTAGGTCGCGACGCAGCACTCTGGGAGTAGGTCGCGACGCAGCACTCTGGGAGTAGGTCGCGACGCAGCACTCTGGGAGTAGGTCGCGACGCAGCACTCTGGGAGTAGGTCGCGACGCAGCACTCTGGGAGTAGGTCGCGACGCAGCACTCTGGGAGTAGGTCGCGACGCAGCACTCTGGGAGTAGGTCGCGACGCAGCACTCTGGGAGTAGGTCGCGACGCAGCACTCTGGGAGTAGGTCGCGACGCAGCACTCTGGGAGTAGGTCGCGACGCAGCACTCTGGGAGTAGGTCGCGACGCAGCACTCTGGGAGTAGGTCGCGACGCAGCACTCTGGGAATAGGTCGCGACGCAGCACTCTGCGAATAGGTCGCGACGCAGCACTCTGGGAATAGGTTGCGACGCAGCACTCTGGGAGTAGGTCACAACGCAGCACTCTGGGAGTAGGTCACAACGCAGCACTCTGGGCCAAGGGCACAACGGCCACTGGCCACAAAAGGCATTCTTTTTTTTAGGGTGCATTAAGGCCACACAAAGGGGATGCCATCGTGAAATTAGAGGCATTATCAAGTGCTTGTCAAATTGTGAATGAGAGACTAAGCTCCTGTCTCAGCCTCCAGTATTTATTCTGAAATAGTTTGTGTGTCGGGGGGCTAGGGTCAGTCTGTTAAATCTGGAGTATTTCTCCTGTCTTATCCAGTGTCCTGTGTGAATTTAAGTATGCTTCTCTCTCTCTCTTCTCTCGGAAGACCTGAGCCCTAGGACCATGCCTCAGGACTACCTGGCCTGATGACGCCTTGCTGTCCGCAGTGCACCGGGTCATGCTGCTGCTCCAGATTTAACTGTTCTGCCTGCGGCTAAAGAACCCTGACCTGTTTACTGAATGTGCTACCTTGTTTTGGACTCTCTCTCTACCGCACCTGCTGTCTCTAACTCTGAATGATCGGCTTTGAAAACCCAACTGACATTTACTCCTGGAGGTGCTGACCTGTTGCACCCTCTACAACCACTGTGGTTATTATTATCTGATCCTGCTGGTCATCGATGAACGTTTGAACATCTTGGCCATGTTCTGTTATAATCTCCACCCGGCGCAGCCAGAAGAGGACTAGCCAACCCTCATAGCCACGGTGCTTCTACACCTGCAATGCTTGCCGTTTGGGGTTTTAGGCTGGGTTTCTGTACAGCACTTTGAGATATCAGCTGATGTAAGAAGGGCTTTACAAATGAATGTGATATATAGAGCCATGATCGTACAGAACTTCCTTCCGTCTCCAATTACTCAAACAGCAAAATTGCCTTTAAAAAACAGATTAAATATCTAATGGAATGGCAGGGACTGAGAACACACACAAATGCATGCACACACAATTTTTTTATGCATTGTTTGAATAATTGTTTTGCTGTATTGTTTGTTGATCCTATTTTACATTTGTGTGTGTTTTGTTACTTGTCATATTTAGCATTTTTGTGGACCCCAGGAAGAGTAGCTGATGCTTCTGCAAAAGATCCAAATAAACAAAAACCTTGTGGCACTTATCAGAACCTGGCCTGTCATTCTATGTATGTCCTCCTGGTATTACCTATCCCTGGCTCTCATCTGTTCCCTGCCCAGGCCTCTTCCATGCATGTGTGGAACCGGCTGCTACCAGGAAGCCCTGCACTGTTTGACGCTAGGCTGAAAACTGAACCATAGTGGTGCAGCGACTCGTATCAGCACGCCGGGTTGTCTGTGTGTGTGTTTACTGCAGAACAAACACTCCCATAGTGTTTGTGTGAGAAAACGGTTAAACTAAAACACTGATAAAACTTAAGACTACAATACTCCCCCCTTCTCGTTAACCTTGATGACAGCAAGCCCAATCAATCAAAATAAGATGATCCAACTTCGCCTCAGATAGCAAAGCCATTCCTCAATGAGGACATGAAACCAAACCTGCCGATAATGCCCTGCGGTCGACATCCTACTAAAAGCAATACCGGTGCATAACGTTACACGTATCAGTACCGTTCGGTACTGGGACCTCGGTTCGGTCTGCACTGTGAACCCACATTTTCTTTATACAGTACCAGTCAAAAGTTTCAAAAGTTTATTTTTTTTCTTATTTTTTTCTTTCTACATTGTAGAATAATTGTGAAGACAAACTATGAAATAACACATATGGAATCATGTAGTAACCAAAAAGTGTTCAACTAACCAAAATATTTTTTATATTGAGATTCTTCAAAGTAGACACCCTTTGCCTTGATGACAGCTTTGCAAACTCTTGAAATTCTATCGACCAGCTTCATGAGGAAGCTTTTCAACAGTCTTGAAGGAGTTCTCACATATGCTGAGCACTTGTTAGCTGCTTTTCCTTCACTCTGCCGTCCATCTAAACCCTCTCAATTGGGTTGAGGTCAGGTGATTGTGGGGGCCAGGTCATCTGATGCAACACTCCATCACTCTCCTTCTTGGTCAAATAGCCCTTACACAACCTGGAGGTGTGTTGGGTCATTGTCCTGTTGAAAATCAAATGACAGGCCCACTAAGCGCAAACCAGATGGGATGGCATATCGCTGCAGAATGCTGTGGTAGCCATGCTGGTTAAGTGTGCCTTGAATTGTAAATAAATCAGCAACAGTGTCACCAGCAAAGCATCATCCGTTCACCTACTCCGCGTCTCACAAAGACACAGCGGTTAGAACCAAAATCTCTAATTTGGACTCATCAGACCAAGGAACAGATTTCCACCGGTCTAATGTGTTTCTTGGCCCAAGCAAGTCTCTTCTTCTTATTGGTGTCCTTTTGTAGTGGTTTCTTTGCAGCAATTCGACCATGAAGGCTTGAATCACACAGTCTCCTCTGAACAGTTGATATTGTTTCTGTTACTTGAACTCTGTGAAGCATTTATCTAGGCTGCAATCTAAGATGCAGTTAACTCTAATGAACTTATCCTCAGCAGCAGAGGTGACTCTGGGTCTTCCTTTCCTGTGGTGGTCCTCATGAGAGCTATTTTTCATCAAAGCACTTGATGGTTTTTGCGACTCCACTTGAAGATTAAAATGTTCCGCATTGACTGACCTTCATGTCTTAATGGACTGTCGTTTCTCTTTGCTTATTTGAGTTGTTCTTGCCATAATATGGACTTGGTCTTTTACCAAATAGGGCTATCTTCTGTATACCACCCCAACCATGTCACAACACAACTGATTGGCTCAAACGCATTGAGGAAAGAAATTCACAAATTAACTTTTAACAAGGCACACCTGTTAAATTAAATGCATTCCAGGTGACTACCTCATGAAGCTGGTTGAGAGAATGCCAAGAGTGTGCAAAGCTGTCATCAAGGCAAAGGGTGGCTACTTTGAAGAATCTCAAATATAAAACATATTTTGAATTGTTTAACACTTTTTTGGTTACTACATTATTCTATATGTGTTTTTTCATAGTTTTGATATCTTCACTATTATTCTACAATGTAGAAAATAGTACAAATAAAGAAACACCCTTGAATGAGTTGGTGTGTCCAGACTTTTGACTGGTACTAATATATATATATTTTTTTTTACTCTACATTGTTGGAAAAGGACCCGCAAGTAAGCATTTCACAGTTAGTCTACACCTGTTGTTTATGAAGCATGTGACAAATACAATTTCATTTGATTGGTGTGTTCCAGCTGTGTGCTTCATGGGTGAGTTGGTCACATCAGTGGAGAGAGGGGCTTGTGGGACCCTGCCAAGGCTGAGAACTAGCTGCTCCTTAAAGGGATAGTTCCCTCATTTCATATTGTGTAATAACTGCTACTTTAAAGGGATAGTTCACTCACATTTCAATTTATCGTTTTCTTACCTTTGAAATTGTCTTCTCTGCAGTAGTCGGAACTAGAAGCACAAGCATTTCGCTCCACTCGCATTAACATCTGCTAACCATGTGTATGTGACCAATAAAATGTGATTCGATTTGATTTAGTCTATGTGCCTGGACATGACTTCTGAGGTAAGAAATCAATAAGCAGTTTATGGATTTGGAGTGAACTACCCCTTTAAAGAGCCCTGGTACCGGGCCCAAAACGTCTCAGACTGTGGTTCAGGTCTGTGAACCATTAGCACCTCACTATCAATTACACGGACCGTTCCTCAATAGGCTGTTCAATATGAGCAGAGCTCTGTTTGGTACGGGGGCTACAGGATTCTTGCTTGAGGATGGTTGAAAACAACTACATAGAAACTAAGACTTCATTTGATTTTTAATTTAAAAAAATATATAAAATAGAAAGTGGTCTCTATGGGGCTGGCTGTCGTAAAAGGATGGGTTTTGTTTCCACACACTCACCACTTCCATCTTATCCTCCTCCTTCTCCTTCTTCTCCTTTTCCTTCTTCTTAGCTTTGGCTGTGATGGAGAGAACAGCAGTAGACACCTTTCATGGAGAAAGAGGGAGTGAGAGACTAAATGAAGGGAGTATTGCAAAGAAAGGTCAAACAATACTTTAGGTAATGAGGCCAATCAGAAAACTTCTTAGAACGCATGAACCACAAAACAGACCGTTTTTTAAATTACGTAATTATATTGTACCTCGGTTTTAAAATGAAACAAAATTTGGGCCCTAGACTGAGCATCTAAAATAACTTGGTCTCAGACTTGCGAACATGGCAATGAAATTAAAATGATGAGAAAGATTTCAAAAAGGGACACTAATAACAAAACCCTCCAAGAAATTGATCTCGGCTGAGGAAACTTCATTCAGAAAGACAACCGTGAGTAGCAGCAAATATGACTTCAATCGATCAAAACAATGTGACATCCTTTCGCCGTTGGGGGACTCTCACCTTCTCCTTCTCTTTCTCCTTGGGCACCTCCAGGGCCGGAGGGTAGGCGAAGGTGGAGGGCTTACAGTTGGAGCGGTATTGTACCTTGGGCATCTGGATAGGGGGGAGAGTGTGGTCAAACCCCCCAAAAAAGCAATGATTGTAAAGTCCGACCCATCACCCATTGAAAAGGGATGTTCCGTTTGACTTATTCATAGACTGGTTTGACAACAAGAAACGCTGAAAACACCACCTTCCTTTGGCCACATTGATACGAATACCACTCAGAATTTAAACAAAAATGAAAAAGCTATTGGTGAGCATAGTAGTTACGGTGCATGGCATTGAGCGTTGTATCTGAAATGCGTTTTCATGGAAAGTCAGCTATAAATAATACAAATGATTTATTTCACAGGAGCAAAATAGTATAACTCCTACTCTCTTGTAGTCAATTGATAATGCCCACAGGAAATTAATGTGTTAACATTTCCCGTCAAATTCTTAAACAGCACCATATAGGGAGCCACCACTGACCAGAGAGGCTTTCATTTAGTTTGTTATATCATAACTCACTTCTGTTCTCTGCAGGGTGGTAAGTATGAGAGGGAAGGGGAACATAAAGTGCTTCTCTGGCTGTCAAAGCAGTGGGTGACTTCACCTGCGATAAAAGGCTGGCATGGAATGGCATGGCTGCAGTAGGGTGGCGCAATATGAGTGCTGGTAAATAACGTCTTCTCCTTTAGGCGCACAAAGCCACCGTGCACAACTGCTGATCTGGGCAACTCCTAAGGCTGGACCAGGTGGAGGCAGGAGGGAACATTGTCTACAGTGCCTTCAGAAAGTATTCATACCCCTTGACTTATTCCACATTTTGTTGTTTTACAGCCTGAATTCAAAATTAAATCGATTTTTGTTTTAACTCATCTACACACAATACCCCATAATGACAAAGTGAAAACAAACATTTTTGCAAATTTATTGAAAATGAAATACAGAAATATCTAATTTTCAGTACATAAGTATTCACACCTCTGAATGAATAATTTGTAGGACCTTTGGCACCGATTACAGCTGTGAGTCTTTCTGGGTAAGACTATAAGAGCTTTCCACACTGGGATTGTGCAACATTCTCCCATTATTCTTTTCATAATTCTTCAAGCTCTGTTGAATTGGTTGTTGACCATTGCTAGACAACCATTTTCAGGTCTTGCCATAGGTTTCCAAGTAGATTTAAGTCAAAACTGTAACTCCTACACTTAAAAACATTGTTTTCCATTATTGTCCATAGCATGATGCAGCCACCACTATGCTTGAAAATATGGAGAGTGGTACTCAGTAAAGTGTTGTATTGGATTTGCCCCAAACATAACACTTTGTATTCAGCACAGAAAATGAATTGCTTCGGCAATTTTTTTGTAGTATTACTTTTGTGCCTTGTTGCAAACAGGACGCATGTTTTGGAATATGTGTATTATTTAAAGGCTTCCTTTTCATTCTGTCAGTTAGGTTAGTATTGTGGAGTAACTACAATGTTGTTGATTCATCCTCAGATTTCTCCCATCACAGCCATTAAACTCTGTAACTGAGTTAGGAAGACCTCCTGTATCATTGTAGTGATTTGATACACCATCCAAAGTGTTAATAATAACTTCACCATGCTCACAGGGATATCCAATATGTTTTTTACCCATCTACCAATTTGGTGCCATTCTTTACGAGGCATTGGGAAACCTCCCTGGTCTCTGTGGTTGAATCTGTGTTTGAAATTCACTGCTCGACTGAGGGACCTTACAGATGTGTGGGTTAAAGAGATTAGGTAGTCATTCAAAAATCATGTTTAACACCATGCAACTTACTATGTGACTTGTTAAGCACATTTTTACTCCTGAACTTGTTTAGGCTTCCCATAACAAAGTGGTTGAATACTTGACTCAGTACATTTCAGCTTTTAATTTTTTAAATCATTTATAAATATTTTGAAAGTAAGCTACAGGAGAACTCTTATGCGGCTATAAGCTACCTGCTGAACGGGGCTTATAATATATTTTATTATAATTGTCCAGGTTCACCAAAAGCAAAAGTTTTAGTAGTTTTGCTTTAACAATCAGAGTATATGGTCATTTTCAGACATGACATTATTAACTTTACCCTGTATAACGAGGACAGCAATCCTTTTGCGAGGCGCAATGCATGGCCAACGCTGGAGGAGAAAATAATCTCACTAAAAACTTCCGAATGGTCAAAACCATTCAATTTTGGGTTGGGGGTGAAATACCAAAAGATGTGCTTATACATTCATTGGCTATGTCATAGCTAATTTGTAAACATACCTATCTATTTATATCTATATATAGGAGAAATGTCCTCTGGTCTGATGAAACAAAAATAGAACTGTTTGGCCATAATGACCATCGTTGTGTTTGGAGGAAAACGGGGCAGGCTTGCAAGCCGAAGAACACCATCCCAACCGTGAAGCACGGGGGTGGCAGCGTCATGTTGTGGGGGAGCTTTGCTGCAGGAGGGACTGGTGCACTTCACAAAATAGATGGCATCATGAGGGAGGAAAATGATATGGATATATTGAAGCAACATCTCAAGACATCAGTCAGGAAGTTAAAGCTTGGTCGCAAATGGGTCTTCCAAATGGACATTGACCCCAAGCATACTTCCAAAGTTGTGGCAAAATAGCTTAAGAACAACATTTGACCTCAATCCTATAGAAAATGTGTGGGCAGAACTGAAAGAGTGTGCGAGCAAGGAGGCCTACAAACCTGACTCAGTTACACTAGCTCTGTCAGGAGGAATGGGCCAAAATTCACTCAACATATTGTGGGAAGCTTGTGGAAGGCTACACGAAAAGTTTGACCCAAGTTAAACAATTTAAAGGCAATACTACCAAATACTAATTGAGTGTATGTAAACTTTTGACACACTGGGAATGTGATGAAAGAAATAAAAGCTGAAATAAATCATTCTCTCTACTATTATTCTGACATTTCACATTCTTAAAATAAAGGGGTGATCCTCACTGACCTAAGACAGGGAATTTTTACTATAATTATATGTCAGGAATTGTGAAAAACTGAGTTTAAATGTACTTGGCTAAGGTATATGTAAACTTCCGACTTCAACTGTACATGCGTATACTTCAGATGCACCCCACCCACACACATTGTTTACCTTGAGGTCCTTGTTGAGCCCGATGATGGCGGTGGGGGTGAAGGCCAGGGAGAGGAAATGGGAAAGGGGGAACCAGAACCAGAACTGGGTGAATACCAGCAGGCCCACCACTGATGGCATGTGGGTGTGGCCCGTCCTCGACTGCAGCGAGATGGTGACGTTACGGCCACCTACACACACGAAGGAGAGGAGAGTTTTGACATAGTCGTGATAATACAGTTGTGATAATCTTTGTGCTTTGGCAACAATGATCTTCCACTTCAGTCAACCATAAATAAGAAAAATAGAGAGACAAAAAGACAGAGTTAGGCACAAAAGGGGGATACAATTAAACTAATCTCGTTCTCAGACACTTCCGCCCAAATGCGCTAAGTGTCTGGTGGACCAAAGCGTCAAACTTGGCCTTCGTCAGCCAATACAGAAAGAAACTCCCGGCGCATAGACATTGGTTTAATCTACCAACCAATCATCTCCTACAACATCTTCCCCCTAATCCTCCCCCGTACGTATCTTGTGCTCCTTGGTTATGGAGCCACGCCACACAGTAGTGTGATTTGCAAAAATTGACAAATGCACAATTCTATAGTCACTCCTACTAATACCAACTTTGAATTGTTGATGTCCCAGACTTACAGTGCATTCGGAAAGTATTCAGACCCCTTGACTTTTTCCACGTTACAGCCTTATTCTAAAATGGATTTAATTGCCCCCCCCCCCCCATCAATCTACAACAAGCCTGGGCAAAGGCCAGCCCGGGGAACGTATACGGCCCGCGACGTGATTCAATACGGGCCACGGAATCATGCTCAGATCACATAAAGAATTTGCGATAGTAAAGTTTTGAAAAACGAATGTTATTCAAATTAAAAGCCCAATGAATACTCGCCTTTGTGTAACGATTTAACTCCCACCGCCTGTGGGACATTTATTTTGAAGGCACATATGAATAACTGCCCGAGGACAGACAGTGACTGACAGGCTAACACACACGTCACAGTTACAAATAGTAGCTAGCTAGAAATTGTGCAAGAATGTGTTTTTGAAAGATTTCAAAGGAAAGGAAAGTAGACAATGAATGTAGGGTGTTCCAGCAAGAGTGGACATCAAAATATTTCTTTATTGAAGTATCAGAGAAAGCTGTGTGCTTAATGTGCAAAGAGAGCATCGCTGTCTTGAAAGACTACAACTTGTCCCAACATTTCCAGACGAAGCATGCAGAAAAATATAGGAATATGTCTTCTGAGCAGAGGGCAAGTGCATTGAAAGAGTTGCTTTCTCAGTTGGAAAAGCAGCAAGGACTTTTCCCAAAACTGCATTCAGCAAACAATGGAATTGCGAGAGCTAGCTATGTACTGTCCCACAAAATTGCTAAACATAGCAAGCCATTCGCTGACGGTGAAATCATTAAAGAATGTTTAATTGACTCTGCAGCAATACTTGCCCCGACAAGAGCTGTTTGAAAATGTTTCCCTGTCAAGACAAACAGTGACACGGTGTGTTGAGGACATTGTAGAGAATATGGAACAACAGTTGAAAGACAGGGTAAAGGATTTCACATATTTCTCCTTGGCCCCAGATGAGAGCAGTGATGCACGTGACACTGCACAGTTGTTGATGTTCTTACGAGGCATAACCCCAGACTTTGAAATTACAGAGGAGCTTGCTTCAGTGCAGTCAATGAAGAGCACAAGTGCAGGGAAACATTTATTGGACAAGGTTTAATAAGTGTGCGGCAAAGCTGGGACTGAGTTTTGAAAAGTTATCCAGTGTGACCACTGATGGGTGCCCAAACATGACAGGAAAAAACATTGGCCTTTTGAAAAGGATACAAGATCAAGTAGCTGAGCTGAACCCAGATCAGAAAATTATTTTCCTGCATTGCATTATTCATCAGGTGCTGCTCTGTAAATGTGTTCTGAAAATGAGCCATGTTGTGGATACAGTCACTAAAGTGGTAAACTTCATAAGAGCAAATTCTTTAAAATCACAGTTTGTCTCACTGTTGGATGAGACAGTCAGGTCATGTAGATCTCCCCTACCACACAAACGTGAGATGGCTGAGTTTGGGGAAGGTGCTTAAACGGGTGTTGGACCTGAAGTCAGAGATTGCTGAGTTCTTGCAAATGAAAGGAAAATATGTGGATTTTCCTCAGCTGCAAGATACAGAATGGTTGGCTGATTTTGCCTTCACCGTGGACATCATGGCCCTCATGAATGAACTGAATTCCAAACTACAAGGGAATTGTATGTTGTATATTGTATGTTCTAATAGGCACTTTAGTATTGCCAGCCTAATCTCAGGAGTTGATAGGCTTGAAGTCATAAACAGCGCTGTGAAGCTAAGAGCTGTTGGCAAATGCAGTAAAGTTTGAATGAATGCTTACGAGCCTGCTGCTGCCTACCACCACTCAGTCAGACTGCTCTATCAAATCATAGACTTAATTATAATATAATAAACACAGCAATACAAGCCGTTGGTCATTAATATCATCAAATCCGGAAACTATCATTTCGTAAATAAAACATTTATTCTTTCAGTGAAATACGGAACCATTACGTATTTTATCGAACGGGCAGCAACCCTAAGTCTAAATATTGCTGTTACATTGCACAACCTTCAATGTTATGTTAAAATTATGTAAAATTCGGGCAAATTAGTTTGCAACGAGCCAGGCGGTCCAAACTGTTGCATATACCCTGACTCTGCATGCCATGAACGCAAGAGAAGTGACACAATTTCCCTAGTTAATATTGCCTGCTAACATTAATTCATTTTAACTAAATATGCAGGTTTAAAATATATACTTCAGCGTATTGATTTTAAGAAAGGCATTGATGTTTATGGTTAGGTACATTCGTGGAACGATTGTGCTTTTTTTGCAAATGCGCTTTTGTTAAATCACCCCATTTTTGGCGAAGTAGGCTGTGATTCGATGATAATTTAACAGGCACCGCATTGATTATATGCAACGCAGGACAAGCTAGTTATCCTAGTAATATCATCAACCATGTGTAGTTAACTAGTGATTATGTGAAGATTGATAGTTTTTTAAA
Source organism: Salvelinus alpinus (assembly GCF_045679555.1). Lineage (NCBI taxonomy): Eukaryota > Metazoa > Chordata > Actinopteri > Salmoniformes > Salmonidae > Salvelinus > Salvelinus alpinus. The sequence goes on from NC_092101.1 coordinate 6,249,084, forward strand.
GATAAGTTTAATGCTAGCTAGCAACTTACCGTGGCTCCTTGCTGCACTCGCGTAACAAGTGGTCAGCCTGTCACGCAGTGGCAGCAATATAAATCGGTATCCCAAAATGCTGATTACCGATTGTTATGAAAACTTGAAATCAGCCCTAATTAATTGGCCATGCCGATTAATCGGTCGACTTCTAGTCTGTTCCTATCAGATGACCAGCGGGCGAAGTATACATTGCTGCTGCGTGCTTTGAACTGAGTTTTCTCGTCGTTTTGAGGATTTCAAAGTGTTGGAAAATGACATGCTGTTGGTTTCCTCTCCTTTCACCTTCAATGTGGATAACGCTCCCACTGATCTGCAACTTGAGCTTATCGATCTTCAGTCTGATGCAGTGATTGGAGAACTATTCAAAAACAATGTCACTGACGAGGTTCTATGCATCTCTCGATGAACCAAACTTTCCAAAGATTAGGAGTAATGCTCAGAAGATTTTTGTACTGTTTGGGTCAACCTATGTATGTGAACAGACATTTTCAGTGATGAAATATAACAAGTCAAGGCACAGATCATCTCTTACGGACTCTCACCAATCCTGCGCATACGGACTTCACTGCTCTAGTCAATGCCCATCAGAGACTTCACTCCTCACACTGATTGAGTAGTTTAAATGTAATGTTGAGCTTCCTCTGTGTTTTGTGCATACCTGTTAACAAGAATTCTGTCCGTGGTGCTAAATGCAGTGTACTTTTCCCTCCGTGTAGTTCATTGCATGTTTAATAATGAAAATACCTACCAAAAGGAGAACATGGATGTGGTTTATTTCTGTGCATGTTAAAAAGTAGCATATCTGGACGTGATTTACAGTAGATATATCTGTCAACACAGTCATACACATGATGTATAATCCTGTAATAGGATTCTGGCCCGCGATGGCAAAAATATATTCTAATGTGACCCTCCATGAAAAATAATTGTGCAGTCCTGATCTCCACACAAACACAGATAAAGCAAAAACAGGTTTTTAGAAATGTTAGCAAATTTAATTAGCACATTTACATAAATATATGGGGGATTGGAAATGATGCCGACAATTACATTGATGGAATCTACAATCTGCACTATTTCTGTCATTCTGAGCACCGTGGGTGGATGCCCACGTTGCTCATATGGGTCCAGTAAATTTCTCAAATGTCCGTGAAATAAAAATGCTTTCAGTCAAACGTCTGTAAACCCTGGTGTGCGCGCAAGGGTACAGTGAGCGCTTTTGTGTGTGCGTGCAAGCATACAGTCTACATTTGTGTTTGTGTGTGGGGTCCCAGAGAGTTGCACATCAAACACTTGACACACACACACACACACTCACAGATGTGTATACGCATACCCCAAACACAGGCTGGAGCAGAAAGGCATACGTCACACTGCTAACATTGGGCCTTGTGTATTACCTCGATAGAGACCAGCAGGTCCCTCTATGTGTTAAATGCTGTCTAAATACACATCAGGTGCGGGTGTATACACAACCAAGCCTTGTTTCATTTTGAAGAATACTTAGTCAAATTTAACACTGGCAACAAGTGTAAATCAGAATTATGCTGTGCATGTGCACTTTGTGTGTGTGTCACATTATAGTAAAGGAGCCTATATTGCACTCATACTGCAGTAGGGTTAGTCTTTTGCAATATTTGTGTTCCCATAAATGCTTTTAGCCGATCCGTGCCACTACAGCAACAGACAAGATCAAACCGGGAGCCCCCATTCTCCTGCCAAGATAAAGAACTCCCGAGTCCCCTCTGTTTTCTGTCGCATTAGACCGCCCAGACAAGATCTTAATATGGGATCGTTAACCAGATAACACACTATCGCCTCTTCCTCTCACTCTACTACCCTTAACCGTCAGGCCACTGCTCCCAGATACACATCCATGTGTTGAGGCAGGCAGAAAGGCTATGTGTTGAGTACTGTAAAGGCAGCTTCCACCTAAAGAACCATCACTTCACTTCTGGTGTACCACTTTCATTTCAGATGTGGAGTATTAGTCTTAAGTTATGAGTGGGGTTGGATAATCATATGAAATGTGACAGGCGGAAACCATTAGGGTTCCATTTCATGATCTCTGGCGCTCATTACCGAGGGTTTAGCCTTCGAAAGCAGCTCTCGCAAAGAAACCACACACCCAACCGTTCCCTCTGTCTCGCCAGACATTCCCTCATTCATTACGTAGAATTATACTCCTTTTAATCTCGGCCCTAAATGTGAAGCTTTTCAGTGTCTGTTCATGTATTCAGTTCTCAAAGCTCCTCCAAAACGTATTTTTTTTAAATATTTTTTTTATAATGTAGAAGATGCTCTTATCCAGGGCAACTTTCTAAAGAAATCCCTCTGCTCTGTACTGCCGAAGGACCTTATGCCACCACAAAAAAAAAATGGAAGTTGATCTAGCTAGTAATCACATAACACCTATGGATTCTGGGAAAAGAAGTCCCCTCCTAGGAAAATTACAATTGGATTCCCATATAGGTTGACAAAAACAGAGCATACCCCTCCTTCCAGAGGCGTCTTAAGTTTTAAAGAGACTTGTGTGACACTAATTTAGGCGCAGCAACTCGAATCTGTGAGTCACTCTGGCGACAAAATCCATTTGTTCGGGGCATTAGGAGGCACCATTTCAGATGTCAAAATAAAGGAATTAAATAACCCACAAGTCATCATCACTGTAATTACATAGAAAAAAACTGGGCTGAAGCGGCACGTGATTTAACCACTATTGTCTGATCTGATTTTACATTGGAACCATTTCCAGTGTAACAATGTATTTTAAATCGAATGATTCCTCCAAAGTAACTCGTTTTGAAAGGACTTTTTACATTATTTATATGGGGAAGGACCTCCCCTTCTCCCAACACTGATTCCAATCACCCTGCTTTTCCCTTCATCCTGATACTCCTCTGCACCTCTTCCTCCGACTCCCCCCATCCTCCTCTCCGTATTTGTCTCCCAGAGGGCAATGGCAGTCCATTATTCTAACTCTGCACCCCCAGCCCTTGACCGCCTAATCACAGCAAACACCACCCACTCTTCTTATACTAGCCGTGCCAGGTCATTGTTTTACTGACATTTGTTCCCTTTTCACTTTTAAAAGCTTGTTACGCTAAAATGACTAATGGAAACGTTAGCGAGGCCCTTGGCCTGGGATTAAGAGAAATCAATGTGATTTAGTGAAACTGGTGGCTTTGTTGATTTAGTTACACCCCCCCCCCCCCCCAGCACTGAGTACATTTTTTATATATTTGCAACAAAAAAAATCACTAAAAGTTTTATTGCTTAGCCATTATGATGTATTGTGTGTAGATTGACGAGGGGGAAAAAACTATTCAATCCATTTTAGAATAAGGCTAACAAAATGTGGGAAAAGTCAAGAGGTCTGAATGCACTGTATATATTTTAAAGCAATGAGGCTGATGCAACAGATCAGAACGTTGAGCTTAAAATGTTGATTAACTATTATTTCTTCACATTATACGTACAGCAATGCGCAGAAGGCAGTAGGCTACATGGGAATGTTCATTCCATAATGCAATTAGCGGGAAAACCCTTTTGTCAAAAGCACACGCCAGCAGTTTCATGTGACAGAGATCAAAATATCTGTTGGAAATTTAGAAAGAGGGGAGAGCTTAAGATGCAACAACTAGCATGGGTTGCTAATATAACTACACTGCTCAAAAAAATAAAGGGAACACTTAAACAACACAATGTAACTCCAAGTCAATCACACTTCTGTGAAATCAAACTGTCCACTTAGGAAGCAACACTGATTGACAATAAATTTCACATGCTGTTGTGCAAATGGAATAGACAAAAGGTGGAAATTATAGGCAATTAGCAAGACACCCCCAAAAAAGGAGTGATTCTGCAGGTGGTGACCACAGACAACTTCTCAGTTCCTATGCTTCCTGGCTGATGTTTTGGTCACTTTTGAATGCTGGCGGTGCTCTCACTCTAGTGGTAGCATGAGACGGAGTCTACAACCCACACAAGTGGCTCAGGTAGTGCAGTTCATCCAGGATGGCACATCAATGCGAGCTGTGGCAAAAAGGTTTGCTGTGTCTGTCAGCATAGTGTCCAGAGCATGGAGGTGCTACCAGGAGACAGGCCAGTACATCAGGAGACGTGGAGGAGGCCGTAGGAGGGCAACAACCCAGCAGCAGGACCGCTACCTCCGCCTTTGTGCAAGGAGGTGCACTGCCAGAGCCCTGCAAAATGACCTCCAGCAGGCCACAAATGTGCATGTGTCTGCTCAAACGGTCAGAAACAGACTCCATGAGGGTGGTATGAGGGCCCGACGTCCACAGGTGGGGGTTGTGCTTACAGCCCAACACCGTGCAGGACGTTTGGCATTTGCCAGAGAACACCAAGATTGGCAAATTCGCCACTGGCGCCCTGTGCTCTTCACAGATGAAAGCAGGTTCACACTGAGCACCTGAGCACATGTGACAGACGTGACAGAGTCTGGAGACGCCGTGGAGAATGTTCTGCTGCCTGCAACATCCTCCAGCATGACCGGTTTGGCGGTGGGTCAGTCATGGTGTGGGGTGGCATTTCTTTGTGGGGCCGCACAGCCCTCCATGTGCTCGCCAGAGGTAGCCTGACTGCCATTAGGTACCGAGATGAGATCCTCAGACCCCTTGTGAGACCATATGCTGACACATGCACATTTGTGGCCTGCTGGAGGTCATTTTGCAGGGCTCTGGCAGTGCACCTCCTTGCACAAAGGCGGAGGTAGCGGTCCTGCTGCTGGGTTGTTGCCCTCCTACGGCCTCCTCCACGTCTCCTGATGTACCGGCCTGTCTCCTGGTAGCACCTCCATGCTCTGGACACTACGCTGACAGACACAGCAAACCTTTTTGCCACAGCTCGCATTGATGTGCCATCCTGGATGAACTGCACTACCTGAGCCACTTGTGTGGGTTGTAGACTCCGTCTCATGCTACCACTAGAGTGAGAGCACCGCCAGCATTCAAAAGTGACCAAAACATCAGCCAGGAAGCATAGGAATTGAGAAGTGGTCTGTGGTCACCACCTGCAGAATCACTCCTTTTTTGGGGGTGTCTTGCTAATTGCCTATAATTTCCACCTTTTGTCTATTCCATTTGCACAACAGCATGTGAAATGTATTGTCAATCAGTGTTGCTTCCTAAGTGGACAGTTTGATTTCATAGAAGTGTGATTGACTTGGAGTTACATTGTGTTGTTTAAGTGTTCCCTTTATTTTTTTGAGCAGTGTATGATTGTACCTTTGGCTAGTGGACAATGAAAGAAAGTGGACTTGAAAACCATTAGATGGGTTAGCTTACAACGTCACGAAAACGACGTGCGCGCTTCCATTGATTTCATATCAACGCTAATATGGCTACAATTCGCTAGCTAACCAACAACTTTAACGATGTATTTGAGAGACAGCAAGTGCTCATTCTGCAAATGTATTTATGTTTTCAATAAACATTAGACACGAAATATAGCTTACATGAAGTCAACAATCTAAGCTAACCCAGTCTGTTTTGCCCCATAGTTGAGCATGCGTCAGTTTTGTTGCTAAATAGCCAAACAGTCTATAGAACATGAGAGAAATAGGCTAATGACATATGGAAGTCTATGAAATAATTGCCTCCCCGTTTCTATGGTCGGATTTGACTTTTAAGCAAGGTAAGACATGCATCATAATATGAAGTAAAACATTCAGGTTTCAAACAATTTAGTGTATGTTAAAAATGCATACTGCCTCCACCTCATTGCAAAGTGGTGTGTGACGCACTGAAGCCTGCCTACCGTTGCCTATATGCACTTGAATGGCAAATGGAAAGCTTGCTTCAATTACCAGTTGAGAAATAAAAAAAAAAATATATTTTTAAATCGTGGCCATCAAAACTGTTTAACCTTTCACGAGCCTCTACCCCGGGTCCGGGATCACCCCCCACCCCCCCCACACACTGATTAGCATAGCTAGCATAGCTTCACAAGTAGATAGTAGCATCTAAATATCATTAAATCACAAGTCCAAGACACCAGATGAAAGATACAGATCTTGTGAATAAAGCCACCATTTCAGATTTTTAAAATGTTTTACAGGGAAGACAAAATATGTAAATCTATTAGCTAAACACGTTAGCAAAATACACCACTATTCTAACTCCATCAGTTTCTTACTCCTTCAGGTGCTATCACCAATTCGGCTCAACTAAGATATTGATAGCCAATAACCTATAAAAAAAACCATCAGATGACAGTCTGATAACATATTCATGGTATAGGATAGTTTTTGTTAGAAAAAAGTGCATATTTCAGGTAGAAATCACAGTTTACAATTGCACCGACCATCACAAATCGACTAGAAATACTAGATAGAGCAACGTGTATGACCAATTTACTCATCATAAAACATTTCATAAAAATAGACAAAGCATAGCAATGGAAAGACCCAGTTCTTGTGATTTCAGACCATATTTCAGATTTTCTAAGCGTTTTTCAGCGAAAACACAATAAATCGATAAGTTAGCATACCACATGTGCAAACGTTACCAGAGCATCGATTCCAGCCAAAGAGCGCTATAACGTAATCACCGCCAAAATATATTAATTTTTTCACTAACCTTCTCAGAATTCTTCCGATGACACTCCTGTAACATCATTTTACAACATACATATACAGTTTGTTCGAAAAGGTGCATATTTAGCCATACAAAACCGTGGTTATACAATGGAAATAGTCACAACTCAAGCCTCAAAATGAGGAACGTCAGCTTTCAGAGTGATCTAGTTTAATCGAAAGCTAATCATATACTTGACTAAAAAATACAGGGTTGACAGGAATCGAAAGACAAATTAGTTCTTAATGCAACCGCTGATTTACATTTTTAAAATTATCCTTACTTTTCAATACAGGGTTCGCCAAGTGAAGCTATACCAAACAAAATGGCGAAATATGCGTTTAAAATATTTCGACAGAACAGCGATTTATCATATTAAATATTGCTTACTTTGAGCTGATCTTCCATCAGAATCTTGGGCAATGTATCCTTTCTATGTTATAAACGTCTTTTGGTCGATAGATGTCCTCTGTCCTTCGAAATGTCCACCACCAACGACCGACACCCCGAAACGTTTCCAAAGCTAAAAAGTGCACGACAAATAAATTCCTCAGAATCGCACTAAACGGATATAAATTGCTATAAAACGGTTCAAATTAACTACATTATGATGTTTTTAACAACTATAACGACTGAAAACATGACCGGAGAACTAGACCTAGTTACATAACGATTTGGAATGAGGCAGGTCCGAAGTCCATCTTGCCTGTGGCGCGCGGAGAGAGAGAGGGGTCATCCCACGTTTTGTGGTTTTATATGGGCTGTGATTGTGCAATCGACTCCATTCAAAACGTGATGACGTACAGACACCCAGAGGAAGACGTAGGCAGTGTCGGTTTCTTCATAGCATTCACAGTCACCTTAAAAACAGACTCCAGATCAGGGGTAAAAATTTCTGGAATCTGACCCCTGTCATGAAAAGTGCTGTAGATATTGTTCTGTACCACTCAGAGACAAAATTCCAACTTCTATAGAAACTAGAAGGTGTTTTCTATCCAATAATAACAATAATATGCATATTGTACGATCAAGAATTTAGCACGAGGCAGTTTAATTTGGAGACCCAAATATGCTAATGCGGAACAGCACCCCCTATAGTTCCAAGAAGTTAAATCAAATCAAGTTTATTTTATATAGCCCTTCGTACATCAGCTAATATCTCGAAGTGCTGTACAGAAACCCAGCCTAAAACCCCAAACAGCAAGCAATGCAGGTGTAGAAGCACGGTGGCTAGGAAAAACTCCCTAGAAAGGCCAAAACCTAGGAAGAAACCTAGAGAGGAACCAGGCTATGAGGGGTGGCCAGTCCTCTTCTCTTCCACTTTAACACACGATTGCATTTAGAATTGTTATGCAATGATTGGTCTTTTAAATACACGTTTCACTCCAGACAAATGAGCTGTTTATGAAGCTGTAGCAGCAGCTCTCGCGCTGTCTAACAGATTTCTGCTCATCATAGGCTCTGTATATGTATTCTGTGTGATAAACATAATGACTAACGAAAATACACACCCGCCAATTTAATTCCACTAAATTATAAACCTATAGACCAATTTTGACTGGTCAAATGCATTTACATTGACTGGTATTTCCATCAATGAATAGGCAAAAAATAATTATTTTTGGCCGACATCAGTTTTATTTTATTTATCGGCTTTTCATTTATAGATTTTCTGTCCAAAAGCGAGATAATAGTGATGACTGATGTGCTTTTTTAGGCCGGTCGGTTTAGGTGCAATTATAAAAACATCACGGTTTTCGATTTCTATTAATATTTTAAACATTAAATGCATTATGAAATAATGACATTAAAATTATTAGAGCTTTTTAATAGAAATTCCAAAACCAAAAACATTGAACATTCAATTGCCAAAACATTGAAAATATTCCATCGAAATAATCAAATATTTCAGTTGTGTATATTACTTAGTTTTATTTGATGACTTCATAATTGTTGATTCCTTAGTCATCATCTGATCTCTACTCAGGCAGTAGCAGCCAGCCAACCATCTAACATTACAGTCTCTCTGTTTTCCCCATACTGTACTGTCTTTAGTTATCCTATTTAGCTAGGTTAGCCTGTCTAAGTATGATGCAGAGCTGTCTGACAATAATTTTTACTCGTTTTTCAAAGTAGATCAGACATACTTTCAAACTTTCTCCAACCCTCTTGCCTGTTGTTGTGTTGTGAACATTCCTCTCATGTGGCCTGTGTGTATCATCTAACTTAACGTAGCAGACGTAAAAGTGTATCCAACTAATTGACGTCGGTCAATTAGTTGTTTAATAACCACAAAAAAAACATTGACATTTTGGTTAATCTCAGCACTAACGGCTAACGGAAACCCTGGCGAACACACACACACACACACACACACACACACACACCGTCAGACTAACAGTAATATCAAGAGTCATGTGGCTGTTTTCAGTGCTGAACAGCCAGGTGCTAATGCATCGTAGCATGATCGCTTCCAGAGAAGGAAGTCGGGGAAAATCACAGGACACAGGGGTGGTCAAGCCCTGAGGGGCGGCTGGAACTGGACCCCTTGTAAATCTTACCAACACACACACACACGCACGCACGCAGGCACACTTTCCCTAAAGAGCAGACAAACAGATACACCCACAAGTTTTCTGAAGAAATCCCACCGCTGCCACCAAATATCAGTCAAACACACTTGACACAAGACTGACCTGCATCCAGGATGCCCTGGGCCAGGATGGCCCCGAACTTGGCCATGACGTCATCATGCTTGTCATTGATGACCTTGGAGTAGAGCTGCCGGAACTGGTTCACCTGTGCCGGGAAAGCAACAAAAACCATTATGACTCAAACTCATTGTTCAGTTTATTTGGTGGGCCTCCACATTACAATCTAGCACTCGTATTCGATGAAATATACTTAAGTTCTTTGTTGTCTGGTTTTTCAGCTGCATATGGGAAACCTTTTGGCTACCAACGTCACTTTGGCTTTGATAAAGTCAATATGCATGCCAAGGCCCACATTTGGAACTGACGTGAAGTGAGAGCCACTATTAGCTGGTTAAAAACTCACTAGCCACACTTCTCGATAATAAATATATAAGAAGGGTTATATGGTTAAAACATTACCATTAATAATTCCATGTAAGATATTTAAAAAATGAGTTTTGTAAAGTAAGTGGCCCACCTGGGAGTGTGAGGCACCGAAGCACACACTCGACGAACACGATTTAACACAACTGCACCGAATCGCCTTCCTGTCTCGAGAACACTTGAAAATATCAGTGTGGCTTCACATTTAAAACAGGCCCACCGCAATTAATGACAGCGTGGCTTCAATCATAAAAAATGTCATGCAACGAAATAACCCAGAGTGTGTATGAAAGAAAAGTTTAGTTGAGCATGTGCGTTTACGTTATTGGCACATATGTACCGTGTGTGGGGCACAAAATAAAAGTGTGCAGAGAAAAAAAAAACAGCAGGCGGGCAGTCCATAACAGTATGGCAGTGTAGGCCTACATAAACAACCTGCATGCCCAAGGTGTACTGACACACCCGCCGCACTGTCACGCTAGCTGCCATGCCACCATCACCAATGACAGAGCACACCAAACAAAATCTGTAAAGACGCTGAAAATTACACAGGCACACGTGTTGTGCCTCCTGCAGTTTCCAATTTAAAATGAGAGTCTCTTGCACAATCTTTCACACCACCCCGAGCTCAAAGGCTGTTGAGCTACAGGCCGAGACCAGAGGACGCTTTGAAAATGAGTCTGGCATTTCTTAAACGGCTGTGACAGAGCTTGTTGTGCAAAAACGGGGAGAGAGAGCAGCTCCTTTTAGCTAGCCTCCCCACCCTTCCCTTTCCTACCCTCTGCTGACTGATATCCCTTTCAAACAGAACCGAAAACCTGCCACCTTTTCTTTATATCTGAAAGGTATTACTGGCGTCAAAGCCTGTACTTTTATTTCCGCCAACCAGCATAGTCATGATTGCGGTAAGGTATTTCAAAGTCTCGCCAACCCCTCAGTATCAACATCGCCTTTCATCTTACCGTCTTAGGCATGGATTAAATCATGAACATTCTATTTTTGTTGTCCGACATAAAACTTGTCTTTGTCATTATGAAAAAGTATATCACAAAAACAGCAGTCTGCATGACAGCGCAGAAGACTGGTCCACATAGCAACATAACCCGCATAATTTTTTGCACGCCCACCCCACCAACAAAAAAAACAAACGGTTAAAAAATGTATTTAAGATATGTCAATCTAGCAAGACCAGGCAACGAAAAGTAACATTCTAGACAATGTTGAGAACATTTCAATAGGCTACAGTAGCATACCATGCAAACAGATAATTCCACCATCAGCCATACAACGAAGATATATTAAAGTCAGTGAATAACAAAGTTACTGGTCGCCAATTTCTCTCCTAAATGCGGGCTGTGAATGGGATGGACTGTTTCACTTCCACTCACCTTGGGACAGGTGACCTCGGTCTGCTGGATCATGATGAGGGCTGATGAGATGAGGGCGCCCTGTCTCACATAGTTCACCGGGTCATTAGTCATGGGCTCCAGCAGGTTGATGGCCTCCTGAGAAGAGAGAAAGAACAAAATAACTTTTCAATGATAATACAATACACAAACTAAACAAATACCTAGATGACAACTTGAACAGAAAACAGGTAAATCCTCAAGACGAGGTTATTGTGTTGTTTAGACTCCAAATAAATACATAGATAAAGTTGGGTGCTACTCGCTAAGTACGAGCACAGTACTTTGCTGTTCTACAGGAGGATAAGCCCCAGCTCCTTAAGGGAGAAGAGACTCAGGTGGGTAAACAGTGAGCTCTCTCAGTCCAGTTAGGAACTTCTAGGCCAGTGTTTGGACCAGCGCTCTCCTGGGTATTAAGAAGTAAGCCTGGCAGAGGGTGCCAGCTCAGCCGCTTGGCACAAGATACCAGGGGCTTCTGAGGAAGGGCGGGCTCAGCTGTGCCAGGGCAAACTTCAGCAGTGAGGACCCAAGATGAGGCCTACACTTGAGATCTCTATCAGATTCAAAGATTGAAAACACTTTAGAAAGTAAAGCTAAGCAAAGAGATGTATTCAATCTACTAATACGAAACAAGTGCATTTAACATGGAAACATCTGCATTTTTTGTATTTTGATTGTGAGCATTTACTATTAGAGGTATGGGTAGCGCCATCTTGAATTGTCATAGTAACAACTGATGCCAATGAGTCATTGGTAGGACTGAGCAAATTGTGAATTTTTGCACGGAGACTGAAAGTGAATGCTGCCACACCTCTACTAGACCAGAAATGTTTCTCACATCTTTTACAGCTCTGCAATGGAGATCAGAACAACAATATTAAGGTAAGAAACTGTATACAATCTGTTTTTATGTGAATTATATGAGCACTTTTCCGATGAGTCTGTGATAAAAAAATAAATTGATAACAAGCCGAGTAACGTTAGACAATTACTGAATCAGCCTAAACGAGACAAGGTAGCTAGCTAGACTACCTGATTTAGGTCTTCTCTTGTCTTTTTGATGTAATTGTTTCATTGACAACGGCACAAAGTCAAATGCTCATATTGACAATTTAAAAAGCATTTGTCATTAGGTATGCGCTAGAGCATGCCTGGGCAAAGGCAGGCCCGGGGGACACATGCGGCACAGGACAAGATTCAACACGGGCCACGGAATCATGCTCAGATCAAAGAATTTGCAATAGTAAAGTTTCGAAAAACGTATTTGTTATTCATTTTAAAAGCCCAATACTCGCCTTTGTGTAACGATTTAACTCCCACCGCCTGTGGGACAGGATAAAAAATAAAAAAAAGTTTTAAGGTGGGTAGACAATGAATGTAGGCTGTTCCAACAAGAGTGGACATCGAAATATTTCTTTGAGGTATCAGAGAAAGCTGTGTGCTTAGTGTGCAAAGAGAGCAACACCTCCAGATGAAGCATGCAGAAAAATATAGGAATATGTCTTCTGAGCAGAGAAGTTTCTCAGTTGGAAAAGAAGCAAGGACTTTTCACAAAACTGCATTCAGCAAACAGAATTGCGAGAGCTAGCTATGTACTGTCCCACAAAATTGCTAAAAACATAGCAAGCCATTCGCTGAGGGCGAAATCATTAAATAATGTTTAATTGACTCTGCAGCAATACTTTGCCCCAACAAGAAAGAGCTGTTTGAAAATGTGTTGAGGACATCGCAGAGAACATGGAACAACAGTTGAAAGGTAAAGGAGTTCACCCATTTCTCCTTGGCCCTGGATGAGAGCAGTGATGCACGTGACAAGACACAGTTGTTGATATTCTTAACTTCTTTGGGGTAGGGGGCAGTATTTTCACGTCCGGATGAAAAGCGTGCCCAGAGTAAACTGCCTGCTACTCAGGCCCAGATGCTAGGATATGCATATTATTAGTAGATTTGGTAAAACCTGAGAAAAAAATCCAACCAGGAAGTGGGAAATCTGAGGTTTTTAGTTTTTCAACTCTTTGCTTATCCTAGATACAGTGGAAATTGGGTCATGTTGCACTTCCCAAGGCTTCCACTAGATGTCAACAGTCTTTAGAACCTTGTTTGATGCTTCTACTGTGAAGTGGGGCCGAATGAGAGGGGATTGAGTAAGGTCTGCCATGAGCTGAACATGCGCTGACCATGCGAGAGAGAGCTCTGTTCCATCGCATTTCTGAAGACAAAGGAATTCTCCGGTTGGAATATTATTGAAGATTTATGTTAAAAACATCCTAAAGATTGATTCTATACTTAGTTTGACATGTTTCTACGGGCTGTAATATGACTTTTCGTCTGAACTTTTGCCTAGACCTGCCCACGCGTCGTGAGTTTAGATTGTGTACTGAACACGCGAACAACAAGGAGGAATTTGGACACAATCGAACAAAACAAACATTTATTGTGGAACTGGGATTCCTGGGAGTGCATTCTGATGAAGATCAAAGGTAAGTTCATATTTATAATGCTATTTCTGACTTCTGTTGACTCCAACATGGCAGATATGTCTTTGGGTTGATTTGTCGTCTGAGCGCCGTACTCAGGTTATTGCATGGTTTGCTTTTTCCGTAAAGTTTTTTTGTTATCTGACACAGCGGTTGCATTAAGGAGAAGTGGATTCCATGTATAACACTTGTATTTTCATCAACATTTATGATGACTATTTCTGTAAATTGATGTGGCTCTCTGCAAAATCACCGGATGTTTTGGAACTACTGAACATAACGCGCCAATGTAAACTCAGATTTTTGGATATAAATATGAACTTTACCGAACAAAACATACATGTATTGTGTAACATGAAGTCCTATGAGTGTCATCTGATGAAGATCATCAAAGGTTAGTGATTAATTTTATCTCTATTTCTGATTTTTGTGACTCTTCTCTTTGGCTGAAAAAATGGCTGTGTTTTTCTGTGACTTGGCTCTGACCTACCATAATCGTTTGGTTTGCTTTCGACGTAAAGCCTTTTTGAAATCGGACACTGTGGCTGGATTTACAACAATTGTATCTTTAAAATGGTGTAAAATACATGTATGTTTGAGGAATTTTAATTATGGGATTTCTGTTGTTTTGAATTTGGCGCCCTGCAGTTTCACTGGCTGTTGACGAGGTGAGACGCTACCGTCCCACACACCCTAGAGAGGTTAAGAGGCATAACCCTAGACTTTGAAATTACAGAGGAGCTTGCTTCAGTGCAGTCAATGAAGAGCACAACCACAGGGAAAGATTTATTGGAGGAGTGTGCGGCAAAGCTGGGACTGAGTTTTGAAAGGTTATCCAGCCCAAACTTGACAGGAAAAAACATTGGCCTTTTCAAAAGGATACAAGTGCAAGTAGCAGAGCTGAACCCAGATCAGAAAATTATTTTTCTGCATTGCATTATTCATCTGGAGGTGCTCTGTAAATGTGTTCCGAAAATGAACCATGTTTTACATAGTCACTAAAGTGGTAAACTTCATAAGAGCAAAATCTTTAAACCACAGGCAGTTTGTCTCACTGTTGGAAGAGACAGTCGGATCATGCAGATCTCCCCTACCACACAAACGTGAGATGCCTGACTTTGGGAAAGGTGCTTAAAAAGGGTGTGGTGCTTGAAGTCGGAGATTGCCGAGTTCTTGCAAATGAAAGGAAAATATGTGGATTTCCCTCAACTGCAAGATACATAATGGTTGGCTGATTTTGCCATCACCGTGGACAGTATGGCCCTCATGAATGAATTGAATTCCAAACTAAAAGGGCCTTTTTGCACATCAGATATACAACCTTGTCAAAGTCTTCAAGGGAAAATTACTCCTCCTGACCCGCCAAGTACAAGCCAACAATCTCACCCACCTTCCGACACTACTAGTCTGTTCCCTATCAGATGACCAGCGGGAGAAGTATACGTCTCCGCTGCGTGCTTTGAACGGTGAGTTTGTTGGTTTCCTCTCCTTTCACCTTCAATGTGGATAACGCTCCCAACATGAGCTTATCAATCTTCAGTCTGATGCAGTGATTGGAGAACTATTTAAAAACAATGTCACTGACGAGGTTCTATGCATTTCTCGATGAACAAAACTTTCCAAAGATTAGAAGTAATGCTCAGAAGATTTTTGTACTGTTTGGGTCAACCTATGTATGTGAACAGACATTTTCAGTGATGAAATATAACAAGTCAAGGCACAGATCATCTCTTACGGACTCTCACCAATCCTGCACATAGCGACATCAGAAACT
Source organism: Salvelinus alpinus (assembly GCF_045679555.1). Classification (NCBI taxonomy): domain Eukaryota; kingdom Metazoa; phylum Chordata; class Actinopteri; order Salmoniformes; family Salmonidae; genus Salvelinus; species Salvelinus alpinus. The sequence goes on from NC_092101.1 coordinate 6,264,447, forward strand.
ATACCGGACTTCACTGCTCTAGTCAATGCCCATCAGGGACTTCACTCCTCACACTGATTGAGTAGTTTAAATGTAATATTGAGCTCTCTCTTTCTTGTGTTTTTGTGCAGACCGGTTAACAAGAGTTCTGTCCGTGGTGCTGAATGCACAGTGTACTTTTCCCTTCGTGTAGTTCATTGCATGTTTAATAATGCAAATACCTACCAAAAAGGAGAACATGGATGTGGTTTATTTCTGTGCATGTTAAAAAGTAGCATATCTGGACGTGATTTACAGTAGATATATCTGTCAACACAGTCATACACATGATGTATAATCCTGTAATAGGATTCTGGCCCACGATGGCAAAAATATATTCTAATGTGGCCCTCCATGGAAAATAATTGCCCAGGCCTGAGCTAGAGCTAGCTAAAACGAACTGGCTAGTGATTAGATATGAAGCTGCTGTAGCTAGCAAGCCAGGAAGAGAGAACATCTGCAGGACTGCTATATTACCAGTATAATGTAACGTTATGATCCCATATATAGTCATTTATAACAACTAGCTAGCTAACTATATAGCTAGCTAATATCTCATAATGTGTCGGTTTATCTGTGATATGATTCCTAAAAACTCAGTTTCTTCTTAGAAGCATGCCAGCAAAGCCACTACACAGCACATTAATTGCACTATAACGGTGACAAACGGTGCCCACAAACTGTTAGGGCCAATATTTTATTTTATTTATCTGTTATTTTACCAGGTAAGTTGACTGAGAACACGTTCTCATTTGCAGCAACGACCTGGGGAATAGTTACAGGGGAGAGGGGGATGAAAGAGCCAATTGTAAACTGGGGATTATTAGGTGACCGTGATGGTTTGAGGGCCAGATTGGGAATTTAGCCAGGACACCGGGGTTAACACCCCTACTCTTACGATAAGTGCCATGGGATCTTTAATGACCTCAGAGAGTCAGGACACCCGTTTTAACGTCCCGTCCGAAAGACGGCACCCTACACAGGGCAGTGTCCGCAATCACTGCCCTGGGGCACTGGGATACTTTTAGACCAGAGGAAAGAGTGCCTCCTACTGGCCCTCCAACACCACTTCCAGCAGCAACTGGTCTCCCGTCCAGGGACTGACCAGGACCAACCCTGCTTAGCTTCAGAAGCAAGCCAGCAGTGGTATGCAGGGTGGTATATAATATAAAGCTGTCCCAACAGCAAAGCTTTCTTTTCAGCACCATGGAGTGAATACGCACCACCGCTACACCTTGCTATCAGCGGAGCCTTGTCGGTCAGCGAAACAGTTAATTCAGCCTCATTTACTGCCTTAAAAAAAAAAAAACATAGCTGACTTGCTTAAACAAATGTGGTTTCTACTGACATATGAGATGTACAAACTTTGTCATGGGAACGATGAGCTGATAAGAGGCAATCATTATTATCGATTAAGACATTAATGAGCGAGCTAAGATGGACGTGGTCAATATAACTATTTGTTCAGCACTTTTGAAATGTACAGCGACAGAATTCAGAACATGGACCGTTCTTACAGTATTGACTAAGTCAGAACCGTAGGATAAAAAGGGGGTTTATAAGCAGACAATGAAAGCACTTACAATATTTGATGATTACATCTCTCTAAAACAGGCTTTAGGCTACATGCGCACCACCAAATCCGCAGCGATTCTGCAGCGATACGACATTCATCTGGTTTGCGCTTAGAGGGACTATCATTTTTTTTCAACAGGACAATGACCCAACATGTCCAGGCTGTGTAAGGGCTAATTGACCAAGAAGGAGAGTGATGGAGTGCTGCATCAGATGACCTGGCCTCCACAATCACACGACCTCAACCCAATTGAGATGGTTTGGGATGAGTTGGACCCCAAAATGAAGGAAAAGCAGCCAACAAGTGCTCAGCACATGTGGGAACTCCTTCAAAAAATCATTCCAGGTGGAGCTGGTTGAGAGAATGCCAAGAGTGTGCAAAGCTGTCCTCAAGGCATTTTTTATATTTTGATTTGTTTAACATGTTTTTGGTCACTACATGATTCCAAATGTGTTAATTCATAGTTTTGATGTCTTCAATGTAGAACATTGTTTTTAAAAACTTGAGTAGGTGTGTCCAAATTTTCACTAGTACTGTATATTTCTTTAGCTAAACAGGTAGGGCTCTGCCCCACCTGCCCTGAATGATGGGTCGCCACTGTCACCATCATTTGAAGATGACTGATTTAATATTTTATTAATCAAATGTTTTTTTGTGATAGAAATTAGTAATGTTAAGATATTTCCCATTACATATTTTGTAATGACAGAATGTATTTTAAACTTCACTCAATGCAACTTTTGTATGACTTAATAAATAAATATTGATAAGAGTGGGAAAAAAGGTGCTTGTGCATTGATAAGCACACAACACGGCATTAACGATAAATAATAAAGATGGCACTTCTAAAAGCCTAATTCACACCACAGCCTGCAGAATTTGCAAGATTACTTGTCTTTCATTTTGATTTCGGCACAAATGAAAATATGGTACTGACTCACCCATGGATTGATGTTTCAGCATTGTCTCAATGAAGAGTTCGGAGTTTGATTAGCCTTGTGTTAAATGCACACGCCGTTACAAGCCTGCTAGAGTTAGCAGCAGGCGGACGAGCAATATCAACCGTCATAGTACGGATGAAGCCGGAGCTTCATGTGAAACTAACTGAAGCTTCACATGACGAAAACCCTGAGTAGATCTAGCTTGCTTTGTAGGATACCCCTCTGGTCTAAGGTTAGCTGGTTCGTAACTTTGCTACTTAGTCACACATTATTTCATATATGGACTATCAGATATGAAATTACGTTACATGTTCAAATGTTAGAGTAAAAACCTTTCAATAATGAAATGTATTTTTGTCACCTGCAAGCTGATTGAGAACTTTAACTTTAATTCCCTTCCATTCATGATTCCCTTTTTTGTGTGCTGAAGGGTCCTTGCTACTTTGGTAAGACGAGGGTGAAGAGGATGGCCTCTTCTCCCTCCCCTAGATCCCTGACCACCAGTGGCGATATACCAACCAAACATTAAACCAAACTCCTCCTGAGTTGCGCAAAATGTATACCTTCTCATTCATTCCCTTTCTATATCATTTATTAGACTTGAACAGTTTATTCAGAAAGTTTCCAGACCCCTTGACTTGTTCCACATTTTGTTACGTTACAGCCTTATTCTAAAATTGATTAAATCGTTTTTTCCCTTCATCAAGCTATACACAATACATCAATAAGAAAGCAAAAACAGGTTTAGAAATGTTTGCAAAAATTGAAATATTCCATTTACATAACTCAGCACTAAGTCAGTACTTTGTTGAAGCACCTTTTGCAGCGAAGGGATGGTGCCTGGTTTCCTCCAGACGTGCCGCTTGGCATTCAGGCTAAATAGTTCAATCTAGGTTTCATCAGACTAGAGAATCTTGTTACTCATGGTCTGAGAGTATTTAGGTGCCTTTTGGCAAACTCCAAGTGGGCTGTCATGTGCCTTTCTTTAACTGAGGAGTGGCTTCCCTCTGGCCACTCTACCATAAAGGCCTGATTGGTGGAGTGCCGCAGAGATGGTTGTCCTTCTGAAAGGTTCTCCCATCTCCACAGAGGAACTCTGGAGTTCTGTCTGAGTGACCATCAGTGTTTTGGTCACCTCCCTGACCAAGGGCCTTCTCCCCCGATTGCTCAGTTTGGCTAGGCGGCAAGCTCTAGGAAAAGTCTTGGTGGTTCCAAACTTCTTCCATTTAAGAATGATGGAGGACACTGTGTTCTTGGGGACCTTCAATGCTGCAGACATTTTTTGGTACCCTTCCCCAGATCTGTGCCTCGACACAATCCTGTGTCGGAGCTCTATGGACAATTCCTTCGACATCATAGCTTGATTTTTGCTCTGACATGCACTGCCAACTGTGGGACCTTATATAGACAGGTTAGTGCCTTTCCGAAATGAACACAGGTGGACTCCAATCAAGTTGTAGAAACATCAAGGAGGATCAATGGAAACAGGATGCACCAGAACTCAATTTCGAGTCTCATAGCAAAGGGAATGTAAATACATATGTAAATATGGTATTTCTTTATTTTGCAAACATTTCTAAAAAACAGTTTTTGCTTTGTCATTATGGGGTATTGTGTGTAGATCGATGAGGGGGAAAAAATAATTTTATCCATTTTAGAATAAGGCTGTAACGTAACAAAATATGGAAAAAGTCAAGGGGTCTGAATTCTTTCCGAATGCACTGTATTACTCTTTTCGAAAAGTAATCACACATTTGCTTACTTCAGTGTCATTCATTCATGATATTTTTGGCACTGAAAACTCGGACAGAGGCTACAGAGGGTATAGGAACATACAGAGAATGAACTGCCAGATGTGTCATAATAGTCCGGAAGTAAAGTCCCACTGGGAGCCAAATTTGAAATGGAACACATGGAGCAGGGTGGAGAAGAAATTAACATCACATTAAAACAACATTTAAATGTATTTTCGGGGAAGGGATGTGGTCACTATTCATGTTATAGATATATACATCAAACGTATGCAAATATATATATCAGAAGTTATTGGGGAATTATTTCATAGTTTCTTCACAGATATATTATTTTCCCATTTCATTCTTACAGCAACCCTATGCTTGGCGTGACTGTTATAGGAGAGGAGACCATCCGATATGCCTGGAAATATTTTGATATGAACCTTGAATGAAAATTAAAGAGGACCAATGCTTCTATAGTGAAACAAATCTCACATAAGTTCAGTTTGCAAGCGATGTTAGGCTACATTGTAGAGGTCGACCGATTATGATTTTTCAACGTCGATACCGATTATTGGAGAACCAAAAAAAGCCGATACCGATTAAAATCGGCCAATTATTTTAATTTATTTGTAATAATGACAATTACAACACTGAATGAACACTTATTTTAACTTAATATAATACATGAATAAAATCAATTTATACTCTAATAAATAATGAAATATGTTCAATTTGGTTTAATTAATGCAAAAACAAAGTGTTGGAGAAGAAAGTAAAAGTGAAATATGTGCCATGTAAGAAAGCTAACATTTAAGTTCCTTGCTCAGAACATGAGAACATATGAAAGCTGATGGTTCCTTTTAACATGAGGCTTCAATATTCCCAGGTAAGAAGTTTTAGGTTGTAGTTATTATAGGAATTATAGAACTATTTCTCTCTATACGATTTGTATTTCATATACCTTTGACTATTGGATGTTCTTATAGGCACTTTAGTATTGCCAGTGTAACAGTATAGCTTCTGTCCCTCTCCTTGCTCCTACCTGGGCTCGAACCAGGAACACATCGACAACAGCCACCCTCGAAGCAGCTTTACCCATGCAGAGCAAGGGGAACAACTACTCCAAGTCTCAGAGCGAGTGACGTCTGAAACGCTATTAGCGCGCACACCGCTAACTAGCAAGCCATTTCACATCGGTTACATCAGCCTAATCTCGGGAGTTGATAGGCTTGAAGTCAAACAGTGCAATGCTTGAAGCTTAAGACGAGCTGCTGGCAAAACGCACGAAAGTGCTGTTTGAATGAATGCTTACGAGCCTGCTGGTGCCCACCATCGCTCAGTCAGACTGCTCTATCAAATCATAGACTTAATTATAATATAATAACACACAGAAATACGAGCCTTAGGTCATTAATATGGTCAAATCCGGAAACTATCATCTCGAAAACAAAACGTTTATTCTTTCAGTGAAATACGGAACCGTTACGTATTTTATCTAACGAGTGGCATCCATAAGTCTAAATATTCCTGTTACATTGCACAACCTTCAATGTTATGTCATAATTACGTAAAATTCTGGCAAATTAGTACGCAACGAGGCGGCCCAAACTGCCGGCCCAAACTGTTGCATATACACTGACTCTGTGTGCAATGAACGAAAGAGAAGTGACACAATTTCACCTGGTTAATATTGCCTGCTAACCTGGATTTCTTTTAGCCAAATATGCAGGTAAAAAAATATATACTTCTGTGTATTGATTTTAAGAAAGGCATTGATGTTTATGGTTAGGTACAGTCGTGTAACGATTTTTTTTGTTGTTAAATCATCCCCCGTTTGGCGAAGTTGGCTGTCTTTGTTAGGAAGAAATAGTCTTCACACAGTTCACAACGAGCCAGGCGGCCCAAACTGCTGCATATACCCTGACTCTGTTGCAAGAGAAGTGACACAATATCCCTAGTTAAAAGAAATTCATGTTAGCAGGCAATATTAACTAAATATGCAGGTTTAAAAATATATACTTGTGTATTGATTTTAAGAAAGGCATTGATGTTTATGGTTAGGTACACGTTGGAGCAACGACAGTCCTTTTTCGCGAATGCGCACCGCATCGATTATATGCAACGCAGGAGATGCTAGATAAGCTAGTAATATCATCAACCATGTGTAGTTAAACTAGTGATTATGATTAATTGATTGTTTTTTATAAGATAAGTTTAATGCTAGCTAGCAACTTACCTTGGCTTATTACTGCATTCGCGTAACAGGCAGGCTCCTCGTGGAGTGCAATGTAAGGCAGGTGGTTAGAGCGTTGGACTAGTTAACCGTAAGGTTGCAAGATTGAATGCCCGAACTGACAAGGTAAAAATCTGTCGTTCTGCCCCTGAACAAGGCAGTTAACCCACCGTTCCTAGGCCGTCATTGAAAATAAGAATGTGTTTTTAACTGACTTACCTAGTAAAATAAAGGTGTAAAGGTTTTTTTTTTTTTTTTTAAACGGCCAAATCGGTGTCCAAAAATAATTAATCGGCAATTCCGATTGGGTCATCGCCCTCTAGTGACTCATTGTGGCGGGCCGGGTGCCTGCAGTCTGACCCCGTCTGACCCCGGTAGCCACTTGAAAAGCGTTTCCTCTGACACATTGGTGCGGCTGGCTTCCGGGTTAAGCTGGTGGGTGTTAAAGAGCGTTAAAGAGTTTCGGAGGACACATGACTCCACTTTCGCCTATCCCGAACCCATTGGGGAGTAGCAGCGATGAGACAAGATCAATTTTTTGGGGGGGAGAACAAAAAAAATAAAAACAATTAGCGATCCACACGCGAGTGGTGGCTGCATCAACTAATCTTTTTTGTAATTTATCCAATTATATTCCATTCTCTTGTTTTTGTCACGAATATTACCGAAGGTGGCTCCCCTTCCCGTTCGGGTGGCGCTCGGCGGTCGTCGTCGCCGGTCTACTAGCTGCCACCGATCCCTTTTTCCTTTTTCGTTTGGTTTTGTCTAATTGTTTTCACCTGTTCATTGTTTGGTTGTTAGGGTGGTGTTATTTAAGTTCGTTTAGCCCGCTTCTGTTTGTGCGGGCTTGTCTTCTGTTTTGTGTGAGGTGTTCGTTGGGGTTTTTCGCTGTCCGGATTATTTTACCTGAGTGTACTGAAGTGGCGTTATTAACGCTTATGTTTGGTGTTACCATCTGTACATTTTTTTGGTTGGACATTAAAGCGTGTTTTTCCCCGTATCCTTTGCTCTCTGCGCCTGACTCCACACCCATTCACTCATTGAGCGTTACAGTTTCTATCATGGATATATTCCCACTAATATTGTAATTAAGATTTAACCTGTGTGTTTATTACTTTTTAACGTTATTCCTTTACAATTTTCTGTAGCGAATAGAGAAGACCATAATCCATCACATCCCACATTATGTTAATCAAGTCCTCATGTGTGTCATTCAAATGTGTGTTTGGGTCTGGATTGTGAAGGTGTGAAATGTATCAATGAGAGAAAGAAGCCAATCAATCTTAAGTTCTCTACAGTTTATGAGCTTACGCTCCTCATTCCATGAAGGAGAAAATAAATCAATAACCTTTGATTCATTGATTGAATTCAACTGTATCAATGCATTAGAATCATGACTGTCATATGATGGAAAAGTGAAAACAATTCCGATTCAGATTCATGTTTGTCCTACAAGAGGAAAATCTTCCCACTTCACATGTAGGCCTAAACAACACATATAGAAAACACAGCAGGAAACAAAACAATAGGAAAGATACCTTTCCTTTCCTACCCTCCCATCCCTGCCCATATGGGGAGTTGTTCATAATAAATTATTGCCCGTAGGATGAAACTCCTCCAAAAGTGTGCGCCATTTAATTGTCCGATTTCTCTGACCTGATGGGAGATCAAAGCAGTGGTGGAGTGGGTGGTCTGGGCTGGAGATCATGTGGCGGGCTTTGCACTGTATAACGTGTTGGTTCAGTAGGTGAGGGGGATCCAATCAGGTTATATGCTGTAAAAAAAACGTCATAGCAGGCCTGCAGGCTACACCAGTGATATGTAGTAGCCTACACACTCTTTTAATGCAAACCTTCAGAACCTGCTCCCACACAGCACAGATGTAAGGTTTTATTTTTCACTGTTAAAGCACTGGTCCTCTTAAATTGTAATTCCAAGTAGCAAAAATATTTAGGGTCATATGACGGTCTACTCTGCCCTATCTCCCCTTCACACCAGGGCTGCCAACAATATAGGGTTGCTATAAGACAAATGGGAAAATAATGGATCTGTGAAAAAAGTATAAAATAGCTCCCCACTACCATTGTAATGTTTATATTTAATGTATTGTTTAAACGTTGACCACAGACCTTCTGAAAATACATTTAAATCATGTTTTAATTAGATTTCTTTCCAACCACTCCATGTATTCAATTTCAAATTTGGCTCCCAGTGCAGCTTTACTTCCGGGCTATTATGACACATCTGGCAGTTCCTTCTCCGTATGTTCCTAGCAGAGGTTGAGTCTTCTAGTAGTTAGCCTCGGTTAGCCTCAGATATTCGGTGGTGTCCATTATTTTGCTACACTCATGGTGTGTGTGAGGGATACAACACAGCCCTGTGGTAGGCTAGGAGGAGCTTTCGCAATACTTCATAGACCCTTTAAATTATTTTAGATTCATGAAGCTGCATTAAGAAGTGTCTACAGCTAAGCCTATGGGCTGATTTTGGACTGGACAATAGAATTTACAGGTTGTTCACAGAGAGGGGAGGGAGGGAGGTCGGGAAAGGATGTACAGTAATGAGGTGGAAGGGGCACTAACCTTGTTGCCTGTCCCAGCACAGCAAATGCCAAGGGCCATTGCGGCCCCGCAGCGCACATGGGGGTTGTAGCTCTCTGACAGGAGGGACACCACACTAGGGCACTGCTCTGGGGTCCTGTACACACACAAAGAGAGAGAAAGACATTGTAATACAGTTACGCTCATTGTTATTTACATCAAACATCCGAGCAACGGTCTTGAGCCTTGCAAACAATGTAAATAGGCCTAACAAAAATCCATTACTAATCATCATCATCATTATTATTTTTATGATGAACTGTCTCAGCCATCTTTGAAGAGACTGGGGTTTTATCAACATTGCAGGTCATTCTATAAGAATTAATCCAATTGGCACCAGGTCCAAGGCTTTATTATCATTATAGAAATATATTTTTATTTCACCTTTATTTAACCAGGTAGGCTAGTTGAGAACAAGTTCTCATTTACAACTGCGACCTGGCCAAGATAAAGAAAAGCAGTGCGACACATACAACAACACAGAGTTACACATGGAATAAACAAAACATACAGTCAATAATACAGTTGAACAAAAGAAAACAAAAAGTCTATATACAGTGAGTGCAAATGAGGTAAGTTAAGGCAATAAATAGGCCATGGTGGCGAAGTAGTTACAATATAGCAATTAAATACTGGAATGGTAGATGTGCAGAAGATGAATGTGCAAGTAGAGATACTGGAGTGCAAAGGAGCTAGATAAATAAATAAATACAGTATGGGGATGAGGTAGGTAGATAGATGGGCTGTTTACAGATGGGCTATGTACAGGTGCAGTGATCTGTGAGCTGCTCTGACAGCTGGTGCATGAAGTTAGTGAGGGAGATATGAGTCTCCAGCTTCAGAGATTTTTGCAGTTTGTTCCAGTCATTGGCAGCAGAGAACTGGAAGGAAGGACGACCAAAGGAGGAATTTGCTTTGGGGGTGACCAGTGAGATATACCTGCTGGAGCGCGTGCTACGAGTGGGTGCTGCTATGGTGACCAGTGAGCTGAGATAAGGCGGGGCTTTACCTAGCAGAGACTTGTAGATAACCTGTAGCCAGTGAGTTTGGCGACGAGTATGAAGCGAGGGCCAACCAACGAGAGCGTACAGATTGCAATGGTGGGTAGTGTATGGGGCTTTGGTGACAAAACGGATGGCACTGTGATAGACTGCATCCAGTTTGTTGAGTAGAGTGTTTGAGGCTATTTTATAGATGACATCACCGAAGTCGAGGATTGGTAGGATGGTCAGTTTTACGAAGGTATGTTAGGCAGCATGAGTGAAGGATGCTTTGTTGTGATATAGGAAGCCGATTCTAGATTTAATTTTGGATTGGAGATGCTTAATGTGAGTCTGGAAGGAGAGTTTACAGTCTAACCAGACACCCAGGTATTTGTAGTTGTCCACGTATTCTAAGTCAGAGCCGTCCAGAGTAGTGATGCTGGACGGGCGAGCAGGTGCGGGCAGTGATCGATTGAATAGCATGCATTTAGTTTTACTTGCGTTTAAGAGCAGTTGGAGGCCACGGAAGGAGAGTTATATGGCATTGAAGCTCGTCTGGAGGTTAGTTAACACAGTGTCCAAAGAGGGGCCAGAAGTATACAGAATTGTACAGGCGACAGGTGGCTCAAAGATACAGCACATGAAAAGGAATTGCAACAACCAAACTCTGAACCGGTGTTGGAGGGGAGAACTGTGCTGTGTGAAATAGGGGCAGTGATTTATAGTTCTAACACCTCTCAAAGTCTTCATGCATTTTATCTGGTTGTGCTGTATGGGAAAGGGAAAACATTGTGCTTAACCATTTTGCTAGATTGAAATCTTTGGCTTGAAGTATAATGGCATGAGTCTAGCGCAGAATGGAGGAAAAGAAAATTCTCTGCTAAGTATAAATTGTTATTTCTTTGCTGACTTAAGTGAAGACTGAGCAAAGTCAATTAAGACGTACAGCAGGGGCGACGCCAGCCTCTTAACTCGTTCACTTTGTCAAGATCCCTTTAAGTCTTACGAAAAGAACGAGCACACTGAAACATTTTAACATCCACCCAACAGTCAAAGTTAATAAAATAATGTTTTTCATTAAATAATAATAAAGAACACCATCATTTAGGTGATGGGATTTTTGCAGAAAACTGTGCCCCATGCCAACTTAGTGGATTTTGGCAGAATATTACATCAAGTCTAACACCACCAGGGTAATGAAGTGAATATTCTGGCTAACCCTTCCACTCCACTACCTTCGACCATCTTGTGTTTCACATGTAACTGCCAGGGCTTCTTCCCAATCACATTTTCCTGGCTTCCACGGGCCCAACCGTCTCACTATGAGGAGCCTCCTCACATGTTCGTTTTGAACCAAGACTCAAATACCTTTTACAAACTCTCCCAAGTCCAGGCAGCTGTATCAAGATGGTTTCTTTAAACAATTTACACAAGGTGATTATGGTCAATCTTCCTCCCATCCTAACCCACTGCCTTCCCTGTTCAGGTTGGGACATTAGAACCCTTACAGGAGTATGGGGTGAGAATATAGAGGTAAGAGCAGTGTGGGGTGTACGGGCGGAGACCAGGGGATGTAGATTTGGGACCCTAACCTCTCGTAACTGCATCTTTACTTAGCACTTAATGTGCCGTTAGGGTAAGTGCCATTTGCAATTAGGCGCTTGAGATGTGAAGTGAATTTAATGGGCTCTGTTCTAAGAGGAATGAAGCGGGACCAGATAGAGAAGGAAAATCTGGGCTACTCGACTCTTGCTGGAACAAGACAGGTAGGTCTTAGAGGACACACATGGCCGACGATCTGCCAAAAAACAGTCAGTGGCCAACCATCACATGCGCGCAGTCTCCATCTTTCCCAATTCTTCTAAAGTTGCGGATGGCTTTCAACCTTGGACCACTCATAACTTGAGGGAAAATTAAAGTCTAACTTAAAAAAATACAAAATGTGCTGTTGATTGTAGTCTGTACGGTGTGTTCCAGTGTATCTTTTAGTGAAAACTCCTGCCAACGGTTAGCCAAACCTGTCAGCTAAATGAAATGTTTAATGAATCATATTTGGTCACAAAAAAAAGGGAATGCAATAAATTACAACTGGTATGGAATAATACTGCCTGAGAAAGAGAGGGATTTCCTCTGAAGTAATGACATAACTGTACAAGTTACCTCTTACTCAAATCAGTATAATGTGTGCTATATTACCAGTGTTGGAAATGTATTACGGTATAGCCCGTTGTAATGTCTTGAATTAAGAAGTCTCTCAGGCACAGACATGGTTGAAACCATAGAGGAGAAAACAATTGACAATGGGATGAAGTAAGCACATCATATTGAGCGTGTTATACACCCTGCTATGCTGTGAAAGGCGCTTGATAAGACCAACGTTGCCTCGGCATGAACAGTGAAACCGATCAGATTACCATGTGCCTTCAGATTTCCCAGAACGATTCGGTTCCTTGTAATGGTAATTGGGAGTCTATCAGTCAGGTATTAATCGTCATTCACTCAAAAAACGCTAGGCGGTAAACCAATCCTCTATAAAAAACAGACTCCTCAGCTTTCTCCAAAAAACAGGCATCATCGTCGATGACTCCCATGCCACTAACTCACAAAAACGTCACATTTGCCACTATCTCCCAGAAATGTGACGCGTTGCGGGCAATTGAAGAGGTCCTTTGCTTCTCAGAGAAAACTAAACCTTATTGGTTTGATGGAGTGAAGAGGTCAGGAGGAATAAAGATGGATCCCTGTTGCCGGACACTGAATACAATGTACACATTCATACGGTTGCGCTCCCACTCAGAACATATTTTAGCCTGATTAGTAGACTTTTAAACCCGAAAACAACATAGGAGTAGTTCACGAAAACCGTCAGAATCCGTTGATGTCTGTGAGTTGCGCCGTCTTGATTTTACACACAATTAAAATACTAGCATCTAACCAACCCTAACACAAACAAGCAGGAAAAATAGAGTGATTTGACTTCAGCTTTTATCGGAGTACAATCGGCTCGCTGTAATCAAACGCTAAATGAAGTCTCTTAGGGTACTCGGAAAGGGTCTAAAACACTTTCAGTGTCAATGATAAAGCCCAGAAGGTTCTATGCACATAAATCGATTAACCTCCCAGGGTCATTCATTCAGTCTTCTCCATTAATGCAGTGGTGAATTCCGGCGGCATAATGTCAACTGGCCTGTTTGGATTTAGCATCGCATCTCAACTGGCCAACCAGGGCTTTAATTGATCACAAATGGCAAATCTCTGGAAGATCTGGATTGCCTTTCAATTTCGCCAGCAGGGATATGAGATGCTACTCTGGTACATATATGACTACCACTAATCTATTCTTGGATCAACCGCAACTTGTAGAGAGTAGAGCGAGACCTGTGTCCAAACACAGGCTTTGTGGATAGGGTCGTCAGGTAGCCTATAAAGTCTATTGTATGGCAAAACAATACATTCCTGCCAGTGCCAAAATTGTCAATGCCACAATTCTCATCCATCAAGCGAATGTTTACAAAATATGAGGATGTGGTAAAATAAGAACTTGCCAATGATCCAATGCTTTCTAAATGTAAGGTTTACGATCATTGTGTGGCAATGCAATGGCTTGAGGTTGAATGTGCCTTTCGCTTTGCTACTGCAGAGAAATAATTCACATTTAGAGCCACTCATAAACAGAGTTAAACGGAATGCTCCAGGAGTTAGCTGTACATTCTGACCATGAGTGTAAGATATGTCTGTGTGTGCGCGCACACTAGGGTTCAGCGATATTTACGATAGTATCAGATATCGAAGATGATTGACAGCCATCGTCGATGTTGACGACATTGTGATGTGACAGACGATGCACTTTATAACCTATTTCAACTTGACTAGCACCACGCAGTAGAGATATGACCTGGTAGCTCAAAGCTGGGCCATGCAAAGTTGCCTATTCCTTTGCAGCCTGCATAACATATCAATAAATATGTTACAAACAATTTACAAAATGCAAGAGAACAATGTAGACAAAGCTAAGATTATCACCAAAGCAGTGCAAAATGTCCAGTCAGAAAATATGTCGTTTTTCTCTCTCTCAATGTCAGATGATCTGGTCCATATAAACAAACACCATATAGCTGACACTCTATAAAAGCCCCATTTTGTATTTTCTGTCCATTTGATATGAATGACAATTTTTATGCATGCTGGCTTTCTCCCACCGTGCTACTTCATGATTAAACAATAATTTTAGCCAACGGAGATCTACGGTCTCTCAGAAAGTTTTAGGTTGTTTCTGAATAACTTAAAAACATGATAGGGCTAAGGTAATAATGAGAGAGGTAGAACAAACAATAGCAAGATAGATTTTTCTAACGAGTAGTTTGAACAAATCTTACAGTTGAGCAAAGCTTAGTCTATTACAAAATAAATGTATGCATCCCTCCTACTTGCAGTTGAAGAACATACAAAACCTACTAATTAAAATAGCTTATCAAAAGCAATAAAGGGATACTTCGGGATTTTTTTCTCTCCATTTGATATGATGACTGGCTTATTACACTACTCTTTCAATTTAATCAGGGATGCAAACTGGTGAGGGCCCAAAAAGGTGACACTTTTTTTTTTGCACTGAAACATGCAAAAAATCCCTGCTAGGGGGAAATGCAGGTTAACAAATTAAACAACAAAGAATATGATCTACATGATCAGTCTCTGTGTGTAAAATAAGTAGTTCATGTGAACCCAACTCACAGCTAAAAAATGTAAAGAAAGCAATCCAATGTAATTTTCGCCTAGACATTACTAAATGACACTCAAGTCTTGAGAAAAAAACAATACATTAATATTGCAGTTAGCCATGACAGCCTTTATAATAGAACACTTGTGACCACACACACACACATCTAAATATTGCACTTGGGAAAAAAACATCTTAAGTAGAAATAGAATGAAACAAACAGGCATTCTATTTTGCTCTATTATAGTGGCCACTATAGTAGACATCGATCAAGTGCACAAGGCTACATGTGTGCAAAAATAACATTCACTGAGTAAAAAATTAAATAAATCCCCCTCAGTGTTACTGTCAAGTTCAACACAACAAAAGCAATATCTTTGGGCTCCATTGCACATTATTCCATTGTACACTTTCTGCCTGCTGTGGACAAATGAGATGCTGTTGGCTATAGCGCACGTATAGCCTACGTGATGAGATGCTGTTGGTTACAGCGCACATATAGCCTACGTGATGAGATGCTGTTGGTTACAGCGCACATATAGCCTACGTGATGAGATGCTGTTGGTTACAGCGCACGTATAGCCTACGTGATGAGATGCTGTTCGTTACAGCGCACATATAGCCTACGTGATGAGATGCTGTTGGTTACAGCGCACATATAGCCTATGTGATGAGATGCTGTTGGCTATAGCGCACGTATAGCCTACATGATGAGATTATGAACAAAATAAAAATAATTTTTCGTAGGCAGACGGCAGCCGAGCATCGATTATCATGTCACCAGAATAAGACCCTCGATATTTACTGGAGATGAACATCAAGCGCATCACCTTGCACTTTCATCACCCTGTGAAGTTCGTCCTAATTTATTTAATCTGTATCCTAACAGAAAACATGCTTTCCCAATCAGTGGTAGTGGGTGATTCACACGGCGTCGCATGACTTCAAGTTTACTTCGATATGATGGTTATTATATCAATATTTGAGCATGAAAGCATTTCCACCAACATTTTTCACATAATTAAATTTTAGACACAAAAAGATCCCACCGTGTGTAGCGTATTTTGTTTTGAGGAAGATTTGGGGATTTTACCCCCCAAAAAAATCTGTTTCCATCAGAACTGTCATCACATTTTTTTTTATCCGACATGTACTTTACTATTTTAAAAAGGTTGGATGAAAACCTGGATAGTGTCATGATTCCTCTCCTCCCTCGCCCGTATATGCGAGTTTGAGCTAGCAATCTTTTGGGGGGGGGGGGGGGGCAATCTAGGGGACGATAAGTACAGAAAATTCTTTCAGATCCCTCCTATGTACTTCACAATTTTTTTGTCACCATTTTGGCCGATGGTGTTAAAGTATTATTTTTGGGGTGGCGACTTCAGCTTTCAGACAAGTAAAGAATCTAACCTTTTTTGCCACTTTGGACATGTAGGACAATGTCAAGCCCTGGACTGGAAGTGCCATCAGAGCCATGGTCTTGTGCCTTGCACACAAACAACATAAATAGGCCGAACAAAAATCCATTACTAATATAATTTATTTTTTTCTGACCCCTCATTCATCTTTGAAGAGAATGGGGTTATATCAACATTGCGGGTCATTCTAGAAGAACTCATCCAATTGCACCAGGTCCGAGGCTTTAATATCATTATACAAGCGACACGCTAGCAGATACCCATAGACTTCCAATCATTGCAATAATGCTAATTAGCATTGGTTCACAAAACTACCTCCTACTTCCTTCATACTGGACACAGAGACATAAAAAAAAATGGTATCCACGAGTTCATCGGACTCTGGGGAAGTAGATAAATGGCCTCATTGCCAAAATATCCCTTTGAGACAAGTTATGAAGAGTATTTCCCAAATAGGCTTATTTGATAAGTGTTTGTCCTAAAGTTGCAGCTTTCAAATGGAAACAATTGTGAAAGTCAGAGTCTATAGGTGATTCTCTATCACAGCCTAATTTTGAATGACATCGCACCAACCCTAGTGCACACCTCATGTTTCATTTCACCAGACGTCCAGACGGTGTCTGACGCTTAGAGAACAGGAAAGACAAAAAAAAAAGCACCGTAGCGCCAGGTCAATCCATCCTGTCCCTTCCACTCTCAGCCTCCAGAGATGGCCAGTGAAGTGGCACACATAGTAGGTGAAAGAAGCAGGGAAACACTAAGGCTAATGAAACCAGTACCCGTTCATTTTTGCAATGCCAAAAAGCAGATTTGATTCCCTTTGTCAATCCATATGATTAAAATGTGCCATGAAAAGCATCTGTGTAGTGTTCCTTTCCACAAACAGACATAAGAAACTTTTGCAGCTCTCCTCTTTGTGCACCATCAATCCACCTCCAATTAGAAATGACCGCAGACTTAATCAAGAGTTGAAAGGGCTGAAAATCTAAGTGAAAACATGTCCATTGTTATCCTGTATAGCTAGAAGATATCTAAAGAATTGGGCACGCCATGGTCTGAATATCTAAGTAAGCTGAAACTTCAAATTGCATTTATTTCAAGAATGTTTTCTAGTAGCATCTGCAGCGTTGGCCTAGCAAAGTGGAGAACAGATGTCTGAGGTGCTAGCAGCAAGTCTCTCAGCAACTCCTTACATCAGAGGATCAGGAGCATCCAAGTGATCCACACAGGAATCAGGAATGACCAATCGCTTGGCCAGTGGAGGTAGAGCAGTCCTTAACACCAGTGGTCATGAATTAGAGCACTATCAAAAATGTATCTGCCTGGTATCTGAGTGAGATGAAACGTTCTTGGCTCCCGTGATTTGAGACGCTAAACAGGCACTGAAAGGTAGCTTATAAAATACCTTGTCTGGTCCAACTCCTGTCTAGACACCTGAGGTGCATTAGGAGCACAGTATACTTCAGGAACATCATATTTATACTCATCTTCATGGTTTTCATCTGGTTTTAAAAGCAATGCAACGAGACAGCAGTGGAAGTAAGATAAGCATGCAAGGAGATGCTAGGTGTATGTATATCAATACTAACAAAAATGGTTGGCTCTGCAATTTCTAAAATACCCGTTTAAGGCAATTTTTTCTATAATTTTATCTTTGATTTTTTTTAAATGTCAATGAACGTTTGAGACTAGGCAGACCAAAATATATTCAAGAAGTGAAAATGCAGTTTCAATAGGACATCACTAACAACTCCCTCCTCCAACTTCCATCCCCAGTCCCTACTGGAGGAGAGCAGAAAGTGACAAATATAAACAGTAGGACGACTGTGTTGAAGGAAATTACCTCCCAGAACCACTGGCATTTGGCCAACTCTGAGACATTCATCCATTTTCTCCTTAGCATGACTCATGGGGAAGCATGGAGGTGGGAGGAAGAAACAGTGAGAAATAGCAAGTCGACCAAAGACAGACAGCATCAGAGCGAGAGACAGAGCGAGAGACAGAGCGAACCTGAGAGAGCGAGAGAACCTGAGAGAGCGAGAGACAGAGCGAGAGCGAACCTGAGAGAGCGAGAGACAGAGAGCGAGAGACAGAGAGCGAGAGACAGAGAGCGAGAGACAGAGAGCGTGAGACAGAGAGCGTGAGACAGAGAGCGTGAGACAGAGAGCGTGAGACAGAGAGCGTGAGACAGAGAGCGTGAGACAGAGAGCGTGAGACAGAGAGCGTAGAGCATGAGACAGAGAGAGGACATCTGAACGTTTTCAACCTGTGATAACGGTAGGTGATGCGAATCCAAACCAGGGGCTCATCCAACATGCGGGGACAAAGGAAATTCCTCAGCATGGAATGCACCGAAGTGAGATATTATTAGGCAATTATTTTCACAAGGGGAGGGCTGCCTATGACATTTTATGATTTTGGAGGGGTTCTACGTATATAAAAACGTGAGCAGGGACAAGAAAAAAAGCTGCCACTCAAAAGGAGTCTGAGGATTGAGTTGTTTGGTGATGAACAGCACTGTTCATCCAATGCGCAAGGTATTGCGTGATTGAAAAGTAAGGATATAGCAGCTCTGAATGCGATGCAAATGAACTGGACAAACTAAAGGAGAACACACATGCTTCTGCGTTAGCTGAAGGTAAGAAAGAGAAACTCAGTAAAATCACTTACTGTTTGTTCATAATTCTAAAATAAATAAAATAATCACAAATCTACAGAAAATTGTTAATGTGTTCAAATAGTGTACAATTTGTGAGAACTTCTGAGCTTTGTTCGTTCTAACGTTAGACCATACCATTCCAGTTCACGTCTAACAAAACCAGTTTATTTTTGCTAAGACCCTGAAGTCTTTTCTGTTATCAAGTGCATTTATAAAAAGCCTTTGAAGGCCCTCACAGACAGAGGTGCACCGACTGTTGTAGACAAATGATAAAACAGTGACAACTTAAATAGGGAGAAGCAGTTTGTTTCTAGGGAGCGGCTTCAACAAGCGGACTAGAGGCTAAGGAGGGTCAAATCATTTTTCTACACTTCAAAAAGACTCTTGAAGTATGTTCAAATTAAAAGGCTAAGATAAATTGATAGAAAAAAACATGTACATTTAGAGAATGCAATGAATACATTTAGAGTAATATTATTGCCAATGAAATAATGACTTTGACCTAGAAATATGAAAGGGAAAAAAGCCACTAGGATATGCAATAAATAAGAAACGTTTTAAGTTCCTATAAACACTACAAAGCAATAGGGAAATTAAGGAAATAAGTCAATTAAAATCGCATTTGAATTTTTTTTTAAATAAGCTTAATTAAATTGTATGTTCAAAATTAAACCATGCATAATTTAATATTAGTTCTATGTTTTTTAAATGACATGCAATGGTTTTAAACCTTACGGGTTAAAAGTTGTTTTGTAAGTTAGTTGTTTGAAAACTACAGAAATAGACCTAGAATGACAAACACACGCACACAAACAAACACACGCACACAAACATGCCAGAGTTAAGAATGCAAGCACTGATTACAGCTGATATCTGCTTCCTTGGTTAATTGTTTAGCCATGAACTGGAACCCAATACTAATGAATATACAGGAAAAAGCCATAACATTTGTTACCATAAATGTCACTCATCATTAAGTCTTCAAACTGAAGCTAACGTCCCCTTCAGAGCAAGGGGTTTAACATTGTGGCTTTTGTTTCCTTTTAAAACTTTCAGTAGAAACTGGTCTGTTCTAGGGAGTACACAAACCAAAAGACATCGGCGCCTGGACTACGAGTCAGACAACCAACTCTTGACCTAACATCCCCTTTACTGTGGTGGTACAACCTGTGCTTGGATTACTGCCTGGAACAAGCTTGAGGCGACCTGTTCAGTTCTGGAGCGGCGGGGCTTTTTCGATTGTGACGTGGCCCTTTTGGTTTGTACGCTGAGTCTGAGGATGAGCCACCGCCCTGTGTGCTGGCTCTGAGCTGCCCTCCACTGCCCTCCCCCGTGCCTGTGGGACCCTGTGACCATGCTGGCCAAGCCCCCTGAGCCAGCCAGAGCAGAACCACGACCCGCGCCCAGGTCAGCCATCCCTTCCACAGCAGGATGTCCCAGCCAGATGCGGTCCCGCTGGGGACCAACGGCTCGGGGGCCGGGGAGGTGGCCGGAGCTCAGCTGCACTGGGCTGCTCTGCTCATCATCATGGTTATCATCCCCACCATCGGAGGCAACATCCTGGTCATCTTGGCCGTGTCGCTGGAGAGGAAGCTGCAAAACGCCACCAACTACTTCCTGATGTCCCTGGCAGTGGCCGACCTGCTGGTGGGACTCCTGGTGATGCCCATCGCCCTCATCACTGTGCTATACAGTAAGTCACCCCAACATGACTGCCCGTTTGCCATGCCATGAGAAAGGATCCCTTCACTGGTACATTCACTTGAAACTCAAGACACTGCTTATACTAAAATCTACTGGTCCTACAAGTGTGAACAGTTCATAGAACTGTGACCCGATGATTGTCTCAACATCATTCTAATTTAGAATGATTCCCTTCCAGCCTCAATACGGCGACATATTGCTGATTCAAGTGAAAAGGCTGGCCTAGGACTTATGCTTAGCTCCCATAAATTAGGTCTAAATAGCACAGTCCCCATGGAGTTGCCATTGTAAAGCTGCTGTCAGTCGAGAGCCCCAGGAAACACCCGAGTGCACCGGTTCAGTAAATGTGCATTGCAACGCAGAAAGCCATTACAGTAGGTTGCCTAAAAGTGGAAATTGGATCGAGCACACTCATTTGTTGACAACAAGAATTGTGTTCATCATTCGTTAACAGAACAAAAAAAATAGGCATGCATATTTACGATAATTCAAGAGCGCTAGAGTTTAATAGGACACCAACAGAGATGCTGCTGAATCTCCGCCAGCTATAAACAAATTATAGCAGATGACAAAAACACAAGATAGTGGACAATAAACAAACTACTTCCTTTGGCTATGTAATCACGACCGTAGCACAGCCCTATCAGCTACCAATGATCATGATGACCCAATTTCTGCACGACTTTCACAGACAATTTTCCAAATCACAAACCAATCTTTCCGAAAGCAAAAGTCATGCTTTCAGAAAACAAGCACTTTCTTTGCATAAGAACCATATGTGCCGTGCAAACTGCGGGCATGAGGCAAACTGCTAAGGGGGGGAAGCTGCTTCCTTCCATCACATCTTAATGCAGTCGTCGGGGCTCGACGCATGGAACGGAGGAAATAAACAAAGTCAAAGCCATGTCCTCATGCTTATCATGTCAGACAATCCCCGTGTCTTTTTTCCGAGGGTCCTAGTTCTAAATCTGGAGAACATGAGCAGATGGATTGTCTTCAGTGACCATAGTTTATAGTTGACAAAGGGCCAAGACTAAACAGCTAGTGGCTTTTGAAGAGAAGTAGCCTTTGTTCAGAGGATGGAGTGGGGCTGTGTGTGTGTGTGTGTGTGTGCGAGTATGCGTACGCATGTGTAAGAGCACACGGAGCTCGTCAATGTGTGAATGTACGGAATGGATGCAAAGTACGACTGTGCAGAGGCAGCTGTCATTTCTCTCCTGGCTGGAGACAGAGCACACCGCGGGGGGGTCAGGGGGACATAAACACACATAAACAGAGTTTAGTGCTTCACGCTGAGCCTTTAGAGCCTTTCGGCACGGTGGGCCAGTTAAGGCGTGTGTACATCCAGGCCGGCGGCGCTAAGAACAGTGTGTGAAGGCAAACGGCGAGCGAGCGAGGGGATCAGTGCTCACATCCAAATAATACAAGACATTTACCAGAGGACAGGGACGACATGTTGTAGCTACATGTTATATAACCACAGTATCGTGACCGCTAATATACCACTGCCATTAAACCTAAGACTCTCTAAACTCCAAATAAAACACAACTACATAGCGTAGAGAAAGTGCCAGCAATTCATGGTTTTTGAACATTTCTCCACTTTCTTCTGTGTCTGGCTGGATAAATATCTCCTCTCCATCCCAAGCCCTGGCTGCGGGGGAAGTGCCAGACTAATCACAATTAGCCTAGCTATTGCATCAAACATCCAATATTAATGAGATGGTGAACCCAATCATAGTTAGACCTTCCTCCAAAATTAAACCTTTTACTGAGAAAGAGGGCATGGCTAGTGTACAATTGATGTCTGTAAGAGCTGTAAGAAGTCCTGAGGTCCTTTTCCACATCTGCCTAGCAGATGAATTTAAGGCTTACAGTCAACACCTTGAAAAATTAAATGGTTGCACTGTTTAAAAAGGCGCACTGTAAACTGACTACACTACAGAGTAAACCTAAATATACAGCTGAATAAGTCTCGGGTAACCATAGAGACCCATTAAGAAAAGCTATTTGAAGGATTCGGGCAGGGAGGCGCCTACCCTAGTGCCATGTTTGCGAGGTAGCGCGACAAGATGTGTTTATATTGAGGACAGAGATAAATGCTTACTTAAATATGTTTGGGCCTTGGGACAACTGGGTCACAAGACCTGACATTCCAGAAACGATGTACATTTTTCTACCACCAGAGTGAAAAGTAGAGTGATGATTTAGATTTCACGAAATAGCCCACCAGCCCATAAGTGTCACTATGGTCGATGCTCCTCTGAACCAAGGGGATGACAGAATATTCTTACCCTTCTTCACTAATGAGCTCAATACTGTCTGTTTCAGGGAGAGGTCACGCTTTTAGAAGGCATGCCTCGGTCCCAGACTCACCCAGTCTACCCACACACAACAGGTAGGCATAGATATATTTCCCACTCAACCAGAGCTGTCTTTTAATTTAGTCTTTAACCATAATTCGTCTGGAGAATCCTGGGTCAAAACATGATAGATTTAAAGCTTTTGAGCCACCTCCAGAATATCAAATTAGTGCTCCAGTGGAGAGCTTAAAACAAGAACAATACAATTTATGAATGAATGCTGCCTTAAAGGACCTCAGTGCAAACAGAAAACTCTGGAAGTTCTTACAGCCTTCAAAAAACACAAATTATTTACTTTCATCTGTGGGATCTCCATTGTCGAACAAAGAATCTAGCAACACTACATGACCAAAAGTATGTGGACACTTGCTTGTCGACCATCTCATATCAAAATCATGGGCATCAAATTTGAAGTTGGTACCCCTTTTGCTTCTATATCAGCCTCCACTCTTCTGGGAAGGCGTTCTACTAGATGTTGGAACATTGCTGCGGGGACTTGCTTCCATTCAGCCGCAAGAGCATCAGTGAGGTCAGGCACTGATGTTGGGCAATTACGCCCGGCTTGCATTCAGCGTTCCAATTTATCCCAAAAATGTTCAATGGGGTGGAGGTCAAGGCTCTGTGCAGGCCAGTCAAGTTCTTTCACACCAATCTCGACAAACCATTTATTTTTGGGACCTCGCTTTGTGCACAGGGGCATTGTCATGCTGAAACAGGAAATGGTCTTGCCCAAACTGTTGCCACAAAGTTGGAGGCACAGAATAGTCTAGAAGGTCATTGTATGCTGTAGTGTTAAGATTTCCCTTCACTGGAACTAAGGGGCCTAGCCCGAACCATGAAAAACAGCCTCAGACCATTATTCCTCTTCCACCAATCTTTACAGTTGGCACTATGCATTGGGACAGGTAGCATATTCCTGACATCCCCCAAACCCAGGTTTGTACGTCGGACTGCCAGATGGTGAAGCGTGATTCATCACTTCAGAGAACAGGTTTCCATTGCTCCAATGGTGGCGAGCTTTACACCACTCCAGCTGACACTTGACAATGTGATCTTAGGCTTATGTGCGGCTGCTCGGCCATGGAAACCCATTTCATGAAGCTCCTGATGAACAGTTGTTGTGCTGACATTGCTTCCAGAGGATGTTTGGAACTCAGTAGTGAGAGTTACAACCAAAGACAGACAATTTTTAAGCGCTTCAGCACTCGGCTGTCCAGTTCTGTGAGCTTGTGTGGCCTACCACTTTGTGGCTGACCCGTTGCTGCTCCTAGATGTTTCCTCTTCACAATAACAGCACTTAGTTGACCGGGGCAGCTCTAGCAGGGCAGAAATTTGACGAAATGACTTGTTGGAAAGGTTGGCATCCTATGACGGTGCCACATTGAAAGGTCATTCTACTACCAATGTTTGGCTATTCAGATTGCATAGCTGTGTGCTCGATTTTATACACCTGTCAGCAACTGGGTCTGGCTTAAATAGCCAAATCCACTAATACGGGTGTCCAGAAAGACCATAAAACAATTGATGGCCAGGTGAGTGTTTAAGATTTAGGATGAGTTTACAGATGCACTCGGAGTGGATTTTTTTTATTTTTTTTTTAAGGATTCCCATATAAAGTATGGAACCCCTTAAGAACTGTGTGCATGTCTTGTGTAATCAGAGAGCCTGACAGACATCAATGGCGCAGGACAGAGCGTTTATACCCTGGTATTTGCTGGAACGGGGACATTTTCTAAAGTAAGCAATAATAATTATGGTTAAGACAATAATACTCAAAAGACAGCCCTTTAATAAGACAGTACTAAAACAAAGCTGAAAATGCTAACTGGCTTTCTCCCACTTTGGAATGGTGACCTCACCCTACACTAGAGGTTTGTAGCTCGGTTTTCAAAGTATTCGCTCTCAGAGTAGCCTGCAATGGCTTTATAAGTTTTACTTAGAAATGTGGCCTTGGATGGACACCTCTGTAGCATTGGCAACACATATAATGGACAAAAATATAAACGCAACATGTAGAGTGTTGGTCTCATGTTTCATGATCTGAAACAAAATATCCATGAATTTCTTTTCATATGCACAAAAAGGTAATTTCCCTCAAATATTTTGCACATCCCTGTTAGTGAGCATTTCTCCTTAGCCAAAAGAATCCATCCACCTGTGGCATATTAAGAAGCTGATTAAACAGCATGATCATTACACAGGTGCACCTTGTGCTGGGCACAATAAATTACCACTAAAAGGGTGCAGTTGTCACAACACAATGCCACAGATGTCTCAAGTTGAGGGAAATTGGCATGCTGGCTGCAGGAACGTCCATCAAAGCTGTTGCAGGAGAATTGAATGTTATTTAACTAGGCAAGTCAGTTAAAAACAAATCCTTATTTACAATGACGGCCTATCCCGGCCAAACCCGGACAACGCTGGGTCAATTGTGCGCCAGGGACTGTAGTGGCACCTCTTGCACTGAGATGAAGTGCCTTAGACCGCTGCGCCACTCAGGAGCACATATGTCTGGTGAGTATGCAGTCCATGGAAGAATTGGGATATTTTCAGCTTCCAGGAATTGTATACAGAGCCTTGCGACGTTCTCATAGAAAGCAGCTGGTTTCAATTGGGACAAGTTACAAAGGAATGTGCAATTTTGTGCATTATTATGCTGAAACATGAGGTGATGGCAGATGATAAATGGCACAACAATGGGCCTTTGAATGCACAGAGATACCGTGATGAGATCCTAAGTGCCATCAATAAAATGCAATTGTTTTTGTTGTCTGTAGCTTATGCCTGCCCATACCATAACCCCACCATGGGGCACTCTGTTCACAATGTTGACATCAGCAAACTGCTCTCCCACACGACGCCATACAAGCTGTCTACCATCTGCCCCGGTACAGTTGAAACCGGGATTCATCCGTGAAGAGCATATCGAAGGGGAGCATTTGCCCACTGAAGTCAGGCAAAAGGTAGGCCTTCATTGTAAATAAGAGTTTTGTTCTTAATTGACTTGCCTAGTTAAATAAAGGTTAAATGTAAAAAATATCACCCATTGAGCATGTTTGGGATGCTCTGGATTGACTTGTACAACGGCATGTTCCAGTTCCCGCCAATATCCAGCAACTTCGCACAGCCAAGAGTGGGACAACATTCAACAGGCCACAATCAACAGCCTGATCAAATCTATTCGAAAGAGATGTGTCGCGCTGCATGAGGCAAATGGTAGTCACACCAGATACTGACTGGTTTTCTGATCCACGCCCCTACTTTTTTTTTAAGGTATCTGTGACCAACAGATACATATCTATATTCCCAGTCATGTGAAATCCATACATTAGGGCCCAATTTATTTATTTCCTTACATGAACTGTACAGTTTTGCATGCTGCGTTTATATTATTAGTCAGTGTACATCTTCAGAAACTTTGCCTGCAGACAGATTTAAACTCTGGTCTAAGCACATAATATCACCACATGTATAGAACATGTTGAGTGTATGAGCTTATTCCCATAGAGAGAATAGTTTTTCTCTTTGTCCATGTTAAGTAGACAGATGATAGGAATTACAAAGGGCCCACAAAAATAAACTCTTAGAAAGTCCCTATCAAAGTTTATTTAATTATAAACAAAAATATATAATAATTAAATACGGAGAAATTGCAAAATGGTGCATCAAGCTGAACAAAGCACCTGAAATGGTGTGCCGTGGAACCCAATAAAGTGGGTAAGGAGTGTCCATTACAGTCCGAGAGCGCATGTAAAACATGAAGGGAGGACACTCAAATATTGTGTTTAAGAACCATTTCTTCAAAAGCGCATTTATTTTATAATTGTATACGAATATGCAATATTAGAAGTAATACTTGGATACAAAAATAAATGTGATGTATTCACTAATGCTCGAGTTATGAAGTACAAGCAATCAGCTAAAGGGTTAACACTAAAGAAATCATTCAACAACTTTTTCAACAGGATCTTTCACAATGCTGATGTGCAATGGGACATAATCCAGCCCAACTACTCGCTAATTTCACATCCGAGACCCAGGATAAACAGTTCTGGAGAGAAGGGTGCTTGAACACATCTACATCAAAAGCATAGAGCTTTCAGCTCCATACACAGTCATAAGAGAAGTAGCTCTGCAGTGAATTCATTCTTTACTAAAATAAACAAACAGAATTCACTACATCAGAGCTGGTTTTAATCCACTATTGAAGCGTATCTCCCCAACGCTGGTGGGGTCAACAACACAAGCTCTATTTAGAATATAATAGGCGTGCGCTGAGGACATATCAGTACAATTTCTGAACAAAAATATAAAACGAAAGATGTAACAATTTCAAAGATTTTACTGAGTTACAGATCATATAAGGAAATCAGTCAGTTGAAATAAATTCACTAGACCCTTATCTATGGATTTCACATGACTGGGCAGGGGTGTAGCAATGCCCTCCAAGGCCCACCCACCTGGGAGCCAGGCCCACCCAATCAGAATGAGTTTTTCCCCACAAAAAAGGGCTTTATTACAAACAGAAATCCTCCTCAACACAACACTTGAGAAATTAGCTTTTTGTGCGCATGGCAAATTTATAGGATCTTATTTTGGTCCCATGTTTCAAGAGCAAACACTTTACATGTTGCGTTTATATTTTTGTTCAGTGTAGTCCTGTTTTCAATGGGAATAATCCAAATAGATAGCAATTGAATTCAGAGTTAAAACAAAATCATCATGACTTACAGTCACTGAAATCTAAATTCAATAAGGCTTATTTGATGCAAGGTGAAAACATAAAAGATTCAGCACCACAGTAATCAAGTTTGAGAACTGTGTTCTTTTCATCTCAAATGGTTCTGTATTGGCCTATGAGAGCAGTTAACAAATCCAATTCTTGCCATCTTTTTTTCTGTTTCTCAGATTCCGGGTGGCCTCTTCCGGAGTTCCTCTGCCCAATCTGGCTCTTCCTGGACGTCCTGTTCTCCACAGCGTCCATCATGCACCTGTGTGCCATCTCACTGGACCGCTACATAGCCATCAAGAAACCCATTCAGCACAGCCAGTATAAGTCCAGGTCCAAAGCCATGGCCAAGATAGCAGTGGTGTGGCTCATATCCATTGGTAAGCTGTGCTGTTTTTTTTGGTCCTGTGTTGACTGCTGATATCAGGAGCATTCTGCAATGTTTCTAAAGTGATAGCTTGATCGAAGTACTTTAGTCTATATAATTGCAGTTCAATTCCTTAGCATCTGCGGCAAGCCTGGTGGATAGTCAGAAAAGAATGCCGGATGCAATAAAAGCAGAAGCTATATCAACTTTCACATACAGTGGGGGTGAAGTTTCTAGGGAGGGAATGCAACACATCGTAACAGTAACAGAGCATCAGAGTGATAGCAGTCAAGGTGACCTGTGGGAAAACCCAGTAAACGATCCTGAAAGACTTGACCAAAAGAAGCATAAAATGAAAAGGGAGGTTAAAAGATTGAAGTATTCCTCCAGGAAGGAAATTTCACATCACCACAAAGATGTCTATACTCCCTTCACAGAACAGCGCAAACTGGCTCTAAAACAGAATAGAAAGAGTGGGAGGCCCCGGTGCACAACTGAGCAAGAGGACAAGTACATTAGTGTCTAGTTTGAGAAACAGACGCCTCACAAGTCCTCAACTGGCAGCTTCATTAAATAGCACCCACAAAACACCAGTCTCAACGTCAACAGTGAAGAGGCGACTCCGTTATGAGTAGGTGTTCTAAAACGTTTGACTGGTAGTGTATATATTTTAATAGACTGAATTTGAGGCATTGCAAGACAAGACAATGCGAGATAAAGATGACCATGTTATCGCCTAAACGCACGGTTCCGACTGTCGGTCTGCCTGCCCCGCTCTCTTTGCTATTAATCTCAGTTTACTTTGCTATGAAAGATGGGAGTGTGTGTTCAAATCTTAGGTCTGTTGTGTGTAGAATAGCTTAGCCTTCTCATTGATAGCCCCTACCTTAATGAACTCGAAGGGCCCCTGATCATTGCATCCATTTGCTTAGCCTATTAGACTATAAATGAGGTGCAGATGGATCTGAAAACACTGGAATCCTCTTCTCACAGGGCATATTTCATACGAGGGAATTCCAGACTCAAACTGGTTTCCCATTTTTGGCCCAATGTAAGCCTAGACCCAAATGTCATTTGCCATAGTCCAAAGAGATAGTTTGACAGTTGAGACAAACATCGTTTTATTTTCCTGATTGATGATATTACTTTAGAGTCCTCTGCCCGAGTCTGTATTACTGATGACTGGCCAGTGAACCCTCGGTATATAAGCATACTGGTGTGCTTTTAATGATCTGTTATCCGTTAAATATTAGCTTTCCAGTAGGAAATGAAATTAAACCCCCCTATGCTCGTTAACATCGTCAGCCCAGACGGTTCCTCTGGCTGAGGCATTTGGGAGACTGCGGTGTGAGGACTTGGCAGAGTTTAGCCTGGCAATAGTGGTAGTCATGGAGCGTTCGGACATCTTCACAACAGTACACCCCTAGTTTTCACTCAGGGCTAGGTTCTACACATTTACTTTCTTTCGCTGAGCAAAACCAGATTGCTTTGAGTTACAGGGGCAGCACTTAGACACCGCGACTGTGGAAGAGTGTCTTTGTCCAGGGTGTGTGTTCATTGTCACTGTATTATAGCTGGCGATATATGGTTAGTTTATTGGATTGTTAAGCAAAGAATGAGAACTTCCAGGACTCACAGAAAGCAGTTTTTCTTCCTAACCCGTTGCGCTACCTCTGCTGTCCTCAGTTGTGAAAGCATGAGGCTTTATACAGTTTTATACTCCGGCAACATCAAAAGCAAAAGCAGATATGAAGATTTCATGTCCAACAATAAAATGAAAAAAAAACAAAAAGCAGCATAAAGTGGAAAACTAAGCTGTGAGAAGATACTGCATCTACTCCCAAAACACATTGAATCTCAAAAACACCCAAGAGTAGGATGCAAAGTTTGCATTGATGATTTGTTTAACCAAACTTCTCTCTCTCTCTTACACAGGTATCGCAATCCCCATTCCCATCAAGGGGCTGAGAAACTACCATCTTCCAAACAATGTCACCTTTAACAGCAACCACACCTGCCTACTGAAACCAGACAGCTTCCGAGAGTTCATCATGTATGGCTCCATGACAGCTTTTTTCATCCCTTTAACCATCATGATGGTCATCTACCTGCTCACCATTCAGGTGTTGCGCAAGAAAGCTTTTCTGCTCAGGTCAAAGGTCACCCAGCGCTTCACTCGGCCAACAGTCTCCACAGTCTTCCAGAGGGAGCAGTCCATGGCCTCTCCCACAACTGAGAAACATCCAGGAAATCCCACCCCTCCTACCAACCCCATGACAAGTGAAGATATCCCCATCCGTCGCATGTCCACCATGGGCAAGAAGTCCATGCAAAACCTGACCAATGAGCAGCGTGCCTCTAAGGTGCTGGGCATCGTCTTCCTGCTGTTTGTGGTCATGTGGTGCCCATTCTTTATCACTAACATCACCTCTGTGCTTTGTGCGAGCTGCGACGTCAATGTGATCGGCCGTCTGATGGAGATCTTTGTGTGGGTGGGCTACGTGTCATCTGGTATCAACCCGCTGGTCTACACCCTCTTCAACAAGACTTTCCGCCAGGCCTTTACACGCTACATCACCTTTAACTACAGCCGCATCAGTAATGGGCCAGCCAGCCATACAAGGGAACAGCATGGCTGCAGGAATCTAACACGGATCTCCTTCCGTTCATCTGTGGCAGAGAACTCTAAGCTGTTCATGAAGCGGGGAATGAAAAACGGCATCGGGCCAGTGTGCTATCAGAGTCAACTGAGCCGAAGGCAAGCACCAATACAGTCCTCTGGCAGCGTTCTACTGGACACCCTGCTCCTTACCGAGAATGAGGATTGCAAATCCGAAGAGCATGTCAGTTACTTGTAGGCCTTTCGGAAAATGCAGTCAGCAAAAGGGAAACAATTAGAACCAGAAAGTCACATGTAAGAGGCACCCAAGGCTTAAGTTGTGAGCTCCCCAGGGGATTACCTTCCATGAGCATCACGTGGATTATTTTCTATTCAAGAAAACAGTGTGCTCTCAGGGGGAAAACAAAAAGGAGACGTCGATTTCTGTCAAACAACTAAGTAGGCCCTCTGTACAGAGATAGCTGAACATTATGCGTAAAATGAGACATCAAACAGGTGTGTTGAGGTGGTTGCCCTCAATAAAAGATAAGCTGACAAGGGTCAGGTCGGATTGTTCCTAAGAAAGCCACACGAGAAATACATAAGGAATGAAGACCTATGACTGTCTGGAAACTCTCTCAGTGCATACAATGTGTATTCCAATGCTAATCCTGTCACCTTGGGCTATTTAGTTCTCTGCTATGGACAATTTCCATTGAGGAGATGGCATTCTTACCTATTGAGAGGACAAACACTTCACCTTCACACAAAATAGTTTATAAATACCACCCATTTTAATTGCAATTTTTTGGTTAAGTGCTTTTATTAATATTAACAGATTTATTGTATAGTCACAGGTCCTATTTTCCCAAACTGTTATAGCATCCAAATTGATTATTATATATAAAATGCAATAAAGACAAAACCTTTGCAAACGGGAAGATTGTAAAATACAAATGTATAGCCTACAGATGGATATGTATTTAGAATAAAATTCCTGGTTCATAAATTGATAAAACTGTGCTTTGCTAAAAGAAAAGCCAAAAGTATGTCTTTTTTTTTTTTTTTTTTACAGTTCTTAAAGGGACAATCAGCAGTTGAAACATTAAAAATGTTATCCCCATCCCTGTTCCAGTAAAAAGCTGAGGGATGGATCTGGAGAAATGTAACCACTCAAATTCATAGGCAGAGCTATGGATGCAAGGACTGACCATCTATGATATACTACTGTTTTAGCCAAGTTTTGAAGCTATAAACAGGGTCTTACATTGACTATGCCCGATGGATCTCGTCAGTCACTGGCCCAGTAACTTTTCAGCGCATTTTCGTGTTCCAGTTCAACATTTACCCGCTCTACCACTAAATACTACACGCGATAAAGTCATGCCATTTGTATTTCACCAATATGATTGACCGTTCATTGAAGCACCACTTGTTCCCGCAAGTCACAACTACAGCACATTAAATAAAATAAAATATTAGCCGACGCCAAAGGCCTTTACACAGCACACACACGAGCTGTCCTGAGCAAAATAAATGGTCATTCATCCATTCGCTGAGCTCCTTTACTTTAGGGAAAGTGATTTACAACCTTCAATAGTGAACATACAGTACTAGCAATATGCTGGCTACTGTTGATAGTCTGCTAAAAGAAAGCTGCAAAAAGACACCTAGCATGTGTCTTGGCTAGCCTACTGTAGCGAGTAGATATATTTTGGAACGTTTGTCTTAAAGGGGCAGTGTCCTATTTTGGGATGTAAAAAATCATCATCTCAAAATGACATACTTTAGAATAAAATGAATGCATTTAATACAATTCTAAAGAATATAGTAATGACTTGCATTGCAAAATTATATTACACAGCTTTATAATAACTAGATGTAGCCTATTAATAGCTGAATAGAGAGAGAAGCATGGCAATCTACAGGCCCCAATGCATTTAAAAACTACACCATGTTCTGGCAATCATCAGTTTTTATTGCCAGTAAGAACTTCTGGAGTACAGACCCACAGAAATAGTCAAAATAAAACATTTTTATGGAGGCATACTTAGACAAAAAAAATTTGACACTGTAAATTATAATTAAGATTGTTTAAAATCCTGGAGGTGAATGTTGGAATTAAACAATTAACTATGCAAATGAGCAAAAGGTGTGTGCATTAAGGAAATCGACGCCAGGCTCAAAAAGAAACCTGTCTCTAATAAGCGCCCGTTTTGTTCAGTGATTTAAACAAATAAACGTCAAGGCTATTAAATTTAAATTTTACAGTGGAATAGTTTTACGTTAAATACTCCAGGCCACAAGATGGCAGTAGCTTGTGCCTGCTGTAGCTAATGTAAGCTAACTAACAAGCTGTGCTAATTTTGTTGCTAGCTAGCTAGAATTTTTAGAAAGCCCTTGTTGATACTACATTGACATTTTTGTCATTTATCAGAGTATGTTGCTATGGCATCAACAGCCCATTCCCACAGGGTGCATTGCGAGATGGTATTTGAAGGACAAACAGAGTTGAAAAATGTTGTACACTGTTTAGATTGAACACATCCAAGTGAAATATATACTTTATCATGACGATATAAAACGGATGGATGTGTTCTAGACAAGTATGCCCATACCATCCATTGGCCTTTTGGCAATCTGGAGTGCAGGTAATTGTCTTCAAAGGGCTATGAAATGTGATAGTGTGTTATCACCCATCTCCAGTGATGAGAACCATGTAGCTATGACGCGTTCCTACACAATTTCCTCATTTCACAGACGGACCACTTAGAAGTTAAATCATGGGGAGTTCTCTTTTTTTACCCACTGATAAAACATAGGCTTTCAGCAAATTGACAGAAGTTATGATTTTTATTTCTGGGGGTAGATTACTCTTTAAAATAGCTAGATGGGACTAGAGCGATTGCGGTGACCGTATTACCGCCAGTCATGAGTCTTGACCGCAGCAATATTTCAACCAATGTCGGTAAACTCAGTACCGTTCGCTTAGTTTTTTTGTCCAGTATGAACTCAGACCCCTCAAAAGAGCTGCCGAAGCGAACTGAAAATACAATTAAGACGTGGTCTGAGGTCAGGTCAGACAACCTCTCGAAATGCTCTCCAAGTTCACTTGTCATTATTCTCGCACCACACACTAGACTACTGCAACACCGTTTCCCCTGCCATAAACCCTTACATTGGTGCCACAAGAGAGATGTGCAGGTTCGCGGAAAAAACGTGCCGTTTTTGGATACAGATTAGGGATTGTCTAGAATGCACAGAAATGCCAAAATATGTGTAAAGATTTTAGTTCAGATTATTTGTTTGCAGTATGTGAACTATAGGCTAAAATAGCTTCATCAGCTGTTTATTTAATTGGGGTTTGAATAGTGTGAAAAGACAACATATTTGGTAAGAATCACAACACAAGGTATGCCTACAAAATAAATTATAGCTCTTAAAAGGGGCAATAGCCTACATTAGGACGCACAGGGCGCTGGAATTATAATGCTGTAATCAGGCCACGCCAGCCCAGGACCTGAAGCTGCCAGTTGAGGACTTGTGAGGTGTCTGTTTCTCCAACTAGACACTAATGTACTTGTCCTCTTGCTCAGTTGTGCACCGGGGCCTCCCACTCCTCTTTCTATTCTGGTTAGAGCCAGTTTGTGCTGTTCTGTGAAGGGCGTTATACACAGCGTTGTACGAGATTTTCAGTTTCTTGGCAATTTCTGGCATGGAATAGCCTTCATTTCTCAGAACATGAATAGACTGACGAGTTTCAGAAGAAAGTTATTTGTTTCTGGCCATTTTGAGCCTGTAATCAAACCCACAAATGCTGATAAAATGAAATGTATTTATATAGCCCTTTTTACATCAGCTGATATCTCAAAGTGCTGTACAGAAACCCAGCCTAAAACCCCAAACAGTAAGCAATGCAGGTGTAGAAGCACAGTGGCTAGGAAAAACTCCCTAGAAAGGCCAAAACCTAGGAAGAAACCTAGAGAGGAACCAGGCTATGAGGGGTGGCCAGTCCTCTTCTGGCTGTGCCGGGTGGAGATTATAACAGAACATGGCCAAGATGTTCAAATGTTCATAAATGACCAGCATGATCAAATAATAATAATCACAGTAGTTGTCCAGGGTGAAACTCAGGAGTAAATGTCAGTTGGCTTTTCATAGCCGATCATTGAGAGTATCTCTACTGCTCCTGCTGTCTCTAGAGAGAAAACAGCAGGTCTGGGACAGGTAGCACATCTGATACTCAACTAGTCTAAAGAAGGACAGTTTACTGCTTCTTTAATAAGCACAACAGTTTTCAGAGGTGCTAACATAATTGCAAAAGGGTTTTCTAATGATCTTTTAGCCTTTTAAAATTATAAACTTGGATTAGCTAACACAACGTGCCATTGGAACACAGGAGTGATGGTTGCTGATAAAATATTTTAAATGTCCTTGGTAAATAATTGGTCTAGGCTATATTCCAGAATTAAACAAATTCTAGTAATCTCTTTTGAGTGTGGACTGTATTATTATCCATACTGATGGGCTGGTTGCCTTATGAATAGAATGTTTGGAGTGTAGCATGAGTCTGGGAGAGAAAGTATAGGCCTAGGCAACGCTATTGGCTCATTGATTTTGCAGGGCGGCTTACAGAGTTGGCCTACAATTATAGTGAATTTATATTTTCATAATTAATAGGCAGACACATTACCTTTAGATACAGAATATCTCACCACTGTGTGTTCTCCTCCTCTCTGTCCTTCATTCCTATCTTGCGCGTGCAGAGAGAGGGTCTGTCAACAGTTTAATGAAATATGTTTAGTTGTGAAAACATTACCATCGGTAGCTGCAGGAACAGGGTTGGAGAGCCCATGGCATACAGAGCTTGGGCGGAATATATTACCTGTCATGCAGTGAGACTGCATGCTC
This sequence comes from Salvelinus alpinus, assembly GCF_045679555.1. NCBI lineage: Eukaryota > Metazoa > Chordata > Actinopteri > Salmoniformes > Salmonidae > Salvelinus > Salvelinus alpinus. Next base: position 6,300,004 of record NC_092101.1, read on the forward strand.
CTCAAAACAGTGGTTGGACAAAAGTATGTGGAAACACCTTCAAATTACTAGATTCGGCCATTTCAGCGACACCATTGCTGACAGCTGTATAAAATCGAGCACAACAGCCATGCAATCTCCATAGCCAAACATTGCCGGTAGAATGGCCCGCACGGAAGACCTCAGTGACTTTCAACGTGGCACTATCATAGCGTGCCACCTTTCCAAAAAGTCAGTTTGTCAAATGTCTGCCTTGCTAGAGCTGCCCCGGTCAACTGTAAGTGCTGTTATTGTGAAGTGAAAACATCTAGGAGCAACAACGGCTCACCCGTGACGTGGTAGGCCACACAAGCTCACAGAATGGGACCGCCAAGTGCTGAAGCGTGTAAAAATCATCTGTCCTCAGTTGCAACACTCAATAACGAGCTCCAAACTACCTCTGGAAGCAACGTCAGAACAAGAAGTATTCGTCAGGAGCTTCATGAAATGGGTTTCTATGGCCGAGGAGCCACACACAAACCTAAGATCACCATGACCAATGCCAAGCAGCTAGAGTGGTGTAAAGCTCGCCACCATTGGACTCTGGAGCAGTGGAAACGCGTTCTCTAGAGTGATGAATCACGCTTCACCATCTGGCAGTCCTAAAGACTAATCTTGGATTTGGGGGATGCCAGGAAAATGCTACCTGTCCCAACGCATAGTGCTAACTGTAAAGATTGGTGGAAGAGGAATAATGGTCTGGGGGTGTTTTTCATGGTTCAGGCCAGGCCCCTTAGTTCCAGTGAAGGGAAATCTTAACGCTTCAGCATACAATGACATTCCAGACAACTCTATGCTTCCAATTTTGTGGCAACAGTTTGTCCTGCTGAAACAGGAAAGAGCATTCCCCAATGCCCCTGTGCAAAAGCGAGGTCTATACAGAAACTGTTTGGCGAGATTGGTGTGGAAGAAATTCACTGGTCTGCACAGAGCACTGACCTCGTCGAACACCTCTGGGAATTAATTGGAATGCCGACTGCGAGCCAGGCTTAAATCGCCCAAAATCAGTGCCCGACCTCACTAATGCTCGTGGCTGAATGGAAGCAAGTCTCCGCAGTAATGTTCCTACATCTAGTGGAAAGCCTTCCCAGAAGAGTGGAGGCTGTTATAGCAGCAAAAGGGGGTACTAATTCCATTAATGCCCATGATTTTGTAATGAGATGTTCGACGAGCAGGTGTCCACATACCTTGGCCATGTACTGTAAGTGTTCTTATAAACCCAGACATTTCTATCTGCAATACTGTGTTAAAGCAGAGTTTTGATAGTTGCCACTAAAAAGGAGGATCCTACCGGCTACTATATTTATTTCTCAGCTGCTCATATTAAGCACATGTTCAGCTATAAAAATGGACTAGTCTACCCGGCATGATTGAAAAACTAACTGCGAGAAAGCGGTCTTCATTCGCTATTCGAGTGCATACGGATGACATGTCTTTATTTAATTTGATAATGGGATGGGCCATTCTAAATCAAAACAAATTTTACATTACTAATAAAAGACGAGATTAAATTGAGAATAGTCTGATGGGTGAAAATATGAACACTTGATGAGAGCTTGATGCAAGCTTTTTTGCGACAAATCATCAATAGCTTATAGTCGCATCATGCAGCCCATATTTGTTTTGGAGTTCTAAGACATTAAGGTTTGTATCATTCCCAAATAAAAATACCAAATAACTAAATCTAGCATATAGGACTTGTTTGAAATTATGACATAGACACATCATATGCACACTCGCTCCAGAAAGGGGAAAAATATCCTTTCTATTTTATTTCAGCCAAGTTCAATTATATTCTTCTTACTATAAAATAATGGCACGAGACTTAAGCATATTTAGTCCCTATTTAGTCCAAATGAACTAGCATACGGCAAATAGCCAGATAATACAGTAGGCTAACTCATTCTGTTCTGAGAAAAAAATATAATATCATATTGTTTCTTTAGACCTGCCTAGCATAAATTGATTTATTGTGATGGTGTATATTAAACGGATGTATAACTTTTTTTTAATGTAGATGTTCCAAAGGCGCACATCAGCAGCTTGTATACAAGTAGAAACGGCAGGTTCGTCGGTACCAGGTCGGTACACAGCAGACATATATTTTGTTCTAGCAAGAGAAGAAATGGCCTCCTACTGTGCAAAGTCCTTATTGGCAGTCAGATCTATCGGTGTGTCTGTACCATAACGTTAGCTATACTCAAGAGCTCATGCATGGACACAGACTTTGGTATTTTAAGTAACAGCTACACACATCATATGTTAGTTAATGCAATCAGTCATTCGATGACACAGTCCATGACATGGCACGCAACCATTGGTTGATGCATGCAACGTCTGAGCAGGGGAACACGACCACAGGTTTCAGGAGCCAGCTAGTTAGATATGACTCCACCATGGGCAACAACAAACTGGCTACTAGTTAGTATTCACCAAAATACACTACTGGTCAAAAGTTTTAGAACACCTACTCATTCAAGGGCTTTGTTTATTCTGACTATTTTCTACATTGTAGAATAATAGTGAAGACAATAAAACTATGAAATAACACATGGAATCATGTAGTAAACAAAAGTGTTAAATCATCAAATAGCCACCCTTTTCCCTGATGACAGCTTTGCACACTCTTGGCATTCTCTCAACCAGCTTCATGAGGTTGTCACCTGGAATACATTTCAATTAACAGGTGTGCCTTGTTAAAAGTTAATTTGTGGAACTTCTTTTCTTCTTATTGCGTTTGAGCCAATCAGTTGTGTTGTGACAAGGTAGGGGTGGTTTACAGAAGATAGCCCTATTTGGTAAAACACCAAGTCCATATTATAACAAGAACAGCTCAAATAAGCAAAGAGAAATGACAGTCCATCAATACGTTAAGATTTTAATGTCAGTCAACACGGAAAATGTCAAGAACTTTTAAAGTTTCTTCAAGTGCAGTCGCAAAAACCATCAAGCGCTATGATGAAACTGGCTCTCATGAGGACCGCCACAAAAATGGAAGACCCAGAGTTACCTGTGCTGCAGAGGATAAGTTCATTAGAGTTAACTGCACCTCAGATTGCAGCCCAAATAAATGCTTCAAAAAGTTAAAGTAACAGACACATCTCAACATCAACTGTTCAGAGGAGACTGCGTGAATCAGGCCTTCATGGTCGAATTGCTGCAAAGAAACCACTCCTAAAGGACACCAATAAGAAGAAGAGACTTGCTTGGGCCAAGAAACACGAGCAATGGACATTAGACCAGTGGAAATTTGTCCTTTGGTCTGGAGTCCAAATTGGAGATTTTTGGTTCCAACCGGCGTGTCTTTGTGAGACGCGAAGTGGGTGAACGGATGATCTCGGCATGTGTATTTCCCACCGTAAAGCATGGAGGAGGTGGTGTTATAGTACTTTGCTGGTGACACGGTCTGTGATTTATTTACAATTCAAGGCACACTTAACCAGCATGGCTACCACAGCATTCTGCAGGGATATGCCATCCCATCTGGTCTGTGCTTAGTGGGACTATCATTTGTTTTTCAAAAGGACAATGACCAAACGCACCTCCAGGCTGTGTAAGGGCTATTTTACCAAGAAGGAGAGTGATGGTGTGCTGCATCAGATGACCTGGCCTCCACAATACCCGCCCTAAACCAAATTGAGATGGTTTGGGATGAGTTGGACCGCAGAGTGAAGGAAAAGCAGCCAACAAGTGCTCAGCATACGTGGGAACCCCTTCAAGACTGTTGGAAAACTATTCCAGGTGAAGCTGATTGAGAGAATGCCAAGAGTGTGCAAAGCTGTCAAGGCAAAGTGTGGCTATTTGAAGAATCTCAAATATATTTTGATTTGTTTAATACTTTTTGGTTACTACATGATTCCATGTGTTATTTAATAGTTTTGATGTCTTCACTATTATTCTAGAATGTAGAAAATAATACAAATAAAGAAAAACCCTTGAATGAGTAGCTGTCCTAAAACTTTTGACCGGTAGTTAATGTTCAACTCATAGCTAGTTTATCCTGTGACCACCGTATTTAGAAGGATAGCTACTGCCTGAAATGTAGCTAACGTTAACTAGCTTACTGGCCTGGCAGTAGCCACTACTAGCCAACTAATCATGGATTTCCTATTCTTTGATACAATTGGGTTAACTTGCTCATATCATGCAAGATACAGTTTGTGGGAAGGTACAAATAACAATTAGTGGACTCTTTATGAAAGATCGGACAATGAAACTAAAATAGATTGGTAGCTATCTGGTGGGGCTTTCATTTATTTCCCAATTAATTAATTCAGCTGAAGCTGGGTTTCGCAAGTCGTTCGGTGCGCACTGCTCATGCCCACGAGCAAACTAAACAGATGGCGCATCTATGTGACGTCACACCCAAGAAGGCTCAACCAATCAACCAAAGTAACTCATGAATATTAATGACTTTGCCTCCGGCTACCCTATGAAAGGACATTTCGCTAAATGGACAGGGGAGCCAAAATAAACACACCATAATCCCCCACGCTAACTCTGGAGTTCATAATCACAAACAACGACTACAGGGAGGTCGAATCCTGAAGTTAAGTGCCTAGTGTCATGATCACTTTAGGAGTGGCCATAAAAGAGGGCATTTTGACAAATTCTCCATTACAAAATCCATACCAGTGAATGAAGTGACTATGCAAAAACAACAAAGGAATTTACATAATAAACCAAAAAGGGTATTCTTTTTGGGTGAGTTTAACTAATTCCGGAGTCCATAGCATAAAATCTATAATAATATTAAGTACACAGGGTGTACCACCCTGCATTGAAATGTAATGCAATAGCCCACATGTGGTTCATACAGAACATTCTCAGAACGTTCAATGCATATATCTGCGATCATGAGATTAGCCAATGGGGAAGAATATACCCATGGCCTTTTGGAGCAGTCACTCTGACCTTTGACTTCTGGCCCACTCAGAGACAGCGGCTCGGAGCACCACATCCTGGCTTCCCAAGACAAAGAAGGGAGTGGGGGGGGGGGGGATTGTTGCTGCTCAGGAGGCTCTCTAAACACAGGAAGGATTTACACACAGTTTATCTAACAGCCAATTGATCATGGGAATATCGCATAACCTTTTTTGGGCTTAAAATAGACCCCCATGTTCCTCCACTTGGCCCAGCGCACTGTTTAATGCTGCAGTGCTGCCTGGTGGGTAAATTCACGTCAGAGAATGAGTGATGAGTCTCCGTAAACAGACAGAAAAGAAGAATGTGTGAGTCAAGAGGACGACATGAAAAACAATGTCCTCAGACACTGAACTACCTGTAAGGAGAGCCAGGAAGTAATTATAACCTCTCAGCTAAAAGTGCATCTAAATCCTGTCTTTGATTTGACAGAGGAGATGTTGGTCTTTACGTCATGTTGATATTCCGCATGAAAACCAATCACATGGGGATCACTTAAGAGTGCTAACCCTGTAGGAAAGTGAGGGATAGTTTCAGCTCCTTGAGGTAGGCTAAGCTATAAAGGATGCAATGAAATACTTTCTCAAGAGTAAAATCACTTCAAAATGTGTGATATCTTTGATCTTGAATGACACTTAATAATTGGATAAGACTACCGAAAACCATTGCACGGAACAACACAAGGGTGGTTCAAAGGGTTTTCATGCTCAATAGATTTAACTTGAACATCAAACAAGTTCTCACATTTTGGAAACTTAAACACTTTCAAAACATTTAACAGTGTTGGTTTTTCAAATTACAATTGACACCCATCACTTACATAAACAATTCAGCTTATAAGAAAACAGATCAGCCCAGAGTTCCATCTGGGCTTAAATTTAACTATACTGCATGCCCATGGTTACTCAAAACCCAAAACAGTGTTCAGACAACATTAACTCTCTAGCCAAGCAAGGTGACAATTGTCAGTAACTCTCTAGCCAAGCAAGGTGACAATTGTGAAAACCTAATTCTTGACGGGAGAACATGGATTAACCTCTGGGCCGAAGGTGGGTAACAGCCCCAGTGGCATTCACAAGTGGAAAAGCCCCATCTATTAATCTGAGGTCTGGGCGGAAGATATCTATCTCACTGTTTGCTTTGGATGTTTTAACGGCCGGGATGAGGGGGAGGAGGCTACATAAACTGCCAACAATACCCATTCGAGGACATACTCCAAACGCATTTGGAAAGTATTCCCGGGATATGGGAAGAATGCCGTCTATGTGTATACAAGTAGGGGCTGATTAATCAGAGTTCGCTTGGCTGAGACTCACAGTGGACCAAGAGGCTGAAAGTAGGGGGACCTCAGCTGGGCGAAAAGGGGATTACATAGAGGTATACAGGATTGCATAGGGCCGAGGCCTAACCTGAACATGATGAATCCAATGGACTCCACCGCTGCCCTTCTGACATCATCGTTCACGTCGCTCACCTGAAAAGGTAGAGAACGATTAATTAACAGCAGGAAGAATGCGGTGGGGGCAAGGAGATAATGTAACATCCACTACTAATAATTTTGCTGCACAAAAGCAAAAATGAAAAACTCCCAATCAGCCAAAATATCAAAGATTTGGGAGAAACCTATACTTTTGTTCATAAACAGCTCATATCAAAGCATAATCACACCTTTTGCTTATGCAGGCTGCCATCTGTAGGAACAACCATCTGACCCAGTAACAATAACATTTATTTATTTATTTGGGCTTCCTGTACTACCAAAGGATTTCATTATCGGGAAAAATATACACTAGATGACCAAATGTATGTGGACATCTGCTCGTCGAACATCCCATTCCAAAATCATGGGCATTAATATGGAGTTGGTCTCCCCTTTGCTGTGAGAACAGACTCCACTCTTCTGGGAAGGCTTTCCACTAAATGCGGGGACTTGCTTCCAATCAGCCACAAGAGCATTTGTGAAGTCGGGCACCGATGTTGGGCAATTAGGCCTGTCTCGCAATCGGCGTTCCAATTCATCCCAAATGTGTTAGATGGGGATGAGGTCAGGGCTCTGTGCAGGCCAGTCAAGTTCTTGCACACCAATCTCGACAAACAATTTCTGTATGGACCTCGCTTTGTGCACAGGCGAATTGTAATGCTGAAACAGTTGAAACTGTTGCCATAAAGTTGGAAGCACAGAATTGTCTAGAATGTCAATGTATGCGGTGGCGTTAAGATTTCCCTTCACTGGAACTAAGGGGCCTGAACCATGAAAAACAGCCCCAAAGCATTATTCCTCCTACACCAAACTTTACAGTTGGCACTATGCATTGGGGCAGGTAGCGTTCTCCTGGCATCCGCCAAACCCAGATTCGTTCGTCGGCCTGACAGATGGTGAGGCGTGACTCATCACTCCAGAGAACGCATTTCCACTGCTCCAGAGTCCAATGGTGGAACTTGACATTGCGCATGGTGATCTTAGGCTTGTGTGCAGCTGCTCAGCCATGGAAACCCGTTTCATGAAGCTCCCGACAAACAGCTCGTGCTGACGTTGCTTCCAGAGGCAGTTTGGAATCCAATAATTTGAAGGAGTGTCCACATACGTTTGTATATAGTATACCAACACATAATAATCTGTCATAACCATCCTCGCAATTACAATACGTAATAGCTTGGCTATCCATGGCGTGATCTGTTACCTGGTTGTCGGTGTCTTGCATGAGAAAGGGGAAGGAGGACACTTACAGCCACATGCAGCAGACGTCTGATGGCCTTGTTGTTTCCGGAGCCGCAGTAGGCCATGCCAACTGTGTACATTCCGGAGCGTCGCAGGATCGGGTCCTAGAGCAGACACAGTGACAGAACACAGAGCCTTAGTTAAGAGACGAGTCTGCAGCAGTAAGTCTAGCCATGGCAACAATGTGTGGTCAACAACATCTACATCTTATTTGACATCTAGCGCATTTTAAAAAAGGTCCAATGCAGATGTTTTCATCTCAATATCAAATCATTTCTGGGTAACAATTAAGAACCTTACGGTGATTGTTTTCAATCAAAATAGCCAAAAAGAAAAAAAAATTGATTCTTAGCAAAGAGTAATTTCTCAAGCAAGCATTTTGATAGAACTGTCAGGGAGTGGTCTAAATGGGGAGGGGAAAACTGACATTTAGCTGTTATTGGCAGGGGTATGGAACTCTCTTATTGGTCTATTAACTAATTTACCATCTGATGTCGTCACCGGGCAGGCCGACACCCACCAAAACAGGCTGAAATTTCAAGTTTACAGCTTTTACACTAAAAGGGCATCATCAGCATTTTCACAATATTATTCCAACCTCAATGTAGAAATATACAGCTCTGGAAAAAATTAAGAGACCACTGCAAAATTAATAGTTTCTCTGGTTTTACTTTTTATAGGTATGTGTTTGGGTAAAATTAACACTTTGGTTTTATTCTATAAATTACTGACATTTCTCCCAAATCCAAATAAAAATATTGTCATTTAGAGCAGTTATTTGCAGAAAATGGTCCAAATAACAAATAATGTGAAGAAAATAAGTTAATATTCATTTTTAAAACACAATACTAATGTTTTAACTTAGGAAGAGTTCAGAAATCAATATTTGGTGGAATAACCTGGATTTTCAATCCCAGCTTTCATGCGTCTTGGCATGCTCTCCACCAGTCTTTCACATTGATGTTGGGTGACTTAATGCCACTCCTGGCGCAAAAATTCAAGCAGCTCGGCTTTGTTCGATGGCTTGTGACCATCCATCTTCCTCTTGATCACATTCCAGAGGTTTTCATTGGAGTTCAGGCCATGACAGGGTTGGCCACGACAGGGTCTTGATCTGGTGGTCCTCCATCCACACCGTGGCTGTGTGGCATTGTCCTGCTGGAAAAACCAATCCTCAGAGTTGGGGAACGTCAGAGCAGAAGGAAGCAAGTTTTCTTCCAGGACAACCTTGTACATGGCTTGATTTATGCGTTCTTCACAAAGACAAATCTTCCCGATTCCAGCCTTGCTGAAGCATCCCCTGAACATCCCTGATCCTCCAAAATGTCACAGTGGGTGCGAGACAATGTGGCTTGAAGGCCTCTCCAGGTCTCCGTCTAACCATTAGACAACCAGGTCCTCTACGGTCCAATCCGTACGGTCTTTTGCAAACCTCAGCCTGGCTCTTTGCTTCTCATTGGTCTTTTTTCTAGCTTTGCATGACTTCAGCCCTGCCTCTAAGAGCCTGATTCGAACCGTCCTCGCCATGCACTTCACCCCAGCTGCCGTTTGCCATTCTTTTTGTAGGTCACTTGATATCATCCTACGGTCGTTGAGTGACATTCAAATGAGTTGTCGGTCATCCCGGTCAGTGGAGAGTCATTTTCGCCCTCTGCCAGTCTGTAGCTTTGTTGTCCCCAATGTCTGCTGCTTGACCTTGTTCTTATGAACCGCCATCTTTGAAATTGTAAGGATGGAAGCAACCTGACACTCACTGTATCCCTCTGCCAGTAAAGCCAGAATTGAACCCTTCTTTCGCTCACTCAAAACTTTCCTTTTCAACTCTTTTGGCATGGTCAATTGTTATTTTTAACTCCAATTACTTTTGAGGTACTACTAGCACTGCTTTTGCCATCCAGCTGGTCCTATTGCAAGAGGATAGTGATGACCACAGCAGTGGTTTTTATACTTTTCCCTCGTTAAATAAGATTTGGTTCAGATGATCACCTAATCAGTACCTCATTCAGTAGAATGAGGTGTGCCTGTGTTGGAATTCAACAGACACTGGAATGGAAGCAATACATGTAGAGATGCTGATTTAAGAAAAATATGCAGCAGTCTCTTAATTTTTTCCCAGAGCTGTACAGTTCAAGAGAGGTATTCATTGTCACAGTACATTGAAACAGATGAATACAGGCCAGAAAAAAGCAAAAGCAACCACATTTGGCAACAATAGGCAAAAGGGTTAACTGTCATGGGTGCATAGCCAAGGAATAAATGTGAATAAATATGGTGGTAGCAGATAAGGCGAGTTTCCCCCCTTACAATGCAAAGTGCTGAGAAGCCATATACCCATCATCACCAGGCATAATGGAAGAAGAGTGTGTGCGTGTGAATGTGTGCCAAGTCCGACTGTTACCTTGTCTCTGCAGAGGCTCTCGATGAGCGTGTCTGCCTCCTCCATGCGTCCGTACATGACCATGGCGATTCCAACGGCCAGGCCGCGCAGGATCTTCTCGTGCTGCGTCTCCTGGGCGTAGCCCACCATGTCCTCAATGGCCTGTGCCGACTTCGAGCCCAGCATGACCAGCCCCAGGGCCAGCCCCACAGCCTCACCTGGGAACAGAGGGCAGACGCAGACATGAGCGCCGCATGATGGTAGAGGTCTGTGCGGGACTGATTTCTTTATCCCACCCACTCCTACAGCTTTTCATACCGGACGCGACTACTCCCGCTGGCTTTTTGTCCGACTCCCACCCGCAAGAACTGGTCCCGAACCAAACCGCAGTCCTGCAAATGTTATTTTAGGCGTATGTGACACAGCTTGCTTGGCAGACCATGGTCCCAGCAATTTTTGTGCCCTATAGGCAAAACCAAAATGGGCAAAAATAACCAAGAAATACATAAAAAAAATGTAGATTCTCACGTGGCCAATTATATTAAGCTATCGGTATTACTGGGCTATATCAGCCAATAGGCTAGACAGTTTGAAAGAGCCAGAGTTGGAGCGAGAACGGACACTTGCGCTTTTACTTCAGCTACGTTTTGCATAATCTAGCCTACCTTAAAGGAAAGGTTCACCCATTTTGAATGTTATATTGTTTTTGTGCATCTCTGAGTGATGTTCTATCAATTCCCTGGGTCATTTCATGTTTTCATCTGTACTTGAGTTAACAGCATTCAAGCAGCCAGAAATCCATCCAGTATGACATAGCACCATGATGAAGTCGCTGACTACACTGGAGGTTAACAGGAATACAACTTTTAGATCGCAAAGACGTCTATCATACATGTCATTACTCGGAAGGATTTCTTATCTCGAATGAGCCATTGATCATATTTTTGTAATATTCCTACCTCGAAAAATGTGACATTTAACTGAATTTTTCCTATTTGTGTCTGCTTTTTTAGTCCAGGGTGCTGTTGCCAGAGATATTATAGAAAGCAGATAGGAATACAATGAATAAAGAAATGTATAACGCCCCACGCAGCAGACTGTCAATGAATCGCGTTCAAGTTGTCATGCTGAGTCACGCAGTTGTTAGGCTAATTGTCACACAATCCCCTCTCAAAGTCAGTGTATGTCGATAAACGTGCCTATTTTCTTCAAAAGTACGTAATGTCACGATTCCAAAGCTATACGATACTACAGATAGTAAGTTAATTATCTCACATCTTTGAAAAGATTTGTAATAATGTACTTCTTGTTGACGAAATTCGTGCTTATGTTGGGTTTTTGAGCTAGCGCCCAATAAACTCCCCTTCACCCCTTGAAGGAGAGCGCTCCTTGTCCCAGAATCGCCCAGAATGCACTGCACGACCCATTGACATAGCATGGGTAACATTTCCCCAACTTCTCAAAAGTATATCTGCCGTTGCGAACCTTAGACTCCTCTATGAGGCACATCGATCTGCAGGTTGAACATGGTGAGATTGTAGACTCTTAAATTGATAGTTCAGTTTGTTTAGGCAATTTAGGCAAAGTTAACTAGCTACATTGCATGCTGATATTGTCTTTGGTATTAGAGCCCATAGAGAAAGCATTGCAGATGAGTCGACTTGAGCTGAAACAGATTTCCATAACGATTTTCCATGTTGCTACCAACCTTATTATAAACACTAAAATTAAAGAACAATTTTTTTTTTTTTTTTTATGTTGTTCTCAGTGTTATTTAACACTGTCAATTAAAGGAATGAGTGGTTTTGGGTGGATAGTTCCTATTTTTAAGCCAATTTCCTGCAACTACTAATTTCTCCATGGAGCTGAGTTTTTTTCCTTCAGTTTTAAAGCAAGTTTCCTGCAATTCTACAAATGTTTCCATGCAGCTGAGAAAACATTTAGCAGTTTTAAAGCTAATTGGCAATTCTATTCATTTATCCATGAATGTGTTATTTTGCTCAAACATTAAATTCATTGTTTTTGGAATTGCCAATTCTCCGTCTAGCTTTTATTTTGGTGATTGTTAGTTCTCAAAGACTATATTATTTAAAAAAATATATAGGTCCACTATCTTTTCTACATACTTTATATCTGGGTTTTAGTCGTTTAAGTTTACACTTAAGTGTTTTCCATCCCAGAAATATATTTAAACAAAATAAAAGGCTACCCGAGGATTGAAATGGCTGTACACAATAACACCAAAGTCAATATCATCATGTGAAGGAGCTAGCTGTAAAATTGCCTAAACAAACTGTACTATCAATTTAGGAGTTCATCTCACAGAGTTCAGCTTGTAGTTCCTCTCTGCCCAGAGCGAGTGCAGAGTGCATTGCTATGGCAACAACAGACACAGGGCGCATTGCGAGATGGTACTTGAAGGAGAAACTGAGTTGAATAATTTAGTACACCGGTCAGACTCAGCACATCTAAGCTAAGTTCCTACACAATTTCCTGATTTTACAGATGGACCACTTAGAAATTAAATCATGGGGAACACTTATTTTACCCACTGATAGAACATAGGCTTTCACCAAATTGATAGGAGTTTCATTTTTTTTCTGGGGTTGGATCATTCCTTAATAGAGATCACATGTGCACCTGATCTCGCATGCCCAACTAGGAGAGGAAGGCTACTGAAACTTAAGGCAGCAAGAATGATGAAGAGACTTTGTCTAACGTTTTGCATAGCCAGACTATAGCCATCAAACTAAACTCTGGACCTCGAAGCCAGTACCACTGAGTTTATTTTTAAATTGTTCCCCTCTAATCAGGGACTGACTTATACCTGGGAAACCAGGTGGGTGCAATGAATTACCAGGTGGAAGAGAAAACCAGCAGGCTGCGGACCTCGTAGGGTAAGAGTTGAATACCCCTGGCCTATAGCCTAGGAGCGGGACGATTTGCAGCCAGAGACAAATAACGTTGCGCCTTTTCCTTCGCAACTCAATTCACGTTGGTTGAGTGCCCTCCACTTCTTTCCATTATCAATATTTATTTCAAGACACTGTAGTAAACTGTAGCCTAATCGTATTAAATTGAATTTCCTTGGAAAGAAACTGTACCATGCTTCTCTGCCCATGCATTTAATTGAGACCACACATTTAGCCTATTGTCGCACATGATCTTGCACGCCCAACTAGGAGAGGAGAGGTATAGGCTACTGAACTTGAAGCAGCAAATGATGAGTGTGTGTGAGAATAGTGTGACAAAAAGGTGCTTTTAATACAATATATTGGAGAACGCATACAAAACAGAAAGATGACCGTTTCCATAATTGTCTGTCTGACCACCTGCACCCAGTACAAAAAATGCAGACTGTGCCGCAATGATCTCTTCCCTCTACATATAGAACACGGTGCTCCTATAGGATATACAATAGGACAACACGGTGCTCCAATTGGGCAATAGGAGCACCGTGTTGTTTTCGCTAGTATCACTGAACTCTTATCAAAATGTTTTTCTGAATTCACTACCGATGGGGATTTGACATCCCATGTTACACTCTATAAAGGCTACAGAGAGATGCTAGTTGGCTACATTTAAACTTGAATAGCACTGAATTCCCTATTGTCTGTTCAGGTTCATGTACCTGTTACTGCGTCATCCTGGTACAGGTTAGACTTGAGCAGGTCGTACACATCCTGCCTGGCTGTCCCCAAGGCAGCCAATCCCAGGCCTAGACCTCCGCCGTGACGGACAATCTGTGGAAGGAAACAAAGCAAACCACAGACACGAAGACAACTTTGTATTCAACTCAAAAGTGACATGATGTCCCTCTGATGGGCTTCGTATAATTATTTATATACTGCTTACACACACACATAAGATCAAATCTAAGTGACCAAAGGGGTAGGGAGGCTATGGGTTGATTTGGAATTGGGCGCTATAAATGTGACGCATCTGCTTGTTGCCACTCACGTCGTTGCTGGCATTCTTGAGCTGGCTGAGCAGGTAGTCGATAATGTCCCCCCCGTGGTTGGCGTGGATCAGCCCGAGGGCGTACAGCCCGCCTCCCTCCTGGTAGGCCGATCCAGGGGAGGTGTCTTTGGGCAGATATGTGGCCATCAACTGCAGCGCCTCTTTCTCGTGGCCCTGAAAATATGCAGAGATGTGGGTGAAACGTGGTTCTTTATATAAAAATCAGAAAACCAAAAGAGGTCTCAGATATCCATTTAGGTTTAAATTGTTTCAGCAAAAGTTTACCTTGTGAATGACGCCAAGACTGGCTGTGGCTGTGAACTTGGCCCAGTTGGTGGCTCTTGCAAGCCACTCCAAGTTCTCTCTGTTAAAATAATGAATAAAATCACATCACACATTTAAAACACAGCTTTGTTCCTTTATGTCCTCACACCACTAGGTACATGTAAAACTATACTGGCAAAACAGAAGGTGATAGTCTCCATTTGTTAATGTTAAAGCATAGTGGCTATACCTGAGGAACTGGTCACTTGTGGTACCCGTATGCATGAAGGAGTTGGCTATGACCGTGGCTGTGTGGCACACTGAATTTCGGACTGCATCCTGGAATAAGTAGACAAAGCAACAAAATGTGTGTGAAAACCTTTTAACCTTGGAGGTAAAAAATCCAGTACCGGTATATATCCAATATCAGTCAAAAGTGTGAACACCTACTCATTCAAGAGTTTCTTGATTTTTACTATTGTCTACATTATATTATAATAATAGTGAAGACATCAAAACTATGAAATAACATATGGAATCATGTAGTAATCCCCCCCAAAAAGTGTTAAACAAATCAAAATATATTTTATATTTGAGATTCTAAAAAGTAACCACCCCTTGCCTTGACAACGTTGCACACTCTTGGCATTCTCTCAACCAGCTTCATGAGGTAGTCACCTGGAATACATTTCAATTAACAGGTGTGCCTTCTTAAAAGTTAATTTGTGGAATTTCTTTCCCTTCTTATTGTGTTTGAGCCAATCAGTTGTGTTGTGACATGGTAGGGGTGGCATACAGAAGAAAGCCCTATTTGGTAAAAGACCAAGTCCATATTATGGCAAGAACAGCTCAAATAAGCAAAGAGAAACGATAGTCCATCAATACTTTAAGACTTGAAGGTCAGTCACTTCATAAAATTTGAAGAACTTTGAAAGTTTCTTCAAGTAGAGCTGCAAAAAACATCAAGCGCTATGATGAAACTGGCTCTCATGAGGACCGCCACAGGAAAGGAAGACCCAGAGTTACCTCTGCTGCAGAGGATAAGTTCATTAAAGTTACCAGCCTCAGAAATTGCAGCCCAAATAATTGCTTCACTAAGTTCAAGTAACAGACACATCGCAATATCAACTGGCCTTCATGGTTGAATTGCTGCAAAGAAACCACTAAAGGACACCAATAAGAAGAAGAGACTTGCTTGGGCCAAGAAACACGAGCAATGGACATTAAACCGGGGGAAATCTGTCCTTTGGTCTGATGAATCCAAATTCGAGATTTTTGGTTCCAACCGGCGTGTCTTTGTCGGACGCAGAGTAGGTGAACTGATGATCTCTGCAAGTGTGGTTCCCACCGTGAAGCATGGAGGTGATGGTGTGATGGTGCTTTGCTGGTGACACTTGCTGATTTATTTAGAATTCAAGGCACACTTAACCAGCATGGCTACCACAGCATTCTGCAGTGATACGCCATCCCATCTGGTTTCCGCTTAGTGGGACTATCATTTGTTTTTCAACAGGACAATGACCCAACTCAACTATTTGACCAAGAAGGAGAGTTATGGAGGGCTCCATCAGATGACCTGGCCTCCACAATCACCCATCCTCAACCCAATTGAGATGGTTTGGGATGAGTTGGACCGCAGAGTGAAGGAAAAGCAGCCAAAAAGTGCTCAGCATTTGTGGGAACTCCTTCAAGACTGTTGGAAAATAATTCCTAGTGAAGCTGGTTGAGAGAATGCCAAGAGTGTGCAAAGCTGTCATCAAGGCAAAGGGTGGCTACTTTGAAGAATCTCAAATATATTTTGATTTGTTCAACACTTTTTGGGTTACTACGTAATTCCATGTGTTATTTCATAGTTTTGATGTCTACCCCAGTATTCTACAATGTAGAAAATAGTAAAAAAGAAATAAAAACCCTTGAGTGAGTAGGTGTCCAAACTTGAGACTGGTACTGTATGTCTAATACTCATACTGGCATCCTTTACCTTTGTGTTCTTGAGAATCATTAGGTCTGTGTTGTTGTTCCGGATGAGGAACTGTAGATGCAATTCGATGGCCATTTCGCCGCTGAGAATTTTTGTCATCTTTGCATTCTGGTCCTTCGGCTCATCGTTCTATGGAAGCAGAGGCAGGGCTGACCAATTATTTTGGGTGACAACAACCATTTAAAATTGCAAAAGACAACCATCAGGTAGAGGTGGGGGTAACATTGGGTCTTTCGTACTCACGTCTGCTGCTTTTCCTGCAGGGGAGCTGCCGACCTTATCGTCCGTCTCCATAGCATCACTGAGAAAAAGGAGAAAATATGATAACTTCCATGCAACTTAAAAGATACAAAACAATCCTGATTGGCTAAACTTGGCAAAATCAACTTCGTTTCACAGTAAATTATTTGTGAAGTGTCAAGATATTCTGCCTACACAGAGATGCAATTTTAACACATCTTACTACATTTTCTACCCATTTACCCTGTTCCATCCATCTTTCCATAACCCTTTTTTCTTTCCTTTACCTACCCCTCACACCCTGAGGCTGTACCCTCCGCCTCGCCTACCTGTCTTTGTCCAGGGTGGACACGGTGCCCGTGTTGGTAGAGCCGGGCACGGCAGGGATGGGCGTGCCCACAGTGCGCAGGTTCTGGATGACGGAGGAGAGGAACTGCTGGCTGGCGCTTTCATACAGGTCGAAGCAGATCTGGTAGGCCATCAACAGGTTGTCTTCCTTCACCAGCTTCTCCAGGATGTCACTCACCGCCTGTGGGTCATCCAGGAAGATCAGGCACTGTGGAGGAGAGAGAAAGAAGGGAGACAAAGTTTGAGTGTGATGCATGGTGGTCAAGTGGTTACTTCCTTCTATTAGTAAAGTGTATTTATATGACATTGAACACATTTGCAGCTAAAAGCTGAATTGCAGTAACCAAAACAAAAAGAGATTTAGGTGGGGGAATGAAGACCGGTAATCTCTAGTCAGCCTCAAAGCGACTGATTCTGCTGGCAACACACGTGAGTATGGGTACATGCAAACTGTTTGTCCTGATGAAGACCCACCTCAGACCAAAACATTGCTACAAATAAAAGTGGTTTATGAACAATATTGTGTTTGTCTTCTCGTTTCCTCATGCAGTTTCTCACATACCCCCCTAACAATAAGGTGTGCGTGTGACAATGTTAATTTTCAAAGTAATTTGTCATTGAATGACTGTCTAATTCCACTGGGTCAAGATATTAGTTTCAGATGGTGAAATCAGAGAACCATCCTACCACCAAACTGTGGGAAGCTGAATGGATACGAAAAAAATCTGAGCCCAATTTGAAGTGTCCTTTCTTCCTGTTACCTGGCAAACGTTGATGAAGTCAGGCTTCTCCAGATTCATGTAGAGCTTGACCAGCACTCGGAGGACCTCATTGCGGAACTTCTTATTTTGCATCAGTGATATGCAGACCTTCAAGCTGTAGGCCAGTAGGCCACTAACGTCGTTCTGTACAAAACGAGAAAAAGGAAGAGGGTTAGGATTGCAAGTTGTCACTGGAAGAAAAACAGATCTGTGGATTTTCATGAAGCTAATAATTTTTGATTACATTAAGTAGTCAAATTAAACTTCATTTGTGTAACCAAAACAGAATTGGTTCAGAAGACGAGCAGGGGAACCACTGACCGATTTGAGGACGGTCTTCTCAAAGATGTCCAGGCGCCGCGTCTCCAGGGCAATGCCGATGGCCTGCTTGTACTTGTGGTCACCCAGGCACCGCAAGAACATCTTGTTGACGATGCCCTCCAGCCGGGGGTCGATGCTCTTCTTCTCCTCATCCTCGGGAAGCTCAGCGTTCTCCACCCGTTGCTTGGTGTAGTGGTCGATACATTTGGCTAAGAGGGAGAGACAGAGGTCATCAAATAACTGCTTTATACCGCTGAGGAATAATTAACCGCTGTGATTTGTGGTATCAGTGAGTTGATATCTGAATTAGCAACGCTGGTCAGTGGGTATACATCAATTGAACGTTATTGAGGTGTCTATGGGTAATGTAACAAAAGGGAAGCCTAAAGATCAGTAGGACCCTGAGGGCATCATCAAGATTGTGTACTTGGGGACACCAAAACATGCAGTTGTGACATCACTCACCGATAATGGTCTCCACATACTCAGAGTCGTCTGTGACATTGAAAAGGTCTCCTGCACCCAGAGCGTAGTTCAACGACTCATCAAATGCCCCGAGGTGGTAGAACACTTTAGAAGCCACCAAGGCAGCAAACGCCCTGCTCCGAAATGTCTCATCTTCATACAGGACCTCGCTGTGAGGAGAGAACACCATTTAGAAATAAACCCATTTATCATGAAGAACTTTACCTTGTCATGTTTCTCTTCCAATAAAACTGGACAACTTTGTGCTTCATTTTCTTATTAAAAAACACATACATTTTGTCAACAGATCCCGATATCTCAGCCCAGAAGTCATTGACAATGGAGTTCAGCTTGTGCAGAGCAAACTCCTACAAGCAAAACAATCCCAATGTTAGAATAACATTTAAAGATCATGGTCTAATAGGATTTTGGTCTACTCTAGGGCCAGGATTGGTGACCCCTGGTGTATTCTCACTGAATAACAAGCTGTGTTTATGATACCTTGAGCTGGGGCTCCTCCTCATCCAGGAGCGAAATGATTCCAGCTGAAATCAAAGAATATGTAGCTAGTCAGTTTCAACATCATGGATAAAACCTGATACATATGTGTACCTAGCTAGCTAACATTTGTCATACCTAGCTAGTTAAATTAGCTACATGTGAAGCCCAAACAGGTCAAATGAGTAGCCACGTTTACCAGGCTTTGAAAACAAATTATACAGCATGTTGTTTTACATTATCTAGTTTGCCTATTGGCAAGATGAGCCGGGCACAACTGTTGACAACTAGTAGGGTGTCCACCCACTCTGCCCAGCATGGTGAAAACACGCTCAGGTGATGACATTTCACTTATGTTATAAAAATACATTTCACCAAGACAAATATGATTATTTATGTTATGAATCATTCAGTGGGGTCTTATTCTAACATATAATTAACATTATATCCCAAAATGTTGTAACTTAATACATCTGATAAGCACAGAGCTCTGTTGACAGAGCGGTGCAGCTTTCTTGACAAAACTTGAGGAATTTACATTTTGTGGTAATTGTCTTTCTAGTTGTTTTCACAGCTCGCAAATAGCAAAATTAGCATGACACGAGCTGAAATAAATGTAAAAGGCTTTGAAAATAAAAAGCTAGCGGGAAGCTCAGTGCTTCATTGACATTTCACAGACATATTAGTGCAAAATACGGCTGCTAGAATCCTGACTAGAACCAAAAAATTGGATCATATTACTCCAGTGCTAGCCTCCCTACACTGGCTGCCTGTTAAGGCAAGGGCTGATTTCAAGGTTTTACTGCTAACCTACAAAGCATTACATGAGCTTACTCCTACCTATCTTTCCGATTTGGTCCTGCCGTACATACCTACACGTACGCTATGGTCACAAGACGCAGGCCTCCTAATTGACCCTAGAATTTCTAAGCAAACAGCTGGAGGCAGGGCTTTCTCCTATAGATCTCCATTTTTATGGAATGGTCTGCCTACCCATGTGAGAGACGTAGACTCGGTGTCAACTTTTTAGTCTTTACTGAAGACATCTCATCAGTGGGTCATATGATTAAGTGTAGTCTGGCCCAGGAGTGTGAAGGTGAACGGAAAGGCTCTGGAGCAACGAACCGCCCTTCCTCTCTCTGCCTGGCCGGTTCCCCTCTCTCCACTGGGATTCTCTGCCTCTAACCCTATTACAGGGGCTGAGTCACTGGCTTACTGGTGCTCTTTCATGCCGTCCCTAGGAGGGGTTCGTCACTTGAGTGGGTTGAGTCACTGACGTGATCTTCCTGTCTGGGTTGGCGCCCCCCCTTGGGTTGTGCCGTGGCGGAGATCTTTGTGGGCTATACTCGGCCTTGTCTCAGGATGGTAAGTTGGTGGTTGAAGATATCCCTCTAGTGGTGTGGGTTGGCTGTGTTTTGGCAAAGTGGGTGGGGAATATATCCTTCCTGTTTGGCCCTGTCCGGGGGTATCATCGGATGGGGCCACAGTGTCTCCTGACCCCTCCTGTCTCAGCTTCCAGTATTTATGCTGCAGTAGTTTGTGTCGGGGGGCTAGGGTCAGTTTGTTATATCTGGAGTACTTCTCCTGTCTTATCCGGTGTCCTGTGTAAATTTAAGTATGCTCTCTCTAATTCTCTCTTTCTTTCTCTCTCTCGGAGGACCTGAGCCCTAGGACCATGCCTCAGGACTACCTGGCATGATGACTCCTTGCTGTCCCTAGTCCACCTGGCCGTGCTGCTGCTCCAGCTTCAACTGTTCTGCCTGCGGCTATGGAACCCTGACCTGTTCACCGGACATGCCACCTGTCCCAGACTTGCTGTTTTCAACTCTCTAGAGAGCGCAGGAGCGGTAGAGATACTCTTAATGATCGGCTATGAAAAGCCAACTGACATTTACTCCTGAGGTGCTGACTTGCTGCACCCTCGAACAACTACTGTGATTATTATTATTTGACCATGCTGGTCATTTATGAACATCTTGGCCATGTTCTGTTATAATCTCCACCCAGCACAGCCAGAAGAGGACTGGCCACCCCTCATAGCCTGGTTCCTCTCTAGGTTTCTTCCTAGGTTTTGGCCTTTCTAGGGAGTTTTTCCTAGCCACCGTGCTTCTACACCTGCATTGCTTGCTGTTTGGGGTTTTAGGCTGTGTTTCTGTACAGCACTTTGAGATATCAGCTGATGTAAGAAGGGCTATATAAATTTCATATATGCTTGTTTTTGTGACGACTAACAAAAATACACACAGCAATTTCATTACACAAAATGATGCAAATGAACCTATAGACCGATAAGCATGAACCGTCAAATGTATTTTCTGCTGCTAACCGATTAACCATTAACATCCTTACATGTTAGGTTGGGAGAGGATTGGCGCATTTTCCATTTGAAACAACATTAGCGCATTATAGACTGCTGTTGAATAATTTATAAATAGTCAGACCGATTTACTAGCAAGCAATATAGACTTTTATACAATGCAGGTTCACACATCAAACGATTAGTCTATAGCACTCTACACCCCGTGCATCATCAGTTGGAAATAGGAGATGTAGAACGTTTAATAGACTAAGTTAGCAAAACACCTGCTTATAATCATTAGTAAAACACTAACTACATTAAAATTAAGTTAATTAAAAAAAAAAATGAAACTTTCCTATAATGAATGTAGGCCTATTTAAACGGTTTTGATGGATATTTTAATTTCCTTACAGTCTTCATCCATAACCATCAGTTACACAGTTTTTAAATTACCGTCACAGCCCTAGACCTTATTTTTACCCCTGAACTTATTTAGGCTTGCCATAACAAAAGGGTCAAATACTTATCGACTCAAGACATTTCAGCTTTTCATTTAATTAATTCCACTTTGACATACGGGGTATTGTGTAGATCAGTGACAACCTCAATTTAATAAATGTTTAATTCAGGCTGTAACAACAAAATATAGAAAAAGTAAAGGGGTGTGAATACTTTCTGAAGGCACAGTACATTTTGGAATGACACATTTTGATATGAGGGTCATCAAAACTAAAGGAGAAACAACAGTGGTGGATGAGGTTGCACGTCCTGTTAAAAATAACACAGCTCAAAAACCGCACAGAATCTAGGAACAATATGAACATCACTGGTTAGAGGACAATGTGTACAGTCGTGGCCAAAAGCTTTGAGAATGACACAAATATTAATTTTCAAAGTCTGCTGCCTCAGTTTGTATGATGGCAATTTGCATATACTCCAGAATGTTATGAAGAG
This sequence comes from Salvelinus alpinus, assembly GCF_045679555.1. Lineage (NCBI taxonomy): Eukaryota > Metazoa > Chordata > Actinopteri > Salmoniformes > Salmonidae > Salvelinus > Salvelinus alpinus. The sequence continues at coordinate 6,322,132 of NC_092101.1, forward strand.
TGATCAGATTAATTGCAAAGTTCCTCTTTGCCATGCAAATGAACTGAATCCCCCAAAAACATGTCCACTGCATTTCAACCCTGCCACAAAAGGGCCAGCTGACATCATGTCAGTGATTCTCTCGTTAACACAGGTGAGAGTGTTGACGAGGACAAGGCTGGGGATCACTCTGTCATGTTGATTGAGTTTGAATAACAGACTGGAAGCTTCAAAAGAAGGGTAGTGCTTGGAATCATGGTTACCTGCAAGGAAACACGTGCCGTCATCATTGCTTTGTACAAAAAGGGCTTCACAGGTAAGGATATTGCTGCCAGTAAGATTGCACCTAAATCAACCATTTATCAGATCATCAAGAACTTCAAGGAGAGCAGTTCAATTGTTGTGAAGAAGGTTTCAGGGCGCCCAAGAAAGTCCAGCAAGCACCAGGACCGTCTCCTAAAGGTGATTCAGCTGAGGGATCGGGGCACCACCAGTACAGAGCTTGCTCAGGAATAGCAGCAGGCAGGTATGAATGCATCTGCATGAACAGTGAGGCGAAGACTTTGCTGCCTTTCTTGACACCAGACCGTCCTCAAAGAAGCCACTTCTCTCCAGGAAAAACATCAGGGACAGACTGATATTCTGCAAAAGGTACAGGGATTGGACTGCTGAGGACTGGGGTAAAGTCATTTTCTCTGATGAATCCCCTTTCCGATTGTTTGGGACATCCGGAAAAAAGCTTGTCCGGAGAAGACAAGCTGAGCGCTACCATCAGTCCTGTGTCATGCCAACAGTAAAGCATGCTGAGACCATTCATGTGTGGGGTTGCTTCTCAGCCAAGGGAGTGGGCTCACTCACAATTTTGCCTAAGAACACAGCCATGAATAAAGAAATGGTACCAACACATCCTCCGAGAGCAACTTCTCCCAACCATCCAGGAACAGTTTGGTGGCGAACAATGCTTTTTCCAGGATGATGGAGCACCTTGTCATAAGGCAAAAGTGATAACTAAGTGGCTCGGGGAACAAAACATTGATATTTTGCATCCATGGCCAGGAAACTCCCCAGACCTTAATCCCAATGAGAACTTGTGGTCAATCCTCAAGAGGCGGGTGGACAAACAAAAACCCACAAATTCTGACAAACTCCAAGCATTGATTATGCAAGAATGGGCTGCCATCAGTCAGGATGTGGCCCAGAAGTTAATTGACAGCATGCCAGGGTGGATTGCAGAGGTCTTGAAAAAGAAGGGTCAACACTGCAAATATTGACTCTTTGCATCAACTTCATGTAATTGTCAATAAAAGCCTTTGACACTAATGAAATGCTTGTAATTATACTTCCGTATTCCATAGTAACATCTGACAAAAATATCTAAAGACACTGAAGCAGCAAACTTTGTGGAAGTTAATATTTGTGTCATTCTCAAAACTTTTGGCCACGACTGTAGAAGACAGCTAGCTATATTTTGAAGTGTTGCATTTTGTTTCAAGCGGGTCGCCAACTCTGTAAGTGTAACGCACAACTTTTTTTGTTAATCACTTCCATCGATATCACGCTGAAATCAATAGAACAGGGGGCAAACATTTGGAGTGTAGCATTGTTTAAACTAACACTATTCAACGGCCACATGGAAACTTGTAATAACAATAATAATTGATTTTGGGAGGCTGCCATCACGCAAGGGAACAAACTACTTTTTCTGTTAATTCCAACTAATCACAATACGCCATAGGATATCAAGTGACAATGGTTGGCTGCTATTTAAATGATAGTTTGACTTTCAAAGTCGTGTATTGGTGTGTGGCCAGCGACTTTTATAGAGACCACTTCTAATTATCCATGCCATTTAAGAATGCAGCTATCCTTTTCTGCGACCCCCAGCGTATGACTAAATCAACAGTACAAAACCAAAGATATTGATCTGTTTTAAGCAATTGATCTTGTCAACGTGTTGACTATAAACATCACCAATCTGAAGTAAAAAGGATGTGTAACACCCCCTCAATTCACTGTGGTCAAACATCAGCTTGTATAACATAGTAACATACACTGTCCACTTCATTAAAGTAGCGTAATATACATTAATTAGATATGGCTAAATAATTCAATATCTTTATTTAGGATGATACTAAATGAAGTAAACTACAATTATTTTTTAACCCTTTAGAGATTTAAAAATTGCTCCTAAGAACAATTGAACCAAACATTCGACTAGAGCGTCCATAGGGTCTGTGCAGAAAGCTGAACGTTAGACGTCCCTACTACATGTCATGTCAAAATCAATATATATCCAGTGGAGGCTCCTCAGAAGAGGAAGGGGAGGACCATACTCCTCAGTGAATATCATAAAAATAGTGAAACATTAAAAAGGTTATCCATTTTAGATAAAACTATACTAAATATATTAATTTCACCAAATAATTGATTACAACACTAAGGTCTACAGTAGCCTCAACAGCACTCTGTAGGGTAGCACCATGGTGTAGCCAGAGGATAGCTAGTTTCCGTCCTACTCTGGGTACATTGCCTTCAATACAAAACCTAGGAGGCTAATGGTTCTCACCCCCTTCCATAGACATGCAGTTATTATGACAACTTACGGAGGACGTCCTCCAACCTATCAGAGCTCTTGCAGCATGAACTGACATTGCCCACCCAATCAAAGGATCAAATAATGGTACTGAAACCATAAGCTACAGCTAGCTAACACTGCAGTGCATAAATATGGTGAGTAGATGACCGAGAAAGTGAAAGACAATAGTTTAACAGTTTAAGAAAGAAAAAGGACAAGCAAGAGAGAGAGCTAGCAATATTTCGCTGTATTTTTATCTCTCACTTCGCTAGCTAGTTTAGCCTACTCAAACAGAAAGGGTTGCCATGTTAGCTCTGGCTATGACTATACACCACAGGAAATTTTCCAGGTAAGTTTTATTAATTTATTGCCACCGGGGCCCGCCAATGTAACTGCTAGCTACCTGTACTGCATGATTGTAGAGGGAGTACTAATGTGTTAGTTCTAGTAGCTATGTTGATTGACGTTAGCTAATATGGGGACAACGATGTAGCGTTTAAAGATTATGATATGAAGGTTTGGCTTGGCAAGTTTTTTTTTCACCTGATCACATACTGCTGATGTGTTGTGCACTGAAGCCTACAAGCAAAGGGAAACGGTGAGAGGAGAGTGCGTAGATGTGAGAAGGAATTAACAAGCAAAGTAATTATGCTCTTTGTTTGTGGCTGCTATGAAAGTGAACTGTGAGTGTGATCAGGGGGTATTCATTCCTCCGATTCTATTGAAAAACATTTCTTAAACAGAAGCAAACAGAACGGGGATAAACATACCTGAATTTGTCCAATAAATACTCTTGTTTGTAACTGTTGAACTAACGGTTACACCGTCGATCAGCTAGATGCAGGCAAGCGTGCGCAAAGCAGAATTGAACGTGTCACTGTCACCTTGATTACTCAAATGTTTCTCTCGACCTCTGCAACTGTAAACTTTCACTCATAGGCTACGTTGTAGCAACCTCATTATGGGTATAGAGAAAATTTGAGTATCATGTAGTAACCTAAACCTATCGATGTTACATTGAACTGGGTGAATGGAATATGACTGACAGTCATCCAATATGCTGTAATAGAAATAAGGCCCATAAAAACAAATAGTCCCCTTATCTTAAACGGCACCGACCGCCAGTGTATCTATTTCACCTATAGATATCGTTTTATGTACTCCGGAGTTTAGAAGACGAGTTCAATGGTAAGTCAGTCAGGTAGCCTTAATTCTCACACAGCATCCAGCCTAGCTGAAACAATGCTATTTCCTTACAAGGTAACAGCTAATGTGATGCAGGTACTAACTAAACTCAGCAAAAAAAGAAACGTCCCTTTTTCAGGACCCTGTCTTTCAAAGATAATCAGTAGAAATCCAAATAACTTCACAGATCTTCATTGTAAAGGGTTTAAACACCGTTTCCCATGCCTGTTCAATGAACCATAAACAATTCATGAACATGCACATGTGGAACAGTCGATAAGACACTAACAGCTTACAGACGGTAGGCAATTAATGTCACAGTTATGAAAACTTAGGACACTAAAGAGGCCTTTCTACTGACTCTGAAAAACACCAAAAGAAAGGTGCCCAGGGTCCCTGCTCATCTGCTTGAACGTGCCTTAGGCATGCTGCAAGGAGGCATGATGACTGCAGATGTGGCCAGGGCAATGTCCGTACTGTGAGACGCCTAGGACAGCGCTACAGGGAGACAGGACGGACAGGTAATCATCCTCGCAGTGGCAGACCACGTGTAACAACAACATCAAGCCTGCGGGACAGGTACAGGATGGCAACAACAACTGCCCGAGTTACACCAGGAACGCACAATCCCTCCATCAGTGCTCAGACTGTCCGCAATAGGCTGAGAGAGGCTGGACTGAGGGCTTGTAGGCCTGTTGTAAGGCAGGTCTTCACCAGCAACAATGTCGCCCATGGGCACAAACCCACCGTCGCTGGACCAGACAGGACTGGCAAAAAGTGCTCTTCACTGACAAGTCGCGGTTTTGTCTCACCAGGGGTGATGGTCGGATTCGCGTTTATCGTCGAAGGATTGAGCGTTACACCGAGGCCTGTACTCTGGAGCGGGATCGATTTGGAAGTGGAGGGTCCGTCATGGTCTGGGGCGGTGTGTCACAGCATCATCGGACTGAGCTAGTTGTCACTGCAGGCAATCTCAACGCTGTGCATTACAGGGGGGACATCCTCCTCCCTCATGTGGTACCCTTCCTGCAGGCTCATCCTGACATGACCCTCCAGCCATACTGCTCGTGACAGGAATGTCAGTGTTCTGCCATGGCCAGCAAAGAGCCCGGATCTCAATCCCATTGAGCACGTCGGGGACCTGCTGGATCGGAGGGTGAGGGCTAGGGCCATTCCCCCCAGAAATGTCCGGGAACTTGCAGGTGCATTGGTGGAAGAGTGGGGTAACATCTCACAGCAAGAACTGGCAAATCTGGTGCAGTCCATGAGGAAGAGATGCACTGCAGTGCTTAATGCAGCTGGTGACCACACCAGATACTGACTGTTACTATTGATTTTGACCCCCCCTTTGTTCAGGGACACATTATTCCATTTCTGTTAGTCACATATCTGTGGAACTTGTTCAGTTTATGTCTCAATTATTGAATCTTGTTATGTTCATACAAATATTTACACATGTTAAGTTTGCTGAAAATAAACACAGTTGACAGTGAGAGGACGTTTCTTTTTTGCTGAGTTTAAGTAGCTAAATTTAGATAGCCAGCTAACATTAGTTAGCGTTAGCTAAATTGTTGTCCAACAGCTGATGCCGACTATAGAGTCATGAAACAATATAGCTAACGCTAACTATCAATAATGTTTTGGAATACATTTGTCTGTTTCTAGCTAGTTAGTTTGGTAACGTTAGTTCGCTTGAAAAGTTTGTAAAATAGGTAGCCAGCTAATATGTGACTCGGCATCTTTCCCGTATTCCATGCTCACATTTGCTAACGTTACTGCTTACCGGCAGATGTTATCATGTTTGGTTCTTTATTCTCCCCCTCAACTCCAAGAACCCAGGTACCGTTTCAGTTAGCAACAATGAACTTATGGAAAATCTAAATCTTGACAGGACCGTAAAGGTGTCCGTTGTTCTCAACAGAGGGACACTTGTCTCTTGAAAATAATTGTTTTGCTCAATAATGAAAGCCCCCTTCTGAAAGACCCATAGTTAGGTATATATAGTTAGTGCCTGGTGAAATTACAGCTCATCGTTGTCAAATTGGCTGATTCTTGAAAAGGGTGAAGAAAAATTATGATTTAAATCATTGACTGTATATTTCGATTCTTAGAACATTTAAAGCATCATGTCGATATGATTTTGTTTCGACAAACAGGCTTCTATTCTGCCAGTCTCGCATGAATCCGTTATTTTACATGTCATACACACGTTTTTCTGCAACCCTCGCGCTGGAGAGAAAAAAAATACTAGTAATCTTCAGTCAGAAATAATGACAGTGAATTCACATCAGTGCGTGTTTATTTTAGACGAGTTTTGTACCATCATTAGTACGTCTTTTAAATGAAAATTGATTTGTGTGACTTACATTTATCTCCCTTTTATCAGTCCTTCTACATAACTTAAAGCAAAGAGGTGCAATACATTGTTGCTCTTTTAAAATAAAATATGTTTGATAAGTCTACTGTAATTGGTTACCTGAAGGATTTGGTTATTGTAATTGGTTAACAAGCAGCGGCTTCAAAACTATGAATAAATTGCCTGAAAACAGTGAATGAATCATGAAAGACAGAACATGTAGAATCCAACAATGAATGATTGAGCAATTATACAACCATTAGTTTAAAATCATAAATACAAGTTAGAGTAAACCCATAACCCAATAATGGTTGGATTAGTGCAATTGCTATTATTAGACTGAACTAAGGCACCAAAATGTTACACTTTTCTTGGTTTCTCATTGTTTTTAACACCTTTTTATTTTGCCAATTAAAAGCATGGGTAGCCTGAGTGAAAGAACAATGTTTCTCAGACTAACTATCAGTGGCTTAATGTTAATTGAAGTCAAGTATAAACTGAAACAAAAAAACAACAACATTAAAATACTTACAAAACAGGACAATGTATAGTACCAGTCAAAAGTTTGGATACACCTACTCATACAAGGGATTTTCTTTATTTTTACTATTTTCTACAAGACCAAGTCCAAATTATGGCAAGAACAACTCAAATAAGCAAATAGAAACGACTGTCCATCAATACTTTAAGACATGAAGGTCAGTCAATGCGGAAAATTTCAAGAACTTTTCAAGTTTCTTCAGGTCGACGACATCCGATCCTCGTTTGCTAAGTCAAACGACACCGCTGGTTCTGCTCACACTGCCCTACCCTGTGCTTTGACCTCTTTCTCCCCTCTCTCTCCAGATGAAATCTCGCGTCTTGTGACGGCCGGCCGCCCAACAACCTGCCCGCTTGACCCTATCCCCTCCTCTCTTCTCCAGACCATTTCCGGAGACCTTCTCCCTTACCTCACCTCGCTCATCAACTCATCCTTGACCGCTGGCTACGTCCCTTCCGTCTTCAAGAGAGCGAGAGTTGCACCCCTTCTGAAAAAACCTACACTCGATCCCTCCGATGTCAACAACTACAGACCAGTATCCCTTCTTTCTTTTCTCTCCAAAACTCTTGAACGTGCCGTCCTTGGCCAGCTCTCCTGCTATCTCTCTCAGAATGACCTTCTTGATCCAAATCAGTCAGGTTTCAAGACTAGTCATTCAACTGAGACTGCTCTTCTCTGTGTCACGGAGGCGCTCCGCACTGCTAAAGCTAACTCTCTCTCCTCTGCTCTCATCCTTCTAGACCTATCGGCTGCCTTTGATACTGTGAACCATCAGATCCTCCTCTCCACCCTCTCCGAGCTGGGCATCTCCGGCGCGGCCCACGCTTGGATTGCGTCCTACCTGACAGGTCGCTCCTACCAGGTGGCGTGGCGAGAATCTGTCTCCGCACCACGTGCTCTCACCACTGGTGTCCCCCAGGGCTCTGTTCTAGGCCCTCTCCTATTCTCGCTATACACCAAGTCACTTGGCTCTCTCATATCCTCACATGGTCTCTCCTATCATTGCTATGCAGACGACACACAATTAATCTTCTCCTTTCCCCCCTCTGATAACCAGGTGGTGAATCGCATCTCTGCATGTCTGGCAGACATATCAGTGTGGATGACGGATCACCACCTCAAGCTGAACCTCGGCCAGACGGAGCTGCTCTTCCTCCCGGGGAAGGACTGCCCGTTCCATGATCTCGCCATCACGGTTGACAACTCCATTGTGTCCTCCTCCCAGAGTGCTAAGAACCTTGGCGTGATCCTGGACAACACCCTGTCGTTCTCAACTAACATCAAGGCGGTGACCCGTTCCTGTAGGTTCATGCTCTACAACATTCGCAGAGTACGACCCTGCCTCACGCAGGAAGCGGCGCAGGTCCTAATCCAGGCACTTGTCATCTCCCGTCTGGATTACTGCAACTCGCTGTTGGCTGGGCTCCCTGCCTGTGCCATTAAACCCCTACAACTCATCCAGAACGCCGCAGCCCGTCTGGTGTTCAACTTTCCCAAGTTCTCTCACGTCACCCCGCTCCTCCGCTCTCTCCACTGGCTTCCAGTTGAAGCTCGCATCCGCTACAAGACCATGGTGCTTGCCTACGGAGCTGTGAGGGGAACGGCACCTCCGTACCTTCAGGCTCTGATCAGGCCCTACACCCAAACAAGGGCACTGCGTTCATCCACCTCTGGCCTGCTCGCCTCCCTACCTCTGAGGAAGTACAGTTCCCGCTCAGCCCAGTCAAAACTGTTCGCTGCTCTGGCACCCCAATGGTGGAACAAACTCCCTCACGACGCCAGGTCAGCGGAGTCAATCACCACCTTCCGGAGACACCTGAAACCCCACCTCTTTAAGGAATACCTAGGATAGGATAAAGTAATCCTTCTAACCCCCCCCCCCTTAAAAGAGTTAGATGCACTATTGTAAAGTGGTTGTTCCACTGGATATCATAAGGTGAATGCACCAATTTGTAAGTCGCTCTGGATAAGAGCGTCTGCTAAATGACTTAAATGTAATGTAAATGTAAGTGCAGTTGCAAAAACCATCAAGGGCTATGATGAAACTGGCTCTCATGAGGACTGCCACAGGAAAGAAAGGCCCAGAGTTACCTCTGCTGCAGAGGATACGTTCATTTGAGTTACCAGCCTCAGAAATTGCAGCCCAAATAAATGCTTCACAAAGTTCAAGTAACAGACACATCTCAACATCAACTGTTCAGAAGAGACTGCGTGAATCAGGCCTTCATGGTCGAATTGTTGCAAAGACACCACTTCTATAGGACACCAATAATAAGAAGAGACTTGCTTGGGCCAAGAAACATGAGCAAAGGACATTAGAATGGTGGAAATCTGTCCTTTGGTCTAACGAGGGTAAATTGGAGATTTTTGGTTGCAACCACCGTGTCGTTGTGAGATGCAGAGTAGGTGAACGGATGATCTCCGCATGTGTGGTTCCCACCGTGAAGCATGGAGGAGGTGTGATGGTGTGGGGGTGCTTTGCTGGTGACACTGTTGGTGATTTATTTAGAATTTAAGGCACACTTAACTAGCATGGCTACCACAGCATTCTGCAGTGATACGACATCCCATTTGGTTTGCGCTTAGTGGGACAATCATTTGTTTTTCAACAGGACAATGACCCAAAACACACCTCCAGGCTGTGTAAGGGCTATTTGACCAAGAAGGAGAGTGATGGTGCTGCATCAGATGACCTGGCCTCCACAATCACCCAACCTGAACCCAATTGAGATGGTTTGGGATGAGTTGGACCGCGTGAGTGAAGGAAAAGCAGCCAACAGGTGCTCAGCATATGTGGGAACTCCTTCAAGACTGTTGGAAATGCATTCTTCATCAAATCATATCAAATTGCATTTGCAACATACGCTGAATACAACAGATTGCCTAAAGTTTGCAGAGAAAACAGTCTATGACTAGGGTGGCTGTAGTTTTTGACAATTTTTAGGGCCTTCCTCTGACACCGCCTGGTATACAGTGAGGGAAAAAAGTATTTGATCCCCTGCTGATTTTGTACGTTTGCCCACTGACAAAGAAATTATCAGTCTATAATTTTAAATGTAGGTTTATTTGAACAGTGAGAGACAGAATAACAACAAAAATATCCAGAAAAATGCATGTCAAAAATGTTATAAATTGATTTGCATTTTAATGAGGGAAATAAGTATTTGACCCCTTCTCAATCAAAAAGATTTCTGGCTCCCAGGTGTCTTTCATACAGGTAACGAACGGAGATTAGGAGCACACTCTTAAAGGGAGTGCTCCTAATCTCAGTTTCTTACCTGTATAAAAGATACCTGTCCACAGAAGCAATCAATCAATCAGATTCCAAACTCTCCACCATGGCCAAGACCAAAGAGCTCTCCAAGGATGTCAGGGACAAGATTGTAGACCTACACAAGGCTGGAATGGGCTACAAGACCATCGCCAAGCAGCTTGGTGAGAAGGTGACAACAGTTTCTGTGATTATTCGCAAATGGAAGAAACACAAAAGAACTGTCAATCTCCCTCAGCCTGGGGCTCCATGCAAGATCTCACCTCGTGGAGTTGCAATGATCATGAGAACGGTGAGGAATCAGCCCAGAACTACACAGGAGGATCTTGTCAATGATCTCAAGGCAGCTGGGACCATAGTCATCAAGAAAACAATTGGTAACACACTATGCCGTGAAGGACTGAAATCCTGCAGCGCCCGCAAGGTCCCCCTGCTCAAGAAAGCACATATACATGCCCGTCTGAAGTTTGCCAATGAACATCTGAATGATTCAGAGGACAACTGGGTGAACGTGTTGTGGTCAGATGAGACCAAAATGGAGTTCTTTGGCATCAACCCAACTTGCCGTGTTTGGAGGAGGAGGAATGCTGCCTATGACCCCAAGAAACCATCCCCACCGTCAAACATGGAGGTGGAAACATTATGCTTTGGGGGTGTTTTTCTGCTAAAGGGACAGGACAACTTCACCGCATCAAAGGGACGATGGACGGGGCCATGTACCGTCAAATCTTGGGTGAAAACCTCCTTCCCTCAGCCAGGGTATTGAAAATGGGTCGTGGATGGGTATTCCAGCATGACAATGACCCAAAACACACGGCCAAGGCAACAAAGGAGTGGCTCAAGAAGAAGCACATTAAGGTCCTGGAGTGGCCTAGCCAGTCTCCAGACCTTAATCCCATAGAAAATCTGTGGAGGGAGCTGAAGGTTCGAGTTGCCAAATGTCAGCCTCGAAACCTTAATGACTTGAAGAAGATCTGCAAAGAGGAGTGGGACAAAATCCCTCCTGAGATGTGTGCAAACCTGGTGGCCAACTACAAGAAACGTCTGACCTCTGTGATTGCCAACAAGGGTTTTGCCACCAAGTACTAAGTCATGTTTTGCAGAGGGGTCAAATACTTATTTCCCTCATTAAAATGCAAATCAATTCATAACATTTTTGACATGCGTTTTTCTGGATTTTTTTGTTGATATTCTGTCTCTCACTGTTCAAATAAACCTACCATTAAAATTATAGACTGATCATTTCTTTGTCAGTGGGCAAACGTACAAAATCAGCAGGGGATCAAATACTTTTTTCCCTCACTGTAGAGGTCCATGATGGCAGGAAGCTTGGCCTCAATGATGTACTGGGCCATACGCACAACGCTCTGTAGTGCCTTGCGGTCGGAGGCCGAGCACTTGCCATACCAGGCAGTGATGCAACCAGTCAGGATGCTCTCGATGGTGCAGCTGTAGAACTTTCGAGGATCTGAGGACCCATGCCAAATCTTTTCAGTCTTCTGAGGCGGAATAGGCCCTCTTCACAACTGTCTTGGTGTGTTTGGACCATGATAGTTTGTTGGTGATGTGGACACCAAGGAACTTGAAGCTCTCAACCAGTTCCACTACAGCCCCGTCGATGAGAATGGGGGCGTGCTCGGTCCTCGTTTTCCTATAGTCCACAATCACCTCCTTTGTTTGATCACGTTGAGGGAGAGGTTGTTATCTTGGCATAACACATCCAGGACTCTGACCTCCTCCCTATAGTCTCATTGTTGTCGGTGATAAGGCCGACCACTGTTGTGTCGTCGGCAAACTTAATGGTGTTGGAGTCGTGCCTGGTCATGCAGTCATAAGTGAACAGGGAGTGCAATGGAGGGGACTGAGCACGCACCACTGAGGGGCGCACGTGTTGAGGATCAGCATGGCAGATGTGTTGTTACCTACCCTTACCACCTGGGGGCGGCCCGTCAGGAAGTCCAGGATCCAGTTGCAGAGGGAGGTGTTTGATCCCAGGATCCTTAGCTTAGGGATAAGCTTTGAGGGCACTATGGTGTTGAACGCTGAGCTGTAGTCAATGAATAGCATTCTCACATAGGTGTTCCTTTTGTCCAAGTGGGAAAGGGCAGTGTGGAGTGCAATAGAGAAGGCATCATCTGTGGATCTGTTATGGTGGTATGCAAATTGGAGTGGGTCTAGGGTTTCTGGGATAATGGTGTTATGTGCCAATACCAGCCTTTCAAAGCACTTCATGGCTACAGATGAGAGTGCTACGGGTCAGTAGACATTTAGGCAGGTTACCTTAGTGTTCTTGGGCACAGGGACTATGGTGTTCTGCTTGAAACATGTTGGTATTACAGGATCAGTCAAGGGCAGGTCGAAAATGTCAGTGAAGACACTTGCCAGTTGGTCAGTACACATCCGGGTAGTCCATCTGGCCGTGTGGCCTTGTGAATCTTGACCTGTTTAAAGGTCTTACTCACATCGGCTACGGAGAGAGTGATCACACAGTCGTCCAGAACAGCTGATGCTCTCATGTAAGCTTCAGTGTTTGCTTGCCTCAAAGCGAGCATAGAAGTAATGTAGCTCGTCTGGTAGACTCATGTCACTGGGCGGCTCCCAGCTGTGCTTCCCTTTTGTAGTCAATAATAGTTTGCAAGCCCTGCCACATCCGACTAGCATCGGAGCCGGTGTAGTACGATTCAGTCTTACTCCTGTATTGACGCTATAGGGCATAGTGGGATTTCCTATAAGCGTCCGGGTTAGAGTCCCTCTCCTTGAAAGCGGCAGCTCTACTCTTTAGCTCAGTGCGGATGTTGCCTGTAATCCATGGCTTCTGGTTGGAGTATGCACCTTCGGTCACTGTGGGGATGACGTCATCGATGCACTTATTGATGAAGCCAGTGACTGATGTGGTGTACTCCTCAATGCCATCGGAGGAATCCCGGTACATAGTCCAGTCTGTGCTAGCAAAACAGTCCTGTAGCTTAGCATCTGCTTCATCTGACCACTGGTGCTTCCTGCTTTAGTTTTTGCTTGTAAGCAAGAATAGAATTATGGTCAGATTTGCCAAATGGAGGGCGAGCTTTGTACGCGTCTCTGTGTGTTGAGTAAAGGATGGTCTAGACTTTTATTTTCCTCTGGTTGCACATTTAACATGCATTAAAGTCCCCGGCCACTAAGAGCGCCACCTCCGGATGAGCATTTTCCTGTTTGTTTAAGGCCGTATACAGCTCATTGAGTGCGGTCAGTGCCAGCATCGGTTTGTGGTGGTAAATAGACAGCTACGAAAAATATAGATGAAATCTCTCTTGGTAAATAGTGTGGTCTACAGCTTATCATGAGATACTCTACCTCAGGCAAGCAAAATCTTGAGACTTCCTTACTATTAGATTTTGTGTACCAGCTGTTGTTTACAAATATACACAGACCACCACCCCTTGTTTTACCGGAGGCAGCTGTTCTATCTTGCCAATGCAGCGTAAAACCCATAAAACCCTATCAATAATCTAAGAACCATGAACTGTAACCTATGCAGACATTTAATTACCTGACGTATTTGGCAATTTATCAACCAATTGGCTCATTTGGCAATTTATCAACTAATTGGCTCAATATTGTCCACTTCATCTTTTAAAAGAGAACAATGGCACTAGGAAAGTTGATATGTGACAAAACAGATAGTTCGTCTGTAGGATAGGTCCATAGCACTTTGTTTTGAAGTCACGGCTGTTGTAGGAAGTGGACCAAGGTGCAGCGTGGTAGGCGTACATTTTCTTTTATTATAAAAAATGACGCCAATTCTGTCGCAGCCGGCCGAGACCGGGAGGTCCGTGGGGCAACGCACAATTGGCCTAGCGTCGTCCGGGTTAGGGAGGGTTTGGCCGGTAGGGATATCCTTGTCTCATCGTGCTCCAGCGACTCCTGTGGCGGGCCGGGCGCAGTGCGCGCTAACCGAGGGGGCCAGGTGCACGGTGTTTCCTCCGACACATTGGTGCGGCTGGCTTCCGGGTTGGAGGCGCGCTGTGTTAAGAAGCAGTGCGGCTTGGTTGGGTTGTGCTTCGGAGGACGCATGACTTTCGACCTTCGTCTCTCCCGAGCCCGTACGGGAGTTGTAGCGATGAGACAAGATAGTAATTACTAGCGATTGGATACCACGAAAATTGGGGAGAAAAGGGGGTAAAATGTTTTTTTTTTTAATGTTTTTTTTTTTTTTTTTTTTTATGACGCCAACAAAACAACAAACGAGAAAACAACCGTGAAGCTAAAGGCTATAGTGCCAACAAACAAAGACAACTTCCCACAAAGACAGTTGGGAAAAAGGGCTACCTAAGTATGGTTCTCAATCAGAGACAACGATAGACAGCTGTCCCTGATTGAGAACCCTAACCGGCCAAAACATAGAAATACAAATAATAGAACATAGAATACCCACCCCAACTCACACCCTGACTAAACCAAAATAGAGACATTAAAAGGATCTCTAAGTTCAGGGCGTGACATTTGAAGCATCAATTTGATCCCATGTTCTTCTTACCCAAACTGGGTGCAGCACCTGTTAACTCTATAATATCCCTCAAAACAACAGGTTTTTAGGGCTGGGATAATAACTTTCCTGCTTAGTAAAAATTACTGATATGGACGGGACTAAAATGACAGATGTTGTGATTTGTGCTCATGCACATAATTACATTACCTTAGCTCCTTCAGTAAAACTTACCTGGTCCGAATAGGGCTCTAGGCTACCTGGCTAAAATGTTTTCTCTCTAGCCTAACTTCCATTCACGGGCAACGTTAGCTAGTTAACATAAGCCTTCTACATCTAGCTACATATTGAAATTCCATACTCTCAAGCCAGGGGCACAATGTATGAATTAATGGTTGGATCAGAATCCCTGTTATAATCATTAGCCAGGCAGAGAATTAAGTAAAACCCCAAGTCCAAATCCCTATCTCCATCCATGGCTAATTTAGGAAAGGGCTAATTTTAGCTAGTTGGCTAGCTAGCCACCGGAGGACAACAACACAACGAGATGCAACAATTCAACTTTTTCTGTCAATGACGAATGCTCTCAATGGGATTTGATAGGAATGACGCCAAATCCAAACTGGGAGCTCGCTCAGTTTAGCTCAACACTGATTGGCACATTTTGTATACTTTTTTTGTCAAGTGAGGCCAGATGCTCGTTGGCTTCCCGTGCCTTCAATGCTACTGGCGGCAAACATGTCATACTCGTTTGGACCAGACAGCATCAGATTGATGGCCTACACTTAGAGAGACAGAGGGGCGCTGTTTAGCTCGCTCAGATGCTTTCTCCTGTGAGATACATCCAGCCTCTTGTGAATTGAAGGAAAATGATGAAACACAGAGAGACAAAAGATACTTTATTTTATCTTTTTTTGATATCTTTTTTTTTCTGGGAAGCCTGGCTTTCCTTGGTATCTATGACTACACGCCACTGTAAGTGATTGGGCTGGAAACTTGACCAGAAACGTCTTCTCAGCTGCAAGGGCCAAGTAACCTGCAGCCGCAGATCAATGTGAACAACTTTTATTATTCCTATTAGATCATGTTAAAGTGGTACTTTTCAGAAATGTTTACCCAATCTTAATTGTTGTCTTTCCTCAAGAAGGGTTATGCAGCTGTCTTATAATTGTAATACAAGCTCTACGGAAAGCCCTGTGCTGCGAAGTAAAAAAATGCATGGAATGCGAGTAAAGAACCTTCTATACTAAATATAGCTGAAAATTATTTTCCAAAATCTGTTCCAAAATGTTTAATTATAAACAAACATGTGTAACAAATAACAGATGAATAGACAAAGGAAGAAACACAATTGAAACCTCAATTTAAGTGTGTTGTCCTACTACACTGGGGTATAGGCAGTCTGACTCAAAGACAGTATTTCCCACTACTGGCTCTGTCCTCCTGCAACACACCATCCTCCAGCCAAGAGAAAACCATGCCACTGCTGCCCTCCAGCTCTCAGAGAGCTCCTCTGCAGCTGCTCACTGATGAATTGGAAGCCAGCACTCAGAGCTGCCATCTCCCCCCTGGTTGAGGGGTGCCTTGCCTCAAGAGTAGCAGGGGCTTGGCACCTGCCTTATGCATCCCCTCCGGGGAGCCTGCCACTGTCAATGCACTGTTCTTCTGTGTCATAGTGCCACCTAAGCTAAAATATCTGCCTGGATAAGTGCCTCTCTCAGTCACTGCCACCAGGGCCCAGTTTTTAGAAAGTTATCTGATCAGATTTCAGCAATTGGATAGGATTAAATGTTAAAATTGGGTTCAGATTTGGTAATCCATTCCGTTGTTTTTGCATTTTCCAGGTGATTAGGAGAGTTTTGATACTGAACATCAGGATTATCTTGATCCCACTGGAAGGGTGGATTCAGGTGTGAGGCACTACAACCAAGAAAGGTCAATGTAACTAAGGTGACAAGGTTTAAAAACCTTCTTAGATCTGAAAAAACAAAGGTTAATTATGTTAAATTGGCCACAGTATAGGTATGTGGTCAGTTGTTATATTGAGTACAAATAAATGCATGTACTTATAAGTAATCTAGGCACCTTTATTCATGTATTAGTTTACTCATCTCTGGTTCCCTATGACAGTGTAGAAGTAGTACCATATATTTCCCAGTAGATAGCAAGGTGCTGGCCTGTTCAAAGCAAGTAAAATCCGGATTCTGTGATCTTGATATTGTCTCTATAGTCTAAATTGTAAATTGTTATTTGTTCTTGATTGACTTGCCTGCAAAACATAAAGGTTAAATAAAACAATTATTATTCTGTGTTGACTTTGATACTCTAAGGCCTCATTTTTACTGGTTAAGTAATATGGTCACACACAAAAACTCCTGGGCCAAGCTGTGAGGCATACTTTGGTGCTGGTGCTGACTGCATTCTCTAACTGAGCCACTAGGGGCACTGGCACCTGCAGCATCCATCGTTCACCTGCAACATTAGCCTTTGAAGGTAATATGACCTCAACACTTTTCACCAGACTGAGGGGCTGTGTTCACAGTATACAATTTTGTTCCTCAAGCGTGGGGAGACCAAAGTACACGAGCTGAAGACACATTTGACTAATGTGATCTGTGGCACGGCTGCCAAAATAAAGGGAAATTGTAAGGAATGATGCTGGAGATGAGAAGCAGGTACAGGGAGTGAACATTTAATTAACCACGGACATGGAACAGGACAGGACAGCGTCTGGACAGGAACACACAATGACAACAATGCTGACACATGGATCTAACCAAAGAAAAAGACAGATATAGGAGGGCAATTAACAACTTAAAGGAGTCCAGGTGAGTCCAATGATGCGCTGCTGCGCGTGATGGTGACCGGTGATGAAGCGTGGGTCCTTGTGGCGATGGTGATAGATGTGCGCAATGAAGGCAGTCTGGCGCCCTCAGAGCGGGAAATGGCGCCACCCACTGCCGAGCCCACTGGGGCAAGAAAAACTTCTAGAGCCAGCTAGGGCATGGAAGCCCGACGAGGCACCCCCCGGTTCCATTGACAACATCACCCGGACCGCACGTCACCAACAAAAAAAACAGGCCTCCCTGATGCTTTCAATTTTGGTGTCAGAATTCTGTAAGGAATGACGCTGGAGATGAGATGCAGGTACAGGGAGTGAACATTTAATTAACCACGGACATGGAACAGGACAGCGTCTGGACAGGAATAAACAATGACAACAATGCTGACACAGGGATCTAACCAAAGAAACAAACAGATGTAGGAGGGGCAATTAACAAATTAAAGGAGTCCAGGTGAGACCAATGATGCGCTGCTGCACGTGACGGTGACCGGTGATGAAGTGCAGGTGCGCGTAATGAAGACAGTCTGGCACCCTCGGGCGCCAGAGCGGGAGAGCGGTCGTGACAGGAAATAATTGTTCTTTGGATGAGATCTGCATGAGCAAAAGGGAACAAAATATTTTGGCAGGAAAATAGCTGTGTCTAGTTTTACAGAGCTCCCTCTTTTCTAATTTGAGACGAGAATTACTGCTGAGGTCTTATCAATCTAATTCAGTGTGGACCGTCACTGTGCACATCTTCAGAGAGGGAAACTTCAAGGGAGCTATTTTCATAACGGAAACATGGTTGCACGTCAGTTCTTTGCGAAAAGGTGTTATTGCATTGCTCTGTTCTGAATGTTATTTTGTTTTTGGGGATTTGTGTCTGGTAGACTTCGCATTTTGGACTCTATTTTAAAATGTCCTTTCATAATTGAAGGAGTGTCACTAAAATTTTTGTGGATATGGGCACACAGTAGCTGACACTGATATTTAAATATGAACCAATGACGGCTGACTCTACTTCAATACACAGTACTATTTACATATTATTACTTATTATGTGAATTATAGAAGAAAATAAAATGTCAGAGAAACAGTTACTGTATTGTTTACAATATTCTACAGTTTTCCAATACCCGAAATACAGATATCACACAGACAAGATGGCATAGAGTAGCACAGTACACTACAATCAAGCGGAATACCTACACCTGATGTTGGATCTCCTTCACAAACTTGCACAATGAAAATACTGCCTAATCAATCCACAACATTTTCTGTCCTTTACAATCTGATCTTAATCACCAGTTATGAGAGGAAAAACAGATTTTTGTCTTTTACTCTTGATGAGATGTTTCTCCCCAGTTATTTTGTCCCCCAGGGTTTTCGTGTTACATTTGCTTAGAAGACAGGACACAACTTTTCCTCATTTATCTCTGGATGCATGGTCAAACATAAAGGGCCAATTGCAACGATCGAAAGCCACCAGATTATTGGCAGGGCCCAGTTAAAAAAAAAAAGGTTATCTGGATTTTGCCTATTGGATAGGATTGAATACATTGAAATAACATTTATAGAACGGATTAATCATTAACTTGAATGGGGACTTTCGTTCTATTTATTACATTTTTATGCATTTAATCCTATCCGATAGGCAAAATCCAGATACCTTTTCAAAAACTGGTTAAACCATCAACTTTTGTTAAACCATCAATACGCACTAAAATCACCCGCTAAACTGATCTCAATTGCAACCAGTATTGGCCACAGATTTACCGCTCCCTAACGTGGATGTCGAGGTAATTTTTTTTGTCCTCATTGCAACCAACATTTTTCACAACAATTTTGCCCTCTGATGGATATTATCATGTGAACAATTTCATCCTGCAATTTGAGCTGACTAAGGCCGATTTGTCTATTTGACAGTCACTCAGTGCAACTGAAATAAAGTATTTCCTAGTTCACCACAACACATCTACTTAGCCAATTTACATGACACCTTTTATGATTGGAAAACTACTTTTGGTGTAGGCTATTCTTATATATAAAAAAAATATATATATACAAACAGAATTTAGAATGTTCATAGGCATAGAAAAAGTGTGATTTATAAAATAGTACTATGAGTGTCATACGCACACCGGTTGGAGAAAACCAAATATTTTTTTATTTAACCAGGCAAGTCAGTTAAGAACAAATTAGTATTTACAATGACAGCCTAGGAACAGTGGGTTAACTGCCTTGTTCAGGGGCAGAACAACAGATTTTTACCTTGTCAGCTCGGAGATTTGATCTAGCAACGTTTCGGTTACTGGCCCAATGCTCTAACCACTAGGCTACCTGCCACATTAAATATAAAGGCAACATGCGACAATTTCAAAGATTTTACTGAGTTAGAGTTCATGTAAGGAAATCAGTCAATTGAAATAAATTAATCCCTAATCTATAGATTTCACATGACTGGGAATACAGATATGCAACTGTTGGTCACAGATACCTTATCAGAAAACCAGTCAGTATCTTGTGTGACCACCATTTTACCTTATGCAGTGCGACACATCTCCTTCGCATAGAGTTGATCAGGCTGTTGATTGTGACCTGTAGAATGTTGTCCCACTCCTCTTCAATGGCTGTGCGAAGTTTCTGGATATTGGTGGGAACTGGAACACGTTGTTGATCCAGAGCATCCCAAACATGCTCAATGGGTGACATGTCTGGTGAGTATGCTGGCCATGGAGGAACTGGGACATTTTCAGCTTACAGGAATTGTGTACACATGCTTGCGACATGGGGCCATGCATTATCATGCTGAAACATGAGGTGATGGCAGCAGATGAATGTTATGACAATGGGCCTTAGGATCTCATGATCTCAGTATCTCTGTGCATTCAAATTGCCATCGATTAAATGCAATTGTGTTCATTGTCCGTAGCTTATGCCTGCCCATACCATAACACCACCGCCACCATGGGGCACTGTTCACAACATTGACATCAGCAAACTGCTTGCCCACACGATGCCATACACTGTCTGCCCTATGCCCGGTACAGCTGAAACCAGGATTCATCAGTGAAGAGCACACTTCTCTGGCATGTCAGTGGCCATCGAAGGTGAGAATTTGCCCACTGAAGTCGATTACAACGCCTAACTGCAGTCAGGTCAAGACCCTGGTGAGGACGACGAGCATGCAGATGAGCTCACTGAGATGGTTTCTGGCAGCCGGTTGCGCAAAACCCCAGTTTCATCAACTGTCCGTGTGGCTGGTCACAGATGATCCGGAAGGTGAAGAAGCCGGATGTGGAGGTCCTGGGCTGGCGTGGTAACCAGTTGTGCAGTTGTGAGGCCGGTTGGACGTATTCTCAAATTCTCTAAAACAACGTTGGAGGCAGCTTATGGTAGGGAAATGAACAATCAATTTTCTGGTAACAGCTCTGGTGGATATTCCTGCAGTCAGCATGCCAAATGCATGCTCCCTCAAAACTTGAGACATCTGTGGCATTGTGTTGTGTGACAAAACTATACACTTTAGGTGGATGGATTATCTTGGCAAAGGAGAAATCTGGTTGAATTGCTGCAAAGAAACCACTACTAAAGGACACCAATAAGAAGAAAAGACTTGCTTGGGCCAAGAAACACAAACAATGGATATTAGACTGGTGGAAATCTGTCCTTTGGTCTGATGAGTCCAAATTTAAGATTGGTTCCAATCGCCATCTCTTTGTGAGACGCAGAGTAGGTGAACGGAGGATCTCCGCATGTGTGGTTCCCACCGTGAAGCATGGAGGATGAGGTGTGATGGTGTGAGGGTGCTTTACTGGTGACACTGTCAGTGATTTATTTAGAATTCATGGCACACTTAACCAGCATGGCTACCACAGCATTCTGAAGAGATAAGCCATCCCATCTGGTTTGCGCTTATTGGGACTATTTGTTTTTCAACAGCACAATGACCCAATACATCTCCAGGCTATGTAAGGGTTATTTGACCAAGGAGAGTGATGGAGCGCTGCATCAGATGACCTGGCCTCCACAATCACCCGACCTCAACACAATTGAGATGGTTTGAGATGAGTTGAGCCGCAGAGGGAAAGAAAAGCAGCCTACAAGTGCTCAGCATATGTGGGAACGCCTTTAAGATTGTTGGAAAAGCATTCCAGGTGAAGCTGGTTGAGAGAATCCCAAGAGTATGCAAAGCTGTCATGAAGGCAAAGGGTGCCTACTTTGAAGAATCTAAAATATATTTAGATTTGTTTAACACCTTTTTTGTTACTACATGATTCCATATGTGTTATTTCATGGTTTTGATGTCTTCACTATTATTCTACAATGTAGAAAATAGTAACAATAAAGAAAAAACCCTTGAATGAGTATGTATGCCCAAATTTTTGACTGGTTCTGTATTTCACTATGACCTGCTGCTAACTTTGAGGCAGGCTGTTGCTGAGTGAGTGGTGGGAAGGGCCTGAGGGGTGAGTGTGTGTTGAGAGAACACTACAGCTATTAGTGCGCGAGAGGAGAGGGAGCAGCACACATGCACGTCATGACAACTTTTTACCAGTTGTAGGTAGACTATTTATAGTGAACAAAAATATAAACGCAACATGCAACAATTAACTGTTTTACTGAGTTACAGTTCATATAAGGAAATCAGTCAATTTAAATTAATTAATTTGGCCCTAATCTATGGATTTCACATGACTGGGCAGGTGAGCAGCCATGGGTGGGTTTGGGAGGGCATAGGCCGTTCCACTTGGGAGCCAGGTCCACCCACTGGAAAGCCAGGCCCAGCTGAGTTTTTCCCCACAAAAGTACTTTATTACAGACAGAAATACTCCTTTCTGGGATCTTTTATTTCAGCTCATGAAACATGGGACCAACACTTGGTGTGTATATTTTTGTTCAGTATAGATTGTCATTATGGACACACATTTTTCCAACCATTTTTCTGTAAAACATATTAATACTCTAGAACACATATAGAAATAATGTAGACAAAGCACTGGAAAATGCATTAGAGCGCATTACATAAATTTGCACAGAGGTTTCTAAAACTGCATTCTAGTGTTGACTTTGCTTAAAGAAAACTGTATCAAGCAAAATGTTTTATGCATGCTCAGTTCTTGGGTCTCGGGGGCTGCCCGAGAGGAAATTTTAAATTAAAGTTATGGAACTCCCTCATGTGGTTCTTTTTATGGGGAAAAGTCCTCAATGAAACTGACATTAAAATGTGGAGAAAGATACATTTGCCCGTTGGCCATCAAGTAGCCTAATAATTTAGACGCCATTGTAGGCTACCTTTTGATACAATAAATATGTTGACATGACGATATCACTGGAGTCATTGCAAATCAATTTGTGCCACTTTTGTGGTCAACTGGAGCAGGCAAACCAATTGAATAGATAGCCTATAACTTAACGCTACAACAAATATAAACGTATGTTATTATGCAATTATTAATGGACATGTTTAGTTAATTCAATTGGAAGTTATCAAAGCTCTATCGCCTTTGCCGATCAGTTGTTAGAACGCATTCGATTGACGGTAACAGATTAGAATAGGCTACAGGTCAAAATAAATCAACCAAAAAATTAAAACTGGCTGTTGTTGACAAGCATATTCACTTCAAATACATATTATTAAAATGTAATTATAAACTCAATTATGACCCTCAGTAGCCTATTGGGAAACACAAACACTTCTTACCTCGAAATCACCTCGCTATTCATGTTGAATACATTTGTCTGTTAATTTGAACTAAGCAAGCTGTTAAATCGTTCAGGTTACATCTAGCCTACATCTTGTCTAGGCTACTGTAGACTATCTGAAATTAGATGTAGACCTATCAGGGGCTATAGGCTACTTGCCTTTATCGAATCAAACCACTGCAAAGTTGAATTAGAATCATAAACCCAGATTTTAGTCTGTAGCCTATGCCTATTGAAATAACATTTAAATCTCACAAATGGACCATTTATAATGGTTTGTAGTCTTAACATCTGGCAAATAATAACAGCAGAATTGCCAGAAAATAGCCTAACATTTGTTTTTTTATGTTCATCCAAGTGTTTCTTGCTCAGATATTTCAAGATCCTCTGTCCAACTTTCATCACTCAAATATTCCTGTCAGATTTATCTATAGTTATGCACATGTGCAAAGGTGATTTATTTACAATTACAATCCTGGTTCGAGCCCTGAATGCTGATTGAGCCCTGAATGCTGATATCAGACCATATACCACAACTATTACAAATAAATACTTTTTACTGTTCTAATTACTTTGGTAACCAGTTTATAATAGCAATAAGGCACCCCGGGGGTTGGTGGTATATGGCCAATATACCATATGGCCAATATACCAACGGCTGTATCCAGGCATCATGCTTAAGAACAGCCCTTAGCTGTAGTATATTGGCCATATACCATACCCCCTTGTGCCTTATTTCTTAATTATATTAGTGAAACAAGTTAAATCAACATCCATTGATGGAAAATTATCTGGCGAGTTTAATAAGGGCAAACTATATTTTCTCTTGCGACATATTCAAATTCCTTTATTACATCATGTCATAGCTCGCAATAAGAAAACCGAATTTTGCTTATAAAGGTTGTTACAAGTTACTACGATATTCCTTAGTTCGCATGATAACGTTATGGAAAAAGGGTTTATTGTATAAATATGGCATTCTTGCTGTGAAATTTTTTTGGGGGCTAGATTTCAGGCCTTTTGGGTGGGTTTTGAGTGGTCATTGTATTGGATATTTAAGCTAGACCTGGCAACCCTGACCGGCAGCTAGCCTCGTGGTTAACCGCGTTGGGCCAGTATCCGAAAAGTCGCTGGCTTGAATACCCAAGCTGACTAGGTGAAAAATCTGTCGATGTGCCCTTCAGCAAGGCACTTAACCCCAATTGCTTTGGATAAGACTTATGCTAAACGAGTAGTCGCATGAAAATCGGTCACCAATTGTATGGAAACCTAGCTACAGCCTGAATTCAAAATGGATGATATCGGGGGGGGTTTCTCACCCATCTACACACAATACCCCATAACGACAAAGAGAAATCATGTTTTAGACATGTTTGCAAACTCCCTAGTCCTTGCCGATGACAAGCATACCCATAACACGATGCAGCCGTGCTTGAAAATGTGAAGAGTGGTACTCAGTGATGCATTGTGTTGGATTTACCCTAAAAATAACGCTTTGTATTGTGAGATAAAAAAATCACATATTTACATGATTTGTTTAATATGAATAGTTAACAATTAATATGCTTAACAATAATAGAAACATTTATTTAGTGCCAATGCTGTGCTTCTCAGAAAGGATGGTTCATCTCTTCCACACTCACTCCCCGCAGCTGGTCTGGGCGTGTATTCTCTTTGCTTCTGAGTAACCTGGTCACACGGCATATAACAAAGAGCCTCTGAGAAGTGACCACAGTTATTCAGGCCATCCTGTTCTTTACTATCTTCCAAGGGCACAGCTGTGGGGAGAGATAGAAGAGAACAGAGGCTAGCTTGGTAGAGAAAGGAGTAAAAGGAACTGCCGTTATCACTTGTTTGTGCGCTATGACCCAATACACCTGGGCACAAGAAGAAATCAAGGAATCTTACGATGCCTTGATCTGCTGGGGAGGGTTGGAACCAACCACGACTAAGCAGTTCTTGGGTTTCTATATAAAGCCCTTACGTCTCTATATTATTCCAGCTCTCACTCCATTCAATCTGTTTGCATGTAGTGACCTTGCTCCCTTATAAGTGAATAAAGATTTAGCTTAAGTATAACTCTGACTTGTGTGATATGTTTGTCTCTCCACATTTGATAATACAGAAATATCCACCACAGTATTCAGGACAAATTTCTTTGCCACATTTTTTTTCAGTTTTACTTTAGTGCCTTATTGCAAACCGGATGCATGTTTTTTTTAATTTTTTTTTATCCATCGACCAATAGGTGTCCTTCTTTGCAAGGCATTGGAAAACCTCCTTGGTCTTTGTGGATGAATCTGTTTTTGAAATTCACTGCTCGTCTGAGGGACATTACAGATAATTGTATGTGTGGGGTAGAGAGATGAGGTAGTCATACACAAATCACGTTAAACACCACTATTGGACACAGAGTGAGTCCATGCAATTATTATTATTTTTTTATTTAGGGGGTAGATCAGCTTTAATATTGTAGATAGATTGTGGCTTCTATCAATTTAATTGTCAGCATCATTTCCAATCCCCCATATATATTTTTGTGTGTGTGTATATATATATATATTATTTTTGTGTGTGTATATATATATATATATATATATATATATATACATACATACACACACACACACACACACACACACACACACAATTTTCCTGCCCCATGATGCCATCTATTTTGTGAAGTGCACCAGTCCCTCCTGCAGCAAAGCACCCCCACAACATGATGCTGCCACCCCCGTGCTTCACGGTTGGGATGGTGTTCTTCGGCTTGAAAGCTTCCCACTTTTTCCTCCAAACATAACGATGGTCATTATGGCCAAACTGTTCTATTTTTGTTTCATCAGACAGGAGGACATTTCTCCAAAAAGTACAGTCTTTGTCCCCATGTGTAGTTGCAAACCGTAGTCTGGCTTTTTTAGGGCAGTTTTGGAGCAGTGGCTTCTTCCTTGCTGAGCAGCCTGTCAGGTTATGTCGATATAGGACTCGTTTCACAGTGGATATAGATATGTTTGTTTATACTTGCGCACTATTGTTTGTGCAGATGAATGTGGTACCTTCAGGCGTTTGGAAATTGCTCCCAAGGATGAACCAGACTTGTGGAGGTCTATAATTTTTAATCTATAATTTTTTTTTTCATTTGATTTTCCCATGATGTCAAGCAAAGGCGCTGAGTTTGAAGGTAGGCCTTGAAATACATCCACAGGTACACCTCCAATTGACTCAAATAATGTCAAGAAGCTTCTAAAGCCATGCCATAATTTTCTGGAATTTTCCAAGCCGTTTAAAGGCAACGTTAACTTAGTATATGTACATTTCTGACCTACTGGAATTGTGATACAGTGAATTAAGTGAAATAATCTGTCTGTAAACAATTGTTGGAAAAATTACTTGTGTCATGCAAAGTAGATGTCCTAACCGACTTGCCAAAACTATAGTTTGTTAACAAGAAATGTGTGGAGTGGTTGAAAAACAAGTTAATGACTCCAACCTAAGTATGTACATTTTCACTATATATATATAAATCATTTCCCCCCCCCCTAACCCTACCACCCCTTTCCATTGTGCTGTTTCACAAAAGGTTCTGAACCTTTCTATTCTCATAGTTTCTGAAAATTAAAGATCTCCTCCCAACTACACTGCTCAAAAAAATAAAGGGAACACTTAAACAACACAATGTAACTCCAAGTCAATCACACTTCTGTGAAATCAAACTGTCCACTTAGGAAGCAACACTGATTGACAATACATTTCACATGCTGTTGTGCAAATGGAATAGACAAAAGGTGGAAATTATAGGCAATTAGCAAGACACCCCCAATAAAGAAGTGGTTCTGCAGGTGGTGACCACAGACCACTTCTCAGTTCCTATGCTTCCTGGCTGATGTTTTGGTCACTTTTGAATGCTGGCGGTGCTTTCACTCTAGTGGTAGCATGAGACGGAGTCTACAACCCACACAAGTGGCTCAGGTAGTGCAGCTCATCCAGGATGGCACATCAATGCGAGCTGTGGCAAGAAGGTTTGCTGTGTCTGTCAGCGTAGTGTCCAGAGCATGGAGGCGCTACCAGGAGACAGGCCAGTACATCAGGAGATGTGGAGGAGGCCGTAGGAGGGCAACAACCCAGCAGCAGGACCGCTACCTCCGCCTTTGTGCAGGAGGAGCACTGCCAGAGCCCTGCAAAATGACTTCCAGCAGGCCACAAATGTGCATGTGTCTGCTCAAACGGTCAGAAACAGACTCCATGAGGGTGGTATGAGGGCCCGACGTCCACAGGTGGGGGTTGTGCTTACAGCCCAACACCGTGCAGGACGTTTGGCATTTGCCAGAGAACACCAAGATTGGCAAATTCGCCACTGGTGCCCTGTGCTCTTCACAGATGAAAGCAGGTTCACACTGAGCACATGTGACAGACGTGACAGAGTCTGGAGACGCCGTGGAGAACGTTCTGCTGCCTGCAACATCCTCCAGCATGACCGGTTTGGCGGTGGGTCAGTCATGGTGTGGGGTGGCATTTCTTTGGGGGGCCGCACAGCCCTCCATGTGCTCGCCAGAGGTAGCCTGACTGCCATTAGGTACCGAGATGAGATCCTCAGACCCCTTGTGAGACCATAGGCTGGTGCGGTTGGCCCTGGGTTCCTCCTAATGCAAGACAATTCTAGACCTCATGTGGCTGGAGTGTGTCAGCAGTTCCTGCAAGAGGAAGGCATTGATGCTATGGACTGGCCCGCACGTTCCCCAGACCTGAATCCAATTGAGCACATCTGGGACATCATGTCTCGCTCCATCCACCAACGCCACGTTGCACCACAGACTGTCCAGGAGTTGGCGGATGCTTTAGTCCAGGTCTGGGAGGAGATCCCTCAGGAGACCATCCGCCACCTCATCAGGAGCATGCCCAGGCGTTGTAGGGAGGTGATACAGGCACGTGGAGGCCACACACACTACTGAGCCTCATTTTGACTTGTTTTAAGGACATTACATCAAAGTTGGATCAGCCTGTAGTGTGGATTTCCACTTTAATTTTGAGTGTGACTCCAAATCCAGACCTCCATGGGTTGATAAATTTGATTTCCATTGATAATTTTTGTGTGATTTTGTTGTCAGCACATTCAACTATGTAAAGAAAAAAGTATTTAATAAGAATATTTCATTCATTCAGATCTAGGATGTGTTATTTTAGTGTTCCCTTTATTTTTTTGAGCAGTGTATTTTGCAACCTGTACGGCGCAGCTGTACATTTTTTGATCCTGAAATGAAACAGGTATACTTTTTTAGTCATCACAATTTTCTTTAGCCAATTTTGGTCTTTAACGCAGGGTAGACAGACAAGTTCCTTACCTTCTCCCCTTTCCATTTTGTGATAATGCTGCAATCAGTTGGTTGTAATTTTGGATAGAGCAAACATTTCCATATATTTTTGTTAACTGCATGTGGGACATAACTCCAACAGTCCTATTTATGATATCACTTACAAAGATTATACTGTTAATGTTTTGTTCCAAAAATATATACAGTGGGGCAAAAAAGTATTTAGTCAGCCACCAATTGTGTAAGTTCTCCCACTTAAAAAGATGAGAGAGGCCTGTAATTTTCATCATAGGTACACTTCAACTATGACAGACAAAATTAGAAAAAAAATCCAGAAAATCACATTGTAGGATTTTTAATGAATTTATTTGCAAATTATGGTGGAAAATAAGTATTTGGTCAATAACAAAAGTTTATCTCAATACTTTGTTATATACCCTTTGTTGGCAATGACATTTGTCATCAAATTCACTGGCAGGAAACAAATAGAATAGATGTAACCCAGACGTAATCTGTACTCATTTACCTATTCAAAACTAAAAAGAAAATAACAAATTAAACAAAAAAAATGAAAATATTAAATATTTACAAAAATGTACAGGAGCTCTCTGCCTCATGGTGCCATGGCAAAATGTGTAAAATAGCATGAGATTAGCTATAAAACTGCGCCGTGGCGGACCTTGCGGGGTGCCCTGCAAAAACTGCACTACGCCACTGTGCCTACCCTGACTGCAGTAACCAAACTGAGTGCATTATGGCAAGTGCCTTTTGGAGAGAAAACCACAAAATTAGAGCTCACACAATACTGGGATAACCTTTGCGAAGACGAATCTGACAGCATTTCACTTTATCCTCATTTACTGTGCCTCATTTCATGACAAAATTGTTATGTAGAACACTTTGAGCTAAAAGAGCCATTCTGTCACAACATACACATTTTCTGAAAAATCTCATCTACTGAATTACCTTTGATGGCAAATCTGGCTCATTGTATTATACTGCTGCAGGGACGGGTACACACGTGCACACACTGTGCTGATGAAGATGTCTCTGGTCTGTAATTCACATTGTCACTCCACATTTGTCTTTGTAATGCTGCGCTGCAGGGGAGAGAGGAACAGCAGTTGGCTGGGTACAAAGGGTGCAGTCAACATCAAACAGATTTAGCTATTGAAACAATAACTGCAGCTTTATTGACTGCTATCACAGTCTCATTTTACACACTATAGTAAACTATGTCCACAGCAATACTGTATGTATGGGTGTTACATACGCCTCCTGGAGGAGGGAACGCAACACCCCGTTACATCTCAACTCCCCGTGGAGTGAAAAAAGTATGTGATCGTAGGTGCGGTGGAAGGATGACAGAGGCTGAGAAAAATACTGTTTACAGGGAATTTATTATTCCTAACACACGGTAATGTGGGGAAAAGGGGCTGGACAGAACCAAAGCAAAGAAGGTAAAAGTTAAGGAATCCCCTTCTACCTTATCTGCCTTTCCACTTCTAACCTAACCTTTAGCACCACCTGGCGCGCTAAACAAAATACAGGGGGTGGTCCGCCCAGGTCTTACCTAGTGTGCATAGACAGATTAAATACTACCGGTTATGTATGCCCACAGGCCTCTTGCCTAACACTCCCAAGGTGTGTGTGTGTGTGTGTCCCCCCCCACACATCTTTTAACCATCTTTTAACCTAAATCCAATGACATGGTAAAATGTTTTGTTGATTTCGCGTTGACAACTCAACCAAACAAAATCTAAACATGTTGTTGCATCATTCACACTTTAGTGAAAATCGGGCCAGTGGTGTCTGAGATACCGAGCGTGACGTACCTACAGTTGATTACTACAGCACCTCCCTTGGGCCAATCAGTGTTATTTTGTAAATGCCAGATCTCCATGGCCAGACGCATCATTCACCTAAGTTGTCAAAATTGGGCCAGTGGTGTCGGCGATATCGCGTGGGTTAACTAGACTCATATC
Organism: Salvelinus alpinus; assembly: GCF_045679555.1. NCBI lineage: Eukaryota > Metazoa > Chordata > Actinopteri > Salmoniformes > Salmonidae > Salvelinus > Salvelinus alpinus. The sequence goes on from NC_092101.1 coordinate 6,352,328, forward strand.
CATGAGCATTTGTGGAGTCAAACAGATCAAGAGATATAAACATGTGCCAGTTATAGCGCCACCGTGAAGTCGATATGAATATTCTTGTATATGTTGAGTCTTGACAGTGTTTACAACATGTGTACCAAATTCTGTTACAATACGAATATCATTGCCTGATTTATATGTATTTATGTGCCAGACCAAACCCATGTGAATGTTTATTGATCAATATCGGCCACAGTGTTTTAGGTACTAGTCTGGAAAATATTGCGTTGAGAGACCTTTGTCCATAGACGCCACATCTATCGACAAGTTTCGTGGAGATTGGTCATTCGGTGCCAGAAGAGTAGTGGTTTAAGTGTTTTTCCAAAAATTCAAAATGGCTCAAAATCCATCATGGCAGATGGATCGCTGAGGCGAATTTGTTCCTTGTGAGGAGAGAGACCTATGTTTCCGAATTTAATGACTTTAGGTCAAACAGGGTGAGGGGTGTGACCTTTCAAAGTCTGCATTTTCAATCTTGTGTTATACCGCCCCAATCAGCGTAATGGCAAGACACATAATTCACCCAAGTTTCGTCAAAATCGGGCCAGTACTGTCTGAGATATCGCGTGTGACTAACGTATCGTGATCCCCCCCCCCCGATTTCATTGTGGGGGACAACTAGACGTTGAAATGATGTCTGTGCACAGTGGGTAGTAGTATCTTCATCAATTGGCATGTTTGAGAATTCAGGTTATTTGTCTAAAAGTTTTACCAGGAAGTTCAGTCTAGTTGCCTTTATTGGTTTGACCAGAGGTGGCACCACAGATTCCAGAGTGGTGTGTTGTAAAAAATATTTTTTTGTGATCTGGTAACCTAACCAGGTCAAACTCTGGACCTTATATGGTACGACGTAATTCAGCTGTTGTAAAAAAGGTTTAATATGGGCTATGATGGGAACAGAGTTTTTGCTAATCAGGTCACATGGTTTAAAAAAACTCCTGGAAAAACTCCTGGCCTTGGGGAGGATGAAAACCCTGTCAAACTGCAGCAACTTTGTACTTGTTCATGTGAATTAGATTTTAAAGCAGGACTAGGGGGGTTTCCTACACACAGACACAGAGAAAGAAACATGATTGGACAATGAAACTCACAGGGCTGAGCTTGCTTTATGCAGGTTAACATTGTGTAGTTAATCATATTTGATTGGGAAAAGTCTAGGTAGACTAGTCAGCCCAAGTTTGAATATAAACCAAATGTTATCCCATTTTCATTTTCTCACAAACAAATGGGCTATAAATACACAACATAACTGCTTTTCTTACCCTGGCCAGAGAGAAAGGGTGCATAGTAGGCTAGACTATGCAGCTGCTGTCGTTAATAGCCTACAGACTGAAAAATAGTATTGCTTTCATGCAATACCCAATGTCAGATCACTAATGTTCAGGTGTAGGCTGCTACCTTTATGTAAAAGTTGTTCTTGTCTGTTGGGAGTGATGTGTTATCACGCTTGCTAAATAAATACAGGAGGAAAGGGGTGAGCGTGCCTTGAGCGTACTGCGTTGGGCCTGGCCCGGGCGACCCAATATGGTCTGGCTCCAGCGGATACCTTATCAGGACACAGACGCTGTGAGACATGTAAAGGGTTGCGTCAATCGAATCTGGTATCAGGATAAAATGTGATTCAGAGTCACCGAATATACTTTAAGTATTTTTATTTAACATAAGCGATAAATGGTAAATGCAATTTTCGTATATACGGGTTCACTGTATCACCACGCAGGGTAAAGCAGAGAACGGACTGAAATAGTACAGACATGTTCTTTTATACTGTGACAGAGGTAGTTCCAACTTTAGAGTTGGCCTGTCACAGTAGAGGCTTAGCGTGGTTTAAACTTGCTAGCCTATCGGTGGTGCCCAGGCTGGTCCCAGCCCACCAAGCACTCAGGATTCAGATGTCCGGAATGGTGTTTGTGAAGATTGAGCTGAGTTGTCGGTTTCTACACATTCCTCAGTACCTGTTTTCTTGTTATTCAGCATTTTCCCTACACATTCCTCAGTTCCTGTTTTCTTGTTATTCAGCATTTTTCCATCTTGTCTCAACCTTGTGGTTTGCACAGTCGACACCCTAGATTAACAGTCGCTCTGGATAAGAGCGTCTGCTAAATGACTTAAATGTAAATGTAAAATTAACAACAGCTTTTCTGCAGTCACGCTATGTTTTGTGATTAACATGTCCTATTTCTATAAGGCATATATTTTTGTTAAAAAGAGAACAAAACCATCCTTCACAGACATATATACTCAGACAGGTCTAATGGTGCCAGAGAGGATGTTGCGTTACCGCCACCAACAGCAGGTGGTGGAATTGTATTTAGAATTAGTAGCTAAGTACTAGCTAGTGTGTACTAGCTCGGTAGCTAGTGTTGTACTAGCTAGCTGCACAAGCAAAGGTGTTTAACATAACTCCCTGGACACGAGCTAGTGTACCGACACACACTGATGCCCTAGAACAGTGGTTCCCAAACGTTTTATAGTCCCGTGCACCTTCAAACATTCAACATCAATGCGTACCCCCTCTAGCACCAGGGTCAGCGCACTCTCAAAGGTTTTTTGCCATCATTGTAAGCCTGCTACACACACACACACTATACAATACATTAATTAAACATAAGAATGAATGTGTTTGTCACAACCCGGCTCGTTGGAAATGACAAAGAGCTCTTATAAGACCAGGGCACAAATAATAATATAATAATAATCAATCATTTTGCTCTTTACTTAGCCATCTTACATATAAAACCTTATTTGTTCATCAAAAATTGTGAATAACTCACCACATGTTAATGATAAGGGTGTCTCAGTCTTTTCCACACACAGTCTGTGCCTGTATTTAGTTTTCAAGCTAGTGAGTGCTGAGAATCCACTCACACATAGATACGTGGTTGCAAAGGGCATCAGTGTCTTAATTAACAGCGCGAGGCAGGATACTCTGAGCGCAGCCCAATCCAGAAATCTGGCAATGGCTTCTAATTAAATTAAATTATCACAGAACCGCTTGTTGCATTTTTGATGAGGCTCTCTTGTTCAGATATCGGTAAGTGGACTGGAGGCAGGGCATGAAAGGGGACAATGAATCCAGTTGTTTGTGTCCTCCGTTTCGGGGAAGTACCTGCGTAATTGCGCACCCAACTCACTCAAGTGCTTCGCAATATCACATTTGATATTGTCCGTAAACTTGAGTTAATTTGCACATAAAAAATCATACAACGATGGAAAGATCTGTGTGTTGTCCTTTTTAATGCAGACAGAGAAGAGCTCCAACTTCTTAATCATAGCCTCAATTCTGTCCCGCACATTGAATATAGTACATGCACTTTGAGGTTCACAGACAAGGTGGCGTCAGCATTCATAATCTGCAGATGGATGCTTCTCGCTTGACCTGCATTTTCCGTGAATCTGATTGGTCAAGACACACAACGAGCCTGCAACGTCACTCCAATGCGATAGAGAGAGTAATTATGCACGAGTTTACAAATCGTGAGGCAAATCGTTATAAAAAACAGCACTTTGACCCTCTTTTTAATGCTTTGCGTCTATATATTTTATTTACTAAATCAAAAGTTGGTGTGATTGAAAAGTGTTGTGGAAAATGCCGCCTCGACACACGTTTTTCAGCAACGCTGAGTTTGACTATGAGGTTCCTGAGTTAGAATCGAGAACTCGGCTTTAGCTATTGAACTGGTTATTCTCAGTCAACAAGACCAGTATCAAAATTGAAGGGTCTATTTTCCATTTAACTTGGATCTGAAAATTTGGTGTGCCTCATGGATACAGTTGAGGTCGGAAGTTTACATACACTTAGGTTGGAGTCATTAAAACTCGTTTTTCAACCACTCCACAAATTTCTTGTTAACAAACTATAGTTTTGGCAAGTCAGTTAGAACATCTACTTTGTGCATGACACAAGTCATTTTCCCAACAATTGTTTACAGACAGATTATTTCATGTATAATTCACTGTATCACAATTCCAGTGGGTCAGAAGTTTACATACACTAAGTTGACAGGGACTTTAAACAACTTTAAAAAAACATATTTTTTTGTATTTGACATTGTGTTGTTATTTCGCTGAACACTAGACCGTGCCTTTAAACAGCTTTTTTGAGCATGTCACAGTAGGAGTCAAATTGTATCATAATCAATCCCCTCTGAAAGATTAAAGCTGCTTTGCCATCAGTCAAAGTAGGGTTTGGCCGTATCTCTGGGGTAAGGAGAAGAGGTTGTTTTTGATAACTGAGACTATGCAATGAGCCATAACCCATGCACACAGCAATTAAAACCATTTGTACAAAAATACAAATTTTAACCACTGAATTCAGCAATTCACAAGAACAAAAATAAAACAAATTAAAATATGCTGAGTCATTCTTTTAAAACATGAAATTCCGTAAAAATGTTCAGCTGTAACCGACAGGTCTAGTAGTCAGAAACCAACTGTGTGCCCGAGCGTTGTTGCTTAGCCGCTGCAAGAATGTACTGACAGGGATTTTGCCCAGTGTGTGGATCTGGTCAATGCGCCCAGTCGCCTTGCAGTAGGCTACCGCACAGTGAGGCAGCAGCGGGCCCAGTAGACTGGCCAATCACCGGTGGCGAGTCCACCTGGCGGGGGTATCATGGGCTAGCAAGCCCAGCGCATCTAGACGTTATGTCATAGTGCAGATTCCGACCTCCGCCTTCCACCACAAAAGGATTTACATCATCAAAGCCCATGCTTTTTCTTCACCTTCTCCACATTCATGACACACGTGCAACACATGCCCTGTGAGGCATTACGTAATGATGCCTGCCAGAGCAAAGTGTCTTTACACGGATAAAGAAATGATGATGTGATATATTGATATGAATTTCTCATTTTGCCCAATAACGTGTCAGACTTCCATTCATCAGTCTTCCAAAATGAGAGTTCAGAGGAGTGTAGATACCTGGGGTTTTCAATTCCTACATGTAAAAGGAAAACTCTGCCCAGAATCGCACAGCTTCCTGGGATGCCGACAACTGTTTAATTGCTCATCAGATATTAAATGTTTGTCAGGAAGATTCCTCTTCCAGAAGGTAACTGACAAAAAGAATGCAGTGGAGGATGTTTACAAATGATGTGAAAGAGGTTTCACCATAATCTGATTATACCCGTCTCAGCTCTCTGCCTTGCAGATGTGGATGAAATCATGACATCATTCCTATTGTTATCATTCACTCAAAATGCCAGTTTATTGACTTGCCACCTGGTTTGAGGCACCATACTGTTGCAATGAATTTGTTTTTACATTTAAAGCCCCCATGCAGTATTTTTGTACATAGGCGTACAGAGGGCCATTATTAGCAACCATCAATGCCACGTTGTGTTAGCTTTAGTTTATCATTTTAGTTGATCAAGTTTATCATTTTTTTAAGGCTAACACAACGTGCCATTGGAACACAGGAGTGATGGTTGCTGATAATGGGCCTCTGTACGCCTATATAGATATTCCATAAAAAATCTGCCGTTTCCAGCTACAGTAGTCATTTACAACATTAACAATGTCTACACTGTATTTCTGATCAATTTGATGTTATTTTAATAGACAAAAAATGTGTTTTCTTTCAAAAACAAGGACATTTCTTAAGTGACCCCAAACTTTTGAACGGTAGTGTATATGTGCTGTGTGTGCAATAGCCAGGGGACGACATTACACCAAAAAACACTTACCTTGATGGAAGCCCCCAACCTAAAGAAACTGAAAGTGTATTTCTTCTGGAGCCAAGTTACATGTTCCTCAAACATGCACACAACAAAAACGAGCGATACCACGTGGTGCTGGGCCCAGTTAGGTCTTTCACACATTCACCCACTCCTGAAAGATCAGCCACAAAATGTTGGCACCATTTTGTCAGGTTGTAATCAAGCACTGGTCTCCAGCATGGGAACAGAAGAGGAATACCTGGTGCGGTAGTCTCAGGTTGGACTACTCCAAATCATCTTGGTTCTGACACACACACACACACACACACATAACGCTTTGCAGGTCCATCAACCCATTTAAATACCTCTCACAACCTACAGTAACCTGTGGATCATGTGAGAACCTTTTCAATTCAGCAGGACGTTAATAATCTATTTATCTACACTTTATGTAGTGTCCTGTAATACTTAGTTTGAAGTGAGACACATTCGGTCATTCATAACACATACATAAAGGCTTAATGATGAAATCACAAATGTATTATCACTTAGGGAATTATCACTAACAGCTAAAACAAACATTAAAGACATACATTTACTTTTATTTGTAAATGTTTAAAATAATGCAAATACATGAATACTTGACGAGTGAATTCTGAGCCGGTGTAGGCCATAATTGTAAATAAGAATTTGTTCTTAACTGGCATGCCTAGTTAAATATATTAACAAAAAACAAAAAACAGAAAATATATATATCACATATTAAGTTTCCTAAAGTCCAGCAATGCAATCACATTGAACATTACATAGGGCTGTGTATAGTGTAGCTTGTCCCTGAGCTGGCAGACTATAAGGGCACAAAGCGAGTCCCAGATGCAGACACAGGGGGCAGATGGTTAGAGTCCAAGATGTTTATTAACAATCCAAAAGGGGTAGGCAAGAGAATGGTCGTGGACAGGCAAAAGGTCAAAACCAGTTCAGAGTTCCAGAATGGCAGGCAGGCTCAAGGTCAGGGCAGGCAGAATGGTCAGGCAGGCTTGAATGGAGTCCAGAAAAACAGGCAAAGGTCAAAACCGGGAGGACTAGTAAAAGAGAATAGAAAAGCATGGGAAAAACACACTGGTTGACTTGAACATACAAGACGAACAGGAAACAGGGATAAATACACCAGGGGAAATAAGCGACACCTGGAGGGGGTGGAGACAATCACAAGGACAGGTGAAACAGATCAGGGCGTGACATGGACAAATGATTCTTGCCTCTCTTCCTGCTGGAAGTACTGCATTTAGGCTCCAACCTTAAAGTAACGACAAAGAAAGTTAGCTGGTCTGTTAGGAAATGTCAGCTGGATAAGGGCATTTCTGTGCTGTGCCAGAAACTCTAAATGGGAAGATAAGAAACTCCATTCAGTTTCCATTATTTTATTCCTCTTTCATTTACAAATCTCATTATAACATTTTCAAAATAAAAGTCCCCCACGTTCTTAGTAGAAAAGTGTCAATAACCATTCATGATATATGAAAAATAATTGTGTAAGCATTACCAATGATTCATATTTAAGTGACATTTGCATTAATTTGGGTTTTAAAACATGTTCCAACGTCAAATAAATGCCCCCAATAACTTTTTTGGGTGCAGCAGTAAAAGTATTGTAGGGAATACTCAGTAGGGTCTGTAGAATGTATATATGGTGTCATTTCATGGGACTAATAATATGGAGTGTTGCTGGCCTTTTACTCCACCCATTACATTGGCGATCGAATCACATCAAACGTGTGCTTACTGCACTACAGAAAACCACTAACTAAACAACAGTACAGGGCATGCTCACTGAATTAAAGTGCAACTACACAAAGTTTCTTAAGAGTTTTCCCAGATCTCAAAAATCATCCCCTGATGTGGTTTAAGCACTGTTGTGAATACAGAAAATCCAATGTTGTTTTTCTATTAAAAAGGTGTGAAAAAACTGTGGGTTAAACCAGAAACCTGGAAAAACAATGTTTTTTGCTTTGCTTGACTGCACTTTAGAGTGGGTGTCATCCTGCAGCACAGCATTTTGGGGGAAATTGAGGTAAAGTCCAATATTGACTATGCACCCAAGAGGGACAAAGGTTGGGCCATCCTAGAAATGTTTTAGTGAAATATAATATAATATATACAATTTTGCAGATGCTTTTATCCAAAGAGACTTAGTCATGCATGAATCTATTTTTACATATGGGTGATCCAAGGAATCGAAACCCAATATCCTGGCGTTGCAATGCTCTACCAAGATGCATGACAGGGTTATAAACTCTTTTTGAAGCCTCAATTTAATATGATTTATAAGGCCTTTATTAAACAGTGCTTATGCCACCCTTTATAAACACAGGTTTATGTCATATTTGACAGTGGGTTATGTCACATTTGACATTGGTGGTTATGTCACACAGTTATGCCACATTTATGAACCATTTATAAAGCATGACATACGGTTATAGATGAATTGTAACACATTTCTGTAGTGTTTATGAAGGCTTTATGAAGCCTTTATAAGCGGCACTTCATTTAAAGCCGGACCAATCAGGTCACAAAATAGACTTTGTGATGATACTGGAGATTATTTACATTTACATTTAAGTCATTTAGCAGACGCTCTTATCCAGAGCGACTTACAAATTGGTGCATTCACCTTATGATATCCAGTGGAACAACCACTTTACAATAGTGCATCTAACTCTTTTAAGGGGGGGGGTTAGAAGGATTACTTTATCCTATCCTAGGTATTCCTTAAAGAGGTGGGGTTTCAGGTGTCTCCGGAAGGTGGTGATTGACTCCGCTGACCTGGCGTCGTGAGGGAGTTTGTTCCACCATTGGGGTGCCGGAGCAGCGAACAGTTTTGACTGGGCTGAGCGGGAACTGTACTTCCTCAGAGGTAGGGAGGCGAGCAGGCCAGAGGTGGATGAACGCAGTGCCCTTGTTTGGGTGTAGGGCCTGATCAGAGCCTGAAGGTACGGAGGTGCCGTTCCCCTCACAGCTCCGTAGGCAAGCACCATGGTCTTGTAGCGGATGCGAGCTTCAACTGGAAGCCAGTGGAGAGAGCGGAGGAGCGGGGTGACGTGAGAGAACTTGGGAAAGTTGAACACCAGACGGGCTGCGGCGTTCTGGATGAGTTGTAGGGGTTTAATGGCACAGGCAGGGAGCCCAGCCAACAGCGAGTTGCAGTAATCCAGACGGGAGATGACAAGTGCCTGGATTAGGACCTGCGCCGCTTCCTGCGTGAGGCAGGGTCGTACTCTGCGAATGTTGTAGAGCATGAACCTACAGGAACGGGTCACCGCCTTGATGTTAGTTGAGAACGACAGGATGTTGTCCAGGATCACGCCAAGGTTCTTAGCACTCTGGGAGGAGGACACAATGGAGTTGTCAACCGTGATGGCGAGATCATGGAACGGGCAGTCCTTCCCCGGGAGGAAGAGCAGCTCCGTCTTGCCGAGGTTCAGCTTGAGGTGGTGATCCGTCATCCACACTGATATGTCTGCCAGACATGCAGAGATGCGATTCACCACCTGGTTATCAGAGGGGGGAAAGGAGAAGATTAATTGTGTGTCGTCTGCATAGCAATGATAGGAGAGACCATGTGAGGATATGACAGAGCCAAGTGACTTGGTGTATAGCGAGAATAGGAGAGGGCCTAGAACAGAGCCCTGGGGGACACCAGTGGTGAGAGCACATGGTGCGGAGACAGATTCTCGCCACGCCACCTGGTAGGAGCGACCTGTCAGGTAGGACGCAATCCAAGCGTGGGCCGCGCCGGAGATGCCCAGCTCGGAGAGGGTGGAGAGGAGGATCTGATGGTTCACAGTATCAAAGGCAGCCGATAGGTCTAGAAGGATGAGAGCAGAGGAGAGAGAGTTAGCTTTAGCAGTGCGGAGCGCCTCCGTGACACAGAGAAGAGCAGTCTCAGTTGAATGACTAGTCTTGAAACCTGACTGATTTGGATCAAGAAGGTCATTCTGAGAGAGATAGCAGGAGAGCTGGCCAAGGACGGCACGTTCAAGAGTTTTGGAGAGAAAAGAAAGAAGGGATACTGGTCTGTAGTTGTTGACATCGGAGGGATCGAGTGTAGGTTTTTTCAGAAGGGGTGCAACTCTCGCTCTCTTGAAGACGGAAGGGACGTAGCCAGCGGTCAAGGATGAGTTGATGAGCGAGGTGAGGTAAGGGAGAAGGTCTCCGGAAATGGTCTGGAGAAGAGAGGAGGGGATAGGGTCAAGCGGGCAGGTTGTTGGGCGGCCGGCCGTCACAAGACGCGAGATTTCATCTGGAGAGAGAGGGGAGAAAGAGGTCAAAGCACAGGGTAGGGCAGTGTGAGCAGAACCAGCGGTGTCGTTTGACTTAGCAAACGAGGATCGGATGTCGTCGACCTTCTTTTCAAAATGGTTGACGAAGTCATCAGCAGAGAGGGAGGAGGGGGGAGGAGGGGGAGGAGGATTCAGGAGGGAGGAGAAGGTGGCAAAGAGCTTCCTAGGGTTAGAGGCAGATGCTTGGAATTTAGAGTGGTAGAAATTGGCTTTAGCAGCAGAGACAGAAGAGGAGAATGTAGAGAGGAGGGAGTGAAAGGATGCCAGGTCCGCAGGGAGGCGAGTTTTCCTCCATTTCCGCTCGGCTGCCCGGAGCCCTGTTCTGTGAGCTCGCAATGAGTCGTCGAGCCACGGAGCAGGAGGGGAGGACCGAGCCGGCCTGGAGGATAGGGGACATAGAGAGTCAAAGGATGCAGAAAGGGAGGAGAGGAGGGTTGAGGAGGCAGAATCAGGAGATAGGTTGGAGAAGGTTTGAGCAGAGGGAAGAGATGATAGGATGGAAGAGGAGAGAGTAGCGGGGGAGAGAGAGCGAAGGTTGGGACGGCGCGATACCATCCGAGTAGGGGCAGTGTGGGAAGTGTTGGATGAGAGCGAGAGGGAAAAGGATACAAGGTAGTGGTCGGAGACTTGGAGGGGAGTTGCAATGAGATTAGTGGAAGAACAGCATCTAGTAAAGATGAGGTCAAGCGTATTGCCTGCCTTGTGAGTAGGGGGGGAAGGTGAGAGGGTGAGGTCAAAAGAGGAGAGGAGTGGAAAGAAGGAGGCAGAGAGGAATGAGTCAAAGGTAGACGTGGGGAGGTTAAAGTCACCCAGAACTGTGAGAGGTGAGCCATCCTCAGGAAAGGAACTTATCAGGGCGTCAAGCTCATTGATGAACTCTCCAAGGGAACCTGGAGGGCGATAAATGATAAGGATGTTAAGCTTGAAAGGGCTGGTAACTGTGACAGCATGGAATTCAAAGGAGGCGATAGACAGATGGGTCAGGGGAGAAAGAGAGAATGTCCACTTGGGAGAGATGAGGATCCCAGTGCCACCACCCCGCTGACCAGAAGCTCTCGGGGTGTGCGAGAACACGTGGGCAGACGAGGAGAGAGCAGTAGGAGTAGCAGTGTTATCAGTGGTAATCCATGTTTCCGTCAGTGCCAAGAAGTCGAGGGACTGGAGGGAAGCATAGGCTGAGATGAACTCTGCCTTGTTGGCCGCAGATCGGCAGTTCCAGAGGCTGCCTGAGACCTGGAACTCCACGTGGGTCGTGCGCGCTGGGACCACCAGGTTAGAGTAGCAGCGGCCACGCGGTGTGAAGCGTTTGTATGGTCTGTGCAGAGAGGAGAGAACAGGGATAGACAGACACATAGTTGACAGGCTACAGAAGAGGCTACGCTAATGCAAAGGAGATTGGAATGACAAGTGGACTACACGTCTCGAATGTTCAGAAAGTTAAGCTTACGTTGCAAAAAATCTTATTGACTAAAATGATATAGTACTGCTGGCTGGTGAAATAGGCTAGCTAGCAGTGGCTGCGTTGTTGACTTTGTTTGAAAGTGTAGCTGGCTAGGTAACCTCTAACTGGCTAGGTAACCTCGACAATTACTCTAGACTACACAATTATCTTGGATACAAAGACGGCTATGTAGCCAGCTAAGATCAAACAAATCAAACTGTTGTACTGTAATGAAATGAAATGTAATACTACCTGTAATACTACCTGTGGAGCAAAGCGGAATGCAACTACTCGCTCCAAACCAAACCGGAAGTGCGTATCGTAGAGGGAGAGGCAATAGAAGTGTTGTTTCTTGTATTATTGTCTTTTGTGTCTTTAGAGGACTGCTTCACCTTAATGTCCCCTTTCCCTTTTCTTCTGTCCTTATTTTGTCCCACTTTGTCCCTTCTTTGTCCCTTCTTCTCTTCTGCCAACTAGACACTCCTTGTTAGCTAGCTAGCTTCTTTCAGGAATGTCCCTAGCAACTGCCTAGCAACAGGTAAACAACTTAGCTAGCTAAGAAAACGGTATAATTTTATGAAAAATTGTTACTTTTTCAAAAGCCTTTCTTCTTTGTTTGCTGCTTGTTTGGTCTCCTATTCAGTTTGCAGTTTTCTTTTGATTTTTTTCGATGTACTTTACTCTAAAAAAACATTTAAATTTCAATATTTGTAGGAGCTCATCTTTTCAGCTGCTGCTGCTTAATTTGGAACTCCGGAACAGACATTATAACTTATTACAAATGTTCTAATGAGTAAACACTCTTGAATTACACATTTTGGAATGTTTTCTGCTGTTGAAAGTAAAAAAGAAACCAGACTGCAATGAAAGGTTGTCATTTTTTCATAAATGATCTTGTCAGTTATTACATAACATGATAAACAGATCGTAAACAGGGTTATAATGAAAGTCTTAATCATGGCATACAAGTATCTTTTCAAGTTATTGTTTTACATGTGCTCAAGCTCTGGAAGGTGTTCCTGTGAGAGGAAAACAAATCATGGTGAAAGTAAGAGCTAAAGTAAGAGATAAAGATAATAAGATAGCAGGTATAGAGCAGCAACAGAGTAGTCATCGATGGAATAAAGTACAAAAAAGTTGTGTTTTTATTTACATTGTCATCACAAGATTTCTTGAACACTGACATTACTATACACAACTATAATCTCATCCTGTGTCAGGAAAGGTGGAAGGGTTTTGTATTGCACACTTATTGCACACACACATCTACACTTAGCTTCTCAACAAGAACTTGTTTGTCAGAATCTGTTGTGAAATGTGATGGTTATGGTGAAAATCTACCGGAGGATAGTTGGTGACCACTGCCCCTACACACAATACAAATGTGTTTTCAAATAGTCATGCATAGATAGACCCACCCATTGACAAGTCTTAAGGCTAGGGTTAGGTTTAGAATACGGTTTAGGGTATGGGTTAAAGTTAGGGTAAGGGTTAAGTTTAGGGTTAGGATTAGCGTTAGTAACTAGTTAGTTGAAATGTTACTGATAGTCTGTAGAGCTTCTACCGATGGACTATCCAAATAAAGTTTTACCAAGTTGGCAAGCTACCTAGCTAGCTAGCAACCTACTAGCTAACGTTAGCTAGCTGATTCCCAGACAGATGAAAATTGGAGCTGGGTATGTGGAACATTATTTACATTGTGGTAGGCAATGTCTGGCTGGGCCCTAGGTCAGCGTTTCCCATTTACGATTCTGACCTTACTTTGTATGTAGCAAGCGACAGGTACCTAGCTATGTAAATATAAATGTCAGGTCAGTAGCTAATGGTGGCTAGCTAGCTATCCTAGTTGCGACCGAGGTTAGTAGTTAGCTAGCTAGCTACCAGCAGCACCACAATATCATGTACTTTACTTTTAATAATAATAGCTACCTAGAAGAATAACTATTTAGACACTTTTTGAAAGGTTGCTGCTGGCTGCCAACTGCCGCTGCCGGATGCCAGATTTATGGGACAGAACCTTGATGGAGAATGAAAGCTGCAAATCCACTGGCTATTGTAAGTGTAGCTTACATATGCCAAATCAGACGAAGTGATTGTACGGATGGAAGAATGTGCAAACAAACAATTGCTGCCTTGCAGCCAGCTACTCTTGCTTTTGGAAGTGCATAACTAGAAACCTCTGCTGTGCATATCAACTTGAGGAGTATCAATTCCACTGGGCGGGATGGCAGCAGTAGGAGGAGATATTCAAATCAAAGATGAACTGTCATTGGTCTATTACAATCCAACCTCCGGGTGATGTTATGCGGCAGGCCAAAAACACCAACCCACCTGAACAGGCTGAAATCCTAGGAGTTTTTTTCAAACAGCTCTTACACAAAAATGCCATTATTATAATTTTTTTAATAATTCATAATGTGGAAATATAATAATAATAAAATAAAAAAAAGGAAAACACGTTTTTAATTGTAGCGGGCCTATAACCTTGAAGCATAGTTTCTATAGTTATGATCTAATATGGAAAAAATTGTTACAGAGAAAACTGAATATGAGCACAGAGAGATTAATAGTTTGTCATGTTGACCTGTCCACTACCTCACTCACAGTGAGAGTCTTTTGACCCGTGAGGACTCATTAATTAGGGTGACAAACCTTGCATGCCCAATGTGGAGAGTGACTGTGTTCACTCAATGCTGAAGAAGTCCTGTATGTGGTATATATGTGGGTTTAGGGTTGACCTCGCCCTGGGCGATCATGATAAGTAGCAATATAAATGGAAATTAGGCTCTTCAACTTGGAGTATGGGACAGTTCAGAAAAAATTATACTGTGCAGATAAGCAGTGACAATAATGGCTTGATGTAAATGACATGGCTGGTATTATTCTCTTGTCTTTACCGCTATTGTCCGTGGAGTAAATTCACCCCTTCTTGTTTCAGCCGCATACTGTAATGGTTTTGGTAATCTTTTGATTCTGTAGTGCTGCTCTATTTTTCAATTACCGCCTTACAATGATTATGGCTGCTAACTGAGCCAGATACTGGCATGGGGGAACTTGGTTGTCAATAGTAGGCGACAGCTGGTTGAGTTCTTCTAATGTTCATCTCACCCAACACTCATATTATAATTTAAAAAAGGAGGACCACGGCACTCTTCATATAATTAATTAAAATTCCTTTGTTTGTTTGGCATGTTCAATAGATACAACGTTTTAAAAAATACGACGCATTTCGGCTGCATGGCCTTCATCAGGGAGTACAAATAAATAATAATACAATGTCCTCTTTTGAACAGCTTTTTCCAATCAGCCCTAATTAGAAGAGGGAGTGGTGACAAATTGACTGGACAACACCTAGTAAGCAATTCTATACACATTAACAAGTAAAATACTGTAGATATATTATCAACAATGTTTACTCCAGGCTAGAAGCAAGCTAGAAGCATCAGGACGCCTAGAAAGGTAGTTCTAACCTTAAATATGCCTGGGCAAAGTGCCAAGAAAAGGAAAGCAAACTATTCCATAGTACACTAGAACACAGCAAACATGGACAACAACAGTCTAAACATAGCTGAGGGCAATAGAGCAAAATGTACACTAGATGACAGCAAATGGACCTTTCACGACCCTACAGAAAAGGTGAGAAATCCATATCTTCATTTAACTAGGGTACTTAGAGGCCTGTATTTTGTAAATTCAAAAACGTTCCCTTTGGTTTAGCTGTTTAAGACGGTCCCCTTTTGTAATTGATGGTGGAACATGATCAATACCCATAGCTTGTAAAGAGGCAGGGTTGCCATGGTGTAAGGACTTGTAGTGCCTTGCCATGGGGTAGTCTCCATTGCCTACCCGTATGGCGTACATGTGTTCCGCTAAGCGGTCTTGAAGGCGTCTCTTTGTCCATCCAATGTAGAACACCTTGCACTGTGGACATTCCAGTCTGTAGATGACATGAGTGGTTTTGAAGTTAATGAAATGCTTGACGTGATACTCCATTTTAGAAGCTGTGTCAACAAAATACATTTTCAGTGCAATATTTCTGCAATGGTTGAACTGGTTGCATTTAAAAGAGCCCTTGGGTTTGTGGTCAAGCCACGTTTTTTTGAGAGTCCCCAGGAAGATCGCTGTGGACTAATTGGTCATTTAGGGTAGGACATCTCTTAAAGCTTATGTGGCTCTGGGAAGACTTGGCGTTGTAGCGTATCACTTTGGATGATTCCCCAATTATTTGTAATGATTATTTTTATGTTCTCTGCTTCAGTGCTGTATTTTGTAACAAAGTACACTCTCTCTGATGTATCACGAGGCACTCCCCTTCGCAACAAGTTCTCTCTGTCAAGTCGTCCGGCCCTTAGACCTGCATCTTTCAGGACCTGAGCGCTGTAGCCCCGATTCAAGAAGCGATTCTCCAATTCAGCAGATTTGACACTGTAGTCTGTTTCCTGATCGCAAATTCTGTGGACTCATATTATAATACAGGATTCTCCAACTCTGGTCCTAGAGAGCTACTGGGTGTGCAGGCTTTTTCTGCAGTCCATCACTAACACACCTGAATAAACAAATCAGTCTTCGATCTGGACTATGATTTGCTGAATCAGATGTGTTACTGCAGGGCTGAAGTAAAAGCCTGCACACTCAGTAGATCTCCAGGGCCAGCGTTGGAGACGCATGGTCTAGTCATATCCACGGGGGACGACAAGAGAGCCCAAAAAGCCGGAAGGTTATTTTTTGTCCATCTGGTTTTGCCACAGGAAGTGGAATCAGGGGGATGGAGCACTGTTTCACACAGTTTTCACAGCTCAGCACTGTTAGGTGCGAAATTTCCTTTTGTAGGATAGCCTGAGGCAAAGTCATGAATATCCGTTGGGGGATTGGTTGACGCTTCTTGGGTTCGTGACATCAATCCGAGCCCTTACCAAAACACAAAACAAGGTGGACAGTTTCTCTCGCCTCAGATTTGAAACCAGTAGTAACCACTTCAATGACAGTTAATCTAACATTTCTGTGCCCCAATAAAACAGCTCAGCTAGCTAGCGAAATGCTCATTTACGATGCTAGTTAGCTAATGAGTTAGCTAGGGCTGTGGCAGTCCTGAAATTTTGTAAGATGGTGATTGTGATGCAAATAACTGCCGGTCTCACGGTAATTGACCATTAATGAACATAACACTTCCACGCTCAGCCTAGAAGCCACTGATGTGGACCTTTGGAACATTTACTATTTAAAAAGTCTATTAAATCAATTTAATACAGCCAACACCATCACAATAAATCCATAATTTATTTTAGACAGATCTAAAGAAATATGATATGAAGAAAATGTAGCCTATTTCAGAAGAACAGAATAGCATATTCTGAGTTGTCCTTATGTTAGGCCTTGATCTGGCTGTGCCATATGGCTGTGGGCTACACTAGTTCATTTAGCAGACAAGATTTGCTTAGAATTCCGAGGCATTATTTTATATTATTTTATAGTATGAAGAATACAATTAAACATAGCTGAATAAAATAGAAAGGATATTTTCCTCAAACTATTTCTGAGAGAGTGCGCACATGCAGCTATTCTGTGTTGAGCAGTTAAAACGTCTTAAGGATCTGCCCCTTTTCTCAAATTTAGCCTAAAAGGACATACCCAAATATAACTGCCTGTAGCTCAGGACCTGAAGCAAGGACATGCATATTCTTGACACCATTTGAAAGAAAACACTTTGAAGTTTGTGTAAATGTGAAATGAATGTAGGAGAATTCAACACATTAGATCTGGTAAAAGCTAATACAAAGAAAAAAACATGCATTTTTTGTATATTTTTGTACCGTCTTCTTTGAAATGCAAGAGAAAGGCCATAATGTATTATTCCAGCCCAGGCGCAATTTTGATAGCAGTGTATGTGCAATGTTTTAGACGGATCCAATGAACCATTGCAAATTTTGTATCAAGACTGCCCAAATGTGCTTAATTGGTTTATTAATAACTAACTGTGCACTCTCCTCAAACAATAGCATGTTATTCTTTCACTGTAATAGCTACTGTAAATTGGACAGTGCAGTTAGATTAACAAGAATTTAAGCTTTCTGCCAATATCAGATATGTCTATGTGCTGGAAAATCTTCTTGTTTACTTACAACCTCATGCTAATCGCTTTAACCTACGTTAGCTCAACCATCCCGTGGGTATCCCACCGATCCTGTGGAGTATTAACAAAGAAACAGGTCTTCCTATATGCTTAATGCAGAGTTATTTATGCAACTTTAGTTGTGATACAAACATAAGCTATACTGTATGTTTAGATTTTCTATAAGGCTGCATGATGAGAGTCTAATGATGATTTGAAAAAAGTTGAATAGTATTCTTACAGTTGAAGTCGGAAGTTTACATACACCTAGATTGGAGTCATTAAAACTTGTTTTTCAGCCTCTACACACATTTCTTGTTAACAAACTATAGTTTTGGCAAGTCGGTTAGGACATCTACTTTGTGCATGACACAAGTAATTTTTCCAACAATTGTTTACAGACAGATTATTTCACGTATAATTCACTGTATCACAACTCCAGTGGGTCAAAAGTTTACATACACTAAGTTGACAGTGTCTTTAAACAGCTTGGAAAATTCCAGAAAATGATGTCATGGCTTTAGAAGCTTTTGATAGGCTAATTGACATCATTTGAGTCAATTGGAGGTGTACCTGTGGATGTATTTCAAGGCCTACCTTCAAACTCAGTGCCTCTTTGCTTGACATCATGGGAAAATCAAAAGAAATCAGCCAAGACCTCAGAAAAGAAATTGTAGAGCTCCACAAGTCTGGCTCATCCTTGGGAGCAATTTCCAAATGCCTGAAGGTACCACCATCTGTACAAACAATAGTACACAAGTATAAACACCATGGGACCACGCAGCCATCATACTGCTCAGGAAGGAGACGCGTTCTGTCTCTTAGAGATGAACGTACTTTGGTGCGAAAAGTGCAAATCAATCCCAGAACAACAGCAAAGGACCTTGTGAAGATGCTGGAGGAAACAGGTACAAAAGTATCTATAGCCACAGTGAAACGAGTCCTATATCAACATAACCTGAAAGAGCGCTCAGCAAGGAAGAATATTAAATTTTCATGAAATCACAAGTGCAATATACCAAAACACAGCTTAGCTTGTTGTTAATCCACCTGGCGTGTCAGATTTTGAAAA
This sequence comes from Salvelinus alpinus, assembly GCF_045679555.1. Lineage (NCBI taxonomy): Eukaryota > Metazoa > Chordata > Actinopteri > Salmoniformes > Salmonidae > Salvelinus > Salvelinus alpinus. The sequence goes on from NC_092101.1 coordinate 6,370,975, forward strand.
AAAGCTTTACAGCGAAAGCAATCCAAGCGTTTGTGTGAGGACATCGATCAGTAGACAAAACATTACAAACAGCTAGCAGCAAAGTAGCTTGGTCACGAAAGTCAGAAAAGCAATAAAATTAATCGCTTACCTTTGATGATCTTTGGATGTTTGCACTCACGAGCCTCCCAGTTACACAATAAATGTTTGTTTTGTTCGATAAAGATTATTTTTATATCCAAAAACCTCCATTTGGTTGGCGCGTTTTGTTGAGTAATCCACAGGCTCGTGCAGGTCATGACGGGCAGACGAAAATTCCAAATAGTATCCGTAAAGTTCGTAGAAACATGTCAAACATGTCAAACGTTTTATAATCAATCCTCAGGTTGTTTTTAACATAAATAAACGATAACATTTCAACCGGATGGTAAACTATTCAATTCAAGAGAGAAAGAAAATGTCTAGCTAACAGTGTCGCAGTCCACTGACGCGATGTGATAAATCTTGCAAATTTTTTAGAATAAAAGCTTGAAACTATGTCTAAAGACTGTTCACACCCTGTGGAAGCCATAGGAAAAGGAATCTGGTTGATATCCCTTTAAATGGAGGAAAGGCAGGCAATGGAACAGGGAGTTTTCAAAATAAGAGGCCCTTCCTGGTTGGATTTCCTCAGGTTTTCACCTGCAAAATCAGTTCTGTTATACTCACAGACAATATTTTGACAGTTTTGGAAACTTTAGAGTGTTTTCTATCCTAATCTGCCAATTATATGCATATTCTAGCATCTGGGCCTGAGAAATAGGCAGTTTACTTTGGGAACGTTATTTATCCAAACATAAAAATACTGCCCCCTAGCTTCAAGAGGTTTTAAAGCAACATCTCAAGACCTCAGTCAGGAAGTTAAAACTTGGTTGCAAATGGGTCTTCCAAATGGACAATGACCCCAGGCATACTTCCAAAGTTGTGGCAAAATGCCTTAAGGACAACAAAGTCAAGGTTTTGGAGTGGCCATCACAAAGCCCTGACCTCAATCCTATAGAAAATTTGTGGGCAGAACTGAAAAAACGTGTGCGAGCAAGGAGGCATACAAACCTGAATCAGTTACACCAGCTTTGAGGAATAGGCCAAAAAGAATAGGCCAAAATGCACCCAACTTATTGTGGGAAGCTTGTGGAAGGCTACCCAAAACGTTTGACCCAAGTTAAACAATTTAACGGCAATGCTATCAAATACTAATTGAGTGTATGTACACTTCTGGCCCACTGGGAATGTGATGAAAGAAATAAAAGCTGAAATAAATCATTATCTCTACTATTATTCTGACATTTCACATTCTTAAAATTAAGTGATGATCATAACTGACCTAAGACAGGGAATTCTTACTACGACTACGAGTTTAAATGTATTTGGCTAAGGTGTATGTAAACTTCCGACTTCAACTGTATCAGAGAGGACTACGGGCTAAGCTACATGATGTGTGTGAATATGATGTCAAATCTTGTCTTTACATGCACTGAATAATACACTGCTCAAAAAAATAAAGGGAACACTTAAATAACACAATGTAACTCCAAGTCAATCACACTTCTGTGAAATCAAACTGTCCACTTAGGAAGCAACACTGATTGACAATAAATTTCACATGCTGTTGTGCAAATGGAATAGACAAAAGGTGGAAATTATAGGCAATTAGCAAGACACCCCCAATAAAGGACTGATTCTGCAGGTGGTGACCACAGACCACTTCTCAGTTCCTATGCTTCCTGGCTGATGTTTTGGTCACTTTTGAATGCTGGCGGTGCTCTCACTCTAGTGGTAGCATGAGACGGAGTCTACAACCCACACAAGTGGCTCAGGTAGTGCAGCTCATCCAGGATGGCACATCAATGCGAGCTGTGGCAAGAAGGTTTGCTGTGTCTGTCAGCGTAGTGTCCAGAGCATGGAGGCGCTACCAGGAGACAGGCCAGTACATCAGGAGACGTGGAGGAGGCCGTAGGAGGGCAACAACCCAGCAGCAGGACCGCTACCTCCGCCTTTGTGCAAGGAGGAGCACTACCAGAGCCCTGCAAAATGACCTCCAGCAGGCCACAAATGTGCATGTGTCTGCTCAAACGGTCAGAAACAGACTCAATGAGGGTGGTATGAGGGCCCGACGTCCACAGGTGGGGGTTGTGCTTACAGCCCAACACCGTGCAGGACGTTTGGCATTTGCCAGAGAACACCAAGATTGGCAAATTCGCCACTGGCGCCCTGTGCTCTTCACAGATGAGAGCAGGTTCACACTGAGCACATGAGCACATGTGACAGACGTGACAGAGTCTGGAGACGCCGTGGAGAACGTTCTGCTGCCTGCACCATCCTCCAGCATGACCGGTTTGGCGGTGGGTCAGTCATGGTGTGGGGTGGCATTTCTTTGTGGGGCCGCACAGCCCTCCATGTGCTCGCCAGAGGTAGCCTGACTGCCATTAGGTACCGAGATGAGATCCTCAGAGCCCTTGTGAGACCATATGCTGACACATGCACATTTGTGGCCTGCTGGAGGTCATTTTGCAAGGCTCTGGTAGTGCTCCTTTGATGTGCCATCCTGGATGAGTTGCACTACCTGAGCCACTTGTGTGGGTTGTAGACTCCGTCTCATGCTACCACTAGAGTGAGAGCATCGCCAGCATTCAAAAGTGACCAAAACATCAGCCAGGAAGCATAGGAACTGAGAAGTGGTCTGTGGTCACCACCTGCAGAATCAGTCCTTTATTGGGGGTGTCTTGCTAATTGCCTATAATTTCCACCTTTTGTCTATTCCATTTGCACAACAGCACGTGAAATTTATTGTCAATCAGTGTTGCTTCCTAAGTGGACAGTTTGATTTCACAGAAGTGTGATTGACTTGGAGTTACATTGTGTTGTTTAAGTGTTCCCTTTATTTTTTTGAGCAGTGTATATTTAGAATTGACCAATTTCATGCACCTGTCGGAACAGGGGCAGAGGAAAAATACATGTCATGTATGCACTTAAATAGCGAATAGATGACACTTTTCCCGTGGTTAATTTTCATGTAATGTAATGTAATGTGTAATGTGTAACAAGTAATGTGCTTGATATTTGGAAAGTTGAGGTGTAAATATAGTAGGCCTAGCCTATAGAAAGCTGATTGGATCCTCCACTTTTTAATAGAGGCCATTAAAACTCTGTTTTCTCACACAATTTCATAGCCTATAGAAATGTAGCGCAACATGAATTCATGGGCTCTCATGAAGTGTTTGATTTGATTTTGGATTGCATTTGTATTGATGTCAGAGTGATTAGAGGGACAATGGAGCGCTGAGTACCAGGCCTTTAGTGACTGGCATTTATCAAGTTTGGTAGACTACTAATGATCATCAGCGGCATCAGAGCACAGTTTTGGAGAATCCTAGTTACCGTGACTAAACGGTCACGTGGAATTTGACTGCGGTCATGACTCGTGACCACCGGTGTAGCGGTAATAAGGTCACCGTAACGGCCCCAGTGTTAGCTAGGCTGCTTCTAGACTCGGACGCTCACGGGGGCTTCAGAAGCCAGCAGGTTAGATGATTCCACCATGGGCATCAACAACTGGCTACCAGAACTGGACCAATGGACTTTGGGCAATGACATTTGGAATGTAAAGCTTATGTACGTATATGTCCTTAGAAGCTGTGTAAATATATAGCCATAGAAACCTTAGATGGGTGCATCAGACCAGTTGGTGGCACTATAGATGTCATTAGCACCAGTGGCACCATATGATACAAGAGCAATAACTATTGATCAAGTAGACTTTGTCTCATGCAAATGAATGTTAGATTTAAATTATGCAGACAAACAATATGACATATCGTGATTAGTTAATCTGTATAATCACATATTGTGGCCCTCTTACATGGTCTAAATGTAGTGAAAGTGGATATTTTATTCTGTAAAATTAGAAACCGTAAGTCCTGCCGCTTGCACAGTCAGCATATTACAGCTGTAAGAGTGTATTCAAGTATTTTAGAATGTTAATGTGGAGTGTACCAGCTGAGATTTAAATCAACATGGTAATGCTTTCACTGATAGCGCATAAAGGAAGATAGTTTCTACATAATAGAGTGCTTTCTTTGTTACCCAACTGATCTTGTTTCCTTTCTGTCATGCTGTGAACCCTGTTCATTGCTGCTCACAACTGTCATGACTCTCCTCTGAGGATCCAAAGATCAGATATACCATGGATCAACTTCTACCAGATCCCTCTCACCTGCAGAGGGGAGGAGGGGTTGATGTGGGGGTTTTGTGACACCTCACGCCCAGTCGTAAATTGTATGCAGCAGAGGACCCTTTTTAGCTTTTAGTATTGGTGATTAGAATGTACTCTGTTAACATAGACTTTTTGCCGCCCAAAAACTCTAACATCCAAAAGTGAACACTGGAACAGTATTCCTAACATCTAAATGTGGGGAATGATGAGAGATGGTCTATGAAAAACTAATGTCTATTTTGTGATGTCATTAAAAAGTGGTATAACAAAAATATTGTCACTTGAAGAGTATACACACTTTGCATGTCAGGTTTTCAACCTTTACGTTGTGTAGGAAATATTTTTGTTAAGATAGGAATGTGATTTTAGTTTTCTACGAGATCATAATTTTGATGATATTTTGCCCCAGTAAGTAGCCATGCCCGAGGGAGCTCAGAGAGCGTGTCAGCATGACCGAAACGCCCCCTTTTTACCAGTGTATAAAGGATGAGTTGAGAATTAACATATCAGACCAGAAGGACCCAAGCTGCAGCTTAGGTCTCCATTAGTTACAACCCCGAAAGTCAACACGAGGTGAAGACGACAAAGTAGCCTCTCTAACAAGCAATGTTACGGCTGAGTAGCTGTTCTAAGTACTGTATCTAAGAAAGTGAATTTAAGTAGGACCATCCTGTTACTCTCTTCAAATCATCATCTACTACACTGCTCTCATCACCCCACTGGGGATCATTGACACGGCTGATTAGCTGTCTTCAGAGGACCCCTCTTTCTGGGAGTGAAAGTAAACACCACCCTGTTAGTCTGCTTCAGACTACAGGCCAAGGCCTTAAAGCCACGGACTTGGGTCCTGGACTTCCTGATGGGCTGCCCCCAGGTGGTGAGGGTAGGTAACAACATCTCCACCCCGCTGATCCTCAACACTGGGGCCCCACAAGGGTGCGTTCTGAGCCCTCTCCTGTACCCCCTGTTCACCCACGACTGCGTGGCCATGCACGCCTCCAACTCAATCATCAAGTTTGCGGACGACACTACAGTGGTAGGCTTGATTACAAACAACGACGAGACGGCCTACAGGGAGGAGGTGAGGGCCCTCGGAGTGTGGTGTCAGGAAAATAACTTCACACTCAACGTCAACAAAACAAAGGAGATGATTGTGGACTTCAGGAAACAGCAGAGGGAGCACCCCCCTATCCACATCGACGGGGCAGTAGTGGAAAGGTGGAAAGTTTTAAGTTCCTCGGTGTACACATCACGGACAAACTGAATTGGTCCACCCACACAGACAGCGTTGTGAAGAAGGCACAGCAGCGCCTCTTCAACCTCAGGAGGCTGAAGAAATTCGGCTTGTCACCAAAAGCACTCACAAACTTCTACAGATGCACAATCGAGAGCATCCTGTCAGGCTGTATCACCGCCTGGTACTGCAACTGCTCCGCCCACAACCGAAAGGCTCTCCAGAGGGTAGTGAGGTCTGCACAACGCATCACCGGGGGCAAACTACCTGCCCTCCAGGACACCTACACCACCCGATGTCACAGGAAGGCCATAAAGATCATCAAGGACAACAACCACCCGAGCCACTGCCTGTTCACCCCGCTATCATCCAGAAGGCGAGGTCAGTACAGGTGCATCAAAGCAGGGACCGAGAGACTGAAAAACAGCTTCTATCTCAAGGCCATCAGACTGTTAAACAGCCACCACTAACATTTAGTGGCCGCTGCCAACATACTGACTCAACTCCAGCCACTTTAATAATGGGAATTGATGGAAATTATGTACAAATGTATCACTAGCCACTTTAAACAATACCACTTAATATAATGTCTACATACCCTACATTACTCATCTCATATGTATATGTATATACTATACTGTATATCATCCACTGCATCTTGCCATCTTTTTGTAATACATGTATCACTAGCCACTTTAAACTATGCCACTTTATGTTTACATACCCTACATTACTCATCTCATAAGTCTAGACTGTACACTATACCATCTACTGCATCTTGCCTATGCCGTTCTGTACCATCACTCATTCATATATCTTTATGTATATATTCTTTATCCCTTTACACTTGTGTGTATAAGGTAGTAGTTGTGGAATTGTTAGGTTAGATTACTTGTTGGTTATTACTGCATTGTCGGAACTAGAAGCACAAGCATTTCGCTACACTCGCATTAACATCTGCTAACCATGTGTATGTGACAAATACAATTTGATTTGATTTGATTTGATAGTCATGTCACGACACAACTATATGTTAAGGTTCGGTTTATCAGGGTTCAGTTCTTGAGTTGGATCATAAACTGGGTCCTCTGCATTGAAAAACAAACACATCAAAATAAATAGAAACAACTGATAGAATCCTGCTATTAATTAAGTGTAAACACCGGACAATGAGGTAAGGAGACATCAAGGTAACACTGTATTTGGATAGTCCATCTGTAGATGCTATATAGACTATTTACAGACTACTAGTGACATTTAAACTATCTACTAAGCCTAGCTCTACCCTTAATCTTAACCCTTATTCTAAACCTAACCCTAACCTTAATTTAGCAAGCAGTTGCTTATCAACAGATAGTTTGCTGATAGTATGACATTCTGAAAATCCAGACTATCCAAATAAAGTGTGACCGACATCCATCTCCACATTTTCTAAATGGATAGAAATTCATAATGCAATGGAGAACATTGGACAAATTACACCTGTTTTCAGAGTGATTAGAAATGCGATAGCTTTGACGATAGCTCCGTGGAGTCCTTTGACGACATCACGTGTTAGAAATGTAGAAAGCGGCGGATTGGGTTTGTAGCATTTGTAGCAACCCTTCTACCACAGAGATAATGAGTCACTCACCACGGTTCTCTGGTTACGTACCAAATGGCACCCTACTCCCTACATAGTGCACTACTTCTGACCAGAGCCGTAGGGGCCCTGGTCAAAAGTAGTGCACTATATTTGTCAAACGTAATGCACTATATAGGGAATAGGGTGCCAATTGGAATGCACCTTCTCTTTGCTCGCTCTACACAAAAAAAGAGGGGCTCTAATTGCATAGGTAAGAGATTTGCTGAAAGAATATGCCTATTTACGGCTATTGTCAGATCTTGGAGGGAGACAGTAGTCAGGGAGAGAGGTGAGGATGAAAAGGATCGAATGGCCCTGGTGTTTTCAATGCTGATTAATTAAACTGTACATCTGTTTGAGTTTGCAGCCATTAGTCTGTTGCCAAAGAGATTACCATTTCAGAGTTCCCTGTAATACAATTCAGACATTTCATTAAAGGTCCCTCCCTCCCAGGCCTTAGAAATTACAATGCTGTAATTTAAGGGAATCTAAGTTAATTAAACTAAGACAATTAGATTGGGAAATGGCATGGGACGAGCTAACCTGAGCTGACATACAGTAGCTGTGCAAGAATGTATTTCTAATGTGACATGTCCATAAAGGCAGTGTGGTCCACTATTAAAGAATGGGCCCCAGAAGACCCCTGGATAATTTTAAGGAACCTACTGGCTAAATTGTTAAGAGAGACTGAATGAGCATATAAACAGCCCAATCTCTATCTCCATAATAGCCACCAGCCCTCTGTTTTTGTGGGAATTTGTCACACTTTACCCCCCAGAGGCTTGTTGGGAAAGAAATTAGTAGAACGTCTGCCTCCCTGCAGAAGCAATAGGACAGAGTTGGGATGCTTTTAATATTGCCTTCTCAATAGATACACACACGGACCCCAGCACCTCCTTGGATTGAATTTGGCACCTTGTAGCATTGTTATTTTTATGGCAAAGAATGGCTCCATCTCACACCAAAATGTTACATTACATTACATCATTGTTGACATTTGAATGGCATCGGTGTGGTTTTGCCTGCAACAAAAGGGTAGGACTAGGACAGGGCTATCTTTATAACACATTTTCATTGTGTCCTCAGCCCAGACTGAAAGATACACAGGAAGTAGGACTGATATGTTCAACTCCTAAGAAGCTTACCTCCTGCTGTGAGAGGAAATGGCATCTGAAATCCCCAATAATATTTCGGGGGGATTATTAGGGTTTATTTTGGTAGCGGTTTAAGTGAAAAACTATGAGAGGGCCGCCTGAATTATCGAAGCAATAACAGACAGTAAAGTCTTTAAAAGTACGCAGAGTGTATTGGTATGCCATATTTGGAATTCTTCTTATAATGTGAGGAGGATGTTTTGTCACAAAGTTCGTTTTCAAAGTTAGCTCAGTGACAGACAGTGATAACTGTACAGCACTTTGAGATATCAGCTGATGTAAGAAGGGCTATATAAATAAATTTGATTTGATTTGAACTGCAGGTTACGCTGTTACATCCAACTAAAAACAGGTGGGCAAATGTCTTATTTTGGACAAGTGACAAAAGTCTTCGGTATTCATATAAGCATTCATAGACCTCAGTCACCGATATGATTCAATATTCAAAACAGTATCTGAAACCTGGTTACCTTACCAACGGCTTCATACACAAATGGTCTATCACTACAGATTCAATAGAACAGCATGAGTCTACAACCTATTCATTTTCACTGAAAATCTGACTGACAAAAGCCACACAAGGACAGACACAAAGACCTGAGTCATTACCAATCGTTGACTGTGACTCACAAGGAGGATCAAAATGCAATCACAGTAAACCTTGCATCGCAGCATGTGCTAAAAAAAAGAAATTCTGCACATTCATATCCCTCTGACGAGGTGAGCTCTAAGTGTGCTCAGTGAAGATTGCCTCTCCGTTGTGTTTTGATCGGCTTACATATGACCAAAGGATCAGGGTTGGTGTTGATCTTTTATTTTCTTACGAAGAAACAAACAACATACATAAATGAAGGGCTGTGCTGCCCTTATGCACCATCTCCTCTCTTCCACACGGGTATAGTAGACATGGTAAGAATAACAATCTCGTTTAACAATGATACAATATAATGCAATGTGCAGTATAAAACGTAGCTATAGTACTGTACAGCCTTTCATAAATAACAGCCAGGCATTATGTACAGTTAGTACAGGATGTGGACATGCAAACTAACAGTAAAATATTGTCAAAATATCATAACAAACAAAAACGCATGACATACTTGATAAAGAAACAAACAACATCCATCAATGAAGTGCTGTGCTGCTCTTATGCACCAACTCTTCTGTACAAATTAACAAAAGGGGACATGAAAGAAAGTGGAAAGTTTCGAGTTCCTCGGCGTACACATCACTGACGATCTGAAATGGTCCACCCACACAGTGTGGTGAAGAAGGCGCAACATCGCCTCTTCAACCTCAGGAGGCTGAAGAAATTTGGGTTGGCCCCTAAAACCCTCACAAACTTTGACAGGATGCTCTCAATTGTGCATCTGTAAGACTGTATCACCGCCTGCTCCGGCAACTGCACTGCCCGCATCCACAGGGCTCTCCAGAGGGTGGTGCGGTCTGCCCAACGCATCACCGGGGGCAAATTACTCCAGGACACCTACAGCACCCGATGTCACAGGAAGGCCAAAAAGATAATCAAGGACAACAACTACCTGAGCCACGGCCTGTTCACCCCGCTATCATCCAGAAGGCGAAGTCAGTACAGGTGCATCAAAGCTGGGACCGAGAGACTGAAAAACAGCTTCTATCTCAAGGCCATCAGACTGTTAAATAGTCATCACTAGTCGGCTTCCACCTGGTTATGTAACCCTGCACCTTAGAGGCTGCTGCCCTATATACATAGACTTGGAATCACTGGCCACTTTAATAATGGAACACTAGTCACTTTAATAATGTTTAAATAATGTTTACATACTGATTTACTCATCTCTTATGTATATACTGTATTCTATTCTACTGTATTTTTGGAAATGCCACTCCGACATTACTCAAAATAACATTGATATATTTCTTAATTCCATTCTTTTACTTTTAGATTTGTGTGTATTGTTGTGAATTGTTAGATACTACTGCACTATTGGAGCTAGGAACACAAGCATTTCGCTACACCCGCAATAACATCTGCTAAATATGTGCATGTGACCAATACAATTTGATTTGATGAATAGCCATGCTAGCCCAATGACGACATGTACAGAGAAAAGTACAGTACAGTGCTATTGAGGGGCAGGGATAGGGGGCACCAGCACCAGTAGCACCAGCCACAGGAAGCTCATCTGAGTGAATGTTCATCTGTGGGTTAATTGGGTTACTTGGGTTACTGTGGGTTGCTTGGGTTAAGCCTGCCAGTGTCTTCATCAGCGTCTTCAGCCGAAGACTGTTCTTGGACCCAGGAAGTAGAGCGATCCTCAGCACCTCCATCTAGCCATTAGAGAGCATCCTCCGTGGAATGTTCAGCTGCTGCCCAGTCGAACTCCAATCCAGAAGCTTCAGTATCGCTCTCGAAGCTGTGGTCAGATACATTTGAGCAGAAGGTTTCTGTGCACCACCGTCTCATTTCCAGCACGACCCTCAATCTGTAGATGTGGAGTGCAGGCTTTGAAGCCAAGACAGTGTAGACGGCTGGTTCCCACTTGTCGGCAGTGGTGGAAAAAGTACCTAATTTTCATACTTGAATAAAAGTAAAGATGACTCAATGACTCAAGTAAAAGTCACCTTGTAAAATACTACTTAAGTAAAGTCAAAAAGTATTTGGTTTAAGATGGACTTAAGTATCAAAAGTAAAAGTATAAATCGTTTAAGATTCCTTATATTATGCAAACCAGACGACACAATTGTTTAGTTTTTTTAACTTACGGATAGCCATGGGCACAGTTCAACACTCAGACATAATTTACAAATTAAGCATATTTGTTTAGTGAGTCTGCCGGATCAGAGGCAGTAGGGATGACCAGGGATGTTCTCTTGATAATTTTCCTGTCCTGCTAAGCATTCAAAATGTATCTTTTGGGTGTCTGGGTAAATGTAAGGAGTAAAAAGTACATTCTTTTCTTTAGGAATGTAGTGGAGTAAAAGTTTTCAAAAATATAAATAGTAAAGTAAAGTACAGATACCCCCAAAAAACTACTTTAATAGTACTTAAAAGTATTTTTACTTACAGTTGAAATCGTAAGTTTACATACACTTATGTTGGAGTCATTAAAACTAATTTTTCAACCACTCCACAAATTTCTTGTTAACAAACTATAGTTTTTGCAAGTCAGTTAGGACATCTACTTTGTGCATGACACAAGTCATTTTTCCAACAATTGTTTACAGACAGATTATTTCACTTATAATTATATATTATTTCACTTATAATTCACTGTATCACAATTCCAGTGGGTCAGAAGTTTACATACACTAAGTTGACAGTGCCTTTAAACAGCTTGGAATATTCCAGAAAAGGATGTCATGGCTTTAGAAGCTTCTGATAGGCTAATTGACGTCATTTGAGTCAATTGGAAGTGTACCTGTGGATGTATTTCAAGGCCTACCTCCAAACTCAGTGGCTCTTTGCTTGACATCATGGGAAAATCAAATTAAATCATCCTTGGGAGCAATTTCCAAATGCCTGAAGGTACCACATTAATCTGTACAAGCAATAGTACGCAAGTAAAAACACCATGGGACCACGCAACCATCATACCGCTCAGGAAGAAGATGAACGTACTTTGGTGTGAAAAGTGCAAGGACTTTGTGAAGATGCTGGAGGAAACAGGTACAAAAGTATTGAGTCCTATATCAAAACGAGTCCTATATCAACATAACCTGAAAGGCCGCTCAGCAAGGAAGAAGCCACCGCTCCAAAACTGCCATAATAAAGCCAGACTACGGTTTGCAATTGCACATGGGTACAAAGATTATACTTTTTGGAGAAGTGTCCTCCTGTCTGATGAAACAAAAATAGAACTGTTTGGCCCTAATGACCATCGTTATGTTTGGAGGAGAAAGGGGGAGGCTTGCAAGCCGAAGAACACCATCCCAACCGTGAAGCACGGGGGTGGCAGCATCATGTTGTGGGGGTGCTTTGCTGCAGGAGGGACTGGTGCACTTCACAAAATAGATGGCATCATGAGGGAAGAAAATTATGTGGATATATTGAAGCAATATCTCCAGACATCAGTCAGGAAGTTAAAGCTTGGTCGCAAATAGGTCTTCCAAATGGACAATGACCCCAAGCATACTTCCAAAGTTGTGGCAAAATGGCTTAAGGACAACAAAGTCAAGGTATTGGAGTGACCATCACACAGCCCTGACCTCAATCCTATAGAAAATTTGTGGGCAGAACTGAAAAAGCTCTGAGGCCTACAGACCTGACTCAATTACCCAGCTCTGTCAGGAGGAATGGGCCAAAATGCACCCAGCTTATTGTGTGGAGCTTGTGGAAGGCTACCCGAAATGTTTGACCCAAGTTAAACAATTTAAAGGCAATGCTGCCAAAAACTAATTGAGTGTATGTAAATTTCTGACCCACTGGGAATGTGATGAAAGAAATACAAGCTGTAATAAATCATTCTCTCTACTAATTCACATTCTTAAAATAAAGTGGTGATCCTAACTGACCTAAGACAGGGGATTTCTACTCGGATTAAATGTCAAGAATTGTGAAAAACTGAGTTTAAATGTATTTGGCTAAGGTGTATGTAAACTTCCAACTTCAACTGTAAGTACTTTACACCACTGCTTGTCGGTGAGCTTGCGTTTTCCTCTGCGTCCCTTGTTAGCCATGAGAACTTGGTCACCAATGGAAAGAAAATAGCTCTTAACTTTCTTGTTGTACTGGTCAGAGTGGTGTCTTTGTTCCACTGCAGAGTTCTTCTGAGCTTGGAGCATAGCAGACTGAAGGTAGCTCACCAGGGACTTCACATCGACATTGTACCCACAAACAGTCTCATCCTGGAAGATGCTCTTGAACATCAGGTCAACAGGCAGCCTGGGTACTCTACCAAACATCAGGTAGAAGGGTGTGAAGCCTGTGGTCTCATGAGCAGTACAGTTATACACAAAGGTCATGTTCTGGACCATCTGGTGCCACTGCTGCTTTGACTTTTGGGTCAAGGATCTCTGCATGTTGCCTAGTGTCCTGTTGAACCTCTCCATGACACCGTTCCCCATAGGATGGTAGGGGAGGTCCGAGGCTTCTTGACACCGGCCAACTCCAGGAGTTCGGCGATGAGTTCACTTTGGAAATTCGCTCTCTGTTCTGAGTGGAATCGGGTAGGAAATCTGTTGTCCCAAAGCTTCTTTGCCACTTTTTTCACTGTCTGGTCCCGGTAGGGGAATGCATGTGCCAGCTTGGTGAAGTGATCAATAATCACTAGGACATTCACAGACTTGTTCTTATTATCTTCAGCAGACCAGAAGTCGATGCTTACAAGTTCCAGTGGGGCAGTGTTCTTGATGCTCTCCAGTGGGGCTCTTGTTGTGGGCTCTAGGGTCTTGCTGAGGACACACCATTGACAGGTCTTAACATAGTTGCGGATGTCTTTCTCCATGTCGTGCCAGAAGAACCTTTGACGGGTGAGGGAGAGGGTGTATGGCTGACCCTGGTGGCCAGCCTGGTTGTGAACACCAGACAAGGCCTCCTTCATCAGAGTCTCAGGCAGGAGGTACTGGAATCTCTTGCTCTTGGTAAGTGGATCTTTGGAAACTCTGTACAAGATACAGTATCGTCCAGCAGTGTGAGCTTTTCCCATTGCTTCAGAATGTTCAGAGAGAGCTGGTTCTCATTGTGACGCTCACGTTTGGTTGGTCTTGTTTTCCTCTCAACATAGTGGATCACTCTGGAGATGGCAGCATCATGTTGTTGGTGTGACTTGAGCTCTTCTATGGACAAGGAGGGTAGTGTGTCTTGGTCATCTGGGGCTAACGTGCTCATGTGGTCCACTAATAAAGGCCTCTGCCGAGACGCAGACTCCCAGTATTCATGAGAGGAGAGTAAGGCTGACACATCATCTTCAGACAAGGACACATCCGCAGACACACACCGGGAGGAGTAATCTAGGACTTGCAACTCCCACATCAAGCGGAATGCATCCAGCACACATCCATCTTCCACCTGACACACTTTCCTAAGCAACTCCAAATATGGCTCAGACAAGAGTTGATGACTCAGGGGTTTCACGAACGGGTCCCTGCTCAGCGCATCGGCCACAACAAGCACGTTCCAGGGAAACTGAATGATCTTGAAGCAGTATAGTGCATGCTTGGAGACCCAGCGCTGCTCACATGCGTCAAGCTTGGGCTTGGTCATGATCAATCTGAGAGGGTTGTTATCAGTCCACACTGTAAACTTGTGACCTTTTGAGCGAATGCCTGAACTTGTCACACAGACCACTTGAGAGCCAGGAACTCCAGTCTGTGTGCAGGGTAGTTATCTTGACTGCGGCTGAGCGACTTGCTTGTGAACACAATCGGTCTGGCCTTCTCTTCGCCATCTGACAGTTGGGAGAGAACAACGTCCAGGCCATCCAGGGAGGCATCGGTGGACAGGATGAATGGCTTGTCGAAGTCTGGATGGGCCAACACCACACAGTCGATCAGCACTTTCTTCATCTCCTCAAATGCAGTGTCACGGCTCGGCATCCAGTCCTGAGGGGTCAGCTCATGGAAGGTTCCTGCTCTCCTGTGGCCTCTTGCAGCTTTGCCTTTCTGTTTGCCATTTCGCTTCTCTCCTGCAGTCACGGCGAAGAGGGGCTTTGCGATGGAAGAACATCTGGGGACGAAGTGCTGGTAGTACAGGACCATCCCTGGGAAGGATCTCACTGTCTTCTGTGATGGTGTGTGGGCGTCGTCTTTCATCAGATCTTCCTTCTTGAAGCCTGAGATTACCTTGGTCTTCTCCTGGTCAAGAGATACGCCAGTACTGTCGAAAATATGCCCCAGAAAACTCACAGACTTGCACAAAAATGTACACTTCTGTGATAGCTTCAGGTTGTTAACCTCACTATGGGACGTGGTACGCTAGCGTCTCACCTGGCCAACATCCAGTAAAATTGCAGAGCGCCAAATTCAAAAACAGAAATACTCATTATAAAAATTCAAGTGTTATACATCGGTTTAAAGATTAACTTCTTGTTAACCTCTCTGGTACAAGTGGGACACTAGCGTAATTAAAACTCCTCAAACATACAAGTATTATCCACCATTTTAAAGATAAACTTCTTGTAAATCCAACCACAGTGTCCGATTTCAAAAAGGCTTCACTGCGAAAGCACACCATGCGATTATATTAGGTCAGCACCTAGTCACAGAAAACCATACAGCCATTTTTCCAGCCAAAGAGATGAGTCACAAAAAGCAGAAATAGAGATAAAATGAATCACTAATCTTTGATGATCTTCATCAGATGGCACTCATAGGACTTCATATTACACAATACATGTATGTTTTGTTCGATAAAGTTCATATTTATATCCGAAATCTCAGTTTACATTGGCGCGTTATGGTCAGAAATGCATTGTCTCAAACAAACATCCGGTGAAAGTGCAGAGAGCCACATCATAAACATTGATAAACGATACAAGTGTTAAAGATAAACTTCTCCTTAACTTCTCTAGGGTAGGGGGCAGCATTTGTAATCTTGAATGAAAAGCATGCCCAAATTAAACTGCCTGCTTCTCGGGCCCAGAAGATATGATATGCATATAACTGGTAGATTTTAATAGAAAAAACTCTAAAGTTTCCAAAACTGTTAAAATAGTGTCTGTGAGTATAACAGAACTGATTTGGGAGGCGAAAACCCGAGGAAAATCCAACCAGGAAGTACTATTATTTTGAAAGGCTGTTTTTCCATTGAAATCCACCATACAAAGACTTAGGACCCAGTTCAAGCTCTGTGGCTTCCTCTACATGTGGCCAGTCTTTAGGCATTGTTTCAGGCCTTTACTCTGAAAAATGAGGGAGATACAGCACTTTCAATCAGTGGCCAGTGGAAATTTCCACTATCTATAACGAATTTTGAGAGTCACTACAGAAGAATACAAAGATCTTTTATAACCAAGATACACCCCTCTCAACTTACATGACGAACCACAGATCTTAGGGACAGTTCACAAAGGGACTTTATAATTGAGAAAGGAGTATCCCTTAGCCAGATAACATTCGCTATAAATTATCGCTCAGTTTGGTCCCCAAGACGAGGTTCTAATCTCGTTCCTGGTACTTCATAGCACAGAACTATTACCTCATCCAATGGCATCACTCAATTGTCAACTCTAGATACTCCCATCTCAAGTAAACCCCCTCTTGACCCCACTCCTGGACAAGCTCACTGAGGGGAGTGACTTGCGCACAGACATTGTGGAGACAAGTAATTGGTTCCCCCTTAATCACGCCATCCCTTCACATGGTTTAACAGATACATTCACATATGAAGATGTTCAGCATGTATCTGTAATAGTACATGGTGGAAACAATGCCTATTTATATGCAAAGATTTTTTGGGCTATCAATAGACTAAATGGAATAAAGCTAAATACCCCATACTGTTTGTAGATCAGAAATGAAATACTCAGTATGCACATTCACATGCAAAAACCTTAAATGAAACTGAAATAGTCTTGAAAACTTGAGAAAAACAAATATATGCAGTGATAAAATATCTCTGACACTGTAGATCAACAACTTTCCTAAAAGAAAATGCAATAGTAAACACTTGACAAATCTCTGTCTCGCGCCAAATGCGCTGTACCTCTCGTGCATAGACTTGCACACACAGTGGAGTGGAGAGAGGAGGGGGCTGGTGGTGATGGAGCAACCTGGCGATCATGCGAAAGAAGATCTTGTAGATCTGGATGGACACGGTTCCAAGTGTGACCGGCTTACATATAACCAAAGGATCAGGGTCTGATAAAAAAAGAAAGAAACAACATACATAAATGAAGGGCTGTGCTGCCCTTATGCGCTATCTCCTCTCTTCCACATGGGTACAGTGGACAGGGTGAGAACAACAAACTCATTGGACAATGATAAAATATAATGTAATATACAGTTTAAAATGTAGCTAATGTACAGTGTAGCCTATGGGGCTAGCCAACGTTCATAAATAACAGCCAGGCTTTACGTACAGTTAGTAGACTACATGATGTGCACTTGCTAACTAACTGTAACATATCTTCAAAATATCATAACAAACAAAAACACATGACATACCTGATAAACAAACAATATCCATAAATTAAGTGCTGTCTTGCCCTTATGCACCAACTCCTCTGTACAAATTAACAAAAGGGGACATCAATAGTAGTCAGTGGAGTCTCCTCAGAGGAGTAAAGGGAGGACCATCCTCCTCAGTGAATTTCATTTTTTTTTTAACTAGTGAAACATTAAAGTTATCATTTTTAGATAAAACTATACTAAATACATTCACATCACCAAATAATTGATTAAAACACACTGTTTTGCAATGAAGGTCTACAGTAACCTCAACAACACTATGTAGGGTAGCACCATGGTGTAGCCGGAAGACAGCTAGTTTCCGTCTTCCTCTGGGTACATTGACTTCAATACAAAACATAGGAGGCTCGGAGCACTCACCCCCTTTCATAGACTTACACATGAATTATGACAACTTCCGGAGGATGTCCTCCAACCTATCAGAGCTCTTGCAGCATGAACTGACATGTTGTCCACCCAATCAAATAATCAGAGAATCAGTACTCGAAGCATAAGCTACAGCTAGCTAGCTCTACAGTGCATAAAATGTGTTGAGTAGTTGACTGAGAAAGAGAAAGACAATAGTTGAACAGTTTTGAACAAATTAATTTCTTCAAAAATGAAAGAGAGTGAGAGAGAGAGAGAGAGAGAGAAAGCTAGCTATATTTCGTTATATTCTTTTCCACTTTCACTTTCACTTACCTAGCTAGAGAATGCAGCTAGCTAGTTTAGCCTACTCAAACACCTGGCTCAAACAGGGAGGGATGCAATGTTAGCTAGCTGGCTATGGCTAATATCCAACACCTGTACTCTTCAAATTCAAGGTAAGCTTTTGGTTTTACAAATGTATTGCCACTGGGGCCCACCGGTGTAACTGCTAAACTGCTTGCTGACTGTACACTGTACTGCATGATTGTACTAACACATTAGTTCTAGTAGCTATGATGTTAGCTAATACGGTGACAACGGTGTAGGCTGTGTGTAGGGGTTTGGCTTGGAAAGGTTTTTACGCCTGGTCACAGACAGCTGATGTGTTTTTCGCTGAAGTCCACAAGCAAAGGGAAAACGTAAGAGGAGGATAGTGCGTATAAGCGAGAAGGAATTATACAACGTTCAAATGGATCATGTTGTTTGTATGTGGCTGCTATGAAAGTGAACTGTGTTTGATCAGGGGTGTATTCCTTCCACCGACTCTGTTAAAAAACGTTTCTACAATCGAAGCAAATGGAACGAAACGGGGATATTCAGTACCAGTCAAAAGTTTGGACACACCTGCTCATTCCAGGGTTTTTCATTATTTTTGCTATTTTCTACTTTGTAGAATAATAGTGAAGACATCAAAACTATGAAATTACACACATGGAATCATGTAGTAACCAAAAAAGTGTTAAACAAATCAAAATATGTTTAATATTTGAGATTCTTCAAAGTAGCCACCCTTTGCCTTGATGACAGCTTTGCAAACTCTTGGCATTCTCTCAACCAGCTTCATGAGGTTGTCATCTGGAATGCATTTAAATTAACAGGTTTTCTTTCCTTCTTAATGGGTTTGAGCCAATCAGTTGGGTTGTGACAAGGTAGGGGTGGTATGCAGAAAATAGCCCTATTTGGTAAAAGACCAAGTCCACATTATGGCAAGAACAGCTCAAATAAGAATTATTTTAAGACACGAAGGTCAGTCAATATGGAAAATGTCAAGAATTTGAAAGTTTCTTCAAGTGCAGTCGCAAAAACCATCAAGCGCTATGATGAAACTGGCTTTCATGAGGACCGCCACAGGAAAGGAAGACCCAGAGTTACCACTGCTGCAGAGGATAGGTTCATTAGAGTTAACTGCACCTCAGATTGTAGCCCAAATAAATGCCTCAAAGAGTTCAAGTATCAGACACATCTCAACATCAACTGTTCAGAGGATATTGCGTGAATCACACCTTCATGGTCGAATTGCTGTAAGGAAACCACAGCTGAAGGACACCAATAAGAAGAAGACATTTGCTTGGGCTAAGAAACACAAGCAATGGACATTAGACCGGTGGAAATCTGTCCGTTGGTCTGATGAGTCCAAATTTGAGATTTTTGGTCCCAACCGCCGTGTCTTTGAGACGCAGAGTAGGTGAACGGATGATCTCCGCAAATAGCCCTTACACACCCCCAGGCTGTGTAAGGGCTATTTGACCAAGAAGGAGAGTGCTGCATCAGATGACCTGGCCTCCACAATCACCTGACCTCAACCCAATTGAGATTGGTTGGGAAGAGTCAGACTGCAGAGTGAAAGAAAAGCAGCCAAAAAGTGTTCAGCATACAGTATGTGGGAACTCCTTCAAGACTGTTGTAAAAGCATTCCAGGTGAAGCTGGTTGAGAGAATGCCAAGAGTGTTCAAAGCTGTCATCAAGGCAAAGGGCGGCTACTTTGAAGAATCTAAGATATATTTTGATTTGTTCAAACTCTTTTTTGGTCACTAAATGATTCCATATGTGCTATTTCATAGTTTCGATGTCTTCACTGTTATTCTACAATGTAGAAAATAGTAAAAATTAAGAAAAACACTTGAATGAGTAGATGTGTCCAAACTTTTGACTGGTACTGTACATATCTGAATTTGTCCAATAGAAACTCTTGTTTGCAGCTGTTGAACTATTGATTACACCCTAGATCAGCTAAATGCAGAAAAGAGTGTGCAAGGTGGTGTTGAATGTGTCAATGTCTGTCACCTTGATTAGTGAAATAGGCTAGGTTGCAGCAACCTAATGATGGGTGTAGGAAAAATTTGATTATCATGTAGTAGCCTAAACTTATCAATGTTACATTGAGCTGGGTGAATGGAATATGAATGACAGTCATCCAATATGCTGTAATGGAATTAAGGCCACGCTCATAAAAACAAGTATCCTCCATCATCGTAAATACCTCCTTTTGTTAGCGCGTTCAGTTCACAAATCAAAATTCATGACACGCGTTCACTAGGAGCAGACGAAAAGTCAAAAAGTTCCGTTACAGTCCGTAGAAACATGTCAAATGATGTATAGAATCAATCTTTAGGATGTTTTTAACATAAATCTTCAATAATGTTCCAACCGGAGAATTCCTTTGTCTGTGGAAATGAAATGGAACAGAACTCGCTCTCACGTGAACAAGCGTCAAGAGCTCATGGCACTCTGCCAGACACCTGGCTCAAACACCCCTTATGAGCCCCCACTTTACAGTAGAAGCATCAAACAAGGTTCTAAAGACTGTTGACGTCTAGTGGAAGCCTGAGGAAGTGCAATATGACCAATATCCCACTGTGTATTCGATAAGCCAAGAGTTGAAAACCTACAAACCTCAGATTTCCCACTTCCTGGTTGGAATTTTTCTCTGGTTTTTGCCTGCCATATGAGTTATGTTATACTCACAGACATCATTCAAACAGTTTTAGAAACGTCAGAGTGTTTTCTATCCAAATATACTGCTAATATGCATATCTTAGCTTCTGGGACTGAGTAGCAGGCAGTTTACTCTGGGCACCTTATTCATCCAAGCTACTCAATACTGCCCCCAGCCATAAGAAGTTAAAGGGATCAACTGGTATGGATGTCGTAGGTGGCATCCGAATTCGCCTCTGCATTGCTGAGTCATCAGAGGTGGCTGGAGTGAAACTTACTGTAGCCTCCCTATATTTAAGCGTACTGTAGACGCTGGGCTTGTATTCATAAAGCATCTCAATAGTAGTAGTGCTGATTTAGGATTAGGTCCCTCTCTGTACATGTAACATTATTCCTTATGGTGTATCAAGGTCAAACTGATCTTAAATCAGCAGTCTTACTCTAAGATGCTTTGTGAATTCAGACCCTGGGTTTTTATGGCAGAGGGGGAAGGGCACCCACCCTGTAAAATCATGGATACTGGTTCAATTCCCTTGCCAGCTGTTCAACCCTCAATCACTACACTTTCAAAGGAAAATGTTAAGCACACTAGAGATAATGTAGGAGGTAGTCTACATTGGGTGTAAGAGGGTATTCCACCCTAGAGTTGATTGACGCACCAGTTTAAGCTAGAGATGTCTGTTTTTTTGTATATGGGCTGCGTCTCAATCCACCACATCTATGGAGATAGATTTCTATCAAAATGTGGTAAATACAGTGCCTTCAGAAAGTATTCATACCCCTTGACTTATTCCACATGTTGTTGCGTTACAGCCTGAATTCAAAATAGATAAAAAATATACACTACCGTTCAAAAGTTTGGGGTCACTTAGAAATGTCCTTGTTTTTGAAAGAAAAGCACATTTTTTGTTCATTAAAATAACATCAAAGTGATCAGAAATAGAGTGTAGACATTGTTAATGTTGTATATGACTATTGTAGCTGGAAACGGCAGATTTTTAATGGAATATCTACATAGGCGTACAGAGGCCCATTATCAACAACCATCACTTCTGTGTTCCAATGGCAAGCTGTGTTAGCTAATCCAAGTTCATCATTTTAAAAGGCTAATTGATCATTAGAAAACCCATTTGCAATTATGTTAGCACATCTGAAAACTGTTGTTCTGATTAAAGAAGCAATAAACTGGTCTTCTTTAGACTAGTTGATTATCTGGAGCATCAGCATTTGTGGGTTCGATTACAGGCTCAAAATGGCCAGAAACAAATAACTTTCTTCTGAAACTCGTCAGTCTATTCTTGTTCTGAGAAATTAAGGCTATTCCATGCGAGAAATTGCCAAGAAACAGAAGATCTTGTACAATGTTGTGTAGGAAACTAAAAAGATTTGGCATGGGTCCTGAGATCCTCAAAAGGTTCTACAGCTGCAACATCGAGAGCATCCTGACCGGTTGCATCACTGCCTGGTACGGCAAGTCACTTCAGAGGGTAGTGCGTACGGCCCAGTACATCACTGGGGCAAAGCTGCCTGCCATCCAGGACCTCTACACCAGGTGGTGTCAGAGGAAGGCCCTAAAAATTGTCAAAGACCCCAGCCACCCCAGTCATAGACTGGTCTCTCTACTACCGCATGGCAAGCGGTACCGGAGTGCCAAGTCTAGGACAAAAAAGCTTCTCAACAGTTTTTATCCCCAAGCCATAAGACTCCTGAACAGGTAACCAAATGATTACCCGGACTATTTGCATTGTGTGCCCCCCAACCCCTCTTTTATGCTGCTGCTACTCTCTGTTTATCTTATATGCATAGTCACTTTAACTATACATTCATGTACATACTACCTAAATTGGCCCGACCAACCAGTGCTGCCGCACATTGGCTAACCGGGCTATCTGCATTGTGTCCCACCACCCGCCAACCCCTCTTTTTACGCTTCTGCTACTCTCTGTTCATCATATATGCATAGTCACTTTAACGATACTTACATGTACATACTACCTCAATAAGCCTGACTAACAGGTGTCTGTATATAGCCTTGCTACTCTTTTTTCAAATGTCTTTTTACTGTTGTTTATTTCTTTACTTACCTACACACACACACACACACACACACACACACACACACACACACACACACACACACACACACACACACACACACACACACACACACACACACACACACACACACACACACACACACACACACACACACACATACCTTTTTTTTCTTTTTTCGCACCATTGGTCAGAGCCTGTAAGTAAGCATTTCACTGTAAGGTCTACACCTGTTGTATTCGGCGCACGTGACAAATAAACTTTGATTTGATTTGTACTACTCCCTTCACAGAACAGCGCAAACTGGCTCTAACCAGAATAGAAAGAGGAGTGGGAGGCCCCGGTGCACAACTGAGCAAGAGGACAAGTACATTACAGTGTCTAGTTTGAGAAACAGAGGCCTCACAAGTCCTCAACTGGCAGCTTCGTTAAATAGTATCCGCAAAACACCAGTCTCAATGTCAACAGTGAAGAAGCGACTCCAGGATGCTGGCCTTCTAGGCAGAGTTGCAAAGAAAAAGCCATATCTCAGACTGGCCCCCCAAAAAATAATATTACGATTAATAATATTACGATTGAAGAACACTGGACAGAGGAACTCTGCCTAGAAGGCCAGCATCCCGGAGTCGCCTCTTCACTGTTGATGTTTAGACTGGTGTTATGATGATCCTTAATGATTACAAGCATACCCATAACATGATGCAGCCACCACAATGCTTGAAAATATAGAGAGTGTTACTGATGTGTTGTAATGTATTTTCCACAAACATAACACTTAGTATTCAGGACAAAAAATGTATTTATATGCAAAATGTTTGCAGTGTTATTTTACTGCCTTGTTTGCAAACAGGATGCATGTTTTGGAATAATCTTTATTCTGTACTGGCTTCCATCTTTTCACTCTGTCAGTTAGGTTAGTATTATGGAGTAACTACAATGTTGTTGATCTATCCTCCGTTGTATCCTATCACAGCCAACAAACTCTGTAACAGTTTTAACCTGTCTGGCCCCGGGGTTCCGCTAGCGGAACTCCTCCCACATTCCACTGAAAAGGCAGAGCGCGAAATTCAATACATTAAATGAAAGATACACATCTTGTGAATCCAGTCAACATGTCCGATTTTTTAAATGTTTTACAGCGAAAACAGCACGTATATTTATTTTAGCTCACCACCAAATACAAAAAAGGACAGACATTTTTCACAGCACAGGTAGCATGCACAAAGCCAACCTAACTAACCAAGAACCAACCAAACTAACCAAGAAACAACTTCATCAGATGACAGTCTTATAACATGTTACACAATAAATCTATGTTTTGTTCGAAAAATGTGCATATTTGAGCTATAAATCAGTTTTACATTGCAGTTACCATCACAGCTACCGTCAGAAATAGCACAGAAGCAGCCAGAGTAATTATAGAGACCAACGTGGAATACCTAAATACTCATCATAAAACATTTCTGAAAAATGCATCGTGTACAGCAAATGAAAGACAAGCATCTTGTGAATCCAGCCAATATTTCAGATTTTTTAAGTGTTTTACAGCGAAAACACAATATAGCATTATATTAGCTTACTACAATAGCCTACCACACTACCGCATTCATTCATCAAGGCACGTTAGCGATAGCAATAGGCACGTTAGCGATAGCGAATAAACCAGCAAAATATATTAATTTTCACTAACCTTCATCAGATGACAGTCCTATAACATCAGGTTATACATACACTTATGTTTTGTTCGAAAATGTGCATATTTAGAGCTGAAATCAGTGGTTATACATTGTGCTAACGTAGCATCTTTTTCCCAGAACGTCCAGACTCTCACATATTCTGACCAAATAACAATTTATAAACATGACTAAAAAATACATGTTGTATAGGAAATGATAGATACACTAGTTCTTAATGCAATCGCAGTGTTAGAATTCTAAAAATAACTTCATTACGACATAAGGCTTACGTTATGGCGAGACAGTGCCCAAAACCTGGGCGCAAAACTAATAGTACACAGTTCGACAGATATATGAAATAGCATCATAAAATGGGTCCTACTTTTGATGAGCTTCCATCAGAATGTTGTACAAGAGTTCCTTTGTCAAGAACAATCGTTGTTTGGATTCAGAACGTCCTTTTTCCCTCTTGAATTAGCAAGCACACTAGCCAAGTGGCGCGAAGCTCTCCATCGTCAACAAACACAGACAACGCAACACGCCTAACGTCCCGAAAAAAATTCAATAATCTAATAAAACTATATTGAAAAAACATACTTTACGATGATATTGTCACATGTATCAAAGCCGGAGATAGTAGTCGCCTATAACGACAGCTTTTCAGAAGGCAATTCCAGGTCCATCCTCGCACTTTCCAGAAAACAGGAAATGGGTGACACGTCATTCCAAGAGGATTTATTCCACCTCAGACCAAGATAAACACATCATTTCTTCTCTCACTGCCTCTTGACATCTAGGGGAAGGTGTATGACGTGCATGTATACTAATACGTATCATGCCCATTTATAGGCAGGCCCTAGAACAGAGCATCGTTTTCAGACTTTCCACTTCCTGGTCAGGAAGTTTGTGCCAAATGAGTTCTGTTTTACTCACAGATATAATTCAAACGGTTTTAGAAACTAGAGAGTGTTTTCTATCCAATAGTAATAATAATATGCATATTGTACGAGCAAGAATTGAGTACGAGGCCGTTTAAATTGGGCACGATTTTCCCCCAAAGTGAAAACAGCGCCCTCTGTCCTCAACAGGTTAAAGTCACCATTAGCCTCATGTTGAAATCCCTGAGTGGTTTTCTTCCTCTCCGGCAACTGAGTTAGGAAGGACGTCTGTATCTTTGTAGTGACTGGGTGTATTGGTACACCATCCAAAGTCTAATTAATAACTTCACCATGCTCAAAAGGATATTCAATGTCTGCTTTTTTAATTGTTTTACCCATCTCCTGTGGCCTTCTTTTCGAGTCATTGGAAAACCTCCCTAGTCTTTTGTGGTTGAATCTGTTGAAATTCACTGCTCGACTGAGGGACCTTACAGACAATCTTATGTGTGGGGTACAGAGATGAGGTCGTCGTTCAAAAATCATGTTAAACACTACTATTGCAGTACATGCAACTTATTATGTGACTTGTTAAGCAAACATTTGCTCCTGAACTTCTTTAGGCTTGCCTTAACAAAGGGGTTGAATACTTATTGACTGAAGACATTTCAGTTTTTCATTTCTAATTAATTTGTACAAATTCCGAAAACCATAATTCCACTTTGAACGTTATGGGTTATTGTCAATAGGCCAGTGACCCAACATCTTAATTTAATAAATTTTAAATTCAGGCTGTAACACAACAAAATGTGGAAAAAGGGGTGTGAATACTTTCTGAAGGCACTGCATGTGTTTTTGCTTTTGGAATGAATGTAAACAGACACTTTTCCACAAAGAAATGATTTTGAATTAGGGCTAATAGAGGTAATCAGTTAGCTCAAGTTCACTTTTGTAAAAAAAAAAAAAAAGTGATTATTTGCATTGTCTGAAAGCATTCAAAATACGCTGAACATATCCCCTATAGAGCTAAAAACAACAATGCGATCTCAAAACAGGTTGACTTTGATGTTAAAGAAAGTGTGCGTTCATCAATTTACCTGATTTTGCTAACTGTTACTTTGGACAACATCAAGACGTCAATATTATTTTAATGCTTTAAAAAATATATATCTTAAATTACAGCTCAATATGAGCAAATTCTGATTTTGCAATGAATTGTGATTAAACACACCAACTCCTGCTATTACTTCAATATTACATTTTTAAACCTCTTGCTGGTTACAAAAGCACACATGACACATAGAATAACATGTGTCTGAAAACCACGTGTCAGACTCTTTTGAAAACAAATACATATATCGTTTCCCTGATTATTTTTTCATATTTTTTTTGTAAGGGAGGAAACATTCCATTGCTGTCTGAATTACAAAACTCTGGATCATAGACTGTCACGCCTGCTCCTGCTCCCCCTCTCTGGCGCTCGAGGGCGCCAGGCGGCCCATCATTACGCACACCTGTCACCATCGTTACGCGCATCAGCGCTTCATGGGACTCACCTGGACTCTATTACCTTATTGATTGCCTCCCCTGTATCTGTCACTTCCTCAGTTTCCCTTGTCCAGACGCTGTCCGTGTTCTGTTTCATGTCTGTTATTTATTAAATATTCACTCCCTGTACTTGCTTCTCGTCTCCCAGTGTCTGTCCTCACATAGACTGACTCAGGTTCATAATTAGTGATATCTAAAATGTAATTGGCTTATTTTGAATTATTACACTTGAACTTCATCAATACATTCATAATACATACATACCACACCTTTTGCTCCAATCTACAGTATGTTGCTTCATCTGAATTTTGACAAAATAAATTCACATCTAATCTGATCAAATAAAGATTATACTCTTTTAGCCTTTTCTCAATAAATCCCTCATCTCAGCCATTGACTTTTATCCTTTTGCTCATACTAGATCATCCCATCAATGCCAACCACTAATAACAAGCAATACCAACTTGTGGTGGGGAAGGAGCAGGACAAAAGTTGATTGTCCATTGACTCACAGATCGTCCATTGAGCACAGTAGAAGCCTGTGATAAGGCCATACGGGGGACCCTGTTCTTGGTTTTATGGAAGGGGAGGCCTGGTTAATGAAGCTCATCTTGGACAGGCTTTAATGGGGATGGATGTGGCAGGCTCTGGACTAGAGGGGGCTTTTAGCATAATGGATAGTCCTTGCCGCTGTCATTTCAAAGTTCATTAACACCGTCGTAGGGCTCTCCGCGTCCACTCATTTCTGACGACTGTTTCCATTCCGTTCATGGAATTTATGGGCCAAAGCCGGGAATGGTTTGAGGTGAGAAATGGCATTGGGGATAGGGAATGACGGCATGCACTCTAAATCCTATGATTTAAATCTAAATCTAAATCTCAAAAAATTAATGTTGTGAAGAGTTTTATCTGAAATCTTTAAGGTAAAGCAAGCAGAAGAAAAGATCTGATAGTGTTTGTCTGTGATGATTTTAAGCAGGAGATTTTTGTAGAAATGAGGTTGATTTGAGCATTGTCAACATGATCCTAAACTCAAATAAATCATAATTTCACAAGAATGAATTGAAAGCCAGTGGTTTGGAACAAGACTGTACAGTGGTTTCATTTATTGAGCCTCAAGGATGCAATGATTTACGCCCTTTTATAAAGCAACTCATGCCATAATTGATTGCATTGTATAGAAATAATTTCCAGTGAGAAAATAGATGGAGTCAAGCCACCTGTGTGTGTGTGTTTGTGTGTTTGTGTGTGTGTGTGTGTGTGTGTGTGTGTGTTTGTGTGTGTGTGTGTGTGTGCCATTACAACAACATGAAAAAACATGCTTTGTAAGTGGCAGGATTAGAACCTGGGTCTCCCAAAGGACAAGCCATAGCGCTAATTTTAACATGTTAAACATGATAATATATATAATATATATGCCATTTAGCAGACGCTTTTATCCAAATCGACTTACTGTCACGGGCGCATACATTTTACGTATGGGTGGTCCCGGGAATCTAACCCACTAGCCTGGCATTACAAGCGTCATGCTCTACCAACTGAGCTACAAATTATAATTAAGAGCTTCTCTGCTCTTTTCACTGGGCTTCTTCCAATGGTCACTGACCAACATATGAAGAAGAGAGGCGTACACCTGCAGCTGCAGCACTACGAATGGTTGGCTCAGAAATAAGAAATCATTATTTTTAACACACTTGAATAATTATACTCAGGTAGGCTAAGTTACCTTTTCACAGAATGGCATTACAGAATTTGCCATTCCATATGTGGGAAAAATAATTGCTACACAACCTTTTCAAATGTGAAGAGAATAACACTATTTTACCACCACATGTGAATTTGCATGTAAAACTGCAAATTTGACATGCGTTTTTTTTGTTATGGTGTTGGAATCGTGTCTGCACTTTTCAATGAATGTGTCTGCACTGTGTGTACCTTCAGTTTGTTCGTACATCTTATGTGTGCATTTGTGTGTGTGCGGTTGTGTGTGTGTGCGGTTGTGTGTGTGTGACTACCTTGGTGTGTATAGGTTATTGCCGGATGTGTGTGTGTGTGTGTGTGTGTGTGGGAGGGAGGGAGGGAGGGCTAAGTCTACCCAAACAAATTATCCCTCTGTGACAGTGCTGGTGGGGAGGTCAAGGGAGCGAGACAGAGTGACAGACTCCACTGTGATTGGCTCTCCCTGCTGACAGCCTCAGAGAGGATCACAGTATCAGAGTGTCAGCCACTATCAGCTCCACTGTGGGGGAAACAACCATGATGCATGGACTCGGTCTCTCTCTTGTGCCCAGTTTTCCTTTCTCTACCCTCTCTATCTCTTTCCTTTTTTTCTCTCTATTTCTTGCCCTTTAATCCTCCTCTTTACCCTCTCTTTCTTTTCCCTCTCTTGTTTTCTTTTCTCTCTCTCTCCCACTCTTACCTCTCTCTTTCTCTCCCAACTTGCCTTTCTCTATGTCTTTCAGCCTCTCTCTCAATTCAATTCAATTCAAGGGGCTTTATTGGCATGGGAAACATATGTTAACATTGCCAAAGCAAGTGAAGTAGACAATCAACACAAGTGAAATAAACAATAAAAATGAACAGATAAACATTACACTCAAAGAAGTTCCAAAAGAATAAAGACATTTACAATGTCATATTATCTGTACAGTCGTGGCCAAAAGTTTTGAGAATGACACAAATATTATTTTTCACTGTCTGCTGCCTCAGTTTGAATGATGGCAATTTGCATATGCTCCAGAATGTTATGAAGAGTGATCAGATGAATTGCAATTAATTGCAAAGTCCCTCTTTGCCATGCAAATGAACTGAATCCCCCAAAAATATTTCCACTGCCCTGCCACAAAAGGACCAGCTGACATCATGTCAGTGATTCTCTCGTTAACACAGGTGTGAGTGTTGTGACGAGGACAAGGCTGGAGATCACTCTGTCATGCTGATTGAGTTCGAATAACAGACTGGAAGCTTCAAAAGGAGGGTGGTGCTTGGAATCATTGTTCTTCCTCTGTCAACCATGGTTACCTGCAAGGAAACACATGCCGTCATCATTGCTTTGCATAAAAAGGGCTTCACAGGCAAGAATATTGCTGCCAGTAAGACTGCACCTAAATCAACCATTTATCAGATCATCAAGGACTTCAAGGAGAGCGGTTCAATTGTTGTGAAGAAGGCTTCAGGGTGCCCAAGAAAGTCCAGCAAGCACCAGGACTGTCTCCTAAAGTTGATTCAGCTGTGGGATCGGGGCACCACCAGTACAGAGCTTGCTCAGGAATGGCAGCAGGCAGGTGTGAGTGCATCTGCACGCACAGTGAGGCGAAGACTTTTGGAGGATGGCCTGGTGTCAAGAAGGGCAGCAAAGAAGCCACTTCTCTCCAGGAGAAACATCAGGGACAGACTGATATTCTGCAAAAGGTACAGGGATTGGACTGCTGAGGACTGGGGTAAAGTCATTTTCTCTGATGAATCCCCTTTCCAATTGTTTGGGGCACCCGGAAAAAAGCTTGTCCGGAGAAGACAAGGTGAGCGCTACCATCAGTCCTGTGTCATGCCAACAGTAAAGCATCCTGAGACCATTCATGTGTGGGGTGGCTTCTCAGCCAAGGGAGTGGGCTCACTCACAATTTTGCCTATGAACACAGCCATGAATAAAGAATGGTACCAACATATCCTCCGAGAGCAACTTCTCCCAACCATTCAGGAACAGTTTGGTGACGAACAATGCCTTTTCCAGCATGATGGAGCACCTTGCCATAAGGCAAAAGTGATAACTAAGTGGCTCGGGGGAACAAAACATAGATATTTTGGGTCCATGGCCAGGAAACTCCCCAGACCTTAATCCCAATGAGAACTTGTGGTCAATCCTCAAGAGGCGGGTGGACAAACAAAACCCCACACATTCTTGATTATGCAAGAATGGGCTGCCATCAGTCAGGATGTGGCCCAGAAGAAAATTGACAGCATGCCAGTGCGGATTGCAGAGGTCTTGAAAAAGAAGGGTCAACACTGCAAATATTGACTCTTTGCATCAACTTCATTCAATTGTCAATAAAATCCTTTGACACTTATGAAATGCTTGTAATTATACTTCAGTATTCCATAGTAACATCTGAGAAAAATATCTAAAGAAATTAATTAATTAATTAGTCTTTCTCAAAACCTTTGGCCACGACAGCAGATATACAGTGTTGTAACAATGTGCAAATGGTTAAAGTACAAAAGGGAAAATAAATAAACATAAATATGGGTTGTACTTACAATGGTGTTTGTTCATCACTGGTTGCCCTTTTCTTGTGGCAGCAGGTCCCAAATCTTGCTGCTGTGATGGCACACTGTGGTATTTCACCCAGTAGATTTGGGAGTTTATCAGAAGTGGGTTTGTTTTTGAATTCTTTGTGGATCTGCGTAATCTGAGGGAAATATGTGTCTCTAATATGGTCATACATTTGGCAGGTTAGGAAGTGCAGCTCAGTTTCCACTTCATTTTGTGGGCAGTGTGCACGTAGCCTGTCTTCTCTGGAGAGCCAGGTCTACCTACGGCGGCCTTTCTCAATAGTAAGGCTATGCTCACTGAGTCTGTACATAGTCAAAGCTTTCCTTAAGTTTGGGTCAGTCACAGGTCAGGTATTCTGCCGCTGTGTACTCTCTGTTTAGGGCAAAATAGCATTCTAGTTTGTTCTATTTTTTGTGAATTCTTTGCAATTTGTCAAGTAATTATCTTTTTGTTTTCTCATGATTTGGTTGGGTCTAATTGTGTTGCTATCCTGGGGCTCTGTGGGGTCTGTTTGTGTTTGTGAACAGAGCCCCAGGACCAGCTTGCTTATGGGACTCTTTTCCAGGTTCATCTCTCTGTAGGTGATGGCTTTGTTATGGAAGGTTTGGGAATCGCTTCCTTTTAGGTGGTTGTAGAATTTAACGTCTCTTTTCTGGATTTTGATAATTAGCGAGTATAGGCCTAATTCTGCTCTGCATGCATTATTTGGTGTTTTACGTTGTACACTGAGGATATTTTTTCAGAATTCTGCATGCAGATTCTCAATTTGGTGTTTGTCCCATTTTGTGAATTATTGGTTGGTGAGCGGACCCCAGACCTCACAACCATAAAGGGCAATGGGTTCTATAACTGATTCAAGTATTTTTAGCCAGATCCTAATTGGTATGTCGAATTTTATGTTCCATTTGATGGCATAGAAGGCCCTTCTTGCCTTGTCTCTCAGATCGTTCACAGCTTTGTGGAAGTTACCTGTGGCACTGATGTTAAGGCCAAGGTATGTATAGTTTTTTTGTGTGCTCTAGGGCAACGGTGTCTAGATGGAATTTGTATTTGTGGTCCTGGCGACTGGACCTTTTTTGGAACACCGTTATTTTGGTCTTACTGAGCTTTACTGTCAGGGCCCAGGTCTGGCAGAATCCGTGCAGGAGATCTAGGTGCTGTTGTAGGCCCTCCTTAGTTGGTGACAGAAGCACCAGATCATCAGCAAACAGTGGACATTTGACTTCAGATTCTAGTAGGGTGAGGCCGGATGCTGCAGACTGTTCTAGTGCCCTCGCCAATTCGTTGATATATATGTTGAAGAGGGTGGGGCTTAAGCTGCATCCCTGTTTCACTCCATGGCCCTGTGGAACGAAATGTGAGTTTTTTGCCAATTTTAACCGCAGACTTGTTGTTTGTGTACATGGAGTTTATAATGTTGTATGTTTTTCCCCCAACACCACTTTCCATCAACTTGTATAGCAGACCATCATGCCAAATTGAGTCGAATGCTTTTTTTAAATCAACAAAGCATGAGAAGACATTGCTGTTAATGATAATGCAGAGGATTTTCCAAAGGTTGCTGTTGACGAATATCCCACAGTAGTTATTGAGGTCAAATTTGTCTGCACTTTTGTGGATTGGGGTGATCAGTCCTTGGTTCCAAATATTGGGGAAGATGCCAGAGCTAAGGATGATGTTAAAGAGTTTACGTATAGACAATTGGAATTTGTTGTCTGTATATTTTATCATTTCATTGAGGATACCATCAACATCACAGTCCTTTTTGGGGTGGAGTTTTTTAAAATTTTGTCCTGTAGTTCATTCAAGGTAATTGGAGAATCCAGTTGGTTCTGGTAGTCTTTACTAGTTGATTCTAAGATTTGCATTTGATCATGTATATGTTTTTGCTGTTTGCTCATTGTTATAGAGCCAAAAAGATTGGAAGTGGTTTACTGATATATCTCCATTTTGGATAGATAACACTTTGTGTTGTTGTTTGTTTTGTGTTTTCCAATTTCCCCAGAAGTGGTTAGAGTCTATGGATTCTTAAATTACATTGAGCTGATTTCTGACGTGCTGTTCCTTCTTTTTCCATAGTGTATTTCTGTATTGTTTTAGTGATTCACCATAGTGAAGGCGTAGACTCAGGTTTTCTGCGTCTACATGTTTTTGGTTGGACAGGTTTCTCAATTTATTTCTTAGGTTTTTGCATTCTTCATCAAACCATTTGTCGTTGTTGTTAATTTTCTTTGGTTTTCCTTTTGACTTTTTTTTAGATTTGTTAGGGAAGCTGAGAGGTCAAAAATACTGTTTAGGTTTTCTACTGCTAAGTTTACACCTTCACTATTACAGTGGAATGTTTTGTCCAGGAAGGTGTCTAAAAGGGATTACATTTGTTGTTGCCTGATTGTTTTTTGGTGGTTTTCCACACTACATTCCTTCCATCTATAGCATTTCTTAATATTACTCAGTTCCTTTGGCTTTGATGCTTCATGAATGAGTATTGCTCTGTTCAAGTAGACTGCGATTTTGCTGTGATCTGATAGGGGTGTCAGTGCGCTGACTGTGAACACTCTGAGAGACTCTGAGGTCAGCGATAAAGTAGTCTACAGTACTACTGCCAAAAAATTAGCTATGGGTGTACTTACCATAGGAGTCCCCTCGGAGTCTACCATTGACTATGCACACTACTGTTAAAAATTTTGCTGTCACTTAGAAATGCCCTTGTTTTTGAAAGAGAAGCACATTTTTGGTCCATTAAAATAACATCAAATTGACCAGACATACAGTGTAGACATTGTTAATGTTGTAAATGACTATTGTAGCTGGAAACGGCTGATTTTTAATGGAATATCTACATAGGCGTACAGAGGCCCATTATCAACAACCATCACTTCTGTGTTCCAATGGCACGTTGTGTTAGATAATCCAAGTTTATGATTTTAAAAGGCCAATTGATCATTAGAAAACCCGTTTGCAATTATGTTAGCACATCTGAAAACTGTTGTTCTGATTAAAGAAGCAATAAAACTGGCCTTCTTTAGACTAGTTGATTATCTGGAGCATCAGCATTTGTGGGTTCGATTACAGGCTCAAAATGGCCAGAAACAAATAACTTTCTTCTGAAACTCGTCAGTCTATTCTTGTTCTGAGAAATGAAGGCTATTCCATGCGAGAAATTGCCAAGAAACAGTAGATCTTGTACAATGCTGTGTAGGAAACTAAAAAGATTTGGCATGGGTCCTGAGATCCTCAAAAGGTTCTACAGCTGCAACATCGAGAGCATCCTGACCGGTTGCATCACTGCCTGGTACGGATATTGCTCGGCCTCCGACCGCAAGTCACTTCAGAGGGTAGTGCGTACGGCCCAGTACATCACTGGGGCAAAGCTGCCTGCCATCCAGGACCTCTACACCAGGCGGTGTCAGAGGAAGGCCCTAAAAATTGTCAAAGACCCCATCACCCCATGTCATAGGCTGTTCTCTCTACTACCGCATGGCAAGCGGTACCAGAGTGCCAAGTCTAGGACAAAAAAGTTTCTCAACAGTTTTTACCCCCAAGCCATAAGACTCCTGAACAGGTAACCAAATGATTACCCGGACTATTTGCATTGTGTTCCCCCCCAACCCCTCTTTTATGCTGCTGCTACTTTCTGTTTATCATATATGCATAGTCACTTTAACTATACATTCATGTACATACTACCTAAATTGGCCCGACCAACCAGTGCTCCCGCACATTGGCTAACCGGGCTATCTGCATTGTGTCCCACCACCCGCCAACCCCTCTTTTTACATTTCTGCTACTCTCTGTTCATCATATATGCATAGTCACCTTAACGATACTTACATGTACATACCACCTCAATAAGCCTGACTAACAGGTGTCTGTATATTACCTTGCTCCTCTTTTTTTAAAATGTCTTTTTACTGTTGTTTATTTCTTTACACACACACACACACACACACACACACACACCTTTTTTTTCTTTTCGCACCATTGGTTAGAGCCTGTAAGTAAGCATTTCACTGTAAGGTCTACACCTGTTGTACTCGGCGCACGTGACAAATAAAAACTTTGATTTGATTTGATTTGTACTACTCCCTTCACGGAACAGCGCAAACTGGCTCTAACCAGAATAGAAAGAGGAGTGGGAGGCCCCGGTAAACAACTGAGCAAGAGGACAAGTACATTACAGTGTCTAGTTTAAGAAACAGAGGCCTCACAAGTCCTCAACTGGCAGCTTCGTTAAATAGTATCCGCAAAACACCAGTCTCAATGTCAACAGTGAAGAAGCGACTCCAGGATGCTGGCCTTCTAGGCAGAGTTGCAAAGAAAAAGCCATATCTCAGACTGGCCCCCCAAAAAATAATATTACGATGGTCAAAAGAGCACTGGACAGAGGAACTCTGCATCCCGGCCAGCATCCCGAGGTCGCCTCGTTTCCAGATACAATAGTAATTTACAACATTAACAATGTCTACACTGTATTTCTGATAAATTTGATGTTATTTTAATGGACAATTTTTTTTGCATTTCTTTCAAAAACAAGGAATTTTCTAAGTGACCCCAAACTTTTGAACTGTAGTGTACATACCCAGCATGCGACAGAGCTGCAGGAGTTGTGACCTGTTTTTGTTTTATGTTGTCATAGTTGTGCCTAGGTGGGCATATTGGGGAGGGAATGCTGTCACCTCCAGGCAGGTGTTTGTCCCCCTGTGTGCTGAGGGTGTCAGGTTCTTGTCCAGTTCTGGCATTTAGGTCACCACAGACTAGTACATGTGCCTGGGCCTGGAAATGATTGATTTCCCCCTCCAGGATGGAGAAGCTGTCTTCATTAAAGTATGGGGGATTCTATTGGGGGGATATAGGTAGCACACAGGAGGACATTATTCTCTGTTAAGATAATTTACTTTTGAATTTATAGCCAAATGTAAAATGTTCCTGTTTTGATTAATTGAATAGTTAGGTCTGCTCTAGTCCCTTCCCTGTTTCACACCTGGTAGTTTGGTGGATGGGACTACCAGCTAGCTCTCTGTAACCTAGAGGGCAACCAGTGGTTCCGTCTCCTCTATAACATGTTTCTTGTAGGATGACAACGTCTGTATTTCCGATTTCTTTGGTGAAGTCCAGGTTCCTGCTCTTTAGGTCAAAGGCAAATGACCTCAGGCCTTGGATATTCCAGGATGAGATAGTGAAGGCTTTGTGTTCCATAGTCCAATGTTGTTGGTCGTGTGGTTTTGCCTCAGGCCAGTAAGTGTGAGCAGAGCCTGCTGAGCATCTGGTACATGCCATTGGCTTGGGCTAGTGTAATAGTGGGGGTTGGGCCTGTTTGCCTGCCTACGGCCTGGGCGTATGTATGACTTCCATGTTGAGGCCCTCTTTGTGAGAGGGGGGGCATGGGGTGGGCAGGAGGGGCATAGGTCTGATCTGAGGGGGCCTAAATGGGGTGTGGGCATGGTTGACTTGGGGGGGTGTTGATTGATTGGGGTGGGGGTGTGGATGTGGCTGGTGGTGTTGTGTTCTGGATGTAGGTCCTCTCGGCGTGGGTCCTCTATGTGTAGGTCCGGGAGGGGGTCCCGCAGGTCTGGGAGAGTATCTTGCTGGTCTGGACGGGGTGTCTATTTATCTGTTGCTCCTGTGTTGGGGCTGCATATGAGAGCGGTCCTTTAGGGTCCGGGAGAAGGTGGGCACTGCTGCCTTGTATAGGTGGACCTGGTCATAAAGGCTGTTCAAGTCCAGGGTGGAGTGGTAGGCCAGGTAAACATTTGGTTTTGAGGCAGAGTCACGGGAAATACTTGCGTTTACTCGCTGTATGGTAGCAGGATGGACGTTTTTTCGTGGTAGCAAGGTGGAGATAACCACTTGTGCATTGGGAAAAGTAGAAGAAGCTTTTTCAATCACTCCCTTGAGTGCTGTGGCCACCCTTTCCTGCTGTGCTCTCAGGTTGTTGGTGCCTGTGTATTATTATGTGACTGGGTGACCCTTGTTGGTCCTCAGACAGAAGGTCTAGGGCGCGCTGGGTGTTTGGACACCAGAGTTTAGACACTGTGTTTGGGAAAATGTTTTTTTTCTTGTATATATTTTCCGTTTGAGTCAATAAGTAGTACAATCTGTGTCCTCAGTGGATGTGGGGGGGTTGTCAGGGTGGCTGACAGGGTGGGTGTTCAGAGGGGGTGGGATGCCCTGGGCTTGGGTTCTTCATTTGTCTGTCCCACTGTGTTGTCGACGTGGTCAGGGTCTGGAATGGACTGTTCTGCTGTGGTGTCGAGACTTTTTTTCAGAAGCTGAGGTGAGCTGTTATGCTGGCTTCTCTGCGGTGGCCACCTCTCTAACGGGTTGTTCTCTGTCACACGTCATCCCCCTCACCCTCTCCTCCAGCAGTCTGATCCTCTCCTCTAGTGCTCTGTTCTTCTCCTGCTCCTGCTCTTTCTCCTATAGATGTTGTCTCACTACAGTCCAGAGCGCAGATATGTCTCTCTCCACCTCCAGCCCTCCAGGTCTAGTTAAGGGGGAGTTGTTGTGCTGGACTGTTGTCTGGGTCCGTGCTGACTGGAGTGTAATCACCTGCTGTTCCAGCTCCACCTGCCTTACCTCCAGCTGGGTGAATGTATCCCTCATTTCAATGAGGGAGTAGTACTCTGTGCTGAGAGGTTGACTTTCCGCTTGGGGTTGCTCGTCTTTGGGGTTATGTAATGAAGAGGTCTGGTCTGACCCGCTCGTGGTGGGGGTATCTTTCTCAAGGGAGAGCTTCTCCTGCTGAGCTATTTCTTTGATTAGGTGAAAGTCCAGCTGAAACTGTTTGCGGTTGCCCTGTACCAAAACTGTTCCAGTCTTATAGAGATGTATATTAGCTGACTCAGAGTTCTCATTGTCTAGTATCCTGAGTTTCCACCCATCGGTAACACCCCCCCTTAACAGAGGGGTAGTGTGTTAATATAGCACTGTGCCATGCCAGGGGATGGTCTGTGTGGAAGATAAGGTTGCTTATGTTCCCATTTTTATAATAGTCAGCAAAAGTGTCTCCTGATTTTCAATTAGGAACATAATTTTGTACTCTTTTCTTGTCTTATTATTCTTTACATACAGAGGGTACTGTATATGAATTACCTCTGAACAGCAGGAGGGTGCTTCTAAAGGCCTCTCCATTTCGTTGAGGCTCTCCTGCCATTGTTGGGCTCAAGGGCTTTGACACCTCTCGCTTCACACGTCAGTGCTAATTGAAGTTGTATCCCTTTGTCCTAGCAAGCTTGGTAGCATTAGCATTCAGTCTCCGTTCCAGGTTGGATGGTGTTTTCAGGTTTCTATTTGTTTGACAGAGCATTTTCTGTATAGTTTGGGAATAATAATCCTCGGGTGCAGGAAGCAGTCCATGTAATTCCGTCCAAAATCAAGTTGTAGGTTTGGAGTTTTGATTTGCAGTGAAGGTTATGTTGTTTAGAGTAGCATCCTGTATATGTCCCTGTCAAAAAATACAAGTTTGTCTAACTCTAAATCTATCTATTTAAAAAAAAAAAATGCTGACAAATGTGGGAGCTCATCTGCTCATGAACTCTCTCTCTTTCTCTCTCTCACACACACCCTTTCTGTCTACCACACTGTGTCTTTCCCTCTCTCTCCACCTCTCTCTGTGTCCGTGCTCTCCGGTGATAGATCTCCATCTTATTAATCTTCTATAGAGAGCTTAGTCACCAGGAGCATTAAGTATTGGTATCACGTTGTTGTGGACAGAATGCTTTGTCATGCCTTTACTTTCATTAATCGGATGACTGTTATTTATTTAATCCACTAACTATGTTTAATTGTTACCCGATTAAATTAATCATGTAACAACTAACTCATTAGGAATTTGGGGCACCACGGAAGAGGTTGTTTAAAGAGTTACCATCTCCCGAATTAAACTCTAAAGGTCTTTAACTATCACATCCATAAAACAGTCAACGTATTAATCATTAATTTTTATCATATCATCATTCTGAACAGTCGTAACCTCATGCATCTGCAAAAAATCCAGTCTTACTCATGATTCAGTACTACACAAATGTGTTACATTTTTTATTTACTAGCTAAATAAATAATAAAACAGAATAAACATACACCCTTTACATGAGTCAAAGGTCCCTAGTGGACTGACAAAATATGGCGGCTTTTACACAATGAACGAAGAGGGTGGGGAAGAGAGAGAGAAAAAGGGACACTTATCGTGGATACATTTTAGAACTATTCTCATATTAATCATATACTTTGCACACGAACCGCCGCCCATTTGGAATAAGAAATGTTCAATGTATTTACGTGTGAGCGTTTTTGTCCATCGTGTATTCCTGAACAGAACTACTCTGTTCCATTCGCTCCTGAAGCTGATTATTTGAAGATAGGCTAGCCAGCCATGCTGATGGTTCCAGTGGGGTGGTGAGAGTAGCGTACTACGGTGATTTGACAAGAGTAGTAGAATGGTTTGAAAAGTTTGAGATATTTGTCTCAGGACAGCTAATCAGCTACACCAATGATTGTCTGAGAGGTGAGCTTTTCGCCTACACCTCGTGTTGATTATTCAGGTTTCAAGATTCAGACCACTTCACACGCACTGCTGCAACCTGGCAATGTTCCGATCTGAAATGTTAATTCTTAGCCAGTCCTTTTAACCTCTAACGAGTCACAAACCCGGATCCGGGATCCCCCCCATCAAAAAAGCTGACTAGCATAGCCTAGCCTAAAGCCACAGGGATATCATATAATAAAATGTTCATGAAATCACAAGTCCAAGACACCAAATGAAAGATACACATCTTGTGAATCCAGCCATCATTTCTGATTTTTAAAATGTTTTACAGGGAAGACACAATATGTATTTCTATTAGCTAACCACCATAGCAAAAGACACAACTTTTTTTTCTCCACCATTTTTTTCCTGCATAGGTAGCTATCACAAATTCGACCAAATAAAGATATAAATAGTCACTAACCAAGAAACAACTTCATCAGATGACAGTCTGATAACATATTTATTGTATAGCATATGTTTTGTTAGAAAAATGTGCATATTTCAGGTATAAATCACAGTTCTACCTTGCAGCTGCAATCTGAAATAGCGCCGAAGCAGCCAGAATAATTACAGAGACCAACGTCAAATACCTAAATACTCATCATAAAACATTTCTGAAAAATATATGGTGTACACCAAATGAAAGATACACATCTTGTGAATCCAGCCAATATTTCAGATTTTTTAAGTGTTTTACAGCGAAAACACAATATAGCATTATATTAGCTTACCACAATAGCCAGAAACACAAGCCATTTACCAGCAGCAAAGGTTAGCGATCGTAACAAACCAGCAAAAGATATATAATTTTTGACTAACCTTCATAAACTTCATCAGATGACAGTCCTGTAACATCATATTACACAATGCATATAGGGTTTGTTCGAAAATGTGCATATGTAGCGGCACAAATCGTGGTTATACAATGTGATTAGTAGCCAAACTTCAAGCAATCTGTCCGGCGCCATCTTGGAGAGGCACCTAATCTAATCAATAACTAATCATAAACTTGACAAAAAAATACAGGTTGGACAGCAAATGAAAGATACATTAGTTCTTAATGCAACCGCTGTGTTAGATTTTTAAAATTAACGTTACTACGACTTACAGCGTGCGTTAAAGCGAGACCGCACCGAAATTAATGGCCGAATAGTAGTTTTACATTTTTCAACAGAACAACGAATTAACATCATAAATAGTTCTTACTTTTTGAATAGCTTCCATCAGAATCTTGGGCAAGTTGTCCTTTGTCCATAATAATCGTTGCTCGGCTGTAGAATGATGTCTTCAACCGTGTAATTAGCAGCAAACATTAGCTATGTGGCCCAAACATGCCCAACTCTTCAAAACGCAGGGCAAAGAAAATTCTGAAAATCGCAATATACTCATGTAAACTGATATAACTCGGTTTAAAATAACTACGTTATGATGTTTCTAACACCTATATCGAATAAAATCAGAGCCGGATATATCTAACGCCGATAACGTGAACTTCTCAGAATGCCATCCTGAGGTCTGTCTTGCGTCATGGCGAATGATGAAAAGGGTGCACCCCTCGTGCCAAGCCTATTTATACTGCCTCAGATCTGCCTAGCAACACCATTCCAATTCTCAACGCTTGCTGACTTCGAGGGGAAATCGCATGCAGTGCTTGTCGACCAATAGAATAATTGCAAATTATTTAACTGACCCAGGAACAGAGTTCCCAATTTCAGATTTCTCACTTCCTGACAGGAAGATTGCTCCAACTCGAGTTCTGTTTTACTCACAGATATAATTCAAACGGTTTTAGAAACTAGAGAGTGTTTTCTATCCAATAGTAATAATAATATGCATATTGTACGAGCAAGAATTGAGTACGAGGCAGTTTAATTTGGGAACGAATTTTTTACAAAGTTGAAATGGCCCCCCCTATTGACAAGAAGTTTTAAGTACTCTGGTCGAAAAGAACGGGTCCATCAGGCTGACATGCTCTTCTGACCTCACTTGGGGCGTGGCTACTTAATGTGCAAAGGATATGATCGGAAGTCATCTCTTATGACTCCTAAAATCACATTCATATATTAACAGAAATATTGTCATCGTTTTTCATATCATATGCACAACGTATTGGATGAAAACTTGACAGATAAAGGGGATATACTTTCCAAGTAACAGTATTTCATCCATACAGTTTTTAATGACATCACAAAATGAAAAACAATATGACATTAGTTTTCTATAGCCCCCCACATTCTTATGTTAGAATTATTGTTCTAGTATTCACGTTTGACCGTGTTAGAGTTTTGTGGGAAAACTTCTGTGAAACAAAGAACATTCATTGGGTTAAATACTGGAGGGGGAGAGAAAGTCTCCTTCTCCTGTAATTTACAAGAGGATGTGAGCTGTCGACCAACCAGCAGCTCCCCCCCATGTGGGAGAGAGAGAGGCCTGGTTACTGTCAACCCCCGCCATTCTGATCTGACCCATTCTGATCCTCACAGGACAGTCATAACAGCTTGTTCACAAGTAAAAGGACCTGTTTGACTTGGGAAACATTAAACTGAACAATGCTAAGAGGTGTCTCACATATCTATTAGCTCGTGTCTCTCACTTACCCCAGTGGGTATGCAATCTACTGTAACACATGATTTACAGTACAGAACATTTGATTAAGATATGCACTGCTTGATTAACTTCATTGCTATTTTTGCACTGTGTGAAATGATTAAAAGTAAGGGTAGGTTTAGAGCATAGAATAAGCAATGGCACTAGCTCCACCCCTGGGGTGTTGTTGACTGGATCCTCAGACAGTTGTTTGACACCTATTAATTCAGTTCTCAAGTGTTGTTTAGTGCTCCTCCTTTAATCTAAGTTGTCCTCTTAATGGCTTATTCAAGTTTAGCTTGTATACACGTGTATGCGAATGCAGCAGGTGGAGTCAGATTTATTTATTTATTTTTTACCTTGAGCTGTGTTTGTAGGCCAGTAGTGACAGCATCCACAATAATCCGTTGTTTACTTTTGCCACAGCCAGGAGTAAGCATGCTTAGCATTTTCCCCCAAAAATATATGTAATCTATGGTACCGATGTTAGCAAAGCTGCATAGCGGGCCGAAATCCCCCCTGTAAGTATTGTGGATGCTGTCACTACTAGCTTACAGACAACTCGAGGTAAGAGGAATTTGATCCAAATAATTTTGGATGAACTATAGGTTTAAGTATAGTATTTATTTGGTCAATATCCACAGTTATCATTTTAGTGGCATTTGATCTAGCTACACCTTCCCTTGTTAATGAATTAGAAGTAGAAATCAATCAAGTGAAAGTGATACACCATTCTGTCTATTCTTCAGCCAGGTCACCCATGATACAAGTCAGTATTCAATGTTCATCCATGTTTGAGGACGTAGGCCACTAGGGGCAACAGTGAGCGCAGTTACCTTCAAGTAGGTTTTGGTATGCTAGGGCATTGTGGACAGGGTTAGCTGGTGGGCATAGGCATCTGCCTCTGATTCCAAAGGTTGCAAGTTTGAATCCAGCAATAGAAAGTTATTTTGTTTTAAGCCTATCCCTTAACTCTTACCTTAACCATTAATGCCTAACCTTAAGACCTTAACCTTAAGAATGCCTAACCTTAATGCCTAAACGTAACCCTAATGTAAAAAATCTGGAGTTAATGCCTAAAATTAACCATAAAACCTTAGAAATGTAACGTTTGCAACGACTTTGAAATTTGACATTTGAGAAACATGGATGAACGTCTAATTCTGAAGTGAGACTGTGAGAGCTAGTTGATATTCTTACAGTATTGTAGTATGCAATGAATGATCAATTTGAGTTCAATCTGAAAGTATGTTATATGGTACCACACACCCATTTCCAGGGGCCTTTTCAGGCCTGTTGTTGTACTTGTCATAGGTAGTAATTTAAAGCATCAGTGGAGACTGAAATTAGTTCCCACAATATGGTCTGGAGGGTAGACAGCCTTTATTATTTGACAGATAGTGTTTGGACTTCCTCCCATCCTATATTTTCTTTAGTGTACATAAATTCAGAACAAGGACCCCTTGTCTTTCTTGTTCTTGTTCAGGGTTATATTATGTCTAATACTAACCTCAGATCAGAAGTCATTCTTTGTTTAAAATGCAAACCTGAGGGTAAACAGAGCAATATGAGCAAAATGTATGTGAGAAGCATTTGAGAATGGGCATAGGTGGGCATAGGCACCAAGGACATGTCATGGACGAACAACACCACCACTCTTGTCAAGAGGGCGCAACAGCATCTCTACGGCTGAAGAAATGTGTCATGCCATCCCGGGTACTCTCCAAATACAACCGCTGCACCATCGAGAGCTTCCTGTCCGTTTGCATCACGGCCTGGTATGGGAATTGCTTTGTCCACAACCACAAGGCCCAGTACATCACTGAAGACGGCCCAGTACATCACTTGGACTGTGCTCCGACCCATCCAGGACATCTACTCGAAACGGTGCCTGAGGAAGGCCTGCAGCATCATCAAGGACCCAACACACCCCAGCCCCGAGCTGTTTACTACCGTACCGCCGGACAGATGAGGTCTGATACCAACAGGCTCAGAGACAGTTTCAGTCTAAAAGCCGTCAGACTGCTGAGCACTTGAACTGGACTGACCACCTGCTCTGATCTTCGCACCTTAGCATGCGCGCACGCGCACGCACGCACGCACGCACGCACGCACGCACACACACACACACACACACACACACACACACACACACACACACACACACACACACACACACACACACACACACACACACACACACATACATGCTACACACACACATCACAACTGCTGCTACCAGACTATTGTTATGATTGCTAAATATTGCACAAATTTTATTATTGACCCCAATCCCCCCTTCCCCAAAACAGACTATAAATTGTTCCTTTCTGTATTATACTTATGCTAAAAATTGTATTCTATTCTACTGAACCATTTACTTTCTATTCGTATTCTTAAACAAATAAACTAATAAAAACTCAAAACTTGATCTTTACGTTCAACCGAATACAGTAGCTAACACTATATGTGTTTTATAATTTCTATCGTCTCGAAAAGCAACCCCCAATGAGCTATATTTACAAACAAAAACATGCAATCACAAATGCATTG
Organism: Salvelinus alpinus; assembly: GCF_045679555.1. Lineage (NCBI taxonomy): Eukaryota > Metazoa > Chordata > Actinopteri > Salmoniformes > Salmonidae > Salvelinus > Salvelinus alpinus. The sequence continues at coordinate 6,415,758 of NC_092101.1, forward strand.
GATTATTCTTGGTTTGGTTAATCTATTCCAATTACAAAAATGTTACATTTGCATGAGATATGAGTGGGAGGAATTCTGCATGTGCATACAGTCGGGTCAGAAATGATTGACACCCTTGATAAAGATGACAAAAAAATGACTGTATAAAATGTATTATTCAAAAACTCATCTATATTATATGCTCCAAACATAGTATTTTATACAAATACAATTGCTCAGATAAAGAGATTTCGTTTTTTTCTCAAAAAGGTAGGGGTCAAAATGATTGACACCCCTGTTTTCAATACCTTACCTTATGAGGATAACTGATCCTTTTCCTAAAATGTTTTATGAGTTGGAGAACACATTGGGAGGGATCTTAGACCATTCATCCACACAGAATTATTCCAGATCTTTCATCTGCGTTTATGGACTGCCCTTTTCGATTGAAACCACAGGTTTTCAGTGGGATTCAAGTACGGAGACTGGATTGTGGCCAATTAATTCTTGTCACTATAGGGAGTGCTGTTTCAACTTGGACATTTATCGTTCCCAAATTAAACTGCCTCGTACTCAATTCTTGCTCGTACAATATGCATATTATTATTACTATTGGATAGAAAACAATCTCTAGTTTCTAAAAGCGTTTGAATTATTTCTCTGAGTGAAACAGAACTCGTTTGGCAGCGAAATTCCTGACAGGTACTGCAAAATCTGAAAATGTTGACTCTGTTCTAGGATCAGTTTAAAACTCTTTATGTATCCTATGGGTCGACATGAACTGCACGCGCCTTCCCCTGGATGTCAGTAACCAATGAGAATTGGAATGGAGTTTCTAGGCAGATCTCAGACCTTATAAAAGCCCATGGCATGGGGGGTGCACTCTTTTCATTGTTCGTCATTGCGCAAAGCAGGACCTCAGCATGGCGTTCGGAAAAGCTCAAGTTATCGGCCTTAGATATATCCGTCTGTGATTTAATTCGATATAGGTGTTAGAAACATCATAATGAAGTTATTTTAAACCGAGTTATATCAGTTTATGCGAGTATATTGCGATTTTCGGATTTTCCTTAGTATTGCGTTTTGAAGATTTGGGCATGTCTGCGCCACATAGCTAATGTTAGCTGCTATTTCCAAAGTTGAAGAGGACGTTTTACAACCGAGCAACGATTCTTTTGGACAAAGGACAACTTGCCCAAGATTCTGATGGAAGCTCGTCCAAAAGTAAGAGCTATTTATGATGTTAATTCGTATTTATGTGGAAAAATGTAAAAGGATTTGTCCGCCATTAATTTCGGCACTGGTCTGGCTGTAACGCACACTGTATGTCTAGTAACGTTAATTTTAAAAATCTAACACAGCGGTTGCATTAATAACTAATGCATCTTTCATTTGCTGTCCAACCTGTATTTTTTTGTCAAGTTTACGATTATTTATCGATTAGATTAGGTGCCTCTCCAAGATGGCGCGGCCCAGAATGCCTGAAATGTTGCTACTGATCACATTGTATAACCACGATTTGTGCTGCTAAATATGCAAATTTTCGAACAAAACCTATATGCATTGTGTAATATGATGTTACAGGACTGTCATCTGATGAAGTTTATCAAGGTTAGTCAAATTATATATCTTTTGCTGGATTGTTACGATCGCTAACCTTTGCTGCTGGTAAATGCGGTTGTGTTTCTGGCTATTGTGGTAAGCTAATATAATGCTATATTGTGTTTTCGCTGTAAAACACTTAAAAAATCTGACATACTGGCTGGATTCACAAGATGTTGGGCTTTCATTTGCTGTACGCTGTGTATTTTTCAGAAATGTTTTATGATGAGTAATTAGGTATTTGACGTTGGTCTCTGTAATTATTCTGCCTGCATCGACGCTATTTCAGATTGCAGCTGCAATGTAGAACTGTGATTTATACCTGAAATATGCACATTTTTCTAACAAAACATATGCTATACAATAAATATGTTATCAGACTGTCATCTGATTCAGTTTTTTCTTGGTTAGTGACTATTTATATCTTTATTTGGTCGAATTAGTGATGGCTACCTATGCAGGGGAAAAAATGGTGAAAAAAAAAAGTTGTGTCTTTTGCTATGGTGGTTAGCTAATAGAAATACATAGTGTCTTCCCTGTAAAACATTTAAAAAATCGGAAATGATGGCTGGATTCACAAGATCTGTATCTTTCATTTGGTGTCTTGGACTTGTGATTTCATGAACATTTTATTATATGATATCCCTGTAGCTTTAGGCTAGGCTATGCTAGTCAGCTTTTTTGATGGGGGGATCCCGGATCCGGGTTTGTGACTCGTTAGAGGTTAACCATTTCTTTGTGAATTTTGATGTGTGCTTGGGATTATTGTCATGCTGGAAGATCCACTTGCAGCCATGTTCCAGCCTCCTGACAGAGGCAACCAGGTTTTTGGCAGAAATATCCTGGTACTGGGTAAAGTTCATGATGCTGTTGACCTTAACAAGGGCCCCACCCTTACAAACCAAAAAAATCACATGACATTTTCACAAGTCAGACATAAGGGAAAAGCAGACACGCGATTTTCGGACACATGGATTTTTCAAATGACATTCCAACATTTCAAATGTGACGTGAAGTTTCACGTGTGGTTATTAGAATTAGAATATTCTGGAAGTTACAAAACCACACGTGAAACTTATAATGTCACATTTGAAATGTTGGAATGTCTCCCATGGGAGAAGCCAATGTCTTGACCATTCAACCAAGAGAGCCAACACTAATTTTGAGTTTGCAGGCTGGGCTTTTTCAGGAAGAACCCTATTTTTTCTGCAAGAATTTCTGGGGACCCTATTATATTCGTGATAATTTCTCACGACCTCACCCCACCCCAAATTTAATGACACAACCTTAAAATCGGTAAATGTATATTTTTACATTTTTATCTTATCAAAATGAAAAGAAACCAATAAATACATTTACTAAATAAAATTGTATTTTTCTAATTATCTTTCCCCAAAATGTTTGTATATTGTCCCATACAATAATCTGTACTCTTAATTTTTGGTTCCTCATTTTTAAAATATATACAGGTATATACAATTTGAATTTTGCCGACCCAATTGCAGTTCCCCCTTGAGCCCAATTGGGGTCACGACCCCAACTTTGAATAGCACTGCCGTAGGGGATGGGAAGCCCCTCAGTACGTAGTAGGCCTGTCCACTCAATGTCCTTGTAAGCTTTGGCCCTCTAGGTGGTCTCGTTTCATGACCCATCCACTTCCCATGACGAAGTTGTCCTTTCCTCCTGGAATTTCGTCTTGAAGTTCAGTTCTATAACGCAGTTGGTGTGGGACTGATCAAAGGAAGACTGTCATAATCAGGAAGGCCTCGCAGCTTTTGTTCTTCCGTAACAGGGCCACTTTCTCCTCGACGGACCGACATTCCACCTTTACAACCCTAGGACCTCAACCTCTCAGCGCCGGTCATCTCGCTACCGCAGCCTACGCTTGCCGATATCAGCTGGTTCACTTTGGAGATTATGTCCTCGTTGTCATCGGCTGACAGTCCTGTCACTATAATGGACACATCTGGTTCAAACATTGTTGTTTTGGCAGCGCGTGTTCTCCCAGACTATTGAGATTCTACGCGGTAGAATACATAGCCCTTGATGTCTGGAGCTGCTTAATGGTATTCTCCAGTTTAGTCAGCCAAGCTGTGTGATTGCCCTGGATGGCTTTCTCCGAAGATGTACATAAGCTGTCAACTTTGCTATTCATTCCTTTTTCAATGCTCAGCTTCATTTCGTCCATCTTTTTTTCCATCTTTGTACTTAGGCTCTTTATTTCCGTAATGAGATTAGCCATGCGGATGGTACTTTCTTTGATAAATTCGGCTCCTTGTTTTTTTCACCACTGCGTAGTTTCAGGAGTCCAAAAACACCACAGCTGGGTGTTTTTGTTTTGCTGTTCAAGGTAGCTAGCTTAGTTTGCTCCTAGGCTAGCTAGCCAGCTACTGTAGCTCATCAAGCAATCCCCAAAAGGTCTGTCAGTTGACTGTCTTTCAACCTCACAGGATTCAAACTTCAGCTGCCTCCATTTATGGGCCGATCTTTATGTTTTAAACTTAGAAAACTTTTACATTAAAAAGATGAAAGAGTTTGGTCCAAGAAAGAAGCTGCAGTGTTTCACTGTGTTAACCGGAACCAGAAGTCTCGTCCTGTGTGTGTGTAAATGAGTAAAAGTGCTATAAACAACCATATACAGCAGTAACACTGGTCAAATACCAGGGATGAAGCATCCCAGCAGTTGAAATTATGTAATTACAACCAGTTTTGCCCAGTTTTGTCAGCTGGGAAAGGTCTTTATTAGCTAGATGGGGCGCTGAGGCTCTTGGTGTTCGGCAGAACGTAGTATATCGCCCCCCTTCATTTGAGATCATTTGCCAGGATTTTTTGCTCTATTAACTCATTGTAATTATCACCCTCAGTTCAATTTTGGTTGGCTTACGGCTAATGGTTGTCCTACAAAGAGGTCTGGTTTTAGCCGCCCAAATAAAGGAAATAACACTTATCCAAAATACTTTGATGGAGTGCCATTGCCATTTAATTTCTATGGTTATTGCTCACCCATACAGTACACAGCTCCATCTCAAAGGAACACATCTTTCAAATTAAAAAGTAACATTACAATGTTCTTCCTATTTGTGTGTTTTATATAACAAGGAAAATCCAAATCAATCAAATCCAATTTGCAGTGTGTAGACTTTGTTTACATGATGAAAGCCTGGGTCTGTTTTTAATTAGTACGTTTTTACATATAACCTCAAAACTGAGGTCTCCTCGTTTGTCCTTGATGACTGCAAGGAAACCAAACAACCTTTACTCTCATCTATTTTCCGAATGGTTTATTTGTCAAAAACCCTTATTTTCTCGTACACTCTCCAGAAAGCGCTCACTCAGGTTTGAATGTCTCTGTCAGATGAACGTTATCATGCCACTCCACTAACAAAAAGAAGTCTGGCGTCAAAGCATACAAGGGGGGTGGGGTGAGGTGGGGACAGGGTTCAAGGTGAGAGCTATTTCCCATCCATCAAAAAACAGATCATAGGAGTGTGTTGATGGATAGAAATCCTCTGACCTACTGCTTTTGTTTGTGCAACGAGTGGAGTTTGTGTGCCGACGACCATAATGTACAAAATTGCGAGACTGTTTATTTTGTCAGAGATGTCTGGCCTAATAGGAACATGCAGTGTCATTCTGAATGGATTGCATGTATCTAGCTAGCTAGCCCTTTAGCAATGGATCCCCCCGCTGAAGAATGACGCCGAAGGAGATGGCTGCCGTTTTACGATCCCGTAACCAAATGTGTGTTTTTCCGTGTTATTTGTAACTTATTTTGTACATATTGTTTCTGCCACCGTGTCTGATGACCGAAAAGAGCTTCTAGATATCAGGACAGCGATTACTCACTGACATACTGGAGGAATACATTTTCTTCAACGAGTTGGACGGGAAGAATTTACTTCAGACGCCCGACAAGGCCCTCATCCCCGTCATTCGCAGGAGAACGAGACAGAGATATTGGGGACGAAGGTCCGGGGCCTTGTAAGGATCCGACGCCGAGAGGGTAATCTAGCTTTATCATCGGTCCTATTAGCCAACGTACAATCAATAGATAATAAAATAGACGAACTATGATCATGTATATCCTACCAATGGGACATTAAAAACTGTAATATCTTATGTTTCACCAAGTCGTGGCTGAATGACGACATGAATAACATACAGTTTGCGGGTTTTAAACTTTTTCGGCAGGATAGAACAGCAGCCTCCGGTAAGACAAGGGGTGGTGGTCTATGTATATTTGTAAACAACAGCTGGTGCACAAAATCTAAGGAAGTCTCAAGGTTTTGCTCGCCTGAGGTAGAGTATCTCATGATAAGCTGTAGACCACACTATTTACCTAGAGAGGTTTCATCTGTATTTTTCGTAGCTGTCTATATACCACCACAAACTGATGCTGGCACCAAGACCGGACTCAATGAGCTGTATACGGCCATAAGAAAACAGGAAAACGCTCATCCAGAAGTGGCGCTCCTAGTGGTTGGGGACTTTAATGCAGGGAAACTCTGCTTCACCTCATTTCTACCAGCATGTTAAATGTGCAACCAGAGGGAAAAAACTCTAGACCACCTTTACTCCACACCCTTTGGCAAATCTGACCATAATTCTATCCTCCTGATTCCTGCTTACAAGCAAAAACTAAAGCAGGAAGCACCAGTGACTCGGTCAATAAGAAAGTGATCAGATGAAGCAGATGCTAAGCTACAGGGCTGTTTTGCTAGCACAGACTGGAAAATGTTCCGGGATTCTTCCTATGGCACTGAGAAGTACATCACATCAGTCACTGGCTTCATCAATCCAGCCAATAGAACTTGAGGATATAATAGAGTCCAGCATTATTAATTGGCAATATTTATCACATTGAAACTAGGTCTATTTATATCAATGATGGATTCCCCACATCAGCCAGCCATTCTGTTCTTGCTTCATGTTAATATATTTGCCATTTAGCAGACGCTTAAATCCAAAGCGACTTAGTCATGCGTGCATACATTTTCCATGTGGGTGGTCCCGGGATTTGAGCCCACTACCCTGGTGTCACAAGTGCCATGCTCTACCAACTGAGCTACAAAGGACCACTCATAATGACCATTAATAATCTTTGAATTCATTTACTAAGTCTTAACTTCATTAATGACGCTACAGTGTGAGATGTTGATGTGCAGTGCCTTCAGAAAGTATTCACACCCCTTGACTTTTTGCACATTTTGTTGTGTTAGAGCCTGAATTTAAAATGGATAAAATATTTAAAAAAAATGTGTCAATGGCCTACAAACATTACCCCATAATGTCAAAGTGGAAATATGTTTTTCGGAATTTTTACAAATTAATTAAAATTGAAAAGCGGAAATGTTTTGAGTCAATAAGTAATCAACCCCTTTGTTACGGCAACACTAAACAGGGGGGGGGGGGGGGGGAATTCTAAGCATATTATCGTATCGTTTTAAGATGGTCATACTATAGATCATTTAGCTATTTGATTTTGATTTTGAATTTTAGGATTGCTTTAGGTGTAAAGAATATTGAATTTGGCCTTTAATACCTTAGCCTAGATAAACACATTGAAAAACACATTCACAAATGGCAAAAATAAAGCCAGTCAAACATAAATAATAAGAAACAAGGTTTTCAAGTGTTTGTTCTGGAAGTTCAGGAAATATGTTTAAAAAAATTGACACATATTTAACCACTTTTTTTGGATAGGCACAATACTACCTTCATCCTTACATACATGTTTTACAACCTGTACTGGTTACCGTCAGACGAGTCACGTGACATTTGTGGAGGTTGAATAGCAAAATGGAGACACACCATCGTGTTCGTGAGAATCATTAGTTTGTGGCCCAAGTTGTTCGGACGCTACAGAAGTTTTTGTGAGAAGACCACTTTTTGCTATGTCTCATGGTCTGACGAACACCGCTCTGGCTCTGCCACCTTTCACTGCAGATGCGGAAGTGAGATATTGGCGGATATCTCTAGTTTAAAATGACGTTTTATTATGTTACTTAGATTGACTCACCGGGGGGTCAATCAAATCTAGATTTGTTGTACATTATTTTTGAATGACTACCTCATCTCTGTACCCCACACATTCAATTATCTGTGTGGTCTCTCAGTCGAGCAGTGAATTTCCAACACCGATTCAACCACAAAGACCAGGGAGTTTTTCCAATGCCTTGCGAAGAATAGCACCTACTGGTAGATGGGTAAAAAAATTCTATTGAATATCCATTTGAGCATGGTAAAGTTATTAAGTACACTTTGGATGGTGTCCTAATGGACCCTGTCAAATAAAATTAAATGTTATTGGTCACGTACACATATTAAGCACATGTTATTGCGGATGTAGCGAAATGCTTGTCACTACAAAGATACAAGTGTCCTTCTGAACCACCTTAGAAGAGGCCGGAGATGGAGCAGGCCTAGGGGAATCAGCAACGAGGCCGCCGTCAGCAAGCCCTACAGGTGTTGACAGGTCAGGGTAGACCTGCCAACAGGACTAGCAGCAGATTGGCTCTGCCTGCGGTGGCTCCTGCTACGCTTCCTGGGAGGGGTACTATGCCCAGTAGAGGGACTATCAGCTCACTGGCGCACCACTCCTGAGGAAGGGAGCTCGTCCCCAGCCTGAGCCCGAGCCTGGTCAACCCACTCGCGCATGGCCTCCAACATAGTGGAAAGCCCAACATGATACTTTGACACTCTGCAGGGGAAAGAACAAGAAAAAAAACATGCAGGGTAATTAGCAGAGCAGCATGTTAACCTCACTAGGGTACGTGGGACGCTAGCGTCCCACCTGGCCAACATGCAGTGAAATTCAAAAACAGAAATACTCATTATAAAAATTCATAAAACATACAAGTGTTATACATGGGTTTAAAGATTAACTTCTTGTTAATCCAACCACGGTGTCAGATTTCAAAAAGGCTTTACGGCGAAAGCATACCATGCGATTATCTGAGAACAGCGCCCAGCAGACAAATCATTACAAACAGTAACCAGCCAAGTAGAGGAGTTACACAAGTCAGAAATAGTGATAAAATGAATCACTAACCTTAGATGATCTTCATATGGTTGCACTCACAAGACTCCCATTCACTCAATAAAAACCTCAGTCAAAAACCTCAGTCTTGTTTGCACGTTTTGTTCTGTAATCCACAGGCTCAAACACAGTCACAACAGGCAGACGAAAAATCCAAATAGTATCCGTAAAGTTCGTAGAAACATGTCAAACGATGTTTAAAATCAATCTTCAGGTTGTTTTTAGTCATAATAATCAATAATATTTCAACCGGACAATAACGTTGTCAATATAAAAGGTAAACAAGAAAGGAGCGCTCTCGGTCGTGCGCATGAAAAAGCTCTGGGACACTATAGTGTCCATTCATTCAGAGAGGTCTTACTCCCTAATTTTTCAGAATACAAGCCTGAAACCATTTCTAAAGACTGTTGACATCTAGTGGAAGCCATAGGAAGTGCAATTTGAGTCATAAGTCAATGGATACTGTAATGGCATTCAATAGAAAACTACAACATTAAAAAATCCCACTTCCTGGATGGATTTTTCTCAGGTTTTTGGCTGCCAAATCAGTTCTGTTATACTCACAGACATTATTCTAACTGTCTTGGAAACTTTAGAGTGTTTTCTATCCAAATCTACCAATTATATGCATATCCTAGCTTCTGGGCCTGAGTAGCAGGCAGTTTACTTTGGGCACGCTTTTCATCTGGAAGTGAAAATAGTGCCCCTTAACCTAGTGAAGTTAAAGCAATTCACAACACACACATAGAACAAGCAAGTCGGCAAATTGTGTAAGGTAAATTGCAGTTTGTGGCAGCAAGAGCCATGATGGAGGCCACTGTGTTCTTGGGGAACTTCAATGCAGCACCCACTCGTAGCACACGCTCCAGCAGGTATATCTCACTGGTCACCCCCAAAGCCAATTCATCCTTTGGCCGCCTTTCCTTCCAGTTCTCTGCTGCCAATGACTGGAACGAACTGCAAAAATCACTGAAGCTGGAGTCTCATATCTCTCTCACTAGCTGTCAGAGCAGCTCACAGATCAATGCACCTGTACATAGCCAATCTGTAAACAGCCCATCCAACTACCTCATCCCCATACTGTATTTATTTATTTATCTTGCTCCTTTGCACTCCAGTATCTCTACTTGCACATTCATCTTCTGCACATCTACCATTCCAGTGTTTAATTGCTATATTGTAATTACTTCGCCACCATGGCCTATTTATTGCCTTAACTCCCTTATCTTACCTCATTTGCACTCACTGTATATAGACTTTTTGTTTTCTTTTTTCTACTGTATTATTGACTGTATGTTTTGTTTACTCCATGTGTAACTCTGTGTTGTTGCATATGTCGAACTGCTATGCTTTATCTTGGCCAGGTTGCAGTTGCAAATGAGAACTTGTTCTCAACTAGCCTACCTGGTTAAATAAATAAAAATGCTAAAATGTACATTTTTCATTATGGGGTATTGTGTGTAGATTGATGAGGATTTTTTAAAATTTAGTACATTTTAGAATAAGGCTGTTACATAACAAAATGTGGAAAAAGTCAAGGGGTCTGAATACTTTCCAAATGCACTGTATAGACTCAAGGGTGTCACCCCGATCAACCTTTGCATCACTTGTTTACATGAAGTTTGCATATACATTTTCATCCTTATATAATTATGGCTTATAGCAGCTTATATTTTCATTATTATTATTATTATTATTATCATCATAATACCCTCCCGAGTGGGGCTGTTATTTTGTGGGGTTAATGCTAATACGTTACATATCTTATTCAGTGTTCATGTTTTGGAGGGCTGGCATCAAAGGAGATTAGTTTCATATCAATAAACAGTAAGGAGCAAAACTTGCACCTTAGCAGAAACATGTCGGACAAGAAATTAGTTATTAGCCTAACATAATTGTGACAAAAAGGTTTCTAAAGTATCCAATATTACTTCAACATGAAGTGTGTGATGTAACTTGTATCTTTCAATGTCTCTGAACCTAGCCTGGTACCAGATTTGGTTGTAATCTTGCATGCAACCTGGCCACTAGTGGCATCAGTGAGCGCTGTTACCTTCAATTAGGTTTGGGTTTTGCTAGGGGGTTGTGGACGGGGATGGAGGATGGGCGTAAGCATCTGCCTCTGATTCTAAATGAAGGTTTATATCCAGCGATATAAAGTTTTTATTGATATCTTTGTTATCCCAAACCTTAATCCTTACCTTAACCATTCAGAGTTAATGCCTAACCTTAAGAATTTGGAGTTAATGCCTTAACTTAGCCCGAACCCTAAAAATTCTGAGTTAATGCCTGAACTTAACCGTAAACATGTTAACATTTTACATTTGGAAAAACTTCAAATTGTTACATTTGAGAAACATGGATGAACCTCCAATATTGACGTGAGGCTGTGAGAACTTGTTGCCTGCATGATAGCACTGACTGGCACTAAGGGTACTCTGAACCAGTTTGTGTAGGTCAAATGCAGTGCAGTCAGTGGTTTTCAGCTACAGTAAGATGGCAAATGGTTATTATTAGGCTTCATATAAACCTGAAAATATAGACAAAGTAAATGTTGAAAAATTTGCCTTTAACTTAAGAAGTAATATTAATGTCTGCAGCACCCCTCCGAAAACAAGTTTCAAATTGCCCCCAATTTCAACCTGTGTCTCCTTTAGCGCATGTATGTCCAGGAGGAGCTCCAGCAGCACCCAGGGGAGGAAGGCAGAGAGAAAGAGGCAAAGCGGCAAAGCTAGATGTTTTACTCCGCTCAAATTTCTGTCCACTAAAATAAGTCCATGAAATGAGCAATTTTGTATGGAGGTCAATGAGAGTGTCGAATTTGGTGAAATATAAGTTTCGTAATGGTTAGGTTGTTACAAATGCACTGATATAAGTGGACGCTTGTGGCGTTTCTGCAACTTACCTTATTGTACCTGTTGTCATAATGATAGATAGAGGACTCATGGATATAACCTATTTTTCCATGGACATTGCCATTGAGGGCTTCCACCATTTTAAAGTAGTCAACTGGATGGGAAGTCCTTTGCATTGGGAGAATTCAGCCAATGAAGAAGAAGAACATTTACTACTTTCAAATGGAGATAGCCTCGATGGCACTGCCCATGCTGTTACAGACACTATAATGGCACAGATAAAAAAGATGAGTCCTCTATGGGTATGACCTGTTGGTCACACGAGTATCTGCCCTCTCATTGGCTAGAATGTCCCATCCTGTCCTCGCCTATTCCCACCTGCCCTCCATCTTTGTTGACATGTATTTCCATTGTTAGAGCAGTCACTCGAATATCTTGTCAATATAATATACGATCTTTGAGGAAGCCTTATGAAGGGAGTTGGCAAGCAGGAGTGATGAGTGCATTATAAGAAGAGAATGAACCAAGAATCGTCAAAACAATTACTAAGCGACAGTCGAGAAGGGGAGAGCGGTAGTGTGCACAATGAAGACATAACAAGGGGGATTTTACTTGACTGACTGAATTGTTGTCCATTTGAAGCCGAGGACACTGAAGCTTTTTGCAGCGCGTTGAAGATTGTTGGGCGCCTCGCGTTGAAGTGGGGTCTGGTAGCGCACTTATCGCGGCGGGCTACCTCAGTTAAAACACCGGCAAAAAATACATGGCAAGAACTCTTGCGTTTCAGCACCTTAAACAAGGACAGTTCCTTTTCTTTTGCGTAACCTTCAACGCCTCAACTAGAGCGGGCATTTGAAACATTCCGCCTCTTTTTCCAGAACTCTTTGCACATATGCACACTTCCAGTGTAGCCTAGTGTATCTGTATTGCAAGCCTAAAAGTAACCTAAAAATCCATCGTCAGAGAATCAGCAACTGACTTTGAGCTCAATATGTACCAGGGACATTTGCAGGTAAGATGTTTTGTTGCTTTTAACATAAATGCATTCGATTTGTATGTGAGGGTGTATACCAGTAACCTACATGTCAATTCAGTATAACATTCTTTATCTAGCCTAGTTCTGGATCAGTACCTGCAGGATCCTTCAATTCAAAGTATCATTAACCAGCTCTGCAAACATGGTTATGGTCAGGGTTAGGGTTAGGTAATTGTTATGGTTAAAGTAAGGGTTGGGTTTAGGGTAGGGACATCACAGGTCTTCGGGATTTCTCTAACCGTCAAACAAGCATGCCAAGTATGTCCAGGTGACTGGAAACAGTGGTATGGGAGACATAGGAACCTGATGTCAAATTATTTGGGAATATAGGCTTTGCTCACCCAATGTAGTTGACTAGTTAATTTGTGATTTTTTTATATGATCCTAAATTAAGCCCTATCAAGCAAATACAGAGTTCATTACACATAGCTCATGGTAGAGCTTAATTTTACCTCAAGAGAGCTCTACCCACATGCAATTGATTGATTTTGAGACAGTGAAACTGGGAAAGAGATCAAATCAAATTGTATTAGTTACATGCACCAATTACAACAGGTGTAGACCTTACAGTGAAATGCTTATTTACGAGCCCCTAACCAACAATAGAGTTAAAATATATATATAAAAATGTGAATAAGAAATAAAAGTAACAAGTAATTAAAGAGCAGCAGTAAAATAACAATAGTGACACTATATAAAGGGGGGAACCGGTACAGAGTCAATGTGTGGGGGCACAGGTTAGTCGAGGTAATGTACTGGGCCGTACGCACCACCCTCTGTAGTGCCTTGCGGTTGGAGGCCGAACGGTTGCCATACCAGGCTGGGATGCAACCAGTCAGGATGCTCTCGATGGTGCAGCTGTAGAATCTTTTGAGGATCTGAGGACCCATGCCAAATCTTTTCAGTCTCCTGAGGAGGAATAGGTTTTGTCGTGCCCTCTTCACGACTGTCTTGGTATGCTTGGACCATGTTAGTTTGTTGGTGATGTGGACACCAAGGAACTTGAAGCTCTCAACATGCTCCACTACAGCCCCGTCGATGAGATTGGGGACGTGCTCGGTCCTCTTTTTCCCGTAGTCCACAATCATCTCTTTTGTCTTGATATACTATAGGCTAGGACCTACAGTAATAATAATAATAATATCTGTAAGAATAGTAGTCCCTTAGCAAGAAAGTAACAAAACTGAATTTTCAGTTGATGATGGTTATACTAGACCTATGTCCCATGTCATGGTCATCTTTTTGTCCCGTGGTCCCGTGTGGCTCAGTTGGTAGAGCATGGCGCTTGCAACGCCAGGGTTGTGGGTTCAATTCCCACGGGGGGACCAGGATGAATATGTATGAACTTTCCAATTTGTAAGTCGCTCTGGATAAGAGCGTCTGCTAAATGACTTAAATGTTAAAATGTAAATGTCCGCATGACAAATCACAATTTTAACCTCTTTCGTCAGATAGATATAGCCAATTGATTCCGGGGTCCACGTTCATTCTACAGTTCTTGGTTGTGTAACAAAGGCCCTCTCCAAACATAGCTCATGGTTATTAAAGACCAGTTAAATATTCCATCATGTATTACTCAAGCAGCTGTGTTGATCTGAAACACATGGGCAGTCAGTTTTTTTTAATCTTGTGTAGGGAAACTGAGTATTTGCTTTAGTTGGAGAGTTTGGCAGACAACAGTATAGCCCTCAGAAAATGTTGTAAATGAACAGCTAATATCACGGTTCACATCATATTATATCTATAATCTTGTTAGCGTTTTGTGGCAGAAAAATGCCACAGTACTCCGACTATTTCTTGGTCTCATCTCTTGACTGACATAATTATAATTACAATCGTCCTTACAACCTATATGCTTAATCCCTATAACAAATCATTAATATGTTACTAGATCATTTCCATGGCAAATTCTATTCAGGATAACGTCACATATCTGTCAAGAGCAATAGGGTTAGTCAAACAATGTATTGTAACATTTATTTATAGATACAATTGAATATATTTGATATGATAAAACAGTCTTCCAGGACAGTGATATACTACTTAGGGATAGTGTGAATCCAAGCTGTTCCTGTTTTGAATGATCTTATACTTTCTAAGTGTCCCATCTCATGATTGGAACACATTTGTCTATGGCTTTTGCTTTTAGATCATAGCAAGTACGCAATACAGGATAATACATTTTCCATGTTGTTTATGAAGTTAATTTAGCTGCAAAACTAAAAAGATCTGTTCAAAGAGAACAATTCATTCACAAACGACCCATCACAAGACAACACTTTTCTCCTTAAAGCCAATTTCCGGTCTATGCTGTTTATTCCTTTGTTAAGATGCGAACTGCATTCTGTTGTGTAGGGTACTGTAAATGCAACCAGCACAAACTGTACTGTGTATACCTTATATTTTGTTCTGACATTTATGTGAACTCAATTTCTAACATGGAAGGCTGTGGATGATACTACAGTGGCTTGATTGTGAAGATGTTGTTTACAAATCACTCGCCAAAATGTGTGGAATTAAAAGTAATTTTTATATGGTAAAGTATATATTTTCCACTTTACTTTATGCCTGACAGCCAAGTCTTGAACACATTTAGTTGGGCACTGTATTCATCTATCTAGATATAAAGTTAATATATGCCAGGATATGCCTGCTTTTTAACAATTCATAGAGTGGATGTGACCTTTGGACAGAGTCTTGAGACTCAGAATAAATCATTGTGAGTTGTATGCTGTGTTTTCTTGTGCTGTCTGCATTCTGTAGCTCAGAATCTTAAGAAGATTGCATACTGGTATGTAACTGCAGCAGCGCAGAACCTTTCAGTGGGTTCTCTAGTCAGACCTATCGTCTACCTTCCCTATACTTGGAAATCAGAGGAGGCTAGTGGGAGGAGCTATAGGAGGATGGGCTCATTGTAATGGCTGGAATGGAATATGGCAATGGAGTAAAACACTCTACTAACTAACTAATTAATCACACAGAATTACATAACAAACAAACAGTAGATATTTGGGTTACTACATGATACAAAGAAAAAGTCCCTAGCGGACGAAGCCGATATGACGGCTTGGTAGACAAAGGAAAGGGGTGGGGACTGAGAGAGCGGGAAAGACAAAATGGATTCACTACACACAGTTGATAATTATATTAATTGAAATGCTAATCCATTGCACATGAACGGCCGCTCATTCGAGAATAATTACAATGTCTGTATTTACGCCTGTATGTCGTTGTTGTCTTCTCTGTTGGAATCGCCGGTCCGTCTGCTGGAGAGTCAGTTCATCAGAGAGTCTCTGGTTAACTTCCCCAGAAGTCACAATGTCCTTCGTGGTTGTAGCTTTCTCTACGGCTCTGGATAGTTTCTGTTGTAATGGATACGCCAGGCCTACAGATGGTCGTTGCATAGAATAGATGCTTCCGCGGTTGTCGGTATTCTCGTACTAGACTTACGTAATTTCCAGCTGCAGACTAGTAATTGTATGTCTAAGATTTGCTCTTATTCTGTAGCGATCGATAGTCTCAGAGTTTAACCATTTACAGCCATGTAGCCAAAACTACACGCTGTATGGTCTCCGTGGCCAATAGAATTGTAGCCATTCCAATGTGGGGACTCCATCCTGGCATTCTCTGACTTAATGTACATTTTGTAGGAAGTGGGTTTTATTCTCTGTGGAAGAAGGGGTGGTTCTATGACGCCTACTGTGATATCTGGGCTCACGGGGGTGTGGCCACTGACTAGTTAATCTTTATATGAAAATCCATACTCTCATTTAGAAGGTTAACCTCACATTACATCTTTTCACAAATAGTTTAATGTTTAATCACATACGTTTCACAATATTTAGATGTAAACCTGATAGCTGGGAAATGTACAATTTAAGAGATACAGTTATGTGCGTTTCCTGTCCCTCATGAGATCACTAAATGAAACACACTCGACATGACTGTCCCTTAAGTGTCCACGGACCACTCCCACATTCTCAAAAATAGAAATATTGTTTAATTATTCAAACTTTTGATGTTCAAGGGTCTCTCTGTGTTCCACCGTTTACATTCCATTCTCGAACACTACAGAGCATAGGGGCATTTTTTATATTTTATATTTTATAACCGACCATAAAACAGTCAACTTCCCGCTCTCCCCCTCTATGAGAGAGAGCACGCTGTAGAGCGGACCCCCCTGTAACCTGATTCTTCAGAATGTCACAGGAGAGTTATGACACCGTCCTCCTGTAGCCAGTTAGTGATGCTAATGACAACCGTATGCATCTTATGTGTACACAAAGAATTTCCCCTTAATTAAATGTCAATTGCAAAGTTGGCTTAAATAACAGAAAGATATTATAATTATTTGCATCAATTGGTGGCCATTGTTTTACAAACTCAGCCATGATGTGCTGCAGCAGTAGGCCCAACAGAAACATCGCTAGACCAACACATTCCCCTCTTCTAAATGCTCAATTAAAGGGGAAGTGCACTAAAAGTATTTTCTCCAGACCACATCTTCTGATGATATTTAACACTAGCACCGCCATAGGCCACTGACATTTGATTTTGTAACTAAAAAATGTCTGCCCCCTCCAAAATGTCCTGCTCCTTCCCTGACTTTTCCTAAATGTTTGTATTTTACACTGCTCATTTGTCAATTTTGAAATCACAAACAGAAAAGTATTTCACACCTATTCCTAACTTAATCCACCAAGACAATGTGCTGTAGGACCTTGGTACCCAGCCATGCGTTAATGCGTCTCTCTCTCCTCACTGAATGAATGACAAATGGATGAATGGGCGATAATTGTGCACCTTACTTCACAATTGAATTTAAATTAGGCCTGAATGACAAGGAGGGTGAAGAGGTTGAATTAATTTAGAAAGACAATAGTGTAATGATGAATTTGTATTATGCTTATTTAATCAGCAGCAAATCATTTGACCGCACCGGGTTAATACCATTCTCTTTTACGTTTTACTTTGTAAAGAAGCTGTTATGGGACTGTTTTATTTACTATAACTCTATTACTAATCAAATGTATTGTAAGGGAAACGAAAACATGCTACATGTTGCAGTAGGCCTTTAGAATAACGCTAAACATATCCTTGACTCTATCCAGCGAAGCAAACGATGCCAGCCCACTGAATGAATGACAATGGATGGAATGGGCTATCATTGTGCAAGTTACTTCACAATCTGATTTAAATAAGGCCTAACTGAATGATGAGGGTGAAGAGGTTGGTTTAATTTAGAACAACAAAAGTGTAATGATGAGTTTGTGTTATAAATATAAATACAAAAAAAATATTTTAAAAAGTACTTGCTCAACGGCTTTCTATATCTGGGGAAAGATTAAACCCGGCCAGCGGGTGGGCGATATCCCTACACATCAATTTTTTTTGTCCCATTTGTAACAACAAGTGCATGCTCTTTCAAACTCATCCAAATACTTTTGAGAGCTACACTTGGGAAGTGTTGGATAAGGTTCATGAAATAATGCGTTCAATGTTTCCCGTGAAACTTCAGCGAAGAACCAGCAACATACAGCATTGTCAAATGTGCAGACTTAGCAAAACTGCTGATCCATTTCAGAAAAGCTCTCCTGAGGCACGGTATTTTCAAATGTTTCTCTAACCGTGATTTGGGGATTAATTTGATCAATTAAAAAAAAAAATGTTAGAAGGTTACAGATGGACCTCCCGAGTGGCACTGCATCGCAGTGCTAGCTGTGCCACTAGAGATTCTGGGTTCGAGTCCAGGCTTTCTCGCAGCCGGCTGCGACCGGGAGACCGATGGGGCAGCGCACAATTGGCCCAGCGTTGTCCAAGTTAGGGGAGTGTTTGGCTGGCAGGGATTTTCCTTGTCCCATCGCACACTAGCGACTCCTGTGGCGGGCCGGGCACGGTGCACACTGACAAGGTCACCAGGTGTACAGTGTTTTCTCTGAAACATTGGTGCAGCTGGCTTCCGGGTTAAGTGGGCATTGTGTCAAGAAGCAGTGCGGCTTGGTTGGGTTCTGTTTCGGAGGATGCACGGCTCTCGACCTTCGCCTCTCACGAGTCCGTACGGGAGTTGCAGCAATGAGACAAGACTGTAACTACGCTGCACTGTGGAACGCCCCTCAGGGTTGGTCTCAGGGGGTTTGGTTCCAAGCAAAAAATGTATGCATCCATTCGTCCCTAGTAAGGTGGACAATAAAGTGGACAACAAAGTAAATGCTTGCCGGCAGCTTATTTGGGTGTTTATTGTAGCAAAATAAAAGTGGATTTAAATAAGGAAGTGAAGAATTGTAAACAATGTCTTCCTGATCCAACATCAATCAGCCCTCATGAATGTTGGGAGTGACTTCAGATAGTATACTTGATCTGCTGGACAACATGATTATGCAATTACAAAATATAGGACTATAGGCATTGTCTGAGCATACGGTTGAAGTCGGAAGTTTACATACACTTAGGATGGAGTAATTAAAACTCATTTTTCAACCACTCCACAAATTTCTTGTTAACAAACTATAGTTTTGGCAAGTTGGTTAGGACATCTACTTTGTGCATGACAAAAGTAATTTTTCCAACAATTGTTTACAGACAGATTATTTAATTTATAATTCACTGTATCCCAATTCCAGTGGGTCAGAAGTTTACATACACTAAGTTGACTATGCCTTTAAACAGCTTGGAAAATTCCAGAAAATTATGTCATGGCTTTAGAAGCTTCTGATAGGCTGATTGACATCATTTGAATCAATTGGAGGTGTACTTGTGGATGTATTTCAAGAACTACCTTCAAACTCAGTGCCTCTTTGCTTGACATCATGGGAAAATCAAAAGAAATCAGCCAAGACCTCAGAAACAAAATTGTAGACCTCCACAAGTCTGGTTCATCCTTGGGAGCAATTTCCAAATGCCTGAATGTACCACGTTCATCTGTACAAACAATAGTAAGCAAGTGTAAACACCATGGGACCACACAGCCGTCAAACCGCTCAGGAAGGAGACGCGTTTTGTCTCCTAGAGATTAACGTACTTTGGTGTGAAAAGTGCAAATCAATCCCAGAACAACAGCAAAGGACCTTGTGAAGATGCTGGTTGGAACAGGTACAAAAGTATCTATATCCACAGTAAAACGAGTCCATATCGACATAACTTGATAGGCCGCTCAGCAAGGAAGAATCCACTGCTCCAAAATCGCCATAAAAAAGCCAGACTACGGTTTGCAACTGCACATGGGGACAAAGATCGTACTTTTTGGAGAAATGTCCTCAGGTCTGATGAAACAAAAATAGAACTATTTGGCCATAATGACCATTGTTCTGTTTGGAGGAAAAAGGGGGAGGCTTGCAAGCCGAAGAAAACCATCCCAACCGTGAAGCACGGGGGTGGCAGCATCATGTTGTGGGGGTGCTTTGCTGCAGGAGGGACTGGTGCACTTCACAAAATAGATGGAATCATGAGAGAGGAAAATTACGTGGATATATTGAAGCAACATCTCAAGACATCAGTCAGGAAGTTAAAGCTTGGTCGCAAATGGGTCTTCCAAATGGACAATGACCCCAAGCATACTTCCAAAGTTGTGGCAAAATCTCTTAAGGACAACAAAGTCAAGGTATTGGAGTGGCCGTCAGTCACAAAGCCCTGACCTCAATCATATAGAAAATTTGGGGGCAGACCTGAAAAAAGTGTGTGCGAGCAAGGAGGCCTTACAAACCTGACTCAGTTACACCAGCTCTGTCAGGAGGAATGAGCCAAAATTCACCCAACTTATTGTGGGAAGCTTGTGGAAGGCTACTCGAAAATGTTTGACCCAAGTTAAACAATTTAAAGACAATGCTACCAAATACTAATTGAGTGTGTGTAAGCTTCTGACCCACTGGGAATGTGATGAAAGAATTAAAAGCTGAAATAAATCATTCTCTCTGCTATTATTCTGACATTTCACATTCTTAAAATAAAGTGGTGATCCTAACTGACCTAAGACAGGGAATTGTTACTTGGATTAAATGTCAGGAATTGTGAAAAACTGTGTCTAAATGTATTTGGCTAAGGTGTAAGTAAACTTCCGACTTCAACTGTAGATGCCTGATTGTATTTAGATCTTATGCCACAATGGAGAGAAATTGTTTAGTGTAGTCAGATCGAGCAATGGTTTGATAGATTGTCTTATTCGTCACTCTATAAGGTTTGTTTCAGGTACAGTGGTATTGCTTTCTTATAGGGCTTTTCTCCCATCTCTGCCACTGCATCTTCTACACTGGTAGAGTACAGTATATACTATACTCTACAGTGCCTTCAGATTTTGTTGTGTTACAAATTCTGATTAAAATGGATTTAATTGTCATTTTTGGTCAACAATCTACACAAAATACTCAATGTCAAAGTGGAAGAGAAATGATGACATTAATATTTTATGAAAAATACAACACTAATATCTTGATTAGATAAGTATTCACCCTACTGAAACAATACGTGTTAGAAACACCTCTGGCAGCAATTACAACTTGCCAAAGTAAGTCTTTTTGGGTAAGTCTAAGCGCTTTTCACACCTTGATTGTGCAATATTTTCCCATTATTCTTTAAAAAAAATCTGCAAGCACAGTGAAGTTGGTTGTTGATTGTTGCTAGAAAGACATTTTAAAATCTTGCCATAGATTTTCAAGCAGATTTATGTCAAAACTGTAACTAGGCCACTCAGGAACATTCAATGTCGTCTTGGTAAGCAATTTCAGTGTAGATTTGGCCTTGTGTTTTAAGGTTATTGTTCTGCCGAAAAGTGAATTATTCTCCCAGTGTCTGTTGGAAAGAAGACAACCAGGCTTTCCTCTAAGATTTTGCCTGTGCTTAGCTGTATTCCGTTTCTTTTTATCATAAAAACACCCTAGTCCTTGCTGATAGTAAGCATACCCATAACATGATGCAGCCACCACCATGCTTGAAAATATGAAGAGTGGTACTCAGTGATGTGTTGTGTTGGATTATCCCCAAACATAACACTTTGTATTCAGGACATAAAGTTAATTTCTTTGCCAATTATTTTTGCAGAATTACTTAAGTGCCTTGTTGCAAACAGGATGCATAATTTGGCATATTTTTATTCGGTACAAGCTTCCTACTTTTCACTCTGTCTTTTAGGTTAGTATTGTGGAGTAACTAAAATGTTGTGGAACAATTCTCTGTTCTCATATCACAACCATTCAACTCTGTAACTGTTTTAAAATCACCATTTGCCTCATGGTGAAATCACTGAGCAGTTTCCTTCCTCTCCGGCAACGGAGATAGGAAGGACGCCTGTATTTGTAGTGACTGGGTGGATTGATACAGCATTCAAAGCCTAATTAATAACTTGGTCACCATGGTCAAAGGGATATTCAACGTCTTCATTTTTTTAAACACATCTACCAATCGGTGCCCTTCTTTGCGAGGCATTGTTAAACCACCCTGGTCTTTGTGGTTAAGTCTGTGTTTGAAATTCACTACTCGATTGTGGGATGGGGTAGTCATTCAAAAATCATGCTAACCACTATTATTGAACACAGAATGAGTCCATGTAACTTTTGTGATTTGTTCAGCACATTTTTGCTCCCTAACTAATTTTTCATTATTTTCATAAATGTTCTACTAACATAATTATATTTTGACATGATGGGTTATTGTGTGTAGATCAGTGACACAAAATCTCAATTTAATCAATTGTAAATTCAGGCTGTAACACAAGAAAATGTGGAACAAGTAAATGGGTGTGAATACTTTCTGAAAGCACTGTAATTAGGCAGTATTTAAGTAGGTCACTGATTCAATACAACTTGTGTTGTGGTGTTGCAAAGGCAGTACCATTAGCAATTTGTCTTTCCATTGTTTAACCTTATTTTAGCAGGTTAGCGTGTCCTTGTATTTCAGAGGCGGTCTCCATTGCATTGCCACTGCCTCTTACTAAGGCTTCTCCTTAGCCTGCCTCTTCTCCGGGACCACACTGTTCTTCCATATAATTACGCCATTGGATTTTCTCTTCCAACTATCGGACTAGCTTCAATGACAAGCAAGGCTAGACCTTCCATTCTGCCAGGGGCGTTGATCAATTGCCATCATCCATTTATCTGTCTCTGAACCTCCGGTGTAATGCAATAGATGTGGCGTTGTGGGTGGATGAGTAACCAATTATGCCAACTTCTAGACACACAGAGCAAGCATACAATTCTATTTGTGTTAGGCTGTTCTAGTCTAACACCTATGAGTATAACGTCTTACTCCTACCAATGAAAAACAAATGTGTTCCTAATTAGACTTTTCTACGATACATGAACATCTCTGCTTCCTGAAATGTTAAAGCAGGGTCTGGAGGCTTTAATCCCAGACGTATACAGAACGCTCCCAAACATAACTAATCATGGTCTTGATTAAACTGATTTAATTGCCCTGCCTATTTCAGGAGGTAGAGTAATGAGTTGAATCAGAATCAGATGATTTCTGGGTGGAACAGAAGCCCGTCAGACAGTGCTGTTCTCCTATGGGTCACTGTTTTCTAACCCCTGGCTGGGAAAAATCTCTGTAGGGGTTTGGGGGTGTTTGTGTATTGGACAGCTGACTTAAACGAGAATAAGGAAGATTTGTGCATTCAGCAGCATCATTTACTTAGCCAGATTGAAGTGGAAGAATTTGCCAGCTTAAATTGCATGTTAAATTTGCTCACTGTTGATTTTATCCCCCCCCAAAAATGTGTTTACAGGATGTTGGGGCCATATTGCAAAGTGGAAGGGAAGATTATGGAACAGGTGCATGAGCAAAATAATAACAACTGACCTAACTGTGCCAAGGCTGGAGTTGAAACACAGACACAGCCTTATTTGTTTTAATCCAGGCTTTAATCCATAAATTCACATGATAAGACCGCGCAGATGTGCAGTAATGTCATGAGAGGCTTGGAACCTAGCCTGGTGGCAACACCTTGGCACAGGGACAGTCAGGGGACTTCCCAACCTGAAAGAAATACCACAGTTGGAAGTTTTAGTGCTGTACTATGTCGCAGAGGTACAGTAAGACTTTTACCGGTACTAAGTCGTCTACTTAGTTGTGCGTGTAGATAGAAGACAGAAGTGGGATGCTTTTGTACCGATTTAAATAATAATATTCAGTATACGTTTTTCAAGCAAGAATCAAACCCACGACTTGGTGTTGGAAGCAAATGTGCCAACCAGGTGGTCCATTTGAAGCCAGTTAGAGCTTTTGGGAATACCGGTTTGGAAAACAATGTTCGTTGTCAACGTTATACTGTACCTTTGTTTTTGTCCATGCAATGTTTGCCAACTAAGACAATTTCTTGGTCATATTAAGTGGGCATGAAACAGAAAAAAATCCAGATCTGAAACTATGACATACTATCTGAAAAGGCTTTTTTTTGTTTCCTATAACAAAATCGTTTATGAACATGACCCTAGGGTAGAGTACCTTAAACGTTCACTGACAGATTTATTTACTGAAGTGCTTTTGATGTCACTGAAGTCCTCAAAGGTTACTACAGCCTTGGGGAAGAGGATAATACACACATAGTTGATCAAGCTAATACATCTCATGTTGAGCAGATATCATTGGTGGATCAGTGTGATTTATTGGTCAGCCTTTGATGAACACATCGATTTGCTGTTCCAAGGACATTAGATCCACTCATGGATAAACAAACAGAAATGCCATTTCACTGTTCAGAAATAAATCACAATCACAATGAGTGACTTGAGAAGGATATTGTAGCGTGAGAGATTGTCACTTGAATAACACTTGAAGCAATGTTCAATCTGTCTTTTTCAGAGCTCCTACTCTGTCAGGGGGTATACTTTTCAAAGTGGGCATGCTTATTTTAGATGCTGGAGATTGAAAAGGGATCATCTTTCACAATAACTTATTTAAGCAATTAAGCACGTCGCATCGCTGAGTGCCTGGACACAGCCCTTAGCCGTGGTATATTGGCCATATACCACAAACCCACGAGGTGCCTTATTGCTATTATAAACTGGTTACCAATGTAACTAGAGCAGTAAAAACAAATGTTTTGTCATACCCGTGGTATACGGTCGGATATACCACAGCTGTCAGCCAATCAGCATTCAGGTCTCGAACCACCCAGTTTATAAAGTGCATTTTATTACATCCGCTGACAAACTGAGATTTTGATAAAGCGTTCTACCATTGGAGGTCCACAACTCGTTCAGATTTCCCCCCCCCCGTTTTTTCCCGTCCATAGGTTCGGAAGAGGCTCAATTGATATCATGACAAACGAGCTGAGTTGGTTTTGGTACGTTTGCCTCTTCAGGCCACAAATGCAATACAATACCTAGGTCAAAACTCAAGGCCAACTGGACACAATAGAATACGCTTCAACAGTTCTCAGAGGGGCGAAATAATAAGGGTCTGGAAAACTACTCTTGGACGAGAAACAACCCCCAGATATAGCTCGCATTAAACGTGAAGATTGTGCAACTTTATGTCCTGTGACATCACATACAGACATCCTTAAAAGCCTTCTAAGAGGCAAGTATCCAATCAAACTATTGATTAACTAAAATAGCTGACTAAATTCAAAGCACAGACACGACCATGCACATGTTAAGGGCTTGAAGAGGTTAGAATAGTATACTGTCGAGTCAGCAGAATATCCTTTGAGAATACATAGGAAGACTAAAGACTTTCTCATGGACTACCAATCATGTTTGTGTTCAATGAGCCTGTATAACCTCTCTTATGTAACCCAGCATTCACAGTGCAATTGGATCTCCTGAAAGAAACAAAAAGCCAAGCTCACGAGGTGACCGCTAACTAGTGGTGTGTATTCATGGCTGCCAAGCGAAGCCAGGCTTCCCCAAAAATTGTAAAAAAAAAAATAATAATAATTTGTTTCTCTTCAATTCGCAAGAGGCCGAGCGTGTCTCACTGGAGAAAGCATCTGAGCGAACGAAACAGCCCCCCCCCCCCCCACGCAAAACATTAAGAACATCTGCTTTTCATGACCTCTAGACTGACCAGGTGAATCCAGGTGTAAGCTATGATCCCTTATAGAGCCCCACAGTGATGCTGTCATAATACCCATAAAACCTAGCAGTCAAACAGGAAAATGCTTTCAATCATTTTACCAACATTCATTTTTCCTATTGTGAATTTTAGAAACATTTAAATCTCTCACGGGCAAGGTGACTTTTGTCAATATATTCGGCTCTATTTACTTTCAGATTCTAAAATGCTAATTAGCATCAAAGTAGACAATAGCTCCTGCTCATCAATTTAAAGAAATGTAACCATTTTATTTATTACTAAATTTAGCTAACATTAGATAGTTAATCCAGAGATTCTTACCTTTGCCTTGATTCAGCAGTCTCTTCCAGATCATCATGGCATTTCCTTGTTTGACTGCTAGGTTTTATGGGTATTACGACTCATACTGTGGTACAGTACTCTGTGGATGTCACTTGTTAAATTCACTTCAATCAGAGTAGATGTTCCTAATGTTTGGTATACTCCGTGTAAGAGAGAGAGAGATGCTTAAGCTGAAGAGAACATCTGTAGGAGATACAGTCTAGATCAGGGTTTCCCCAAACTCTTTCATGGTTCAAGTGCCTTCTAATGCCAGATATTCACTCATCAGCATACTTAAGAGTATTAATGTGTGTTTAATTATATATAATAGCCTATACTCTGGTATGATACAGCACACAGTATGGCGAAGGCCATACTTGTATGCAGGCAGGGCTCACATATAATTCCTCTATTGGTTTTGTCTTTCTAGACAGTGTTTAATGGACACTGTCTGCTTCTGCTTGCTTTTTTATGTCTAGGCTGGGTTACTGTAAAAGCACTCTGCGACAACTGCTAATGTAAAAATGGATTGGTGGATCAGTGTGATTATTGGTCAGCTCGTTTGTGTCTAGGCTGGGTTACTGTAAAATCACTTTGTGACAACTGCTGATGTTAATGGTGGTGGATTATTGGTCAGCGGTTGAGGAACACATTGATTTGCTGTTCCAAGGACATTATGGGTCAATTATGGATTATGGACATTATGGATCTACTCATGGGTAAATGGACAGAAATGCCATAGCATTTTCTGTCATTTTACTGTTTGGAAATACAGTACAATGTAGAATTATAGTGAAGACATCAAAACTATGAAATAACACATATGGAATCATGTATTAACCAAAAAAGTGTTAAACAAATCTAAATCTATTTTATATTTGAGATTCTTCAAAGTAGCCACCCTTTGCCTTGATGACAGCTTTGCACAGTCTTGGCATTCTCTCAACCAGCTTCATGAGGTAGTCACCTGGAATGAATTTCAATTAACAGGTGTGCCTTGTTAAAAGTTAATTTGTGGAATTTCTTTCCTTCTTAATGCGTTTGAGCCAATGAGTTGTGTTGTGAAAAGGTAGGGGTGCTATACAGAAGATAGCCCTATTTGGTAAAAGACCAAGTCCATATTATGGCAAGAACAGCTCAAATAAGCAAAGAGAAACAACAGTCCATCATTACTTTAAGACATGAAGGCCAGTCAATCCGGAAAATGCCAAGAACTTTGAAAGTTTCTTCAAGTGCAGTCGCAAAAACCATCAAGTGCTATGATGATACTGGCTCTAATGAGGACCGCCACAGGAAAGGAAGACCCAGAGTTACCTCTGCTGCAGATGATAAGTTCATTAGAGTTAACTGCATCTTAGATTGCAGCCCAAATAAATGCTTCAAGTAACAGACACATCTCAACATCAACTGTTCAGAGGAGACTGTGTGAATCAGTCCTTCATGGTCGAATTGCTGCAAAGAAACCACTACTAAAGGACACCAATAGGAAGAAGAGACTTGATTGGGCCATGAAACACGAGCAATGGACATTAGACCGGTGGAAATCTGTCCTTTGGGCTGATGAGTCCAAATTTGAGATTTTTGGTTCCAACCGCCATGTCTATGTGAGATGCAGAATAGGTGAACGGATGATCTCTGCATGTGTGGTTCCCACCGTGACGCATGGAGGAGGAGGTGTGATGGTGTGAGGGTGCTTTGCTGGTGACAATGTCAATGATTTTATTTAGAATTCAAGGCACACTTAACCAGCATGGCTACCACAGAATTCTGCAGCGATACGCCATCCCATCTGGTTTGCGCTTAGTGGGACCATAATTCATTTTTCAAAAGAACAATGACCCAAAACACACCTCCAGGCTGTGTAAGGGCTATTTGACCAAGGAGAGTGATGGAGTGCTGCATCAGATGACCTGGCCTCCACAATCACCTGACCTGAACCCAATTGAGATGGTTTGGTATGAGTTGGACTGCAGAGTGAAGGAAAAGCAGCCAACAAGTGCTCAGCATATGTGGGAACTCCTTCAAGACTGTTGGAAAAGCATTCCAGGTGAAGCTTGTTGAGAGAATGCCAAGAGTGTGCAAAGCTGTCATCAAGGCAAAGGGTGACTACATTGAAGAATCTAAATATAGTAACCAAAAAAGTGTTAAACAAATATAAATATATTTTAGATTTGTTTAACACTTTTTTGGTTACCATATGATTCCATATGTGTAA
The DNA here is from genome assembly GCF_045679555.1 of Salvelinus alpinus. Lineage (NCBI taxonomy): Eukaryota > Metazoa > Chordata > Actinopteri > Salmoniformes > Salmonidae > Salvelinus > Salvelinus alpinus. The sequence goes on from NC_092101.1 coordinate 6,443,810, forward strand.
TTTTATACAATGTAGAAAATGGTATAAACAATGAAAAATCCTTGAATGAGTAGGTGTGTCCAAATGTTTGCCTGGTACTGTACATCACAATTAGTGATTTGAGAAGGATATTGTAGCGTGAGAGATGAATTGTCACTTTAATAACACTCGAAGCAATGTTCCATCTGTCATTTTCACTGTAATGCTTTCGCAGGATGTTCTTAGATGCCAAGAGCAACGTGACATAACCAGCTTTTAACAACAAACATGGAGCAAACTCACCCCAGTTATGGCTCAGAGGCGAAGGCCATACTTCTGTGTAGGCAGGGCTCACATGTAGTTCCTCTATAGGTTTCGTCTTTCTAGGGAGTCTTTCATGGACACTGTCTCTGCTCCTCCTTTCTATTTTGTGTCTAGGCTGGGTTACTGTAAAAGCACTCTGTGACAACTGCTGATGTAAAAATGGCTTTTACAAATATGTGATTGATTTGCTGATAGAACCATTTCACTTAATGCAGCCAGGAAGTCAACCAAAGGGTAGTCTTCATCAGTAACTCTAAATCCTTTCTGAACTGTTTTGTTTTCAGTTTCAGCATTGTATTGTAAAATACGTAAAGGCGATGTTACACACATTATTTGCAAATGGTAGTGATTGGTGTCTGAGGGTCAGAAATGGGTCAAGATTGGTAGCTACGCTCAGAACCTGTTCCAGATTGGTACCTTGGATTGTGATAATGTACTGTGTCCCTCATAAACAGACTCGATTAGGTCACCGAAGTGAGCTCCAGTGTCGACTTTCACTATTCAGCTGCATAAACCCGGCTCAGCAATTAACGTACAGTAATGCTACTATGGATTCCTTCGCTATAGATTGCCAGTAGGCCATCGTGCGTGCGTATGCTCGCCTGTTTTGCCTCCATCTCATTCCCAAAACTAGGCTAGACCTCAGCACTGCTGCCTCTCTGGTAGGGGGTAGAATGCTAGCTCATCCATCTCCCTGAGCCCTGCATTCATAAAAGTCAGCCTCGATAGTAGGGAATTCATGTGCCCCAGAACCGGGCTCCTCAGCCACGAGAAACGAACATGTATCCTGTCATTTGGGGACTCATTTCAATATGGATCGTGGAATGCTTCTTTCATATCTCAAAAGCTGTGTTGGCGAAAGGGGAAGACTGCAGTAGGAAAGCGTGGCTTAAGTTAGGAGGACAGTGCCGTTTCAAGTAAGTGTGACATATTCGAAAACCCTGGCACAGGAGCATATCAGCCAATGTACTCTACGCTGTACATTCACTGTACCTTATCTTTATCTTCCGTATAGCCTAGCTCAGGGACGGGCAACTACAGTCCTCGGGGTCCTGATTGGTGTCACACTTTTCCCCCAGCCCTATAGCCAACACACCTGATTAAACGTATTGCATTCTAAAACTGAAGACCATGATTGGTTGATTATTGGAGTCAGGTGTGACAACAGTGGATGGGGGGAAAGTGGGTCACCAATCAGGTCACCGTGGACTAGAGTTGTCTGTGTCTGCTCTAGCTTGTCACTCTTTCATGGTGGATGATGAATTTGGGGGGCCTGAACAAAAGCTTTGAATCTTTAACTTCACTTCCCTGCCTCTTGACTCTGCTGAATTAAAAAGCCCCTTTGTTTCACCTCCATGCCTAGCACAATGGCTCTTTTCAAGAACCGGCTATCATGGCAGATAATTGCAGGCAAACTGCTCACAGTTTTATCGTGTAACTAGGAAGGCTCCTCAAACACCAATTAAAAACAGTCGGTTGAGAAAGGGAGATGAAACAACAAACAGAGGCTGCTGTGGTTAATTTCTCCCAAACTAATTTGAAGGGCGTGTTTTGCGACACAAATCAATCATTGTCTCAAAGCTCTCTTATGTACTGTTGTAGTATTGACAAGGGGAGCCTTTTTGATGTTACAATAAGCGGTAACAAAGGAGTTTAGAATGATACAAAACTGTTCACGCTGCCCGATTGTAGGCTACTGTAATTGACAATCTGAATATGGTGGAGAGAAAAAAATGTCATCATGGAGAAAGTGAAGGAGGAAATTATATCAATTAATGTTGGGATTGACAAACAGTGTGTCAAGTGTGGCTTTTCGCCATGCACAGGCACATCTCAATTAGTGTGGTGGGAAATTGTACGTTCCAGCTGCGTAGAGCTGGCATGAAGAAAGGCAGGATCAGGGTCCCTGTTATGACTATAACAGGGAATTCATCGCTTTGAATGGTCTTGGGAATGAGAAATAATGGACACCCCTTCAAATTAGTGGATTCGGCTATTTCAGCCACACCCGTTGCTGACATCTGTATCAAATCGAGCACACCGCCATGCAATCTACATAGACAAACATTGTCAGTAGAATGGCTTTACTGAAGAGCTCAGTGACTTTCAATGTGGCACTGTCGTAGGATGCCACTTTTCCAACAAGTCAGTTCGTCAAATTTCTGCCCTGCTAGAACTGCCCCGGTCAACTGTAAGTGCTGTTATTTTGAAGTGGAAACGTCTAGGAGCAACAACGGCTCAGCCGTAAAGTGGTAGGCCACACAAGCTCACAGAACAGGACCGCCAGGTGCTGAAGCGCGTAGCAACACTCACTACCGAGTTCCAAACTGCCTCTGGAAGCAATGTCAGCACAAAAACTGTTCGTCAGGAGCTTCATGAAATGGGTTTCCATGGTTGAGCAGTAGTGGAAACAAATTCTCTGGAGTGATGAATCACGCTTCACCATCTTGCAGTCCGACGGACGAATCTGGGTTTGATTTATGCCCGAATGCATAGTGCCAACTGAAAAAGTTTGGTGAAGGAGGAATAATGGTCTGGGGCTGTTTTCATGATTCCCTTAGCTGCAGGGGCTGTTTTTCAGTGAAGAAAAGGCCAGAGTCCCGGAGTCGCTTCTTCACTGTTGACTTTGACATAATTTTTTTAATGACTACCTCATCTCTCTACCCCACACATATAATTATCTGTAGGGTCACTCAGTTGAGCACCCAGTCACTGCAAAGATACAGGCGTCCTTCCTAACTCAGTTGCTAGAGAGGAAGGAAATCGTTCTGGGATTTCACTATGAGGCCAATGGTGACTTTAAAACAGCTACATAGAAAACTGTAGATGGATCAACATTGTAGTAACGCCACAATACTAACTTAAATGACAGATTGAAAAGAAGGAAGCTTGTACAGAATACAAATATTCCAATACGGTTTGCAATAAGGCACTAATGTAAAACAAAACAAAAAATTGGCAAAGAAATTAACTGTATGTCCTGAATATCAAGTGTTATGTTTGAGGAAAATCCAACACAACACTTCACGGAGTACCACTCTTCATATTTTCAAGCCTGTTGGTGGCTGCATCATGTTATGGGTATGCTTGTCATCGGCAAGGACTACAGAGTTTTGTATAGGATAAAAAGAAATGGAATAGAGGTAAACCTGGTTCAGTCTGCTTTCCAACAGACACTGGGAGACAAATTCACATTTCAGCAGGACTATAACCTAAAACACAAGCCCATATATAAACTGGAGTTGCTTACCAAGACAACATTGAATGTTCCCGAATGTTCTAGTTACAGTTTTGACTTTAAATGGGCTTGTAAGTTTATGGCAAGACTTGAAAATGTCTGTCTAGCATTGATCAACAACCAACTTGACAGACCTTGAAGAATTCTTTGAAGAATAATGTGCAAATATTTTACAATCTAGGTGTGCAAAGCTGTTAGAGACTTACCCAGAAAGACTCACAGCTATAATCGCTGCCAAAGGTGATTCTAACATGTATTTACTCAGGGCTGTGAATACTTATGTAGATAAGATATTTCTGTATTTAATTTTCAATACATTTGCTAAAAATTCTAAAAACATGTTTTCACTTTGTTATTATTGGGTATTGTGTGTAGATGGGTGAGAAATTCAGGCTGTAACACAACAAAATGTGGAATAAGTCAAGGGGTGTGAATACTTTCTGAAGGGACTGCAACACAACAGTTTTTGTGACAAAACCATCAGTAGAGTTGAAAATGCGATGGAAACCCATTTAACTTGTTTTCTTCATTTGTTACATGGGAATTTAATGACAAAAGTAATTTTTTATGTGCACTACGTCATCACGCACAGGCTTTTATCCACAAAAAGTCAGTTTGATGGAAACACATCACTGGATGCAAAATGCGTATATTGCTTTATGCAAACTTTTGAATATCCACATGAAAGTCTGTCGCGAATTGGATGAAAACCTAGCTTATAAAGCCCTTTATTTGCAGTATAATTTGGAACTATTGTCATTATTAGGCCACGGCATGCGAAAGATGAATTGTTGTGCAAGAAACGTCCATTTTTCATTTTTTTTTCTGTCTTTCTTTTAAATAACTTCATAGATCTTCATTGTAAAGGGCTTAAACACTGTTTCCCATGCTTGTTCAATGAACCATAAACAATTAATGAACATGCACCTGTGTAACAGTCGTTAAGACACTAACAGCTTATAAGACGATAGGCAATTAAGGTCACAGTTATGAAAACTTAGGACACTAAAGAGGCCTTTCTACTGACTCTGAAAAACACCAAAACAAAGATGCCGAGGGTCCCTGCTCATCTGCGCGCACGTGCCTTAGGCATGCTGCAAGGATGTATGAGGACTGCAGATGTGCCCAGGGCAATAAATTGCAATGTCCGTACTGTGAGATGCCTAAGACAGAGCTACAGGCAGACAGGACGGACAGCTGATCATCCTCACAGTGGCAGACCACGTGTAACAACACCTGCACAGGATCGGTACATCCGAACAACACACCTGCGGGACAGGTACAGGATGTCAACAACAACTGCCCGAGTTACACCAGGAACGCACAATCCCTCCATCAGTGCTCAGACTGTCCGCAATAGGCTGAGAGAGGCTGGACTGAGGCTTGTAGGCTTGTAGGCCTGTTGTAAGGCAGGTCCTCACCAGACATCACCGGCAACAACGTCGCCTATGGGCACAAACCCACCGTCACTGGACCAGACAGGACTGGCAAAAAGTGCTCTTCACTGACGAGTCGTGGTTTTGTCTCACATGGGGTGATGGTCGGATTCGCGTTTATCGTCGAAGGATTGAGCGTTACACTGAGGCCTGTACTCTGGAGCGGGATCGATTTGAAGGTGGAGGGTCCGTCATGGTCTGGGGCGGTGTGTCACAGCATCATTGGACTGAGCTTGTTGTCATTGCAGGTAATCTCAATGCTGTGTGTTACAGGGAAGACATCCTCCTCCCTCATGTGGTACCCTTCCTGCAGGCTCATCCTGACATGACCCTCCAGCATGACAATGCCACCAGCCATACTGCTCATTCTGTGCGTGATTTCCTGCAAAACAGGAATGTCAGTGTTCTGCTATGGCCAGCGAAGAGCCCGGATCTCCATCCCATTGAGCACGTCTGGGACCTGTTGGATTGGAGGGTGAGGGCTTGGGCCATTCCCCCCAGAAATGTCCGGGAACTTGCAGGTGCCTTGGTGGAACAGGGGTAACATCTCACAGCAAGAACGGGCAAATCTGGTGCAGTCCATGAGGAGGAGATTCACTGCAGTAGTTAATGTAGCTAGTGGCCACACCAGATACTGACTGTTACTTTTGACCCCCCTTTGTTCAGGGACACATGTCTGTGGAACTTGTTCAGTTTATGTCTCAGTTGTTGAATCTTGTTATGTTCATACAAATATTTACACATGTTAAGTTTGCTGAAAATAAACGCAGTTGACAGTGAGAGGACATTTCTTTTTTTGCAGAGTTCATGTCCTGCCTTGGTATAGGCTCTCAGATGAAATAGACAATGATATCATGCTCCTACCGCACAGCATTACTGTAGCCTACCCATACATAATGGATGTACGCCGACGTTCTGTACATTACCTTGGGAATAATGGACGATGCAGCGGAGTTAGTTTTCCCAAGGTAATGTACAGAACGGAGGTGTTTATCCCACTTTTTCCACAGTTGCCAAAGAAAACAATATGAAAACATACATTTACTGGTAGAAATAAATGTTTTTGTTGATATTTTCATTTTTATAAGCAAATTCATACTTTCTCATCTTGTGCTTGCTCATTATTTACGGACGCGACCCAGTCGTTTGCTCTTTATGTTCCGTTGCCCTGCTCAGTAGCAACGTTCTTATCCCTTGCTTTCTGCTACTGTAGCTAGCCAACTAGCTATAACTACACAGTCACAACCTCTGTAGCCAAAATAACAAAAATGTATTCCATTGCGTTTGTTTAAGTTGTTTATTCTACTTATACTACAGTTACCAAAGAAAACAATACTAAGCACACATTTACCAGTAGAGAAGAAAACTAATTGTATTTTAATTTATATAAGCAAATTCATACCTTCTCATCTTTTGGCTCCTAGACCCAGTCGTTCGTTCGATTAGTTCGATCTTGATGGACGCGATCCAGTCATTCATTCTTTATGTTCCATTACCATGCTCGCTAGCATCGTTCTCATCCCTTGCTTGCTATCTAGCCAGCTACAGTAGCTACGGCTAACACAGTCAAGACCTCTGCAGCCAGAATAACAGCAAAGTAGGTGTTTTCTATTGACATTAATTTGGATACATCCATAACGATGAGCTGATAATACAGATTTTGCCTGGCTGAGCTAGAAAAGGTTGCGTTCTCGTCAGGACACTCGTCAACACTGACTGTTAATTACGAGAAGATTGCTTTGAATATCAAACACTAGGCTAGAAGCTAGCTAAATAGTTTGTTGCTAGCAAACCTGCCAATATGAAAACCGAATTCAAAAATATAATTAGCTGAAAACAGCTGGTCAAACTAGAAACATGTGGGATTATTTGACAGCTTTAGCGGCGGAGGGGACTGGAGAAATTATTGTTCATCATTCACCACGTTAGGTCATCAGATGCTCCAAAAAAAGATCTCTGCAAAAACATATCAATGCTAGCTTGCTAGCTAAATTCTTTCCTCGTTGGACCTGTGGTTACAATGTATCCCATTTCAATTCGTGTAGTTGTTGGTTTAGCTTTCTGTAACTTTGTAGCAAGTACGGTCTGCTTGTGTAGGCACATACTGTATTGCTGCATTGCAAGGTGTCCCGTATCTTTTCCAACTGTCCCGTTGTCTGGTTTTAATGGCCATTCTAGAATGCCTTTCTAGGCAATCAGAAACGAGTATTCAACAATGTTCTGGTATAATATTAATTATTAACTGGGTGGTTCGAGCCCTGCATGCTGATTGGCTGATAGCCGTGGTATACCACGGGTACAGTATGACAAACATGTATTTTTACTGCTCTAATTATGGTAACCAGTTTATAATAGCAATAAGGCATCTCGGGGGGTTTGTGGTGTATGGCCACCCCCTCGTGCCTTAGTGCTTAACTATTTTACATAAGCTATCTGTCGATTTACTGTGTTGACAGAATGTTTTAATCTTTAGCAGTAATGTATTATTCCCCTAACCTAAATATGATGGACTGCCCGCACTTCTGAAACATTGTCTAGGGCAGGCAACAAAAATATATATTTTTACAGTACTTACAGTAGCATACATAGGCCTTCAATCACTTGTCTGTTCTCATTATAATTATGATTGTAGGCCTATATTATAAACAGCAGTGCGTATGGGATTGCAAAATACATATAGCCTATCTATTAGCTTGACTACTATGTCCAATTAAATGAGAGATACGCATGGTAATTTGTTGTATGGCTACTTTGGGAATATGAACCCATCAAGGCCAGAAAAGGTGAAGAATTTATTCAGCAATGGTTATAAAAAATAAAGTAAATGGCAAAAGTTTTATTAAAAAAATATATTTTAGATTCTAATAATAAAACACAGATTTTCTCTATTCTCACTAACTGAAAATGGCTCCATTCTTGTTCATGTTTTCCTGTTTGAAGTTCCATTTTCAATTTGAAGACAATAGTTGATGTGTTTTTATGTGTTGTTTGTTTATGTATGATTTTTTTATACAAATGTTAAGCCCAGTTGGTTACTGTAAAAAGGAAAACAGATTTTTAATTTAGGCAGTTTCTGTGTGTACGTTTGTTTGTGTGTGTGTTAAATCATATTAACTGGCATATCTACAACTGTGCCTACAGTGACAAAAATGTAAACTGCACACACACATCCCAATTTTTATTTTTGACTTCATCCGCCAATATATTGTGGCATTAAAATGGAGGCACAGCTTCTCCCAGCAACTTTTGCATTTTGATGCACAACACTTGTGGCCAAACTTTATTTTAAAGTACATGCTATTTATAAATGCTTGCTGAAAAAATCTGATAAATGGGCTGTCTGAGAACGCCCAGTTTGTTGACACCAAGAGTTTGAGTCTGTTTGCTCTTTTCCCTGGCACAAGGAGAGTTTTGTGGGTCTGTAATCAATAGTAATAAGTAGGTATTGTTCCTTGTTCAAGGGATGTTGTGTGGGACTAAAGAAAACATAATGATGACTTGGCAAAGAAGGAGCTCCTCGCTGACTTGACAAAATACGTTAGGAATAGAGGATAATTTAGTGTGTGTGTGTGTGTAAGAGAGAGAGAGAGACAGAGAGAGTAAGGGAGTGAGGAAAAGCGGTTAATTGTGAGTGTGTTGTTATGGTGGGTGGTGCGTATTACCATGTGCACACACATAGAGGTCTGGCCTGTCTGAGCACTGTCTGTGGCCTTGTTTGGCACTGTGCTATTACCAGGTTCCACCCACAGGCCAGTTGGCTCCTTGGCGTCCCATGATGCCTCAGTCTCAAATTTGATTGAGACTGAGGCATCATGGGACGCCAGGGAGCCAACTGGCCTGTGGGTGGATCCTGGTAATAGCACAGTGCCAAACAAGGCCATCAAATCAAATTTTATTGGTCACATACACATGGCTAACAGATGTTATTGCGAGTGTAGCGAAATGCTTGTGCTTCTAGTTCTGACAGTGCAGCAAAATCTAACAATTCCACAACAACTACCTAATACACACAAATCTAAGTAAAGGAATTGAATAAGAATATATACATATAAATATATGGATGCGCAATGCCCGAGCGGCAGAGGCAAGATGCAATAGATGGTATAAAATACAGTATATAAATATGAGATGAGTAATTCAAGATATGTAAACATTATTAAAGTGGCATTATTGAAGTAACTAGTGATCCATTTATTAAAGTGGCCAATGATTTCAAGTCTGTATGTAGGCAGCAGCCTCACTGTGTTAGTGATGGCTGTTTTACAATCTGCTGGCCTTGAGATAGAAGCTATCTTTCAGTCTCTCGGTCCCAGCTTTGATGCACCTGTACTGACCTCGCCTTCTGGATGGTAGCGGGGTGAACAGGCAGTGGCTCGGGTGGTTGTTGTCCTTGATGATCTTTTTGGCCTTCCTGTAACATCGGGTGCTGTAGGTGTTCTGGCGGGCTGGTGGTTTGCCACCAGTGATGCGTTGTGCAGACCACACCACCCTCTGAAGAGCCCTATGGTTGAAGGCGGTGCAGTTACCGTACCAGGCAGTGATGCAGCCCGCCAGGATGCTCTCCATTGTGCATCTGTAAAAGTTTGTGAGGGTTTTAGGTGACAAACCAAATTTCTTTAGCCTCCTGAGATTGAAGAGGCGCTGTTGCACCTTCTTCACCACACTGTCTGTGTGGGTGGACCATTTCAGTTTGTCCATGATGTGTACGCCGAGGAACTTAAAACTTTCCACCTTCTCCACTGCTGTCCCATCGATGTGGATAGGGGGGTGCTCCCTCTGCTGTTTCCTGAAGTCCACAATAATCTCCTTTGTTTTGTTGACGTTGAGTGAGATGTTGTTTTCCTGGCACCACACTCCGAATGCCCTCACCTACTCACTATAGGCTGTCTCGTCGTTGTTGCTAATCAAGCCTACTACTGTTGTGTCGTCTGCAAACTTGATGATTGAGTTGGAGGCGTGCATGGCCACACAGTCATGGATGAACAGGGAGTACAGGAGGGGGCTGAGCACGCACCCTTGTGGGGCACCAGTGTTGAGGTTCAGCGAAGTGGAGATGTTCTTTCCTACCTTCACCACCTGGGGGCGGCCCGTCAGGAAGTCCAGGACCAAATTGCACAGGGCGGGGTTGAGACCCAGGGCCTCAAGCTTAGTGATGAGCTTGGAGGGTACTATGGTGTTGAATGCTGAGCTGGCCGTGACCGGAAGACTCATGAGGCGGCACACAATTGGCCCAGCATCATCTGGGTTAGGGGAGGGTTTGGCCGCCCGGGATTTCCTTGTCCCATCGCGCTCTATCGACCCGTTGTGGCGGACCGGGCGCCTGCAAGCTGACTTCGGTCGCCAGCTGGATGGTGTTTCCTCCGACACATTGGTGTGGCTGGCTTCCTGGTTAAGCGAGCAGTGTGTCAAGAAGCAGTGCGGCTTGGCAGGGTCGTGTTTCAGAGGACGCATGACTCTCGACCTTCGCCTCTCCCGAGTCCGTAGGGGAGTTGCAGCGATGGGACAAGACAGTAACTACCAATTGCAGAAAAAGAATAATAATAGTAGTAATAATAATAATAATAATAATAATAACAAATAAAAAGTTTCTCAGAGATAATGAGCCAATAATGGGTGTCAATGTTGTGAGAGTGCCATTTTCAAAACTTGGAACTTCCTAACACTCACTTATTTTTACTAGTACAGATGAACTCTGGAGGGCAGTTGCAGAGAGTTTCATCTAAAGGTCATAGGAGGCTGGAATGGAACTGAAGCACTGTCCTGTTCCATTTTACATAAGGGGAGAGAGGATATATTGAGATAGAGGATGCATGCGTGAGATAACTCAAGCATAACAGCAGCCAGTGAAGTGGATGCTAGGAGCTGGCACACACAACTTCCTTATTACTGTGGGAGAACCCACTGAAAGTGGTTGAATGAAAAGGTCATTGAAAATAGTCAAACACAATTGGGTACAGTGAGGCAGTGAACCATAGTTATACCCTAGGAATCCAAAATGGCATTTTCTAAATTGTTCACTCAATGCATTGTGAAATGTCCTTTCACATTCGCCACTCAAGCTCCGGGAATACTTTCCTATTTGCATGAACATGACCTAATATGATATCATCTCGTAATGTCCTATTATGTGCTGTCGCATCAACAAGATGATTTAGTAGCACGTTATTATAGTACCGTAGCTGTCATTATTCTACATGCAAAGCACATTTTCACTTCTACTGTTTACATCATTTCCACTTCTGTTTTATTTTCTTCCACTTCAACTTCCTGTACTTTCCAAAAAAACATGAAAAAAAGCTTGATCCCCAGATGCCAGAAAAGTCTACTCAAGAGCATAACCTCTACAGGTTTCATCATTTCCTACATGCTACTTACTTATCTCCCTCTCCACCTTGCACCATATCATGTAAATTAAAGCCTTCCTCCGGCTATGATAAATCCGTGTGTTGTTGAAGAGGCTGCCATGGAAAAGGTCAGTCACGACAAGTCCTGGCAAGGAGTTCTCGTCCGAGACGACTGGTAGTATAAATAGAAAACCAGCAGCAGCCCAGTCTATTACTTATTAATCCCTCTCTTCCAAATCCCCACGGCAATATTGCCTCTGATCCGCCTGACAGGCAGTTGAGATTATGGTGTAAACTCAGAGTAAGTAGCAATTAAAAGGCAATATCAGCTCGAAAAACACAACGCCACAAAACACATTCATCACCTTATCCTACCTCCTCCTTCTCCAATAACACTGTAATATATTTTTTAATTAAAGTTTTGGTGTCTATGAGAGGGAGTTGTTAATGCCTTTAAATTTGTTTGAGATTATACCATGTATGTAGGATGAGCTAATGGCAGCTTCCTTCACTTTCAAACAGGATCCAACAAATTGTGTTTTAGTCACTTCTATGCAACCCCTTTGTTGAAGTGAACCTTCTGACAGGAAATAGTCAACTCTTCAATGAACGTCTTGAGGATGAATCATCCCACACTCTTCATTTGTTTACGCACTGGCGAAGCCTTTACTCTAAATTTAGTTCAGAGAGGCTAGCAGATAGCTGCCTGCATGAACACTCCAATCTGCTCGCGACCCGGGAATGTGTTGGGAATGAGGACGGATGACGTGATTAGGTGCGTCTCACAGCTCCTCATGTAATCAGGGGGCCTCAGTGGCCATCTAATTGTGACTGAGGAGCCTCAAGTCTAGTCCCCGGTTCTGGTGACGACCAGTTAAGGAAAAGAGCCTTTCCATGATGAACTCCTCAGCTCCGTCCGGGCTTGGTTGATTTGTGCCGGCAGGCTGACATTTACATGGCTAGGAGGTCGTCAGTACCATCGCTCTCCATCAAAAACCAGCGACGCCAACTAACAGCCTTGGAGAACGCCTTGTCCTAACTCTATATCTCACTCCTCAAGTATAGTTTCTCTCCCTAGACTGATTGTGGCACAGTACTGTCTCTTTTTATTTTTTTGCAAATTTAGAACAGTGCCTCATTGATGGATAATTGTCCAATTATGATAGAATTGTTGTGGTCGGGCTCTGATGTAATGAAATAGATGACAGAGGGATAGGGAAGGGTTTGCTTCATTCGTCAGCTTTAAAAGTAGCAATGAAGAGTAGGCAGAACACCAGAAAGCTATCCTTTTCCTATGCGTGGATCGATGGTTGGGTAGAAGCCATCCCCCTGTAACAAATCTGTGGACGCCGTGTGGGAGGAAATGTCTTGGAATCCCACTGCTTTGTGTCCCCAATGCATATCAGGTGTCACATTATTAACGTTTCCCCTCTCCGCCTTTGACACAGTAAAATGTCATTGGAAGCACGTATCAATCCCAATTATTGCAGGAACATGGAAAGCCTCCCTGTCTTTCGACTAAAGTAACATGCTTTCTCCATCATGTTTCCCAGCTTTTTTTAAGTGGTGATGAAGGAAGGCCTTGGCATGATAGCAGGTAGTTGCTAAATGCCTCTCTGAAATTAGATCCTAATCATTTGTCAAGAGCCATGGGCATTTTGCTGTGCATTTTACTGTGCGAGCATGTCCCTGCATAATCTGACATGAAACATCAGCCATGTAAATAGACAGTAAGTGAGTTTGCCAGGGGGTGAGATTTCAATAAATTAGTGTAATTACATGAGATGCTAATGGGCTGCTAGCTAACATGCTAATACATGGTTAGTGAGGAACGAATTAGCCTTACATTGGCTACGGAAAGAACAATTCGTGGCCATTGATTTACCATTGGGCATGTGTTATGGAGAATGTTCATGAGAAAGTCATCAGAGAGACGGACATGTTATCCCTAAAACAATCTTTAGACAAGTGCAAACAAGCCTGGGTTGACCTGGCTTGCGGAGAATGAAAACAGTGGCTATAAAGCCTTCATCGGTATCTTAGCTTGCTCAGCATGCGGCATGGATGGACGTTGTTGTCCCTAATCTGTTTTCCAGATGTGAGGCTTAGTGTGTGGCCGGCGGCCATATCGGGACATCAATCTCCGTTTATTAAGGGCATCGGAAATCAGCCAGGTTCAGGTCGGTATATACATTGCCCAGGATACAACGAGGCACTCAGTAAACCATGCCTGGCTTGTTAATGCCAAGTTCCCTGGAAAGGATGACAATGGGCCACACCGACCCTCCATCACTGGGAGCGATACCCTGTCACAGATGTCAAAGGGGATTACAATGACAAAATCAAGGCCAGCTCGCAAATGATGCCATTCGTTGCCCTCAGACGCCCTCGACAATGTGCCCAAGCGTTTTCCCCATTTTGCAAAATTGCATGTTTCTAGTTAAGTTTGCCAGTCACAGCATCTTTAGAGAGATGAGTCATCCCACACAGATGCATCTCCCTGCACATGTGATAAAACTGTCCGCCTGACTGCCAGACAGTGATGCCTGGCCATCCGGGTTGAATTTGATCTTCCCCAGCCTCCATTAAGATCAATGGTTTTGGAGAGGTCGTTTATCTTCGGACGGATTTCTTTTGATTGTGGCACAGGGGTAATGAGCTGCGCACGCACGACCTTACACGTACGCACACACGCCCGCAGACACACACACACGAGAGACACAGTGCCTCTGTACTTTGGAAGTGTACAGATTCGAAGCCATGTAGGTCAATTATTATTTCTAACAGTAGGAGACCACCATGGAACAGCACTTCAACAAGACATGGTTCGCTGTACTCTCGTACTTAACATGCAAGGAATTGGGATATTACAATTGGGGAGTAGAGTGGGTTTGACTGGGTGAATAGCTGTTTTTGTAGGGAAATGATTTTGCAGCCCATGCAGGTAAAACTGTACAGTATATTTTAATGAAACCACAGGGGAGTCATTCTGTTCCAATTTTTCATGGCAGGAAGCCACACTATTAAAGGTCCAACGAAGCCATTTTTATCTCAATATCAAATAATTTCTGGGTAACTTACTGTATTTTTCTTTCTCCATTTAAAATGGTCAAAAAGAAGAAAAAAATTGCTTCTTAGCAAAGAGTAACGTCTCAAGCAAGAATTCCCCTAGGATGGTCTGGGAGTGGTCTGAGTAGGGAGGGGAAAACTAACTGTTATTGGCAGAGACATTTGGAACTCTTTCTTTCTTATTGGTCTATTAATTAATTTACTTCCTGGTGATGTCACCAGGTAGGCCAACACTCCATCCCACCAAAACAGGCTGGCATTTCAGGTGGTCTTTTCAAACAGATCTTACAATAAAAGGGCAATATCATAATTTTCACAGTATTAATCCAACCTCATAGTGTGGAAATGTATATACAACACAGAAAAATCTAATTTTTGACTGCACTGGGCCTTTAACTATTAACTGCATTTTCTTCACTGAAATGTTGAATAGTGTTGAAAATGAAAAGTAAGGAAGTAAAAGTCCTCCACTTTTCCAAGTTGAATTACTGACATGGCTGCCTGAGAGGGTGGAATGTGAACTCACTGACTCCTGACTCTTCAAATGCTCTGGAAACATGAGCAACCAAAATGCATTGCTAAGTGCAAGACAACGTTTTAATGGACCCCAATGGACGTAAACAACATACAAGATTTATGAAAGGAAAAGAAGCGTCAAAACATAGTCTGCATTGACCCTTACATTGTCATATGACTACAGTTTATTTTATGTATTTGACATAACATTGACTTAATTACTTACCTGTATTTACAGTATGTTTATTTTAACTAGGCTACATTATGAATACACATTTTCAAAGGTATTATTTGAATATCTGACATGCAATTGATGAACAAATGTATTGCATTAAACTTTCATCTAAAAGTGGGTTCTGAGTAGAGCTGAGTGATTAGTGCTTTTTGAGGTCGGTTCGGTTTTGGTTAGATTCTAAAAGATTCTAAAAAAGATA
This sequence comes from Salvelinus alpinus, assembly GCF_045679555.1. Taxonomy (NCBI): domain Eukaryota; kingdom Metazoa; phylum Chordata; class Actinopteri; order Salmoniformes; family Salmonidae; genus Salvelinus; species Salvelinus alpinus. The sequence goes on from NC_092101.1 coordinate 6,459,129, forward strand.
ATCACGTTTTTTGATTTCGATTTAAAAAAATGACATTAAATGCACTTTGGATTATGTGGGTTGAATTCTGTAACAACACAGAATAAAACAATTAATAAAGTCCCATGATGGTAGTGACTGCCCATTAATGATTAACCATAATTTATTCTGTCCACATTGAGCTCACAGAAAAAAAAACGAATGAAATGGAATTCAAATAATTGAACCGATGTCTGTCAATTAGTTGTACAACAACTGGAAAAAATAACCGAAATGTTGATTAATGTCTCAGCACTAGTTGTGAGAGAGTACCCTGGTGGCAATTTCAAATTAAAACAAATTGTGCTCATAGCCTTTTATTTAACAAGGTTCATAGTTCCATCATGTATGAAGACACTGCAAACGGAAATGATTAGTTCTGTTGTTTAGACATAATGCTAATAGATTTCATCATCAACAAAAATATCATTGTTATCTTGAATAAAACGTATGTGAGTTTTTATCAACAGTTAAATGGCTTTCTATTTATATCAGTTGGCAGAGAGCGAGAGAGAGCTAGAGAACAGTTATTTGTGCCTGGTGTTCTGCATTTTACTTAATGGCTTTTCAAAGTGTTTACGTAATCACTTGCGTCTGTCTGTGCAGTGGTGGTCCAAAAAAGCCACTGCACAGACAAAATTCTTGGCCTGATTCTGCCGATCTGTACAGACAGCATCAACCAAAATAGGCACCAATTCATATGGCCTGCCTTGGATGAGATGCTTGACAAACAGACTGAACAAACTGTGTCGACTGAGTCAGCCAGGGTAATGCTACTGCTTCAAGGCCCCTGTGTAACCACAGATAACATTCAAATGATCGATGAGTGCAGTTCAACTGGACAGTCTCTCTCTTCTCTCTTCTCTTGCTCCTCTCTCTGCAATAAACTGGGGGCGGCAGGTAGCCTCGATGATCGATTGTTAGGCCAGTTACCTCAAGGTCGCTGGTTCGAATACTGAATCCGACAAGGCGAAAAATCTGGCGCGGTGTGCCCTTGAGCAAGGCACTTAACCCTAATTACAAGCAGCAGCCTATCTCGTTTGCACAGCAGGATTCTTCTGAACAATCATCCATTAAGGTGTGGGTCCACGGAATGAGAGCGAGACAGAGACGCACTCCTGAGCACAGGGAGGTAGCGCTGATGCTAGCACAAAAGCTAATTCCCCTGCCCCTCCTCTACTGATGCTGTTTTCAGATGCTTTAATTGGCCAAAGTCTGTCATGGTTACAAGAGCCGTGTGGCCCTGTTACAGCAGGTGACTCACACTACTGATGGCCAGGAGTGTTGTGTGTGTGCAGAGGGGATGACTGAATTAAGACACAATCAAAGGGGCATTAAAGTCAACTGTTCTGGCGTCAGACTGAGGTTGTGTGTTCAGTGGTGTACCACCGTTTTTTGGGGGGGGTGGGAAACAGCTAACTTCGTACAATTCTAATAAATTCAAATCACATTTTATTTGTCACATCCTTCGTAAACAGCAGGTGTAGACTAACAGTGAAAAGCTTACTTATGGGTACTTTTCCAACAACGAAGAGTTAAAGATAAAAAATATCAAATAAAAATAGAAATACTGACAATAGGAAAAACTATAAATAACTACAAATAACTATAAAGAGTGATAGTAACATCGCTATATACAGGGAGTACCGCTACCGAGTCGATGTGCAGGGGTACGAGGTAATTGAGGTAGCTACAGTATGTACACATACTGTAGGTAGGGGTAAAGTGACTGGGCAACAGGATAGATAATAGATTGAGCTGTAGCAGCAGCGTATCTGGAGAAGTAGCAGCAGTGTGTGTGTGTGTGTGTGTGTGTGGTGTCAGCATGTATGTGGGCGTATGTAGTTGGGGAGTCAGTGTAAGTATGTGTGAATGTGTGCATAAAGTAAGTAAAAGAGAGTTCATTTAAAAAAAGGGTCAATGCAGGTAGTCCGGGTAGCCATTTGATTAGCTATTTAACAGCCTTGTTTAGTAGTCTTATGGCTTGGGGGTAGAAGCTGTTCAGTGTACTGTTGGTTCCAGACTTGGTGTACTGGTACCGCTTGCTGTGCAGTAGTATATGCAGTAGTATATATTTTTTTAAATAGAACAATTATATATAATAATAATAGTAATAATAATGCATATATATATATATACAGTGGGGCAAAAAAGTATTTAGTCAGCCACCAATTGTGCAAGTTCTCCCACTTAAAAAGATGAGAGAGGCCTGTAATTTTCATCATAGGTACACTTCAACTATGACAGACAAAATGAAGAAATCACATTGTAGGATTTTTAATGAATTTATTTGCAAATTATGGTGGAAAATAAGTATTTGGTCACCTACAAACAAGCAAGATTTCTGGCTCTCATAGACCTGTAACTTCTTCTTTAAGAGGCTCCTCTGTCCTCCACTCGTCCTCCAAACATAACAATGGTCATTATGGCCAAACAGTTCTATTTTTGTTTCATCAGACCAGGGGACATTTCTCCAAAAAGTACGATCTTTGTCCCCATGTGCAGTTGCAAACCGTAGTCTGGCTTTTTTATGGCGGTTTTGGAACAGTGGCTTCTTCCTTGCTGAGAGGCCTTTCAGGTTATGTCGATATAGGACTCGATTTACTGTGGAAATGGATACTTTTGTACCTGTTTGTACCTCTAGCATCTTCACAAGGTCATTTGCTGTTGTTCTGGGATTGATTTGCAATTTTCGCACCAAAGTACGTTCATCTCTAGGACACAGAACACATCTCCTTCCTGAGCGGTATGACGGCTGCGTGGTCCCATGATGTTTAAACTTGCGTATTATTGTTTGTACAGATGAATGTGGTACCTTCAGGCATTTGGAAAATGCTCCCAAGGACGAACCAGACCTGTGGACCTTTCTGAGGTCTTGGCTGATTTCTTTTGATTTTCCCATGATGTCAAGCAAAGAGGCACTGAGTTTGAAGGTAGGCCTTGAAATACATCCACAGGTACACCTCCAGTTGACTCAAATTATGTCAATTAGCCTATCATGTTACAGCACCATGTTGTGGGGGTGCTTTGCTGCAGGAGGGACTGGTGCACTTCACAAAATAGATGGCATCATGAGAGAGGAAAATTGTTTGGATATATTGAAGCAACATCTCAAGACATCAGTCAGGAAGTTAAAGCTTGGTCGCAAATGGGTCTTCCAAATGGACAATGACCCCAAGCATACTTCCAAAGTTGTGTCAAAATGGCTTAAGGACGTCAAAGTCAAGGTATTGGAGTGGCCATCACAAAGCCCTGACCTCAATCATATAGAAAATTTGTGGGCAGAACTGAAAAAGCGTGTGCGAGCATGGAGGCCTACAAACCTGATGTCACGTTCTGACCTTAGTTCCTTTTTTATGTCTTTATTTTAGTTTGGTCAGGGCGTGAGTTGGGGTGGGCATTCTATGTTGTTTTTCTATGTTTTGTTCTAGTCGTTATATTTCTATGTGTTTGGCCTAGTATGGTTCTCAATCAGAGGCAGGTGTCGATTGTTGTCTCTGATTGAGAATCATACTTAGGTAGCCTGTTTTCCCACTATGGGTTGTGGGTAGTTGTATTTTTCCCGTTTCAGTGTTTGCACCATTCGGGACTGTTTCGGTTTTATTTCTCTTGTTCTTTTTGTTTGTATTTTGTATTCATTCTCATTAAATGATATTATGGATACGTACCACGCTGCATTTTGGTCCTCCTCTCCTTTCACCAACGAAAACCGTTACACCTGACCCAGTTACACCAGCTCTGTCAGGAGGAATGGGCCAAAATTGACCCAACTTATTGAGAGAAGCTTGTGGAAGGCTACTTGAAAATGTTTGACCCAAGTTAAACAATTTAAAGTCAAAGGGTCTGAGTACTTTCCAAATGCATTGTATATCCATTAATTTGTCAGAATTGCTCAAGGTCAGTACATTTGGTTGGAAATAATTGATGGACAGCAATAATCAAACCTTGTCTCTGACAAGACAGACTGATCAGTCAAGACAGACTGATTTGGAAAGACACCTGCCTTTCCAAATCATGTCCAATCAATTAAATTTACCACAGGTGGACTTCAAACAAGTTGTAGAAAAATCTCAAGGATGATCGATGGAGACAGGATGCACCTGAGCATAATTTTGAGTCTCATAGCAAAGTGTCCTGATTACTTATGTAAATAAGGTATCTGTTTTTTATATTTAATAAATTAGCAAAATTTCAAAAAATGTGTTTTCGCTTTGTCATTATAGGGTATTGTGTGTAGATTGTTGCATTTAAAAAAAATATTTAATACATTTTAGAAGAAGGCTGTAAGTAACAAAATGTGGGAAAATGCACTGGTAAGCCACTTTTGCCTCGGGATCCATCCGGTTACACATCTTTGGAATAGCAGAACAGCATAACGGTCCGGGCGGCCCTTGATGTGCCTGGTGAGCAGTTGGTCAAGTTCTGTTGTCAGAAGAGGAATGGAAATGTCAGGGTGAACCGACGACCTGACGAACCCACCACGTATGTTGACTCTGCCTGTCAGAGGTGGAGTTCCAGAGCTCACAGGTGTGTCTGGCATGGATTGGGACTCCATCTCATTCCTCGCCCTCTTCAATGCATCATTCTCGACCTGACTCTCCGCCAATGCCGCCTGATTCTCCGCCAATGACATGTGACTCTCCGCCAATACTGCCTGGCTCTGGACCAATGCATCAGCTGTCGCCCGTATCTCTGCCCTCAGAGAATGTTTATCTTTCTGCTGGTCTGCCTTCAATGACTCGATCTTGGTCTTCAAACTTTAAATCTGATCAATGTTCACCTTCATCAGATGAGCAGAATGGTACCGCCCTGAGCCCCCATCGATTACAGTGGCCTATGATAGAAACTGTAGATAAATTAAGAATTAAAAGTGACTCCAACACACAAATGCTGCGTACAGAAACCCATTTTAAGAATCGAGCAAAACTAACCGCTTTCTTGGGAACCATGCATTTTTTCGGTGCCCTTTGTCCACTGATCTCCACGGGTGGTTGTCGGCATGGTTGTATGCTCTGCAAAAACACATTCACGTTTTTAATACACAATTATCGATTTTATTACACAGTGCCTACACATTGATAGGCTATGTATTTTCTTAAGGAAAATGCACTGAAACCAAAATACATTTAGTTTTGGTGATCCACTCAGCTCTGGCTCATTTTCAAGTCCTCTGGTGGTTACAGTCCTAACCCTGGAATGGGGAGCACCATAGAAAGAAGCTGGCTTGATGAAAACTATGTCCATTTCGTCTGTTCTCTTTGGTCGCAATGTCATTTTCTTTTTTGATTAACAGCATTTTTGAATGGTAACTGTGTTAAGGGTGGAGTTTGGGGCAGGGTGAAGAGTACTGGAAAGGTGTGGCTTTTAGGGTACAATAGGCCATAAGTATACAGCAGAACGCCGATTGTCCTCACTTTGATTATGTTGTAACAACATACCGTAGTTGTAACGATCGTCGTATAGAGGAGAAGGAGAAGACCAAGGTGCAGCGTGGTAAGTATTCATAATTCCTTTTAATGAATACGAATACTAGAACAAAACAACAAAAACGATAAACGAACAGTTCTGCAAGGTGACATACACTAAACAGAAAACAACCACCCACAAACACAGGTGGGAACAGGCTACCTAAGTATGATTCTCAATCAGAGACAACGATAGACAGCTGCCTCTGATTGAGAACCATACCAGGCCAAACACACAGAAATACAACATAGAACACCAGACATAGAATGCCCACCCAAACTCACGCCCTGACCAACCAAAATAGAGACATAAAAAGGATCTCTACGGTCAGGGCGTGACAGTAGTATCATGACCAGGATCTCTATTCATTTAAGTGAGCAGATTAGGGCTTTTCAGGAGGAACGGAAAATCTACTGGAGACATTTCAAAAATACTGTTAGATTGGGGATTATGTAGCTGAGATGTATAGTAGCTGAAATAATCATCTGCATTTTGAAAGAGTATTTTTCTCATTATTTTATGAACGAAAGCATAAAAGATGTTGATGAACAAATACTGTACATTATATGTTTTATCTGACTTTTTGCTGTTGCATGATGTTTGTAGTTAGAAATGTAAAGCTTTAGAGTACTTAATACATTGCAAGTTGGGGGGATTTTTTTTACACCTAGCCGAGCTATTAGACTATCCTTTTATAAATAAATGGAGGTATGAAGAGTCTATTGTCCTGCTAATAATCCATCATGGAAACGTTATTTGCAGAGTTCACAACCTGCTAAACTTGTAAATAAAAACACGGAATCTACAGTGGTACAAATATATTATTGAATTCGATTAAAAAAAATACAAACACACATCATTTTAAATGTTATACTAACAAGTGGTTGCCATGGTGAAGAATCCAATAATAATTGGCATGACAAGGCTCTCAGAACTCATTAGGATACTTGGAGATCAATAAAATGTCCCTGTAGATCTAATTCAATTTAGAGGATTGGAGAATTCTAAATTAATTTCTAAGGGGCTTTTATACAATTATAATGCAGGGTTAATAATAAATTAATATATTTGAAGGGGTTGATGCATTTTTCATTAGCCGCATGTGTGACATAACTCCACCAGTCCTATTTATGATATAATTTACCTTTTTTGAAAATTTTTATAAAAATGTATTTTTATTTTTTATCAATTAGTATATTTAAGTCCACAATATTTGTTGCAGTATTTGTTTTGTCTTTTCTGGTGGATTAAACTGAAATTGCAACTAACTTGTTTAACTATATTTTGGATATTATTTTGTTTTCAAATAACCGAAAGTGAGCGGTTGTAATCTGAACAAAGGGGAAAAGAACATTCTTGAACATGGGGTGAGACATTCTTATTAATTTGCTAGAGAACCAGTTTGGATTTAAGTATAACTTTCGTATGACTGACGCCTTTCGTGAGAGGTCTAATGCTTTAATATTTAATCATTTCTGCCTTCCTGAATTCATGTTCATAATATAAATAGGCCATTTTAATTTTGTCTGGCTTGCCATTCCAAATAAAATTGAATATTTTTTGCTCATAGAATTTAAAAAGGTCGCTTGGTGTAGGCAAAACCATAAGCAAATAGGTCAACTGTGAAATGACTAAATAGTTAATCAGGGTGATTTTTCCACAAATAGACAGGTGTTTTCCTGTCCATGTTCTATGAACATTTATTGGAGTGAGATCATTTCTTTCTTTCGAGATATGTATACCGATTATGTCCACATCCCTGTCAGTCCATTTGATTAAGTCCATTTTATTGGTAAACTACACGGTTTAGACTACCGACAGATCAGCATTCTAACTTGCGATTAATGTGGTGCAATGACAAAATGATGCAATCTACCACCATCTACCACAGATGGTCGCGGCATAAGGTCAAAACTTTTAAAGGAAGAACCACTGTATGTTGCGTAAGAGTTGTGCAACGTTGGGAGAATCATATTTTAAATTATTCATAGCTGTAATGGATGCCAAAGGTGGTTCCATCAAGTGTTAACTCTGGGGTGTGAAGACACGCATCAAAACTTTTTTTAAAACATACATTTTTTTATTGGGGATTTATTTATTTATTATTTTCTTTGACTTTTAAAATGTGGAGTAGGTTGTGTAGATCCGTAGGAAAAAAATGGAATGCAATCCCTTTTTAGATTTAATTTTAAAGCAGACAAATGTGAAAACTGTACAAGGGGTGTGTAGACTTTCACTAGGGACTGTGTGTTTGTACTGTATGTTTCTGTTTACATTGGGGGGAAATGGAAATAGGGATATTTCACCGAATGGAAAGCTTGAATCTGAACTGACAGATGTTTGCATGACATTGCAGAGAAGGATTCAAATGGAAACAAACGATTTCTGATTGAAGAAAATACATTAGAAGATCCCATCCTATGAATATTGGGCCCATTGAAGCTGTATGATATACTGGCTTCACTGTCTTTTATTGAACAAATAATTTTCAGCAGTAACAGTTCACAGACTATATAGGAAAACCACTGTCATAATCTTTGAATGAAATGTAAGCCACATCCTTTATAGATCTTTGATATTAAGCATATCCTTTTCATACACTGAGGTTGGCTAGCATGACTCATTTTCCATATGCAACACATCATTCAAGGTATAACATTGGACAAGCCCATTTTCACACAACCGTGCCAACCTGAACCAAACTGTGCTGTCTCTGATATTGTTCTTTTCAGCACAGTTCCAGAAACTATTATGGATGCTTAACCAGGCCAGCTCAGTACAGCTTGGTTTGCCTCAGTAGTGTGAAAATCCCTTTTTTGGGCTGATAGGCATATGCACCCTAACACGATTGCATAGGCTTCCATATGGATAAGCACATAACTAAGCCTTTCTATAGTGGGACAAAGACGGTTCCGCTGCACAGATCTAGGGCAGTAGGAGCGGCGAGGCCTCAGTCTCCGATGAGAATCAATTGTCATCTCCGACTCAAGCTGAGAGTAATCAGGTTACCCCCAGCACGGCTCATAGAGGGGATCCTCCCAGCAGAGCACTCTACTCTGCCATCCCTCATTAGAAACTGCAGCCTGGGCAGAAAGATGCTGGGCTAGCGTATAGTGAAACAAGGTGTTCTTTTTAAAGTCGCTGAATGCTCTCTTTTCAGGGCACCTGTTAATGGGCAGGTAAATGGAAGTGGAAATGCCAGAGGCCTTGAGGTTGACATGGGAAGAAGTGATCATAGGGAGGAGACCATGGAGAAGGCAAGAGAAGGGTTCAGCATGAGGTTGTGTGTTACTGTAACTGTATCCAGCCCCCCTCGTCTTCCCTTCATCCTTCACTCCTTCCAAGATGATGTCTTTCTTCTGTCACACACTCACTTTTGAGCTGTTCTTGATTTAGTCTGCCCTGCACAATGGAATGAATGGAATTGTCTCAAAAGTGCAAAGTCCAAGCTAAATCAAGCATACCTCAAATAATATTTGGACATCATGTTTTTGAAGGGGACCGAGGTGTGATATAGTTTTGGACTGTAGGGGTAGGGTGGGGTAAGTCGTGCCAAAGGGTTTGTTTTAGCCACCCCTTGTTTCTAGGAAACCAGACACAAAATGAATCATGTGACCAAATATTTAGGAAGGGGTCATTATTTCATGGAATCTGTGAAGAAAGAAACCACATGGAAAGAGTGGTAAGCAAGTTAGGTCCAAAAAACAGGTCAAATTAATTTCTTATTATAGGTTTCATGATGCTTGTATCTAAACCAATGCAGATTGTTTTAAGACTGTTTTGTACATCAGTTGGGGTCTCTATAAGCTACAATATGAGATCCTAAACCTAGCATGAAAGTGCATCCTTGTAGCTGTGTTGGCTAATATCGTCAAAATGGTTGCTTTGGGGTAAATTGTGCCATTTGGCTAGGGGCAAGTTGAGCCAATGGCTAATCAATATATCCCATACAAATGATGCATAGTATTTTGAAGACACCTCGCGTGAAGACATTTGTAGAGCCAACAATAGTGATCTCAACATTACAAATAGGTCAACCCAGGATACAAAGCCACTCTGCTGACCAATGGGCTTTACTTCGTCACCTGGCAAAACCTTGTGTCTCGAAAGCCTGCATTAATTGTAGTTGTGCAGCGTTTTGTCAACGTAAGGTCAGTTCTGCTCCGTCCCGTTCCATTCTCTTTCCTCCTATACCAGCAGATTAATAGGAGCTAGAGATGTATGGCGCAGGCAGTTTAGAACTGGGAGACATATAAGAGCGATGCACTTTTACAAGCCTTGTTGCACTGGTTGTGTTATTGGTCCTAGTTGCAGTGTGGCTGCAGGACTCTGGAGTTACAGCACAATCTTAGCCCACGTTCAGTCAGCTCTGATTGGAGACCACAGGAGGCCCAGCATCAAGAGTGGAGGTAGAATGAGGAAAACCAAGGTTTGTCTCTTATCAGATTAAGAAACATGGGCAGTATTTAAAGCTGTACAATGTAACTTAGAAATGTGTGTTATAGATATGTCATGCTCATTGAAAGCAAGTCTATGAAGTAGTAGATCTATTCTATGTTCACTATTTCTATGCTTTCCAAGTTTCGTTTTTGCTTCTAAAAAAATGCAGTATTAGAAAGGGAGAAAATTAACAGTAATGTGATGACTAATAGTCCTATAAAGCTATATAAATGGGGGTAATATTTGGTTGAGAATATTTGGTTGAGATTTCAACCTTTATTCATCCACTCAAAAACACAGCATACAGTTTATTTTATTTTTTGGTACTATCGAGTTTAAAAGATATTCTCGACTAATAAACTACGTTTAGATATTGGAGTGAGGCTCAGAATACGTTGTGGTCTGATTTGGCCAAAACACACCATGAATTCAACAGGGATTATCACCAATAGATGAAGTGTGTGGATTAGATGTTTAGAAGTCATTGTCATTTTGTGATGTAGGCTTCTTTACATTAAATAAGGATAAGAGTCTGAGCTAAGAATATGAAAACAAACTGTATGAACCAGGACCGTTCTGATGTTGCACCCTGATATGTGTAATGCAATTGTACTCATTGTGCAAAATGTATCTTCCAGACTTAGGGTCTATACTACTGTTGGCTATTGTTATTCTGTGTAACACAATTAAAGCAGTCACTTGGAATAGCATTGTGCAAACCTTTGTCCCTGTAAAAATTAAGCCAATATTTTTTGTCAAAGTCAAGAATGGTTTCAATAAAAATGTATTGCGCCACAAAATAGATGTAAAGTACATTTTTTATTTATTAAAAAAGCAAAGAAATTGCATTTCTGGCACAGACTTTCTGTAAGCACAAATTAGATATACAATAACCCCAAAAAAAGGCTATGTCGGAACAAGCTTTGATGGTTTTAACTTCTTAAGAACTCTTTCACCCCCTTACTCATTGTCCCTCCCACTGCCCCCCTTGCAGTCAGGTGCAAATTTCAGGCAGGTTGACATCGCCTGTAGTATTTCTGCCACTGTAGCCTTTGATTAACCTAGATTAACCTGCTGGGAGGGAACCGTTAATGACTTAATTTAAAAGTTCAACAAATCTGGTAATAGTTAATCGGTGCATTGATATATTCACCTGGTCCGGGATGTCTTTCCCCCCAGTTTGAGATCTGAGATCTGTAATTTCACAAAAGGACACTAATGCGTTACAAATGCAATATTTTTCCATCCAGTACTACATGGCAATATAATGTCATTCAGCTCATACCAATGAAACATTTAATTTCTCACCATGTATTTTTCAAAATCATTCTCCATAAGCTGCTCTTCCATCTTTAGTGAATCTTCCTCCGTCATGTTCACTTTGAAGTCTAATTCCTCAATCAAGCGACTGTTCCTTAAAAGGTCATGGATTTCACAAAGGAGATATACTGTAGGATTCTTTTGAAATTATGAAACAAAGTCATTTCACATTTGTTCAATTCCGAATATAACAGCCTTACTTCAATATCATAAAAAATGTATTAAAAATAAATGTGTCATACTTAGGAAAGAGTCTGAGCCTTTGCAGCGCTTTGGTGAGGGGGATCTCTCGTCTCCCACATGACCTATCCCTGGAGAATGAAGGCTTAAGATTCTCTGCAGTAAAAAAATGGACAACATTGGCAATTCTTGGTACAATTACTTTCCCAAATACATCGATCAAGAATGAGAAAATCGGGTTTGGCTTACGTTGTGAAGGGTCCTAATCGCTTGGTGGCTTGCGCAGCATTTTAGTTTGACATTTCTCCATCTCCACACAATGATGTAGAATATGAGGTTGTCTTACGTTTTGAAGGGTCGTCCTCACCGTCATTACTTGGTGGCTTGTGCTACGTTTTAGCCTTTTGTTTCTTGGTAGTAGTGCCACAGGTTTTCTGGTGCTTAGGGGCATATTTCGGTGGAGGTCTTGGGTAGACCTTTCCCTTAAAAAAAAGTGCATGTGTAAAATAACATCCAGCCTTTTTCTACACACAATTGTCATGTGTTTAAGTTTTATTGACATGGAAGAAGACTTTTAAAAAAGTCAACCTAAACACATTACCAAACTTTAAACTAAAACTCTACAACATGCCGAAGTTAACCTCCCAAGCCCCTACGCTCCTAGCTGGAAATCCAGAAGGATTTCAGTTGTTTCACATTTGTTTAACTACATTAACAATGGTGAAACATGGAGTGATTCCATCTGGGTTGAGGCTACATTCCCACTAGCCACATGCTTGTAGATTTGAAAGAATCAGTTCAAGTAATACGGTAGAAGATCCTCCCAGTCTATCAAAGGGCAAGGTGGTTGTTCAGTGGCTAGGGTTTCGGGACAAAGGGTCGATTAGTAATCAGCATTGCAGGCTACCATACTTACATAACTTGGAGGCAGTAGTGGCTGGAGGTGGGAGATTACATTCCTCATGCGATTCTAAACACACATTCAAAACCATGCCAAGTAAATCGAATGTACACAAACTGTCAGTGTGTGTTTAAACATACCAGTTTTCAGTTGTTTTAATGTAGTCTTCATTCGGTTTCTCGTGGAGATCTCCTCGACTTAACAGGTTTGGGTGATTTCGACGTCTTCACATTGCTGTTATGTTTCTGAATGGTTGGGGTGAGGGTTGGAACAATTTAGGAGTCATTTTTAACAACCAGCAGTTTTTACTTATTGTATTTTTAAGTATAATGTATCTGCTATTTATCTGATATCAGTTTTATCCTCAGAAGATGAAATTACTTCCATTTCATAGAAGGTTTGAACCAATCCTTTATTGCTTTGTCATATGTGACCGACCGGCTCGATTTGGTCTTATGTAGCAGAATTTGAAATTGTGTTTTTTACATTGGACAAAAGTAGAGACTCAAAGCTAGAAAATGGTATATCAAACATTACAGTTGAGGAACAATGGGAAAGTAATTCTGCTTTGAATGTTGATGAACTCCCGGGTGGCGCAGTGGTCTAGGGCACTGCATCGCAGTGCTAGCTGCGCCACCAGAGTCTCTGGGTTCGTGCCCAGGCTGAGCTGGGTTCGCGCCCAGGCTCTGTCGCAGCCGGCCGCAACCGGGAGATCCGTGGGGCGATGCACAATTGGCATAGCGTCGTCCGGGTTAGGGAGGGTTTGGCCGGTAGGGAGGGTTTGGCCGGTAGGGATATCCTTGTCTCAGTATGTAAAAAAAAATGTAATAAAATGTATGCACTCTACTGTAAGTCGCTCTGGATAAGAGCGTCTGCTCTTGGCCGGTAGGGATATCCTTGTCTCAGTATGTAAAAAATGTAATAAAATGTATGCACTCTACTGTAAGTCGCTCTGGATAAGAGCATCTGCTAAATGACTAAAATGTAAATGTAATGAACTAACTTTTGAGAAAATGGCCCTTGAATCATTTGGGACCTACTGGAGAGCTCATTTTTGTCTACATCCATTCAGCATCGTTCACACCCTTTTAAGCTTTAGCCCCACCCATCTCTTTAAGGATTCACATGTGAGGCTATGTACTAAACAACCAAAGATTTCAAGACTAAAGGCTGGTTTATATTACGGGTGTGTTCGTGAATTTAATCTGGAGTGCCAGAGTGTGCTCTGGGTGTTTGTAAACTCAAAGCGTTGTCAGATTGGCCGTTTGTAAATTCAGAGCATTTCACTCTTGGAGGGTGGGTGTGTGTGTGTGTGTGTGTGTGTGGGGGGTGGGGGGGGGGGCACTGAACACTCTAGCTACTTACAGACACAAATAAGAGAACAGCTCACTCTGACCATTTTACTCGCCCCTAGCAGAGCTGGTTAGGCTGTTTTTATGTTATCCAGAGCGTTGGTGACTGCAACTGTGCTGCTGGAAACAGTTTAATTACGCTTTTTTTGCCAACATTTACTGACACCGGCTATATTCAATTGGTGTTGAGCATTCGTACATTTTTCAGTTATTCTGTGCTTGCTAAACAATTAACCATAATCCCAACTCATAACGTTACTACCCTGCATGAATCTGCAGGTAGCTAACCAACCAGGTTCAATGTACCGCTTGCCGTGTGGTAGCAGAGAGAACAATCTATGACTAGGGATGGCTGGAGTCTTTGACAATTTTCAGGGCCTTCCTCTGACACCGCCTGGTATAGAGGTCCTGGATGGCAGGAAGCTTGGCCCCAGTGATGTATTGGGCCGTTCGCACTTCCCTCTGTCGTGCCTTGCGGTCGGAGGCCGAGCAGTTGCCATACCAGGCAGTGATGCAACCAGTCAGGATGCTCTCGATGGTGCAGCTGTATAACCTTTTGAGGATCTGAGGACCTTGGCCAAATCTTTTCAGTCTCCTGAGGAGGAATAGATTTTGTCGTGCCCTCTTAACGACTGTCATGGTGTGCTTGGACCATGTTAGTTTGTTGGTGATGTGGACACCAAGGAACTTGATGCTCTCAACCTGCTCCACTGCAGCCCCATCTATGAGATTGGGGGCGTGCTCGGTCCTCTTTTTCCTGCAGTCCGGAATCATCTCCTTTGTCTTGATCACGATGAGGGAGAGGTTGTTGTCCTGGCACCACACGGCTAGGTCTCTGACCTTCTCCCTATAGGCTGTCTCGTTGTTGTCGATGATCAGGCCTACCACTGTTGTGTCATCGGCAAATTTAATGATGGTGTTGGAGTCATGCCTGGCCGTGCAGTCATGAGTGAACATGGAGTACAGGAGGTGGCTGAGCATGCACCCCTGAGGGGCCCCTGTGTTGAGGATCAGCGTGGCGGATGTGTTGTTACCTACCCTTACCACCTGGGGCGGCCCGTCAGGAAGTCCAGGATCCAGTTGCAGAGGGAGGTGTTCAGTACCAGGGTTCTGAGTTTAGTGAAGAGCTTGGAGGGCCCTATGGGGTTGAACGCTGAGCTGTAGTCAATGAACAGCATTCTCACGCAGGTGTTCCTCTTGTCCAGGTGGGAGAGGTCAGTGTGGAGTGCAATAGAAATTGCGTAATCTGTGGATGTTTTGGAGTGGGTACTGGGTGTCTGGGATGATGGTTTTGACATGAGCCATGACCAGCCTTTCAAAGCTGATGTTATTTCATGTGAATTTAATTTAACTCTCTGTCAAAGAAAATTGAGAAAACTGATGGAAATCCCTTGGATTACGTTAAGGGGCATTTCCCTTCTCTGCTTCGGTTTGAGCCGCCTGATGTAATAGAGGTGATGGAGGTAATTGGCAACTTAAAGATATCAGCAGTAGGTCATGATGAGATTGGTGCCTCTTTGGTGAAATCAGTGTCTTCTTCGATTACTAAGGCTCTAAAGTATATCTTCACTAAATCTATGCAAACTGGTATTGTTCCTAAAGATTTGAAAATTGCCAAAGTTATCCCCTCTATAAATCTAGGGATCCAATATCTTTTACAAATGATTGCCCAATATGTGTACTACCATCCTTTTCTAAACTCCTAGAAAAATTGGTGTGTAAGAGAATGTTGAAACATTTAAATCAACACTGTATTCTCTATGAGCACCAATATGGTTTTCGTAAAGACGACTCCACAGACATGGCTCTTTTGCAACTTGTGGTTGATCATTAAATATTACTTTCTAAATTGCATTATTACGGTTTTCATGATTTTACATATAATTGGTTATATAGTTATGTTTATGATAGAGAACAATTTGTTTATGCAAACGGCTGAGCATCTACCAGGGACAAGATATCCTGCAGTGTGCCACAGGGTTATTCCTAATCTATATGAATGAACTTGTTGCTGTGTCTTCTACCGTACTTCCAATTCTCTTTGCTGATGATACCAATTTGATTTTATCACACAACAATTTTTAAACACTAATTAATGAAGCCAACTCAGGTATGGACACATTTTGTGAATGGTTCCAGATAAACAAATTTGCTTTAAATGTAAAAAAATCAAACTTTATTGTATTAACTTGTAAGAATAAGAAATATTGTTAAAAAAAAAGACCCAGAATCTTAATTGGTGGGAATGAAATGGAACAAGTCACATCCACTAGATTCCTCTGAGTTCTAATTGATGAAAAGTTATCCTGGAAAGATCATATTAAATTTGTCTGTAGCAAAGTGATGAAATCTGTTGGTATCATCACAAAGATTAGTGGTTTGGTTCATCAGGCTTGCTTCCTAACTCTATACTATAGTTTAATTTTCCCATATCTCATTTACTTTAATACTGTCTTGGCCAGTACATATACCTCACATAGTCAATTCTCTTTCAGATAAAAAGGCACAAACTGTTTTTCTTGTATACTGAGTATATCATGTACGATTATAATTAATATGCTTTGTTTAACTGGTTGAACAAACTTTTTTTGTACTTACAATACCAGTCAAACATTTGGACACACCTACTCACCTACTCATTACTCATTATTTTTACTATTTTTTAAATAACCCGTATGAAATCATGTAGAAACCAAAAAACTGTTAAACAAATTCTTCAAAGTAGCCACCCTTTGCTTTGATGAAAGCGTTGCACACTCTTGACATTCTCTCAACCAGCTTCATGAGGTAGTCACGTGGAATCCATTGCAATTAACAGGTGTGCCTTGTTAAAAGTTAATTTGTGGAATTTTTGAGCCAATCAGTTGTGTTATGACAAGGTACGGGTGGTATACAGAAGATAGCCCTATTTGGTAAAAGACCAAGTCCATATTCTGGCAAGAATAGCTCAAATAAGTCAAGAGAAATTACAGTCCATCATTACTTTATTAAGACAAAAACCATCAAGCGCTATGATGAAACCGCCACTGGAAAGGAAGACCCAGAGTTACCTCTGCTGCAGAGAGTAAGTTCATTAGAGTTACCAGCCTCAGAAATTGCAGCCCAAATAAATGCTCACAGAGTTCAAGTAACAGACACATCTCAACATCAACTGTTCAGAGGAGACTGTGAATCACCAATAATAAGAAGAAGCTTACTTGAGCCAAGAAGCAGCCAACAAGTGCTCAGCATATGTGGGAACTCCTTCAAGACTGCTGGAAAATCATTCCTGGTGAAGCTGGTTGAGAGAATGCCAAGAGTGTGCAACGCTACATTGTGTGTTCAAACTTATGATTGGTACTGTATATATATAAACTCTGCTCTGTACCCCCTGCAGCAACTTGCTCAAGCCCCCCCGCTACTCCTTCACCCAAATCCAGACAGCTGATATTCTGTAAGAGCTGCAAAATCTGGACCCCTACAAATCAGCTCGGCTAGACCATCTGGACCCTCTCTTTCTAAAATTATCCGCCGGGATTGTTGCAACCCCTATTACTTCCCTGTTCATCCTCTCTTTCATATCGTCTGAGATCCCCAAAGATTGGAAAGCTGCCGTGGTCATCCCCCTCTTCAAAGGGGGAGACACTCTAGACCCAAACTGTTATAGACCTATATCCATCCTGCCCTGCCTTTCTAAAATCTCCGAAAGCCAAGTTAACAAACAGATCACCGACCATTTCGAATCCCGCCGTACCTTCTCCGCTGTGCAATCTGGTATCGGAGCTGGTCATGGGTGCACCTCAGCCACGTTCAAGGTCCTAAACGATATCATAACCGCCATCGATAAAAGACAGTACTGTGCAGCCATCTTCATCGACCTGGCCAAGGCTTTCGACTCTGTCAATCACCGCATTCTTATCGGCAGACTCAATAGCCTTGGTTTTTCAAATGACTGCCTCACTTGGTTCACCAACTACTTCTCAGATAGAGTTCAGTGTGTCAAATCGGAGGGCCTGTTGTCCAGACCTCTGGCAGTCTCTATGGGGGTACCACAGGGTTCAATTCTCAGGCTGACACTTTTCTCTGTATATACAGTGGGGCAAAAAAGTATTTAGTCAGCCACCAATTGTGCAAGTTCTCCCACTTAAAAAGATGAGAGAGGCCTGTAATTTTCATCATAGGTACACTTCAACTATGACAGACAAAATGAGAAAAAAAAATCCAGAAAATCACATTGTAGGATTTTTTATGAATTTATTTGCAAATTGTGGTGGAAAAAAAGTATTTGGTCACCTACAAACAAGCAAGATTTCTGTCTCTCACAGACCTGTAACTTCTTCTTTAAGAGGCTCCTCTGTCCTCCACTCGTTACCTGTATTAATGGCACCTGTTTGAACTTGTTATCAGTATAAAAGACACCTGTCCACAACCTCAAACAGTGACACTCCAAACTCCACTATGGCCAAGACCAAAGAGCTGTCAAAGGACACCAGAAACAAAATTGTAGACCTGCACCAGGCTGGGAAGACTGAATCTGCAATAGGTAAGCAGCTTGGTTTGAAGAAATCAACTGTGGGAGCAATTATTAGGAAATAGAAGACATACAAGACCACTGATAATCTCCCTCGATCTGGGGCTCCACGCAAGATCTCACCCCGTGGGGTCAAAATGATCACAAAAATCCCAGAACCACACGGGGGGGGGACCTAGTGAATGACCTGCAGAGAGCTGGGACCAAAGTAACAAAGCCTAACATCAGTAACACACTACGCCGCCAGGGACTCAAATCCTGCAGTGCCAGACGTGTCCCCCTGCTTAAGCCAGTACATGTCCAGGCCCATCTGAAGTTTGCTAGAGAGCATTTGGATGATCCAGACGAAGATTGGGAGAATGTCATATGGTCAGATGAAACCAAAATAGAACTTTTTGGTAAAAACTCAACTCGTCGTGTTTGGAGGACAAAGAATGCAGAGTTGCATCCAAAGAACACCATACCTACTGTGAAGCATGGGGGTGGAAACATCATGCTTTGGGGCTGTTTTTCTGCAAAGGGACCAGGACGACTGATCCGTGTAAAGGAAAGAATGAATGGGGCCATGTATCGTGAGATTTTGAGTGAAAACCTCCTTCCATCAGCAAGGGCATTGAAGATGAAACGTGGCTGGGTCTTTCAGCATGACAATGATCCCAAACACACCGCCCGGGCAACGAAGGAGTGGCTTCGTAAGAAGCATTTCAAGGTCCTGGAGTGGCCTAGCCAGTCTCCAGATCTCAACCCCATAGAAAATCTTTGGAGGGAATTGAAAGTCCGTGTTGCCCAGCAACAGCCCCAAAACATCACTGCTCTAGAGGAGATCTGCATGGAGGAATGGGCCAAAATACCAGCAACAGTGTGTGAAAACCTTGTGAAGACTTACAGAAAACGTTTGACCTCTGTCATTGCCAACAAAGGGTATATAACAAAGTATTGAGATAAACTTTTGTTATTGACCAAATACTTATTTTCCACCATAATTTGCAAATAAATTCATAAAAAATCCTACAATGTGATTTTCTGGATTTTTTTTACTTATTTTGTCTGTCATAGTTGAAGTGTACCTATGATGAAAATTACAGGCCTCTCTCGTCTTTTTAAGTGGGAGAACTTGCACAATTGGTGGCTGACTAAATACTTTTTTGCCCCACTGTATCAATGATGTCGCTCTTGCTGCTGGTGATTCTCTTATCCACCTCTATGGAGACGACACCATTCTGTATACATCTGGCCCTTCTTTGGACAGTGTGTTAACAAACCTCCAAACAAGCTTCAATGCCATACAACACTCCTTCCGTGCCCTCCAACTGCTTTTAAATGCTAGTAAAACTAAATGCATGCTCTTCAACCGATTGCTGCCTGCACCCGCCCGCCCTACTAGCATCACTACTCTGCACGGTTCTGACTTAGAATATGTGGACAACTACAAATACCTAGGTGTCTGGTTAGACTGTAAACTCTCCTTCCAGACTCACATTCAGACTCGCATCTCCAATCCAAAATCAAATCTATAATCGGCTTCCTATTTCGCAACAAAGCCTTCTTCACTCATACTGCCAAACATACCCTAGTAAAACTGACTATCCTACCGATCCTTGACTTTGGCGATGTCATCTACAAAATAGTCTCCAACACTCTACTCAGCAAACTGGATGTAGTCTATCACAGCGCCATCCATTTTGTCACCAACGCCCCATATACTACCCACCACTGCGACCTGTATGCTCTCGCTGGTTGGCCCTCGCTTCATATTCGTCGCCAAACCCACTGGATCCAGGTCATCTATAAGTCTTTGCTAGGTATAGCTCCGCCTTATCTCAGCTCACTGGTCACCATAGCAACACCCACTCGTAGCACGCGCTCCAGCAGGTATATTTCACTGGTCATCCCCAAAGCCAACACCTTCTTTGGCCGCCTTTCCTTCCAGTTCTCCGCTACCAATGACTGGAACGAATTGCAAAAATCACTGAAGCTGGAGACTTATATCTCCATCTCTAACTTTAAGCATCAGCTGTCAAAGCAGCTTACCGATCACTGTACCTGTACACAGCCAATCTGTAAATAGCACACCCAACTACCTCATCCCCATATTGTTAGTTATCTTTTTGCTCTTTTGCACCCCACTATGTCTACTTGCACATAATCATCTGCACATCTATCACTCCAGTGTTAATGCTAAATTGTAATCATTGCCTTACCTCCCTAATCTTCTACATTTGCACACACGGTACATAGATTTTTCTATTGTATTATTGACTGTACGTTTGTTTATGTGTAACTCTGTGTTGTTGTTTTTGTCGCACTGCTTTGCTTTATCTTGGCCAGGTTGTAGTTGTTGTATATGAGAACTTGTTCTCAACTGGCCTACATGGTTAAATAAAGGTGAAATAAAAGAAATGAAAAAAATTTACCGCAACAATTTAACTGCTTTTACTGAGTTACATTTCATATGAGGAATTCAGTCAATTGAAATAAATGCATTAGGCCTTAGTCTATGGATTTCAGATGACTGGGAATACAGATATGCATCTGTTGCTCACAGATTTAAAAAATATGGGCTTCACAATGGGCCTCAAGATCTAATCACGGTAGTTTTGTGCATTAAGATTTCCATCAATTAAATGCAATTGTCTTCGTTGTCCGTAGCGTATGCCTGCCCATACCATAACCCCACCACCACCATGGGGCACTCTGCCTATAGGAAGGGAGGAGCAAAATGGGGTCGTGGTCAGATTTGCCGAAAGGGGGGCGGGGGAGGACCTTGTAAGCATTGCGGAAGTTGGAGTAGCAATGGTCCAGTGTTTTTTCAGCGCGAGTGCTACGGTCAATATGCTGATAGAATTTAGGTAGCCTTGTTCTCAAATTTGATTTGTTAAAATCCTCAGCTACAATACATTTACAATGGGGAGAACAAGTATTTGATACACTGCCGATTTTGCAGGTTTTCCTACTTACAAAGCATGTAGAGGTCTGTCATTTTTATCATAGGTACACTTCAACTGTGAGAGACGGAATCTAAAACAAAAATCCAGAAAATCACATTGTATGATTTGTAAGTAATTAATTTGCATTTTATTGCATGACATAAGTATTTGATCACCTACCAACCAGTAAGAATTCCGTCTCTCACAAACCTGTTAGTTTTTCTTTAAGAAGCCCTCCTGTTCTCCACTCATTACCTGTATTAACTGCACCTGTTTGAACTCGTTACCTGTATAAAAGACACCTGTCCACACACTCAATCAAACAGACTCCAACCTCTCCACAATGGCCAAGACCAGAGAGCTGTGTAAGGACATCAGGGTTAGAATTGTAGACCTGCACAAGGCTGGGTAGGCTACAGGACAATAGGCAAGCAGCTTGGTGAGAAGGCAACAACTGTTGGCGCTATTATTAGAAAATGGAAGAAGTTCAAGATGACGGTCAATCACCCTCGGTCTGGGGCTCCATGCAAAATCTCACCTCGTGTGGCATCAATGATCATGAGGAAGGTGAGGGATCAGCCCAGAACTACACGGCAGGACCTGGTCAATGACCTGAAGAGAGCTGGGACCACAGTCTCAAAGAAAACCATTAGTAACACACTACGCCGTCATGGATTAAAATCCTGCAGCGCACGCAAGGTCCCCCTGCTCAAGCCAGCGCATGTCCAGGCCCGTCTGAAGTTTGCCAATGACCATCTGGATGATCCAGAGGAGGAATGGGAGAAGGTCGTGTGGTCTGATGAGACAAAAATAGAGGTTTTTGGTCTAAACTCCACTCGCCGTGTTTGGAGGAAGAAGAAGGATGAGTACAACCCCAAGAACACCATCCCAACCGTGAAGCATGGAGGTGGAAACATCATTCTTTGGGGATGCTTATCTGCAAAGGGGACAGGACGACTGTACCGTATTGAGGGGAGGATGGATGGGGCCATGTATCGTGAGATCTTGGCCAACAACCTCCTTCCCTCAGTAAGAGCATTGAAGATGGGTCGTGGCTGGGTCTTCCAGCATGACAACGACCCGAAACACACAGCCAGGGCAACTAAGGAGTGGCTCCGTAAGAAGCATCTCAAGGTCCTGGAGTGGCCTAGCCAGTCTCCAGACCTGAACCCAATAGAAAATCTTTGGAGGGAGCTGAAAGTCCTTATTGCCCAGCGACAGCCACGAAACCTGAAGGATCTGGAGAAGGTCTGTATGGAGGAGTGGGCCAAAATCCCTGCTGCCGTGTGTGCAAACCTGGTCAAGAACTACAGGAAACGTATGATCTCTGTAATTGCAAACAAAGGTTTCTGTACCAAATATTAAGTTCTGCTTTTCTTATGTATCAAATACATATGTCATGCAATAAAATGCAAATGAATTACTTAAAAATCATACAATATGATTTTCTGGATTTTTGTTTTAGATTCCGTCTCTCACAGTTGAAGTGTACCTATGATAAAAATGACAGACCTCTACATGCTTTGTAAGTAGGAAAACCTGCAAAATCGGCAGTGTATCAAATACTTGTTCTCCCCACTGTATATGGTTTCCAGTTTGAATGAAGTCCAGTGAAGTTCCTTGAGGGCCGTCGTGGTATCGGCTTGAGTGGCGATATACACTGCTGTGACAATAACCTAAAATTATTATTTTGGGAGATAATACGGTCGGCATTTGATTGTGACGAATTCTAGGTCAGGTGAACAAAAGGTCTTGAGTTCCTGTATGTTGTTACAATTACACCATGAGTAGTTCATCATGAAACATACACCCCCGCACTTCTCCTTCCCAGAGAGATGTTTATTCCCGTCGGCGCGCCGCACTGAGAAGCCAGGTGGCTGTACTGACTCCGACAGCATTTCCCGAGAGAGCCATGTTTCCGTGAAACAGAGTATGTTACAATCCCTGATGTCTCTCTGGAAAGCAACCCTTGCCCTGATTTTGTCGACCTTGTTATCTAGGGACTGGATATTAGCGAGTAATATACTTGGGAGCGGTGGTGTGCACGCCTCCGAAGTCTGACCAGCAGACCGCTCTGTCTTCCTTTTCTCCGGCGGCGTTGTTTTGGTCGGCCTCTGGGATCAGTTCAAATGCCCTGGGTGGTGCGGACACAGGATCCGCTTCGGGAAAGTCGCATTCCTGGTCGTAGTGCTAGCGCTTGACGTCGCTCTAATATCAAATAATTCTTCCCGGCTGTATGTAATAACACTTAAGATTTTATGGGCTAACAATGTAAGAAATAATACATTAAAAAACGAAATACTGCAAAGTTTCCTAAGGACTAGAATCGAGGCAACTCTCTCTGTCAGCGCCGTCTACTGTGTGTAGATGGGTGAGAAAAACAACCTAATCCATTTTTAATTCAGTCTGCAACACAACAAAATGTGGAATAAGTCAAGTATGAATACTTTCCTATATATTGAATATAGGATTATAAACAAATCGAACAGTGAGAATATTCGAAAATCTAACGTGGATCTTATGTTGCGTGTTCATTTATTTACAAAACCACATGACATGAATTGTGTTGCTATCTCCAAGTAGATTCTATGTAAGATTTTCAACCATGCTACCTGGAATTGTCAACACAATTTCAACGTAAAAATAGTTTTGATGATTTCGTTCAAAATTGATTGATGTATCACCTTGTTAATCAGGTTAAGTCCTTGTATGTAATGTGTTTCAAACACAGATTCAACTTCACAGTACATTGACAAATTACGTTGAAACAACATTGATTCAAACAGTTTGTGCCCAGTGGGTCGGCTTCAGTTTGCTGCCATATGACTGGTTTCACATTTGCCTCCTGCGATCATAAGGTAAAATAGATCTAACACAATAGTAATTTATATTCACAATCCCCTTATCCAAACAGACGACTAATTTGCCTAGCTAGCACTTATCAATAGCTCTTATCAATTTGTAAATTACAGTGTGTGGAATATGGTGTAATTCCTATAGGGGGAAAAATGTATTAGATGTTTTTCCACTTGGAAAGGACAGGTTGCTCGACCTTATTCATTGTTTCCTCGCGCGTAAAGGTGGTGGCATTATGATGGAATTAAGTCAATGTCAGAATACGGCGTATCTGTTGACAAATCTCTGCCACACCTCCATTTCCTTGATCTCAATCCCAAAATCATACCTTGCTGGCACTGGCTTTTCCCAATGCGTAAAATCAAGATCAGAATACGCATAGAGATACAAGAGCATAAAAAGGGAATAAAGTTCCATTTACTCACGAGTAACTCGGGTCTGAATTCGTCCCTATGTGCCATAAAGTGACCCCATTTCACGAGTGATACCGAAACGGCTAATTGTGACTTTGTGCTCATCTACTGTGACCACTGTTCTCTTTGTGGCACAAGACAAGCGTCTCATAAATACATGAGCCATCTGTGAGAACCAAAGGACGCTGCAAGCTGCTGCAGAAAGGGAAAGACAAAACAAGGCCTATTATTTGGTGCCACTGTGCCTAAGAAAGATTGAGGTATCGTTCCCTCAAGGAGTTAGAGAAGGGAGTGGGAGAGAGATGGAGAGAAAAAGCGGGAGAAGAGGAGAATAGAAGAGTAAACACAGTAAAGGGCTCAGCAGCTGTAACAACGGACGTGTGCGAGACAGTGTCTAAGGCATGACTTTGTTGTCTACATTTCCAAATCTATTTCGTACACCGGCTTTCAGATGAGTGATGTGACAAGCATAGAGATGTTATGACATTGCAAAATAGAAATGTCAGTCACCCCCCAAGCTTCCGTATAAGAGAGTTGAGTAAGCAGACAAGTAATTGTTATTTAACATAATTTGTCCATAGGGAAGGATATGAACACTAGCCTCTTAGCGTCAACATTCGAGAAGTGTGTTGTATCAAAGTGACAGGACAAGCATGTTTGTTTGACATTTTAATCTCTGGATTATCCATATCTCCCAACATACATGCCCTATAGGCTACCTCAAGCCAGGCTCTTCAGCCAGTATGTGCTGTATCTCCAGTCTGTACCACATCACTTTACAATGGAGTGTCAATATATGCAATTATGGCTGGAAATAGAAAAGTAATATACATAACTCAGACTGCTCGAAGACTCCATTAAAAACCTCAGCAAATCCTCTTGTTGAACTTGCCAAATCACATTCCAGCTAGTTAAGTGTTCATCTGCCAGAAAATATCTCCAGTGAGTAACCTGCCAAGCATTTACTTCCAGAGCGTTCCGCACTGAACACAAGACGCTTTATTTCACACTTATGTAGACACTTGTGAAGGAAGTTTCGATAGTTCTTTTGGAAGTGTGTTAGGGCCAGGGGATACAATGTCCTCTGGCATCAATACTCGTTAGTAAAACACAAGAAATGGCTTTGGACACTGATTTTCCCAGGAGAAGCTATGTACTGAATACACGGTTGTCAAAATTGACATACTTTTCACATGTCCCGTGTGAATGTTTCATGAACCGAGGGCTGTGTTTCATGTTCATGTGTCAATGGAGCTCCACTGGAAGTTCCTTATTGGGTCATGTTGTATTATGTTCTCTTGGGTTGTTGTACAGTAGTGTACAGTAACAGCTGTTTACCACTTCTAGAGAGCTACAGGCTTCGCAAGGATTTGATTTAAACCAATTCAATCATATTTTGCTTTAAATGTTAATTCATTGAATAGGCTACTTGCCAGGGTCTGACATCACACGTCTATAGCCAGTTGATTTCTGGTCATGTTCTTTTCACATGTATTCAGTTCAAAAGATTTGAGACTTAATAGAAACACTACGGTTAACGGTTTGATATTTTACCCCTCAGAAGAAATGGAGTGAAGAAAAAAAAAAGAAATATAGATAGATTTCTCATTACGTTGTGCACACAAAGCCCAAGAAAGCTGAATCCAAGCTGAATCCACGTAATCCTTCAAATCCCTAAACACAGGGGCTTTTCATGACCGTCTGCAAAATGCATTTCAGCAGTGGGGGGAGAGTGCTAATGATGCAGAGTAGAAGGATGTCAGTGCTTGCCTTGGATGTTTTCCCTTCCAAACAGCAGGAGCTCTGCTGTGCCTCAGATAGAATGCCTCTTGATGCACCCTGATGAAAGGTTCAATTGTGGGCCCTGCAGAATTGTCTGGTACACCAAAAACTTCAATTAAGACCATAGTAGTCCTCGGTCCCTTTGTTTCACCTCAGAGAATTTCCTTTAGTATTGCCTGTGCTGTTTTTGTGAAAGTATACCTCTGGTACCCGTAAAGAGGGTGCTCAAAGTCATTAAACCCCTGACAGGACTATCTCTCAAAGCTACAAAGACGTTAGTGCACATGGCTTACCAGTATTCACTGTTCAAAAAATCCACTACCACCATGGTAGCAATACAAATAAAATGTTTTGAGAAAATTACTTTTTAACCCCACAAAGGTCAGAATAATTCATTTGATTCAGTTTTCAAAGCTTACTTTACAAAGAACAGTGATTCTGCAGTTAGGGACAGGTTTGCAACAAACATCGCTTGTGGCATATTTTGCTGTGTATTAGCTTTGCCTTATTGATAGGTGAGGCACTCTCCCGGCGCTGCCAACAAAGTGAAAAATCTTTCAAGGTGCCCTTGAGCAAGGCACTTAACCCAAATTTGCTCCAGGGGCACCTTACTACTATAGCTGACACTGTAAAATAACACATTTCACTGCACCTATCTGGTGTACAGTATGTGACAATAACAATTTTTACTGACCTCATAACTGAGTTATTGTCTGAAAGTTATACACCTGCAATTATATCTCATCATGATGAAGATTTTAAATTCTGACTTTATTGTGCAATTACTACTTCATATGATTGATGGAGAGCAGATCTGCTGAGGACAAACACTGATGGCAATTGACATATTTTTTTGCTGTTGTTCTTAATGGCTATGTGCTTACTATGTATATATAGAATCATTATACAAGCATTCAATTAATTCATCTTGGTTAACATAAACAGCGTTTATTCAAAGAGTTCGAAGAGGGCGCAAAATGGCTTAAAACATGAATACTAATTACTTTCGGCAGTGTTTATTTTGCCATTAGCCTGCACTGCATTGTAAATATACTGCCGGTGAGACACTGTGATTGGTTGGCCATAAATTGATGAGCTATTAATGTTCTTGCCAGCAAAAATTATCTTGGAACCAAAAAGTGGGGTAAAAAAACTGTAAAGCTTGACTTTGTCCTAATATTAGTGACATGTATCGACTGAAAGGGTGATTGAAGAATGGCGCCGACAGATAGGGCAGCTCTGCTTCTAGTTCTTAAGCAGCTTTGCAGTATTTCGTTTTTTTGTGTGTTATTTCTTACATAATTAGGCCAGGAAATGTTTTGTGTTATTACATACAGCCGGAAAGAACTTTTGGATATGAGAGCGGCGGTAAAAACCGGGAATATGACTTTCCCGAATGGTGCGCACATCATCCACCGCTTCTGAATATATTACCCGCTAATGTTCAGTCTCTGGATAATAAAGTACACGAGCTCAAGGCGAGAATCTCCTTCCAGAGGGACATCATTGTAACATACTGTTTCCCTGAAACATGGCTTTCTCAGGATATCCTATCTTTGTCCAGCCAACTGGGTTCTCAGTAAATCGCGCAGAGATGAATAAAGATCTCTCCGGGAAGAAGAAAGGCGGGGGTGCATGTTTCATGATTAACCACTCAGGGTCCTTTTGTTCACCCAACCTAGAATACTTCACAATCAAATGCCGACAGTTTTACCTCCCAGGAGAATTTTCTAGTCACATCCGTGTATATTACCCCTCAAGCCGATACCACAACGGCCCTCAAAGAACTTCACTGGACTTATGCAAACTGGAAACCACATATCCTGAGGCTGCATTTATTGTAGCTGGGGATTTTAACAAAGCAAATTTGAGGAAAATGCTATCGAAGTTCTATCAACACATTGACTGTAGTACTCGCGCTGCTAAAACACTCGACCACTGCTACTCCAACTACCGAGATGCTTACAAGGCCCTCCCCTACCCTCCCTTGAGCAAATCTGATCACGGCTCCATTTTGCGCCTCCCTTCCTATAGGCAGATACTCAAACAGGAAGTACCCGTGCTAAGGACTATTCAACGCTGGTTTGAACAATCATAAACCACGCTTCAAGATTGTTTTGATCACGTGGACTGGGATATGTTCTGGGTAGCCTCTGAGAATAACATTGATGAATACATGGATACGGTGACTAAGTTTATCAGGAAGTGTATAGGAGATGTTGAAACCACTGTGACTATTAAAAGCTACTCTAACCAGAAACCATGGATAGATGGCAGCATTCGCGCAAAACTGAAAGCGCGAACCACCACATTTAACCATGGCAAAGTGACTGGGAATATGGCCGAATACAAACGGTGTAGTTTTTTCCTCCATAAGGCAATTAAACAGGAAAAATGTCAGTATAGAGACAGTGGAGTCGCAATTCAACGGCTCAGACATGAGACGTATGTGGCAGGGTCTACAGACATTCACGGACTACAAAGAGAAAACCAGCCATGGCGTGGACACGGACGTCTTGCTTCTGGACAAGCTTAACACCTTCTTCGCCCGCTTTGAGGATAACACAATGCCACCGACGCGGCCCGCTACCAAGGACTCTGGGCTGTCCTTCTCCATGGCCGACGTGAGTAAGCCATTTAAACGTGTTAACCCTCGTAAGGCTGCCGGCCCAGTCGGCATCCCTAGCCGCGTCTCAGAGCATGCGCAGACCAGCTGGCGGGTGTGTTTACGGACATATCCAATCTCTTCCTATCCCAGTCTGCTGTTCCCACTTGCTTCAAGATGTCCACCATTGTTCCTGTACCCAAGAAAGCAAAGGTAACTGAACTAAAGGACTAACGCCCCGTGGCACTCACTTCTATCATCATGAAGTGCTTTGAGAGACTAGTCATGGATCATATCACCTCTACCTTACCTGACACCCTACTCACTTCAATTTGCTTACCGCCCCAATAGATCCACAGACGATGCAATCACCATCGCACTGCACACTGCCCTATCCCATCTGGACAAGAGGAATACCTATGTAAGAATGCTGTTCATTGACTATAGCTCAGAATTCAACACCATAGTACCCTCCAAGCTCATCATTAAGCTTGGGGCCCTGGGTCTGAACCCTGCCCTGCCCTGTGCAACTGGGTCCTGGACTTCCTGACAGGCTGCCCCCAGGTGGTGAAGGTAGGAAACAACACCTCCACTTCGCTGATCCTCAACACTGGGGCCCCACAAGGGTGCGTTCTCAGCCTCTTCCTGTACTCCCTGTTCACCCATGACTGGGTGGCCATGCATGCCTCCAACTCAAAGTTTGCAGATGACACAACAGTGGTAGGCCTGATTACCAACAATGACGATACAGCGTAGCGAGGGGGGTGAGAGCCATGGGAGTGTGGAGCCAGGAAAATAACCTCTCGCTCCATGTCGACAAAACAATAGAGCAGATCGTGGACTTCAGGAAACAGCAGAGGGAGCACTCCCCTATCCACATCGACTGGACCACAGTGGAGCAGGTGGAAAGCTTCATGTTCCAGAACACTAACGATCTGAAATGGTCCACCCACACAGACAGTGTGGTGAAGAAGGCACAACAGCTCCTCTTCAACCTCAGGAGGCTGAAGAAATTTGGCTTGTCACCTAAAACCCTCACAAACTTTTACAGATGCACAATGGAGAACAAGATGCACAATTGAGAGCATCCTGTCGGGCTGTACCACCGCCTGGTACGGCAACTGCACTGCCCGCAACCACAGGGCTCTCCATAGGGTGATGTGGTCTGCCCAACGCATCCCCGGGGGCAAACTACCTGCCCTTCAGGACACCTACAGCACCCGATGTCACAGGAAGGACCCGAAGATCATCAAGGACAACAATCACCCGAGCCACGGCCTGTTCACCCCTCTTTCGTCCAGAAGGCGAGGTCAGTACAGGTGCATCAATGCTGGGACCACAAGAGACTGAAAAACAGCTTCTATCTCAAGGCCATCAGACTGTTAAATAGCCATCACTAGGCAGCTTCCACCCGGTTATATAACCCTGCACCTTAGAGGCTGCTGCCCTATATACATAGACTTGAAATCACTGGCCACTTTAATAATGTTTACATATTTTTACTTTACTCATCTCGTATGTATTTACTGTATTCTATTCTGCTGTATTTTAGTCTATGCCGCTCCGACATTGCTCATCCTAATATTTATATATTCCTTAATTTGTTTATTTTACTTTTAGGTGTATATTGTTGTGAATTGTTATATATTACTGCACTGTTGGAGCTAGGAACACAAGCATTTCGCTACACATCTGCTAAATAACAACTGCTAAACATGTGTATGTGACAAATAACATTTTATTTTATTTGATGGCAGACATCCAGGAGGCAGGCTTATCCTCTGGACTGGCTCGTAGGGGAGGATGCTACCATTGTCTGTGTGATGTTACCCTTGTTGGGAAACCCTTGCTGTAATTCAATGATAAACAGCCTTTAGAAGGTCAGACTGGGACTTTGTTATCAATGACTCATCCTGAATTTTCTATTCCGATCAGAAGCTCTGCTATTTTGAAGTATGGCCCTACGGTACATAATTCTGCCTTATGACACTAATCAAATCAAATCAAAATCAAATTATATTGTATTTGTCACATGCAACGAATACAACTATTGTAAACTTTACTTTGAAATGCTTACTGACGAGCCCTTTCCCAACAATGCCGTTAAAAAGTAAGAAAATTAACAAATAGATAAAAGTAAAATAGTAACACTAAAATAACACAATAAAATAACAAACTTTGATTCTTCCTGTCAATTCATGTCAGTGGATGCAGTGTGATCAATCTGTTGTATTTCTTCATGTTAACAACCCTTCCCTCTGACAGAATGAGGGAAACCGTCATCGCAGAGAGCAGACAGTGGCTCTGTGCAAACTCAACCCTTACACAGTATGTAGTACAGTGTCTAGGTACTATACTATCCCTGAGCTTGCTGCTTGGGAGTAGAGAGTATAATAACCTGGCAGGGACTGTCTAGCATCGTGATGTCCTTGCTCTGACTCCCATTTAGGCAATTTGCTCAGCTGTCCCGCCAATCTGTAGCAGCCTCCAGCCTACAGGGTCAGATTTCTCAAACTTCGACAGCTATTATGCAGTTATTATTGTCCTTTACCCACTGAGAAAGTTTCACTTCACTGTTGTTTCCACTCTACGGTTGCAGGTCATCTCCATAGTGATATTTGGTGCAGCAGTGGAATTATAGGGATTTGGTGCAAAGGGAGTATAATGCTGTCCCTGAATACGACATGGGCAGGGGATCGGTTAAATCCTGCTGTTTCGTCAAAGCCTTGAGCTTTGTCTATGGAGCCAAGACAGGCCACAGAGGTTGGCTTTTACTGTAAGAATCCAACCAGTCAGATTACAAAACAGCACATATACCCTTGAGACGAGCTATAGCGAGCCTATACGGTCCCCATTAAAAACATATCTAAGATACGTTGTCCTCTGCTGCTTACAATTACATTTATCTTTGCTTGCTGCCAGCAAATAAAATCCATTGTTTCATCAAGGGAGAGCTGGACAACACTTCAAACACATTTAAGCAGAACGGGAGGGGATCCTTTTCATAAGCTCATCCTCAATATCTTTCAGACACCGAGCGTCTTTCCCCCATCTGTTTTCGTAGTGATCCCGCTGACATTTGATCCTCCAAGGATGATCCTCAATGACATTCTATCCCCCCTCGCGTTACATACACTCTGTTCAGTGTGGCCTCAAAGTCGTTAAGTGATGTATGTGTACACAAATAACCATCACAGCAGGGAGGCTTTTAGCAAATCACATCAAAAGCCCTTTTGTTGACTGAGGGATTTAAACACAGCACCAAAGCTTAAATCCATACAGACTTCCCCGTCCCAGCAGTATGGAAAGGTATTCCTGTTAGGCAAACAGTTATACACAGCTTACTGGTTAAATACTCATCTCTAAGCACTCAGCTGCTTCTGGAAATGGAGTAGGGCTTAGAATTGACTGTACATTACCAGTATAAGTGGAAATCAAAGAACTTAGAGAGGATTGTGGATCAGATACAGTACCCAGACCAGCGATGAGTGAAGATGCCGCGATCGCATCATCGCCTTTAGGTGTGCCTTTCACATATGTTTCTCGGATTCGAATCCTGCTTTGTTTGGACATTGAAATCCTTGTTATGGTCCACATGAATCTATATATTTAGGCAAAGCAAATGTATTGTCCTTTGCCCTCAGACAGAGCGTCTCTATGCTTTTCCGTTTTACGAAGCGTGTCGCCATGCCGTGAGTGCCCTGTGGTAGGAAAAACATAACTCGGAGAGAGTCATTTGATTTTCGTTACAACTGCTTCCAGCATTTTTATTCATGTTTCCTAGTGCACAAGATGGCATGAGATGCGAGATAGAGACAAGTAAAACAGCCTAGTCTATAAGACTCCAGCAACTCTAATTAGTTCAGAAGCCTGAAGTGAACTCTTGCTGAGGAGGACATTATTTCAAAATGAGCAAAAACCCTTGCATACTGTTACTGTCTATTTGGGGCATAATGCTGTACACATGCCAGTAGTTGCAATTAAATTGAGATAATTTAGTATGTAATCAAATACTGAAGGCCCCGCATTGCAGTACACGAACGCTCTATTGCAGCTGAGATTTCAGTTCGGTAAACCATGTAGCCATGCCATCATAAAACCACCTCATGAGTATTTTCATGCCAAATATGGCCTGATGTTAGCTATGAACCCAAGGTAGCGTTAATGGCAAGGACTAGGGCCTATGAGTCTGGCACGCGAAACAAAATGCTACTAGCCCGAGCTCAGCCTGCAAATTAGAACTGTGAACAACACACACAAAGAAAGCTGGTTATGGAATTGAGTACCCTGAGTGGTCACCTATGCTATATTAGGCTAACCCACAGCGGAGCTGATGGTCTGCAGGGACAGCTGAGTTCTACAGGGACAGCTCAAACATCAGAGGACTCCCCTAAGGGGTGGACAGACACAGAGTGTGTGGCATTGATGCTGTGCGTGTGAGTGTGCGAATGCATGTGTGTGTGAGGAAGTGTGTCAACTCAAAACAGCTGAGCCCACGGCTGAGATACCCGGTTGCGACGGTTCCCATTTGGAGGGACTCTGGGGCTGGATCAGGTCCCCACTTGGCAGCTGAACTTTGCAGCTAAGCGGGGACGTTCTCTTCTGCATCTGTCTCGGGCTCCATAGGATTCATTAAATTAACTACGCCTTAAAGGATTCATTAACTACGCCTTAACTATGCTCAGGACCAGGGTTCCGGCTCACGCCTTCCCGCTCTCCCTCTTAACTAAACTGTGTCACAGTGCTCCAACAGGCGCAAAGGACAGGATATTTTCCTCCTAGAAATGTGGATATGTGTTCATCTCGGACCCGGGTAATTTTTGGTCTGCTGAGAGTCCTAGCCATTTCCACATGGTTTCTTTTTGAAGTCTTGGCGTGAATCCGACAGATTGAGTCGAGTGGCCTCCAGGAGCAAGTCTGGAGATGGACTGTCGTTTCTCTTTGCTTATTTGAGCTGTTCTTGCCACAATATGCACTTGGTATTTTACCAAATAGAGCTATCTTCTGTATACCACCCCTACCTTGTCACAACACAACTGTTTGCCTCAAACGCATTGGGAAGGAAAGAAATTCCACAAATTAACTTTTAGCAAGGCACACCTGTTAATGAAATGCATTCCAGGTGACTACCTCATGAAGCTGGTTGCGAGAATGCCAAGAGTGTGCAAAGCTGTCATCAAGGCGAAGGGTGGCTACATTGAAGAATCTTAAAACAACATGAAAATACCTTTTGATTTGTTTAACACTTTTTTGGTTAATACATGATTCCACATGTGTTATTTCATAGTTTTGATGTCTTCACTATTCTTCGACCAATGTAGAAAATTGTAAAAATAAAGAAAAACCCTTGAATGAGTAGGGGTGTCCAAACTTTTGACTGGTACTGTATACAGTTGGGTTCACTTTGTGTTGTTGGAGTGTGGAGGCAGGTGGCTGTACGGTTCTCTCTGGGGACGGTACTTTGAGGCAATGCGCACAAGTTGTGCCATGATATTTGAATAAAGCTTACTGGGAGCGCCGGGTCAATTGAGAAAAATGCTTATTCTCTAATGCAGGTGAGAGTGAAAGAACAAAGGGCCCTAGACAATCAAATTAGGTAACAGAGTTTCCACTGTCAAAAACAACAGTCTCTCATTACACAGCATGACATTTTGTAATTGATATTCAGCTAAGTTTGTGTCTGTTTCCTATGGTAGACATTGTTTTGTTGAATAGACTTCGATTCTCGCAAGAATCATTTTGTTTTCTTGCCCTACGTTGGAAACCTGTTTGGACATGTTTGATTGTATAGGGCTTCTGCATACTGAATTTATCAAGACTTGGTAATTGCCCTGTACGTACAGTGTGTGAAATTCTGATAACATGAATGCAACAACAATATCTGCTGAGTACACTTATTATCACATTGCTTTTCCATTGGATATACATTTAACTTAAGTGTGGGAGGTGTGCATAGATGGGAGAGGGATGGGATGGGAGAGGTCACACTGAAAAGTGATTGCAACTTTACAGTATGACATGTGTTCTAAGCAATGAGAGACTGACTAGCACATTCCCGATGATACCTGTGTTGTATATCTAATCATCATTAGAGATCCCAGCTATATCAGATCAAACTGCTAAAGGTAACAAGAGACCATGCTCATCTGTGTATAGTGACCCCTCCATAGCCATTGTCATAGCATTGTGGATATGTTTTCAATCGATGTTGCTGTTTTTTGTCCTCGCTCACCATAGCCTATCATATAATTCCATAATCATAAAGTAAAGTTGGTAAGATGCCCTAGAGGGCAAAAACATTGACTGAACCAATTGTCCTGACACGAGTCATTGTTGATTTCACCTGTTATAGGGAAGAGACTCTAGGGCTGCAGATAAGACTGTTGCCATGGTCCTGAAGGAGATACCAAGTATGGCGTCTTCAGAAGGGAAACCCCTCCTGACGGTGACAACCAAGGTGGGCAGAACCATCGCAACCCTACCCCCCATCCCTTCCTGGAGGTTCCTCTTATTTTTTGGTGGTGATAAAATCAATGGCAAGGCTTTCAGCATCCTATATCTACTCTCCACTCTTGAGCCTAACTCGATCCTATACTATTAACCTGGAAACAGCAAAAAGCGACAACATTGATTTTATTTCATTTTTCAGCTGCTCTATAAGGTATAAAATGCATGCCACAGTTCGTTCTGCGTCACCAACTAAAAACCAGGCAGTATTTCAGCTGTAGCAAGGAATGACATTTTATCCGAATGACATTTCATTGATTTATTTTAATTATATGTTAAGTAAACTTGTGCCTTTTTAATTTAATCATTTTTGCATCAGCAACACCTTATCGTAGCCACACGCAATGTTTGTAAGAATCGTAAGTGAGAGTGCCTCAGCTGTCACTTATTATTTTTTTTATTTTTTTTACTGTAATTAGAAATTCAAATACACTGCTATTTTTATTTATTGTGTTTGTAGAATTTCCCCCACTTTTCTCAGGGATACAATTACTACACATTACCAAATGAGCCTACCCAATCAGGTAGTCTCAGCAGAATAAGCAATTAGGTCCTTTATCAGCAAAAAGTATAGCACATTTCCAAGGCAGTTTAGGAAAACGCACACTCCAAATGCACATTTTACACCTCATAAGCAGCTAAACGTGTCTAATACGCATGCATTTCCATAATGCAACACCTCTCTTCTTGTAGATGTAGTCGATTTTCAATGTGCTTTTCAGTGTTGCTTTGCTTTGAAGCAATATGTGAATGGTATGGGCCCCCGTTTTCTGTGCTCGATATAAATGTGCTTTGTGTGTGTGTGTGTGTGTGTGTGTGTGTGTGTGTGTGTGTGTGTGTGTGTGTGTGTGTGTGTGTGTGTGTGTGTGTGTGTGTGTGTGTGTGTGTGTGTGTGTGTGTGTGTGTGTGTGTGTGTGTGTGTGTGTGTGTGTGTGTCTGTGTGTGTGTGTGTGCGCGTGTTTCTGTGCTGTGGTTACAGTATAGTGTTGTTCTGATGTATAAGTTAGAAAATGTGCTCTGTAGCCTTCAACATTCTAAGTTGTTGCATAAAATGCCATGATGTGTTTGTTGAATGAAGATGTATTGAATATAATGATTTTTCTATTTTAAATTTTTAATCCCAACCAATCCCAATGCACTCTATAGTGCTGCATAACAAAATGTTTATTGTGTGCTTATTTGTAATAAAATCTAGTATTATCTAATAATTCAGCTGGAAAATGCAGTGTTTGCTGACTGTCTTTTGTTAGACATGGCCTCTCTCCGGTCCGTTTCTTTTTGACTGAACTTTTCTTTCCGTAAATGTGTTTAAAACAACTGCATTTTTTTACTTCCACAGACTTAAATAAAGCTGAACATTCTTGCTGACTAATTCCAATATCAGATGGGGGGACTTGGTGCATATCTAGATATAGATCAGCTACAAAACAATACAAAAAACAGGTGCATTAAATTAACAAGAAACCGCCTGTATCAATAATGTCTCATTATGACATGTCGTCACACACATTTTGCAACGTGACAACACATACCACGTCACTCGAAATGACACAACAATGTGCACCTCTTAATCAATATGAAAGGGGCAAAAGGTGAATTAGTTTATTTGACGAATGTACATTGAACAAAAATATGAATGTAAAGTGGTCCCATGTTTCATGAACTGAAATAAAAGATTGCAGAAATGTTACATGCACACAAAAAATATTTATTTCAAATTTTGTCTACAAATTTGTTTACATCCCTGTTAGTGAATATTATCCTTTGACAAGAAAATCCATCCACACTGATGAGTGCACCATGATGGCGGTGGGGTTATGGCATGGGCAGGCATGAGCTACGGACAATAAACACAATTGTATTTTATCGATGGCAATTTGATTATACAAAAATACCCTGATGAGATCCTGAGGCCCAGTGTGAGTCCCATTGTTTTTAAAGGTACACTACCGGTCAAAAGTTTTAGAACACCTACTCATTCAAGGGTTTTTCTTTATTTTTACTGTTTTCTACATTGTAGAATAATAGTGAAGACATCAAAACTATGAAATAACACATATGGAATCATGTAGTAACCCAAAAAGTATTAAACAAATCAAAATATATTATATATTTCAGATTCTTCAAATAGCCACCCTTTGCCTTGATGACAGCTTTGCACACGTGTGGCATTCTCTCAACCAGTTTCACCTGGAATGCTTTTCCAACAGTCGAAGGAATTCCCACATATGCTGAGCACTTGTTGGCTGCTTTTCCTTCACTCTGTGGTCCGACTCATCCCAAACCATCTCAATTTGGTTGAGGTCGGGGGATTGTGGAGGCCATCACTCTCCTTCTTGGTAAAATAGCCCTTACACAGCCTGGAGGTGTGTTGGGTCATTGTCCTGTTGAAAAACAAATTATAGTCCCACTAGGCCCAAACCAGATGGGATGGCGTATCACTGCAGAATGCTGTGGTAGCTATGCTGGTTAAGTGTGCCTTGAATTCTAATAATCACAGACAGTGTCACCAGCAAAGCATCCCCACACCATAACACCTCCTCCTCTATGCTTTACGGTGGGAAATACACATGCGGAGATCATCCGTTCACTCACATCGTGTCTCACAAAGACACGGCGGT
The DNA here is from genome assembly GCF_045679555.1 of Salvelinus alpinus. Classification (NCBI taxonomy): domain Eukaryota; kingdom Metazoa; phylum Chordata; class Actinopteri; order Salmoniformes; family Salmonidae; genus Salvelinus; species Salvelinus alpinus. The sequence continues at coordinate 6,497,027 of NC_092101.1, forward strand.
TGGAACCAAAAATCTCAAATTTGGACTCCAGACAAATTGATAAATTACCACCGGTCTAATGTCCATTGCTTGTGTTTCTTGGCCCAAGTATGTCTCTTCTTCTTATTGGTGTCCTTTAGTAGTGGTTTCTTAGCAGCAATTCGACCACGAAGGCCTGATTCACACAGTCTCTTCTGAATAGGTGATGTTGAGATGTGTCTGTTACGTGAACTCTGTGATGCATTTATTTGGGCTGCAATTTCTGAGGCTGGTAACTCTAACGAACATATCCTCTAGAGCAGAGGTAACTCTTGGTCTTCCTTTCCTGTGGTGGTCCTCATGAGAGCCATTTGCATCATAGCTCTTGCAGGTTTTTGTGACTGCACTTGAAGAAACCTTCAAAGTTCTTGACATTTTCCATATTGTCTGACCTTCATTTCTTAAAGTAATGATGAACTGTCATTTCTCTTTGCTTATTTAAGCTGTTCTTGCCCTACCTTGTCACAACACAACTGATTGGCTCAAACGCTTTAAGAATGAAAGAAATTCCACAAATGAACTTTTAAGAAGGCACACCTGTTACTTGAAATGCTTTCCAGGTGACTACCTCATGAAGCTGGTTGAGAGAATGCCAAGCGTACTATAAATTATGTGCATCGCGCCAATACAAATATTGCCTGCAACTCTTTCAGATTATAATCCCCTGGTTACCCAAGTGGATTTGAGCTTTAAGATGAATAAAACAAAATGTTGCCATTTTAATAAGACCCTTTTTCAAAACAAATTGTTCGTGGCTGTATTTCAAGCCAAAATAGTTGAATTCTTTGCAAAAAACAATGACTTTGTCGAGGACCTTAGGTTTACATCGATGGCTACTAAAGGGTTTACCAGAGACTTTACATCATATTTTTGTGTCTCACCTCAATAAAGCCAGGAATCAAAGACTCAAGTTATTGGAGAAACCTGAAACGGAACCTGAAAAGGAATTACTCAAATAATGCCAGCAATGATTTGAGGGTGGTTAAACTGGAACTGAATGACTTATTAAGGAGAACTGAGTTCATCATGTGAATTGATTGCCCCTCATCTATCTTCAGAGTTCGTACTAGGTGACATAAACTGGGGTGTGCTTAACACCCCCGCCGTCCTACAATCTAAGCTAGATGCCCTCAATCTCACACAAATTATCAAGGAACCTACCAGGTACAACCCTAAATCCGTAACCATGGGCACCCTATAAGATCCTGACCAACTTGCCCTCTAAATACCCCTCTACTGTCTTCAACCAGGATCTCAGAGATCACTGCCTCATTGCCTGCATCCGCTATGAGTCCACGGTCAAACGACCACCCCTTTCCACTGTCAAACGCTCCCTAAAACACTTCAGCAAGCAGGCCTTTCTAATCGAGCTGGCCCGAGTATCCTGGAGGGATATTGACCTCATCCCATCAGTAGAGGATGCCTGGTTGTTTTTTAAAAGTGATTTCCTCACCATCTTAAATAAGCATGCCCCATTAAAAAAATGTACAACTAAGAACAGCTATAGCCCTTCGTTCACTCCAGACTTGACTGCCTTTGACCAGCGCAAAAACATCCTGTGGCGTTCTGCATTAGCATCGAATAGCCCCTGCGATATGCAACTTTTCAGGGAAGTCAGGAACCAATATACACAGTCAGTTAGGAAAGCTAAGGCTATATTTTTTTTAAAGAAATTTGCTTCCTGTAGAACTAATTCCAAAAAGTTTTGGGACACTAAAGTTAATGGAAAATAAGAGCACCTCCTCGCAGCTAACCACTGCACTGGGGCAAGGAAACACTGTCACCACCGATAAATCTACGATAATCGATCATTTCAATAAACGTTTTTCTACGGCTGGCCATGCTTTCCACCTGGCTCCCGCTACCCTGGCCAACAGCTCTGCAACCCCTGCAGCAACTTGCCCAAGCCCTCCCCCCCCGCTTTTCCTTCACCCAAATCCAGACAGCTGAAGTTCTGAAAGAGCTGCAAAATCTGGACCCCTACAAATCAGTTGGGCTAGAAAATATGGACCCTCTCTTTCTAAAATTATCAGCCGATATTGTTGCAACCCCTATTACTAGCCTGTTCAACCTCTCTTTCATATCGTCTGAGATCCCCAAAGATTGGAAAGCTGCCACGGTCATCCCCCTCTTCAAATGGGGAGACACTAGATCCAAACTGTTATAGACCTATATCCATCCTGCCCTTCCTTTCTAAAATCTTCGAAAGCCAAGTTAACAAACAGATCACCAACCATTTCGAATCCCACCGTACATTCTCCACTATGCAATCTGGTGTCCGAGCTGGTCATGGGTGCACCTCAGCCCCGCTCAAGGTCCTAAACGATATCATAACCACCATCGATAAAAGACAGTACTGTGCAGCCATCTTCATCGACCTGGCCAAGCTTTCGACTCTGTCAATCACTGCATTCTTATCGGCAGACTCAATAGCCTTGGTTTTTCAAATGATTGCCTCGTCTGGTTCACCAACTACTTCTCTGATAGACTTCAGTGTGTCAAATCGGAGGGCCTGTTGTCCGGACCTCTGTCAGTTTCTATGGGGGTGCCACAGGGTTCAATTCTCGGACCGACTCTCTTCTCTGTATACATCAATGATGTCGCTCTTGCTGCTGGTGATTCTCTGATCCACCTCTACGCAGACGACACCATTCTGTATACTTCTGGCCCTTCTTTGGACACTGTGTTAACAAACCTCCAAACGAGCTTCAATGCCATACAACACTCCTTCCGTGGCCTCCAACTACTTTTAAATGCTAGTAAAACTAAATGCATGCTCTTCAACCAATTGCTGCCCGCACCCGCCCGCCCGACTAGCATCACTACTCTGAACGGTTCTGACCTAGAATATGTGGACAACTACAAATAGCTAGCTGTCTGGTTAGACTGTAAACTCTCCTTCCAGACTGTAACGGGATTCCTCCTCCTCTTCATCCGAAGAGGAGGAGCAAGGATTCGACCAAAATGCAGCGTTGGAATAGGACATAATGAATTTATTTAACAAGACAAAAAACGAACTAACTTGAATAACTAACAAAATAACAAAACGGAGTAGACAGACCTGGACATGCGAACTTACAAAAACGAAGAACTCACGAACAGGAAAAATTACTACACAAAAGAACGAACTGACAAACAAACCGAAACAGTCCCGTGTGGCGCGACAAACACAGACACAGGAGACAACCACCCACCACAAACAATGTGAAACCACCTACCTTAATATGGTTCTCAATCAGAGGAGATGAAAACCACCTGCCTCTAATTGAGAACCATATCAGGTCACCCATTACCAACATAGAAACACATAACATAGACTACCCACCCAAACTCACGCCCTGACCGTCAAACACATACAAAATAACAGAAAACCGGTCAGGAACGTGACACAGACTCACATTAAACATCTCCAATCCAAAATCAAATCTATAATCGGCTTCCTATTTCGCAACAAAGCCTCCTTCATTCATGCTGCCAAACATACCCTCGTAAAACTGACTATCCTACCGATCCTTGACTTTTACGATGTCATTTACAAAATAACCTCCAACACTCTACTCAGAAAACTGGATGTAGTCTATCACAGTACCATCCGTTTTGTCACCAAAGCCCCATATACTACCCACCACTGCGATCTGTATGCTCTCGTTGGCTGGCCCTCGCTTAATATTCGTCGCCAAACCCACTGGATCCAGGTCATTTATATGTCTTTGCTAGATAAATCCCCGCCTTATCTCAGCTCGCTGGTCACCATAGCAACACCCACCCATAGCACGCGCTCCAGCAGGTATATTTCACTTATCATCCCCAAAGCCAACACCTCCTTTGGCCACCTTTCCTTCCAGTTCTCTGCTGCCAATGACTGGAACGAATTGCAAACATCCCTGAAGCTGGAAACGTATATCTCCCTCTCTAACTTTAAGCATCAGCTGTCAGAGAAGCTTACCGATCACTGTACCTGTACACAGCACATCTGTAAATAGCACACTCAACTACCTCATCCCCATATTGTTATTTTTTTGTTGTTGCTCTTTTGCACCCCAGTATCTCTACTTGCACATCATCTTCTTTCACTCCAGTGCTAAAGCTAAATTATAATTATTTCGCCTCTATGGACTTTTTATTCCCTTACCTCCCTACAATTCTACATTTTCACACACGGTACATAGATTTTTTTCTATTGTGTTATTGACTGTATGTTTGTTTATGTGTAACTCTGTGTTGTTGTTTTTGTCGCACAGCTTTGCTTTATCTTGGCCAGGTCGCAGTTGTAAATGAGAACTTGTTCTCAACTGGCCTACCTGGTTAAATAAAGGTGAAAGCATTTTTTTTTTATCATGCATAGAGTGAGGCAGAACTATTATTTTAATGGGAGCAAACCAAGCAGGCTTCTAGCCTTAAAATGGAAAAAAGTGAATCTTGTACTTCTTTAGAATCTATTCAATCCCCATCTAAAGGCTTACTTTCTGATCCACAGGAAATGAATGCAACATTTCACTCTTTTTACCAGGAGTTATATAAATCGTATATCCAGTTTGAGCCAGACGAATGCAAGCCTTTTTTTGATAACCTTGATTTGCCCGTATTGGATGAGAAGCAATCTGTGGATCTGGGGCGACCCATCTCATTAGAGGACCTGGAATCGGTGCTGAATAAAATCAAATTGTATTTGTCACATGCGCGGAATACCACAGGTGTAACCTTGCAGTGAAATGCTTATTTAGAAGCCCTTAACCAACAATGCAATTTTAAGAAAAATACGTGTTCAGTAAAAAATAGATCAGTAAAAAATAAGAAAGAAAAGTAACAAATAATTAAAGAGCAGCAGTAAAATAATTATAGCGAGACTATATACAGGGGGTACCGGTACAGAGTCGATGTAATTGAGGTAATATGTACATGTAGGTAGAGTTAAAGTGACTATGCATAGATAATAAACAGAGAGTAGCAGCAGGGTAAAAGGGGGGCAATGCAAATAGTCTGAGTAGCCGACATGGTTAGCTGTTCAGGAGTCTTATGGCTTGGGGATAGAAGCTGTTTAGAAGCCTCTTGAATTTAGACTTGGCGCTCCGGTACCGCTGCCGTATGGTAGCAGAGAGAACAGTTTATGATTAGGATGGCTGGAGTCTTTGACAATCTTTAGGGCCTTCCTCTGACATCGTCTGGTATAGAGGTCCTGGATGGCAGGAAGCTTGGCCCCAGTGATGTACTGGGCCGTTCGCACTACCCTCAGTAGTGCCTTGCGGTCGGAGGCCGAGCAGTTTCCATACCAGGCAGTGATGCAACCAGTCAGGATGCTCTCGATGGTGCAGCTGTAGAACCTTTTGAGGATCTGAGGACCCATGCCAAATCTTTTCAGTCTCCTGAGGGGTTTTGTCGTGCCCTCTTCACGACTGTCTTGGTGTGCTTGGACCATGTTAATTTGTTGGTGATGTGGACACCAAGGAACTTGAAGCTTTCAACCTGCTCCACTGCAGCCCCGTCGATGAGATTGGGGGCGTGCTCAGTCCTCTTTTTCCTGTAGTCTACAATCATCTCCTTTGTCTTGATCACGTTGAGGGAGAGGTTGTTGTCTTTGCACCACACGGCCAGGTCTCTGACCTCCTCCCTAGAGGCTGTCTCGTCGCTGTCGGTGATCAGGCCTACCACTGTTGTGTCATCGGCAAACTTAATGATGGTGTTGGAGTCGTGCCTGGCCATGCAGTCATAAGTGAACAGGGACTGCAGGAGGGGACTGAGCACGCACCCCTGAGGGGCCCCTGTGTTGAAGATCAGCGTGGCGGATGTGTTGTTACCTACCCTTACCACCTGGGGGCGGCCCGTCAGGAAGTCCAGGATCCAGTTGCAGAGGGAGGTGTTTAGTCCCAGGGTCCTTAGCTTATTGATGAGCTTTGAGAGCACTATGGTGTTGGTTAGGGTCTCGTATGTAAGCATTTCACTGTAAGCTCTACAGCTGTTGTATAAGCATTTCACTGTAAGGTCTACAGCTGTTGTATTCGGCGCATGTGACTAATGCCAAAAAAGCCGATCAGACAATTCTTTTTCATTTTATTTGTAATAATGACAATTACAACAATACTGTCAGGACCCGGTGTGAGAAACAGTCACTAATAGTCGGCAGAACCCAGAAGATGAGGCAGACACAGCAGTACTAGAGATGGTGGTTTAATAAAGGGAAAAAAGTCTTCAGGCAAAAAATATAAATCCACAACGTCAAAAAGTAATGCCAAGAGAAAAAATGAATATCCACCAAGCTACAAAGAAAATCCACAAAGTGGTAAGAACAGCAGGGGAAAAAACAAACCTCAAAAGAATAATCAAAAACAAACAAGAACAAAACCAGAGTACCTCAGGAAAATCCAACTGGAGAAATACATGTTCACAGCATGGCTGGGTGCTAACATACAAACACTGAGCAAAGAACTGAGGAACACACAGGGTTTAAATACCAACAAGGAAATGACACACAGGTGCAAATAATAATTAGAACAAGGGAAAAACAAAAGGTTCAAAAAAGGCGCAATGGGGGCATCTAGTGACCAAAACCTGAACAATCCTGGCCAAATCCTGACAAATACTGAATAAACACTTATTTTAACTTAATATAATACATCAATAAAATCAATTTAGCCTCAAATAAATAATGAAACATGTTCAATTTGGTTTAAATAATACAAAAACAAAGTGTTGGAGAAGAAAGTAAAATTGCAATATGTGCCATTTTAACATGAGTCTTCAATATTCCCAGGTAAGAAGTTTTAGGTTGTAGTTATTATAGGACTATTTCTCTCTATAACATTTGTATGTCATTAACCTTTGACTATTGGATGTTCTTATAGGCACTTTAGTATTGCCAGTGTAATAGTATAGCTTCGGTCCCTCTCCTCGCTCCTCCCTGGGCTCGAACCAGGAACACAACGACAACAGCCACCCTCGAAGCAGCGTTACTCATGCAGAGCAAGGGGAACAACCACTCCAAGTCTCAGAGCGAGTGACGTTTGAAACGCTATTAGCGCGCACCCCGCTAACTAGCTAGCCATTTCACATCGGTTACACGAGCCTAATCTCGGGAGTTGATAGGCTTGAAGTCATAAACAGCGCAATGCTTGACGCACAACGAAGAGCTGCTGGCAAAACGCACGAAAGTGCTGTTTGAATGAATGCTTACGAGCCTGCTGCTGCCTACCACCCTTCAGTCAGACTGCTCTATCAAATCATAGACTTAGTTATAACATAATAACACACAGAAATATGAGCCTTAGGTCATTAATATGGTCGAATCCGGAAACTATCATCTCGAAAACAAGACGTTTATTCTTTCAGTGAAATACGGAACCGTTCCGTATTTTATCTAAGGGGTGGCATCCATTAGTCTAAATATTCCTGTTACATTGTGTCAGGACCCGGTGTGAGAAACAGTCACTAAATAAATCGGCAGAACCCAGAAGATGAGGCAGACACAGCAGTACAAGAGACGGTGGTTTAATCAAAGAAAAGATCTTCCGGCAAAAATATAAATCCACAACGTCCAAAGAAAAGCCAAGAGACAAAAATAGATATCTTCCAAAATACAAAGAAAATCCACAAAGTGGTAAGAACAGCAAGGGAAAAAACAAACCTCAAAAGACTAATCCAAAATAAACAAGAACAAAACCAGCGAACCTCTGGAAAATCCAACAAGAGAAAAAGTTTAACAGCATGGCTGGGGCTGGGTGCTAACTTACAAACACTGAGCAAAGAACTGAGGAACACACAGGGTTTAAATACTAACAAGGGAACGACACACAGGTGCAAACAATAATAGAGCAAGGAAAAAACAAAAGGTACAAAAAAGGTGCAATGGGGACATCTAGTGACCAAAACCTGAACAGTCCTGGCCAAAACCTGACAGAATCCCCCCCCTAGGAACGGCTCCTGACGTTCCTACCAGCCTTCTCAGGGTGGAGGGCCCTGAACTGACGAATGAGGTCAGGGTCCAGTATGTCCTTGGCAGGAACCCAGGAGCGCTCCTCGGGACCGTAGCCTTCCCAGTCCACCAGATACTGCCAGGACTGCTGCACCCGGCGGGAATCCAGTATCCGGTGGACGGTATAAGCCGACTGGCCTCCGATGACACGGGGCGGAGGGGGAGGTCTGCCTGCCGGGATAAGGGGAGAAAAAACAACAGGTTTTAATAAAGAAATGTGAAATGTGGGATTGATCTTAAGGGATCTGGGTAAGTGCAGGCGAAAAGTAACGGGATTGACTCTCCTGGCAATCTTAAAGGGACCGATGAATCTCTGGGACAGCTTGCGAGACTCCACCCTTAGCGGTAAGTTTTTTGTTGAGAGCCATACTCTCTGGCCGGGGTACAGGGTAGGACCGGGACGGCGACGTCTGTTGGCTTGTCGCTGGTACTGCTGTGAGGAACGCAGAAGATTAAGACGGGCCTTCTTCCACCTAAGCCGACAGCGTCTGATGAACCTCAAGGCTGAAGGCACTCTGACTTCTGCCTCCTGGTCCGGGAACAATAGCGGAGCATAGCCAAACTGACACTCATGCGGAGACATACCAGTGGAGGAGGAGCACAAGGTGTTGTGCGCGTACTCGGCCCAAACAATGAAGGATGACCATGTGGACGGGTTGTTGGAGACCATACATCTGAGGGTGGTTTCCAGCTCCTGATTCATCCTCTCCGTTTGGCCGTTGGACTCCGGATGGTACCCTGAAGAAAGACTGGCCGTGGCCCCTATGAGTTGGCAGAAGGACTTCCAAAACCCAGAGGCGAACTGGGGACCTCTGTCGGAAACCATATCTTGCGGAATGCCAAAGACTCGGAACACATGGTTAATCACCAACTCAGCCGTTTCCTTGGCAGAAGGTAATTTGGTCAAGGGAACAAACCTGGCCGCCTTAGAAAACCTGTCGATGATGACTAGGATAGTAGTATTACCATGGGACGGAGGAAGGCCAGTAATAAAGTCCAACGAGATATGGGACCAGGGTCGGTGGGGAATAGATAAAGGGTGAAGAAGTCCTTGAGGGCGGAGGTGAGAAGATTTGCCCTGGCAGCACACGGAACAGGCCTTGACGAAAGTGGCCACGTCTTCTTTTATGGTGGGCCACCAGAACTTACGCTGGATGAACTCCAAGGTGCGACCTACGCCCGGGTGACAGGTGAGGCGAGAGGAGTGCCCCCACAGAAGGACTTGGGACCTTGCTGCATTGGGAACAAACAACCGATTGGCAGGACCTCCTCCAGGACCCGGTTCGATGGCTTGAGCTTGTTTCACGGTATCCTCAACTTGCCACGAGATCGGAGCCACGATCTTAGCGGCAGGAAGGACAGTCATGTCAGTATCTTCTCGAATGGCAGAAGAGTAGACTCGTGACAAGGCGTCCGGTTTGAGATTCTTCGACCCGGGTCTATAGGTGAGGATAAACTGGAATCGGCTGAAGAACAGAGACCATCGAGCTTGTCTGGAGTTCAACCGCTTCGCCTGCTGGATATACTCCAGATTCTTGTGGTCCGTAAGCACTTGAAATGGTTGAGAAGCCCCCTCGAGCCAGTGTCTCCATTCCTTCAATGCCATCTTAACCGCTAGGAGTTCACGATCCCCCACATCGTAATTCCTCTCGGCCGGGGTAAGCCGGTGAGAGAAGAAGGCGCAAGGATGAAGCCTCTTGTCTTCACCCCTCTGAGACAGGACAGCTCCAACACCAACCTCTGATGCGTCTACCTCCACCACAAAAGGTTAATCTGCCGTCGGTAGTGTCAGGATGGGAGCAGAGAGGATGCGCTGCTTGAGTCCTTGGAAGGCCGTCTCAGCTTCTCTTCCCCACAGAAACCTTGTGTTGTCACTCTTGGTTAAAGCTGAGAGAGGGGCTGCCACCGAGCTGAAGTTCTTGATGAACTTGCGGTAAAAGTTAGTGAAGCCCAGGAAACGCTGAACTTCCTTAACGGACTTGGGGGTGGGCCAATCCGCTACCGCCCCTACCTTCTTGGGGTCCATCTGGACTCGACCGGGTTCCACTACAAATCCCAGGAATTGTACTCGAGAGGAGTGGAATTCACACTTTTCCGGCTTAACGTACAAATGGCTGTCTAGGAGGCGTTTGAGCACTTGTCTGACATGCTTAGTGTGTTCTTGAAGGGAGCTCGAAAAGATGAGGATGTCATCCAAGTAAACAAACACGAAGATGTTAAGCATATCCCTAAGCACATCGTTTATGAGCGCTTGGAACACAGCCGGGGCGTTGGTCAGGCCGAAGGGCATCACCGAGTATTCGTAGTGACCAGTAGGCGTGTTGAAAGCGGTCTTCCACTCGTCCCCGGGTTTGATCCGCACAAGATGGTATGCGTTCCGCAGGTCAAGCTTAGTGAAGACAACTGCTTCCTGGAGCAGCTCAAAAGCTGTGGCCATAAGGGGTAGCGGGTAGCGGTTACGGACGGTTATGGCATTGAGTCCCCGGTAGTCGATGCAAGGTCGTAATCCACCGTCTTTTTTGGCCACAAAGAAAAACCCTGCTCCCGCCGGCGAGGTGGATGGACGCATGAGGCCTGCTGCCAGAGCGTCCTTGATGTAGGTATCCATAGCAGCTCGTTCGGGAGGAGATAGGGAAAAGATCCGACCCCTGGGAGTGCAGGTGCCCGGAAACAGGTCGATGGTGCAATCGTAAGGTCTATGGGGTGGTAGTTTGGTGGCCTTCTGTTTGCTAAATACCGGTTTGAGGTCATGGTAACACTCGGGAACTCGGGACAGGTCGATGGATTCTAGAGACTCGGGAGGGAAACTCGGGGAACTCGGGAAGATACAAGTGGCTTGGCACGTAGGACCCCACTGCTTGATGGTGCCTACAGACCAGTCGATGTGAGGGTTATGGCTGTGAAGCCAGGGGTATCCAAGGACGAGAGGGAACTCGGAACAGGAGATCAGATGAAAATTCATCACTTCCTGGTGTTGGGAAACTGAAAGTCGCAAGGGGGTAGTGGCATGAGTGACAAGTCCAGATCCCAAAGGACTTCCATCCAACGTAGTAACCCTTATGGGGTCACTTAGAGGTTCAGAGGGAACGCCATTCTCCTTCGCCCAGACCCCATCCATGAAGTTACCTGCGGCTCCAAAGTCTACCAAGGCTTGAAGAGGAAACTCGTGGTCGTCCCAGGAAAGGGTAACTGGAATGAGCAGGCGGGAGTTGGATGGATGGGAGGAGGTTATGTTTGGAGCCCGGAACACGTGGAGCGGAAATGGCCCGGTTTGCCGCAATATAGACAGCATCGTTCCCTCATCCGGCGGTCTCTCTCAGCCTGGGAGATGCGTCCAACCTGCATGGGTTCTGGTGGAGCCAGCGAGGATAAAGGTGGGGACTCAGAGCTGGGACCGATAGGAGCTAGGGTGAGAGGTCTACGGTTGAGTTCTCTCTCTCTCAGACGCTGGTCTATGCGCGAAGCCAACTTGATCAGGGACTCGAGGTTGTCCGGTGGTTCCCGAGTGGCCAGTTCATCTTGGATGGTGTCGGAAAGACCCTTCAAAAAGCATACTGTGAGCGCCTCGTCGTTCCAGCCACTTGCTGCTGCCACAGTGCGGAACTGGATGGCATAGTCCGTCACGCTGCGCCGACCCTGGCAGAGAGTCAGGAGCTGTTTGGCTGAGTCAGGGCCGTTGGTAGGACCTTGAAAAACTTGCTTGAATTCTTCAGCAAAGGTAGAGTAGCTGGCACAGCAGGGACTTTGGGCATCCCACACAGCAGTAGCCCAGGCTAGGGCTTTTCCCGACAGCAGGGTGATGATATATGCTATCTTGGACCGGTCGGTGGGAAACGACGATGGTTGCAGCTCGAAGGAGAGAGAACATTGGGTAAAAAAAACCTTACAAACACTCGGATCACCTGAGAACCGTTGGGGAGGCGGCAGACGAGGTTCAGCCAGGGGGTTAACTGCCACGGGCACTTGAATCTGATGTACTGGAGCAGAAGCGGTTGCCGGGAGAAGTCGATCAGAAATCTGCGTTATGGAAGTCAGCATCTCCGACAGAAGTTGAGAATGTCTAGCCATTAAGGCCTCTTGCTGAACCAGAGCAGCTTCGTGGCGTTGGACAGTCCCCTCGTGGTGGGACAGCATGGAAAAAAAATCCTGGGTACTGGCTGCCTCTCGGTTCATTATATTGGCTCAGTGTTTCTGTCAGGACCCGGTGTGAGAAACAGTCACTAAATAAATCGGCAGAACCCAGAAGATGAGGCAGACACAGCAGTACAAGAGACGGTGGTTTAATCAAAGAAAAGATCTTCCGGCAAAAATATAAATCCACAACGTCCAAAGAAAAGCCAAGAGACAAAAATAGATATCTTCCAAAATACAAAGAAAATCCACAAAGTGGTAAGAACAGCAAGGGAAAAAACAAACCTCAAAAGACTAATCCAAAATAAACAAGAACAAAACCAGCGAACCTCTGGAAAATCCAACAAGAGAAAAAGTTTAACAGCATGGCTGGGGCTGGGTGCTAACTTACAAACACTGAGCAAAGAACTGAGGAACACACAGGGTTTAAATACTAACAAGGGAACGACACACAGGTGCAAACAATAATAGAGCAAGGGAAAAACAAAAGGTACAAAAAAGGTGCAATGGGGACATCTAGTGACCAAAACCTGAACAGTCCTGGCCAAAACCTGACACATTGCACAACCTTCAATGTTATGTCATAATTACGTAAAATTCTGGCAAATTAGGCGGCCCAAACTGTTGCATATACACTGACTCTGTGTGCAATGAATGCAAGAGAAGTGACACAATTTCACCTGGTTAATATTTCCTGCTAACCTGGATTTCTTTTAGCTAAATATGCAGGTTTAAAAATATATACTTCTGTGTATTGATTTTAAGAAAGGCATTGATGTTCATGGTTAGGTACACATTGGAGCAACGATACGCACCGCATCGATTATATGCAACTCAGGACACGCTAGATAAACTAGTAATATCATCAACCATGTGTAGTTAACTAGTGATTATGATTGATTGATTGATTGTTTTTTATGAGATAAGTTTAATGCTAGCTAGCAACTTACCTTGGCTTACTGCATTCGTGTAACAGGCAGTCTCCTCGTGGAGTGCAATGAGAGGCAGGTGGTTAGAGCGTTGGACTAGTTAACTGTAAGGTTGTAAGATTGAATCACCCGAGCTGACAAGGTGAAAATCTGTCGTTCTGCCCCTGAACGAGGCAGTTAACCCACCGTTCCTAGGCCATCATTGAAAATAAGAATGTGTTCTTAACTGACTTGCCTAGTTAAATAAAGATTAAATAAAGGTGTAATTTTGTATTTTTTTTACAGATTTCCGATTGTTATGAAAACTTGAAATCGGCCCTAATTAATCGGCCATTCCGATTAATCGATCGACCTCTATTTTCTATACTATTCTACGTTATCTCATTCACTTAATAATGCTTACATACCTTGCATTACTCATCTCATATGTATATACTGTTTTTCTATACTATTCTACTCTATTCTACTGTGATAGACTGCATCCAGTTTGCCGAGTAGAGTATTGGAAGCTATTTTGTAGATGACATCGCCGAAGTCGAGGATCGGTAAGATAGTCAGTTTTACTAGGGTAAGTTTGGCGGCGTGAGTGAAGAAGGCTTTGTTGCGAAATAGGAAGTCGATTCTGGATTCTATTTCGCAACAAAGCCTCCTTCACTCACGCCGCCAAACTTACCCTAGTAAAACTGACTATCCTACCGATCCTCGACTTCGGCGATGTCATCTACAAAATAGCTTCCAACTCTACTCAGCAAACTGGATGCAGTTTATCACAGTGCCATCCGTTTTGTTACTTAAGCACCTTATACCAGCCACCACTGCGACCTGTATGCTCTAGTCGGCTGGCCCTCGCTGCATGTTCGTCGTCAGACCCACTGGCTCCAGGTCATCTACAAGGCTATGCTAGGTAAAGTGCCGCCTTATCTCAGTTCACTGGTCACGATGGCAACACCCACCCGTAGTACGCGCTCCAGCAGGTGTATCTCACTGATCATCCCTAAAGCCAAAACCTAATTTGGCCGCCTTTCCTTCCAGTTCTCTGCTGCCTGCGACTGGAACGAATTGCAAAAATCTCTGAAGTTGGAGACTTTTATCTCCCTCAACAACTTTAAACATCTGCTATCTGAGCAGCTAACCGATCGCTGCAGCTGTACATAGTCCATCGGTATATAGCCCACCCAATTTACCTACCTCATCCCCATACTGTTTTCATTTATTTACTTTTCTGCTCTTTTGCACACCAGTATCTCTATTTGCACATGATCATCTGATGATTTATCACCCCAGTGTTAATCTGCTAAATTGTAATTATTCGCTCCTATGGCCTATTTATTGCCTACCTCCTCATGCCTTTTGCACACATTGTATATAGATTCTCTTCTTTTTTCCCCCCCCTACTATGTTATTGACTTGTTTATTGTTTACTCCATGTGTAACTCTGTGTTGTTGTCTGTTCACACTGCTATGCTTTATCTTGGCCAGGTCGCAGTTGCAAATGAGAACTTGTTCTCAACTAGCCTACCTGGTTAAATAAAGGTGAAATAAAATTAAAAATTAAAATTAAATTTCTGGAGAGATTCATTTTTAAAGTTAGAAGTTCGAACTGTTTGGGCATAGACCTGAAAAGTATGACAGAACTTTGCAGGCTATCTCTACAGTAGATTGCAACTCCTCCCCCTTTGGCAGTTCTATCTTGATGGAAAATGTTATAGTTGGGTATGGAAATCTCAGAATTTTTGGTGGCCTTCCTAAGCCAGGATTCAGACACGGCAAGGACATCAGGGTTGGCGGAGTATGCTGAAGCAGTGAGTAAAACACACTTAGGGAGGAGGCTTCTGATGTTAACATGCATGAAATCAAGGCTTTTTCGATTACAGAAGTCAACAAATGAGAGCTCCTGGGGACACGCAGGGCCTGGGTTAACCTGTCTAGGATGAGAGTGGCGCTAGCGGCACTCCCCCCCCACCCCCACTGAAAAACCAGTGCCGCGAAATTCAAAAACAATATTTTTTTTAAATATTTAACTTTCACACATTAAAGTCCAATACAGCTAATGAAAGACACAGATCTTGTGAATCCAGTCAACATGTCCGATTTTTAAAATGTTTTACAGGGAAGACACAATATGTAAAGATGTACATCTATTACCTAAAAACACATTAGCATAATCCACCATCTTTTATTTGTCCACCAACACCAGTAGCTATCACCAATTCGGCTAAACTAAGATATTTATAGCCCCTAACCAAGAAAAAAACTAATCAGATGACAGTCTGATAACATATTTATGGTATGGGATAGGTTTTGTTAGAAAAAAGTGCATATTTCAGGTAGATGGCATAGGTTACAATTGCACCCACCGTCACAAATGGAATAGAAAAACTACTTAGAGCAACGTGTTTACCTACTTACTAATCATCAAACATTTCGTAAAAATACAC
The DNA here is from genome assembly GCF_045679555.1 of Salvelinus alpinus. Lineage (NCBI taxonomy): Eukaryota > Metazoa > Chordata > Actinopteri > Salmoniformes > Salmonidae > Salvelinus > Salvelinus alpinus. The sequence continues at coordinate 6,512,509 of NC_092101.1, forward strand.
AGCATACACGAATCGAAAGACACAGATCCTGTGAATACAGACAATATTTCAGATTTTCTAAGTGTCTTACAGCGAAAACACAATAAATCGTTATATTAGCATAGCACATAACACATAGCAGCCCAGCATTGATTCTAGCCAAAGTGAGCGATAAAAGTAAACATCGCCAAAATATATTAATTTTTTCACTAACCTTCTCAGAATTCTTCAGATGACACTCCTGTAACATCATATTACACAATCCATATAGAGTTTGATCGAAAATGTTTATATTTAGCCACCAAAATCATGGTTAGACAATGTGAAATGTAGCTCAGCTGGTCAGAAAAAGTCTGTGCGCCACTTAGACAGTGATCTACTCTTATACATAAATACTCATAAACGTGACTAAAAAATATAGGGTGGACAGGGATTGATAGACAATTTAATTCTTAATACAATCGCGGAATTACATTTTTTAAATTATCCTTACTTTTCAATACAGCTTGCGCCAAGCGAAGCTACGTCAAAAAACATGGCGTCCGAAGCCACTAACACTTTTCGACAGAAACACGATTTATCATAATAAAAATGTCCTACTTTGAGCTGTTCTTCCATCGGTATCTTGGGCAAAGGATCCTTTCTTGGGTCCAATCGTCTTTTGGTGGAAAGCTGTCCTCTTGCCATGTGGAAATGCCAACTGCGTTCGGGATGAACTGGAAGCGTGCCCAGCAATTCACAGCGTTTCAGAAATAAATGTCCCAAAATCGCACTAAACGGATATAAATTGCTATAAAACGCTTTAAATTAACTACCTTATGATGTTTTTAACTCCCATAACGAGTAGAAACATGACCCGAGTAATATTACTCCCTCCACTAATGCTTGGAACAGGTGCGGGTCGGTGTCCTCTATGCGCATGACGCAGCTCCAAAAGAGTGACTAGCCTCAGGGTTTTTTAATTTATAGTGCCTGTGAACGCGCAATCGACCCGATTCAAATCGTCATCACGTAAAGACATCCAGGGGAAGACGTAAGCAGTGTCCGTATAGTCATAGCAATAACAGTGCCCTTTTAACTGACTCCAGAACAGTGGCCAAAATTTCTGGAATCTGACTCCATGTCAGGGAAATTGCTGTAGAATGGGCTCTGTTCCACTTAGAGACAAAATTTCAACTCCTATAGAAACTATAGACTGTTTTCTATCCAATAATAATAATAATATGCATATTGTACGATCAAGAACTTTGTGGGAAGCCGTTTCAAAAAATTACACGATTAGCATAAATAGCCACAACAGCGCCCTCATCCCCAACAGGTTAACCTCCACATCACCCGAGGAACAGAGGAGGAGTAGGATGAGGGTACGGCTAAAGGCTATCAAAACTGGTCATCTAGTGCGACAGATAAACAAAAAAAATAAACAAAATGGAGTACTGTGATTAATGAACAGTCCAGCAGGCATCAGCTATGTAGCCAAGTGATCATAGTGTCCAGTGAACAGCAATAGATGGAGCAGGGAAGCCGCTGCGTAGTCGTTACTACGCTAGCACGCGGAAGACACGGTGTTTAGAGTTAGCAGGCTGGGGTAAGTAGAAGCGTCTGCTCCGCCGTTCGGCAACGGCCGGTTGAGGGCACAGCGGATGGAATTACGTCTGCGGACCAGTCGTGGTGGTACGGCAGGGCGTCGTGTCGACAAAGGGTCCTGGCCAGATGGCGAAAGAGGTATTGTAGTTGTAGTCATTTCTTTTGCTAGCCGGGAGATGCGCATGGCTCACGGCTAACTGGTGCCAGCTTCGGGGCTGGGGCGTTAGCCACTATAGCCACTCAGTAGCAGCGATGATCCGCTGCAAAGGTCCAGAGCTTACGGCAAGTGTCCGGCGGAGTAGTGGATTCTAGCCGTGTCTGGGTAGCCGGGTGATCACAGAGTAGGCCGGTAGGTGTGCCAGGCTCAGGGCTAGCTTCGGGGCTGGGTCACTCGGTGGCAGCTAGCTAGCTGTGATGATCAGGAGTAATGGTCCAGGGTTTACGGCAGGAATCCGGCGTTGTAGTGGAGAAAAACAGTCCAAGGCTGGTGTCACGTTCCTGACCTGTTTTATGTTATTTTTGTATGTGTTTAGTTGGTCAGGGCGTGAGTTGGGGTGGGCATTCTATGTTTTGTGTTTCTATGTTTAGGTCACTTGTAATTAGCCTTATATGGTTCTCAATCAGGGACAGGTGTTTGACGTTTCCTCTGATTGAGAACCATATATAGGTTGGCTGTTCACACTGTTTGTTTGTGGGTGATTGTCTTCTGTGTCTGTGTATGTTGCACCACACGGGACTGTTTCGGTTTGTTTGTTCGTTTGATGTAGTCCGTTCCTGTTCGTGAGTTCTTCGTGCTTTTATGTAAGTTCCATGTTCAGGTCTGTCTACGTTGTCCGTTTGTTATTTTGTAATCATTTCAAGTATAGTTCGTTTTTGTTCTTGTTTAAATAAATTCATTATGTCTACATACCTCGCTGCGTATTGGTCCACCGATCCTTCTCTCCTCTCCTCTTCCGAGGAAGAGGAGGACGACACCCGTTACAGAATCACCCACCAACCTAGGACCAAGCGGCGGGGGAGAGCTCAACAGCGAAACCAGGACTCGTGGACTTGGGACGAAGTATTGGAGGGAAAAGGACACTGGGCGCACATTGGGGAATATCGCCGCGCTCGTGAGGAGATGGAGGCAGCGAGAGCCCAACAGCGGTGGTATGAGGAGGCAGCAAGGAGACGTGGCTGGAAGCCTGAAAAGCCCGTGAGTACTACCCAAAAATTTCTTGGGGGGGGGATAAGAGGTAGTGGGCCAAGGGCAGGTAGGAGACCTGCGCCCACTTCCCAGGCTAACCGTGGAGAGCGGAAGTACGGGCAGACACCGTGTTACGCAGTAGAGCGCACGGTGTCTCCTGTACGTGTGCATAGCCCGGTGCGGGTTATTCCACCTCCCCGCACTGGCAGGGCTAGATTGAGTATTGAGCCGGATGTCATGAAGCCGGCCCTACATATCTGGCCACCAGTGCGTCTCCTCGGGCCGGCTTACATGGCGCCAGCCTTACGCATGGTGTCCCCGGTTCGCCTACATAGCCCGGTGCGGGTTATTCCACCTCCCCGCACTGGTCGGGCGACGGGGAGCATTCAGCCAGGTAAGGTTGGGCAGGCTCAATGCTCAAGGGAGCCAGTACGCCTGCACGGTCCGGTATTTCCGGCGCCACCTCCCCGCTCCAGGCCAGTACCACCAGTGCCTACACCACGCACCAGGCTTCCAGTGCGTCTCCAGAGCCCTGTTTCTCCTCCACGCACTAGCCCTGTGGTGCGTGTCTTCAGCCCAGTGCCTCCAGTCCCGGCACCACGCACCAAGCCTCCTGTGCGTCTCCAGAGCCCTGTACGCACTGTTCCTTCTCCCCGTACTCGCCCTGATGTGCGTGCCCTCAGCCCGGTAACACCAGTGCCGGTACCACGCACCAGGCCTATAGTACGCCTTAAGAGTCCAGTGTGCCCTGTTGTTGTTCCCCGCACTAGCCTGAAGGTGCGTGTCTTTAGCCCGGTACCTCCAGTTCCGGTACCACGCACCAGGCCTACAGTGCGTCTCAGCTGGCCAGAGTCTGCCGTCTGCCCAACGGCGCCTGAACTGTCCGTCTCCCCAGCGCCATCTGAGCCATCCGTCTCCCCAGCGCCATCTGAGCCATCCGTCTCCCCAGCGCCATCTGAGCCATCCGTCTCCCCAGCGCCATCTGAGCCATCCGTCTCCCCAGCGCCATCTGAGCCATCCGTCTCCCCAGCGCCATCTGAGCAATCTGTCTGTCCCGAGCGATTAGAGCCGCCCGTCTGTCCCGAGCCGTCAGAGCCGTTAGTCAGTCAGGAGCCGCTAGAGCCATTCGTCAGTCAGGATCTGCCAGAGCCGCCAACCAGACAGGATCTGCCAGAGCCGCCAACCAGACAGGATCTGCCCAAGCCGCCAACCAGACAGGATCTGCCAGAGCCGCCAACCAGACAGGATCTGCCAGAGCCGCCAACCAGACAGGATCTGCCAGAGCCGCCAACCAGACAGGATCTGCCAGAGCCGCCAACCAGACAGGATCTGCCAGAGCCGCCAGCGAGCCATGAGCAGCCAGAGCCGTCAGCGAGCCATGAGCAGCCAGAGCCGTCAGCGAGCCATGAGCAGCCAGAGCCGTCAGCGAGCCATGAGCAGCCAGAGCCGTCAGCGAGCCATGAGCGTCCAGAGCCGTCAGCCAGCCATGAGCGTCCAGAGCCGTCAGCCAGCCATGAGCGTCCAGAGCCGTCAGCCAGCCATGAGCGTCCAGAGCCGTCAGCCAGCCATGAGCGTCCAGAGCCGTCAGCCAGCCATGAGCTGACCCTTAGCTTAGAGCTGCCATTTATCCAGAACTGCCCCTCAGTCCAGAGCTGTCTCTCTGTCCGGAGCTGCCCTTCAGTCCGGAGTTGCCCCTCTATCCTGAGCTACCTCTCTATCCTGAGCTACCTCTCTATCCTGAGCTATCCCTCTGTCCTGAGCTACCTTGTCCCGGAGCTGTCCTTTATCTTGGTGTTGCCCCTTAAATTAGGTGGGTGGAGTAAGAGGGTGGTCATTGTGAGGGGGATAAAGAAGCAGGGATTTATTATGGTGGGATGGGAACCACGCCCAGAGCCTGAGCCGCCACCATGGACAGATGCCCACCCAGACCCTCCCCTAGACTTTTGGTGGTGCGTCCGGAGTTCGCACCTTGAGGGGGGGGTTCTGTCACGTTCCTGACCTGTTTTATGTTATTTTTGTATGTGTTTAGTTGGTCAGGGCGTGAGTTGGGGTGGGCATTCTATGTTTTGTGTTTATATGTTTAGGTCACTTGTAATTAGCCTTATATGGTTCTCAATCAGGGACAGGTGTTTGACGTTTCCTCTGATTGAGAACCATATATAGGTTGGCTGTTCACACTGTTTGTTTGTGGGTGATTGTCTTCTGTGTCTGTGTATGTTGCACCACACGGGACTGTTTCGGTTTGTTTGTTCGTTTGATGTAGTCCGTTCCTGTTCGTGAGTTCTTCGTGCTTTTATGTAAGTTCCATGTTCAGGTCTGTCTACGTCGTTTTCTTATTTTGTAGTTTGTTGAAGTGTTTTCGGTTTTCGTCAGTACTTTAATAAACTTCATTATGTCCAAATATCACGCTGCACTTTGGTCCAATCCCTACTCCTCCTCTTCGTCTGAAGAGGAGGAGGACACCCGTTACAGCTGGTAGGTATTAACCAGGCTTAAAAGGTTGGTGCCTGTGCAGAAAGTAAAAGCCGCTAGCATCGGCTAACAATTGCCTAAATAGCTAGTAGCTTATTAGCTGGTTAGCTGCTGATGGCTCACTTCTGATGGAGGTTTTGGCTATAAGGTCTAAAAAAAAATTGCGGATCCGTCACATTGAGTGAGACGGGTTACCGGAAGGTATATTTAATTTAAAAATAGAAAAGAGATTGAAAATAAATTTAAATATATACAAAAAAGACGAAAAATACAAAAAGTAAACGAGAGGACGACAAACCACGTCTGCACTGCTACCCCATCTTGGAAAAACTATCACATGCACACACGTTCACTATCACATGCATACACTCTCACTAGCATTTACGATCTATAATTAACTCGCCCATATTTTTTTATTTTATATGATATATAATTAAAACAGTTTGCACAGGCAGGGCCCGCAGATTTTTTTTATTTACCATTTTATAAGACTCCAGATTGAGCACAACATTGTGTTTAGATGTACTGTAAAAGTCTCACTGGCCTATTAGGGAGGTTGAGAGCTCTGTGAACCACAGATGTAAAGTAGTCAAGAGGCCATAAAAATAGCAGAGACACCAGTCCAACATTTAAGTCAATTTCAAAAAGCACAGATAGGTCAAAAACACAAATAGGGTAGCAGATTGCACAAGGCAACATATCATTCAATACACTCATGGAGAGCTAACTGTCTAATGCTAGACAATAGGCAAAGTGTAAAATGGCTTACCGTGCAGTATTTAAAAAAAAAAATCAAGTTACAATTATGGGTAACACTTTACTTGACACCTTGTGTCATAAAACGTTATAATACGGTCATAACCGTATCATAATATGTCATAACAGCTGACATAACGTGTAATAACCTGTTATAATATGGTCAACACTGTCATGCTGAGGGGTATTCCTGTCTGGAATAAAGCCCTTTTGTGGGGAAAAACTCGTTCTGATTGGCTGGGTCTGTTTCCCCAGTGGGTGGGCCTGGCTACCAAATGAGTTGGCCTCCAAGCTCCATCTTTGGCTGCACCCCAGCCCAGTCATGTGAAATCCATAGACTAGGGCCTAATGAATTTATTTAAATTGACTGATTTCCTTATATGAACTGTAACTCAGTAAAATCTTTGAAATTGTTGCATGTTTTTGTTCAGTATGTGTCACAACAGGTGTAAATATATGGGTCATGACAGTGTTATGACCATATTATGACAGGTTATGACAAGTTATGTCAGCTGTTATGACATATTATGACATGGTTATGACCGTATCATAACGTGTTATGACGCTTGGGGGCAAGTAAAGTGTTGCCCAATTATGCTGTATTAATATAATTAACTTTCATCACTGTGTACTATAACATAAATCATAATAAACAAACATATCTTCACTGTGCAAGTTCATAGGGTATGGGAGTGGATGTGGGGGATGCATCTGTCCCTAGGACATCAACATGAAACCTGCTGAAAAGGAGTAAGCAGGATGATGCCAAGTTAACAATGAGAGAGAGAGAGAAATCAGTGGTAATCAGTGGTAATACTAACAAAGAACAAGATATACTTTGTTAGTATCCTAAGGCTGACTGTCACGTCACTCTTCACCAAGATTACAGCAAAATGATGCAGGGCTGCTCCTTACATCACATCTTCACCCCCCCCCCCCCCCCCCCACACACACACACACCCTCAATACTCCTATGGGTTTAACCGTTTCAGGGTTCCCTTGACAACAACATCTAAGAGAGCTCTTGGAGTCATGCCCAGGTGACACAATTAGCGGAAGTTTTCCCCTTGAGCACTTGTTAACAAAGGAGCAATGTGCAATGCACAGGATAGCAAGCAAAAAGGTACAAATGGATGTGCTGAGAAATGGTAGCATCCACCTCAATGCAAAGGGAGAGGCTTGGGAGGACGAGTGTGGGCCAACCCCTCTTGTGTCTCAGTTGGAGCCAGGACATTAACTATAATTGGCCTTTCCTCTTTACCTGGTAGTTTCCTGAGATTCTGTAAACCACAGATATTGGGTGGATTGCCTGTCCCCATTGGCCGAAGGATGATTAGCAGGGAAGATATGGAGGTCTCTATCATGTAATGAAAAAAGGGTTAGCCAAGATCATTATTTAGAGTTAGCCCTTTGGCAATTACAGTAAGTGCTTTGAAGACCCCTCGTAAGGATGTTTTATTAACTCAAATAGCACAAGGTCTTCTATCAATAACGGACCAGCATCATTGAAGATCCATGACCTTGATCTTTTTGCTTGCTAAATCTTCATAACGTTCAGTATGGGGCCCCATTCAATCAAAACTAATATGCCTCACCAGGCTTTCCGGGATACGTAAGAAAGCATGTTCTTGAATCAATCACTTCATACATATCCCGGAAAGTTAGTTACCAGCTTTCATTAAATAGGGCTCTTAGTGATGTCACGTTTTACTGTCTTTATGTCTCAATAGGCTACTTACTTAGTGTTTGGGAATAGGTTAGGTAGTTCAGGCAGCACACTTCAGCTCACTACCACTTCCACACTCGATTCCCCCAGGGGGCAGCAGCAACCTTGTCCAAACGCGGAGCCTGGTTGACAAAGAACACAGGTGCTGCCAATTAAGGTGATCTTCAGTCATAGTGCTGGCTTGGAGAGCGATGAGGCTGCTGGTTGGTTTGGTGGCCATGAAGCCTTTCGTTTGGTTTTGATTCTTTACTTTGGGTCTGCCTGTTAGTTGTTTTTGGATGTGTTTATTTTCGTCATCATCAAATCAATAATCTGTTTGGACTGGCCAACCAAGAGGTCAAGAGAGACAGAGCTGACCCTGAACCAAGGTAAGGTTACTGTCTCCCTGGGCACATGTATAGTATATTCAACACCAAGGCGCATATATTGATTTCTCACAGAGATTCACATCTTAAATCAGGTTACAGAACCGATTCCTGATCAGAACAACAGTAAGTGATGGTCCACCTCACGACGCATGCTTGTTTACAGACAAGATTTAGGTCTGCATCCTGGCACCGCAATTTGTCTTATTTTATGCTAAATAGATGGCGGCATTCAAGAACAGCTATCTTTATGGGCGATCGTCACGTGGACATCATGGGGTTTCACAACCGTCTCTCTGTAATGCATCACTCTCGTCGGCATTGGCCTAACTGTATCTCGGGTCTTAAGGGGCTTCATTCATTGTGTGCACACTGCGTAGTGTATTTACATGTGCTACTAGACTTCACTTGACTGTGTGAGTGACTACTACAGGTTGGTCCCATGGTCTCCATGATGGACGCTATGAATGAGAACGATGTGTTCATCTGTGATTCATAGCTTACGTCATGGACACCCTAGGACCACCCTGTAGATGTCACTCATAAAGTCAGGCGAAGGCTAGCAGCACTGGCAAATACACTGTGCAGTGTGCAGCATAAAGTCAGATACTGTATGTACGGACCAACAATAATGACAATGGTATGCAATAGAAAATCCGTGAGGGTGCTACTGCTGCTGGTCATGAATTTAATGTTAAGAGACTGAGAGGATACAGTAATCCAGTTAATAGCATGTACTCTCCCTTCGCTTTTGGATGATAGTCACAGACACGACAACGCTATGGATGCAAGGATTAACCATCCATGATATAACCATTTTAGTTGTAACCTTGTTTTTAAGCTACACGGTAGTTGTTTACATTTACTTTGTTCACAAACGTTGGAGTAAAACAAGCTTATATTTCGGGTTTTGATGAGGTACGACAGTTGAACTAAGCTCATGAGGCATTTATACCTTGTATTCTTCAAGAATGAATGCTTACATATAATTTGCCTGGCTACCCAGATTACGGCCAAAAGCTACACCACGCCCACAGAGTTAGTTTCTTCTCCTCGATGAGTCTGGCTCGTAGTACCTCCCCGAACTTTCACAGAATGTGAACACATTCTGAGCTGTCTGATTGCTCCAGAAACCGATGGTTTGGGCCAGAGCCAGAACTTATGTGGGTGAAGCGGCGGTTTGAAAATGTGTCGTTGGCTATGATACTCTGAGTAGTTAGAGATCATCCAATTGCTGATGACTTCGTTTTGTTTGCCCCTTTAACAGGCATTGACTTTCATACAGAAAAACTTTTACATGTGGAATCGCAAGTTCACATGTGAGAAACAATCACATGTGGACATTTTTCACATCTGTAACTGCAATTGTTTTTTCCTACATGTGAACCTGCAAATTAGATTTTCATATGTGATTTGAATTTACATGTGAAAATGTGGTGTTAAAATGTCAACTCTAAATGTAATACATGTGAAAATATGGTTTCACGTGGGAAATTTAAGCTCAACATGTGAAAACAGCTATTTCACGCTGCTAATTTGACGTGTTTTTTTTGTAAGGCCCTGCAGTGCTTCTCTCAGTGCTTCTCTAAGCCATCATTTCTCATTAGCCGGTTGGGGTCTGTCCCCTTAATAATTCCCATTAATGTCAGCAATCTTTTTATATTTGTGCCAGAAGTGAGGAACATTTTGTAATTGAATACAGAGGAAATTATCTAATTAAGTGGCAGGGGCCCTAAAAGACCTCCGAAATGATTTGCTTCTCTCATTAAGGGCCCATTTTGCTGAAGATTATACAGCAGGATGTTACGCTTTGAGGTTTGGAGGGTGAAATGAAGTAAGGATTTCAATTCCTTCATAAAACGATCGATCATGACTTTTGGCTGGAGGTGCCTCCATGCAACACTTAGCTATTACAGTTCCAGTATCTTGGAACTCAAATTGTTCTCCCCAAGCAAACATACAATGTATTCGCACTGGCATTCCTCATAACTGTTTGACAACCTATTATGATAATGTACAAATTGTCTTAAAACAACATAGTACAGTACAAAATGATAGGATACAAGATTATTATTCAAGCTCAATAACATGCCTAAAAAGACAGCTAATACTGTAGCTCTTTCTCTCTCTGCACTAAATCAACAACAGCAGAGGGTGAAGTGAGGTAACTTCAAACTGTCTTTCTTGGAAATAAACAAAGTTAGTTAGTCTCAGTGCAGGATAAAACACTAATAAACTCCCATTAAGTAAACCGGGCCAGCATTTTCAGGTTGCTGCAGATCCAGAACACTCCCACAGTTAGTCATTCACAGACAATCACATTCATATTTATTTTGTGTACTGAATATCTTTGTCAGAGTTGAGCTGTTATTCACACAAGTTTACAGGAATTAGATGTATGTGTCATTCTGAAAGGGAGACAAAAGTCCGCACTGAGAAACGTGTCTGTCTATTGATCTACAAAAGTACTTGTAATCGTCATAAAATTTTCTCTGAAATACCGCACAGTACAAAAAACGCTGCGTTAGGAGGACCACGTCCTTGTCAGCTAGCCTATTGTCCCAAATTGACAAGTGAAGAATAAGACCTTTACTAATTCTCAAATATGCTGAGATGCAGGTAATCAGTTTCCCAATTTAGCAATTAATGGCGGGGTCAAACTTTTTTTTCTTCTCAATTTGGCTTGAGTGGCTAATAACCAGCCACATTATTAATTCCAAGAAAATACAGTTGCATCATTGTTAGAGCCACAGCTCGAGAAAATACGGACGGGTCATGAAACCGCGGGCAGCACCTTTCATATCAAGCGTATTCTAAGTGTAACTTCATGGCTTGTAAATAAAAAATGTTAGTGCCTTCATTAAGATTTTGCTTGCAAACACAACTCTGGAGAGCAAGGATGGAAAATGTCATGTTTCCTCTCTGATCACATTGTGTGCACATGGCACAAGCAGACAATAATGACGGTGGGGCCATTTTTATCAAACCAAATCAATCGTTTCAATCTGCTTTGTCACTAGAGCACAGGATGGCAAATGGGCCAGTTAAACCTGGGACAACTACTTCAGGGTAATGATAATGGATGGGATGTGACCTATGCCACATCAGTGTTGGTAAACCTACAGCAACAGCCCAAGGATGCCTCACAGGCAAGGTGATTAGCTTTAGCATGGGTTTGGGAAGGGAGATAAACAACTGCTAATGGCTTAGCAATTACACTTGGGGAAACACACACACACACCGTAAGTCTCCGCCTCTGCCAAGGCTGGCTAAATGGGCACTGGGAGAGGCAGATGACGGATTCACAGAGCTAGCACTCAACTGAGCTGTGGGTCCTCAGGGGAAAAACAGAACACCCATGAACTGGTGGGGGGGATGGGGAGGAATGGTGGGTCACAAAAGATCATGTCATCACTTTGTTTGAATTACATTTTTTACACAGAGGATCACTACAAAGTGCACAGTGGATACAGTTCATAACAAAAAAATACATCTGTCAAATGAAGTGGACATCAGAGTGGCTGGGTCAAATAGAGTGTCATGATTGTGTGTGTGTGTCTGTGCAGGTGTGTTGGGGGGGGGGGGGGGGGCAAACAATACACTGTTTCAAAAGACCTACACTTGTACACATCACCACATGTTATAACGTCTGGGTCAAGTTGTCATTTCCAAGAAAAGGGTCAAAAGGGCATGTTGTGTCTGAGTTTGAGCAGTGTCGTCTGCTTGCAATTGCAGCTGGTGAGTGAGCAACAAGAGAGCCGCCCCCTGCTAAGCCCCTCCATCGACGACTTCCTCTGTGAGACCAAGTGCGATGGAGCTGCCCGCCCAGTGACTTCAAACACAGCAGGTACCTCCACTGACCTCCCACTCCTCTCTGTCTACCCAGCCCCGAGCTGCAGTCACACCTTCATGCATTAGTCATTGACATTTCATAACACTATGACATAACACTGTAACCTATTTCAGACAGAGAACAGGGTGCTAACCTGTAAAACCAAACAAAGGCTATGTTTACATGACTCTCTTTCAAACAGCCCCTTATTTACCACGTTCTTATAGGTAACAGAATGGTAACAGAATGCTGAGACTCAGGTTTTATAACTTTAAAATGCATGCCAAATGGAAACCAATGATTGCAAAGTTATACCATACATCTCTGTGGCCGCTGATTGGCTGTATACCCGGGGCGCAGGATGGTTGGAGTTTTGAACAAAGCAGCATGACAGAAATATGAGGCCAAGTTTTCAAACTAGCGATCGTTTCTTTAAGATACAGTGCCTTCACTAAACCTAAACCTAACCCTAACCTTAACCCGTATCCTAACCCTAAACCTAACCCTAACCTTAGTAGCCAGTTGCTTATCAACAGATAGTATGACCATCTGTATTGTAGATTATCTACAGTGCCTTCACTAAACCTAAACCTAGCCCTAACCTTAACCCGTATCCTAACCCTAAACCTAACCCTAACCTTAGTAGCCAGTTGCTTATCAACAGATAGTATGACCATCTGTATTGTAGATTATCTACAGTGCCTTCACTAAACCTAAACCTAGCCCTAACCTTAACCCGTATCCTAACCCTAATCCTAACCCTAACCTTAGTAGCCAGTTGCTTATCAACAGATAGTATGACCATCTGTATTGTAGATTATCTACAGTGCCTTCACTAAACCTAAACCTAGCCCTAACCTTAACCCGTATCCTAACCCTAATCCTAACCCTAACCTTAGTAGCCAGTTGCTTATCAACAGATAGTATGACCATCTGTATTGTAGATTATCTACAGTGCCTTCACTAAACCTAAACCTAGCCCTAACCTTAACCCGTATCCTAACCCTAATCCTAACCCTAACCTTAGTAGCCAGTTGCTTATCAACAGATAGTATGACCATCTGTATTGTAGATTATCTACAGTGCCTTCACTAAACCTAAACCTAGCCCTAACCTTAACCCGTATCCTAACCCTAAACCTAACCCTAACCTTAGTAGCCAGTTGCTTATCAACAGATAGTATGACCATCTGTATTGGAGATTATCTACAGCCCCTTCAGAAAGTATTCACACCACTTGACGTTTTCCAAATGTTGTTGTGTTACAGCCGGAATTTAAAATTGATTAAATTGAGTTTTTTGTCACTGGCCTACACGCAATACCCCATAATGTCGAAGTGGAATTATACTGAACAAATATATAAACGCAACATGTAGAGTGTTGGTCCCATGTTTCATGAGCTGAAATAAAATATCCCAGGCATTTTCCACACGCACAGAAAGCGTATTTGTCAAAATAAAATTGGCACAAATTTGTTTACATCCCTGTTAATGAGCATTTCTCCTTTGCCGAGATAATCCATCCACCTGGCAGGTGTGGCATGTCAAGAAGCTGATTAAACAGCATGATCATCACACAGGTGCTGGGGACAATAAAAGGCCACTCTAAAACGTACATTTTTGTCACCCAACAAATGTCATAGATGTCTTCAGTTTTGAGGGCGCATGCAATTGGCACGCTGACTGTAGGAATGTCGACTAGAGCTGTTGACAGATCATTTAATGTTCATTTCTCTACCATAAGCAACTCCAACGTCGTTTTAGAGAATTTGGCGGTACGTCCAACCGGCCTCACACCTGCAGACCACGTGTAACCACGCCAGCCGAGACAGCTGATGAAAGTATTTCTGTCTGTAATAGAGCCCTTTTGTGGGGGGGAAATAATTCTGATGACTGTGCCTGGCTCCACAGTGGGTGGGCCTATGCCTAGTCCTGTGAAATCCATAGATTAGGGCCTAATGAATTTATTTCAATTGACTGATTTCCTTATATGAACTGTAACTCAGTAAAATCTTTGAAATTGTTGCATGTTGCATTCATATTTTTGTTCAGTATATGTTTTTTAAAAATGTTTACAAATTAATAAAACATTTAGTCAATAGGTATTCAACCCCTTTGCTATGGCAAGCCTAAATAAGTTCAGGAGTAAATGTTTGCTTAACCAGTCACAGCATGGACTCACTCTGTGTGCAATAATAGTGTTTAATATGATTTTTGAATGATTACCTTCTCTGTGCCCCGCACATAAAATTATCTGTAAGGTCCCTCAGTCGAGCATTACATTTCATTTCATTACAGATCGAACCGAAACGACCAGGGAGGTTTTCTAATGCCTCGTAAAGATGCACAGCTATTGGTAGATGGGTAAAACAACAAAAAACAGACATGGAATATTCCTTTGAGCATAGTGAAGTTATAAATTACACTTTGGATGGTGTATCAATACACCCAGTCACTACAAAGATACAGGCTTCCTTCCTAATTCACTTGCCGGAGAGGAAAGAAACCGCTCAGGGATTTCACCTCGAGGCCAACGGTGACATCACTACAGATCCAGGTTTGATCCCGGGCTATGTCACAGCCAGCCGCCACAGGGAGACCCATGAGGCGATTGGCCCAGCGTCGTCTGGGTTAGGGGAGGGTTTGGCCGGCTGGGATGTCCTTGTCCCATCGCACTCTAACGACTCCTTGTGACGGCTGGGCGCATGCATGCTAACTTCGGTCGCCAGCTGTACGGTGTTTCCTCCAACACATTGGTGCGAGCAGTGTGTCAAGAAGTAGTGTGGCTTGGGCGTGGTCGTGTTTCGGAGGACGCATAGCTCTCGACCTTCGCCTCTCCCGAGTTTGTACAGGAGTTGCCGCGATGGGGCAAGACTGTAACTACCAATTGGATATCATGAAATTTGGGAGAAAAGGGGGTAAAAAGTAGTTCAATAGTTGTGATAGGAGAAAACTGAGGATGGATCAACAACATTTTAGTTACTCCTCAACACTAACCTAATAGGCAGAATGAAAAGAAGAAAGCCTGTATCCTGTTTGCAACAAGGCACGAAAGTAATACTGCAAAAAATGTGGCAAAGCGTTTAAATTTTTGTCCTGTATACAAAGCATTATGTTTCACAGAAGAAAGAGACAGAGATATAGGGGACGTAGGTCTGGGTGCCTTGTAAGGATCCGACGGCGAGTGGGTAATTTGTCTTTACCATCGGTCCAATTAGCCAATGTACAATCATTGGATAATAAAATAGAACTACGAGCACGTATATCCAACCAACGGGATATTAAAAACTGTAATATCTTATGTATGGCTGAACAACGACATGAAAAACATACAGCTGGTGGGTTTTACGCTTTTTCGGCAGGATAGAACAGCTGCCTCCGGTAAGACAAGGGGTGGCGGTCTGTGTATATTTGTAAACAACAGCTGGTGCACAAAATGTAAGGAAGTCTTGAGGTTTTGCTCGCCTGAGGTAGAGTATCTCATAACAAGCTGTAGACCACACTATTTACCAAGACAGTTTTCATCTATATTCTTCGTAACTGTTTATTTACCACCACAAACCGATGCTGGCACTAGGACCACACTCAATGAGCTGTATACGGCCATAAGCAAACAGGAATACACTCATCCAGAGGCGGCGTTCCTAGTGGCCGGGGACTTTAATGCAGGGAAACTTCAATCCATTTTGACTAATTTCTACCAGCATGTTAATGTGAACCAGAGGGGGAAAAAACTATAGACCACCTTTACTCCACACACAGAGACATGTACAAAGCTCTCCCTCAACCTCCATTTGGCAAATCTGACCATAATTCTATCCTCCTGATTCCGGCTTACGAGCAAAAACTAAAGCAGAAAAGCACCAGTGACTCGGTCAATAAAAAAGTGGTCAGATGAAGCAAACGCTAAGCTACAGGACTGTTTTGCTAGCACAGACTGGAATATGTTCCGGGATTCTTCCGATGGCATTGAGGAGTAAACCAAATCAATCACTGGCTTCATCAATAAGTACATTGATGATGTCGTCCCCACAGTGACTGTATGTACATACCCCAACCAGAAGCCATGGATTACAGGCAACATCCGCACTGCGCTAAAGGGTAGAGCTGCTGCTTTCAAGGAGTGGGACTCTAACACGGAAGCTTATAAGAAATCCCACTATGCCCTCCAACGAACCATCAAACAGGCAAAGCATCAATACAGGACTAAGATCGAAACGTACTACACCGGCTCTGACGCTCGTCGGATGTGGCAGGGCTTGCAAACTATTACAGACTACAAAGGGAAGCACAGCCGCGAGCTGCCCAGTGACACAAGCCTACCAGATGAGCTGAATTTTGTCTATGCTCACTTTGAGGCAAGTAACACTGAAACATGCATGAGAGCATCAGCTGTTCCGGACGACTGTGTGATCAAGCTGTCCGTAGCCGATGTAAACAGGTCAACATTCACAAGGCCGCAGGGCCAGACGGATAACCAGGACGTGTACTCTGAGCATGCGCTGACCAACTGGCAAGTGTCTTCACTGACTTTTTCAACCTTTCACTGACTCAAGTCTGTAATACCAACATGTTTCAAGCAGACCACCATAGTTCCTGTGCCCAAGACCACTAAGGTAACCTGCCTAAATGACTACCGACTCTTAGCACTCATGTCTGTAGCCATGAAGTGCTTTGAAAGGCTGGTCATGGCTCACATCAACACCATTATCCCAGAAACCCTAGACCCACTCCAATTTGCATACCGCCCCAGCAGATCCACAGATGATGCAATCTCTATTGCATTCCACACTGCCCTTTCCCACCAGGACAAAAGGAACACCTATGTGAAAATGCTATTCATTGACTACAGCTCAGCGTTCAACATCATAGTGCCCTCAAAGCTCATCATTAAGCTAAGGACCCTAGGACTAAACACAGGGTAGGTAACAACACATCTGCCATGCCATGCAGATCCTCTACATGGGGGCCCCTCAGGGGTGTGTGCTCAGTCCCCTCCTGTACTCCCTGTTCACTCATGACTGCATGGCCAGGCACGACTCCAACACCCCCATTAAGTTTGCTGATGACATAACATTGGTAGGCCTGATCACCAACAATGATGAGACGGCCTATAGGGAGGAGGTCAGAGACCTGGCCGTGTGGTGCCAGGACAGCAACCTCTCCCTCAACGTGATCAAGACATGGAGGTGATTGTGGCACGCCCCCATTCACATCGATGGGGATGTAGTGGAGCAGGTTGAAAGCTTCAAGATCCTTGGTGTCCACATCATTGTCATACCACTACTGTGAGGATCCAAAGGATCAGGTTACAGTGGATCAGCTCTACAGTGCTCTCTCTCTGTCCCGCAGGGGAGGGTTTTATGACAACTCACTCGATCGTAAACTATAGGCAGCAGACGATTCCTTTTTGTATCTAATTTGGGTGATCCGAATGTCTGTGTGCCTTGTGAAGAGTTTACTGCCCAAGAACTTCAACATCAAACAATGGGCACCAGGACAATATATCTCATCCTCCGAATGTTGGCAATGATGAGAAATGGAATGTGAAAGATGAATGTCCATTTTGTGATGTCATTAAAAGTTAAATGAAGACGTTATAATGAAAACATTGTAACTTTAAGGGTTTTCACAACGTGTATATCATGTTTACATACTTTACGTTATATAGAAAATATCCAGTGTAAAGAGAATGTTTTTGTGATGATAAGATTGTGAGTTTAGTTCTCTAACGAGATCATAGTAAATTGTGATACCTTGCCTCGTATCTAGACACACGCCAGGGAACCCAGAGAGCATGTCAGCATGACGTAAACACCCCCTTTTTACCCGAGGGTATGAAGCATTTGAGTTAAGATTTAACATATCAGACTAGGATGACCAAGAGCTATAGCTGAGGTCTACGATTAGTCACAACCCTGCAACGCAGATGAGGTTGAAGAAGACAAAGGAACCTCTTAACAATCAATGCTACGGTTGAGTAGCTGTTCTCAGTACTGTATCTAAGAAGGTGAATTTAAGCAGGACCTTCCAGTTATTCTCTTCAAATCATTGTTCGTCTACATGGCTTTCATCACCACTCTGGGATCATCGACACGGCTGATTAGCCATCCTCAGGAGACCACTCTTCCAGAATGAGTGCAAGTAAACAGACCACTAAGATGGACAGTGTGATATCTTGTGGACAATCAGAGACTTACACCCGAGAACAAAGGAGAGGGCCATCCAAAGAACAAGGCCTCGGACCCTTATCACCAAGCGGAACCCGGCCCACGAAGGCCTGGGCCCAACAGAGATACCCGACGAAGACCTTCAACACGTAAATACATGCATTACTTCTTACCCGTAAGGGCGGCAGTTCGGGGTAAGGTATTAGGGCTAAACGAAGCGTAGCTTACAAATGTATCCAAGTGTCTCTCTCTCTCATCAATTTCTAATCAATAACCTATTCCGTGTGTATGTACATCTGTTATCATTTAGCTTGTTAGTAAATAAATAATCAACTCAATTTGTGTGGTACGGAATTATCATTGAGACCCGGGTTTGTGCAGATTTACGGAGTCTACGACATTCAGAATGAGACTGATATGAAGAAATTACAAAATAATGACTGGTAGGATATCGATATATTCTTGAGTTAATTCGGGAAACAGTAACTCATTAAACAAACTTTTACCAGTGGTGCCCAAATTCCTAATGAGTTACATTAATTGAATCAAGTAATAATTAAACGTAGTAGGTAATTATTCGATAAATAGCACATTAATGATAGTCACGTCACAACATTACCAACAAACTATCATGGTCCAAACACACCAAGACAATCATGAAGAGGGCACGACAAAGCCTATTCCCCCTCAGGGGACTGAAAAGAATTGGCATGGGTCCTCAGATCCTCAAAAGGTTCTACAGCTGCACCATCGAGAGCATCCTGACTGGTTGCATCACTGCCTGGTATGGCAACTGCTCGGCCTCCGACCGCAAGGCACTACAGAAGGTATGGCCCAGTACATCTCTGGAGCCAAGCTTCCTGCCATCCAGGACCTATATACCAGGCTGTGTCAGAGGAAGGCCCTAAAAATTGTCAAAGACTCCAGCCACCCTAGTCATAGACTGTTCTCTCTGCTACCGCATGGCAAGCGGTACCGGATCACCACGTCTAGGTCCAAAAGGCTTCTCAACAGTTTCTACCCCCAAGCCATAAGACTCCTGAACGGCTAATCAAATGGCTACCCAGACTATTTGCATTGCCCCCCCCCCCCCCTCTTTTACACTGCTGCTACTCTCTGTTTATTATCTATGCATAGTCACTTTAACTCTACCTACATATTACCTCAATTACCTCGACTATCCGATGCCCCCGCACATTGACTCTGTACCGTTACCCCCTGTATATAGCCTCGCTACTGTTATTTTACTTTACTTTATTTGTTACTTTTATTTTTTACTTATCTATTTTTTACTTAACACTTATTTTATCTTAACTACATTGTTGATTAAGGGCTTGTAAGTAAGCATTCACTGTAAGGTGTAACCTGTTGTATTCGGCGCATGTGACAAATACAATTTGATTTGATTTGAAATTCACCTTACGGCAGGACAATAACCTAAAACACAAGGCCAAATCCACACTGAAGTTGCATACCTAGAAGACAGTGAATGTTCCTGTCACGTGAGTGCCCGTGTCACGTGTGCTCCCTCTCCGGCCTGTAGGTCACCAGGCTGCTCGTTATGGCACACACCTGTCACCATCATTACGCACACCTGCGCGTCATCAGACTCACCTGGACTCCATCACTTCCCTGATTACCTTCCCTATATACAGTGGGGAGAACAAGTATTGGATACACTGCCGATTTTGCAGGTTTTCCTACTTACAAAGCATGTAGAGGTCTGCAATTTTTATCATAGGTACACTTCAACTGTGAGAGACGGAATCTAAAACAAAAACCCAGAAAATCACATTGTATAATTTTTAAGTAATTAATTAGCATTTTATTGCATGACATAAGTATTTGATACATCAGAAAAGTAGAACTTAATATTTGGTACAGAAACCTTTGTTTGCAATTACAGAGATCATACGTTTCCTGTAGTTCTTGACCAGGTTTGCACACACTGCAGCAGCGATTTTGGCCCACTCCTCCATACAGACCTTCTCCAGATCCTTCAGGTTTCGGGGCTGTCGCTGGGCAATACGGACTTTCAGCTCCCTCCAAAGATTTTCTATTGGGTTCAGGTCTGGAGACTGGCTAGGCCACTCCAGGACCTTGAGATGCTTCTTACGGAGCCACTCCTTAGTTGCCCTGGCTGTGTGTTTCGGGTCGTTGTCATGCTGGAAGACCCAGCCACGACCCATCTTCAATGCTCTTACTGAGGGAAGGAGGTTGTTGGCCAAGATCTCGCGATACATGGCCCCATCCATCCTCCCCTCAATACGGTGCAGTCGTCCTGTCCCCTTTGCTGAAAAGCATCCCCAAAGAATGATGTTTCCACCTCCATGCTTCACGGTTGGGATGGTGTTCTTGGGGTTGTACTCATCCTTCTTCTTCCTCCAAACACGGCGAGTGGAGTTTAGACCGAAAAGCTCTATTTTTGTCTCATCAGACCACATGACCTTCTCCCATTCCTCCTCTGGATCATCCAGATGGTCATTAGCAAACTTCAGACAGGCCTGGACATGCGCTGGCTTGAGCAGGGGGATCTTGCGTGCGCTGCAGGATTTTAATCCATGACGGCGTAGTGTGTTACTAATGGTTTTCTTTGAGACTGTGGTCCCAGCTCTCTTCAGGTCATTGACCAGGTCCTGCCGTGTAGTTCTGGGCTGATCCCTCACCTTCCTCATGATCATTGATGCCCCATGAGGTGAGATCTTGCATGGAGCCCCAGACCGAGGGTGATTGACCGTCATCTTGAACTTCTTCCATTTTCTAATAATTGCGCCAACAGTTGTTGCCTTCTCACCAAGTTGCTTGCCTATTGTCTTGTAGCCCATCCCAGCCTTGTGCAGGTCTACAATTTTATCCCTGATGTCCTTACACAGCTCTCTGGTCTTGGCCATTGTGGAGAGGTTGGAGTCTGTTTGATTGGGTGTGTGGAAAAGTGTCTTTTATACAGGTAACGAGTTCAAACAGGTGCAGTTAATACAGGTAATGAGTGGAGAACAGGAGGGCTTCTTAAAGAAAAACTAACAGGTCTTTGAGAGCCGGAATTCTTACTGGTTGGTAGGTGATCAAATACTTATGTCATGCAATAAAATGTAAATTAATTACTTAAAAATCATACAATGTGATTTTCAGGATTTTTGTTTTAGATTCCGTCTCTCACAGTTGAAGTGTACCTATGATAAAAATTACAGACCTCTACATGCTTTGTAAGTAGGAAAACCTGCAAAATCAGCAGTGTATCAAATACTTGTTCTCCCCACTGTATGTCACTCCCTTTGGTTCCTTCCCCAGGCATTATTGTTTCTGTTCCTGTGTCATGTCTGTGCGTTGTTTGTGTTTCTTATTTTGAATTTTGTTGTGTTTATTTATTAAAACACTCACTTCCTGAACTTGCTTACCGACTCACAGCGCACATCGTTACAGCCTTGTTTACAGTTTTTACTTAAATCTATGGCAAGACCTGAAAATGGTTGTTTAGGTAATGATCCATAACCAATTTGACAAAGCTTGAAGAATTTTGAAAAGAATAATGGGCAAATGTTGCAAAATCCAGGTGTGGAAAGCCCTTAGAGACTTAACTAGAAAGACTCACAGATGTAATTGCTGCCAAAGGTGCTTCTACAAAGCATTGACTCGGGTGTGAATACTTATGTAAATTAGATTTTTTTCTGTATTTGATTTTCAATTTTAATGTGCACATTTTTCTAAAAACATGTTTTCACTTTGCCATTATGGGAGTATTATGTGTAGATGGGTGAGAGAATTTTTTTTTAAATCCATTTCGTATTCAGGTTGTAACACAACAAAATGTGGAATAAGTCAAGGGGTGTGAATACGTTTGAAGGCACTGTATAGAAAGCCATCTCTGTACTTGAACAACCGCATAAATACACCGATTTTACTTTTGCATGTAAAAAAAAAAAAGAAAGAAGAATGATCACCGCTGCACATGCTGCCACTGTTTTAAACAGATCAGATTATACTATTTAGAATGAGCAGCCAGCTCATGAACGAACGAGTGCAGCAGTGAGAAGACAACAAGCATGCAGATGCAATAAGTGAAAACCCATTATCGAACTGGGAATAGCTAGATAACGTAATATCACAAAGAGTGATGCGCTATCCAGTTAACTTTCATTCTGAAATAACTTCATATTTCCGAGTTAGCCAGATATTAGTATAAAAAGACTTGACATTGGCATAGCTAGCTGCTTATCAAAGGTGCATAACTGGTTAATTTGATCAAAACATTGGCCAAACTATTTATCAATGTTTCTCAAAATTACTGTAGCTGGTAAATTAATATGTTCATGCTTTGTGATACCCCCAGTTTTATGCTGTTTTAGTTCACACAACATGTCAAATTGCTTGAAGAACAGTGCAGATGCAAAGTTTTGTAACAGAATGACGGCACAAACAGTCATAATATGACCAAACGTTGCATTTGCCCTGTTTTGGAGGAGTGGGGGGTGTTGTTAGGGAGATCTTGAACAATAAGAGTGTTTATGAATTTACCTGCATAAAATCCAAGATTCATTTTATGACCCCCGTACCTGTTTTTTGGTTACAGGGTCTGCGGAAATACTGTTTTATGATTAGGCCTTGAGGTGGGTTTTAATATACCATGTATTTGTTTTACCCCCCTACCCCTTTACCGCCTTCTTTATAGATCGGAATGTCAAAAATATATATATTTTTGTCTGTATATGAAAAGGGTAAGCGTAACAATATGGAAATTGACTGAAGTTCATGTAATAGAGGGCAACCATGACACTCCAGTGGAAATGTTCCTCCACTAAGAAGTTATGTCAGGGGGATTGTGTTATTGCGTCATGGTGGTCATCAATATTTGATATGCTAAATGCATATTGCAAACAATAAAGACACGACCACTTAATCCTGTTATTAGTGTGCTGAGGAAAGTACTGTAACTAAAAGTATGGGCACAAAGCATGCCAAGTTTAGCTGAAATCAGACGTTCACATCTGATGCCCACTGTGTCCTCACACTGAGTGGATTGAGATGATTCAAAATGACAGTTTGTAGGTTCCCAATTGAAGGTCAGTGGCTCAGCAGAGAATTAGTGAGTGGAAACAACAGTGACTCACTTCTCGGTAATATCCACAGGTTGAGCTGTTCCGTTACAAAAGTCTAAGACAAACCTCAGCTCTTGACAACAGCAATAGACAATTTGATCTCCAATAGCCTAGAAAGAAGGCTTGCAAAAGATCCATTGATATCATTGTTCTCCATCACGATTCACACAAACCTGACCACAAAAAACTGCAATAAGGAATCTTTAGAACTCTAAAACATTATCATGTTAAGGTTGTTGAAAGCAGTGATCAGAAAGTTAGCTGACATCGTCCTCCAAAAATATAATAGAAACACATGGGAACCCTTGGATGACCATGACAATGTAGAAATGAATCAATGAAATGAATGAATAGCGATGCTCAGCACACTATGATAGAGACGGTATACTATCCTTCGTATACATACACATCTAATATGCCTTCAGCTGGAAAGACTATTTGGAGGACTTCTTTTCAAGGCATTATCGTCATCAAGTAGACGCAAGGGTACCAAAACAGTTTGTCCATCTTGATTTCTTTCAGCACATCTGGCTTTTCTCCTGACACTGATAACACTTCAGACAACATCTCCATCTCCCACAAGTGTTTCCTCTGATTTCTAATTGCATTTATCATTTGAGGAGCACAGAGATATCAGGAGCGGAACACACTCTAATTATCTACAGATTACATTCAGAGGATCATCCCGTTTGTTTGTCATAAAACAGCAGTGTGTTAAATACCGAGGGATTTGTGTACACACAGAGGCTGAATATTGCAGAACCATCATATATACTGAAGAAAAATTTAAATGGAACATGCAACAAATTCAATGATTTTACTGAGTTACAGTTCATATAAGGAAATCAGTCAATTGAAATAAATCCATCAGGTCCTAATCTATCGATTTCACATGACTGGGCAGGGGCGCAGCCATGGGTGGGCCAGGCCCACTTGGCAGCCAGGCCCACCCACTGGGGAGCCAGACCCAGCCAATCAGAATGAGTTTTTACTGACAAAAGGGATTTATTACAGACAGAAATACTCCTCAGTTTCATCAGCTGTCCGGGTGGCTGGTCTCAGACGATCCTGCAGGTGAAGAAGCCGGATGTGGAGGTCCTGGGCTGGTGTGGTTACACATGGTCTGCGGTTGTGAGGCCGGTTGGACCAAATTCTCTAAAACGACATTGGAGGTGGCTTATGGTAGAGAAATTAACATTCAACTCTGGTAACAGCTCTGGTGGACCTTCCTGCAGTCAGCATGCTTATTGCATGCTCCCTCAAAACTTGAGACATCTGTGGCATTGTGTTGTGTGAGAAAACTGCACATTTTAGAGTGGCGTTTTATTGTTCCCAGCACAAGGTACACCTGTGTAATGATCATGCCGTTTAATCAGCTTCTTCATATGCCACACCTGCCAGGTGGATGGATTTTCTTGGCAAAGGAGAAATGCTCAAAAACTATATTTTTGTTCAGTGTATTTTATATGGCCGGTGAAATCAGAGCAATGGAATGATGTCTCTTATAACTGTATTACGATAGCAGTGTATATTACCTCACAATTTCACTGTAACAAACTAGCTTGAACAACGCAGAAAAAGCCAGTTTAAAACACAACATTTTGATTTATCAATGGAACTACATCAACATATGTCATTATTAATTGTGTCTTTGTACACCTCAATTCAATTATTTTCTGCCAATGCTTACACCAAGACAATAAACTAAACCATCTGTTTGAATTTGTTAAATCTTTATGCATAGCCTCTTTGCCTAAAACTTAACATGTTTATCTACTCACAATTGAATTTAAATGAATTAACTCCAATACATTTAGTTTTTCATCTGTATAGATGTCCAATATGCCATCTGACTAAGTAGTTATGGCACTGTTCTTAACTTTATCATAATGAAACCTATCAGCACATAATTATGAAGACGGGAAGGGCCTTTTCATTCACATACTATAGGCTGTGAGCAGTTAAATGTACATTAACCTGAAAAATATCACCAAAAAAAGCCTTCATCACCTCTTTGCGGTCTGTTGAACAAGTTGAGAGCTTCAAGTTCCTCCGTGTCCACATCACTAAGAAACTATCAGGATCCACATACATCAACACAGTCGTGAAGAGAGCACAACAACGCTTATTCCCTCTCAAGATGCGGGAAAAAAATTGGTATGGGCCCTCAGATCATCGAAAAGTTGTGAAGCGGCACCATTGAGATAATCTTGACAGGTTGCATCACCGCCTGGTATGACAACTGTTTGGAATCCGATCGCAAGGTGCTACAGAGGATAGTGCGTACAGCCCAGTACATCACTGAGGCCGAGCTCCTTGCCATCCAAGACCTCTATACCAGGTGGTGTCAGAGGAAGTCCCTAAAAATTGTCAAAGACTCCAGTTTGTTGAGGAATGTTAATTCGTTCATCATGACAGCTTTGTTTTAGGGAGATGCGTCTCTCTGTAAAGAAAAGATTTGAACTGTATACCAAGAATCTAAACTAGTATTATCTACCCTTCCAGTTCTGACCTCCACATTGGACCTGTTGGACCTCAGCGAGCCCGGAGAGAGAATGAACAGCAAGCAGGACAAGAAGAGCCCTCTGTCGTCGTCGCATGGGGAAGGGCCCAAGAACGGGCCTCACCGAAAGAAGACAACAGATGAGACAGAGCTGATCCGGGTGGCTGTGGAACAGACAGCCCCCAGCTCACACACTCCCGATAGAGTGTCACTAGACTCAGGTACAAGCATGGGAGCAGATGGTTTACCACTGACACTATTGTCCATTTATAGTGAATCCTTATTTAATGTATAGGGCAAATATGGTATATTAGATTGTACTGGCAATTCTCACATAGAAACATCATTGGAAGGAAGGATGTTTGAAATGTAAAAAGCATTTTTTTTTATCATGATGAAAGTGCCAATTTTAGACCTAAACATGCCTCCTGTAAGAACCGTACATGATACAGACACCATCTTGGTGTCATTACATTCCTTATAGTGTGATCTAAAATAAGTTGTTTCTGAAAATAAATCACATACATTTATTCAACATTAAAAATACAAATATTGGGCCTCCTGAGTGGCGCAGTGGTCTAAGGCACTGCATTGCAATGCTATCTGCGAGTCCAGGCTCTGTTGCAGCCGGCCTGACTGGCAACTCCCTCTGCTTGTGACTTGCTGAATGTGCAATCCTAAAGGAGGGCTGTGATTGGTTAATGACCTATAATGTCAATTACTATTTATAAAATGGGTCATATCATTAAAAAGAACCAGAGAGCCCACTCTGGAAATGTGACGTGTTTGAAGTGTATATTGTTACAAACAAGATATTAAGGCTGCATTATGTAACTTTTTGGGCGACCCGACCAAATTCACATAAAAATGTGAGATAGGTCTGTTATTCTCGTTGAAAGAAAGTGTAAGAAGTGTAGATCTGTTCTATGTGCGCTATTTCTATGCTTCCCTTAAGTTTTGTTTTTCCGTCTTTTAGTTTCAGTTTTGTACACTAGCTTCAAACAGCTGAAAATACAATATTTTAGGTTATGGACAATATATTTCACAGCGGTTTAGATAGTATAATAATTCTCTTTACAGTGGATTCGGAAAGTATTCAGACCCCTTGACTTTTTCCAGCCTTATTCTAAAATTGATTAAATCATTTTTTCCCCCCATCAATCTACACACAATACACCATAAAGACAAAATAAAACAGACATTTCTGCAAAAAACTGAAATATCACATTTACGTAAGTATTTAGACCCTTTACTCAGTACTTTGTTGAAATGATTACAACCTTGAATCTTCTTGGGTATGATGCTACAAGCTTGGCACACCTGTATTTGGGGATTCTCCCATTCTTCTCTGCAGATCCTCTCAAGCTCTGTCAGGTTGGATGGGGAGCGTCGCTGCGCAGCTATTTTCAGGTCTCTCCAGAGATGTTCGATCGGGTTCAAGTCCGTGCTCAGGCTGGGCCACTCAAGGACATTCAGAGACTTATCCCGAAGCCACTCCTTCGTTGTCTTAGCTGTTTGATTAGGGTCGTTGTCCTGTTGGAAGGTGAACCTTCGCCCCAGTCTGAGGTCCTGAGCGGTCTGGAGCAGTTTTTCATCAAGGATCTCTGTACTTTGCTCTTTTCACCTTTCCCTCGATCCGACTAGTCTCCCAGTCCCTACCACTGAAAAACATCTCCACAGCATGATGCTGCCACCAACATGCTTCACCGTAGGGATGGTGCCAGGTTCCTCCAGATGTGACTCTTGGCGTTCAGGCCAAAGAGTTCAATCTTGGTTTCATCAGAACAGAGAATCTTGTTTCTCATGGTCTGAGTGTCCTTTGGTGCCTTTTGGCAAAGTCTAAGTGAGCTGTCATGTGCCTTTTACTGAGGAGTGGCTTCCGTCTGGCTACTCTACCATAAAGGCCTAATTGGTGGAGTGCCTGCAGAGATGGTTGTCCTTCTGGAATGTTCTCCCATCTCCACAGAGGAACTCTGGAGCTCTGTCAGATTGACCATCAGGTTCTTGGTCACCTTCCTGACCTTGGCCCTTCTCCCTTGATTGTTCAGTATGGCCAGCTCTAGGAAGAGTCTTGAGGGTTCCAAACTTCTTCCATTTAAGAATGATGGAGGCCACTGTGTTCTTGGGGGCCTTCAATGCTGCAGACATTTTTTGGTACCTTTCCCCAGATCTGTGCCTCGACACAATTCCTTTGACCTCATTGCTTGGTTTTTGCTCTGACATACACTGTCAACTGTGGGACCTTATATAGACAGGTGTGTGCCTTTCCAAATAATGTCCAATCAATTGATTTAACCACAGGTGGACTCCAATCAAGTTGTAGAAACATCTCAAGGATGATCAATGAAAACAGGATGCACCAGAGCTCAGTTTTGAGTCTCATAGCAAAGGGTCTGAATACTTAATTAAGTAAATACCTGTTTTTGCTTCGTTATTATGGGGTATTGTGTGTAGATAGTTCTTTATCTATTTTATTTATACTTTATTTAACTAGGCATTTCAGTTAAGAACAAATTCTTATTTACAATGACTACCTACCAAAAGGCGAAAGGCCTGCATCGGGGACGAGGGCTGGGATTAATATATAGATTTTTTAAATAAAAATATAGGACAAAACACACATCACGACAAAAGAGACATTACAACACTACATAAAGACAGACCTAAGACAACAACATAGCAAGGCAGTAACACATGACAACACAGCATGGTAGCAACACAACATGGCAGCAGCACAACATGGTAGCAGCACAAAACATGGTACAAACATTATTGTGCACAGACAAGGGCAGGAAGGGCAAGAAGGTAGAGAGAACAAAACATCATGCAAAGCAGCCACAACTGTCAGTAAGAGTGTCCATGATTGAGTCTTTGAATGAAGAGATTGAGATAACTGTCCAGTCTGAGTGTTGCAGCTCGTTCCTGTCGCTAGCTGCAGCGAACTGAAAAGACGCGCAACCCAGGGATGTGTGTGCTTTGGGGACCTTTAACAGAATGTGACTGGCAGAACGGGTGTTGTATGTGGAGGATGAGGGCTGCAGTTGATATCTCAGATAGCGGGGAGTGAGGCCTAAGAGGGTTTTATAAATAAGCATCAACCAGTGGGTCTTGCGACGGGTATAGAGAGATGACCAGTTTAGAGAGGAGTATAGAGTGCAGTGATGTGTCCTATAAGGAGCATTGGTGTCAAATCTACCGACATCTAGCTGCTAGAACCTTTACCTGCTGTTCTATAAATTACGTCTCATCTAGCATGGGTAGGATAGTCATCTGAATTAGGGTTAGTTTGGCAGCTGGGGTGGAAGAGGAGTGATTACGATAAAGGAAACTAAGTCTAGTTTTAACTTTAGCCTGCAGCTTTGATATGTGCTGAGAGAAGGACAGTGTACTGTCTAATCATACTCCCAAGTACTTGTATGAGGTGAATACCTCCAGCTCTAAACCCTCAGAGGTAGTAATAACAACGATGGGGAGAGGGGCATTCTTCTTATCAAACCACATGACCTTTGTTTTGGAGGTGTTCAGGACAAGGTTAAGGGCAGATAAAGTTTGTTGGACACGAACAAAGCTTTGTTGTAGAGCATTTAACATAAAATCCGGGGAGGGGCCAGCTGAGTATAAGACTGTATCATCTGCATATAAATGGATGAGAGCGCTTCCTACTGCCTGAGCTATGTTGTTTATGTAAATTGAAAGGAGCATGGGGCCTAGGATCAAGCCTTGCGGTACTCCCTTAGAGACAGGCAGTGGCTGAGACAGCAGATGTTCTGACTTTATACACTGCACTCTTTGAGAGAGGTAGTTAGCAAACCAGGCCAAAGAGACACCAATACTCCTTAGCCGGCCCACAAGAATGGAATGGTCTATCGTATCAAAAGCTTTGGCCAAGTCAATAAAAATAGCAGCACAGCATTGCTTAGAATCAAGGGCAATGGTGACATCATGAGGACCTTTAAGGTTGCAGTGACACATCCATAATCTGAGAGGAAACCAGATTGCATACCAATGAGAATACTATAGACATCAAAGCCAGTCAGATGATTATTGACAAGTTTTTCCAATACTTTTGATAAACAGGGCGAAATAGAAATAGGCCTATAACAGTTAGGATCAGCTTGATCACCCTCTTTAAATAAAGGACGAACCGTGGCTGCCTTCCAAGCAATGAGAACCTCCCCAGAGAGGAGAGACGGGTTAAAAAGGTCAGAGATAGACTTGGTGATTATAGGGGCAGCAACCTTAAAGAGGAAAGGGTCTAAACCATCTAACCCAGATGGGTTTTTGGCGTCAAGTTTAAGAAGCTCCTTTAGCACCTCGGACTCAGTGACCGCCTGCAGGGAGAAACTTTGTAGCGGGGCAGGGGAAAAAGAGGGAGGAGCGTCGGGGCTAATTGCGTTAGAAGGGGTGGGAGATGAGGAAATGTTGGACGGTGAAGGAGGCATGGCGGAGTCAAATAGGATTTTGAAAAATTTGAGCCAAATTAATGAAGTGACTTAATGAAGTGGTGATTAAAGAGCTCAGTCATGTGCTTCTTGTCAGTAACAACCACATCATCAACATTAAGGGACATGTTGTGAGGAGGAGGGTTTATTCTCCAGGGCTTTAAAGTAACTAACTTTGGCCTTCTGGATAGCCTGAGTGCACTTATTTCTCATTTGCCTGAACGAGAGCCAGTCAGCCTATGTATGCGTGTGTGCCGAGCCTTTCACCAAATGCAATTCTTGAGGTGGAGTAACTCTGCAAGATCACAGTCGAACCAGGGGCTAGACCTGTTTTTAATTCTCATTTTCTTTATGGGGGCGTGTTAACAATACCACTGAAAATATTTAAAAAAGAGGGTCCAAGCGTCTTTGACAGAGGCCAGTTTCTGAAGGAAGGCTTGCTCATTAAAGTTTTTTAGCAAGCGTCTATGACAAATCAGGCCAGGTCGTTTCACTGAGCAGCTATTACGAACACAGGCTGCAAAACAGTGATCACTAAGGTCATTACAGAAAACACCAGACTGATACCCATCAGGATTATTTGTGAGGATAACATCAAGGAGAGTTGCCTTTTCTGGGTGTTTGGAGTCATACCTTGTGGTATTGTTAATAATCTGAGAAAGATTTAGGGAGTTCCATTGCTTTAGGACTTGGTCAGGTGGTTTAAGCATATCCCAGTTTAGGTCACCTAGCAGGACAAATTCAGACTTAGTGTAAGGGGCCAGGAGAGAACTTAGGGCAGGTAGGGTACAAGCCGGTGCTGATGGAGGACTATAGCACCCAGCAACAGTCAACAAAGAGCTATTTGAAAGTTTAATACCCAAAACCAGCAAATCAAATTGTTTGGGGACAGACTTGTTGGAGACAACAGAGCACTGAAGGTGATCATTGGTAAAGATTGCCACTCCCCCAAAGGACAGGGAGAGTTCTGCAGTGTTGATTTATGACATTTGGATGTGCATTAGAAGGCAACAAGATCATATTGTGCAGCAATTTCATCAGGTAACATGAATACAACGCCAGCGAGAGGTGGTTAGAATAGGATGGGAGGCCAAAAGTCTGTGTAGAGAGTCAGAGTGCCGAGTGTGGGAACAAACAGTCTGCCCCACGGTTGGGTAAACAAGAACGTTCATAGTCAACAAAGCATGCAGACGTCATGAGGCAAATAGCAAAATGCACAAGATTTTTTTAAATAAATAACAACTTGGGGCTAGCCATTGTAAGTTCAGAGTCACTCGCCCCAACAGGGGTGGCAGGTAGCCTAGTGGT
This sequence comes from Salvelinus alpinus, assembly GCF_045679555.1. Taxonomy (NCBI): domain Eukaryota; kingdom Metazoa; phylum Chordata; class Actinopteri; order Salmoniformes; family Salmonidae; genus Salvelinus; species Salvelinus alpinus. The sequence continues at coordinate 6,543,927 of NC_092101.1, forward strand.
TAGAGTGTTGGGCCAGTAACCAAAAGGTTGGTGGATCGAATCCCTGAGCTGACAAGGTAAAAATCTGTTGTTCTGCCCCTGAACAAGGCAGTTAACCCACTGTTCTTAGGCCGTCATTGTAAATTTGAATTTGTTCTTAACTGACTTGCCTAGTTATATATACACTGCTCAAAAAAATAACACATCCTAGATCTGAATGAATGAAATATTCTTATTAAATACTTTTTTCTTTACATAGTTGAATGTGCTGACAACAAAATCACACAAAAATTATCAATGGAAATCAAATTTATCAACCCATGGAGGTCTGGATTTGGAGTCACACTCAAAATTAAAATGGAAAACCACACTACAGGCTGATCCAACTTTCATGTAATGTCCTTAAAACAAGTCAAAATGAGGCTCAGTAGTGTGTGTGGCCTCCACGTGCCTGTATGACCTCCCTACAACGCCTTGGCATGCTCCTGATGAGGTGGCGGATGGTCTCCTGAGGGATCTCCTCCCAGACCTGGACTAAAGCATCCGCCAACTCCTGGACAGTCTATGGTGCAACGTGGCGTTGGTGGATGGAGCGAGACATGATGTCCCAGATGTGCTCAATTGGATTCAGGTCTGGGGAACGGGCGGGCCAGTCCATAGCATCAATGCCTTCCTCTTGCAGGAACTGCTGACACACTCCAGCCACATGAGGTCTAGCATTGTCTTGCATTAGGCGGAACCCAGGGCCAACCGCACCAGCATATGGTCTCACAAGGGGTCTGAGGATCTCATCTCGGTACCTAATGGCAGTCAGGCTACCTCTGGCGAGCACATGGAGGGCTGTGCGGCCCCCCAAAGAAATGCCACCCCACACCATGACTGACCCACCGCCAAACCGGTCATGCTGGAGGATGTTGCAGGCAGCAGAACGTTCTCCACGGCGTCTCCAGACTCTGTCACGTCTGTCACATGTGCTCAGTGTGAACCTGCTTTCATCTGTGAAGAGCACATGGCGCCAGTGGCGAATTTGCCAATCTTGGTGTTCTCTGGCAAATGCCAAACGTCCTGCACGGTGTTGGGCTGTAAGCACAACCCCCACCTGTGGACGTCGGGCCCTCATACCACCCTCATGGAGTCTGTTTCTGACCGTTTGAGCAGACACATGCACATTTGTGGCCTGCTGGAGGTCATTTTGCAGGGCTCTGGCAGTGCTCCTCCTGCTCCTCCTTGCACAAAGGCGGAGGTAGCGGTCCTGCTGCTGGGTTGTTGCCCTCCTACGGCCTCCTCCACGTCTCCTGATGTACTGGCCTGTCTCCTGGTAGCGCCTCCATGCTCTGGACACTATGCTGACAGACACAGCAAACCTTCTTGCCACAGCTCGCATTGATGTGCCATCCTGGATGAGCTGCACTACCTGAGCCACTTGTGTGGGTTGTAGACTCCGTCTCATGCTACCACTAGAGTGAAAGCACCGCCAGCATTCAAAAGTGACCAAAACATCAGCCAGGAAGCATAGGAACTGAGAAGTGGTCAGTTTGATTTCACAGAAGTGTGATTGACTTGGAGTTACATTGTGTTGTTTAAGTGTTCCCTTTATTTTTTTGAGCAGTGTATATTTAAACAGTGTGTGTGCTAGAGGGGGGACTGTGTTGGGGGTACCTGTACAAGGGGAGACAGGCCAGGGCAGACGGTGAACAGATCGCCAGGTGGAATCCAAGCAGCAGTGCAGCAGGCAACGGGAGTAGGTGTCACTCCAATTTGGGAGAAGCTTTTATTTCTGGAGGAAGATTTCTTGTAGAAAATGCCAGTGGATGGTCTCTGAACAGCGAGAGGGGACTTCAAGGGCCTCTGGATTTGGGTGGGGCAGGCTGCGAGAGACACTTGTCACTTGTTGGGCCCAAAGGCCTTAATAACACCTCTCATTTCACACCTCAGTGCTAATTTAAGTTGTATCTGGTCTGTCCTAGCAAGCCTGGCAGACTTAATGTCACATATACTCCCCCTCTGGCCTCTAGGTCACCAGACTGCTGATTATTATGCACACCTGTTCACCATTGTCACACGCACCAGCGCTTATTGACACTCCCCTGGACTTCATCACCTCCTTGATTACCTGCCCTATTTATGTCACTCCCTTTGGTTCCTTCTCCAGGTGTTATTGTTTCTGTTTCATGTCGGTGCACTGTTCGTGTTTCTTGTTTTGTTCATGTTTGCTTATTTCTTAAATGTATTCACTACCTGAACTTGCTTCCCGACTCTCAGCGTACATCGTTACACTTAATTCAGCATTCAGACCCCATAAGGTAAAATATATCATTGTAATGTACTTTATATTTCATTTTTTCTCTTCTTGGCTTTAAAAATAGCATCAGACTAAACGTGACTCACTCAGTTCCAACTTCAAATCAAATCAAATTGTATTTGTCACATACACATGGTTAGCAGATGTTAATGCGAGTGTAGCGAAATGCTTGTGCTTCTAGTTACGACAATGCAGTAATAACCAACGAGTAATCTAACCTAACAATTCCACAACAACTACCTTATACACGCAGTGTAAAGGAATGAAAGAATATGTACATAAAAATATATCAATGAGTGATGGTACAGAACGGCATAGGCAAGATGCAGTAGATGATATCGAGTACAGTATATACATATGAGATGAGTAATGTAGGGTATGTAAACATATAAATGTGGCATTGTTTAAAGTGGCTAGTGAAACATGTATTACATAAAGATGGCAAGATGCAGTAGATGGCATAGAGTACAGTATATACATATGAGATGAGTAATGTAGGGTATGTAAACATTATATGAAGTGGCATTGTTTAAAGTGGCTAGTTATACATTTTTTTACATCAATTTTTACATTATTAAAGTGGCTGGAGTTGAGTCAGTATGTTTGCAGCAACCACTCAATGTTAGTGGTGGCTGTTTAACAGTCTGATGGCCTTGAGATAGAAGCTGTTTTTCAGTCTCTCGGTCCCTGCTTTGATGCACCTGTACTGACCTCGCCTTCTGGATGATAGCGGGGTGAACAGGCAGTGGCTCGGGTGGTTGATGTCCTTGATGATCTTTATGGCCTTCCTGTGACATGGAGGGCAGGTAGTTTGCCCCCGGTGATGCGTTGTGCAGACCTCACTACCCTCTGGAGAGCCTTACGGTTGTGGGCGGAGCAGTTGCCGTACCAGGCGGTGATACAGCCCGACAGGATGCTCTCGATTGTGCATCTGTAAAAGTTTGTGAGTGCTTTTGGTGACAAGACAAATTTCTTCAGCCTCCTGAGGTTGAAGAGGCGCTGCTGCGCCTTCTTCACCACGCTCTCTGTGTGGGTGGACCACTTCAGTTTGTCCGTGATGTGTACGCCGAGGAACTTAAAACTTACTACCCTCTCCACTACTGTCCTGTCGATGTGAATATGGGGGTGCTCCCTCTGCTGTTTCCTGAAGTCCACGATCATCTCCTTTTTTTGTTGACGTTGAGTGTGAGGTTATTTTCCTGACACCACACTCCGAGGGCCCTCACCTCCTCCCTGTAGGCCGTCTCGTCGTTGTTGGTAATCAAGCCTACCACTGTAGTGTCGTCTGCAAACTTGATGATTGAGTTGGAGGCGTGCATGGCCACGCAGTCGTGGGTGATCAGGGAGTACAGGAGAGGGCTCAGAACGCACCCTTGTGGGGCCCCAGTGTTGAGGATCAGCGGGGTGGAGATGTTGTTACCTACCCTCACCACCTGGGGGCGGCCCGTCAGGAAGTCCAGTACCCAGTTGCACAGGGCGGGGTCAAGACCCAGGGTCTCGAGCTTGATAACGAGTTTGGAGGGTAATATGGTGTTAAATGCTGAGCTGTAGTCGATGAACAGCATTCTCACATATGTATTCCTCTTGTCCAGATGGGTTAGGGCAGTGTGCAGTGTGGTTGCGATTGCGTCGTCTGTGGACCTATTGGGGCGGTAAGCAAATTGGAGTGGGTCTAGGGTGTCAGGTAGGGTGGATGTGACATGGTCCTTGACTAGTCTCTCAAAGCACTTCATGATGACGGAAGTGAGTGCTACGGGGCGGTAGTCGTTTAGCTCAGTTACCTTAGCTTTCTTGGGACCAGGAACAATGGTGGCCCTCTTGAAGCATGTGGGAACAGCAGACTGGGATAAGGATTGATTGAATATGTCCGTAAACACACCAGCCAGCTGGCCTGCGCATGCTCTGAGGACGGGGCTGGGGATGCCGTCTGGGCCTGCAGCCCAGACGGCAGCCCTGCGAGGGTTAACACGTTTAAATGTTTTACTCACATCGGCTGCAGTGAAGGAGAGTCCGCAGGTTTTTGGTAGCAGGCCGTGTCAGTGGCACTGTATTGTCCTCAAAGCGAGCAAAGAAGATGTTTAGTCTTTCTGGGAGCAAGATATCCTGGTCCGCGACGGGGCTGGTTTTCTTTTTGTAATCCGTGATTGACTGTAGACCCTGCCACATACCTCTCGTGTCTGAGCCGTTGAATTGCGACTCTACTTTGTTTCTATACTGACACTTAGCTTGTTTGATTGCCTTGCGGAGGGAATAGCTACACTGTTTGTTTTCGGTCATGTTTCCGGTCACCTTGCCCTGATTAAAAGCAATGGTTCGCGCTTTCAGTTTCGCGCGAATGCTGCTATCAATCCACGGTTTCTGGTTGGGGAATGTTTTAATAAACGCTGTGGGTACAACATCACCGATGCACTTGCTAATAAACTCGCTCACCAAATCAGCGTATTCGTCAATGTTGTTGTTTGACGCAATGCGGAACATATCCCAGTCCACGTGATCGAAGTAATCTTGAAGCGTGGAATCAGATTGGTCGGACCAGCGTTGAACAGACCTGAGCGCGGGAGCTTCCTGTTTTAGTTTCTGTCTATAGGCTGGAAGCAACAAAATGGAGTCGTGGTCAGATTTTCGGAAAGGGGGAGGGCCTTATATGCGTCGCAAAAGTTAGAATAACAATGATTCAGGGTTTTACCAGCCCTGGTTGCACAATCGATATGCTGATAGAATTTAGGGAGTCTTGTTTTCAGATTAGCCTTGTTTTAAAATCCCCAGCTACAATGAATGCAGCCTCGGGATATGTGGTTTCCAGTTTACATAGAGTCAAATGAAGTTCGTTCAGGGCCATCGATGTGTCTGCTTGGGGGGAAATATATGCGGCTGTGATTATAAATCGAAGAGAATTCTCTTGGTAGATAATGCGGTCGGCATTTGATTGTGAGGAATTCTAAGTCAGGTGAACAGAAGGACTTGAGTTCCTGTATGTTATTATGATCACACCACGTCTCGTTAATCATAAGGCATACCCCCCCGCCCTTCTTCTTACCAGAAAGATGCTTGTTTCTGTCGGCGCGATGCGTGAAAAATATTAATATGCCTTTCAATATTAATGTTTAATGTTGAATAAATGAATGTGAAAATGTGTATTTCAGTATCTAGACATACTCCATATTTGAGAGAACACTATAACGAGTATAATGACACCAACATGTTGTCTGTATCATCATGAACGGTGCACCAGTCATAGGGTCTAAAATGGCAAATTGAATCATGATTTTCAAATAAATTGTTTGTGATACAAATGTAAAAAGCATGTTAAACATCCTTCCTCCCAATGAAGTTCCTATGTGATAATTTCCAGAACATTCTGAGATTCCAAAAATATTTTCTACACCAGGTGACGTGGAATCACACTATAAACTCTTAATGGCTCTTGACTATTGGGCAAGTCAGGAGCATGTTTTGGTTGCCCGAAAATAATGATCTAAATTGGATGTTGGACCGCAACTAAATTTATGTTCGAAACCATGTTTAGTGGTCATTGTCACTCTGTAGTATGACAGAGCTGTTACGTGCAAGATTAAATGAGGTTCTCTTACGGACAATATTTATGTAGAATTTACTTTGTATCATGAATTTCATGACTACCTAATATGTAGATTATAAATCTGTAAAATGTTCAGAAAATTAAATCAGGAACTGTATTAGCCTCATGTCCCCAGTCTCCTAAATGCTATAACAGACTTGCCTACCCTTAATGAAAAGTTTCCCCTATGAAGTTCAATGGAGTTGACCTTGTTCATGTTTAAGATGGTCCAAAGAAAGATCAGGCAATTGCCTGTAATGAACAGATCATCTTAGAAGACATTAAGAGGTAACAGACGATTAGTTTCCCATTAGCAAGTTGAGGTTAAATTATTTTACTCTTCAACTGAGTTCTAATGATGCGTAGCAAGTAATTCATGATAGAAAGTTTAAGCATAACCCTGGGTATCATTTACAAGCGAAGTTCATGTCCCTCTCATGACTCTGTCCAGATGGCAATGTTTTTTTTCCCCCTTGGCTGATTGTGTTGTATTGTACCCTGCTGTTAGCTGATTTCTCCATGATTGCTCTTCCCAGTCATCATTGCCTCTCCTTTAGAGAAATGGGAGGAGCTCAACCTCCACCCTGAGAGAAACGGCAGCAGAAAGTGGAAATTGGAAAGACAACGTTCGTCGAGAAACTCCTCCAGCGAACATCTGTGGTAACTAACCTTCCTGCACCTGTTATATCTAAGTCAGTTCCAAATCTGTTCAATTGCAGTTTGTTCACACACATGCATTTCCATCAACAACAGAAAAAAAAGACAAATGAGCAGTTCATAGGAGCATGTTATATTGGGTGTCTAATGAAAGCTAAGAGTCTATATTTTTGAGAAATGAAGGCATGCAATGTATCCGGAAAGTATTCAGACCTCTTGACTTTTTCCACATTTTTGTTACGTTAGTCTTACTCTAAAATTTATAAAATGATTTTCCTTGAAATGTTTCTACAACTTGATTGGAGTCCACCTGTGGTAAATTCAATTGACTGGACTGTGCGACCTTATATAGACAGGTGTGTGGCTTTCCAAATCATGTCCAATCAATTGAATTTACCACAGGTGGACTCCAATGAAGTTGTAGAAACATCAAGGATGATCAAATTCGAGTCTCATTGCAAAGGGTCTGAATACTTATGTAAATAAGGTATTTCTGTTTTTTACCTTTAATACATTTGCTAAACATTTTTGCTTTGTCATTATGGGGTTAATGTGCGTAGATTGATGAGGGGAAAAAAACTATTTAATATATTTTAGAATTAGGCTGTAACATAACAAAATGTACTTTCCAAATGCACTGTATATACATTTTCCAACCATTTTCTATCCCAAAAAATGTGGAATAAACATTTTCCATCCCCCAAAAATTGGAATAAGCAAAGGCTTAGATTTCTGGTAAAACAGATGGAAAATGTGTTTTAGACTACATCAACCAGACAAAAGTCTTAAAATGTATTATAAATACATAAAATCAATAATATTGAAGTAAAGACCCCTGCCAACTAATAAACACAATTATTTGCCTTCTGTAAGTTTAAAAAACATTGCCTTGTGCATTGCAATTCCGTTATAAAAAACCCCACATATCTTTAAGATATTTTAAAAATGTATGTCCCTCATGAGGGATAAGGAAAGTTCACAGAAGTAACAAGTAAAGGTAGACCAACCAATTAGTGTTTTCACTGATAAAGTTTATGAATTATTAAGAGAGTAAAACCTTGTAATTCTGTTACCAAATCGGTAACAGGAAACCATTGTAGTTACAAACCACAGTTGGGTCAATGAATTGTCATTGGAGTCACTTTTATTCTAAATATAAATAGGATATGTTTCTAAACACTTCTACATTAATGTGGATGCTACCATGATTACAGATAATCATGAATAAGGAGGTGTGAGAGTTACAGAAGCACAAATATCGTACCCCCAAGACATGCTAATCTCTCACCATTACAAAAACAGGGGAGGTAAGCATTTTTCTTGGGGGGAATACTGTATTTGTGTCTAACTTTCTCACACATGATTATTCACAATTTATGCGGGACTATCCGTAATCATGGTAGTATCCACATTAATGTAGTGTTTAGAAACATATTCTATTCTTATTTACAATATGTAGCAAATTCTGCATATAGCACCTTAAATTGTTTTGAGGGAGTAATGAACTTTTTTGAACATTTATTGTTGATTTGATTGTCCTTTCTCTTTAGGTCCATAGACTGCAAAACACAACCAGAGGCAACCTCCATGAACTCATTGGAAGGGAATACCAAAGCAGAGGCAGAGCCAGCTCTAGCATTTCAAGTAAGCCGAGTCCCGAGTAGTCATTGCAGACCATTATTGTCTGTTCTGTCTGCACTTGAAATCAACAGTATTTGGAGTTTAACATTTTTCACCTCGAAAACAGATTTGATTAGAAGCATGTTAGGCCGCTCTGTGACATGTTGAGAGGACTCTGCTTTGTTGGATGGAAGGGATTTGGGACACATAAACCATAGTGATCATGTTAATCTCCTGATTCCAGTCAATGTACTGGATCCCTGTGATGTGACCATGTTTTAACCTGCCATCTTCTGCTAACACCTCATATTCTTCCATTACAGCTCAACAGACAGTATATTAGTGGAAGACATGTAAGCTTCTCTATGCATCCTTTCCTATGACATTGAAAGACATTTGCACCGAGCAGACATCACCACAGAATGTAATTCGAGTTGAATTTTTATTTATTTTTAAGTGTTGATTCTGCAACAAAGGTACCAGTTAAACCAGAAGAGTCCCATGTTGGCTTTTGAAATTGTTTTTGTGGTGCTCCGAGGTCCAAATGTCAAGCGCTTCCCTCCTTAGTGCCCGTGGTCTCTACACAAGTTTGCATGAGGGTCCTGTTACTATCCATTATTATATTAATAGCTCATGAATAATTCAGTAGCCTTACTTTGAGCCCACAGTGTATCTCAGACCAACTAAGCTTGCATCACCTTTCAACATCTCTCTAAATAATAGATTTTGGATTAAAGATAACCACCGAAGATGGGGGCGTTTCAGCCCGGGGATGTTGTAAATAGTGGCAGGTGCTCACACAGCAATGTATTGAGAGAGGAATGCTTTGTTTGAATTAATTTTTGCGTATTGGTCTAGATTAGAACAAAGCTGTCTGAAAAACTACTTAAACCCTTCCCACCTCCCTACAGCTTTACTGTACCTTGACATATTGTATACAATAGCATGTGGAACTGCCTGGAAAGTTTGGAAAGAAACTTTACTTTTTTTTCTCTTCTTTTGGCCCTTATAAATTGCTTGACATAATCGGTGGCATTAACCTGGGTAAAGTTAATTCTCTGGAGGCCATTATTATCTAGATAAGCCAACTTCAATTAGACCTCGCATAAATCAGGTCTTTCTAATGACCAGCTATGGAAATGGAAAATGTGATGTTACAGGTAATGGCAGAGCTGACACGAGGCCTTACAAAACAGATTAGTCATCAGAATGCGACAGCCAGGCAGCTGTGGTAGTGGGAGCCGACTGACTTGCATTCTACCATAGGGTTTATAAAATGGCTCTCTACATAGAGCATGTTTGTAAAGGATATATCCACCACTTTAACCTAATTTTCATTATCTTCAGCACAATACCACGTGAAAATTGCACATTTCTACGTTTTGTAGAAAAACATGGAAGTTAAAAAGTTCTAACCGATTACATCATCCAAAGTTAAATCATTTTAAAAACAGCGATTTTCAAACACTATGAGATTAGTGGCGACGTAGGGAGTAACAAAATACCCTCCCCCTGGCTAGAAACTCATTGCAGGTTATGAAATGTCACAGTTTTTCTTACTTTTAATCCGACCTTGTGATGTCACAAAGAAGCATTTCTTAGCACCTTATGTTTTTAACTACAGATCTAGCACTGGTTTGGTGCTGAAGATAATGAATGAGGTTGAAAAGTGGCAGAATTGCCTTTTAATTCAATTCCTTGGCCATTGCTAATTACAGTTACTCTAGTAATTGTCATGACACTCTCACCTTGGTGAGGATCAAAGGTGCGAGATCAGCTTGGCACATGGCTGACAGATAGCCAGACTCCCCCCCCCCAGGAGTTGGGACGGTTTTATGACTTAACAGCCGGCCATAAATAGTTTGCAGAAAATATCTTTCTTGCCCTGCAGTATTGGAAGACTGAACCTCCTTTGTTACAGAGAGTGTGGCTCCCCTATAAACAGTAACATCAAAAGATTGGACATTGGAACATTATTTCTGAAATGGTATGGTTGGTGGTCACATTGTTTATTATTTTGCGACGTCATTAGGGTGGTATATCAAGGTAACGGTAACTCTGAAAGTGTATCAGGTTTACATCTAAATGTTGTAAAAATTATAAACTCAGCAAAAACAGAAAAGTCCTCTCACTGTCAACTGCGTTTATTTTCAGCAAACTTAACATGTGTAAATATTTGTATGAAAATAACAAGATACAACAGACAGAAACTGAACAAGTTCCACAGACATGTGACTAACAGAAATTTTATAATTTGTCCCTGAACAAAGGGGGGTCAAAATCAAAAGTAACAGTCAGTATCTGGTGTGGCCACCAGCTGCATTAAGTACTGCAGTGCATCTCCTCCTCATGGACTGCACCAGATTTGCCAGTTCTTGCTGTGAGATGTTACCCCACTCTTCCACCAAGGCACCTGCAAGTTCCCAGACATTTCTGGGGGGAATGGCCCTAGCTCTCACCCTACGATCCAACAGGTCCCAGACGTGCTGAATGGGATTGAGATCCGGGCTCTTCGCTGGCCAGGGCAGAACACTGACATTCCTGTCTTGCAGGAAATCACGCACAGAACGAGCAGTATGGCTGGTGGCATTGTCATGCTGGAGGGTCATGTCAGGATGAGCCTGCAGGAAGGGTACCACATGAGGGAGGAGGATGTCTTCCCTGTAACGCACAGCGTTGAGATTGCCTGCAATGACAACAAGCTCAGTCGAACGATGCTGTGACACACTGCCCCAGACCATGACGGACCCTTCACCTCCAAATCAATCCCGCTCCAGAGTACAGGCCTTGGTGTAACGCTCATTCCTTCGACGATAAACGCAAATTCGACCATCATCCCTGGTGAGACAAAACAGCGACTCGTCAGTGAAGAGCACTTTTTGCCAGTCCTGTCTCGTCCAGCGACGGTGGGTTTGTGCCCATAGGCGATGTTGTTGCTGTTGATGTCTGGTGAGGACCTGCCTTTACAACAGGACTACAAGCCCTCAGTCCAGCCTCTCTCAGCCTATTGTGGACAGTCTGAGGACTGATGGAGGGATTGTGCGTTCCTGATGTAACTCGGGCAGTTGTTGTTGCCATCCTGTACCTGTCCCGCAGGTTTGATGTTCGGGTGTACCGATCCTGTGCAGGTATTATTACACGTGGTCTGCCACTGCGAGGACCATCAGCTGTCCATCCTGTCTCCCTGTAGCACTGTCTTAGGCGTCTCACAGTACGGACATTGCAGTTTATTTCCCTTGCCACATCTGCAGTCCTCATGCGTCCTTGCAGCATGCCTAAGGCACGTTCACGCAGATGAGCAGGGACCATGGGCATCTTGCTTTTGGTGTTTTTCAGAGTCAGTAGAAAGGCCTCTGTAGTGTCCTAAGTTTTCATAACTGTGACCTTAATTGACTGTAATTGTCTGTAAGCTGTTATTGTCTTAACGACCGTTCCATAGGTGCATGTTCATTAATTGTTTATGGTTCATTGAACAAGCATGGGAAACAGTGTTAAAGCCCTTTACAATGAAGATCTGTGAAGTTTTGGATTTTTACGAATTATCTTTGAAAGACAGGGTCCTGATAAAGGCACTTTTCTATTTTTGCTGAGTTTATGATTAAATATGAGAATACTTTTGTGAAGATAGCAATGTGTGCCATTCACCCTCTGAATGGCACACATACAATCCATGTCTGATTGAAGTGTATTTATCAATAAGGGATCATAGCTTTCACCTGGATTCACCTGGTCAGTCTGTCATGGAAAGAGCAGGTGTTCCTAATGTTTTGTACACTGTGTACATGTATATGAGTTGCTTGGTTCAACTATAGGCTATTGATGACTTGAGAAAGTCACAAAAAAAGCTTGCGCTCTGTTCCTTGCCTCAGGCTGCTGTTCTTTCATCAAGTGATCATATTTTCACCCACCAGACCAGTGGCAAATTTACCATGTAAATCTCGATGGGGAAAACATAAACTATACATATTTTTAGATGCATGCCAGCAAAGCCATTACACAACACTAAACAATACATAAATTGCACTATAACGGTGACAAACGGTGCCCACAAACAGTCCCAACAGCAAAGCTTTCATTTTAGCACCACCGCTACACCTGGCTATCAGCAGAGCCTTGTCTGGCAGCGAAACAGTTCATTCAACCTCATTTGCTGCCTATTTAAAAAACATAGCTGGTATAGCTGACTCGCTTAAACAAATGTGGTTTCTACTGACAATTGAGATGGCATAAGGGAACGACAAGCGGAAAAGAGGCAATCCGTAATTTCGATTAAAACCTTAATGAGCAAGCTAGGATAGACGTAGTCAATATAACTATTTGTTCAGCACTTTTGAAATGTGCAGTGACAGAATTCAGAACATGGGCCGTATTCTCCCTGTACACCAAGTCAGAACCGTAGGATAAATAAAGGAGGCATATAAGCAGACAATGAAAGCTCGTACAATATTCAATGATTATATTTCTGTCAAACACGGTATAGGCTACATGTGTACCATCAAGTCAAAACAGTAGGCTAAGCTATGAGGAAGGAAAGAGCAAATTATTAGGGTGAGGCACATGGGCTACTAATAGCTTGCTACACAACATACACATTGTGTTACTTTCTTGGCTACAGTAGCAACATACAAAACATTTGGACTCACCTTGTTGTGCTGTGCTCACAGGTAGGTGGCACGGTGGTCATTCTTGTGGGCTATAGAAAGAGGCCCGAAATCCCGACTAGGAATTCTGAGTTGGATGACTGTTCAAAATTATTTTCCGTATTTTCCCATTCGGAGCTAGTTTTATCCGAGTACCCAGTTGTCTTGAACTCCCTGAAGTTTGAGATTTCCCAGTTCTGAGTTTCCAGTTGTTTTGAACTCCGCAGAAGTCATGATGGATTGACAGCATGGCCAGTGTTTTCAAGCTGTCCCTGGCCCATGGCGTTACCCCCTTTTTCGTGATATCCAATTGGTAGGTATGATCTTGTCTCAACACTGCAACTCCCCTACAGACCCTGCGAAGGTCAAGAGCCAAGCTGCACTGCTTTTTGACACACTGCTCGCTTATCCCGGAAGCCAGCCGCAACAATGTGTTGGAGGAAACACTGTCGAACTGACAACTGAAGTCAGCGTGCAGGCACCCTGCCCGCCACAAGGAGTCGCTAGAGTACGATGAGACAAGGACATCCCGGCCGGCCAAACCCTCCCCTAACCCAGACGACACTGGGCCAATTGTGCGCCACCTCATGGGTCTCCCGGTCACATCCGGCTGTGACACAGCCTGGGATCGAACCCGGGGCTGTTTAAGCTGCGATTTCCAACTTGATGTGTAATGTTTGTCCAATGGCCGATGAGCACTGATACATTTTATCTATCATTTCTATAATAAGAAGTGAAAAGGATTTGCCAGTAGATTGCCGACTTGATGCACGATGATGAATGCTTGTGTCTAGTGTGTTAGCTAAGATTTTGAAAGTATGAAGTTGTCATGATCAGTCCAATCAAAGCTACGTTAGATATAACGTGATTTGACATTATCTTATCTGTGGCCAATGACTTATAATTCACTGTATCACAATTCCAGTGGGTCAGAAGTTTACATACACTAAGTTGACTGTGCCTTTAAACAGCTTGGGAAATTCCAGAAAATGTCACGGCTTTAGAAGCTTCTGATAGGATAATTGACATAATTTGAGTCAATTGGGGGTGTACCTGTGGATGTATTTCAAGGCCTACCTTCAAACTCAGTGGCTCTTTGCTTGACATCATGGGAAAATCTAAAGAAATCAGCCAAGACCTCAGAAAAAAATTGTAGACCTCCACAAGTCTGGTTCATCCTTGGGAGCAATTTCCAAACGCCTGAAGGTACCACGTTCATCTGTACAAACAATAGTACGCAAGTATAAACACCATGGGACCACGCAGCCATTCTTCCGCTCAGGAAGGAGATGCGTTCTGTCTTCTAGAGATGAACGTACTTTGGTGCAAAAAGTGCAAATCAATCCCAGAACAACAGCAAAAGGACCTTGTGAAGATGCTGGAAAGTGGGCTGCGTTCCTGGGATCTAAGTGTTTGGGAGTGTGAGTTGGACACAGATGTTACAGCGACACCCTGAATGACGTGTCGACACTGCATCATACTATTCTCAATTTAATCTTGCGTTTACTAAGACGTCAAATTTGTTTCGATTTAAAATGGCCCATTATAAAATGGGCAGGTGCAGGGTAAAAAATACATGTAATCCGTAGGCACTCGAATAGAGAATGGATGCCGCTTTTGTGGTTCGTTTTTCTGGTTTTATAGCTGGTTTTATAGCAGATCTGTGCCTTTTTAGTAGTAGCTGAGAAATAAATATAGTAGCAGCTGGGATTCTCATGTTTTTAGTGGCAACCATCAAAACTGCTTTCAGATTTCATATAGAAATGTCTTCTAAGAATACTTATTCTACTCCACGCATCAGCCACTGTTTGAGGAGCTTGCAGCCTATTGTTGCGCAACAGAACTCAGTATGCCATGGGCTCTCCAACCCTGTTCCTGCAGCTACCCAGTGCTTAATTTGGGAAACCAAGTCAAATCTGTTCGGGAACATCGAGAGTAACATGTTTTCACAACTAAACATATTTCATTAATCTGTGAACAGCCCCTCTCTCTGAGCACTTCGGTAAGGAATGAAGGAGAGCGTAACGTATGCGCTGGGAGTCGGGAAGCAAGTTAAGGGAGTGCATAATTTAATAAACAAATGAACATGAACAAAACAAGAAACACAAACAACGCACAGACAGGAAACTGAAACAAAAACAACGACACCTGGGGAAGGAACCAAAGGGAGTGACATACAGTTGAAGTCAGAAGTTTAGATACACCTTAGCCAAGTACATTTAAACTGCCACAACTTTGGAAGTAGGCTTGGGTTATTGTCCATTTGGAAGACCCATTTGCGACCAAGCTTTAACTTCCTGACTGATGTCTTGAGATGTAATCCACATAATTTTCCTCCCTCATGATGCTATCTATTTTGTGAAGTGCACCAACATGATGCTGCCACCCCCGTGCTTCACCGTTGGGATGGTGTTCTTCGGCTTGCAAGCCTCCCCCTTTTTCCTCCAAACATAACGATGGTCATTACGGACAAACAGTTCTATTTTTGTTTCATCAAACCAGAGCACATTTCTCCTAAAAGTACGATGTTTGTCCCCATGTGCAGTTGCAAACTGTAGTCTGGCTTTTTTATGGTGATTTTGGAGCAGTGGCTTCTTCCTTGCTGAGCGGCCTTTCAAGTTATGTCGATATAGGACTCGTTTTACAGTGGATATAGATACTTGTGTACCGATGTCCTCCAGCATCTTCACAAGGTCCTTTGCTGTTGTTCTGGGATTGATTTGCACTTCTGGGATTGATTTGCACTTTTAAATCGAAACAAATTTTACGTCTTAGTAAACGCAAGATTAAATTGAGAATAGTATGATGCAGTGTCGACACGTCATTCAGGGTGTCGCTGTAACATCTGTGTCCAACTCACACTCCCAAACACTTAGATCCCAGGAACGCAGCCCACTTTCCAGCATCTTCACAAGGTCCTTTTGCTGTTGTTCTAGGATTGATTTGCACTTTTTGCACCAAAGTACGTTCATCTCTAGGAGACAGAACGCATCTCCTTCCTGAGCGGAAGAATGGCTGCGTGGTCCCATGGTGTTTATACTTGCGTACTATTGTTTGTACAGATGAACGTGGTACTTTCAGGCGTTTGGAAATTGCTCCCAAGGATGAACCAGACTTGTGGAGATCTACAATTTTTTTTTCTGAGATCTTAGCTAATTTCTTTTTTCACAGGTACACCTCCAATTGACTCAAATTATGTCAATTAGCCTATCAGAAGCTTCTAAAACCATGACATCATTTTCTGGAATTTTCTAAAGCTGTTTAAAGGCACAGTCAACTTAGTGTATGTAAACTTCTGACCCACTGGAATTATATTATATATTATGATACAGTGAATTATAAGTGAAATACTCTGTGTGTAAACAATTGTTGGAAAAATTACTTGTGTCATGCATAAAGTAGATGTCCTAACCGACTTGCCAAAACTATAGTTTGTTAACAATAAATTTGTGGAGTGGTTGAAAAACGAGTTTGAATGACTCCAACCTAAGTGTATGTAAACTTCCGACTTCAACTGTATATAGGGCAGGTAATCAACGAGGTGATGGAGTCCAAGTGAGTCTAATGATGCGCAGGTGCGCGTAACGATGGTGTCAGGTGTGCGCCATAACGAGCAGCCTGATGACCTAGAGTCCGGAGAGGGAGCACACATGACAGAGAGAGAAAAAGAGATGGAAATTGATATTCTGTAGTAAAGGTAATGTGTCAGCCTATTAATTATGAAAATATAAAAAAATGACCTATTATAAGGCTATTCAAAATCAAAATCTGCTATTCATTCATTTTTTACTCATTTTGTAAGCCGCCCTGCACAATCAATGAACCAACAGAATCGCCTAGGCCTGTACGTTCTCTCCCAGACTCATGGATTGAAGGTTTGGAGTGTAGAATAAGGTAACCAGTCCATCCAGTATGCATAATAATACAGTCCACACTCAAAGGCGATTACTAGAATTTGTTGAATTTTGGAGTATAGTCTAGACCAATTATGTACCAAAGACATCTTAAATCTATGCATTTTTTTAATGTTTTTCTGCTGTGTGTAAGCTGGAGGCTATTTGGCTATGTATTGTATAACAGCACAATCATTATTTGAATTCACTTTTTTTTCCCGGCTTGGGCTCATACAGTATATAGGCCTACGCATAAGCTCTAATATGCGTATGGGTGTTTTTGAATGAATCATCAACATAGAATGCTCTGTCTATTTTGTTGTGTTTGGCTTTGAAACAACATCCACAACGTCCATGTTTTCCACTCAGTTTTTTCAACCTGTTGTTGAGCTTTCTTCAAATTGATCATCACAGTGAGGGGAGTTTTAAAAGCATGATACTGTGTTTGATGTCATTTTTGATTGCATTGGCATTGATGTCAGATTGGTTAGAGGGAAAATAGAGGGCTGAGTACCAGGCCATTAGCGATCCGACGTCATTAGCAAGTTGGGTACTACCAATGCATGTCCAGGGAGCGTAAGAGGAGATTACCGTGACTCAATGGTCACGTGGAATTTGACGGCGGTCACGTGGAATTTGGCTGTGGTCATGACTCATGACTGCCGGTGTGGCGGTAATACATTCACCGAAACAGCCCTAAGCACAATGTACTGTCAGATGCTATAACAAAGCTACAATCAGCATATTTCTGAGTTATAATAGTGCATGGAAAGTATACAAAGGGCATGCGATGTAAGACCTGGCCAACAAAGAGGGGAATGTAATCTGTAATCGAGATGAGATAGTGAGGTTGGAGAGAAGAGTGGCGCTGATAAGTGGGAAAAGTGTTAGAGGGGGCTGAGAGGCACTGACGGAGGCACTTCTGCCAGCCGCTGGCCTTCTTGAGCATGTCAAAGGCTTTGCCGAGGCAATGATATTTGCCACTCCAGGGGAAGGCAGAGATGGCTGACACTGCACCCCTCTCTCTGTGTGTGTGTGTGTGTGTGAGAAACAGGGCCATTTGAGTAAAGAGCGGTTCGATGGCGGTGCCCTCCTGTCCAGAAACCAGTCCCTGGAGGAAGAGTTTGAGCGCGCCAAGGCGGCTGTCGAGGTAAGCGGAGGGGGATTTCAGACACATCACACGTGTATAGGGTCAGACAACTGCACCTGGGCCTTTTCAAGCGCTTAACTCTTGAATTGTTCCTGAAGACAGACACAGGATTGCTATATTTCTCAATATTATATCAGAACTAGAGGGAACAGATTGAAATAAGATGAGTGAACTTTGTTAGTAATACAAGGCACTGCTTCATGTCATAAGTTACTTTGCCTCAGACCCGGAGACTTCCCAGCGCTAATGCATGGACTTTAGCATAGCTTTCTGAAGTTCCAAGTAGCCATCCATCATCCATTGCTTCTTTCACCTGTCATGTGCCCTCAGGTCAGTGCTATTGAGATACAGCCCTTCGGTTCTGGATATAGGCCGATGGATTTGCTGATTGGTTCATTTAAGGTTTAAACCAATACGTGACAGCGATATCACATATTGCAATAAACCTGAAAACATTGGCAGAGGAAGTTTCTAATATCACCTTTCAACTTCACTTTAAAGCCCATTATCCTAACCATCTTTGATAATAGCTGTTATGACACCACTGTCTACCAGAAGCTGCTTTGAGGTAGATTTATTTTTGACTCATCAAGCCCTCCTATCTCTGTGCGAAATGATCTCTATTATATCTGGGACTGTGTGCTCTCTCACTCCGATGACACTCGCTGACAGCTTAAAATAGTCCATGCTAAATGCACCAACTGTGGTTCATTGGGGGTTTGACCTCAAAATATGCACAACCAGTGGATTCCCCACCTGTTTAGCACCCCCCAAAAAATATGGTTTATTGATTTATTTTGTCTTTATTCTGGGATTAATTCGTGTCTCATGTCAGTTTGCAAACTCATATATATATATAATATATATAAAATCCTTGAGTTAATAAAGCTGCATACTGTACCAACATGGTCTACTGTTTTTCTTGTGTAAGGCAACTCCAAAATGCAGGTGTTTCATCCAGGCTCGGTGCTTTCTGTGGTGGAGGGGCAGCCAGCAAAAGCACAGTTTGTAGGCGTTGGTAATATTCTCTAGCTGCGCCATGATTGGCTCAGTGTTCTGTCACTCATGGGGACTCTACATCACTACAGTATCTACAGGGAGAGCGAGGCAGTTCAAGCCCTCTTGGGTGCTGCCGTAGATTTACAGTAGAAGCCCCGTCCAGGCTCAAGGTCATTGCAACAGATAGCATTACATCAAATCACATGTTTATCTACCGTAGCTTTGATTGGACTGATCATGTCAACATCCTACTTTCAAAATCTTAGATAGCTAGACAAGCATTCATCATCATGAAATCGCATCGATAATCTACCCAGCAAATCACATATCCAAAAATAAGTGGTTTGGAAGGAATCCGTGGCTTACTAGGAGCGTCGCAAAGCAATCACTATTGCGCTCACAGTAACCCACTGATTCCTTCCAAACAATTTATTTCCGAATTTGCGAGTGTGTGTCAGTGGAGAGTGTGTGTGTGTGTGTGTGGTCCAAGTCCGATTTTAAGGATTAAAAACATCTGTCTGAAAGGGTCTCTTTTCCAAGCTTAGAAGGATAAACATTCCCACACCACACCATGGGCCAGAAAATGTTGAATACATTGACTGTGCTGTCAATCCAGCATGACTTCATCCAGAGAATGCCAGACTTTGATGACAAAGTTTGATGACAAAGTTTGCCCACAAGAAGGACCGGCACGCCACCTTCCTGTTCAAGTGAGCACAGCACAACAACGGTGAGTCCAAAAAAGTAGTCTTGTATGTTACTGCATAGATGATGTAATATGCCAGGGAGATATGTATACTGTAACTGAGAAAGTAATACTAAGTGTATGTTGTGTAGTAAGCTGTTAGTAGCCCATGTATCTCACCATAAGAATTGGATACCTCTCCCGTAGCCTACTGTTCTGACTTGGTGGTGCACATGTAGCCTATAACGTTAGCCTGTTTCAGAGAAATGTCATCATTGAATATTGTAAGAGCTTTCATTGTCTGCTTATATGTCGTTGTTATTTATCCTACGGTTCTGACTTGGTATATAGGGAGAATACTGTAAGAACGACCCATGTTCTGAATTCTGTCGCTGTCAATTTCAAAAGCCCTGAACAAATAAGCATATCGACAACGTCCCTCTTAGCTCACTCATTATTGTCTTGATCGAAATTACAGTTGTCCTCTTATCTGCTCATCATTCCGTTATGCTATAGTTTGTACATCTCCATTGTTATATTGCTTATATACAGTGCATTCGGAAAGTATTCAGACCCCTTCCCTTTTTCCAAATTTTGTAATGGTAGCCTTATTCTAAAATGGATTACATTTTTAAAAATCCTCATCAATCTGCACACAATACTCCATAGTGACAAAACAAAAACAGGTTTTTAGAAATTTTTGTATATTTGTTAAAAATAAAAAAAGAGACCTTATTTACATAAGTATTCAGACCCTTTGCTTTGAGACTCAAGATTAAACTCAGGTGCATCCGGTTTCCCTTGATCATCCTTGAGATGTTTCTACAACTTGATTGGAGTCCACCTGTGGTAAATTCAATTGATTGGACATGATTTGGAAAGGCGCACACCTGTCTATATAAGGTCCCAATGTTGATAGTGCAAAAACCAAGCCATGAGGTCAAAGGAATAATCCGTAGAACCCCGAGACAGGATTGTGTCGAGGCACAGATCTGGGGAAGGGTACCAAAAAATGTCTCCAGCATTTGAAGTTCCCCAAGAACACAATGGCCTCCATTCTATAATGGAAGAAGTTTGGAACCTCCAAGACTCATCCTAGAGCTGGCCAAACTGAGCAATCAGGGGAGAAGGGCCTTGGTCAGGAAGGTGACCAAGAACACAATGGTCACTCTGACAGAGCTCCAGAGTTCCTCTGTGGAGATGGGAGAATCTTCCAGAAGGACAGCCATCTCTGCAGCACTCCACAAATGAGGCCTTTATGGTAGAGTGGCCAGACGGAAGCCACTCCTTAGTAAAAGGTACATGACAGCCCGCGTGGAGTTTGCCAAAAGGGACCTCAAGACTCTCAGATGGGTGACAATATTAGCAATTATATAAACTCAGCAAAAAATATGTCCCTTTTTCAGGACCCTGTCTTTCAAAGATAATTTGTAAAAATCCAAATAACTTCACAGATCTTCATAGTAAAGGGTGTAAACACTGTTTCCCATGCTTGTTCAATGAACCATAAACAATTAATGAACATGCACCTGTGGAATGGTCGTTAAGACAACAGCTTACAGATGGTAGGCAATTAAGGTCACAGTTATGAAAACTTAGGACACTACAGAGGCCTTTCTACTGACTCTGAAAAACACCAAAATAAAGATGCCCAGGGTCCCTGCTCATCTGCGTGAACGTGCCTTAGGCATGCTGCAAGGACGTATGAGGACTGCAGATGTGACCAGGGCAATAAATTGCAATGTCCGTACTGTGAGACGCCTAAGACAGCGCTACAGGGAGACAGGACGGACAGGTGATCGTCCTTGCAGTGGCAGACCATGTGTAACAATACCTGCACAGGATCGGTACATCCGAACATCAAACCTGCGGAACAGGTACAGGATGTCAACAACAACTGCCCGAGTTACACCAGGAACGCACAATCCCTCCATCAGTGCTCAGACTGTCCGCAATAGGCTGAGAGAGGCTGGACTGAGGGCTTGTAGGCTTGTTGTAAGGTAGGTCCTCACCAGACATCACCGGCAACAACGTCGCCTATGGGCACAACCCCACCGTCGCTGGACCAGACAGGACTGGCAAAAAAGTGCTCTTCACTGACGAGTCATGGTTTTGTCTCACTATGGGTGATGGTCGGATTCGCGTTTATCGTCGAAGGAACGCGCGTTACACCGAGGCCTGTACTCTGGAGCGGGATCGATTTGGAGGTGGAGGGTCCGTCATGGTCTGGGGCGGTGTGTTACAGCATCATCGGACTGGGCTTGTCATTGCAGGCAATCTCAACACTGTGCGTTACAGGGAAGACGTCCTCCTCCCTCATGTGGTACCCTTCCTGCAGGCTCCTCCTGACAGGACCCTCCAGCATGACAATGCCACCAGCCATACTGCTCGTTCTGTGCATGATTTCCTGCAAGACAGGAATGTCAGTGTTCTGCCATGGCCAGCGACGAGCCCGGATCTCAATCCCATTGAGCATGTCTGGGACCTGTTGGATCGGAGGATGAGGGCTAGGGCCATTCCCCCCCCAGAAATGTCCAGGAACTTGCAGGTGCCTTGGTGGAGTGGAGTAACATCTCACAGCAAGAACTGGCAAATCTGGTGCAGTCCATGAGGAGGAGATGCACTGCAGTACTTAATGCAGCTGGTGGCCACACCAGATACTGACTGACACATTATTCAATTTCAGTTAGTCACATGTCTGTGGAACTTGTTCAGTTTATGTCTCAGTTGTTGAATCTTATGTTCATACAAATATTTACACATGTTTAGTTTGCTGAAAATAAACGCAGTTGACATTGAGAGGACGTTTCTTTTTTTTTTGCAGAGTTTATTAGCACTTGAATGATGCCCAGCTTAAGGCAAGAAACACAGCCTATTTTCTAATCATAGCTGCACACCTAGCCCATAGGCCTGTATGTTTTGATAAGGTTTGTATCAAAACTAAAGTGGCCGAATAACTTCTTAAAATGTAGTACATTCATCCGCTTTACAAGGGGTGTAAAAGCCTGACTGGCTTACATAAGCAGCGCGTGAGTTTCAAGTTTGGGGAAGAGAATTTACCATAAAAATGCACCTTCATAATAAAGCATTACATGCATAATGTAATTTGTGGTGACTTTTGATATTGGTGTTTTCCCGCTAATGGAACATTTGCTCTCATAGCCTACTGCCGTGTGCACATTGCTGCGCTTATAATGTGAAGAAATAGCCAAATAGTTTATCAACACTTTAAGCTCAATGTTCTGATCTGTTTCATCAGCCACATTGCGTAAAGTTTTTGGGATGCTAGTGTTTGTATTAATTTGAGATCTATTGCATCCCACAACTGTCCCAGACTATGTTTGGAATATTTATTTCTCGCACAGAATAGATTAAATTTTGTACTATGGGGATAGTAGATTGACAAAGGCTAGTTATTTTGTTGTTTGTTAGGCCTACTCATCTTGTTGGCTGACGAAAAGTAAATGTGGACAGTTCATCCAATATTGGATAAGGACGGGCGCAGTTGCTTCCCGACGTGTCTGTCTCTACTTGTAGCCTGTGAGAAAGACCCTGTGAGAAAGACCCTATCACACGATGGAGAGCCATGTTTTAGTGTGCAGCACTCTGGGAGAAGGGCAGAACTCCAGGCCAAGGGCACAAAAGGCATGGATTGTTTTTAGGATCCATAACAGCCACACAAAGGGGATGCCGCAGGGAAATTTGAGGCATTATCAAGTGCTTGTCAAATTGGGAATGAGAGCCAAGTGTGTACAGCCTGCGCAAATGAACAAGTATGTACAGCCTATGCAAAAAAAACAAAGCAGAGCTCATGCCTTTCAAGCAACTTTTTTCAAATCATCATTAGTCACATCATGCAGCATTACAACATATTAAAAATCATATAGCCCAACATTTGGAGAACTAAAGTAACATTAATAACTCTAAATTAAAAAAGTACCTGTTAATTTGTCCCTCAAATCGTTTGAAGAAAATATCATTTTTATTCAGCTTTGTTCAACTGTATTCTTCATACTATAAAATAATACCACGGAATTCTAAGCAAATCTTGTCTGCTAAATGAACTAGTGTAGCCCACAGCCATTTGGCATAGCCAGATCAGGGCCTAACATAAGGACAAATCAGAGTATGCTATTCTGTTCTTCTCAAATAGACTATATTTTCTTCATATCATGCTTCTTTAGACCTGTCTAAAATAAATAGTGGATTTATTGTGAAGGTGGAGGCTATATTACATGGATTTGTTGGACTTTTTAAAATGTAGATGTTCCAAAGGTCTGCATCAGTGGCTTGTGTGGAATCCAGAATATGCTAAATATGTTTGTTAATTAATGGTTAATTAACTTGAGACCGACCAGTTATTTTGCTTGACATTCATGACTGCCACAACCCTATGTGGGTCCTCCCTGTCACGTTCGTTATAGCGATGAGACCAAAGCGCAGCGTGATTTGAATGCATATTCTTTTAATAAAGAAAGAACACGGAATGAACTATACAAAAACAACAAAACAAACGTGAAGCTATATAATCATAGTGCTGACACAAGCAACTAAACATAGACATAGATAATCACCCACGAAATACTCAAGGAATATGGCTGCCTAAATATGGTTCCCAATCAGAGACAACGATAAACAGCTGCCTCTAATTGAGAACCAATCTAGGCAACCATAGACATACAAAAACCCCTAGACTGGTAACAACCTCATAAACAAATAAAAACCCTAGACAGGACAAAAACATATAATCACCCATGTCACACCCTGACCTAACCAAAATAATAAAGAAAACAAAGAATACTAAGGTCAGGGCGTGACACTCCCACTACAACTCCTCGGGAAAGCATGCAGTTTATTAGGCTACAGATGAAATAAGTTATGAACTTCACAGGGTGGTGAAAGTGCAAGGTGATGAGTATGAGGCTCCTTTCCAAGGGTCTTATTCTGGTGGCATGATCGTCGATGCTTGGCTGCCTTTTGACACAAAAAAATATTCTTGCTCTTTTGTCCATAATAATCTCATGTAGGCTATAGTTATGTAATAAACCCATCAGTTGAGTTAAAAATGCAATGGAAACCCATTCAACTTTCTACTCGGTTAAAAAGCTATTTTTATGTGCACTACATTATCACACACAGCCTTGTATCTAAATCAAATGTTTTGTGTGACCCCTTTTTATAAACATAAATATCGACTCCGAATTAAGATTCAAATATATCTGCAGAAAGAATGGGGTGTCAGCTATGATGTAGCTGACACCTTGATTTTGAAAAAAAATATCTGGTTATAGAACAGTATGTTTGGGTATTATGTTACACACTGGCTATTATTCTAATGAAGACCACATTTGGTTGGTCCACACCGGACCAAATCTGTACCAATCATAAATGTCTATGTTTCACAAGTTTGGACATCACGGTACAGCACAACACAAATATACAGTATAGTAGATTTCAATATACAGTAGAGCACAGTACAGCAGAGCACAATAGAGTACTGTAAAGGAAAGTTGAGTATAGTTCAGTAGAGTATATTACATTATATTGTACTGTGTTCTACTGCAATTGTGGTTTGTGACTACTATGATTTCCCATTGTGGCCAATTCAATTACAGTCGTTACTTAGTTTTTCGGCCACTGTTACTGATTTGGTAACAGAGAGACACCTTTTAATTACTTAATTCACAAACAAAATTATTATCAGTAGAACACTAACTTATTGATAAGTCTACCTACCTTTACTTAACTTTTATAATCCTCCCTCATGAGGGGGAGAAATTTGAAAATATCTGGGGGGTTTTGGTAACAAAATGACAAGACACTAGGCAATATTTACTAAATTTACAGATGGCAAATAATTTCTGCAAAACTTAATATAAATATTGATATTAGATGGCAGTGGCCTTTACTTCATTATTGTGTTTAGATTTTTTTTCTAATAACTTAAGACTTTCTAGTAGATTTAAAAATAAACATTTTCCATCTGTATGACCAGAAATCAATGCCTTTACCTATTCCTATTTTTTGGAAAATGGTAAAAAATACAAACATATTTACTATGCCTTCATTTCCACAAAATATAGACTCTTAAAGGCGCTGCATGGTCAATTGGCCATACAGTATTTACGCTTATATGGCCTCTGCAGAAGTCAGGACATTCATACTTCTTGCGCATCGCAAAACAGCGCGGAGCTGTTGAGCAGAGCTGTTTTGAAAGAAGTTGCCACGGAAGTGAGTTTGATTTTTATACAGGACCAACCTACCGTCAACCAATCTTGTTAATATGGATTTAAACGGAACTATACAGAGCCCTCCGCATTGTTACAACATTTTTGAGGCGCACAGCGATGCGGTCCGGAGCTCAATTTGGCCTCTGCACACCCCCATATGGAGCCTCCGACCACATTTTCGGATCAAACATAAATTGGCTTTTAGCTTTCATTTGACACCAAATTTGATATGCTCCTATGACCATGGCCAGTACAAGCAGGTGAGTACTGGAGTAGGTCAAATAAGTGAATGAGCTGGGGGCTGGGAAGCACTGCTGTAGTATAATTACAAGGGCTGGGACAATACCAGTATCGCGATACTCATTAGTATCGAGGCAAGGAATCAACACGAAGCGGGTCTACCTTCTTTAGGAAAACAGCCCTAATGTTGGAAACAAACATCATTGTGTTTTCATCCAGTGTCACATTTATTTATTTTCCAAACTATAGCACACAACATTTGACAAACTGTACAGCTGGTTTCTAAAGGACCAAAGAGTTTGCTTCATGTTTACATTTTTGCCATGGGGAAAAAAATGTGATACTGGTATTGTCACAGCCCTATGAATTACATCTTCCAGATAGATGCACTACAGTGAGGGTTTTACTAATAGATACATTTTTACATTGTCGTTGTTAGATTCCAGTATTTTTCCCCGCAGGTGAGATCAACATTAAGTTTCTATTTATACTCTTTGGAGTATACTGCAGGGACCCAGACTACTAGAAACTCTAAATAAGCTGTAATGTAAATGATGTCAAACATTTACGTGCTGTGACAAAAAGAAATAGAGCAATCATTACATTAATATACTGAACAAACATGCAACAATTTCTAAGATTTTTCTGAGTTAAAGTTTATATAAGGAAATCAGTCAATTTAAATAAATTCATTAGACTCTAATTTCTGAATTTCACATGACTGGGGGTGGGCATATACCTCCCCATTTGGGAGCCAGGCCGAGCCAATCAGAATGAGCCCCCCACCCCCAGGTCCTGGGCTGGCGTTGCTACACGTGGTCTGCGGTTGTGAGGCCGGTTGGACGTACCGCCAAATTCTCTACAACGACATTGGAGGCAGCTTATGATTCAATTCTCTGGCAACAGCTCTTCTAGACATTCCTGCAGTCAGCATGCCAATTGCACTCTCCCTCAACTTGAGACATCTGTGGCATTGTGTTGTGACAAAACTGCACATTTTAGAGTTGCCTTTTATTGTCCCAGCGTAAGGTGCACCTGTGTAATGATCATGCTGTTAAATCAGCTTCTGGATTGGTGGATTGCTCACTAACAGGGATGTAAACACATTTGTGCACAACATTTGAGATAAATAAGCTTTTTGTGCATATGGAACATTTCTGGGATCTTTTTTTTTCAGCTCATGCAACATGGGACCGGCACTTTACATGCTGCGTTTATATTTTTGTTCAGTGTAAATTGAACAGGGAAGATCTGAACTAATTTCCTGGATATCAAGAGCATTGTGGTGTTGGAATTTAATTCCACCCTGCAAATATGAAGTAAATCAGTCAATTTACATGTCTGAAAGTGTGTTTGATGTTCTTCAAAGAGCTTTACATGTCCAATCCTTTATGGCTCTGTTGATGTGTAAAATCCCCTTATCGGCAGTCACAACAACAGAAGTGGTTTGACAGATACACCGGGGATACACCTGCGGGGCTGTCCTTGGAGCCATATTAAGGTAGAAACAGATGGAATTAAACACTGAAATATACTGTACCGCTGTTGTGTAATTAGACACTATGACTTACTCTAAAACAGAACACTGATAGTTATCCGATTAGAAGAAAAATGAAAAGCCCTCGCACTTCCATGTCTGCCTGATTATGGTTCCTTCCATTATCAAGCGTAATTATAAAAAATATTTTAAAAATTGCACAACCATTAATGTCTGTCCCTTAATCTTGGAGAAGAAAAATGCCAATTTGATAATAAAGTCTAAAACAAAAACGGTACAGTATAATGCACTAAGCTGTTTAGAGCTATACAATTCTACATTATAGAGGAGACAGCAATCATTTGCTCCCAGAAAATTACCTAGACTGTATATAAAAATATTGACTGTATAAATTACCTCACTTGAGTTGGGGAAAGCACTACTTGCAATTAAGGGCCAAACTATAAGGCTCTTGGTTCCAAACTCGGTCTGTTCCGTGGGCCAAGGACCGGTATTATCTCTGGCTGCATTTCCATATTTACTTATACTGGCAATAATCTATTCATGAAGTAACGAATGGATCTCCTAAATTAATTTATATGTTGTTTTGGCAGGCAGCGAGCACAAGGCTGAATGCTGCGCGTTTCATATTTACACTTCACCCGAGCTAGTAGAATTAGAGTCGCAGGCAGAGGCTTGCTTCGTTGATACATGGGATAAAAATGACCTTCCTCTCTCAATCTCATTCCCCGAAATGAAAACGCTGATATGTGTGCAAAATACACCATTGTCTGTGTTGCAAACATTTCAAGTAATCAGAGTGTGTTTGATTCCTTAGAATCTGTTATAAAAGGGCCAAAGTGTCTATTTTACACAGACTGCCATCACATTGTCATGTGTCACGCTATTGAGGATTGTTTCACCCTTCACAACCATTCCAGTACCGTGGCACATATCATAATTGGTGCATGCACCCATGAAAGTAACATCCAAGAATGTAATTCGTTTGGCCGATTTTGTGGTGATGACACACAGCAATAGGACACTCGTGCACAAAAGCAGATCTTACGTCTTTCTCTAGCTACATGCTTTGTTAGCTCTGGAATCAGTTAGGATGAAGCCTCTGCAGGGTTACTGTCGCCAAATGAAATATTGCACCATGCCTAATTGCCTTTCTCACAGATGTTGTCATTTTAATCATAAAATGGCCCCAGGTCTGTGCTTGTTTAATCAAGGAATGACGTATGGTTGTATGCACATTCAATCTTATCAAATTAAAATGTGTTCTCTCCACATTACCTTGACTGTTAAATGACTCATGGGGCATTTCCATGTATAAAAGCCCTATGAGCACGAACATGTGAAGTTCATATGAGCACTTCAAACTAGGTGTCAAATGAAAGCTAAGAGTGTGTCTTTGAGAAAGTATGGCATAGAGTGGCCTTTAGAAAGCATCAAAATTGATTAAATGTAATCTCACCCGTCTACATACAATACCGCATAATGACAAATTGAAAACATGTTTTTAGACATTTTTGCAAATGTATTGAAAATTGAAATACAGAGAGATCTCATTTAAATAAGTATTCACACCCCTGAGTCAATACTTTGTAGAAACACCGTTCAGCAGCGATTACAGCTGTGAGTCTTTCTGGGTAAGTCTAAGAGCTTGTCCAACATTTGCCCATTAAGCTCTGTCAAATTGGTTGTTGATCATTGCTAGACAACCATTTTCCAGTATTGCCACCGATTTTGCGTAAGCGTAAACAGGTTTTTAGACATTTTTGCAAATGTATTCAAATAAACATAAATACCACATTTACATAAGTATTCAGACCCTTTGTTATGAGACTCTAAATTGACCTCAGGTGCATCATGTTTCCATTGATCATCCTTGAGATGTTACTACAACTTGATTGGAGTCCACCTGTGGTAAATTCAATTGATTGGACATGATTTGGAAAGGCACACACCTGTCTATATAAGACTCTCAGACCATGAGAAGAAAGATTCTCTGGTCTGATGAAACCAACATAGAAGCCTTTGGCCTAAATGCCAAGCGTCACGTCTGGAGGAAACCTGGCACCATCCCTACGGTGAAGCATGGTGGTGGCAGCATCATGCTGTGGGGATGTTTTTCAGAGGCAAGGACTGGGAGCTAAGTCAGGATCGAGGCAAATATGTACCGAGCAAAGTACAGAGAGATCCTTGATGAAAATCTGCTCCAGAGTGCTCAGGACCTCAGACTGGGGCAACAGTTTACCTTCCAACAGGACAACAACCCTGAGCACACAGCCAAGACAACGCAGGAGTGGCTTCGGGACAAGTCTCTGAATTTCTTTGAGTAGCCCAGCCAGAGCCTTGAGCCCGATAGAACATCTCTGGAGAGACATGAAAATAGCTGTGCAGCAACGCTCCCCATCTAACCTGACAGAGCTTGAGAGGATCTGCAGAGAGGAATGGGAGAAACTCCCCAAATACAGGTGTGCCAAGCTTGAAGCATCATACCCAAGAAGACTCAAGGCTTTAATCGCTGCCAAAGGTGCTTTAACAAAGTACAGAGTAAAGGGTCTGAATACTTATGTGAATGTGATATTTAAGTTGTATTTTTTTTTTATGTGCAAACATTAAAAAAAAATATGTTTTGCTTTGTCATTTGAGTATTGTGTGTAGATTAAGGAAAAAAACGATTTCATAATTTTAGAATAAGGAAAATGTGGAAAGTAAACGGGTAAGAAAACTTTCCCAAATGCACTGTTTGATGTATAATAGAATACAACATTCAAATGTGTTTTTGTAATAAAGAAATGCTTTAACAAAATATTAAAAGGCCACTCACACTATCTAGGAGAAATATGCTACTGTATATAAAGAGGGACAATAAAATATTTTCATTCTGGAAAAACACCAGGGCTTGATGGTAGACCTTTTTATGTCGTCAAAGATCCATTATTAGCATGTTTTAATACTCTTAATTCAAATGGTATACTTTGAGGTACTCAACAAGGTTTGATTTCATTACTATTAAAACATGACCCAGGTGGTAAGTATAAGATCCAGTCCATTTAAAAAACTGGTGGCCTCTAACACTTCAATGTTGTGATGCGGAAATCCTGGCGAAATGCATAACACAGAATAAAAAAATATATTTTTACCAGATTTTGTCATCCTGATCAGTTTTTTTTACATGGTTGATAAATTGGAGATAATATACGACAATTATGAAACATTGAAGATACCAGGCCTGGTCATCATAGCAGATTTTGAAAAGGCATTTGATAAAGTACGACTACAATTTCTATATAAATGCCTGGATTACTTTAAATTTTGTAAAAATCTTATACAATGGGTTAAAGTTATGTACAGCAACCCCAGAAGTAAATAATGGTAACTTCTCAGAAACTATTAAGCTTTAAAAGAGGAGTAAAACAAGGCTGTCCGTTGTCTCCATATCTATTTATTATGGCCATTGAAATGCTAGCTATTAAAATTATATCCAACAAGAATATCAAGGCGTTAGAAATCATAGGGATAAAAACAAGTGTCAATGTGACTCAGTTTATTCTCGCAAAGAATAGCCCTCATTTCTCAGAACAAGAATAGACTGACGAGT
Organism: Salvelinus alpinus; assembly: GCF_045679555.1. NCBI lineage: Eukaryota > Metazoa > Chordata > Actinopteri > Salmoniformes > Salmonidae > Salvelinus > Salvelinus alpinus. The sequence goes on from NC_092101.1 coordinate 6,574,989, forward strand.
TTCAGAAGAAAGTCTTTGTTTCTGGCCATTTTGAGCCTGTAATCGAACCCACAAATGCTGATGCTCCAGATACTCAACTAGTCTAGAGAATACCAATTTTATTGCTTCTTTAATCGGAACAACAGCTTTCAGCTGTGCTAACGTAATTGCAAAAGGGTTTTCTAATGATCAATTAGCCTTTTAAAATGATAAACTTGGATTAGCTAACACAACGTGCCATTGGAACACAGGCGTGATGGTTGATAATGGGCCTCTGTACGCCTATGTAGATATTCCACTAACAATCAGCTGTTTCCAGCTACAATAGTCATTTACAACATTAACAATGTCTACACTGTATTTCTGATCAATTTTTTTTTTAATGGACAAAAAAAAGTGCTTTTATTTCAAAAACAAGGACATTTCTAAGTGATCCCAAACGTTTGAACGGTAGTGTGTTTTTTCTAATTCAAGAATGATTGAGAATAAATAATTGTCATCAAATTAAATGTTAATGTAAAATGTAAAATGATGTATCCTGTAACCTAAAGGCTTTAACAAAATATTCATACAAATATGAATAGGCTGTCACGGATCCCTCCGGAACTGTGTCATTACGCACACCTGGTCCCCATTTCCTTGATTAGTAATTGTATCAGTGTGCCCTCTGTTCCCCATTGTCTGGTCGATTATTGTTCCCATGTCCGTTGGTCGTGTGAATACCTATACGTTGGCTCAGCCTGTGCTGCGTGTTTTGTGAATTTGTGTTTTTACGGGTCTCGTCCCGTGTCGTTCTGCGAGGTTTGCCCTCACTCTTTTGTTTGGGTATATCCCAGTGTTTTGTATACGTGTTTGTTTTGGGTGCATTGAAAACCCAGATGATGTATTCCTGCACCTGTCTCCAAATCCTTTACACCAGCATGACATAGGCCTATCATAGACTAGGCATTTACTTTGTAGAAAGAGGGACAATTTGTCAAGTTAGGTCTGTCAAATTAAATAACGTTGGAAAAAGTGCATTTCAATCCAGTCAGAGTATTTCTTATCATATCTACAGAATAAACATGCTGTTTTGGGTATTAAAAACTTCATACGGATAGGGGGTAGTGTTTCCACTTTGAACAAATTGCGTGCCCAAACGAAATGTCCTTCTACTCTGTCCCAGAAGGTAATACATGCATATTATTATTACTATTGTATAGAAAACACTCTGAAGTTTCTAAAACTGTTTGAATTATTTCTGTAGGTATAACAGAACTCATTTGGCAGACAAAAACCTGAGAAGAGGTCAAAACAGGAAATGAGAAGTCGATTTTCAAAACAAATGGTATGGTACCCTGTCTAGATATGGCTGAACAAACACTGCCTAGGGCTTCCACTAGATGTCGTCGTCTTTCGATTTTAGTCTTATTATTCTACTATAAAGGAGGGGCTCATGGGAGCTGTTCTAGTGAGTGGTCGTCAGAAATTCTCAGTCGGGATTTGCGCGCGAGGGAGAGAGAGAGCTCTGGTGCCAATGCTCTTTCTTCAGACAATGAAATTCTCCGGTTGGATCCTTATTGATGATTAATGTAAAACACATACTAAATATGGATTGCAAACATCATTTGACCTGTTTCTACGACGTGTAACGGAACTTTTTGAGTTTTTGTCTGGATGGATTGTTCGTGCATCATGAAATGGATTCCTGGGATGAACATGCTAACAAGTGGAACTTTTCAGTCATTTATTGTCGATCTGGGAATCCTGGGAGTGCCTTCAGATGAAGTTATTCGAAGGTAAGTGCATATTTATAGTGTTTTTGTAGCTTTTCTTGACGCCAAAATGGTGACTATTTCTTTGGCTGGAATGTGCTCTAAACGCCGTTCTCAGATTAATCTTTTTCAGTAAAGTTTATTTTGAAATCTGACACAGCGGTTGCATAGAGGATAAGTTTATCTTTAATTATGTGAATAACACTTGCATCTTTTATCAATGTTTATTATGAGTATTTCTGCAAAATCACCGGATGTTTTGGAATCAAAACATTACTGCATGTAACGCGCCAATGTAAACTGAGATTTTTTAAATATATATATATGCACATTATCGAACAAAACATAAATGTATTGTGTAACATGATGTTATATGACTCATCTGATGAAGAATTTCAAAGGTTAGTGATTAATTCTATCTCTATTTGGGGGTTTTGTGCAAGCTACCTGTGCTGTGAAAGAAATGTCTGCTTTTTTGTATTTGGTGGTGAACTAACATAAATATACATGGTGTTTTCGCTGTAAAACATTACAAAAATCGGACATGTTGGCTGGATTCACAAGATGTTTATCTTTCATTTGCTGTATTGGACTTGTTAATGTGTGAAAGTTAAATATTTCTAAAAAATATTTTTTTAATTTCGTGCGCTGCCTTTTCAGTGGAATGTGGGGGGGGAACCCCGGGGCTAGACAGGTTAATTGCTTCTAATAGGTCAGAAAATTATGCATTAACCATGAATTTATCAGACTATGTTTATAAAGAGGGACGGGACAAATAAATATAAGGAATTTGCGCCGGCTTCAGCCATGCTTCCTGGCATGCGAGAGAGTTGAAACATCAGCACATACAGGTCCGAATAGTGTGTGTCAGTGTCCAATCAGAGGCCTGAACATGATCCGAGAGTGTGATCTGGTCTTTGATTCTCGCACATCAGCTTGCGAAATTCTCAAGGGAGAGAGGACAGTGCATTATATGAACATAGCACCGAATAAATTGGCCCGCCAAAAAATATTACATCTTCAAAACAAAACTGAGGGGAGAAAAGTGAAGCGGGGCATCCGTTAAACAGTAAATCAAGTCTGTTTGGTTTAATGTTGTAACGTAAAGACCCATGCCAACTACACTGAACTTTACAACATGTAAAGTGTTGGTTTCATGAGCTAAAATAAAAGATTCCAGAAATGTTCCAAATGCACAAGAAGCTCATTTATAAAAATAAAAAAATTGCACAAATTTGTTTACCTCCCTGTTAGTGAGCATTTCTCCTTTGCCAAGATAATTAATCCACCTGGCAGTTGTTGCATATCAAGAAGCTGATTAAACAGCATGATCATTACACAAGTACACCTTTTGCTGGGGACAATAAAAGGCCACTCTAAAATGTGCAGTTTGGTCACAACACAATGCCACAGTGCGTCTCAAGTTGAGGGAGCGTGCAATTGGCATGCTGACTGCAGGAATGTTCACCAGAGCTGTTGCCAGATAATTGAATGTTCATTTCTCTACCGTAAGCCGCCTCCAATGTCATTTTTGGGAATTTGACAGTACGTCCAACCGGCCTCACAACCGCAGACCACGTGTAACGCCCAGGACATCCACATCCGACTTCTTCACCTGTGGGATTGTCTGAGACCAGCCACCTGGACAGCTGATGAAACTGTAGGTTTGCACAACTTTTGCACAACCGTCTCAGGGAAGCTCATCTTCATGCTCGTCGTCCTCACCAGGGTCTCGACCTGACTGTAGTTCGGCTTCGTAACAGACTTCAGTGGGCAAATGCTCACTTTCGACGTCCACTGGTATGCTGGAAAAGTGTGCTTTTTACGGATGAATCCCAGTTTCAACTGTACCGGGCAGATGGCAAACAGCGTGTATGGTGTTTTGCGGGAGAGCACTTTGCTTATGTCAATGTTGTGATAAGAGTGCCCCATGGTGGTGGTGGGGTTATAAGCTATGGACTACAAACACAATTGTATTTTATCGATGGCAATTTGAATGCACAAAGATACCGTGAAGAGATTGTGAGTCCCATTGTCGTGCCATTCATCAGCCGCCATCACCTCATGTTTCAGAGTGATAAATGTCGCAAGGATCTGTACACAATTCCTGGAAGCTGAAAATGTCCCAGTTCTTCCATGGCCTGCATACTCACCAGACGTGTCACCCATTGAGCATGTTTGGGATGCTCTGGATTGACGTATATGACAATGTGTTCTAGTTCCCACCAATATCCAGCAACTTCGCACATCCATTGAAGACTGGGACTGGGACAATATTCCACAGGCCACAATCAACAGCCTGATCAACTCTATGCGAAGGAAATGTTGTTCTACATAATGCAAATGGTGGTCACACCAGATACTGGCGTTTTCTTTGGGGGGAGGGTGATATCTGTGACCAACGGATGTATATCTGTATTCCCAGTCATGTGAAATCCATACATTAGGGCTTAATGAATTAATTTCAATTGATTGATTTCCTTATATGAACTGTAACTCAGTAAAATCTTTGAAATTGTTGCGTATGTTGCGTGTTTATATGTAGTTTGTAGCCCAAACAATTCGGACGCTACAATACAGACAGAAGTTGGTCCATCAGCAGTACCGACTTCAGACGAGTCCCATGGAGCAAATTGGAGAACTTTGTGAGAGTCTCAGCTTTCCATAGTGGGGTCATATTTGTTTCTAGCTCAAACCGTTCAGACTCTACATTTTAGACTTCCTGGTCTGACAAACAACGCTGTAGTTCTGCCACCTTCCACTGCAGACGCGGAAGGCCGACGTCGGCAGAAGTGGTGGATTGAGATGCAGCCCATGCAAAAAAATCTCCATCTTAAACAGACTGACAGAAAAGTATTTTGATTCCTAAAATCTTTTATGATCTCAAAACTATTATGCACGTAAACAGAAATGACCCTCGCCCCACGATTATTAGCATTCAAATTCCTTGTCCATGGGTTGAATTGACTCTGTACACAACATTCCAAAGCGACATATCAGTAGCAATCCATTTCTAAGGGTTAAAGACTAATATAAACCCTCTCCCTCACTGGATTCTACAACAAGTCTTTGTCATGCTATAAGTATCTCAATTCCACTACCTTCCTGCTCCCACAAAGCTTAGCTACGACACACCGTATTCTCTCCACCTGAGGCATTCCCTCCCATTTCATCCCAAACTGAGCCAGTGAGGTTTCACAATTTGTCTCAACGTCAGCAGCCAATTGGGGAGGTGGATTGCTTTTAGGTTCGTTGTTGCTATTCAACTTTCAGTGGACACCCCCATTAGTCTTTCATAACCCCACCTGCTTTGTTTTTGTTGTCAGTGACTTTGTTAGTTCCCCTTTCTATTCAGCAACATTTTTGTTTTTATTGATGGGGAACGTAACAAAATAATCAAATTGTATTTGTCACATGCGCCGAATACAACAGGTCGTAGACCTTACCGTGAAATGCTTACTTACAAGCCCTTAACCAACAGTGCATTTCAAGAAATAGAGTTAAGAAAATATTTACTAAATAAAGTAAAAATAAATAACAATAACAAGGCTATATATAGGGGGCCCGGTACCAAGTAAATGTGTGGGGGTACAGGTTAGTCAAGGTAATTTGTTCATGTAGGTAGGTGTACAGTGACTATTCACAGATGATAAACAGTGAGTAGCAGCAGTGTAAAAACAAAGGGGGGTCAGCAGTTGCCATACCAGGCAGTGATGCAACCGGTCAGGATGCTCTCGATGGTGCAGCTGTAGAACCTTTTGAGGATCTGAGGACCCATGCCAAATCTTTTCAGTCTCCTGAGGGGGGAAAGGTGTTGTTGTGCCCTCTTCACAACTGGCTTGGTGTGTTTGGAACATGATAGTTTGTTTGTTGGTGATGTGGACACCAAGGAACTTGAAGCTCTCAACCCGCTTCACTTCAGCCCCGTCGATGTAAATGGGGGGCCTGTTCGGCCCTCCTTTTCCTGTAGTCCACTGTCATTTCCTTTGTCTTGCTCACATTGAGGGAGAGGTTGTTGGCCTGGCACCACACTGACAGGTCTTTGACCTCCTCCCTATAGGCTGTCTCATCCTTGTCGGTGATCAAACCTACCACTATTGTGTCATCAGCAAACTTAATGATGGGGTTGGAGTCGTGCTTGGCCACCCAGTCGGGAGTGAACAGGGGTGCGTGCTTAGTCTCCTCCTGTACTCCCTGAGGGGAACCGGTGTTGAGGATCAGCGTGGCAGACGTGTTGTTGCCTACCCTTACCATCTGGGGGCAGCCCGTCAGGAAGTCCAGGATCCAGTTGCAGAGGGAGGTGTTTAGTCCCAGGGTCCTTAGCTTAGTGATGAGCTGTGTGGGCACTATGGTGTTGAACGCTGAACTGTAGTCCATGAACAGCATTCTCACATACAGTAGGTGTTCTTTATGTCTATGTGGGAAAGGGCAGTATGGAGTGCTATTGAGATTGAGTCACCTGTGGATCTTTTGGGGCGGTATGCGAATTGGAGTGGATCTAGGGTTTCCGGGATGATGGTGTTGATGTGAGCCATGACCAGCCTTTCAAAGCAGTTCATGGCTACCAGTGTGTGCTACGGAGTGGAAGTCATTTAGGGAGGTTACCTTCGCATTCTTGGGCACAGGGACTATGGTTGTCTGCTTGAAACATGTGGGTATTACAGACTCGGTCAGGGAGAGATTGAAAATGTCAGTGAAGACACTTGCCAGTTGGTCCGCGCATGCTTTGATAATATGCCCTGGTAATCCGTCTGGACCAGCGGCCTTGTGAATGTTGACCTGTTAAAAGGTCTTGCTCACATCGGCTACGGAGAGCGTGATCACACAGTCGTCCGGGAATAGCTGGTGCTCTCATACATTAGCTCATCTGGTAGGCTCGTGTCACTTGGAAGCTTGTAACTGGGTTTCCCGTTGTAGTCCGAATTAGTTTGCAAGCCCTGCCACATCTGACAAACATCAGAGCCGGTGTAGTAGAATTCAATCTTAGTCCTGCGTTGACACTCTGCTTGTTTGATGGTTTGCCTGAGGGCATAGCGGGATTTCTTATAAGTGTCCGGATTAGTGTCCCGATCCTTGAAAGCGGCAGCTCTAGTCTTTAACTCGGTGCGGATATTACCTGTAATCCATGGCTTCTGGTTGGAATATGTACGTACGGTCACTGCGGGGATGACGCCCTCAATGGTCTTATTGATGAAGCCGGTGACTGAGGTGGTATACTCCTTAATACCATTGGATGAATCATGGAACATATTCTAATCTGAGCTCGCAAAACAGTCCTGTAGCTTAGCATCTGCGTCATCAGACCACTCTTATTGAGCGATTCACTGGTAGTTCCTGCTTTAGTTTTTGCTTTTATACAGGAATCAGGAGGATAGAATTATGGTCAGATTTTCCAAATGGAGGGTGAGGGAGAGCTTTGTATCCCGACCTTCTCCCTCAGTATCTCCATATTTTCTTCATGCGAATGACGGGATGTGGACATGTTCTCCGGAAAGCAGTATATCCTTCGTGTCGGACTCGTTAAAGAAAAAATATTTGTCCAGTTCGAGGTGAGTAGTCGCTGTTCTGATGTCCAGAAGCTCTTTTCGGTCATAAGAGACAGTAGCAGCAACTTTATGTACATAAGTTACAAACAATGCGAAAAAACTAACAAAATAGCACAGTTGGTTAGGAGCCTGTAAAACGGCAGCCATCCCGTCCAATGCCATTATTTGTATCGTGCTGCTACAGTAGGAATACAGACAGTACACAATGATTGCCTATGAAAGTCCTAATAGTGTTGTCATTCTCTTACAGACAATACCGCTTGGTGGCCTACAGATGCTTTTTGGAGTTTGTTCTAGGTGGTGGAAAAGCTAGGCACAGGACACCGAAAATGCCCTTGCCTTCATGTGGTGTTGGGGCCATTCAAGCAACTCAAGAGGAGCTGTGAAAGGTCCATAACAACAATCTCCCCTTGTACCAAAGTGACTTTGAACACTTAACTGCACCCCCAAACACACCATATCATATGCAAGTAGTCCCTTTGTAGAACTGTAGTATTTATTATAGCCAGTAGTATACTTTTCTTCTACTGTATACATTGCCATAACTGTTCCTGCATACTGCTTTGAAAATCTCTCCAGAGGAAATAACCTTTGACTTGAATACAAGCCATGTCTACTTATCGTATATTGACAGACTAAATCGGTTTTATTGAAACATGTTTACTTGCCAACAAATTAAAGTTGAAATGATACATCAACTCCCGCCATTATTTGTTTTAGCAGTAAGATTGTAGCTAGTTAATGCCAAATATATTTCACAATGGGGGGGGAGGCAAAGGCTGGGCACTTCAATCCGGCCCGCGAGACATAATAATATTTAGTGGTATCCAATTGGTAGTTAGTCTTGTCCCATCGCTGAGAGGCGAAGGTCGAGAACAGTGGCATCCTCCAAAACACGACCCAGCCAAGCCGAACTGCTTCTTGACAAAATGCCCGCTTAACCCGGAAGCCAGCCGCACCAATGTGTCGGAGGAAACACCGTACACCTGGCGACCGTGTCAGCGTGCATGCACCCGGCCCGCTACAGGAGTGGCTAGAGAGCGATGGGACAAGAAAATCTCAGCCTGCCAAACCCTCTCCTAACCCGGACGACGCTGGGCCAATTGTGCACCGCTTCATGGGCCTCCCAGTCACAGCCAGCTGTGACACAGCCAGGTATCGAACCCGGGTCTATAGTGACACTTCAAGCACTGCAATGCCATAGACCGCTGTGCCACTCGGGAGGCCCCTGCAAATTGATTTTAACAAACAATTGGTCCCCCAAAAAATGCGTCTCTCCGTTGAATTTCAAACTCCCAATGTGGCCCTCGAGCCAAAAACTTTGCCCACCCCCGATTTAGACATTCGTCAGTACACTTGCAGAAAATAAGACTTTATATCAAACTCCATTATATACATAATGTACAGAGCTAGCAATATCTATACCACAATGAAGTTGTGAGCATACTAGGCATTCTATAACATCAGTCTTACTGAAAATTAATGTTGTGTTGGCTTTGTTCCAGACCGGGTCCGGAATGTTCTTCAGCTAGTGAACCTCGTTTTGGGCAATGTCAGCTGGTCTGGCAGAATTTAATGCGCTCATGACCTTGGATTCAGACTATACACTTTTGCTCTTGCCAGCCCTGTGCAGTCTTTTCCTCTTCCAAGTCAGATGATGTTGAGCTTGTTCCCGGCTGAAAGCTTTCATCCAATGGGTCTACAGCACAGGTGTTAAACTCATTCCACGGAGGGCCAAGTGTCTGCAGGTTTTTGCCACTAGTCAGGAACTCCCCTCACCTGCTTGTCTAGGTCTTAATTGAAAGGGGGGGGGGGGGGGCAGCAGACACTAGGCCCTCCATGGAATGAGTTTGAGACCCCTGGTCTACAGGATCTGTATTACTAAAGCTGGTGTCATGTTCATCAGCAGTAGCAAGATTAGTCTGTAGGGCATACACTAGTCAGTGGTTAGCCAACATTTTACTATTTTGTCACCAATACACACTCACAAGGTACTATATCCACCCATCGCCCTCGTGTCAATAGAACATGCCGCCTAACCTTCACACACAATACTGACACCAGTCAGTCAGTCACCCACACCCTTTCCTCCTTACTAATAACTGCTTTTCTCCAATTTAGAACACGCTTTGCTTAAACAATCAATGAACACTCCATAATACAGAAGTTGTAGCCTACTTATAAACTCACCAACTATGACAACAAAACACGGACCATGTTTATGCCCAGCTCCAGTGTATTTATATTTATTCATGGAGTCATGGTAAGATTTAGCAAACACTAGTTCCTGGTGCTGCGCTTGATGTTGATGTCGCTACAGATGTTGATAGGCTTGTCACGTTAGCCTCTGGGTAGTTAGTTAGCTAACGGTTAGATATAGTCCGGTAGGCTGTAGCTAACGTAACCTAAGGTAGCTAAAGTTAGCTCGCAAAGTTACAAGTTACGTCGCCAGATAACAGCTGGCTAATTACATTGATTTGCTTTGGAATGTCTAGCCAGCATATTAACAAATGTAGTTTGTCAGCTAGTTACCTCTGCTCGACTTCTTAGTAAGGTAATCGATGAAATGTTACCCTAGCAGCCTGTGCATGCTTGTAGCTTGCACATCCAGGTACTAAGCACCACACCATGACTTAATTTTAGCTGTTGTCGACACAAAAATATAAATAAATAGTTCTTCACAAGCCGATGTTCCATGAATGAGTGGCTGGTCCAGTGAGTAACGTTCGCTACCTCAAACGGATCCACCTTGACAGGGGCGGTACCACATCCAGAAATCGCTATGAATTCTGAGTAACACTTTACAATAAGGTTCCATTTGTAAATTGTTTATTAAGGGGTTATAATTACGGTTATTTAATCATTTGGAAATTGCATTATAAGCCATTAATAATTGGTTATATCGCATTGGTAAAAATAGTGCAATAACTGGTCAGTGTTTGCCAAATATTGAGCCAATATTTACTTAGTTATTATCCATTTATAAATGCACCAATAATATGGCTTGATCTTGAGATGAAGCCTTAATTCCTGGAATAAATAAATGTACCAATGCATCATCAGGGTTTCAGATGGGGCAAGACACCAGTGGGAGGCTGCTGAGGGGAGGATGGCTCATAATATAGCTAATGAAATGGCATCAAACCATGTGTTTGATACCATTCCACCTATTCTGCTCTAGCCTATACCACGAGTGCGTCCTCCCCAACTAAGGTGCCACCAACCTCCTGTGCAAGACACATTATGGGAGTTAACCATTGGTCTGAAAACCGACTATTTCTGTTCCTGGGACACAGCAACAATGTATTACACAAAAATGAGAAAATAACAATTTTATTTAACTGTGCAACCATTTGAAAATAAGGTTGCATGATGATACATAAGGGTAATATATTATACGCATTTGTAAGTGCATTTATTAATGGTTAATAGCTGGAGGTAAATAGTGACTAACTATTTGACAAGCACTGACTGGCTAGCGCACAATTTTTTTAACCAATTTGTTATAACCCATTTAATGGTTTATAAAGCATCTACAAATGATTAAATAACCATTAACGTAATTACAAACCCTTTATAAACCCTTTACAAATGGAACCTTATTGTAAAGTGTTACCGAATTCTGGATATTGTGGTTTGCCTACAATCAGAAAACACAGATGGCCCTTTTCTACCGGTGAGATGCAGAAACGCTTGTATTTGTGTGTAGTGATTTTTATGACAAATATGTCATATTTATGAACATATACAGTGAACGAGCAGCGGTGAAATTACCCTTTAAGAGAAGAAATAGCAAAATAGCATTCTATCAGTCTCTGGCTGGGACAGTGAATCAGAAAGCAACCGAGTCAGTTGGTAAGGATGTCGGATCTTAATTTGACCCCTTTCGTCGCTGGAGGAAAATATTTAGAATCGCCGCCTGAATGCAGATGGAAGCGGTGTTTGTAGGCTGTAGAATAATATATACTGAACAAAAATATAAAGGCAACATGCAACAATGTCAATGATTTTACTGAGTTAGTTCATATAAGGAAATCCGTCAACTGATATAAATTAATTAGGCCCTAATCTATGGATTTCACATGACTGGGCAGGCGCGCAGACACGGGTGGGCCTGGAAGGGCATAGGCCCACCAACTGCGGAGCCAGGGCCAGCCAATCAGAATGAGTTTTTCCCCACAAAAGAGCTTTATTACAGACGTTTCATTAGCTGTCCGGGTGGCTGGTCTCAGACAATCCCACGTGACAATCCCACGTGGTCTGCGGTTGTGAGGCCGGTTGGACGTACTGCCAAATTCCAAAAATTACATTGGCGGCGGCTTATGGTAGGGAAATTAACATTCAATTATCTGGCAACAGTTCTGGTGAACATTCCTGCAGTCAGCATGCCAATTGCACACTCCCTCAACTTGAGACATCTGTGGCATTTGTTGGGTAACAAATCTGCACATTTTAGAATGGTCTTTTATTGTCCCCAGCACAAGGTTAATCTGTGTAATGATGATGCTGTTTAATGATTTCTTGATATGCAACACTTGTCAGGTGGATGAATTATCTTGGCAAAGGAGAAATGCTCACTAACAGGGATGTAAACAAATTTGTGCCCAAAATCTGAGAGAAATTAGAAGTTTTTTGTGCGTATGGAGATTTCTGGGATCTTTTATTTTACATGTTGCGTTTATATTTTTGTTTAATGTGTCAGTTCAAGTAGCCCATGTAGGCTACAGAGCGTCTCGTGTGAATTCTTATGTGAATAATAACACATTTACATTTTTGTAGGGGGTAGATGTATTTTTCGCGAGGGAAAATCTGTTTCTTTACATCAATTGTTTTATTATATGTTCAAGGCAAGCATTAGGCTGAATACAATTGTGGTAGCTTCAGTGTCTGTGTGATCCTCAGGTTACAATCTAAGTAACAGTATAGATTTTCAGTACTCTACACACCTCTGCAAATTATACATAGCCTAACTATAAATGTGGGCGAGCGTACACACTGGAGGAAAGTTTATCTTTCTACAGTAGACCTACAAACATCCTATTATCGGTTTTCACACCTTTCATGATGTGACAATAGATAGGCTAACGGGTAGCCTACAAAATGTAGACTATTGGAATATAATCAAAAAGCAAGGGCCCTATTGCAACCATCGAGTATCGCCAGTTGATATCTCGTTAAACCATCAATATGCGCTAAATTCACCCACACAGCTGATCTCAATTGCAACCATTAATGGCCACATCATTACCGCTCCCTAAAAGATGATGTCGGTGTTACCTTAGTCAGAGATCTGTATATAATGACGAAATGCTCATGTCTCCACAAGCATAGGTCTGCATATTAAGCCCATAGAAACGCATTGAGCTTATTCTGGACAGATTTTGGCGAGAATGAGCCATCTTGCTTCACCTCTTACTCCCACCTCTTACTCCCTGCTTGCAACCAAAGTCTTTCAAGATATGTTCGCCCTCTGGTTGGTATTGTCATCGGAACAACTTCCTTGTTTACAACGGTAAATCTACTGTGGCACTTTATATGAATGGAAACTAATGTTGGTGTAGCCTACTGTCATTTTATTTGGTTACTATTTATGCTATACAAAAGTGTCTTGTATGATCATTTCTTTTCAAGATTGGGGGTAAAATATCCTTGGACTGTCCATATTTGAAATGTCTAACTAAAAGAAGTCATTCGGGGGATTGAGTTATTTGTGCCAGAAGGGCTTGGGCCGGAATCGAACCCAGACCTACACAGTAGGCCTATATGTGTGCCCTGAAGGGAGCGTCTGAACCGCTAGACCACCCCAGGCCACAATTAAACTAAATGTTGACAGTTCATGTGTAAACTTAGGATACACTTTGCACTTGTATATCGTAGCCTAGTGGAGACTAATATCTATCTTGTTATTAAGCTATATAAAACGATGATTGTTATGTATGGCTCCCTTTCAGATGATACATTTTTGGGAGTTAAATGTTTCAGTAATAGGACCTAGGCCTAGCGTTTGAGCAAGTGAGAGATAATGTATTATTTTGATAGCAGGCCTGATCCCAATGACTCGACTGCCCCTACATGGAGATAAAGAGAACTGCACATTTTCAAGGAATCCCAAGGCTCATTTGAATTTCCTGATGCCGCAGGAAAATTCTCCTTGACAAAAGAGTGATCAAGTTAAGATCTGACATCTGTAGCCTAAAGTGTCGAATTCGTCTTGGCAGGAATTTGATTGGCAAGTCATAGACATGTCAAAATGCACTCTATTTTCAGGTTTCTGGAGGTGTCGGAAACGTTTGCTCTTTGAAAGCAGATGACTTGCTCACTTTTCTCATTTTTCTCTTTGCTCACTGGCCCATGGTGGTATCGACAGTGACATGCTTGGAGGTCCTTGGCCTCAGCTGTACCTTAGCTGTAAGGCGAGGGCTAATAGACATGGCCTGTATGCTTGGACAAAGTCAGACAAAAAAGCAACATCAGCACAACACTTCTCATGACCTGTTTCTGTCCAAATGAAGAGATTCGATACCTGCCTCAATTTGTAACAAGCATTTGATGTAATTTGTGTTTTCTGACCATCCTAACTGAAATGTAGTTTAACTCCCATTTTACCATGATACCAAAAAAATGACTAGAAAGACAGTAAATCATGACACACATAATGCACTATTTGCCAAATTCCGACTATAGGAGAGAAACTAAAGTACAGATCTCACCAGGAGGAAGTTCTCTGCATCCACTTGATTTTCATTTGACGGCCCGTTGCGATCCATAAAATAATTTAGAGAACAGAAAAATCAGCAATCCCTTGAAAGGTTGGACCATAAAACATACAGTGGGCCAAAAAAGTATTTAGTCAGCCACCAATTGTGCAAGTTCTCCCACTTAAAAAGATGAGAGAGGCCTGTAATTTTCATCATAGGTACACTTCAACTATGACAGACAAAATGAGATTTTTTTTCTCCAGAAAATCACATTGTAGGATTTTTAATAAATTTATTTGCAAATTATGGTGGAAAATAAGTATTTGGTCAATAACAAAAGTTTATCTCAATACTTTGTTATATACCCTTTGTTGGCAATGACAGAGGTCAAACGTTTTCTTTAAGTCTTCACAAGGTTTTCACACACTGTTGCTGGTATTTTGGCCCATTCCTCCATGCAGATCTCCTCTAGAGCAGTGATGTTTTGGGGCTGTTGCTGGGCAACACGGACTTTCAACTCCCTCCAAAGATTTTCTATGGGGTTGAGATCTGGAGACTGGCTAGGCCACTCCAGGACCTTGAAATGCTTCTTACGAAGCCACTCCTTCGTTGCCCGGGCGGTGTGTTTGGGATCATTGTCATGCTGAAAGACCCAGCCACGTTTCATCTTCAATGCCCTTGCTGATGGAAGGAGGTTTTCACTCAAAATCTCACGATACATGGCCCCATTCATTCTGTCCTTTACACGGATCAGTCGTCCTGGTCCCTTTGCAGAAAAGCAGCCCCAAAGCATGATGTTTCCACCCCCATGCTTCACAGTAGGTATGGTGTTCTTTGGATGCAACTCAGCATTCGTTGTCCTCCAAACACGACGAGTTGAGTTTTTACCAAAAAAGTTATATTTTGGTTTCATCTGATCATATGACATTCTCCCAATCTTCTTCTGGATCATCCAAATGCTCTCTAGCAAACTTCAGACGGGCCTGTACATGTACTGGCTTAAGCAGGGGGACACGTCTGGCACTGCAGGATTTGAGTCCCTGGTGGCGTAGTGTGTTACTGATGGTAGGCTTTGTTACTTTGGTCCCAACTCTCTGCAGGTCATTCACTAGGTCCCCCCGTGTGGTTCTGGGATTTTTGCTCACCGTTCTTGTGATCATTTTGACCCCACGGGGTGAGATCTTGCGTGGAGCCCCAGATCGAGGGAGATTATCAGTGGTCTTGTATGTCTTCCATTTCCTAATAATTGCTCCCACAGTTGATTTCTTCAAACCAAGCTGCTTACCTATTGCAGATTCAGTCTTCCCAGCCTGGTGCAGGTCTACAATTTTGTTTCTGGTGTCCTTTGACAGCTCTTTGGTCTTGGCCATAGTGGAGTTTGGAGTGTGACTGTTTGAGGTTGTGGACAGGTGTCTTTTATACTGATAACAAGTTCAAACAGGTGCCATTAATACAGGTAACGAGTGGAGGACAGAGGAGCCTCTTAAAGAAGAAGTTACAGGTCTGTGAGAGCCAGAAATCTTGCTTGTTTGTAGGTGACCAAATACTTATTTTCCACCATAATTTGCAAATAAATTTATTAAAAATCACACAATGTGATTTTCTGGATTTTTTTTCTTCTCATTTTGTCTGTCATAGTTGAAGTGTACCTATGATGAAAATTACAGGCCTCTCATCTTTTTAAGTGGGAGAACTTGCACAATTGGTGGCTGACTAAATACTTTTTTGCCCCACTGTACTAGCTAGAATCACAACAGTAACAAATCAGCACCTGGAGAATTACCCAGACCAGAAAGCTTCCCTTTTTCAAACATCTTTCCCTTTATCTAGGAATGATCAAGCAATTGAGTTCCATCCTCCCAATCAAAACCATGACAAACAATTGGTCAGCATTCCACCACTACAAATACAAGAAGGTGTGACCTAAGGAAAAGGTGTGGCCTCTACACCTGCTATTTTGGCATCAAAGGATATGTAGTTATAACACCAATCGAGGTGTCTGTTTGTTGTGTCTAGAGCTTTGCACATACAGTGCAAATTCCTCGACATCAATCCATTACTGAAATGTCAACAACTGAAAGGACAAAGGTCTAGCAAATTTTTGACATTTGAACGCTGCCTTTACAGGTAATGGTGATTAGTCACCAGAAGTCCATACATTACACAACCCGCCAATGAAAGAGTGAGATGGAGGTGACATTTCTGTGGCGGGGGAATGCAGCATTCTCAAAGTATTAAAGCTACCAGTCCTCTGTTTTCTAATCCGCCCACCTTTCCCTTTCTCCCACCCTCAAAACACCATCTCTCCACAGTCAGACACAGAGTTCTGGGACAAGATGCAGGCAGAGTGGGAGGAGCTAGCGCGACGGAACTGGTTAACGGAGAACGAGCAGGCCCAGACCCCCTCCAGTGTGTCGCCTCACGAGAAGGTTACTATTTTCACCTTTAACCTCTGCTTTCATAGTACTCTGTCTATACACCCTGTTTAGATGCGAAGGAAACAAATAATTGGCATGTGGACATGTTCTACTTAATGAAGGGGAAATATAGCCTATGAACTTGATGATATACAGATGTGCTGTATATACAGTATGAACTGATTTAACCCAGTGCTTCCATAATGTTAGAGACAGGTCGACATTTACTGGGGGGGCTAATCCAACTCAAGGTGTCATAAAAATAATGCATGACCCTCCACTTGTATTGTAAAATAAATTGAACACCCTCGACCCTCATAGAATTAACTAAAAATAATGTTTACTACCACAAATAACAACTGTTTTGACGTTTTACGTATTCCTAACCAATTGTGTTTTTTTGTTTCTTTCTTTGCGTTGTTTGTAACTTATTTTTTTACTTATTTTGTACATAATGTTGCTGCTACCATCTCTTATGACCGAAAATATCTTCTGGACATCAGAACTGTGATTACTCACCACGGACTGGCAAAATCATGTTTTTCCTTTGACAAGTCCGACAAGCCCGATGTGAATGATACTGTATACCGCTTTCCCGGGAACAGGCTCAGATTCCCGTAATTTGCGTGAAGAGAAGGCGGAGAAAAAGGGGCCATAGGGCGGGCTGCCTTCTAAGAATTTGTAGGCGATCGAATAAACCCCACTTCCTTCCATTCTGCTAGCAAACATGCAATCTTTGGAAAATCAAATCTATGACATACGTGGAAGATTAAACTACCAATGGGATATTCAAAACTGTAGTATCTTATGCTTCACGGAGTCGTGGCTGAACGACGACATTATCAACATACAGCTGGCTGGTTATACGCTGTATCGGCAGGCCAAAACAGCAGCATCTGGTAAGACAAGGGGCGGTGGACTATGTACAGTGGGGAGAACAAGTATTTGATACACTGACAATTTTGCAGGTTTTCCTACTTACAAAGCATGTAGAGGTCTGTAATTTTTATCATAGGTACACTTCAACTGTGAGAGAAGGAATCTAAAACAAAAATCCAGAAAATCACATTGTATGATTTTTAAGTAATTAATTTGCATTTTATTGCATGACATAAGTATTTGATACATCAGAAAAGCAGAACTGAATATTTGGTACAGAAACCTTAGTTTGCAATTACAGAGATCATACGTTTCCTGTAGTTCTTGACCAGGTTTGCACACACTGCAGCAGGGATTTTGGCCCACTCCTCCATACAGACCTTCTCCAGATCCTTCAGGTTTCGGGGCTGTCGCTGGGCAATACGGACTTTCGGCTCCCTCCAAAGATTTTCTATTGGGTTCAGGTCTGGAGACTGGCTAGGCCACTCCAGGACCTTGAGATGCTTCTTACGGAGCCACTCCTTAGTTGCCCTGGCTGTGTGTTTCGGGTCGTTGTCATGCTGGAAGACCCAGCCACGACCCATCTTCAATGCTCTTACTGAGGGAAGGAGGTTGTTGGTCAAGATCTCGCGATACATGGCCCCATCCATCCTCCCCTCAATACGGTGCAGTCGTCCTGTCCCCTTTGCAGAAAAGCATCCCCAAAGAATGATGTTTCCACCTCCATGCTTCACGGTTGGGATGGTGTTCTTGGGGTTGTACTCATCCTTCTATTCCTCCAAACACGGCGAGTGGAGTTTAGAGCAAAAAGCTCTATTTTTGTCTCATCAGACCACATGACCTTCTCCCATTCCTCCTCTGGATCATCCAGATGGTCATTGGCAAACTTCAGACGGGCCTGGACATGCGCTGGCTTGAGCAGGGGGACCTTGCGTGCGCTGCAGGATTTTAATCCATGACGGCGTAGTGTGTTACTAATGGTTTTCTTTGAGACTGTGGTCCCAGCTCTCTTCAGGTCATTGACCAGGTCCTGCCGTGTAGTTCTGGGCTGATCCCTCACATTCCTCATGATCATTGATGCCCCACGAGGTGAGATCTTGCATGGAGCCCCAGACCGAGGGTGATTGACCGTCATCTTGAACTTCTTCCATTTTCTAATAATTGTGCCAACAGTTGTTGCCTTCTCACCAAGCTGCTTGGCTATTGTCCTGTAGCCCATCCCAGCCTTGTACAGGTCTACAATTTATCCCTGATGTCCTTACACAGCTCTCTGGTCTTGGCCATTGTGGAGATGTTGGAGTCTGTTTGATTGAGTGTGTGGACAGGTGTCTTTTATACAGGTAACGAGTTCAAACAGGTGCAGTTAATACAGGTAATGAGTGGAGAACAGGAGGGCTTCTTAAAGAAAAACTAACAGGTCTGTGAGAGCCGGAATTCTTACTGGTTGGTAGGTGATCAAATACTTATGTCATGCAATAAAATGCAAATTAATTACTTAAAAATCATACAATGTGATTTTCTGGATTTTTGTTTTAGATTCCGTCTCTCACAGTTGAAGTGTACCTATGATAAAAATGACAGACCTCTACATGCTTTGTAAGTAGGAAAACCTGCAAAATCGGCAGTGTATCAAATACTTGTTCTCCCCACTGTATATCAAAACAGCTGGTGTATGATATCTGAACAGCGGGTATACGATATCTAAGGAAGTCTCGAGGTTTTGCTCGCCTGAGGTAGAGTATCTCATGATAAGCTGTAGACCACACTGTCTACCTAGAGTTTTCATCTGTATTTTTCACAGCTGTCTACATACCACCACAGACTGATGCTGGCACTAAGACCGCACTGAATGAGCTGTACTCCGCCATAAGCAAACAAGAAAACGCTCACCCAGAGGCTGCGCTCCTAGTAGCCGGTGACTTTAATGGAGGGAAACTTAAATCCGTCTAACCAAATTTCTATCAGCATCTTAAATGTGCAACCAGAGGGGAAAAACTCTGGACCACCTTTTCTCCACACACAGAGACGCATACAAAGCTCTCCCTCCATTTGGAAAATCTGACCATAATTCTATCCTCCTGATTCCTGCTTACAAGCAAAAATGAAAGCAGGAAAAACCAGTGACTCGATCAATAAAAAAGAGGTCAGATGAAGCAGATGCTAAGCTACAGGACTGTTTTGCTAGCACAGACTGGAATATGTTCCGGGAATTCCTCCGATGGCATTGAGAAGTACACATCAGTCATTGGCTTCATCAATAAGTGCATTGATGACGTCGTGCCCACAGTGACCGTACGTACATACCCCAACCAGAAGCCATGAATTACAGGCAACATCCGCACTGAGCTAAAGGGTAGAGCTGCCGCTTTCATGGAGCAGGACTCTAACCCAGAAGCTTATAAGAAATCCCGCTAAGAACCATCAAACGGGCAAAGCGTCAATACAGGACTAAGATCGAATCGTACAACACCGGCTCTGATGCCCGTCGGATGTGGCAGGGCTTGCAAACTATTACAGACTACAAAGGGAAGCACAGCCGAGAGCTACCCAGTGACACAAGCAAACTACTTCTATGCTCGCTTCGAGGCAAATAACACTGAAGCATGCATGAGAGCACCAGCTATTCTGGAAGAATGTGTGATCACGCTCTCCGCAGCCGATGTGAGTAAGACCTTTAAACAGGTCAACATTCACAAGGCCGCAGGGCCAGATGGATTACAAGGACTGGTACTGCGAGCATGCGGTGAACAATTGGCAAGTGTCTTCACTGAAATTTTCAACATCTCCCTGTCCAAGTCTGTAATACCAACATGTGTTAAGCAGACCACCATAGTGTTCTTGGGCACAGGGACTAAGGTAACTTGCCTAAATGACTACCAACCCGTAGCACTCACATCTGTAGCCATGAAGTGCTTTGAAAGGCTGATCATGCCTCACATCAACATTATCCCAGAAAACCTAGACCCACTCCAATTTGCATACCGCCCTAACAAATCCACAGATGATGGAATCTTTATTGCACTCCACACTGCCCTTTCCCACCTGGACAAAAGGAACACCTATGTGAGATTGCTATTCATTAACTACAGCTCAGCGTTCAACACCATAGAGCCCTCAAAGCTCATCAATAAGCTAAGGACCCTAGCACGAAACACTTCCCTCTGCAACTGGATCCTGGACTTCCTGATGGGCCGCCCCCAGGTGGTAAGGGTAGGTAACAACACGTCTGCAACGCTGATCCTCAACACGGCGTGCTCAGTCCCTTCCTGTACTCCCTGTTCACTCATGACTGCAAGGCCAGGCACAACTCCAACACCATCATTAAGTTTGCTGATGACTCAACAGTGGTGGGCCTGATCACCGACAACGTTGAGGCAGCCTATAGGGAGGTCAGAGACCTGTCAGTGTGGTGCTAGGACAACAACCTATCCTTGGTGTCCACATCACCAACAAACGAACATGTTCCAAGAACACCTAGACAGTCGTGAAGAGGGTCCTCAGATCCTCAAAAGGTTCTACAGCTGCACCATCGAGAGCATCATGACCGATTGCATCACTGCCTGGTATGGCAACTGCTCGGCCTCCGACCGCAAAGCACTATAAAGGGTAGTGAGTATGACCCAGTACATCACTGGGGCCAAGCTTCCTGCTATCCAGGACCTCTATACCAGGCAGTGTCAGAGGAAGGCCCTAAAAATTGTCAGACTCTAGCCACCTTAGTCATAGACTGTTCTCTCTGCTACCACACGGCAAGTGGTATCGGAGTGCCAAGTCCAGGTCCAAGAGGCTTCTAAACAGCTTCTACCCTCAAGCCATAAGACTCCTGAACATCTAATCAAATGGCTACCCAGACTATTTGCATTGCCCCCTCCCCCCTTTTACATTGCTGCTACTCTCTGTTATCTTTGCCACTTCAGCATGCTTTTGTGGCACAGTCGATGCCACGCAGGGCTACGGGCTAGGGTAGAAGGTTCGCTGACCACCACAGGCGAGCTCACTCTCCCTGCCTGTTTCATTACACTACGATCAGAGCCGGCTGCAGACAATGATAAGCTATGGGGGAATCATATTTTCGACATTTATAAATTATATAAAATATATCTAACAAATTTTCCACCAACAGGTTTCTGTGCCAATGCACCACAACCAATAAACAAAGCATACCGACTTCGGACACTTCAATATCATGGTTTGCGTTTTCAACACCACAATAAATAGACTATGTCAATCTCGATAAACAGAAAATACTTCCCTCCCTACCTTGTAGGCTTACCCAGTATTCGAAGGCTTGGCTTGACAATCTCCGAATGTCATTAAACATTTTGGTGTTTTGTAACAGATTTTTCTCTTTACATTCATAAATTGGCCACTGCACAGTTTGTAATGATGAATTTTATTTGTCAGTTAAAAAAATACATATATACACAAATATTTTGCACAATAACGTCAGGGGCTTGTTTTTTACATATACAATTGCATAGATAGACACATTACAGATATAGAGATGAAAAAATGCTCAACCTCCAGATGAGTATGAGGAGGGAGTTTAAGTACAATTCTTACAAGCTTGTTTGGCTGGTAGCTTATTCTTTAGATGTTTGGGGCTGCTGGTGAACCATGATGTGCAGGCGTAATCAAAGTGACACTGGACTAGCGCACTTGCCAGAGTCTTTAGGGTGTCTATTAGCGAGGTTTCCGTCCAACACTGTCCTGTGTTTCGATGTGTAGCATATGAAAAACTTTATAGCATATTCTTCTTATTGGTTACTTAAGCTACTTTCCTAAAACAAT
The DNA here is from genome assembly GCF_045679555.1 of Salvelinus alpinus. Lineage (NCBI taxonomy): Eukaryota > Metazoa > Chordata > Actinopteri > Salmoniformes > Salmonidae > Salvelinus > Salvelinus alpinus. The sequence goes on from NC_092101.1 coordinate 6,597,053, forward strand.
GATTGTCCACCTCATGGTTCAGCTGTCAGAGATTTGAGCACTGAATGTATCAGGGCATTGCATACATGGGCCTATAGGTTTAGGTGTCCACTGTATGATATTAATATTTATTTATTTTTTTTACAATACAAGGGGAGGGTTTTGTGATTTATTCATTTTTACGTTGGGAAGGTTGGTACATAATTTTTTTATGACACCTTGAGTTAAATTTTATCTGTCCCTTAATAAACCGTGGTATCAATCCACAACGGACTAGGACAAGATAATTTGCGCCCCCTAGTCGAATTGGAGTTGATGACAACGCAAAGACTGTCGTTCACTTGCTAGTCGGAACTAGGTAACTCTGAAATTTGATTTGCTAACCTAGGCAGAAGAGTCGAATCCCAAGTTTCCCATTTGGGAGGTACCAGAATCAACCCATGGGAAGCTTTACACAAATAATTGACGTTCATTTTAACTCTAAGGTTCCAATGTCTGACTAGCACGTTAACGCGGCATTAGCTACAGAACTTTGGACAAACGCATGCAGTATTAAGCCAGGGAACAACTTGATTAGCCAATGAGTGGCCAAGCCCTTGTCACCACTACAACTTGTTTATTCTTTAAAAACCAGCCCTGTCGCACTATCGCTAGCTATTGCGCTCATAATAACAGCTGTGAAAATAGAAAACATATTTCTGACACACCCCCGAACCTATTGTGCTACTGCCAGTGCTTAGATTTACCATTAGGTTTGTTAAAATAGAGCACTGGGAGTTTTGCTTAAATATTGTATTCTAGAGGAAAGTTGCTCAGGGTCGGCATTTTTTTAAAATACAGAGTCAGAGCGCTGACATTGCTGATGTTCCCGTTACTGTTATTTTATTCCCCATTGGTGACAGGGCTACTACTTTCACACTGACAACCCCTACAAGGACTGGCCCAACGCATTTGAGGAGGGGTTTCGAAAGTCCAAAGAGGGAGACCTGCCCAACGCTGTCCTGTTACTGGAGGTGGCCATTTTACAGGATCCCCAGGACTCCGAGGTGAACAGGCACAGGGGGCTGATGAGACACAGGCACAGCAATCACACACATTTCCAGCATGACTTTCACACAGGACCATAATATACTGGAACCAACTGCCAATCAGCCTGTTCAGATAACACCATACTTAGAACTTCACAAATCATGTGTACGGTCAGCACTCAGAGAGTGCTAAGTGGCCGACGCTGATTGCTAGTGGAGGACTGGGGAATTCTGTTAAATAGAGTGGTTTACTGTAGCAAAACTACGCTGTCTTCATCTCCCAATGAGAATTGTCAATTTTCCCAATGGGTTGAGTAATAGCTATTTTCTAAAGTTTTTCTCTCCTGCTCATTTCCTCTCTATTGTAACAGCAGTAATCTCTTTACAGCCTCAGAGAGCCCACATTAATAGAAAATGGTACTCGGGAATACCCTAAAATTATTCCACAGTGTATGGAACTAATATGATCACAAAAGTCCTCCTAGCGTGCTTGGTTGCTTATCTCTCTGCGGCAGAGACCTCTGGATAGTTTGTAGCTAATGTCACCCTGACATCGATACTCACAAATTCAGTATCAATGTCAATTCACAAAATAAACCAGAATGCAGATGAACCTGCATAGATCATATGTTTCTTCACAGAGACTGAAAGATGCATGTAATCTGGTCTGTTTGGATTGCAGATTCAGCAACTGTCCAAATGCAATCCTTGGATGGTATGGAGATTCAAAATTGGGTTTCAGAACTTATCAGTTATACCTAATGAATTTGGTTGGTTGCCAAGTGTTTCGAGTGAGCCTTTCCAAAAGTAGTATGTGAAATATGCCCCACAACTTGTTCTCATTAATTCATTCTTATTGGCTCTTTAGAACAGGATGCATCATCTTAATAGGACACCCCCAATACCAGAGTGAGGAGGAGGCTCAGCAATCCTAAATTAACTTGGCTGGCAGAACACTACTGTTTCTGTAAGAAGACAAACCTCAAAAGCTATTCACCTTGCAATATTAATTGCATTTGATGTGTCCTAACTTCACCTTAGACAAACTTCAGACAAAAGTTTGTATTGCAGTCTGATTGAGATACAAGATGCTTCCTGGCTGTTCTGTTCTTTACCAATGGCAGAAGCGGCTGTGGGAGTGGTACTTAGAGCATTGACTGCGAGTGAGTCATCCTATGCTTCAGAGAGTGCTGAGCTCTGCATCTGGACCACACCGTGTCTCCCTAGAGAGGGTGTTAAGCCCAGGTGATGACCCTGTTGTTCAATGCTCCCTATTGTCTCCCCAGGCTTGGCAAGTGTTGGGGACCACCCAGGCCGAGAATGAGAACGAGCAGGCTGCTATTGTCTCCCTCCAGAGGTAAGGAGGTGTTACTGCGCAGCGTGGACCCACAGGCTTCACCACAAACACGGCAATACACTGCATGTTCTGTAGTTTTGAATATTCCTCAACTGCTTCAGAAATGTACAGCCGTCTGTGGTAAACCGCGGGGTGTTGGGTTGAGCGTGCAGAGATTAACACAGAGACCAGGAGGTTTTAGTCAGCAAACACAACTTTACTAGGCCATAAAATAAACATAACAAAGAAAATCACATAGGTTTGGCTTGGTCCTTCTTCTCAGCTTTGGTTCTGTGTAGGTCTCCCGGTTCTCTGCCGCGGTGTGCCAGTGCTCCTTTTATGTGGCCTCCACGGCTGGTTGGCACTTTCCCCTAATTACCTCCATTTGGAGCTATCCGTGTCGGGGGTCCAGCTCGTGTACTCCCAGCAGAGGGAGCCAACGTCGCAGCACTTACCTCCCCTCTATTGCCACCCCCCGGGGTAAACCTCCCGGGATACCACACATCTTAGATGAAACCCATTTTTTATGTTAAAGTTAGATATTGTATCTAAGGTATTCAAAGCCCTGTTTCTAGGCTAAGCTACTACTACATTTTATCGACTGGCTCGGTCTACAGCCATGAAGAAAATACATTTTAGTGATTTTTTTTCCCTTCGAATGTACGTGCCACATGGTCCAGTGGATTATATCAGAGAGCCAAAGGTGTCGGGCTCCACAAGTGGAAAGAGGGCCCATTTTATATTACCTTGTCAGAAGGCACGCTCGGTCAGTAGATGGATCAAGCTGTTGTTTGTCCTATCTGTGAGAATGTAAACACTTACAGGGAAATCAAAAGAGACACAGAACAGCAACACAGACAGTACTTTTACGCTCAATGCACATCCACAAATTGCTGATCCAATTAAATGGGCATTTCATAAGATCCTAGGCCAGTGCTTGGATTTCATTCACTGCAGATGAATGCAACCATCTTGTACAAAGGAACAAAATTGAAATCAAGTGTATTTGGGTTAATTAATCATTGATGTTAAAACCAATGGTTTAAAACTGTAACGCTTTTATATAATCTCCTCGGAATGACTCGTCTCCTGAAGTCCAGCACTGTTCTGTTTTTAATACCACACTGCTTTTACATTGTGTTTTTGCTGACTTTTAATGTAACCCCATTGTTGATGTGTATTCCCGAGAAGCCTGGATTAGAGAACTCTGAAGAAAAAAGAAAAGTTGTAGCAGATGACACGTTATCTTAAAAGATGAACGGAGCTTCTGCACTGTATACCAATCATAAACTAACTTCATACAACAGTCAGAGACCCATGGCACAGTAGCAAGTCTGACATAAATAATTCGGTGTTCCTGAGATAACAAGGAAGTTGTGGCTTTGACTGTCACATCTCAGTGGAACATTTGATGAAAGCAGAAATCTGGGTTTGGCTCGCTAATCCTTGTTGTTCGTCCAACATAGCTCTTTTAATATCTCATAATATTATAGTTCTGATGCAACAGCAACATTGCGAGCAAGACAAAACTTTTTCTAAAGCGGAGAGTAACAATAACAATTGCAAGCCCCAAAAGTAACCCCTGTGAACCAAATGCTTTTGAAGGCAATATGCTAGCCTGGGATACTTGTATGTCGCCCCAAGAGGGGACTGGTCCTTGCCACCTGACCCCAGCCTCCTGATGTTCCTTAGCTGTGGCCTGTCCAAATTAGTGTCCGTCAAACGCTTTGAAGTGCTCACTACCCCCCATTCACCCCCTCTCTCTGTATCGCCAGGTGTCTGGAGCTCCACCCCAACAACCTCCAGGCCCTCATGGCCCTGGCGGTGAGCCTGACCAACACGGGCATGAGGCAGGATGCCTGCGAGGCGCTGCTGTGCTGGCTCCGCCACAACTCCAAGTACAAGCACCTGCTGAAGGGCAAGAGACACCTGGCGGGCTCCCCGGGATCCCAACGTAGGATGTCTCGTGTCTCTACTGTGGGCAGGTATGAGAGGTAGAATATAAGGACTGGATAGCACTAGCAAAGATCCCATAGGTGTAAGTGCATGCTCATTTTGTAGGAGAATGGTATAGGAAGACTACAATATCCATATTTTCTCAAGAAAGAGGAGAGATGTAGGCCATTCAGGATTACACAGTTAACATTGGAGAAGTATGCTCCAGGGCACCTTCATTCAAGAGCATTAAATCTGACATCTATTACCTTTTTTAAAGCACATTGCTGGCACTCTCTCTCCCTCCTTTACAATCTCTTAGCCTGAGCACTGTGACAATATTACGGAATGGCTCATTCATGCATATTTTATGCTACGGTGTGCTTTATTCTCCCGCTCAGTTATGTTATTTTTAACAGCTTCGTTTTAGAAACTCAGTTGTTTCAGTGCAATGACTATTACCTCCTGTCGTAAATGAAAGGAAACGTTATTTCAAGGTTTTTCAACCACAGCTGGTGTGGGTGTAATTTTCTTGCCGATCGAGCAAGCGGGCTCTCGCGTGTATTCAATGTGAAAACAACCACAATTCAGGGTGCTCTTTCCTTTTCGAGGCATACTTTTAGGTGTCACGTGAAAATAATTATCAGTTAGGAGCCTATATAATGAGTTCTCCGCTGTATAGGAAAAGCATGACTATCAAATCCTCTATTCAACAGTGAGATGCAGGTGCAGCCCCCTCTAACTCTTCCTCCACTTCTTCCTCCTCTCACTCGCTCTATCCACCTCGCTCTCTCTCTCTCTCCTCCCTACCCCTGCACTCAAACAGTGTGGAAATTGAATAAAGTGTACGCAGGGGGACGAACAGTGCTGTGGCAGGACTCTCTCAAGAGCATTACTCTGCTGGTTGTCAGTGTGTCTCTACTCCATATAGGCTCTAAGCCAAGTTTGTCTGCCCACAGCTCCCTATTGCCGGAGGTCAAGGAGTTGTTCCTGGAGGCTGCCCAGCACAACAGGGACACCGACCCGGACCTGCAGACGGGCCTGGGCGTGCTGTTCAACATCAGCGCTGAGTTCAACAAAGCTGTGGAGGCCTTCAATTCTGCCCTGTCGGTGCGGCCAGAGGTAGGAGGGCAGTGTAAACACTTTACACACAAACGTGCGTATGAACGCACACACACACACTGATACGCCTACTATGCGCACGCACACACACAGATGACTGATCAAGGTCACGAATCCCCAAAACACGACCCAAGATAGCGAGAGAAAGGGAGAGTTCATGCAAACAGAATCCCTGAGGCACACCAAACTGTCACACAAATCACTGAAGCACTTCATCCCAAACTTGAGAGAAATCCACTCTCGTGAACTCCTGATTCACCCTCCCTGCACTACAGCCTCTGCTTGGTGCAGCTCAAGCCCCTATCCTTTAACACTAGGAGAGCAGAGAGCGTTGACTCCAAACAAATGTACTTTATTAATTACTCTGCCATTTTTTTACTGTGCCTTCAGGAAGTATTCACACTGCTTGCTTTTTTCCACATTTTGTTGTGTTACAGCCTGAAATGAAAATGGATTGAATAGTGATTTTTGTGTCACTGGCCTACACACAATACCTCATAACCTCATAGTGGAATTATGTTTTTAGAAGTTTTTACAAGTTAATAAAAAATGAGAAGCTGAGATGTCTTGATTCGATAAGCATTCAGCCCCTTTGTTATGGCAAGCCTAAATAAGTTCTGGAGTAAAAATGTACTTAACAAGTCACATAGTAAGTTGCACGGACTCACTCTATGTGCAACAATAGTGTTTAACATGATTTTTTAATGATTTTTTAATTTTTTAATCTCTGTATCCCACACATACTGTACAATTATCTGTAAGGTCCCTCAGTCGAGCAATGAATTTCAAACATAGGTTCAACCACAAAGACCAGGGAGGTTTTCCAATGCCTCTAAAAGAAGGGAACCTATTGGTAGATGGGTAAAAAAAAGCAAACATTGAATATCCCTTTGAGCATGGTGAAGTTATTAATTACACTTTGGATGGTGTATCAATACACCCAATCACTACAAAGATACAGATGTCCTACCTAACTCAGCTGCCGGAGAGAATGGAAACTGCTAAGGGATTTCCCAATGAGGCCAAAGGTGATTTTAAAACAGTTATGAGTTTAATGGATGTGATAGGAGAGGATGAGGATGGATCAACTACATTGTAGTTACTCCACAATACTTACCTAATTGACAGAGTGAAAATAAGGAAGCCTATACAGAATAAAAATATTCAAAAACATGCATCCTGTTTGCAACAAGGCACTAAAGTAATGCAACAAATGTGGTAAAGCAATTAACACTGTATTCAGGACACAAAGTTATGTTTGGGGAAAATTAAATACAACACAGTACCACTGTCCATATTTTCAAGCATAGTTGTGGCTGAATCATGTTATGGGTATGCTTGTAATCATTAAGGACTGGGGAGTTTTTCAGGATAAAAAATAAACTAAATGGAGCTAAACACAGGCAAAATCCTGGAGGAAAACCTGGTCAAGTCTGCAGATACTGGGAGATTAATTCACCTTTCAGCAGGACAATAACTTAAAAAAGAAGGCCAAATCTATACTGGAGTTTCTTACCAAGAAGACAGTGAATTGTCCTGAATGTTACAGTTTGGACTTAAATCTACTTGAAGATCTTTGGCAAGACCTGAAAATGGTTATCTAGCAATGATCAACAACCAATTTGACAGAGCTTGAAGAATTTTTAAAAGAATAATGGGCAAAAATTGCACAATCCAGGTTTGGAAAGCTCTTTAAGAGACTTACCCAGAAAGACTCACAGCTGTAATCGCTGTCAAAGCTGCTTATACAAGGTATTGACTCAGGGGTCTGTATTTAATTTATTACATTTACAAAATTGTCTAAAAACACGTTTTTAACTTTGTCATTATGGGGTGTTGTGTGTAGATGGGTGAATACGATAGTGTTCTTTGAAATAAATTATTTTATATTCTAAGACCTTCATAAACACAATCAAATGATTCTTTTTGCAATACCATATCTGGAATGTATTTATTAGACTGTAAGAATGTTGACGTTAAAAAGACACATCATTGGCCCGAAGTGGGGTCCAATGAAGCTTTTCTTATGTTAACCCTGTCCTGCAGTGGTGAGCATATCAGCGCAAAAGCCAAAGCGCACCGTATCAGGCCGTGTCCCTGTATACGCAGATATAGCCCCAGGTGGGAGACGCGTATTCAACGAGAGGACTGACTTAATGATGCAACCGAACCGTCCTCAAGTGATCCTTGGAACTTCAGCGTTGCTAGGTTTTCACAGGGTGTTTTGCCATGTGAGGTAAATAGGTGTGCGTTTCTTTTTCTTCTAGATTGCCATGTGAGGTAGAAATAATGTACCACGGAGCATACAAGTCCAATCACACCACAGTACCTAAATTACAGTCATTTACACACCAAAGATACAGTGTGAAGAACAGGCAAATGATGTACTGCTCTCAAAAATGCTTTATTGTAGTGTCGAAATTGACGTTATATCACAGACAAAATTCGACTTAATTTTACTTGCAATACTTCTCTACCAAAGCAGGCACTGTTCGTTTCTGATTGGACTTCGCATTACACTACACAACAATTATCATTAGTAACAAATATGTTCCAATACTAAACCATTTTAGTGATGTAGTGCCTGATGGAATGAATCACAGTGTAAAACAAATCTGTGGTTCGTTGGCCCCAAATCTGCCAACAAACCACATACCCTCAGTCGACAGTTGCTAGGTTCACAGACCATGACACCGTCTGACCATGTCTGACACTGTCTGAAACCAAACGTCAAAACCAACCACTATACTATGTGTCACCATTCTCTCCTCCGGTGTTGACTCCTTCCCCCTGTCTGTCTCCTCTAGGACTACCTGCTGTGGAACCGCCTGGGTGCCACGCTGGCTAACGGGGACCGCAGCGAGGAGGCAGTGGAAGCCTACACCAGAGCCCTGGAGCTCCAGCCGGGCTTCATTAGGTCCCGCTACAACCTGGGCATCAGCTGCATCAACCTGGGAGCGCACAGGTGGGTGAGCAAGGGGGCAAGGGGTGGGTGGAGGTCTAACTGAAAGCCAGCTGGTGCTCTCGGACACAGCACCTGGCACCGCAGCAGAAGGCTTTGAGTTTCTTGGAGGAGAGTGAGGCAGAGACACTGAATTACACTGAGCCTAATAATGCTCTCTTACACTTGAAGTTCAACCACTGTAATGTTACAAGTATCAGCAAAGCCCCTTTTAATATGTCAAACATCAGCCCTGAACCTAGTAACACTCGCTCTAATGTAATGATAGCAAATAATCACAAGGTTCTCTAATGGTCAAGTCTTCCTTGTCTTTTAGGGAGGCGGCCAGTAACTTCCTAACGGCCCTGAGTCTGCAGAGGAAGAGCCGGAGTCGGCAGCTCTCGCACCAGGTCATGTCGGGGAACATCTGGGCCGCCCTGCGGATAGCCCTCTCCATGATGGACCAGCCGGAGCTCTTCCAGGCGGCCAACATCGGAGACCTAGACCTACTCATGAAAGCCTTCAACCTGGACATGTGAGTGGAGATGAGCCATGGAGACAAGGCTCTACTCTCCTACCAACAGCCAAGAATCCAAAGTGTACAGATGGAAAGAGTGGTTTTGTCCAGTTGATGACTATTATGTGGTCTTTTTTGCACGCACTACAAGAATTTGCCTATCTTTACTACTCCTAAGTACCTCTGCAGTCTTGAGTACTGCATGTGCTCGAAGAAGAGACTATTTTTGCGATGGATTTGCACTGCAATTTGTGATTTTCCAGAAGATCACAAGGACGGGCAAAGATTGTACAAGTAGGGGAGAGTGGGGTAAGCCATGCCAATGGGTTGGTTGAGCTACCCCTTGTTTCTAGGAAACCATACACAAAATGAATCATGTGCCCAAATATTTAGGAAGGGGTTATCATTTCATGAAGTCTGTGAAGAAAAAAACCACATGGAACAAGTGGTAAGGAAGTTAGGTCCAAGAAAACGATTTTCACAAAGTCTAATTCATGTATTATTATAGGTTTAATGACGCTTGTATGTAAACCAAAGTAGATCGTTTTAAGACTGGTTTATACATCAGTTTGGGTCTCTATAAGCTACAATATGAGGTTCTTAACCTAGCATGAAAGTGCATCATTGAAGCTGTGTGGCCTAATATAGTCAAAATAGTTGCTTTGGGGTAAAGTTGAGCCAATGGCTAGTCAATATATCCCATACAAATGATGCATAGTATTTTGTCAGTTGTATGCATAATATTTTTGCAATTTGTCATGCATATGAACTCGATTTCTATTGTTACAGAGCAGACATCATCATGCCCTGTGTATACAAGGTCTTGTCTGATTATATGGAGTCTGAGCTTGCTAAACAGACCAGTTTTATGGGCTTAGTAGCCTCAAATGCAGAGAACTTGCTTACGAATTGGTACATCGAAACAACATCCCGGTCCCTGACAATCTTACCCCAAGGTGTTTCCACTTACCCTGTCCCCTTGCTTAATTTACCCTGGGGTAAGTTATGCCAAGATACCATTTTTTTGGGACATTCTGTTTTCAAAACATACTGTATGTTAACATGAATTCAGATTTTTCTAGGGATACACAACATCCTGAAATATATAGATATATATTGACGTCGTGATGCTGAATGTAAAAAATGGCTCAACATACCCCACTCTCCCCTAATGCCTTAAAGAACCACCGAAATGAAAACAAACGAATTGCGTGGAACTGAGCTAGAGAGAGAAAGTGAAATGCTGAGAATACTGTTGCTGAACAGTGTTGAGGTTTGATACAAACGGTTTCCTCATCCAACTACAGTACTTTCAGAGTGTTTCGGATTGTTACACCCATCGCCCTACAGGAAGGATTTAGTGAGTAAAATCAAGACTACACCCTAAACTGTAGGACTCAATCCGTTTTTATCAGAAAATCAATAGATCCTTTTAAGAGGTTTTATCCTCTTTTTAGGGAGGAAAAGCACTGCATGGAAACTAAAGCATTTTCCTAAAATAATGCAGTGGCACAAACTTACAAAAGTTTTGAATTCTTTAACTTTTCTTGCACTTTGAAAACAAACTGATCATTTCATCCTATCTTACTGAAATTTGCAGATTGTAAAGCCTTACTCGAAACGCATGCTAAAACAATATTAACATTTACACATATTTTTTTTGCCAACTTTTGTAAGTCATTTTCAGATGAATTTTTGACTTCCTTTAATACGTGGCATCCCCCGAATCCTTCGTGTTTTGTGGTGTGCTCAGCTCCTCATTACATTTGCCAGATTTCCCCTTACTCTTATTGGTTAGATTTTTTTTTTACATTTCACTCAGAGCTGCATATGTACTTCACGTGTCAGAAACACAATCCGTTGAATTTGTTCAGGTTTGTGCTAATGGCTGGGATGACTTGCTGGGATGACTTTCAAACTATTCACTCACGTCACATTACTAAATCAAAAGATGAAGCTTTGTAGTGAATGGATTTGAGGCATTCCACTATTTTCTAGAAGACAGCATCTTTGTGTAACATCTTGTGTTGCTTTACAATATGTCAAAGGTATTGTTGAAGGTCAGAGGGCCCTCAAAGGTTACAAAACATGACAACATCTCATGTTAATGTCAGGTTTATCTAAACACAGCAAAAAAAGAAACGTCTTCACATTGTCAACTGCGTTTATTTTCAGCAATCTTAACGTGTAAATATTTGTATGAACATAAGATTCAACAACTAAACAAGTTCCACAGACATGTGACGAACAGAAATTGAAGAATGTGTCCCTGAACAAAGGGGGGGTCAAAATCAAAAGTAACAGTCAGTATCTGGTGTGGCCACCAGCTGCATTATGTACTGCAGTGCATCTCCTCCTCATGGACTGCGCCAGATTTGCCAGTTCTTGCTGTGAGATGTTACCCCACTCTTCCACCAAGGTACCTGCAAGTTCCCGGACATTTCTGGGGTGAAAGGTCCTAGCCATCACCCTCCGATCCAACAGGTCCCAGACGTGCTCGATGGGATTGAAATCCGGGCTCTTCACTGACATTCCTGTCTTGCAGGAAATCATGCACAGAACGAGCAGTATGGCTGGTGGCATCGTCATGCTGGAGGGTCATGTCAGGATGAGCCTGCAGGAAGGGTACCACATGAGGGAGGGGGATGTCTTCCCTGTAACGCACAGCGTTGAGATTGCCTGCAATGACAACAAGCTCAGTCCAACGATTCTGTGACACACTGCCCCAGCCCATGACGGACCCTCCACCTCCAAATCGATCCGCTCCAGAGTACAGGCCTTGGTGTAACGCTCATTCCTTCGACGATAAATGCAAATCCGACCATCATCCCTGGTGAGACAAAACCGTGACTCGTCAGTGAAGAGCACTTTTTGCCAGTCCTGTCTCGTCCAGCGACGGTGGGTTTGTGCCCATAGGCGACGTTGTTGCTGGTGATGTCTGGTGAGGACCTGCCTTACAACAAGCCTACAAGCCCTCAGTCCAGTCTCTCTCTGCCTATTGCGGACAATCTGAGCACTGATGGAGGGATTATGCATTCCTGGTGTAACTCGGGCAGTTGTTGTTGCTATCCTCTACCTGTCCCGCAGATGTGATGTTTAGATGTACCGATCCTGTGCAGGTGTTGTTACACGTGGTCTGCCACTGCAAGGATGATCAGCTGTCCGTCCCTGTAGCGCTGTCTTAGGCGTCTCACAGTACGGACATTGCAATTTATTGCCCCGGCCACATCTGCAGTCCTCATGTCTCCTTGCAGCATGCCTAAGGCATGTTCATGCAGATGAGCAGGGAGCCTGGGCATCTTTCTTTTGGTGTTTTTCAGAGTCAGTAGAAAGGCCTCTTTAGTGTCCTAAGTTTTCATAACTGTGACCTTAATTGCCTACCGTCTGTAAGCTGTTAGTGTCTTAACGACCGGTTTATGGTTCATTGAACAAGCATGGGAAACAGTGTTCAAACCCTTTACAATGAAGGTCTGTGAAGTTATTTGGATTTTTACGAATTATCTTTGAAAGACAGGGTCCTGAAAAAGGGACGTTTCTTTTTTTGCTGAGTTTAGTTACACAGTGAGATAAACATTTGTCTGCACATAAGCATTGGTTTATGTAGGAGGTAAATGCAGAGCTAGTAATGGTGCTTTGCTTTACTAATGAATGTGTTCCATTCTATTCGGTGTCTAGCGGCCCAATTTTAAAAAGTGTTACCAAAATAAGCCCAAAAATATATACCCTACAAGATCAAACAAACATTATCCCTGTGTGCGTACACTACCAGTGAAAAGTTTTAGAACACCTACTCATTCAAGGGTTTTTATTTGTACAAATTTCTACATTGTGAAGACATCAAAACTATGAAATAACACACATGGAATTATGTAGTAACCAAATATATATATATTATGTTAAACAAATATATATATATTTTATATTTGTGATTCTTCAAATAGCCACCCTTTGCCTTGATGACAGCTATGCACACTCTTGGCATGCTCTCAACCAGCTTCACCTGGAATGCTTGTCCAACAGTCTTGAAGGAGTTCCCACATATGCTGAGCACTTGTTGGCTGCTTTTCCTTCACTCTGCGGTCCGACTCATCCCAAACCATCTCAATTGGGTTGAGGTCAGGGGATTGGGGAGGCCAGGTCATCTAATGCAGCACTCCATCACGCTCCTTGGTAAAATAGCCCTTACACAGCCTGTAGGTGTGTTTGGTCATTGTCCTGTTGAAAAACAAATGATAGTCCCACTAATCCCAAACCAGATGGGATGGCGTATCACTGCAGGATGCTGTGGTAGCCATGCTGGTTAAGTGTGCCTTGAATGTTAAATAAATCACAGAAAGTGTGACCAGCAAAGCACCCCCAAACCATAACACCTCCCGCTCCATGCTTTACCGTGGGAAATACACATGCGGAGATCATGCGTTCACCCACACCACGTCTCACAAAGACACGGAGGTTGGATCCAGACCAAATGACACATTTCCACCGGTCTAATGTCCATTGTTCGTGTTTCTTGGCCCATGTCTCTTCTTCTTATTGGTGTCCTTTAGTAGTGGTTTCTTTGCAGCAATTCGACCATGAAGGCCTGATTCACAGTCTCCTCTGAACAGTTGATGTTAAGATGTGTATGTTACTTAAACACTGAAGCATTTATTTAGGCTGCAATTTCTGAGGCTGGTAACTCTAACGAGGCAGCAGAGGTAACTCTGGGTCTTCCATTCATGTGGCGGTCCTCATTAGAGCCAGTATCATCATAGCTCTTGATGGTTTTTGCGACTGCACTTGAAGAAACTATAAAAGTTCTTGAAATGTTCCCTATTGACTGACCTTCATGTCTTAAAGTGATGATGGACTGTCGTTTCTCTGCTTATTTGACAGGTTCTTGCCATAATATGGACTTGGTCTTTTACCAAATAGGGATATCTTCTGTATACCCCCCTACCTTGTCACAACACAACTGATTGGCTCCACAAATTAACTTTTAACAAGGCACACCTGTTAATTGAAATGGATTCCAGGTGACTACCTCATGAAGCTGGTTTAGAGAATGCCAAGAGTGTGCAAAGCTGTCATCAAGGCAAAGGGTGGCTGTTCTGAAGAATCTCAAATATAAAAATATACATCTCAACACTTTTTTGGTTACTACATGATTCCATATGTGTTATTTCATACTTTTTTATGTCTTCACTATTATTTTACAATGTAGAAAATAGTAAAAATAAAGAAAAATCCTTGAATGAGTAGTTAAAACTTTTGACCGGTAGTGTAGTTACTAGTTGGCTCAGTAGTATAGCAGCGTCACAGTTAGTTTGCACTCTGCGGACCTAATGCCACCATCATGTCTGCAAGAGAGCAAATGCCACATACAACTTCTGTACTGTAGCACTGCGCTGGTGTGTTTACCTGTCGGGGCCTACTGTATGACGGAAGAAATGTGTTTGATTCAAGGATCCCATGCAATATGGTTCCATTTTTAACTGTACAATGCCCCGGTCCGACTCAATGGACCAAAGGCAAATGCTATTAGGGTCTGGCAGAGACACCATTGCCGGTTCATCTTCCAAATTGTACCGCTTTGATGTCATGGTTTGTATAAGCCAAGGCGATTGGGGGAAATCTATCACAAAAATATTTCAGGAGTAGTTGCTTTATCGACTGTAAGCACTTTTCATTCCCCATTTAAGTTTATGGGTATTTAGGAAAGTTTGGCCCGTATAATATTTACGAAGAAATAAAGTCAAATGGGGCGAATAATTCAATTTAGACGAAAACACACAAACTGCCATTCATGCCAGCAAAGCATTCAGGTTTTGTAAACTTGGTTTGGCACTATGGCAAGGTCAGTTTAATTTAAAAGTAATCTCTGCAAATCTGGTTGAGGCTGGTTTGTAAAGGGTGGAGGGGGGCTGTACTGTCAGATTCATGTTTTACTACTGCAGTCTGCTGAAAATTCACTTTGAATTTCACCTTAGACGTACTTGTTATGTCCAATAATCCCAATCAAGCCTATTGAAAGTGGTTCCCTTGCTGGCTAAATTGAATACAAAATGTAATTGTAAAACAGATTATGTAGCCCAATGTACTTGAAAAACAGATTCATTTCTGTTTATTTTGTATAGAATCTATTACATTCAGATGACCTGAAAATGTAATGACTAATTTTCCACATGGGGAAAGGGTTGGAACAGTGCAAATGCACGAGGAGGAAAACATCAGACTTTGTGTGGAATCACTGCGGCCATGATGTTTAAAATATTAAGGAGCCAGAGGCAACTGCTGAGACACAGTATGTGCACACCACTGACAATCTGCATTGGAGGCTAGCTTTGAAGACCAGAAACACACAGGCAGACTGTACAATGTCAAAGGCAACTGGGCCAACACGTTATGGCATCCTTCCATTTATTCATTGATTTAGTCTGTTACCCGACCACCCCAACTAGCTGATACTCCTTCACACACACTCCCACTACCCTCAAACCACCCAGCGAGCAAATGTGTTTGAAATCCGGTTGTAATGATGTAATTTCAGTCAGTTCTGCCCGCTAGGCCCCATCGGGCCCCCATCATGATTAGCTACTCCTTGGTGTTTCATTCCAACGATTAGCTACTCCTTGGTGTAATCATTTACATTACATGTTTCTGTCCCCATGCCTTCTAGTTGCCCCTAACTGTCAGCAGCATATACACTGTAGTACAATAGTACACCGCCGAAACCAGGATTTCCTGGACCTTAGAATTTCTTCAAAATCAATGATTTCTTATGGTCTAGTAGGCCTGATTTTTGCATTTTGAACAAAAATCATGTACAGTGCATTCGGGAAGTATTCAGACCACTTGACTTTTTCCAAATGTTGTTATGTTACTGCTTTATTCTAAAATGTATTACATTTGTTTTTCTTCACTAATCTACACACAATACCCCAATAATGACAAAGCGAAGACAGGTTTTTAGAAATTGTTGCAAATGTATTAAAAAAAAAAATGCAGACCCTTTGCTATGAGACTAGAAATTGGGCTCAGATGCATCCTGTTTCCATGATCATCCTTGAGATGTTTCTACAACTTGATTGGAGTCCACCTGTGGTAAATTCAATTGATTAGACATGATTTGGAAAGGCACACACCTGTCTACATAAGGTCCCACAGTTGACAGTGCACCCCGCTCCTCCGCTCTCTCCACTGGCTTCCAGTTGAAGCTCGCATCCGCTACAAGACCATGGTGCTTGCCTACGGAGCTGTGAGGGGAACGGCACCTCCGTACCTTCAGGCTCTGATCAGGCCCTACACCCAAACAAGGGCACTGCGTTCATCCACCTCTGGCCTGCTCGCCTCCCTACCTCTGAGGAAGTACAGTTCCCGCTCAGCCCAGTCAAAACTGTTCGCTGCTCTGGCACCCCAATGGTGGAACAAACTCCCTCACGACGCCAGGTCAGCGGAGTCAATCACCACCTTCCAGAGACACCTGAAACCCCACCTCTTTAAGGAATACCTAGGATAGGATAAAGTAATCCTTCTAACCCCCCCCCCTTAAAAGAGTTAGATGCACTATTGTAAAGTGGTTGTTCCACTGGATATCATAAGGTGAATGCACCAATTTGTAAGTCGTTCTGGATAAGAGCGTCTGCTAAATGACTTAAATGTAAATGTAATGTAAATGTCAGAGCAAAAACCAAGCCAATACTTTGAGGGAATTGTCTGTAGAACTCAGAAACAGGTTTGTGACCAGGCACAGATCTGGGGAAGGTTACCAAAAAATGTTTGTAGCATTGAAGGTCCCCAAGAACACAGTGGCTTCCATCATTCTTAAATGGAAGAAGTTTGACTGCCTGGCCAAACTGAGCAATCGGGGGAGAAGGGCCTTGGTCACGGAGGTGACCAAGAACCTGATGGTCAACTCTGACAGAGCTCAAGAGTTCTTCTGTGGAGATGGAAGAATCTTCCAGATGGACAACCGTCTCTGCAGCACTCCACCAATCAGGCCTTTATGGTAAAAGGCCCCAACAGCCCGCTTGGAGTTTGCCAATTGGCACCTAAAGGACTCTCAGACCATGGAGAAACAAGATTCTCTGGTCTGATGAAACTAAGATTGAACTCTATGGCCTGATAGCCAAGCGTCACATCTGGAGGAAACTTGGCACCATCCCTATGGTGAAGCATGGTGTTGGCAGCATCATTCTGTGTGGATGTTTTTCAGCAGCGGGGACTGGGAGACTAGTCAGGCTCGAGGGAAAGATGAACAGAGCAAAGTACAGAGAGATCCTCAATGAAAACCTGCTCCAGAGCGCTCAGGACCTCAGACTGGGGTGAAGGTTCACCTTCCAACAGGATAACGACCCTAAGAGCACAGCCTAGACAATGCAGGAGTGGATTCAGGACAAGTCTCTGAATGTCCTTGACTGGCCCAGCCAGAGCCCGGACTTCAACCTGATCGAACATCTCTGGAGAGACCTGAAAGTAGGCGTGCAGCGACACTCCCCATCTAACTTGACAGAGCTTGAGAGGGTCTGCAGAGAAGAATTGGAGAAACTCCCCAAATACAGGTGTGCCAAACTTGTAGCGTCATACCCAAGAAGACTCAAGACTGTAATCACTGCCAAAGGCGCTTCAACTGAGTACTGAGTAAAGGGTCTGAATACTTATGTAAATGTACTAGTTTTCTTTTCTTTTATATAGATTTGCACCAAAAAAATCTAAATCTGTTTTTGCTTTGTCATTATAGGGTATTGTGTGTTGATTGATGAGGAGAAAAAAACGATTTAATCAATTTTAGAATAAGGCTGTAACGTAACAAACTGTGGAAAAAGTCAAGGGGTCTGAATACTTTCCGAATGCACTGCAGTTACTTAGAAGATAAAAAATAAAAAAATTAACTATTGGCTGACCAACTATGTACACTACTGTAGAATATATATTGCTGTGTGTTGAGTTAGGATGCCCAATGACAAAGTCCTTTTTCTAGAACCGTTTACCTTCTCAGGTGTGATGACCTATCAGAACCTAGCATGCTCCAAAATAACTTGAGTATGTTCGCATGCTAGATCTTCTATGATTAACTTTGAATGCCCTTTCATTTTTATGCATGCATTGCGACTCATGAAGTGCTTTCTTTCCACCCTACTTATAAAAACAAAACATATGATGTTACATTGCAATATTTCTACAATGCACTTTCGATCGGCTGCATTTATGAAGTAAACCTACAGGTAACTGCCAAAATAAAGGAAACACGAGTAAATGAGGGATACAAAGAATATTGAAAGCAGGT
The DNA here is from genome assembly GCF_045679555.1 of Salvelinus alpinus. NCBI lineage: Eukaryota > Metazoa > Chordata > Actinopteri > Salmoniformes > Salmonidae > Salvelinus > Salvelinus alpinus. Next base: position 6,615,176 of record NC_092101.1, read on the forward strand.
GCTTCCACACAGGTGGTTCCTGCCTTAATTAAGAAACTAACACCCAAGCAAGCTTAGGGCCATGTATAAAAAAGCCCAGTTGCCCATTATTTTGGCTACCATGGCTAGAAGAGATCTGTTACTTTGAGATCCCTCTTCCAACGGAGCACAGGGGGTTTAAAGGGTATGCCACCAGATCTCAACCTAAATAAACACTTATGGGAGATTCTTGAGCGGTGCCTGAGACAGCGTTTTCTTCCACCATCAACAAAACACCAAATTATGGAATTTCTCATGGAAGAATGTGTCGCATCCCTTTAATAGAGTTCCAGAAATGTGTAGAATTTATGGCAAGGTGCTTTAAAGCTGTTCTGGCGGCTCATGGTAACCCAAAGCCCTATTAATTGGTGTTTCCTTTATTTTGGCAGTTACCTGTGGGTGTGTGTCTATGTACATACATACATACATACATACATACATACATACATACATACATACATACATACATACATACAGTACTGTGCAAACGTTTTAGGCAGTTGTGAAAAAATGCTGTAAAGTAAGAATGCTTTCAAAAATAGACATGTAATAGCTTATATTTATCAATTAACAAAATGCAAAGTGAGTAAACAGAAGAAAAATCTAAATCAAATCCATATTTTGTGCGACCACCCTTTGCCTTCAAAACAACAAATTCTTGTAGGTACATTTGCACAAAGTCAGGGATTTTGTAGGCATATACAGTGGCTTGCGTAAGTATTCACCCCCCTTGGCATTTTTCCTATTTTGTTGCCTTACAACCTGGAATTAAAATAGATTTTTGGGGGGGGTTTGTATCATTTGATTTACACAACATGCCTACCACTTTGAAGATGCAAAATATTATTTATTGTGAAACAAACAAGAAATAAGACAAAATAAACAGACCTTGTGCGTGCGTAACTATTCCCCCCCAAAGTCAATACTTTGTAGAGCCATCTTTTGCAGCAATTACAGCTGCAAGTCTCTTGGGGTATGTCTCTATAAGCTTGGCACATCTAGCCACTGGGATATTTGCTCATTTTTCAAGGCATAACTGCTCCAGCTCCTTCAAGTTGGATGGGTTCCGCTGGTGTACAGCAATCTTTAAATCATACCACAGATTCACAATTGGATTGAGGTCTGGGCTTTGACTTGACCATTCCAAGTCATTTAAATGTTTCCCCTTTAATCCACTCGGGTGTTGCTTTAGCAGTATGCTTAGAGTCATTGTCCTGCTGGAAGGTAAACCTCCGTCCAAGTCTCAAATATCTGGAAGACTGAAACAGGTTTCCCTCAAGAATATCCCTGTATTTAGCACCATCCATCATTCCTTCAATTCTGACTGGTTTCCCAGTCCCTGCCGATGAAAAAACATCCCCACAGCATGATGCTGCCACCACCATGCTTCACTGTGGGGATGGTGTTCGAGGTGATGAGAGGTGTTGGTTTTGCGCCAGACAAAGCGTTTTCCTTGATGGCAAAAAATCGCAATTTTAGTCTCATCTGACCAGAGTACCTTCTTCCATATGCTTGGGTAGTCTCCCACATGCCTTTTGGTGAACACCAAATGTGTTTGCTTATTTTTTTCTTTAAGCAATGGCTTTTTTTCTGGCCACTTCCGTAAAGCCCAGCTCTGTGGAGTGTACGGCTTAAAGTGGTCCTATGGACAGATACTCAAATCTCTGCTGTGGAACTTTGCAGCTCCTTCAGGGTTATCTTTGGTCTCTTTGTTGCCTCTCTGATCAATCTTTGGTCTCTTTGTTGCCTCTGATTAATGCCCTCCTTGCCTGGTCTGTGAGTTTTGGTGGGCAGCTCTCTCTTGGCAGGTTTGTTGTGGTGCCATATTCTATCAAATTTTTTTTTATAATAGATTTAAATGGAGCTTCGTGGGATGTTCAAAGTTTCAGATATTTATACTGATCTGTACTTCTCCACAACTTTGTCCCTGACCTGTTTGGAGAGCTCCTTGGTCTTCGTGGTGGGGCTTGCTTGGTGGTGCCCCTTGCTTAGTGGTGATAAACTCTGGGGCCATTCAGAACCGGTGTGTATATATACTGAGATCATGTGACAGTTAAGTAAAGTCCACCTGTATGCAATCTAACTAATTATGTGACTTCTGAAGGTAATTGGTTGCAAGAATTGATGCTGTTTTGAAGGCAAAGGGTGGTCACACCAAATATTGATTTGATGTCGATTTTTCTTCTGTTCACTCACTTTGCATTTAGTTAATTGATAAATATAATCTATTAACATGTCTATTTTTGAAAGCATTCTTACTTTAAAGCATTTTTTCACACCTGCCTAAAACCTTTGCACAGTACTGTGTGTGTGTATGTATATATATATACGTACTAACGTTCAAAAGTTTGGGGTCACTTAGAAATGTCCTAATTTTTGAAAGAAAAACTACAGATTTTGTCCATTTAAAATAACATCAAAATGATCAGAAATACAGTGTAGACATTAATGTTGTAAATGACTATTTTTCCTCGAAACGGCAGATTTTTTAATGGAATATGTACATGGGCGTACAGAGGCCCATTTTCAGCAACCATCACTCCTGTTCTCCAATGGCTCGTTGTGTTAGCTAATCCAAGTGTATCATTTTAAAAGGCTAATTTCTAATTGATCATTAGAAAACACTTTTTCAATAATGTTAACTGTTGTGCTGATTAAAACAATAAAACTCACCTTAGACTAGTTGGGTATCTGGAGCATCTAGAAATGTCTAGTATTATTGTTCTTGGAAATGAAGGCTATTCCATGCGAGAAACTACCAAGAAACTGAAGAGATCGTGCAACGTTGTGTACTACTCCCATCACAGAACAGCGCAAACTGTCTCTAACCAGAATAGAAAGAGGAGTGGGAGGCCCCGGTGCACAACTGAACAAGACAACAAGTACATTAGTGTCTAGTTTGAGAAACAGACGCCTCACAAGTCCTCACCTGGCAGCTTCATTAAATAGTACCTGCAAAACACCAGTCTCAATGTCAACAGTGAAGAGGCGACTCTGGGATGCTGGCCTTCTAGGCAGAGATGCAAAGAAAAAGCCATATCTCAGACTGGCCAATAAAAATAAATGATTAAGATGGAAAAAATAACACAGACACTGAACAGAGGAACTCTGCCTAGAAGGCCAGTTTTATTGCTTCTTTAATGAGCACAACCGTTTTCAGCTGTGCTAACATAATTGCAAAAGAGTTTTCTAATGATCAATTAGCCTTTTAAAATGACAAACTTGGATTAGCTAACACAACGTGCCATTGGAACACAGGAGTGATGGTTGCTGATAACGGGCCACTGTTACGCCTATGTAGATATTCCACTAACAATCAGCCGTTTCCAGCTATAATAGTCATTTACAACATGAACAATGTCCACTGTATTTCTGATACATTTTTATTTTAAATGGACAAAAAAAATTGCTTTTCTTTCAAAAACAAGGACATTTCTAAGTGACCCCAAACTTTGGAACGGTAGTGTGTGTATGTATGAATATATATAGTATTATTTTTTATTTTATTATTCAGTATATATTGTACACAAGATACAATAAACAAAACATAAGAGTAGCGAGCTCAAACAGAGCAGGCCTTTCCCACACCCACTGTTTCGCTAAATGATTCAAACACTTTGGTGACAGACAGTTGTATTACCTTTAACTCGCTCACGCATGTGTATAACTGAACGACCACAAACCTCCCTGGTCAGTACAATAGCATAAGACCAACAGTTTGTGATTGCTCTGTATCTTGTGTACGATACATTTGTCAATTATCACCGTTTTGACCAACCCATTGTACAATGCTGGTTTACTATGGTATATTTCTGTAGCCGACATACAAGTATGAATAGAACAAATCATATTTTGAATGAAACAAATGACATAAAAATGAAATAATGGAACACTTTATAGTGTATTTGCAATGCATACTACTCTACCGATGATACAGTACCAGTCAAAAGTTGACTCACATACTCATTCAAAGGTTTTTCTAGATTTTTTAAACTATTTTCTACATTGTAGAATTAGTGTTGACATCAAAACTATAAAATAACACATGGAATCATGTAGTAACCAAAAGTGTTAAACAAATCAAAATATATTTTAGATTCTTCAAAAGTAGCCACCCTTTGCCTTGATGACAGCTTTGCACACTCTTGGCATTCTCTCAACCATGTTCACCTGGAATGCTTTTCCAACAGTCTTGAAAATATAACATATGCTGAGGACTTGTTGGCTGTTTATTCTTCACACTGCGGTCCAACTCATCCCAAACCATTCCAATTGGGTTGAGGTCGGGTGATTGTGGAGGCCAGGTCATCTGATGCAGCACTCCATCACTCTCCTTCATGGTCAAATAGCCCTTACACAGCCTGGAGGTGTGTTGGGTCATTGTCCTGTTGAAAAACAAATTATAGTCCCACTAAGCGCAAACCAGATGGGATGGCATATCGCTGCAGAATGCTGTGGTAGCCATTCTGGTTAAGAGTACCTTGAATTCAAAAGAGTTCAAGGTAACAGTTTCACCAGCAAAGCACCCCCACACCACCACCTCCATGCTTCACAGTGGGAACCACACATGCGGACATCATCCTTTCACCTACTCTGCTTCTCACAAAGACACGTCGGTTGGAACCAAAAATCTTACATTTGTACTCATCGGACCAAAGGACAGATTTCCACCAGTCTAATGTCCATTGCTCGTATTTCTTGGCCCAAGCAAGTCTCTTCTTATTATTGGTGTCCTTCAGTAGTGGTTTCTTTGCAGCAATTCGACCATGAATCACGCAGTCTCCTCTGAACAGTTGCTGTTGAGATGTCTGTTACTTGAACTCTGAAGCATTTACTTGGGCTTCAATCTCAGGTGCAGTTAACTCTAACGAACTTATCCTCTGCAGCAGAGGTAACTCTGGGTCTTCCTTTCCTGTGGTGGTCCTCATGAGAGCCAGTTTCATCATAGCGCTTGATGGTTTTTGCGACTGCACTTGAAGAAACTTTAAAAGTTCTTCAAATTTTCCGAATTGACTGACGTTCATGTCTTAAACTATTGATGGACTGTCGTTTCTCTTAGCTTATTTGAGTGGTTCTTGTCATAATATGAACTTGGTCTTTAACCAAATAGCCCTATCTTCTGTATACCACCCCTAAGGAAAGAAATTCCACAAATGAACGTTTAACAAGGTACACCTGTTAATTGAAATGGATTCCAGGTGACTACCTCATGAAGCTGGTTGAGAGAATGCCAAGCGTGCAAAGCTGTCAAGGCAAAGGGTGGCTACTTTGAAGAATCTAAAATTACATTTTGATTTGTTTAATACTTTTTTTGGTTACATGATTCCATATGTTATTTCAGTTTTTCTTCACTATTATTCTACAATGTAGAAAATAGTAAAAATTAAGAAACCCTGGAATGAGTAGGTGAGGTCAAACTTTTGACTGGTACTGTACTTAAACTAGTCAAGCATTAACACCTTTCAGGCATACCGTATATGAACGTTCTTTTAAAATAAACTGTAATAGTCAAAGTATGTATTTTGTTGTATATATTTTATCATTGCATGCCTACCAAGGTTTGTTTTCCATTGTCTTTATGGGTACTTTATGCTGCAGCTCTCCCTTCCTACCACATTATAACTAAACAAAAAACAGTCTTCAATTAAAATTATACATTATGCTTGCTATCCTACTGTTTATGGAGTAAAGAACTAGAGACGCCATGAAATTGAAAACCATTGAGGAATTGTGATGAGGAACCATGGCCAAGCCACACTAGTTCCTCAGTAACAATGCACTAAAATACAGAAGTGTCAAATGTCAAGAAATGTGTAGTTTATTGAACTATGCAAACATACATTACAAAAGTCAACTTTAAATAATCCCTTCAGGGAAACTGTATGTAATAAACTACAGAATGGGAACAAACTTGTTTGCAAAAAAGCAAAGAAATCAAGTAAAAACAGGTGAAGTATCATTGAACATTTAGTTAAATGAAATAAAAGAAAAATACATGTATTGTACAGACCAAATGTCAACTTTTAGTGCACATGCTCACAGTGCGAAGGCGTTTTGTGACAGAAGGTAAACCACTACCTTTCACAACCTCAACAACTAGTGGTGGAGAGGAAGTGACAGATGAAGAGGGAGCTGAGAGAAGACAAAACAGACGTCCTCCATAGCGATCAATTCCACAGTAAATGGAGAGCAAGAAGGTGAGCGGGCACCCTGCCAGTCTAAAACAGCTAGAGTTGACCAGATGGGAGGAACCCCGGTAGAGGACAAAACGGTATAGAACTAGAATGCATAGAACACCCACCTCTCCTCAGCAATCAGACCTTTGTATAATAAATGTAACTACTACACTGACCCGTCAAGGACCAGTAATGACAATCTCAGAATGGGACAGAGGGATTCATTCTATTCTTATTGAATAATAAACAAGTGTGGAAGGGAGATGGCAAAAACAATACTTGCAAAGAGACCATGAGGAATTGCATAGGTAACAGAAGCAATTTATCAAGTAGTGTCTGACAAGGATGGGAGCTCTTCAGGGATCGATTTGAGAGGGGGAATTGTAATCTTCTCCAAAACAACCAAGGGCTCTAGTAAATCGAAACCATTATCTGGTTTCCCATTGTGGGTCTAAAAACACGATTCATCCTGCGCAGCAAGAAAGTACCTTTGAGTTTATATGCAGTTTGAGTTTCTTTCGTCTCACACTGAAAACATTTGCATTGCGGAGTACATGAAACCAAAGGTGCATTATTGCAACGCAAGCACAATCATGTTCTTGACTCTACCAGGAAACCTGCTTTGATGGAATACTGCCCAGGTAAGTACTCAAAAGACAAGAGAAAAAAAAGGGGGGTTTTATATGCGACATTCCAATCCACTACCTTGTCGATATGTAACAGCCATACAATGAACTCTAGGCAACACTGCAGCTGGGTTTTCTACTACACCGGTTGATGAACTGTCTTTGACAGAGTGGCTGTATAGGGTCATGAGAATACGACATAGAAGTACAAACAATCTAAGATGTGACTGTGGTGGACACGAAAAGAATAGTGAGAGAATGAGTGAGCAGCGAGTATGAGTAAAATGGTGAATACAGTATTAACATATACACAACGGTTGGTGTCTATGCACCAGTAGGGCCAGTGTTGTCTCTGATATGTGTTAGAGTTTAGCATTAAAGTCGAAGGGGGGGTTTGGTTGCGAGCACAATAAGGAATACATTCAGCACAGCACCACGTCTTAAAGTACGAGAACACATTGTGAAACAAGTTGTAGGTCGTAACCTACAGTACATGGTGTATGCTCAAGAGAAGAGATTCTGTCCCAGTGCATAGTGCTATAATAATGAGGAAAACACAGATGGCTGTGTTCAAATGCATACATTCTGCATTAAAAAGATGGCGGCATATCGAATATTAAATGCGGTATTACTCAGAGTTTGAGGACTACAATAATTGGCAAACATTTCCCTCATGCATTGTCTGTCCTTCCACAAAATGTAATCATATTAGGCGCGGATACAAATGCCAACCAATACTGTATGCATGCATACACTATGCGTAATCGACATGGTCTGAGGAACACTTTGAAAATAGAAAAGGTGATATAATAGTAGTCATTTTTTGGTTACAACCACATTGGTCACAGGCTTTTACCACATTCAAGAAAAGCAAATATCAGTTTAGGGTATCTGATTCAAGGTAATATATGCTCATGGTTCTATTTCTATGTGAAAAAGCAGGGATATAAAAGTCTGTCAAAGTGGCTTTCAGATTCCAATAAAAATGACATTCTCCTGGTAACTGAAACTTGACTTGTCCAATTGTCACTGTACAGAAAACAGTTTCTCCACTGAAGCCCAGAAAAACCTGCAAATTAAAACCAGACAGGTGACAAATCTCATTACAGGACATCGGACTCTCCAATAAGGATATTACTTATTCAGTATCCATAATAGTTAAGAGCGGGTTTTTCAAATGTTTTTCCCTATTCTGACACTTGCCTATGCTGGCTATTTCTCTGCATTCAATGCCATCATTTTCTATCCTGCATCACATGTTAAGGGTTCCTGATGTCCTTTTAATTCCCTATAGATGCAAAACATTCTCTAATATTCCGTTCTGCATGGCACATGCAAAGCTCCCAGCAGCATTGCGTTTTCTTTTTATCGAGTTCTGCTTCAGAGTTTTTCCAGGGTTAGCAGTGACTCGTGACCACTTTTGGACCATGCCCGACATTTATATAATGTACCACTTCAATAAAAATACTGGCACAGTAGCTTAAGGCATAGAAAATGTATAGTAAGATCTTATATGCTGATACTAGAACTGTGGAGCACTCCCCTCTGTACCTACGCCGTAGACCAGGGGTGTCAACTCATTCCATGGAGGGCCTAGTGTGTGCAGATTTTTTCTTTTTCTTTCAATGCAGATTTTTTTCTTTTTCTTTCAATTAAGACCTAGACCACCAGGTGAGGGGAGTTCTTTACTAATTAGTGACCTTAATTCATCAATCAAGTACAAGGGAGGAGCAAAAATCTGCAGACACTTGGCCCTCCGTGGAATGAGTTTGACACTTGCCCGCAGACAAATAACACGTTTCAATACACACAAGCACACGGGAATCTCGGAGACATACAAAAAGCTAATTGCTTTCCCTTTTGACCGCACTTTCCGGTTGCTCTTGAGTGACTTGGCTGAGTCGAGCGGTTCCAATCTTTTTTTTGGCTGCTCTGGGGTGTGAGTGTTTCCATAATTTCCACTGTGGTCGTCTTCCTGTCTTCTGGTTGTGAGGATGTGGTTCTCTAAGGTTGGAGGGTGGGGGGGGCTTGGTCTAGCTGCTAGACAATCGACGGTAAAAGTAGATGTAGCCCAAGTCTTTTGGAGGCCTTTCTGACAAACACACTTTGTGGTCATTGAAGATCACCCATCTGACGTGGGGGGGAGAAAGAATAACATGGGTAACACATTGTGTTAAAACCTCATCTATACATTTCGTTTCGTCTTGATTTGCAAACGCCACATTGTAGACCACTAATTACAAAATGATCTAAGTCGTCTCTTAGGACAGTGTTTCCCAATCTGGTCTGTGAAGACAGCTAGCCGATCAAAGACGATACTTGATTGACTCCAACACTAGCAAACCCGATTCAACTCGTCAACTATGATCAAGCCCTTGATTAGTTTAAAAATCAGGAGTGTTGGAATAGATCAAAAATGTGCAGTGCAACGGCTGGTGGAAACAGTCTGTCTATACAATTCATTTTTAATCCTTCATTGTGAAAAGGGGATTGTGGTTTAATCATCTAGCAGAGATACATGTAGAGTATGTACATTGTGACCGACTTACCTTCCTTCCTTTTTGATGTGGCATACATAATGACCAGACATCGTGGACGCTCCGATGTGGCTGATGAAAGCAAAAAGCTCGTAACCTGTAAAACGGAAAGTCAAACCAAATCGTTACACAAAGCTACAACGCCCTTGTGAACAGAACAGATGCATTTTGCTAGTAAACCGGTCTCATAACTATCTAATCCCGATCTGATCCTATTCAACCAATGCAGGTTGTAGTTGGAGAGACTGTGGTCCATGATTTGCATTTCTGACTTCAAAATCATATAGGCTGAGACCCTGAATAGAATGAGTCTCCTCAAACACGAAATCTTAAAACAAACATGTGACGTAAAACCGTGTGCTGCCTTCCTTGAACAGGATTGTGTCAGAATGGAAGTGGAAAGAGAAGCCTTTCACAATTGGTGAAAGGATGGTTTCGTTCCAAATGTACCTGCAAACAGCAAGTGTTGCATCATATGGGTGTTAGCAAGCAGTGAGCTTTATATTCAAAGCAGCTTTATAAAACGTTTTATCCAGCTCCTGTACCACATTTGTATTTGTGTAATTATTTTCCTTTTATCACTCCTGTCTTAATCGTTTTGCCCATAATGGTTAGGACTGGGGATGGTGGAGCTGACTCTAGATCAATGTATTTAGCCCAATGGTTATGGTTAGGACTCGGAAGGGTGGAGCTGATCCTAGATCAGTGTCTCTAGATCACAATGGTTATGGTTAGGACTGGGGAGGGTGGAGCTGATCCTAGATCAGTGTCTCTAGATCATAATGGTTATGGCTAGGACTGGGGAGGGTGGAACTGACACTAGATCAGTCTTAGAGGTCAGAGGTCATGCAGAGTCACTCACGCCCGGGTCCGTCTTTGATCTGGGGGCCTGAGGCGTCCTGGTCTGGGGACAGTGTGGAGTCGCTGTGCGTGTTGGCATTGGAGAAGGCGCTGTCGTTGGGCTCCGTGGTGTCGGCCATGTCAGACAGGGCATCGCTAGTCTCCTCCTCTTCCCTCTCCGTGTGGGTGAAGATCCAGTCCAGCGCCCGCTCCAGGTTGTTGTTCTGAAACAACAAATGTTGGTGACACGTCATTTCACAGACCTATTTCAGTGGTTGATTACTGACAGTACTTTCTGGTACTGGTATTTTTTTTTTACACTACTTGCTTGTTTCAATGAATCCGAAAGAACCAAAAAGTCATAATTGGTAGGCTAAATTGTCATGTACAGTAGAATATGCTTCCTCTCTCCCCTAAGTCTTCTCAAATTCAGAGGTCTCAGAAGATGGACAATAATTGTGACTGGCATGCTTCAAGAGAATGTAACAGGATTGACAACATCAAGAGAGCACATGAGGGGGGAATAATCTGATGCCGTCTGCTTTTTCTGGCCATGCCCAGGCAGGCAGTCAGTTAGACAGACAGGCCAGTGAGGTTGAACACTTCCTGCGTGCTCCCTGAGCTATTACTAGAAGACCCCGGAGACCCTCTAATGTTTCACACTCCTACATAACTCACGAGGACCCTGGGCTTTTTTAAGAGGAAAAAAATGGATGGCAAAGGGGTCTGGAGGTGTTAGGAATGGTAAACAAGGAAATCAGAGGGTCTGTTTTCGTAGAGCACGTGGGACCTATTTTATGCTGACAGGGCAGGTGACTGATGAAAAAGAGAAAAAGTCGCAATCTTGAAATAGCAGCCGCTATAATGGAATTCAACGTTTATACTGTATATCGTGGTGTTATACAATTCATAACGGAATTGAATGAATGAGTTGTTTCATTTGAGGTACATTGGAGGAACGCACAAACAGATGCATGAAAATAACTGTGCTAAAATGACTGTGCACGTGTGACACAACGATCTGACTCATAGAACTGAAAAGCTGAACGAGTCTAGCTATGCACCATGTCGGGGCTCGATGCTTGGACTATTTGTAAACAGCATGTAGAACAGGGATCTGAAGCAACCAAGGACATGAAGGGGTTTTTAAAACGGCACTATATCAAGTGAACAAGTAGGCCAGCCAAGTTGTTTATAGCTGAGAGGGCATGATTCTCCAGCACGGATTGGCACTATAGAAAGCCACTCCCCATCATTCTTACATCAATGGTCCAAATATAAATAGCAAGCCAAAATTCTGACAGAGAAATAAAACATATTGGTTAAAAGTTTTTGGGGATATTAACCTACTTAAAACATAAGTCTCCCTTTCCATCTTTGCAAGGTTTTAGCTATAGGAACAGGCTTCGGATGGATGGTTTATTTTCCATATTCCACAACACAGTATATATCTCTACGATAATTCAAATCTGGAAAAAGTCCAATTAAAAACCACCAAAGAGCACTACTCCCTACTGAATGCTTTCTAGGCCAGGACAATATTATTTTTGGTGTTGTTTCACCAGAGTGAGTGTGAGCAGCAGGAGAGAAAGAGCCACTGACCGTGGCTTTTAGGGCCTGGACGGTGTGGCGGCGGGGGAAGCCCATGGAGGTGAGGATGCCGATGCTCTCCTCTGGAGGGTGGTTGTCCAGGGGGGTGGCAGCCAGGCCCGAGCTGGCCACGGAAGGGCCGGGATCCATGAAGGTTGGCAGTGCCAGGGGCTCAGCAAAGTCTGGAAAAGAGTAAAGAAGGAGAAAGCTCTACTGTAAACATGGTTCATGAATCAGTAAATCACCCGTTCAAACAAGGGTCAAACCAGGAAGAGCACACTTAAACAAGGATGTGTTCCTAAGGCCTCATCAGCCTGGTTATTTTTGGGTTATCATAGGCCATAGTCCCCCAATTAATATAGGTCATTGTTAGTACAAGTAGGGCATGCTCAGCTTAAGAGAGCCCGTTTGTGTTGGTCTGCTTATTTGTCCTTGAATCTCTTGGCGAGCTGTAAAGGAGGGGCTTGCTCACTGGGTTGTGTTTGTGAGAGAGAAGAAAAGCCTCTTCATTAGTTATTAGTAACTTTCCAACAATATCACTCTGTATGCAGAAGTGACTATAATATTGTTTAAGACAAACTTATAAATCCACTTACTAAAATATAACAGGGTACAGCAATTAAAAGCAGTAGTTCACAATTTTACAACTAGATTTTAGATGGTTCCTTAACCTGAAGGTAGTCTATGGGCCAAGAGAATCTGTAATCGAGGGTTCCATTTTCACATGCCCCATCACTTCCATTGACTGTTAGCTTGTGGTGACTAAAGTTAGCTGAAGTTTGTAGTGTCTGTTTAAGGAGAACTGAACCCTGGACTACAGTTTCTCCTGGCCCATACACTACTTTCAAGGTGAAGAACCATCTAACATCAAGCTGGAAAATAGTGAACCACTCCTTTAATACAGAGTTTATTAAGCAACTGTAATAAAGCTGAATTTCAGGGAGAGTGCAAAAGAGGCTGGCTGATGCCTCACGCATATTAAAAAGCTGATATGTGACTTCCTAACTGCAATTCCACACAAGCAATTAAGAATTTAGGAGGGACTAAAACAAAAAACAGATGGCAGTTTTAAAAAGTTACTATGGCAATACAACACCGTTCCTCCCCCGTTTTGACCTGATTGGGCCTTAATTGACACAGTTGTTACACACCTGTACAATTTGACTGTGTGTGCTAGTGTTAAATCACATTACAGTCAGGTCCAGAATTATGAATAAAATAAACACTGACCTATGCAAAAAAGGGAGAAATGATATTATACTAATACAATTGATTAGACAAAAGAGATTTAACAAGTAATATTTCTAGATGCAATTAAAGCTGGGACAGCCCGAGAAACCTCCAGGGCTGGATGACATACTAGTTTAGGTATATCAACCCTTTTTTTATGTACTCAGAGGACAGTTTTAGCATGTTTAGCATGTATAAAAATGGTAGATTATCAGATACTCAACCACAAGGTCTGATTTCATTATTACTGAAACAGGACCCAAGTGGTAAATATAAGGATCCAGTCCATTGAAAAAAATGTGAGGCCCCTTACACTCCAGGGTTGTGATGCAAAACATTCTAGCTAAATACATAGTGCATATAATTCAAAAAGGTATTATTGGATATTACTCATCCTACTGTAAGCAGACAGGATTTTTTACATGAATGATACATTGGAGATAATATAAGACAAGTACTGGAAACAATATGAAAAATCAGGAAAACCAGGCCTGGTATTCATTGCAGACTTTGAAAAGGCTTTTGATAAAGTACAACTGGAATTTATATATAACATTTCAATTTTTGAGAATCTCCTATAAAATTGGTTAAAGTTATGTATAATAACCCTACAGTAGGCGTAAAACTGTAAATAATGTCTACTTCTCAGAAAGTATTAAACTGTCGAGAGGTGTAAAACAAGGCAGTCCACTATCAACATATCCATTTATTATGGCCATCGGAATGTTAGCAATTAAAATCAGATCCAACAATAATATCAAGGGGCTAGAACTCCAGGCCTTAAAAACAAAAACATTTCATTGTACGCTGAGGATTCATGTTTTCTTTTAAATCCACAATTTGGATCACTCCACAGCCTCAGAGGATCTAGATCATTTTTCTAACCTCTCTGGACTACATATTGGGTCACAAAAAAAATATATACAACTTTTACAAAAGTGATATTTCAATCCGAACTGGTTCTCGAGCAGATGAGTAAGAATATCTCACCACATGTTCCAGAATAGCGTTTTTCCCTTTATTTCAGATTATAAGCTTCACTTTCGGTTATTATAAAATGAAATCTCCAAAATATTGCTCTTTTTAAAACAAGCCATAGAAAGTTGGTTGCAATTTCAGTTTAATCCACCAGAAAATATAGAACAAATATTACAATAAATATTATGGTTAAACTCAAATATACAAATTGACAAAAAAAATGTTTTGGGATTATTTATTTTTTAAACTGTATAATCTTTGTAAATGATATCATAAATAGGACTCGTGGAGTTATGTAACACATGCAGCTAACAAACATGTATGGAAATGTTTGCTCTACTTAAAATTACAACAAACTGAGGCAAGTGGAAGGGGAAGAAATAATCATTCTCAAAAAGATGGGGATCAACGATATTGGCACCCCTGTTTTTAATACCGTTCAATGCCTCACCTTGCGAGGATAATGGCACAGAGCCTTTTTCTAAAATATTTTATGAGATTGGAGAACACATTGGGAGGGATCTTACACCATTCCTCCATACATAATCTTTACAGATCCTTGATATCCTTCGTCTGCGCTTATGGACTGACCACCTCAATTCAAACCACGTTTTCAAGGGGTTCAAGTCCGGAGACAGATGACCATTGCAAAATGTTGATTTTAACGGTCATTTAACCATTTATTTGTGAATTTGGAGGTGTGCCCTAGTTTATTATATTGCTGGAATATCCACTTGCGGCCAAGTTTCAGCCACCTGGCAGAGGAAACCAGGTTTTTGACTAAAATGCCGTGGTACTGGGTTCATGATGTTGTTGACCTTAACAAGGGCAGCAGGACCAGTGGAAGCAAAATAGCCCCATAACATCAAAGATCCACCACCATATTTTATAGAAGGTATGGGGTTATTTTCTGCATATGCATCTTTCCATGCAAAACCCACCACTGGTTTGCGTGGCCAAAGAGACATTTTCATGTCATCTGACCAAAGCACCGGTTCCAATCCAAGTGCCAATGCCATTTACCAAACGCAGAGCATTTACATTTGTTGGATGACATGAACATTGAGCTCTCTACTAGTCCTGGGAGCCTTGTTAAGGTTGGCTTTAATTCCAGTTTGTCTACAAATTAAAACATCTAAGATTTTACTGAGTTACAGTTCATAAAAGGAAATCAGTCAATTGAAATAAATACATTAGGCCCTAATCTATGGATTTCACATGACTGGGAATACAGATATGCATCTGTTGGTCATAGAAACCTTAACAATAAGGTAGGGGAATGGATCAGAAAACCAGTCAGTATCTGGTGCATTTGCCTTATTTATTTGCCTATTTTCCTAATGCAGCGAGACATCTCTTTCACATAGAGTTCATCCGGCTGTTGATGGTGGCCTGTGGAATGTTGTCTCACTCCTCTTCAATGGCTGTGTGAAGTTGCTGGATAGTAGCAGGAACTGGAACACGCTGTCGTACACGTTGATTCAGTGCATCCCAAACATGTTCAATGGGTGACATGTCTGGTGAGTATGCAAGCCATGGAAGTACTGGGACATTTTCAGCTTCCAGGAATAGTGTACAGATCCTTGCGACATGAGGTCGTCGTGCATTATGCTGAAACATGAGGTGATGGCGGCGGATTAATGGCACGATAATGGACCTCAGGATTATCACCGCCACGGTATCTAATTTTATTGATGGCATTCAAATTGCCATCGATAAAATGCAATTGTGTTCGCTGTCCATAGTTTATGCCTGCCCATACCATAACCCCACCATGGGTCACTCCGTTCACAACATTGACATTTACATTTACATTTAAGTCATTTAGCAGACGCTCTTATCCAGAGCGACTTACAAATTGGTGCATTCACCTTATGATATCCAGTGGAACAACCACTTTACAATAGTGCATCTAACTCTTTTAATGGGGGGGGGGGGGTTAGAAGGATTACTTTATCCTATCCTAGGTATTCCTTAAAGAGGTGGGGTTTCAGGTGTCTCCGGAAGGTGGTGATTGACTCCGCTGACCTGGCGTCGTGAGGGAGTTTGTTCCACCATTGGGGTGCCAGAGCAGCGAACAGTTTTGACTGGGCTGAGCGGGAACTGTACTTCCTCAGAGGTAGGGAGGCGAGCAGGCCAGAGGTGGATGAACGCAGTGCCCTTGTTTGGGTGTAGGGCCTGATCAGAGCCTGAAGGTACGGAGGTGCCGTTCCCCTCACAGCTCCGTAGGCAAGCACCATGGTCTTGTAGCGGATGCGAGCTTCAACTGGAAGCCAGTGGAGAGAGCGGAGGAGCGGGGTGACGTGAGAGAACTTGGGAAAGTTGAACACCAGACGGGCTGCGGCGTTCTGGATGAGTTGTAGGGGTTTAATGGCACAGGCAGGGAGCCCAGCCAACAGCGAGTTGCAGTAATCCAGACGGGAGATGACAAGTGCCTGGATTAGGACCTGCGCCGCTTCCTGCGTGAGGCAGGGTCGTACTCTGCGAATGTTGTAGAGCATGAACCTACAGGAACGGGTCACCGCCTTGATGTTAGTTGAGAACGACAGGGTGTTGTCCAGGATCACGCCAAGGTTCTTAGCACTCTGGGAGGAGGACACAATGGAGTTGTCAACCGTGATGGCGAGATCATGGAACGGGCAGTCCTTCCCCGGGAGGAAGAGCAGCTCCGTCTTGCCGAGGTTCAGCTTGAGGTGGTGATCCGTCATCCACACTGATATGTCTGCCAGACATGCAGAGATGCGATTCACCACCTGGTTATCAGAGGGGGGAAAGGAGAAGATTAATTGTGTGTCGTCTGCATAGCAATGATAGGAGAGACCATGTGAGGATATGACAGAGCCAAGTGATTTGGTGTATAGTGAGAATAGGAGAGGGCCTAGAACAGAGCCCTGGGGGACACCAGTGGTGAGAGCACGTGGTGCGGAGACAGATTCTCGCCACGCCACCTGGTAGGAGCGACCTGTCAGGTAGGACGCAATCCAAGCGTGGGCCGCGCCGGAGATGCCCAGCTCGGAGAGGGTGGAGAGGAGGATCTGATGGTTCACAGTATCAAAGGCAGCCGATAGGTCTAGAAGGATGAGAGCAGAGGAGAGAGAGTTAGCTTTAGCAGTGCGGAGCGCCTCCGTGACACAGAGAAGAGCAGTCTCAGTTGAATGACTAGTCTTGAAACCTGACTGATTTGGATCAAGAAGGTCATTCTGAGAGAGATAGCAGGAGAGCTGGCCAAGGACGGCACGTTCAAGAGTTTTGGAGAGAAAAGAAAGAAGGGATACTGGTTTGTAGTTGTTGACATCGGAGGGATCGTGTAGGTTTTTTCAGAAGGGGTGCAACTCTCGCTCTCTTGAAGACGGAAGGGACGTAGCCAGCGGTCAAGGATGAGTTGATGAGCGAGGTGAGGTAAGGGAGAAGGTCTCCGGAAATGGTCTGGAGAAGAGAGGAGGGGATAGGGTCAAGCGGGCAGGTTGTTGGGCGGCCGGCCGTCACAAGACGCGAGATTTCATCTGGAGAGAGAGGGGAGAAAGAGGTCAAAGCACAGGGTAGGGCAGTGTGAGCAGAACCAGCGGTGTCGTTTGACTTAGCAAACGAGGATCGGATGTCGTCGACCTTCTTTTCAAAATGGTTGACGAAGTCATCAGCAGAGAGGGAGGAGGGGGGAGGAGGGGGAGGAGGATTCAGGAGGGAGGAGAAGGTGGCAAAGAGCTTCCTAGGGTTAGAGGCAGATGCTTGGAATTTAGAGTGGTAGAAATTGGCTTTAGCAGCAGAGACAGAAGAGGAGAATGTAGAGAGGAGGGAGTGAAAGGATGCCAGGTCCGCAGGGAGGCGAGTTTTCCTCCATTTCCGCTCGGCTGCCCGGAGCCCTGTTCTGTGAGCTCGCAATGAGTCGTCGAGCCACGGAGCAGGAGGGGAGGACCGAGCCGGCCTGGAGGATAGGGGACATAGAGAGTCAAAGGATGCAGAAAGGGAGGAGAGGAGGGTTGAGGAGGCAGAATCAGGAGATAGGTTGGAGAAGGTTTGAGCAGAGGGAAGAGATGATAGGATGGAAGAGGAGAGAGTAGCGGGGGAGAGAGAGCGAAGGTTGGGACGGCGCGATACCATCCGAGTAGGGGCAGTGTGGGAAGTGTTGGATGAGAGCGAGAGGGAAAAGGATACAAGGTAGTGGTCGGAGACTTGGAGGGGAGTTGCAATGAGATTAGTGGAAGAACAGCATCTAGTAAAGATGAGGTCAAGCGTATTGCCTGCCTTGTGAGTAGGGGGGGAAGGTGAGAGGGTGAGGTCAAAAGAGGAGAGGAGTGGAAAGAAGGAGGCAGAGAGGAATGAGTCAAAGGTAGACGTGGGGAGGTTAAAGTCACCCAGAACTGTGAGAGGTGAGCCATCCTCAGGAAAGGAACTTATCAGGGCGTCAAGCTCATTGATGAACTCTCCAAGGGAACCTGGAGGGCGATAAATGATAAGGATGTTAAGCTTGAAAGGGCTGGTAACTGTGACAGCATGGAATTCAAAGGAGGCGATAGACAGATGGGTCAGGGGAGAAAGAGAGAATGTCCACTTGGGAGAGATGAGGATCCCAGTGCCACCACCCCGCTGACCAGAAGCTCTCGGGGTGTGCGAGAACACGTGGGCAGACGAGGAGAGAGCAGTAGGAGTAGCAGTGTTATCAGTGGTAATCCATGTTTCCGTCAGTGCCAAGAAGTCGAGGGACTGGAGGGAAGCATAGGCTGAGATGAACTCTGCCTTGTTGGCCGCAGATCGGCAGTTCCAGAGGCTGCCTGAGACCTGGAACTCCACGTGGGTCGTGCGCGCTGGGACCACCAGGTTAGAGTAGCAGCGGCCACGCGGTGTGAAGCGTTTGTATGGTCTGTGCAGAGAGGAGAGAACAGGGATAGACAGACACATAGTTGACAGGCTACAGAAGAGGCTACGCTAATGCAAAGGAGATTGGAATGACAAGTGGACTACACGTCTCGAATGTTCAGAAAGTTAAGCTTACGTTGCAAAAAATCTTATTGACTAAAATGATATAGTACTGCTGGCTGGTGAAATAGGCTAGCTAGCAGTGGCTGCGTTGTTGACTTTGTTTGAAAGTGTAGCTGGCTAGGTAACCTCTAACTGGCTAGGTAACCTCGACAATTACTCTAGACTACACAATTATCTTGGATACAAAGACGGCTATGTAGCCAGCTAAGATCAAACAAATCAAACTGTTGTACTGTAATGAAATGAAATGTAATACTACCTGTGGAGCAAAGCGGAATGCAACTACTCGCTCCAACCCGGAAGTGCGTATCGTAGAGGGAGAGGCAATAGAAGTGTTGTTTCTTGTATTATTGTCTTTTGTGTCTTTAGAGGACTGCTTCACCTTAATGTCCCCTTTCCCTTTTCTTCTGTCCTTATTTTGTCCCACTTTGTCCCTTCTTTGTCCCTTCTTCTCTTCTGCCAACTAGACACTCCTTGTTAGCTAGCTAGCTTCTTCCAGGAATGTCCCTAGCAACTGCCTAGCAACAGGTAAACAACTTAGCTAGCTAAGAAAACGGTATAATTTTATGAAAAATTGTTACTTTTTCAAAAGCCTTTCTTCTTTGTTTGCTGCTTGTTTGGTCTCCTATTCAGTTTGCAGTTTTCTTTTGATTTTTTTCGATGTACTTTACTCTAAAAAAACATTTAAATTTCAATATTTGTAGGAGCTCATCTTTTCAGCTGCTGCTGCTTAATTTGGAACTCCGGAACACTTCAGCATCAGCAAACCGTTCATCCACACGACGCCACACAGTCTGCGGTTGTGAGGCCGGTTGGACTAGATGTCAAATTTTCTGAAATGACGTTGGAGGCGGCTTATGGTAGAGAAATGAACATGAAATTCTCTGGCAACAGCACTGGTGCAGTCCTGCAGTCAAGCATGCCAATTGCACACCCCCTCAAAACTTCAGACACCTGTGGCATTGTATTGTGAGACAAAAATTTCTCAAGTTAAGAGGGAGCGTGCAAATGGCATGCTGACTGCAGGACTGTCTACCAGAGCTGTTGCCAGATAATTGAATGTTAATTTCTCTACCATAAGCCACCTCCGTCGTTTTAGAGAATTTGGCAGTACATCCAACCGGCCTCACAACGTGTTAACAAACAAGCCCAGGAACTCCCACATCTGACTTCTTCACCTGGAAGACCGTATGAGACCAGCCACCCGGACAGCTGATGAAAATGTGGGTTTGCAGAACTGAATAATTTCAGCAGATGAAAGGTTTGTCACATATGCTGAGCACTTGTTGGCTGCTTTTCCTTCACTCTGTGGTCCAACTCATCCCAAACCATCTCAATTGGGTTGAGGTCAGGTGATTGTGGAGGCCAGGTCATATGATGCAGCACTCCATCACTCTCCTTCTTGGTCAAATAGCCCTTACACATCCTGTAGGTGTGTTGGGTCATTGTCCTGTTGAAAAACAAATGATAAGCGCAACCCAGATGGGATGGCGTATCGCTGCAGAATACTGTGGTACCCATGCTGGTTAAGTGTGCCTTGAATTCTAAATATATCACTGACAGTGCCTCCAGCAAAGCACCCCCACACCTCCTTCTCCATGCTTCACGGTGGGAACCACACATGCGGAGATCATCCGTTCACCTACTCTGCGTCTCACAAAGACACAGCAGTTGGAACCAAAAATGTCAAATTTGGATTCATCAGACCATAGGACAGATTTCCACCGGTCTAATGTCCATTGCTTGTGTTTCTTGGCCCAAGCAAGTCTCTTCTTATTATTGGTGTCCTTTAGTAGTGGTTTCTTTGCAGCAATTCGACCATAAAGGCCTGATTCACACAGTCTCCTCTGAACAGTTGATGTTGAGATGTCTGTTACTTGAACTCTGTGAAGAATTTATTTGGGCTGCAATTTCTGAGGCTGGTTACTCCTCTGAACGTATCCTCTGCAACAGAGGTAACTCTGGGTCTTCCTTTCCTGTGGCGTTCTTCATGAGAGCCAGTTTCATCATAGCCCTTGATGGTTTTTGCGACTGCACTTGAAGAAACTTTCAAAGTTCTTGAAATTTTCCCCATTGACTGACCTTCATGTCTTACAGTAATGGACTGTCATTTCTCTTTGCTTATTTGAGCTGTTCTTGCCATAATATGGACTTGGTCTTTTACCAAATAAGGTTATCTTCTGTATACCACCCCTATCTTGTCACAACACAACTGATTGGGTCAAACACATTAAGGAAAGAAATTCCACAGATTATTTTTTTTAGGCACACCTGTTAATTGAAATGCATTCCAGGTGACTACCTCATGAAGCTGGTTGAGAGAATGCCAAGAGTGTGCACAGCTGTCATCAAGGCAAAGGGTGATTTCTTTTAAGAATCTCAAATATAAAACATATTTTGATTTGTTTAACACTTTTTTGGTTACTACATGATTCCATATGTGTTATTTCATAGTGTTGTCTTCACTATTATTCTACAATGTATAAAATACAAAAAATAAAGAATGAGTATGTGTGTCCAAACTTCTGACTGGTACTGAATTCATTTTTATTTTAAGCTAGCTAAATACAATTTATGTTAGCATGCTAACACACAAAAGCACTTTAGTAATGGACATTAAAACAATCTATTTACATTGTTTGCATAAGAAACATGCAGTTATAGCATATGTATTACTCATTGAACATTATGCTCATTGAACATTATGTGTGTCCTTAGACACTCAAAACACACTCAGAGGCAGCTGGGGACTCCTGCTGTGACGCACATGTCGCTTTAGTGATGTTTTAGAGCGTGCACTGCCAACTCCCACATGTGCCCAGAAAAGGCTGACGAATCAGACTTGAATAACATCCATGTGGCTCTTACCAGGCTCCTCCATGTGGGCTATGATCCAGTTGAAGGCCATCTCGGGGCCCATGTTCCCAGTGTAGTAGATGGCCTTCCGACAGGCTTCCAGAGGGAAGCCCATCTCCGCCAGCTGCACTGCCGCCGACTCGTCTATTTCTGGAGCTGAGGACAAGCAAAAAACAACCAATAAACATCAGTGCCGCCCACGCTCTTTACAAACCGCACAGGTTCTAAAGGTGGTTTTGTTTTCTCTTTGGGCCTCATTAAAGAGGGGCTGGAGAGGAACCGTGCAGGGACATGCTGTACTTACCCAGTGCTTACAATTTTTTTTAAACGGGCTAATAAAATAAAGTTTTTGTAAGTAGGCAAAGTTACGCGGCGGGTGCAACAGCTGTTGGTTTTGCATCATCAAACTTATTTTCACTGCATTTATCACAACTCCAAAACTTTTGTTCCATAGTGGTAAATCTTTGTAATGTGTTAGGTATATATCGCGGAAGGATAGGAGAAACTGAATACTTACAATCTGAGGAGTTCATCGAGTTGTCTGAAAGGTAAAGAAAACAAGTGATTATTTCCAAGGAACACCAAACATGTTTTTTTTTTTACTAGTTAAATTATATTCATGCTGTAGCTACACTTTTTGATTTATCTGAATCTATCAGATTAAGTAATTCAATATGTGGTTAGTAAAAAAGTCTAACATGGACCTAAAATAGCATCCTTACCGTTCAAGTCCAACTTCAGTTTTAATTACAAAAGTTGTTCCACTTAAAACAAATATTGACTTATGGCTCAAGTCGGTAAATTTAATTGTAATGTTTTTCTATATAAAACATTTTTTTAAACTCAGGTTCCATATGCCAAATCAATACTAAATTCATAAAGATAATTGATGGGAAATTATGCATTTGAAGGAGCAACATTTTCTTTGCTTAAAACTCGGAAATCAAAATCAGAATTCATCAGGTATTGTCCGATTCAGAAATGCAATTAATTGTTGTAGTGATTCAGGTCAAGGGACAATGGGCCGGTGTTTAATTTAAGATTCACGGAGCTTATCTGACAAATTCTGTATAAATTACAAATTCATTATTAACACTGAGAACTAAGATTTACATTACTGTATGTATGTGTGTACCAGTCATTTAATTATGAGAGAAAACAAAAATGGCCAACTGCTTTGTTACTTTTTCAGGAACAGTCCTTAAGAGGAGAAATCATACAACTTTAATAAATCGCTCCATTGAAAACACATTTACGACACCTAAAATCGGGCAAATTTCTGGTGTGAAGTTTTGTTTTGGCCGCTTAGCATTTACCCATAAAGCCTCATTTTAGGAAGGAGGAACACGGTAATTATGTTGTATTAGTCTTCTAAAATAAAATAGTTGCGTTTCAACCCCGAGTTGTAGCTTAACAAGGTTTAACAAGGTTAACAAGGCTTGACAATGTTAAAGCATCTTCTACACGACAACCAGTGTGTCAATGGAGCACTACAGGGTACCAGGACAAGCTTTATTGCTTGCCTAGAGCACATAAAGTGTTCTTAGGTCTAGGACTGTATAGAACACAATGTGCCTAATGGCTGCTAAACTATTAAAGGAGGCACACAGACAAGCGCACTGTAGTCGCACTACAAACACACTAGCGAAATCCATCCAAGCAACCGCCTCTGACGGAAGAACAGAGATTAGGGGAATACTAAGCATATAAACTACAAACAGTACACCACTTCTATGTTGCTCAGCATTAGGCCCAAAACGTTACTCGTTAGGCGTGCTAGATTTAGCTTGGCCCAAATGCCAGCTTTGCTAGCCACGTCCAACACCTAAAGTCAAACTCCTCCCAGCTGTGGGTAGATTGGTAAAGGTTTGTCAGTATCTTCGTTCTAAAGCAGCCCTTCTTACTTCTGGTGTCTTCAGGGAGGACGATGGGGGGTGTGAGGTCTGGGAGCTCTTGTTCTCCCGCCTGCAGTCCTGTTCCCCGGAGCCGAGACAGGTCCAGGAAGTCTGGGATGTCTATGGACAAATCTGTTGAAGAACAGGTCAGGATCATGTTCAGTTCGAAATGGAGAAAAGGCTCCAAAATTGAGTGAAATAGGGAAGTACAATTGGAACTTGTCCAATAAGAAACATGTTTCAATCCCTGTTGCAGAACGTTTTGCTATGATGTGCCCTAATGAATGCAACCCAGAGTTTTGAAAGAACATGAGCAAGAGAAGACTGGACTTGGGCATGGTCATTCAAGCAGATAACTGAATGACTACACTCACATTCACCACTATAGCTACAGTACAAATGCAAGATGTAGCTACCATATCAGTATGAGAGAATATTGAATATAGCTGTAACAACTTTTTTGGTCCACATGACAAAAAACTGAACTTGCAAAAACAAGCATCTCAATTGCACGATGCAGGAATAACCTCATTTGAATTGCATCTCTAAATAGTTAACCTTCCTCAATCCCAATCATATTTTTGGAATTGTTTGTAGAGCTCCGAGACAGGATTGTTTCGAGGCACAGATCTGGGGAAGGGTACCAAAAAATGTCTGCAGCATTGAATGTCTCCAAGAACACAGTGGCCTCCATCATTCTTAAATGGAAGAAGTTTGGAACCACCAAGACTCTTCCTAGAGCTGGCCGCCCGGCCAAACTGAGCAATCTGGGGAGAAGGGCCTTGGTGAGGGAGGTGACCAAGAATCTGATGGTCACTCTGACAGAGCTCCAGAGTTCCTCTGGGGAGATTGGAGAAACTTCCAGAAGGACAACCATCTCTGCAGCACTCCACCAATCAGGCCATTATGGTAGAGTGGCCAGACTGTGGAGCTCTGTCAGAGTGACCATCAGATTCTTGGTCACCTCCCTCACCAAGGCCCTTCTCCCCAGATTGCTCAGTTTGGCCGGGCGGCCAGCTCTAGGAAGAGTCTTGGTGGTTCCAAACTTCTTGGAGTTTGCCAAAAGGCACTTAAAAGACTCTCAGACCATGAGGAACAAGATTATCTGGTCTGATGAAACCAAGATTGAACTCTTTGGCCTGAATACCAAGCGTCACGTCTGGAGGAAACCTGGAACCATCCCTATGGTGAAGCATCATACTGTGGGGATGTTTTTCAGCGGCAGGGACTGGGAGACTAGTCAGGATCGAGGGAAAGATGAACGGAGCAAAGTACAGAGAGATCATTGATGAAAACCTGCTCCAGAGTGCTCGAGACCTCAGACTAGAGGTCAACCAATTAATCGGAATGGCCGATTAATTAGGGCCGATTTCAAGTTTTCATAACAATCGATAATCTGAATTTTTGGACACCGATTGTGGCCGATTACATTGCACTCCAAGAGGAGACTGCGTGGCAGGCTGACTACCTGTTACGCGAGTGCAGCAAGAAGCCAAGGTAAGTTGCTAGCTAGCATTAAACTTATCTTATAAAAAACAATCAACCTTAACATAATCACTAGTTAACTACACATGGTTGATGATATTACTAGTTTATCTAGCTTGTCCTGCGTTGCATATAATCGATGCGGTGCCTGTTAATTTCTCATTGAATCACAGCCTACTTCGCCAAACGGGTGATGATTTAACAAGCGCATTCGCGGAAATAGCACTGTCATTGCACCAATGTGTACCTAACCATAAACCTCAATGCCATTCTTTAAAATCAATACACAAGTATATATTTTTAAACCTGCATTTTTAGTTAATATTGCATGCTAACATGAATTTCTTTAAATTAGGGAAATTGTGTCACTTCTCTTGCGTTCCGTGCAAGCAGTCTGGGTATATGCAGCAGTTTGGGCCGCCTGGCTCGTTGCAAACTGTGAAGACCATTTATTCCTAACAAAGACCGTAATTAATTTGCCAGAATTGTACATAATTATGACATAACATTGAAGGTTGTGAAATGTAACAGCAATATTTAGACTTAGGGATGCCACCCGTTAGATAAAATACGGAACGGTTCCGTATTTCACTGAAAGAATAAACGTTTTGTTTTCGAAATTATAGTTTCCGGATTTGACCATATTAATGACCTAAGGCTTGTATATCTGTGTGTTATTATGTTATAATTAAGTCTATGATTTGATAGAGCAGTCTGACTGAACGGTGGTAGGCAGCAACAGGCTCGTAAGCATTCATTCAAACAGCACTTTCGTGCGTTTGCCAGCAGCTCTTCGCTGTGCTTCAAGCATTGAGCTGTTTATGACTTCAAGCCTATCAACTCCCGAGATTAGGCTGGTGTAGCCGATGTGAAATGGCTAGCTAGTTAGCGGGGTGCACGCTAATAGCGTTTCAATCGGTGACGTCACTCGCTCTGAGACCTTGAAGTAGTTGTTCCCCTTGCTCTGCAAGGGCCACAGCTTTTGTGAAGCGATGGGTAACGCTGCTTCGAGGGTGGCTGTTGTCGATGTGTCCCTGGTTCGGGGCGAGGAGAGGGACGGAAGCTATACTGTTCCACTGGCAATACTATAGTGCCTATAAAAACATCCATCCAATAGCCAATGGTATATGAAATACAAATGGTAGAGAGAAATATTCCTATAATTCCTATAATAACTACAACCTAAAACTTCTTATCTGGGAATATTGAAGACTCATGTTAAAAGGAACCACCAGCTTTCATATGTTCTCATGTTCTGAGCAAGGAACTTAAACATTAGCTTTCTTACATGGCACATATTGCACTTTCACTTTCTTCTGTTTCATGTTTCATTATTTATTTTAGGCTAAATTGATTTTATTGATGTATTATATTAAGTTAAAATAAAAGTGTTCATTCAGTATTGTTGTATTTGTCATTATTACAAATAAATACATTTAAATAAAAAATAATATAAAAAAATAAAAATAACAAAATCGGCTGATTAATCGGTATCGACTTTTTTTGGTCCTCCAATAATCGATATCGGCGTTGAAAAATAATATTTGGTCGACCTCTACCTCAGACTGGTGCCAATGTTCACATTACAACAGGACAACGATCCTAAGCACACAGCCAACACAGGAGTCTCTGAATGTCCTTCAGTAAGCCCAGCCAGAGCCCGAACTTCAACCTGATCGAACTTCTCTAGAGTGACCTGAAAATAGCTGTGTAGCAACGCTCCCCATCCAACCTGACAGAGTTTGAGAGGATCTGCAGAGAAGAATGGGAGAAACTCCCCAAATACAGGTACCAAGTTTATAGTGTCATACCCAAGAAGACTCAAGGCTGTAATTGCTGCCAAAAGGTGCTTCAACAAAGTACTGAGTAGAAAGTCTGAATATCTTATTTATTAAATTTGCTAAACAAATTCTAAAAACCAGTTATTGCTTTGTCATTACGGGGTATTCTGTGTATTTTGATGATTTTTTATATATATATAAATAAATAAAATAAGGCTGCAACCTAACAAAATGTGGAAAAAGTAAAGTGTTCTGAATACTTTCCGAATGCACTGTATGTATGCATTGTCAGTGGACCTCAGTGAATCACTGTGTGGCATTGCCCTCTGCTGGGGATCTACAATACTGACTTAATAAAATTATCCAGGGATAAAGAGAAAATCTGAAAAATAGAATGCATTTATAGGCCTTCAATGAAAGACCATTCTATCCCTTAATATGATTTCAATGTTTGTTGACATATATCAAAGTTAAAAACAGAAATCAGCATCCTCTTGGTACTAGAGAATCATGGATCCAGACAAGCCAAAACATTTGTGGAGAGACATCAGTTCTCTTACTCACCTACTTTCTTTGGAACCCAGTCCACCACAAATGTGAATTTCTTTATTTGCACCACCAGATACTCTGGGAAGGAGGCGAAACGGGAAGTCCTGGAAAGACAGGGCTACAATTTAGAAAAATAACTATAAAAGAAATATGGATCACTTATTTAAACTGAACAAAATTATAAAACGCAACATGCAACAATTTCTAAGATTTAAATAAGGAGTTACAGTTCATAAGGAAATAAGTCAATTGATATTAATTAATTAGGCCCTAACCTACGGATTTCACATGACTGGGAATACATATGCATCTGTTGGTCATAGAAACGTATTTTTTTTAAGGGTGTGGATCTAAAAACAAGTCGGTATCTGGTGTGACCACCATTTGCCTCATGCAGCAAGACATCTCCTTTGAATAAAGTTGGATCAGGCTGTTGATTGTGGCCTGTGGAATGTTGTCCCGCTCCTCTCCAATGTCTGTGCAAAGTTGCTGGATATTGGCGGGAACTAGAACACACTGTCATACACGTCGATCCAGAGCATCCCAAACATGCTCAAATGGGTGACATATCTGGTGAGTATGCAAGCCATGGAAGAACTGGGACATTTTCAGCATCCAGGAATTGTGTACAGATCCTTGAGACATGGGACCGTACATTATCATGCTGAAACATGAGGTGATGGTGGCGGATGAATGGCACAACAATGGGCCTCTGGATCTCGTCACGGTATGTCTGTGCATTCAAATTGCCATCGATTAAACGCAATTGTGTTTGTTGTTCGTACCTTATGCCTGCCCATACCACAACTCCACCTCCACCATGGGACACTGTTCACAACCTTGACATCAGCAAACCGCTCGCCCACACGACCCCGTACAAGTGGTCTGCTGTTGTGAGGCCGGTTGGACGTACTGCCAAATTCTCAAAAATGATGTTGGATGCGGCTTATGGTAGAGAAATAAGTATGCAATACTCTGGTGGACATTCCTGCAGCTGGCATGACAATTGCACGCACCCTCAAAACCTGTGGCATTGTGTTGTGTGGCAAAACTGCACATTTTAGAATGGACTTTTATTTTCCCCAGCACAAGGTGCACCTGTTTAATGATCCTGATGTTTAATCCGTTTTTTGATATGCCACACCTGTCAGGTGGATGGATTATTTTGGCAAAGGAGAAATGCTCACTAACTGGGACGTAAACAAAGTTGCGCACAAAATTTGACAGAAATAATATTTTTGTGTATATGGAACATTTCTGTGATCTTTTATTTCAACTCATTAAACGTGGGACCAACATTTTACATTTTGTTTATATTTTCATTCAATGTACAAGATCAGCTTTACATTCATCTTTGGTCGTTTGTGTATGGGTATTAAAAAAAAGTTAAATGGTACATTTTTCCTACGGTTAATTCATCATGTAGCCTACCAACATAGTTTTTTCATCTTAGGGGATTAGACATATTTTGGTGCAAAATAACTCGGGTGCAGGATCCAAAAAGCCAAGTCATGAAAGATAGATCCCCACACACTGTTGAAACTGCGGGAGAATTCAACAATGTGGGATGTCGATCTTTCTTCCCGGCCTTAGACCAGGGCCTTGCTTACTTGACTCCAGCTGATTTGGCCTGCAGCTCCGAGCTCCAGAAGTCGGGGACGTTTTCTGGCTCCGTGAAGGCCTGCAGGCACGCTGTGAAGGGGATCCGGGCCCTCACGGGCTCTGGAGGGGCCCTCATGTTCTCCTCTGCTTCGTTTCGCTTGGCCTCATACGCTATCAGCTCCTCTGTCACACACACACACGTCAAGCCATTTAACTTCCTAAAATGTTGTTCCGGTTGTCGGATTCTCAGATGATTGGGGTTTAGTTATTGTATATTGGACATTTGAAATAACTTATTTTCCCAAAAATTTGGAAATTCAGGCAAGAGTCACCATCTACAGTTTGCAGTCTTGGGCATTTAAAAACACAAACTCCAAACCCACTTTGGCATCCATACCCTTTGAAGAGGAGAGCTGTGGGGGAGCCAGCAGCCCTGCTGGTTCTCATGGGGCTGGGCCAGCTGCCTGTGGGATCTTACCTCTGTTGGAGGCGGCCTCGATGGGGGCCGGGAGCTGCATGAGGTAGTCCACCTTCTGGGTGTAGCGCACCTTCTGCGTCTGGCAACACTGCACGCGCTCCTCCACCAGGTAGCGGAAGGCGTCGTTGGGGTTCTCCGAGCCCACACTGTTTCTCTAAAGCGAGGGACACAGGGGAAGATGCAGAGAATATACTGAGTACTTATGTCCTCTTCATCGATGCTATTGAATTTACCAGTTAAAAAAGTGTTTGGAAATGTAACTGTTCCCATCAATTAGAACATTGAGACTTTCATTAATTGCATGCATGTTTGAACCTTAGCAACACACACACACACACCAGTCAAAAGTTTGGACACACTACTCATTCAACGGTTTTTCTTTATTTTTACAATAATAGTGAAGACATAAAAACGAATGAAATAACACATATGGAATCATGTTGTGACCCCCTCCAAAAAAGTGTTTTATTTTATATTTGAGATTCTGCAAAATAGTTACCCTTTGGCTTGATAACAGCTTTGCACACACTTTGCATTCTCTAAACCAGCTTCATGAGGTAGTCATCTGGAATGCATTTCAATTAACAGGTGTTCCTTTGTGGAATTTATTTCTTTCTAAATGAGTTTGAGCCAATCAGTTGTGTTGTGACAAGGTAGGGGTTGTATACAGGAGATAGTACTATTTGGTAAAAGACCAAGTCCATATTATGGCAAGAACAGCTCAAATAAGCAAAGAGAAACGACAGTCCATCATTAATTTAAGACATGAACGTCAGTCAATACGGAAAATTAAGAACTTTGAACGTTTCTTCAAGTGCAGTTGCAAAAACCATCAAGCGCTATGATGAAACTGCCTCATGTGGACCGCCACAGGAAAGGAGGACCCAGAATTACCTCTGCTGCAGAGTATAAGTTAATTTGCGTTACCAGCCTCAGAAATTGCAGCCCAAATAAATGCTTCACAGAATTCAAGTAACAGACACATCAACTGTTCAGAGGAGGTTGTGTGAATCAGGCCTTCGTGGTCGAATTGCTGCAAAGAAACCACTACTAAAGGACACCAATAAGAAGAGATTTGCTTGGGCCAAGAAACACGAGCAATGGACATTAGACCGGTGGAAATCTGTCCATTGGTCTGAGTCCAAATTTGAGATGTTTGGTTCCAACCGCCGTGTATTTATGAGTA